>NW_023603184.1:34220033-35420033 GCF_014898055.3 Talpa occidentalis
GACATCCCCTGCTCATGGATTGGAAGAATAAACATTATTAAAATGGCCATCCTACCAAAAGCAATATACAGATTCAATGCTATTCCAATCAAATCTCAATGGCATTCTTCAAGAAATAGAACAATTATTGATGAAATTCATATGGATCACCAAAAACCCCGAATAGCCAAAGCTCTACTGAAAAAAAAGAAGGAAATGGAGGCAGCACACTCCCAGACTTCAAACTATACTACAAAAGCCATAATCATCAAAAACTGCATGGTATTGGAACAAGAACAGACATAACAGACCAATGGAATCGAATAGAAAATCCAGAAATAAACCCACAGATTTATGGTCAACTAATCTTTGACAAAGGAGCGAAAACTATGCATTGGAGCAAAGAAAGTTTGTTCAATATAATGGTGCTGGGAAAACTGGGTCGCTACATGCAAAAGAATGAAGCTTGACCACTACCTCACACCATACACAAAAATCAACTCAAAATGGATTAAAGAACTAGACATAAGACCTGAAACCATAAAATACATAGAAGGAAATATAGGCAAAACACTACGGGTTTGCACATCAAAGACATCTTTACAGACACATCACCCAAAGCAGTGATAGTGAAGAGAAAGATAAACAGCTGGGACTACATCAAATTAAAGAGCTTCTGCACAGCAAAAGAGACAATAACAAAGACAAAGAGAAACCCCACCAACTGGGAGAACATTTTTGCACCCAACACTAATGATAAAGGACTGATCACAAAAATCTGCAAAGAGCTGATGAGACTCAGCAACAACAAAAAAATAATCCAGTCAAAAAATGGGGACAGAAGAGCTAAAAAGAAACTTCTCTGAAGAGGAAATGCAAATGCCAACAGACATATGAAAAAATGTTCAACATCACTTGTCATCAGGGAAATGCAAATCAAAACTACCATGAGATACCATCTCACACCAGTGAGAATGGCACATATTAAAAAAAACTAGCAAACAACAAATGTTGGCGAGGATGTGGAAGAAAGAACTCTTGTGCACTGTTGGTGGGAGTGCAAACTGGCCAACCACTATGGAGAGCTGTGTGGAGATTTTCTGGACCTACTAAACATGAGCTTCCATATGATCCAGCAATTCCACTCCTAGGTATTTACCCAAAGGACACAGAACACATTCCAAAAGAGCACCTGCACTCCTATGTTTATTGCAGCACTGTTTACAATAGCTAAGCTTGGAAACAACCCCAAAATGCCCAAAAATAGATGACTGGATCAAGAAGATGTGGTACATATATACCATGGAATATACTCAGCATTCAAAAAAGATAAACACAATGCAATTTGCAGCAACATGGATGGCACTGGAAGGGATCATGCTCAGCGAAAATAAGCCAAAAAGAAAAAGAAAAAATACCGGATGGTCTCACTCATAGCAGGAATCTAGAAAACTTAATAAGGGACCAGGAAAATGAATATTAGAAAGTGAAAATCAAAATCAACAAAAACTATGAACCAGAGACACTTTTTGGGGGTGGGGGGCGGGAGGGAAGGATTAGGGTCAGAATGGGGCGTTTGCAATTGTATGGGGGAATATAAAAATAAAATTTAATATTTAAAAAAAAAAAATAAAAAGCACAAAAGATAACTATACAAAAAAAAATACAATCTAAAAGAGAAAAGATAGTATTGTAAAAGATGTCAATCATTAACAAACAAGTAAATTTAATGTAATTTAAACATTAAGAAAAGTAGTGTTCACTATAAAGTGTTTTCAATATAAAAAGACATTTATTTTTAAAATTAAATAAAACATACATAATAGAGACTTCAGTTCTATTCCTTTGTTAGTATCTTGTTTTAGTGGTCCAATTCCAAGTGTCTTTAAATGTCTTCTTTGCATTTTATATTTTTACATTATCCATAGTGAAAATATATTGCTTCTATTTGAAGAACAAATACTTGACTATTTTTAAGAATAAAATACAAGATAGAACAAATTAAAAGCAAGGAAAGATAAATGATAAACTGGGGGAAATATTTGCAATAGTGGCAATAAATAATAAAAAGTATTTATCTACAAGACCTGTTCTGAATCATATCAATCACTTCTAAAAGACAATCTCCTCAAAACGAAAATAAAAGACACAAAGATTTATTTGATGGAAAAGTGTGATTAACCTTTTACTGGTAATAAAATAAAAAACTGTCAACATGGAAATTCAATTTCTTCATCAAATTTAAAATAATAGAAAATATAATATTTAGTGCTAACAAGGGGTGGTATAGTAAGCAACAACTTGTTTTTGTTAATGCTGTGTAAATTGGTTTGATTTCTCTGAAAATCAACTTAACACAATTGTGTGAAGATCCTGTAAGCTTGATACATTTTTTCTTTTTTATTAATTATGTATTATTACATCATTATTCATTTTTGTACAAATTTGATTTCTCCTCTATAAGAATTTGTCCTGGTGAAAGAAATAGAGGTGAATATCTTATGTGCAAGTTTGTTCAGTGCTGATCATTTTAGTGACAACTTAAAAAATGCATTAATGGATAGATGAATGATAGGGTCAATACTTAAGCCTGAATTTAAGGAAATACCATGTACCATTTATTTTTGAAGCACACTTAATGCTTCAAAAGGCTGCTTTGTAATAATCATCATAAAATATTACATGAAAAACATGTTTCCACTATTGCACACATATGATAATTTTTAAATTTTGTAACCAAATGCTTGTATAAAACAGCTGAAGGGGGCATGTACAAAAATTAAAAGTGATCTTATTTTATTCTCTTTATTTTCTTGGATTTACAAATTTTCTACAGTGAGCTACATTTGTTATATAACTATAAAAACAAAATGAAAGTGTAGTCATAGTGATGAAGTTGGCAATATTTGCTGACCATATAATAGACTTATGCTTTGTGCTTTATATTCATTTATTTTCTTCTCACAATAATGGTATGATTTAAATGCCATCATTATTCTCCCCATATTAGAGATGAAAAAATGGGAAATAAAGCAATTATATATTTTTGTATTTGAGCAACTTTGTAATTACATAGAAATTCAATGATGGTGCCTGTACTTAAAACTGTAATCAGAAAAATTTTAAATAATAAACCACTTGGGTTTTTAGCAAAACATATTAAATGAACATAACCTAAACTTTGTTTCATCTTAGGTCTCCCACTTTCTTCTCTCCTTCCTCTGCTTCAGTGTTGAACTTTTTATCATTTGTTACCATTTATTGGATAAATAAGTTCCTTTTGTCTCCATATCTTAACATGTGGCATCACTTCTGCCTACACATATGTAGGGTAAATGGTTTGGTAAATGGTTTTCAGGCTTTTCTGCCCTCCTGCCATTTGTTATATTGTTATAAGCTGTGTTATTTACTTCTGTGGGCCCTGGCTCAGTATTGAGATGTTTGCCAAGAGAAGCAGAGGAAGGAGAAAGAACAGGAGAGAGAAGGGGAGAAAGAGGCCAGAGAAGCCCATTGTGAAGACTTGCAGGGCTTGGAGGCCTCCCGGCCTCCTGGCCCCCCCGGCACCACTGCCTGCCATGTACCTGATTGCTGCACTACATGTAAAAGCTCAAAAAAGCCTGGGAAACCCACCGAGAGCTCTAGGACTCTCCTTTACCCGGTCTGCCGGGATCCTAGGAAACCTGGTCTGTGCCTATCCTGCCGCTACAACATACCTTGTCCTCCACCTGCTGTCTTCTACCTTCTGATCCCCAAAACTCAGCCATTATGTGTGTGTGTGTGTGTGTGTGTGTGTGTGTGTGTGTGTGATGATTCCTGATAGGGTTACTTATCTCTTTTTTCCTATACCTTAATTATTAAGATGTCGTAACGACCTCTGTACATCTCAATCTAGAAACTCCTTCAACACAATAACTGCCTTAGTCATCTTTATGAGAGGAGACCCAGTGTCCATCTAGATAAGCTATTATTATGTGTTGCATGTATTGGGAATACAGAATTTGATAAATTTCATTCTTCCTGAAGTTTCCATTCATCATAAGAATTTTTGTTTTCCCATCAGTGTGCCACTTGTCCTTGAAGCTCCATTTCAGGACAAGTGTGTGGTGCTGGTGAGGAAAGGCAGGAAAGGAGGATGCATAAGAGGGACATAAGAGGGCCTGATGGGTTCCCCATAGAACTTATAAAACTCCTGGGGAAGACAGATGGCACCTGTCTCAAGGACCTGAAGGTCCACAGCACCCCCAGACTCCTTGCCAGTGCCTCCAGAACTTCCAAAAGAACATTCCTTTGCTGATCATTTAACTGACTGACCCAGAAATACAGCCCATCCTTCTAGGCCTCCTACACATAGACTTGTTCTAAAATAGTCGTGTAGTCTAGTGTGCTCTGCCTCATGAATGTTCCACAGAGGTTACACGTCCTTACTTAAGTAGAGGAGAAATGTGACCTATCAGGGCTGCCAGGTTGGAAGCTTCCTGTCCTGGAAAGTTTAGATACCAGAATTGGAGAAAAGCTGAGTAATATCAATCTTCTTGTAGGGTCAGATCTTATTTATTTTAGGACATGGAAGGGGAAAACGGAGGCCTAAGGAAGGGAACAACTGACAAGCAATGAAAAGACATGACACTGTCAATACTGACCTCTGTTATCCCAATTCCTTGCCTAGACAAATGATTGTCAATTTTTTTAATATCCTTACAGAAATTTTCTAATAAGAATTTTATGTTTTTTAATTTTTCTTTTTATAAAACATCCTGTTTTATTATGTGATGTTTGTAAAATGCTCTTGATTATATAAATTGATTCCTTGTCAGTTTGGACGAGGAATAAACTAAGTGTCCCACCAAATCCTGCCCAGATGGTGTCCAGCTGAGTACCTGTACCAGGAGAGCCAATGTAGCCCTCAGTAGAAGCCTTACCTGTGCCCAGTAGGGAGGTCTTCCTGGTTCACCTCTGCCTGACATGCATGCCTGATGCATGCTCAGGAGCAGACATGATGAACTCTGGTCCCATGGTCAGAAGAACTAGAGGAGGAACCAGGGAAGTGTGACTCCCTGTCATGGATAAGCCATTAACAGCTGGACTGAAGCCAGGTCCCTGCTGTCTTCTGTGTGTCAGGTGTGAGTGAGCACACTGCGTGGATTGGCCGAGCTCCCAGTCCTAACTTAGGAGAATTATTCCCACTGTGCCTCTTTTGTCTTTGGGGCCAGTTGAGAGCTGGCACCTGTGTTTCCCCCAGGTGTGACTGGGCTCACTAAGCTCCTCTTCCTTCCCATCCTCAAGGGCACTTGACCTTCCTTGGGTCAACTGTGCTTTGAGACCTGAAGGAACTTCATCAACAGAATGAAGTTCAAGAGAGGGAAACCAAACTCAAGGAGAAGTAGCACTGTGTAGAGGAAAGTGTCAACTTTGAAATCAGTGACCCAATTTAATCATAGGCCCAAATTTCTATAACTTGTGATACTCAGCAATTTTAAAAGTTTATTAAATCAAGGTGAAGAACATTTTATAAACATCACATAATAAAACAGGATGTTTTATAAAAAGAAAAATTAAAAAACATAAAATTCTTATTAGAAAATTTCTGTAAGGATATTTAAAAAATTGGCAATCATTTGTCTAGGCAAGGAATTGGGATAACAGAGGTTAGTATTGACAGTGTCATGTCTTTTGATTGCATAGCATTTTAAACTGATTAACCGTTTAACTTAAAACATTTTTAATTTTGAAATGATTTTAGATTTTTAAAAGTCACAGATACTAAAAATACCTTCTTATATCCATCTAGATTCCTAGATTTTAACATCTTATATGAATATGGTTAACTGACAGAACTACAAAGTTAGCATTGGTGTACTTGAACTACTTGAATTTGATCAGTTTTCCTACCAATGTCTGTTTTCTATGCCAGAATTCAATTCCAGATACTATACTGCATTTAGTTGCCATGTATCTTTACTTTTTCCTCAATCTGTGATTTTTTTCAGTGTTGCTTTGTTTTTCGTGATGTTGACAATTTTTTTAAAATTTATTTATTTATACCAGAACTGGGGTACAGTCAGAGACAGAGTGGGGAGCAGAACAGGCAAACGGGCTGAAGACACTGCTGAGGGGAGCAGCGGGCGAGACAAGAGAGGTCTGCCGCACCATGTGGGTAGCTCCCTGGCAGGCCAGGGATTGAACCCATGCTGCAGAGGCTGCGGACAGCTTCACAGGGGCGCTCAACCCGTTGTGCCACCAGGGAGGCCTGATGTTGACAATTTTGAAGGGTATTTGCTCATGGTTTTTCTGTTGTTTTTTCATGACTAGACTTTATTTTGGAAAGGGGGGCCTAATATCACAGAGGTAAAGCTCATCTCATCACATCACTTCAGAGTATGCATAATACCATCACCACAGCACTAGTCTCTTCTTCAGACTCTATTCCTTAAAAGCAAGTTACTAAGGCGAACTTGCTGCAAGGGATGAGAATGAACCTCCAACTCCAGGAGAAAGGGGTCTGGTTGAATTTTAATTATTTTTTAAAATAGTATTAGATGTAATATTTTATATTTACATGAATTTATATATTCATAATATTATAATATAAATATTAATATTTTAAATAGATATTTGATATAACACAAAGCTAACATTCTATTTTTTCTCCATTGATTTCTATTTTTTTCATTCAACATATTTATTATTTTTTCAATTTTTTTCAATTTTATATATTTGTTACATCATTTTTCATTTTTGCACAATTTATGCATTTTCATCATGGTTATAGTCCCCATATAATTCCCATCCCCCCTTGTTTTGATCCTACTCCCTCCTCCCCATCCCATAGTGGGTCTCTGGTTTATAGTTGCTTGTTGATTTTTACTTTATTATAATCAGTCTTTTTCCTGGTCCCTTATACTCAGCAATCAAAAAAGATAAACTCATACAATTTGCAGCAACATGGATGGAGCTGGAAGGGATCATGCTCAGTGAAATAAGCCAGAAAGAAAAAGAAAAATACCAGATGGTCTCACTCATAGCAGGAATTTAGAAAATCCATTGATTTCTATACTTATGATTTCAAGAAAATTATTCCATGTCTCAATTTGTCATATATGAAATGCCTGACACTAGTTGATTGAAAGAAATGGGATAAAGTATAGAAAAGTGTGCAACCCTGGCGAATGTCCTATGTGATAAAGTTCCACCATGATACTATTGCATCTGGAACTTTCAGTTGTCATCCAGGAGGGAAGGGGCATTTCACTTGGCTATATGAGAACCACAACTACCGCTATTTCTGCCATCAACACCATTTCTGCAATTACTCACTTAGAACCTTAGTATATACTAATCCTTTTTCTTTGTACAATTTCCCTTTTTATTTTCACCTGGTTAACTCCTAGCCAGTCTTCTGATACCACTTTAAACTATACTTTATCAGTGAAGTTTTCGCTGGACTCCAGAGAAAGGACTCCATCCTTTTACACTTCCTCAGAGCACTGTGTTCTTTTCCATCACAGCAATGGCATCAATTTGTGTTTGTGAATTTATTTGTGCTGTTCTTTGCTAGGTATCTCTCCATTGAACTGTAATGTTTCTGAGGCAAACTCTGTATTGTTTATGCCTGTAAATATGGTACTTAGTAGTGAGTGCAAAGGAGGATTGGGAAGTAAACATGGAAGCAAAACAATAATGAGGTGACTCTGATCACAATAAGTAAGGGACCAGTGTGATAAAATGACCTAAAATGGAAGTGGCAACAAAAATGGGAATTGAGTCAAGGTCTGAATAAGAATTTTGCTAAGAAAGAATTAGCAGGATTAGGAGACTGGTCGAATACTTCTGTGATATCATTTATCAAAGTGTAAAATTATCACATCATCCAGCATTTTGTGCCATATTGTCTTTTGTTCAATAACTGCTTGTGTGCTTGTCTGTTTTGCAGAGCCAGGAGCTCCTAGATGGCAATACCTGGTTCACTGCTGCATGCTCCATGTTCAGTATCAATATTCACTGATCAAATGAAATGGCATGGCATTGGTAGACTCACATAGGAAAAATAGATAACAAGTTTTTTAAATTGGAAAAATAAGTTTGGAAGCATGGTGCTAGATATATGCCTTGACCCCAGCAGATAGCTTGGAGACTATTGGAAAAATGGAATCTGCTGCACCTCCCCCTGCAGTGACCCTTAGGGCTAATGGCTTGCGCCACGGTCCCTAGGTCCGGCTGGGCAACCAGCGCGCAGGAGGAGAACAGCAAAAACCGCCTGAAGACATAGATAAGACAGAAGCCTGTTGAAAGATAACGACCACCAGGAGCCACTACAGGAATGCTGTCCACACGGAAACTTATCTCACCTTCTCTAGACCCACAAACTTTATTCTAATACAATTGTCTCTCTAAAATCTTTTCTCTTTCTCTGTTTAAAAGGTCATTGGTTTGCCGATTAAAAAAGAACATACGAAATCTAATAACTAGGCTGATTCAAATGAAACGTTACTAAACTCTGTGTATTAATAGAACTGCTAGCTTAATAATTTCTCTGTTGTATACTTAGCCTAGTTTGTATTAATCTAAATGATAAAAATATTACATTGTGAAAAGTAAAATTCACCCGTGTTAATTAATAGTAATAGTGAGTAGTTAAAACAAAAAGTAATCATATAAAACAAAAAGAAAAATTAATAGCCTAACTACTTAGGAATGCGCGTGGGTCCAGATGTAAATCACTGCCCTGTCAATGATAAGCTAAACCTATAAGCAAGCTGATTTCTTCACTGATGTTCGCCATTCCTATGCTTTTAGAAAACATATATATACTGGTCACCAACTCAAAAAAAAATTACACTCAGATTTTCACTCTTGAAGTGTGTCTGTTTGTCATTTCTTTAACCGAATCCCTGACCACCCTGCGCAGTCTCTCAACCCTGAGACGGCCTCATCGCTCACTGCTGTGCTGGTCCGCGGCAGGAATCCACAGTGGATTATGCATTAATTTGATCATACATTGAGTGCCTACTGTATGCCAGGCACTGGACTAGGTCTCAGAAATATAAGCATCAGTATAACTATATTACTATGTCCTCCATGAATATAAAAATACAGTTGCATTCCTTTAATGTTTAACAATGATATAAGCAAGAAACCACAGGTGTACAATGGAGCGTGAACTCAGATGTGCCTAGAAAAATCTGAGAGATAGTCATAGACAAAAAAAATAGAGTTTAATCTTAAATGAAACATTAAAGCTAACTTACTATTGGGAGTATAGGATAAGAGGTAGGAATTGTAGGCAGAGAAATGAGTAAAGACATAATGAGGAAATGTTCACCTTTTGTTCAAGTCCTATTCTGTTCACCATAGCTTTATTTACAGAATAAAAGTAACTTTATTTAGTACCTTCATTGACTCTGAAGAAATAGTTCCCGACATACACTCACTTGCCTCTATTTGTGTATACTGGCCTCAGTATTCTTTGTTCTCATGATCATCTTGAAGCTTCTTGGCTGTCCCTGATGCACCATGCTTTTTCTTTTTCCCCTAACTACTTTATAGTTTCTGCCTTTATGTACTAAAGAAGGTATACACTATATTGGAAAGAACATGTTCTGTAAGGATCAAGTAGACCTATTTCAAAACTTGGATACATTTTTGCTTGTTCATTAGTCCAATTCTATACCTTCCAATACTACCTGCGAGGAGTAATGATGCTTGACTTACACACAGGTAACACATTTGAACAGTAAATACTTCTTAGTTCCTTTCTTTACACTGTTACCTAAAAAAAATTACCTGTATCTTAATTATTAGTTGAGAAATGAGACTTTTACATACTGATATCCTACTTTATATCTCAAAAAATAATAAAAAACAGAAAGAATCATAAAATTCTAAAAGAGGAAGTCATTGCCTTTACCAGTAGTTTTTGTACTCTAATTTTCATATTTACATCAACCCTACAAGGTGGTTATTATTACTTCACTAACGGATGAAGAAACTGAAAATAAAGATTTGGAGTACATAAGCAGACACAGGAGTTGAGCCCAGGTTTTTTTCCTACTCAAAATGTTGAAAGAAATAAAAAATGGCTATATTGAGAAAAATTAACAATACAAGGTATAGGGAGGAATAAAATAGTTCAATATCACAATAGTTGAACAGCCATTCAATCATATGTTTGGGATATAGTAAGACTGAAATTGGAAATATGCACAAGACTTGAACTATTAGGGGGCTTAACTGACCTGTTAAGAGCATTAATGTCATTCTGAAGATGAAGACAAATAATAAGGATTTTAAGTAGGATAATGACCAACGATCATGTTTGTGTTGTAGAAAGAACTCTGAAGAGGTGGGAGACAAGGTATAGGAATGATTTGTGAGTCTGCAGTGTGATGGGAGGCCGGGAGGCCAAAGAGTCTCTAGCAGTAATCCTGGTGGGAGACAGAAGTCAGTACTCAAGTTTCATCTGCACAGGGATGATTCATTCAAACCCCAGAAACAGATGGCATCTCTAAGAGAGAGTACACAGAGAGGAGAAGAGGAAGACCAACCAGTGAACTCCCAGCTACCTACAAGTGTAGTTTAGAAGGACTTGGAAAGAATCTGCACGCAAAAAATCTGCACTTAGACTTGTGAGAAGAATCGCAAGGAGGTCCATGCTTATGGAAGGCAAGATGATAGACAATTCCAAGAGAGTATTCCATTTACACAAGCATCCAAGAACATCTGGAGAGCATTTGATCTCCTCAAGAATCTCACTAGACCTAGAATCCCTCTGGTCCAAGCCTGGATCATTTGACTCTGTTGCAATTCCTCCCACCTAAGGGCCTGGTCCCTCCAGATCTCCACCTGCAGAATCATAGTCTCTGAGAACTGGCAGGGACCCTGGGGACACTTCAGAGTCACTGGTAAGGGGAATAAGTTCTCCCTCCTGTAATGTGCCTACACTTAGTTTAGCTCTGATGTCACTGGTTTCTAGCCTAACTTTCTTCACCCATGGGGGTGCAGACTAACCAGCATTAATGAGCTGTCAAAGGCTGTGACCTCATTAAAAAGTTGGTAATGAGGCCCAGTGCTGTTCAGGGAGCCCAGAGGACTGAGGGTCCCAGTGGCCTCTCCTGGGCCCTGGAGGGAAAGCTTAGATGAATAGACAGGCTCAGATCTGGGAGAGGGCTAATGAACAGGGGCTAAAGTAGGCCATCTCTGGGGCTCCAGTCCCTGCTGGGCTGCAGATGTACAGGAGTGGGAGCAGAGCAGGGCAGCAGCAACCTTCCTCTGAGTTGTGCTTCCTCTCTGCTCCACTGGCCCGTTTTGATGAGGACAGTATTTGGCAGGATGTATGCATGTTAAAAGACATTTTAAAGATGAAATACATAAAATCTCATTACATTAACAGATTAACAATGAACAATGACAATTGATTTCCTATAAAGGGAACACTAACTTTGAACTTCAATTAAATGAAATGTTATTCCCCTATAAAGAATTTTATTCTCATTTGTCAATCTGCATTACCAAAAAAAAAATGTGTTTAATACTACTATATTTTAAATTTCGTCAGTAAAGTTGTAGACATGTGTTTTCTCTTTCATTATATAGTTATCTACAAATTTCTTTGATTTAACTTCTGGAACTTTAAATCTTAAAAGACTTGCTATCTAGTTCTTTACCTACAGACAAAGTTTGCTAGCTGACTGCTGATTCATACCTCATAATATGGCCTCCTCATTTTTTAAAACACTGCTTCTTTGTCTTGGAATCCCTTTCCACACATAATGCATCACTATTGTTACAATGCTAGGCCATTCCACCATGAGAATCATCTACTACAGTGGTTTCCTTTACCAGTATCTCTCTTTCTACTCTTGTAACCTAAGTGCATTCTCTATCCAGCAGCCATTATCTTAAAAATAAAACCACCTGCTTCAGAATATTTCAATGACTGCCCATAACATTTAGGTTAAACTCTCAACTCCTTAACATGGTCAAAAAGTCTTGACCTCTGCCTACATATAAAACCAGTTTTTAGTTCTCTATCCAATCTTCACAGAATTTTAGCAAAATAGGTTTTTTGTATTTCCACGATGCAACAAGTTCCTTCTCTTCTGGAATTTTGAGATCTTCTTCAGTCCAGTGTGCCTTTTTCATACCTCTTAAACTGGTTGCAGAAATTATCTTAAATATCAACACCTGAGGATTTTTAAAATACCTCTTTTGTTGTTTGTCTTAGCATTCTTGTTTGTTCCTCCTCAATGAAAGTTTCACAACTTCATTTCATATGTGTGAGACCTTTATTTAAATAGCCCTCAGCCCTCGCATTTAGTAAAAGCCAACTTTCTGAATAACTACCTTTTCAGTTATCCTTTATAAGGCTTAGAGCAATCCAGTAGGATATAATGCTATTGCTTTAACATCTATTGAAGAGTCTAGTGAAATTGTAATAATTGCTACTGTGACTATTATTATGTACAAAATTATTAAATTTCTTAGAAACATCAAATTTAAAAAGTGTCTTAGGCTGAGGCCTCTTATGCAAATACTTTAAAACATTTTCACTATATTTAATAACATTAATATTTCAAATTAGTAGAGGAAATAATTATTGAATAAATGGTGGTGAGAAATGGCAAGGCAACTGGAGAAAAAAATAAACTGTTTACATATCATACCTGATAAAGATATAAATTTTAAACAATAAAATCAAAGAAGCACTAATAGGCATTTAAAAATGCTATATTTGGTGGCACAGCGGTTGAGCGCTGGGTTGGAAGCTGCCCGCGGCCTCTGCGGCGCCAGTTCGATCCCTGGCTGCTCCCTGGCCACAGGAGGAGGGTCCCACATGGCGCACAGACCTCTCCTGCCGCCCGCTGCTCCCCTCAGCCGTGTACTTCGGTCCTTCTGCCTGCTCTGCTTCCCGCTCTGGCTCTGGTGAATTTTCTCACCCTCCCGCACTTCTGACTGTACCCAGTGCATGTATAAACAAAACAAACAAACAAACAAAAAAAACAAACAAATAAATAAATAAATAAAAACATGCCTCTAAAAAAAAAAAAAACTTAAAAAAATAAATAAAAATGCTATATTTGTACACCAAAGAATAACACCTAAACCTGTAGAGTAAAATATAACTATAGTTAAATGTAACCTAAAACATATTGGTCAATAATGGAGCACAAAATACTATGGCATTTAGCCTAGATGTGTAGTAGGTTAGCCCATCTATACTTGTATAATTATTCTTCATGACATTGACATAATAATAATAGCACTAAATTTCACATTTTCAGAAAGTGTCCCTGTCATTAAGTAACACATGACTATATGAGAAAAGTTGAGAGAAATGAAATACAGGTTAAAAAAATGTGACTCATTTTCAAAAATGTGTTCCTACTACATTGAAAGAATTGCAGTAAATCAGGATTAATATAGAAACATCATCTGACAGAAAGATATAAATATACAGAGCAAATAAAAGTAAATACAATTCTTTTAAACATTGAAAAATAGTATGTTAAGTATAATTTAAACTGAAAGTAGATACATTTTCATCTGTCAGATTGGCAAGTATCTAAAGATATGCTACCAAATATTTTTGGATAGGGATATAAGGAATGAGACATGATTCGTGGGAATATAAACTACTATGTTTCCATGGGATAATGTGGCTGCATTTTTCTTTGGGATTTGCATTTGTTGTAATTAATAAACGAAACAAAGATGTCTTTTGTCCCACTTCTATTCAACATAACATAATATTAGTGTTGCTACATGGTGTAATTTGACAAGAAAAATAATGGAAAATGCGTAGTGATACAAAGGGGCAAATATGACTATGTGGGCATATGGCACAGCAATCTAGAGGAAGAGATGGATTCTACAAAATCAATCCGTAGAACTAACAAATGAGCTTGCAAGACCACAGCATACAAGAAGAAACATAAAGACCTATTTATTTCTATGTATTAATAAATAATAAATTCCAGAGATACTTGAAATTTAAAAAATGTCATCTGTTTTGTGGTGTCGTCTAATAGTTCATTCTTAATGTTGCTCAGTGTTTTACATGCTTACTGATTTCCTTCTACTTGCCCAACTGATAAATGAAACATGAGTATAGCAATCTCCCACTATGCTTTAGATTTTTCTATTTTTCATGTCAGTTCTATCAATTTTCCCTCCCTATTTTGAAGCTCTATTTTTAGGTGTATACCCATTTAGTATGGTTATGTTACTTGATGAATTGACCACTTTATCACTATTAGTTTTGCCTGTTATCCTTGGAAAAACCTATAAACACAGCATGGCTCATAGTCAGAAAACAATAAATATGGCCAAAATAAACAAAGCATAAAAATTCAGATTCTGACCCACTAATTCTGCTTCTAGAATTTTATCTTAATAAAGTGACTCAATGAAATAAAAAAACTTTACACTACTAAAATATTCATTACATTCCTATTTATACTGGAAATCAAGAAGCAATTGAATTATAGAAAATAAGAGCATATGTAGATAAAGTCAATGACATTTACACCTGGTGATATACTTCACTGTCTTTTAGTATTATTATAAATAATTACAATAGTATGGAAAATAAATATTTATGATTCATGTTAGGAGCTTTATGTTCATTACCCAATTTAATCCTTATAACAATCCTGTATGAAAGTTACCATAGTTCTCCCTCTTTTATAGGAAAAAATGCTTTAATGTCTTTAAATAACTTGTTGAGTGTTCAGTCTGGCAACCTCAGCTAACATATTACATGATGAAAAGAAGGATATGAAAATGTACATGCAGTATGTCTACAATCATCAGAGGCCAGTAGAAATAAGTGCAGTAAGGTGTGATTGTGACTCGTCTCCAGGTGATGAGAATGTTGTCATTTTTTTTCTTCTTCATAATTTTCAGTTTTTCCTAAATTGTAATGGGAGAAGTTTGTTCACTATACAATATATATATTAGCATACGCACTATTGTATCACAGACATTCAGATAACTTTATTAAAAAAATCCTCTACTATAGTTCTTGACAAGTGACACTGCAGCTGCTTCTCTTAATCTTTTGTTATAAAACTGCTCATTTTATTTATTTATTTTTTAAAAGATTTATTTATACAAGCACTGGGTGCAGTCAGAAGCGCAGGAGGGTGAAAGAATTCACCAGAGCCAGAGCGGGAAGCAGAGCAGGCAGAAGGACCGAAGTACACTGCTGAGGGGAGCAGCGGGCGGCAGGAGAGGTTTGCGCGCCATGTGGGACCCTCCTCCAGTGGCTGGGGAGCAGCCAGGGATCGAACCGGCGCTGCAGAGGTTGCGGGTAGCTTCGCAACCCAGCGCTCAACCGCTGCGCCACCGGGGAGGCCCTCATTTTATTTTAAAGCAACTGTTTATCTATTAAAGTTTTGCTTTTTTTTTTTTTTTTTTGCATTGTTAACATAACTCCTAGCTAACTTCTAATGGGGTTGGATTGTAGTTGATGTCAGAATATTAGCTTTGCATCCTATTAGCTTTGCATCCTAGTCTGCTATTTTCTGACTGCATGAATTTGGGATTATTGAGATTTGAGAACAATAAACATGTATATATAAAAGAGATTATAGCAGTATTAAGTTAAGGTATGGGAGAGTTGATGAATATTGGAGCTGTGGGTGAGGGATGAAAGGAAGTTAAGGCAGATGGACTGTTTTGTGTAGATTCCATATGTTTTGAGAGACAGGATGTTGAGGTCATGTGGTGGGACTTCAGTATTTGTTTCAAGAAGCTGATGACTGAGAGCTGTTTCATGCTTCAGTGTGGGCACATGTGGTAGTCTGTCTTTGTTTCAGCAGTCTCCAGGTGAAGAAAAGAATTCCAATTTTCATGTATTTTCATCACAAGTGTTTAAATTACCCAGATTCATAGCTCAATTACTCCATCACAAAAATAGTTTTCTTCTACAATGGTGAACTTAGAAAAGTGCTTAAAAAGTAATGACTTATTTAAAATAGCCCTCTCTTAATTTCTATTCATTAATTCTACTACTGACCTCTGAAAACAACACTGAAAGGTCTATATTCTTTTCCCTATATTAATTATTTAAATAATTTAAGATGCAGTAATATCATAAATTCTCTTTCTAAAACAAAATTTGCTCTTTTCTTCACTTGAACTCTAATATTCTCAAGGACTCTGAAAGGCCTGATTATTCTTTCATAAACTTCCTAGTTGTCAAGCTTTTCAATATATGTCTTTAATGAAGGATATTCTAAATGTGGACTAAACACTTTTAAATAGTTTGAGGCTTTTTGTTGTTAATCCCTACAAAGTCAGTTATATTTCTCTTAATTCAGTTTAAAGCTGGACTAAATCCATGTACTTCATGTCTTTTCCCCACATACTAATGTCTAAACAGTTCTTGCCCATTCTGCTCTTTAAAAATATCCTTTTACTTTGAATCTGAGTTAATTATTTAATTAGCTATACATTTCATGGGACTGAAAAAGATTTTAAGATTAGAGACATATGAATTCTGTTCTAATTTTATATGATCAAATGTCTTGAACTTTCTTTCCTTAGCTATAAAATACAGGTTTCAGATTAATTGCTAAGAGCAAATACCTATATGTTAATAATGTGCTATGCTAGTACTGTCTTAATTGCTTTATGTACATTTACTCTTAAAAACCAACCTACAAGATAGATACTATTATTTATAAACTTTCGCAGATGAAGAAAGAGACAGTTTAATTGATTTTCTATAGTTACACAGCTGGTAAATGGTAGAGCAGGATATACAGTGAGGCAAGGATCTTTTATGTTACAAAATATTCCATTACTTCAAAACTTTATAGTTTTTTCTTTCATAATTTCTGTTGTGGAAATTACAAACCTCTGAGGGAAGACATTGTGCCTGATGGTCTTTTTTTCCATATCAACCAACACAAAATTTTAGAGTTAAAAGACACTAAACAAACATAATAGAGTTGCTTAAAAAAAAATAAAACTATTGGAATGAGCTAGAACTTGAAAAAAACAGTACTGTGACTGAAAGTCTGAATTTTTTAAATTACTTCAATAAGATTTATGAAAGTGACAGTGGAATTGAAAGAGAGAATTAGAAACTCAGTCATTCTACCTAGAAAAGTAGGCTGCATGGGGATTAGGAATCTACTTTTATCTATCTATGCTAAATGCCAACAAACTGAAGAGCCAACAAAGGCTTAGAGGCATGCAACATGAAATAAAAGAGAATTATATACAATTAATGATGAATTACAGATTTTTTTTCCTACTGAATGGAATCAAACATATCCAATTACCTAAAAGAAGATAATGTGCCAAAATGCCTTTTTTTGTCCCAAAATACACATTATAAGCAGTTTCATATTGTCCTCAATGTATGTAGCATTGACAGGCATATGCAAAGTAAATACCTAGAATGTGTTAGCCACAAAAGTCTCAAAATGTCAATTATACCAGTAAGAAAAAAATGTAAGTCTACCGTGGGCAGGCATAGGAGTTAGGTAGAAGGAAGTGATAGGTCAGATCTACCTCTGTACTCTGCTCTGAGCTCTCCAATAACCATTTTGATATCTGGGTTCAACACCAATGGACGTATGAAGAGAGGGACAGAGAATCCTAAATATGGAACATCTGATTCCCCATTCAATAAACTTCAATCTTATGTCTGAATGTCTATGGGATGTAAGTTCTACGGCCAAAGGCCCTGCGGAAGGTCCGGCTAAGGGCATTCTTCACCTCATTGTTTCTCAGACTATAGATGATGGGGTTCAACATGGGAGTCACAACAGTGTAGGACAAGGACAGCATCTTCTTGCTCTCTGGGGAATTATTGGACTTAGGCCGGAAGTAGGTGAGACTTGAAGATACATAAAAAAGGGAGACGACGAGGAGGTGGGAGGAGCAGGTAGAGAAGGCCTTATGCTTCCCCTTAGCTGATGGAATCTTGAGGATGGTAACAGCAATGCGAGTGTAGGAACACAGGATCAACAAGCAGGGTGTCATGACGACCAGGATGGTCCCCACAATCGCATAGATCTCAAATAGTGCTGTGTCAGCACACACCAGCTTCAGCACAGGGGGACTGTCACAGAAGAAGTGGTTCACCTTGTTGGTGCCACAGAATGGAAAGCTGAAAAGCCATGTGGTCTGCACTGTAGCCACAGGGAATCCTGGAAACCAGGAGGCAACAGCCAGCTTGGCACGTGTCCTTTGGTTCATGATGACTGGGTAGTGCAAGGGATTGCAGATGGCCACATAGCGGTCATATGCCATGGTGGCCAGGAGGAAGCATTCAGCAACTCCAAAGAAGAAGAAGAAATACATCTGAGTGACACAACCAAGGAAGGAGATGGTCATGTCTCGGGCAAGCAGGGTGCCCAGCATCTTGGGCACAATGACTAGGTTGAAGCCAATCTCCAAGCAGGACAAGTTCCTGAGGAAGAAGTACATGGGACTGTGGAGCATGGGGTCAGCCAAGGTGACCAGAATGATGAGGCTGTTTCCTGTTAAGGTGACCAGGTAGATGATTAGGAATGTCAAGAAGAGTAACGACTGTATTTCAGTTGGCAGAGAAGAGAAGCTCATGAGAATAAACTCACTAACTCGTGTCCAGTTTCCTCCAGCCATAAATATAGGAATGAATCCTCGGCTGTAGTCAAATAGAGAGATTCTTGATTAGAAGTGTCAGATTCTGGATTTGTTGTCTCAGCTCCTTCTCAGTATCAGAGAAAGAGGCTAAGAGGGGTTACGAAGGGAACAGGTAGGGCCTATGTTGTCTAAGAATAAAGAAACATGACCAGAACCTGCGCTCTGAAATGAACAATAGATCACTGTCCCATCCTATTGGTTTTGTTTAATTATCCATTTTCCACTTTGCTACCATACTTGCTAAAACAAGTCAGAGTATATCAATGCACACCCATTTTCTGCTGCACACTTAATATCTTTGCAGTGAGGTTAAGTAGAGAACAGTAAGAAATTTCTATTTATTTTTATTATAAATACCCCTTCTTCATAGATTTTGTGTTCATCTTCTCTGGATGCTGACAAAATTAGTAGTTTTTGTATGTGTGTGGGGCTGCAATCCCAAAATAGTTTGAGAAGTTATTCAGTACCAAAAATGAAAGTATTTGATTTTGTTTTGAGGTAAGTATAACTGGGGAAAAAAGACAATGGATTATGGAAGATGCCTACAGATTGTAGTAGTTTTAATGTACTTTGCCCCCTCTCCCTGTAAGAACTATAGAATATTTTATATCATATAGTAATTACTTCCTCTTGCTAATCAGATTATGAGGAAACAACTTTAAGAGGTTCCTCTTCAGTCATGCAAAGCTATAACTGACAATTGATTGACAAGACCCAGTATGTCGACTGCTCTCAAAATTAAGATCTGAAAGGCGTATTGTACAATAACTACGTAGGAAGTGAGTGTGTCCCAAAAGATTACAATTACTTCTCATTTGAAAGGAACATAACTTAACATGATAAAAGCCATATACGACAAACCCAGCGCCAAGATTATTCTCAATGGCGAAAAGCTGAAGGCCTTTCCTTTAAGATCAGGAACAAGACAAGGATGTCCTCTCTTACCACTGCTCTTCAACATAATATTGGAGGTCCTAGCCAGGGCAATAAGACAAGAGAAAGACATACAATGAATCCTGATAGGGAAAGAAGAAGTAAAACTATCACTATTTGCAGACGATATGATCGTATACGTAGAGAACCCTAAAAACTCTACAGAAAAACTACTCAAAATAATCAACCAGTTCAGTAATGTCCAAAAATAGATGACTGGATCAAGATGTGATATATATACACAATGGAATATTATTCAGCAATCAAAAAAGATAAACTCATGCCATTTACAGCAACGTGGATGGAACTAGAAGGAATTATGTTCAGTGAAATAAGCCAGAAGGAAAAAGAAAAATATCGGGTAATTTCACTTATAGCAGGAATGTAGGGGAACCAAATAAGACATCAGTGTAAAAAAAATAATAACAGTACAAAACACAACAAAGCAAAAACAGACAATTATAAATCAGAGACATCCTGCAGGGGAGGAGGAGGGAGAGGGATCAGAGGGAGGGAGGAGCACGAGGGATTGAGGTGATGGTGCACGGGTGCCTTGGGGAAGGAAACTATGGGGACTACACCTGAGGAGATGGGGGTGAAGCAAATATTGTTTAAAAATGAACAATGATGTAAAAAAAATTAAAAAGAGTGAAATTGAAGTATAAAATGCTACCAAAAAAAAAAAAAAAAAACAACCAGAGGGGCCTCCCTGGTGGTGCAGCAGTTGAGAGCTAGGTTGCGAAGCTGCCCGCAGCCTCTGCAGCGCCGGTTCATTCCCCGGCTGCTCCCCGGCCACCAGAGGAGGGTCCCACATGGCGCACAGACCTCTCCTGCCACCCGCTGCTCCCCTCAGCAGTGTACTTCGGTCCTTCTGCCTGCTCTGTTCCCTGCTCTGGCTCTGGTGAATTCTCTCACCTTCCCATGCTTCTGACTGTACCCAGTGCTTGTATAAATAAATAAATAAATAAATGAGTAAATGAATGAATGAATGAATGAATATATCTATCTTAAAAAAAAAAAAACCAAAATTGCAAGGCTGTTGATAATGCTCTGTTCATTCTTGCTCATTTCTTTCTCTCCTTGAATTTCTAAAACTTAGCAAATTCTAAGAGAATAACCTTACTCTAGGACTTTTTTGGCTGTGCATTAAAGATCTTGGGGAGGGGGAGTATAAATAAACAAACCTTGGGCTTTTGGAATAAAAAAAATGAACATTGATGTAAAAAATAAAAAGTAATTAAAAATAATTAATTTAAAAAAAGAAAAAAAAACAAATTACTTCTCATTCAAGAATGGATAAATAAAAAAAAGAATTAGATCCCACCAAAATTGTGGAAACACACACACACATATACACACGAAAGTGAACATTCAAAGGAAAACATTCACAAATAATTAACCTGGACTATATGAAATAAAAGATAAAATCTTAAATGGCATGAACAAATTCAGTATCTGTTTCACTTCTATGGAGACACTGAAGATATGGTGATTGATTGTTCACTGAAACATAAAATCAGGAGATATTTAAAATAATAAATTATAATTAATCACAATGAAGATCATAATGTAGGGAATATAGAATAATTTGGGGGAATATGAAAGGCAGATGGACATACAATATAGTTTATGTAGGTTTTTCTATGCATTAGAGATGTAAATGAAGTTGACTGAAAGATACGCAGAATATCTGTTGTATTATATGAAATTATGAAAATAAAATGCAGAACATAGTGCTCTGAGAATAATAAATATCACTGAGCTAACAGGTTTTGAAATGAGTGTTCCTAGTACACAGCAAAATGAGTGGAAATGTACTCATGCCTATTTGTCTTGATCTTTGTATTAATTTCTTTTAATTTGGAGGTGGAGAAAATTTCAAAAGGGGTAGACACAAATAAAAATAAGAAAGCAAAATCACACAAACCACAACGAAATGAACTTTTACACTCCATACTTAAAAAAAAAAAAGAACTCCCTTATCTCTCACAAAATTAACTCCAAGTGAATTAAATACCTAAATGTAAGACCTGAAATCATAAAACTCCTGGAAGAAAACAGGGTTTTGACAAACTCTTCTACATTGATCTTTGGAATGGTTATTTTTGTATATGACACCACAAGAGCAAGCAAGAAATGCAGTGGAACACGATGCTTCTGGACACAAAAAAAAACAATAAAATGAAAAGACTACCTGTGGAATGCCAGAAAATATTTGTAAATCATCTTCCTGATAAGGGGTTAATATTCAAAATATATGAGGAGTTTTATAACTAAACAGCAAAACCAAGTAATCTAATTAAAAATAGGCAGAGAACTTGAACAGACATTTTTCCAAAGCAGACATGCAACAGATGAATGACAAGGTATTCAACATCACTAGTCACATGCAAACATCCCCACCTCACAATGAGATATTACTTCACACCTGTCAAAATGGCTATTATTTCTTTAAGAAAACTGACAAATGTTGGTGTGAATGTGGAGAAATTGCAATCCTTCTGCACTGTGAGATTGTAAAATGTTGCAATTATAATGCAAAACAGTATAAGCTTCCCTCAGATAATCAAAAGTAGAATTACTATATGATTTCTCACATAAATATTTTCAGTTTTGTATCACCATAGTGTCAAAAGTGAAAACAACCAGTAATTCAAAAATAACTATGTCAGTTATGACCCAGGCACTTGAGACAATATCATGTAATCATCTAAGTGATTCTAAAGAACATTTATCAGTATTAAATAATGTAACGTTAAATGAAAAATAAACCAAGAAAACACATGTAAGATTCCAATTTGTAAATATGGCATAGAAAAAAATGCAGTAATTTGGCAACACTAACCTTGAAGTAGTAGGGAAAAAGCTGGGATTATTTCCCTAATTTCATTTTTTTTGGTTGTCTGACTATTCTGCAATAAGCTACATTTGTTATACCACAACAGTAAAAGCAGTAATGATAAATATGAAAATTATGTCCCATGTTGGTAAAATTTGCTGACTATATTATAGAAATAATATTTTTATATGTTTTCCATATTTTTCTTACAACTATGCAATTTAGATGCTATAATGATCCCTTCCAGATTGGATGAACTGCAGTTTAAAGAGGTGAAGTAACTTGTAGTTAAGGATTTTGTTAACTCTTTCACAGAGATTGCACTCAGAACCATAATCAGAAAAAAATATAATAAAAGCAACATCTGGGTCTCTGGCTTGGAAGATAGCATGAATAAACAATATTTCTCAGGTCTTATCTTTTGTCCCCTAACCATCCAGACACCTTAATCTCCACCAGTATTTAGCTTCTTACCACTATTGAACAGATTATTCTCCTTCCTGATTCTATACTGAGATTGACATTTTTACCTTAAAAAGATGAGATCTAAAATATATCAGGCTTTGTAGACCATATGATCACTGTGGCAGTTAAGTATCTAAACACACACACATACCCCTAATATAGAGTTCCATGTCCACTCAACCCTGGACATACAAATTTGGCAAAATTCCAATAAAATTTTACCTATATCAAAATTTGAATTTAATATACTTCTTAGGGGCCATGAACTAGTACTCTCCTTTCCATTTTTTTAACGATGTAAGAAATATAAAAGTCATTTTTAGTTCATGGTCAATATAAACAGGGACCTGCTGGATTTCATCTGCAGGTTGTAGTTCACTGATCCCTGCTCTATACATTTGCATATAACATCACATTTATTTGCACATGCCCCTTCCTCTACCTGGATGATTTCTTCCTTCTCATTTCCAAAACTCAGATTGTTTCCCCTGTAATGCTTCCAACTAGCCTTATTGCTCGATGCTATTTAAAATACTTTAAAAATAAAATATTTAATCATTCAATTATTTTTTGTTATCTCTTCATATCTGAATCTCCTAGTTTTATTTGCAAAATCCTTCAGACTTGGAACTGATTTTTATTTGTAGAAATAAGCCCAATCCAGATTAAATTATCAATATATATTTTTGGATGAGTGAGTGGAAAATGAATGCAAAAATTTCAGAAGTTCATTATTCCTAGAATTTCCATTGGGTTCCAAGTCCACTCGCCCTTACACTAAAGCAACTCTCCCTAGAAGCTCCATTTCAGGGCAAAGTCTAGTGCGTGATGCTAGTGAGGACAGACAGGAAAAGAGGATGGAGGAGAAATAAGAGGCCCTGATAGGTTCCCCTTAGAACTTATGAAACTTCTGGGGGAGACAGATGGCACCCTGACTTGAGAGTGGGGAGTCACAAAACCTGGAGGTCCACAGCACACACCCCCCCCTCAAGAATCCTTGCCAGTGCCTCCAGAACTTCCAAAAGAACATTCCTTTGCTGATCATTTGACTGATTGTCCCAGAAATAGAGCCCATCCTTCTGGGCCTCCTACACATAGACTTGTCCTGAAACAGTCGTGTAATCTAGTGTGCTCTGCCTCATGAATGTTCCACAGAGGTTACACGTCCTTACTTAAGTAGAGGAAAGTCAAGACTTGGAAGAGAAATGTGCCCTGTCAGAGCTGCAAGGTTGGAAGCTTCCTATCCCAGAAAGCTTTAGAGAACAGAACTGGAGAAAAGCTGGGTAATATCAGTCTTCTTGTAGGGTCAGATCTCATTTTTTAGGACATAGAAGGGGGAAATGGAGGCCTAAGGAAGGGAACAACTGATGAGATAATTTCAGTTTGGACAAGGAATAAACTAGGTGTCCCACCAAATCCTGCCTAGACAGTGTCCAGCTGAGTACCTGTACCAGGAGAGCCGATGTGGCCCTCAGTAGAAGCCTTACCTGTGCCCAGTAGGGAGGTCTTCCTGGTTCACCTCTGCCTGACACCCATGACTGATGCATGCTCAGGAGCAGACATGATGAACTGTTCCCATTGTCAGAAGAACTAGAGGAGGAACCAGGGAAGTATGACTCCCTGTCATGGATGAGCCATTAATGGCTGGACTGAAGCCAGGTCCCTGCTGCCTTCTGTGTGGCAGGTGTGAGAGAGCACGCTGCGTGGGTTGGCCGAGCTCCCAGTCTTGACTTAGGAGAGCTATTCCCAGCGTGCCTCTTTTGTCTTTGGGGCCAGTTGAGATCAGGCACCTGTGTTTTCCCCCAGGGGTGATTGGACTCACTAAGCTCCTCTTCTTTGCCATCCTCAAGGGCACTTGACCTTCCTTGGATCAACTGTGCTTTGGGACCTGAAGGAATTTCATCAACAGGATTGTAGCGGCAGGAATGACACAGGGCAGGTTTCTCTATGACCCAAGCAGACTGGGTAAAGGAGAGAGTCCTGGAGCCCTCAGTTTGGCTTTTCAGGCTTTCTTGGGATTTACCAGGTACATGGCAGGCAGAGGTGCCGGGGGCTGGGAAGCTGGTAGCATTTATCAAGGCTATGATAGCATTTATCTATGATAGCATTTATCAAGGCTTAGAATTATAACACCCTAGAGCACTTTGAATTACACTTGTTCTTTAGCTGTTTTTTACTTGTCTGTTCGGAGTTAAGAGCACGTAGAGAGCAGTACCTTGTTTATTGCTGCCCCCTCAGGTTTTAGTAAGGTTTTAGGCCTCCCAGCCCCCAGCAAGTCTTCACTCTTTCAAGGTTCTCCCGTGTTCTTTCGCGGCCATTTCTTCCCTGCTCCTTTCGCTCTCATTCTCTGTGCTTCTCTGCTCTTCTCGTGGTTCTGCTCTTTCTTTCGTTCTTGTGGTTCTGCTTCTGCTGGTGTCCCCGTGACGCCGCCCTTATAAGCCCAGTCTTAGCTCAGGTGTACCCACTTACGCATGCCCACACCCCACTCCAGGTGCCCACCATCAGGCATGCATTCAGGACCGCAAGCATCCATCATCAATTCTAAAGGCGGAAGGGCAGAAAAGCCTGACACTTTTTAATTTTGGTTTTTTTTTTTTTTTTTAGAGGCATGTTTTATTTATTTATTTGTTTGTTTGTTTGTTTTGTTTATACATGCACTGGGTACAGTCAGAAGCGCAGGAGGGTGAGAGAATTCACCAGAGCCAGAGCGGGGAGCAGAGCAGGCAGAAGGACCGAAGTACACTGCTGAGGGGAGCAGCGGGCGGCAGGAGAGGTCTGTGCGCCATGTGGGACCCTCCTCCAGTGGCAGGGGAGCAGCCGGGGATCGAACCGGCGCCGCAGAGGCCGCAGGCAGCTTCGCAACCCAGCGCTCAACCGCTGCGCCACCAGGGAGGCCCAAAAGCCTGACACTTTTTTACCTTACCCTTCAAGGATGAAGTTCAAGAAAGAAAAACCATACTCTAAAATGTACCATTGCATAGAGGAAAGTACATACAGTTTGGATTCTAAGTGACGAAAGTGTCATTCTAGCACTGCAATTCCTGGATTGTGATTCTTTTTTTTTTTTTTTTTTTAAATAGAGGCATGTTTTATTTATTTATTTATTCATTTGTTTGTTTTTGTTTATACATGCACTGGGTACAGTCAGAAGGGCGGGAGGGTGAGAGAATTCACCAGAGCCAGAGCGGGGAGCAGAGCAGGCAGAAGGACCGAAGTACACTGCTGAGGGGAGCAGCGGGCGGCAGGAGAGGTCTGCGCGCCATGTGGGACCCTCCTCCGGTGGCTGGGGAGCAGCCGGGGATTGAACCGGCGCTGCAGAGGCTGCTGGCAGCTTCGCAACCCAGCGCTCAACCGCTGTGCCACCGGGGAGGCCCCCTGGATTGTGATTCTTAATGATTTTGTTAAATTTTCAGTTTCAATGTTTAGACAAAGATAATACACTTAGTATGAGGAGACGGGATATGTTAACCTTGGCGCCAGTATACTTCATGTCTCATATAAATATCATATTATAATAATCTGTAAGAGAGCTATATTATGCATCAGCAAAAAAGTACTAAGTGGTTAGTGTATGCCAGGTGTTGTTCTAGACTCTGAGAAAGAAAAATGAACAAAACATACAAATTCATGTACTCATGAAATTTATATTTCAATGAGGGAAGCCGGTAATTTAACAAATAAATAAATTTAGCACACACAGTTGCTATAAACAAAATCCAGGAGGGAAGAAAGAGGAAACTGCTGAAAGAAAAAAATCAATACAGAATTTTTTTTTCTAATTTGGCCGGGGATTGTTAAGGAAGATGTATGAGGTGAAAATGCAATAACTTGTCCAAAGGTTGATCACGTGAATTGAAGCTACTGGCTCTTAAAAGGGCTAGTGAGAAAGTACAAGATAGAGATCATGATTGGAGCTTTAAGATAAGCATTGTTTTATACACAGAAAAGATAACAATTTTTTGTTGAAGTAATATTAGTTTATAACACTGCATAGGTTGTCTTGGAAGCTTTGTAGCAGTTAATCTATTTTTTTCTAATGTTTATCCTCCAAATTTTCACCTGGTTGACTCCTGCTCAAATTTCTGATATCACTTTCTGATTTTCTGATGTTACTTCCTCAGAAAGGAATTCCCTGACACCTAGCTGTTAGGACTTCCATTGTTATTCTCAGAGAATTTTGTTCTTTCACTTCATAGCAATGACAGCATTATGCAACTATATGTTTGTTTGTGACTTCTTTGTTAATATTATTTTAAATGAACTGAAATGTTCCTGAGGGTAGGGACTCTGTAAATCCACGACTTAGCAGTGAATGTAAAGGATGATTGGTAAGTAAGCATGGAAACCATGAGAACGGTGTGGAGGCTTATATAATAATAATGCAGTAATAAGGCCCTGGCTAGGTTAATGATGGTGGCAGTATAAACTAAAGAAAGGGACATGGAACATTTGCCAAGGAGGAATTAGCAGAATGTAGAGACTGTTGACTATGATAGCATTTATCAAGGCTTAGAATTATAACACCCTAGAGCACTTTGAATGACACTTGTTCTTTAGCTGTTTTTTACTTGTCTGTTCGGAGTTAAGAGCACGTAGAGAGCAGTACCTTGTTTATTGCTGCCCCCTCAGGTTTTAGTAAGTGAACATTAACTGATTAAGTAAAAAAATGTCAATTGGAGTCAAAACAGGAATGAGAAACAAGTCCTTTGAAATGGAAATGGTAGGACAATCAACACTAAAGGATGAGTGAGAAGTGTATTGCCATGGGACAATCAGAAGAGGTTGAAGACTGGTTGTATACTCCTGTAACAGCAATGGTCAATGTAGGGTAAAGAAAATGTCAGGCTTTTCTGCCCTTCCGCCATCAGGATAGATGATGGATCCTTGTCCTGAATGCATGCCTGATGGCGGGCACCTGGAGTAGGGTGTGGGCATAGGTAGATGGGATTCAGCTGAGCTAAGACTGTGCTTTTAAGGGCGGCGTCACGGGGGGACGCCAGCAGCACCAGTAGCAGCAGTAGAAGCCGAAGCCGAAGCCGAAGCCGAAGCCGAAAGAGAAGCCGAGAAGCAGCAGAATGAACGCTAGAGAGCCCAGATAGAGTGAAGACTTGCCCCCCAGCCAGCACCCCTGCCTGCCATATGCCTGGTGAACCCCAAATAAAAAACCTGCAAAACTACTGAGGACTCTGACTCCTCCTTTACCCGGTCTGCATGGGATCAGAAAACCTGCACTGTGGTCCTGTCCCGTGCCTTACAGTCAACTTGTAGCATGACAGAATAAAGCATATTGGATGATATTTTAATTTTATAAGTGTCTCTTTATCTCTCTGACCCATTTACGGGATGAGAGCTAACTACACAGCAGTATTTGCTGACCACTGTACTCCAGAATTCAGTATGAAAACTCGCATCAAAAAGAGGGTTAGAGGGCCTCCCTGGTGGCGCAGGCTGTTGAGCACCACATTATGAAGCTGTCTGCAGCCTCTGCTTCCTTTCCTTCAATTATCAATTATTTCTTCAATGGTATAAAATGCAAAGATCATAAACATAAGCACTAAGTTCCTTTCCTTCTCGTTTTTTAATACAACTTTCTAAATAGTACCTTGACTCAGATGTCCCTTTTAAGTATCAGACTTGCCCACCCCCCACTTTCTGACATTTAAGTGGAAATTTCAATGTTAATTTCTGTAATATAACCTCTATATTATATCATGTTCTCCAGCATAAGTCAGCATCTGATTAACTGAAAGACAATATGGTGTGGGCAGATCTGAGCTCAGGGTCTTGAATCAGAATCTGTTGCTGCCACTTCCTGTGTAACCTTGGGCATGTTACACATTGCAAGAGGACCCTTTCCTCATCTATAAAGCAGAATACTGCTACCTTTCTCATCCTGTAGTTATGAGAATTAAATGAGATGATATAATCAAACAATAGAACAGTCTAGAAGATAAATTCTCAGTCTTTTCTATATTCATTGTGTTTCCATCTTGTTGAGCACTACCACTATTATATTATTCAGTTCCCAAATTAGAATTTTCACTCTGCCATCATTGTACTAATTCATTAGTACCTTAAGTTGAATTTTATTTCTCATCTACCCTATAGCAGAACTCTCCTATCTCATCTTTTTCTCTAGGTTTTCTCTCTACCTCATCTTTTATATTGATGTTGGAGAAATATTTCCGAATTAAAATCTTCATCTACCTCTACTCAAGGACGGCTCTATGCAAGGACTACCTATTAAGGACTGCTTATAACATATGGAATAAAGTGATAGCCTCTTATCAAAGCATAAATCCTTTTTAAAAAGGCTCCTTTTACTTTTCTGTCTTCATTTGCAACTGTTCCTCTAAGTTGTGGTCTTCAACCATACGAAGTTAACCAAAGTTTTAAAATTTATTTATTGACTCAATAAGATTTTAAGCCTCTACTACAAGCTAGTGATGTGCTGATTGCTAAGAAATACTGAAGCACTTAATAGGGAATATGTAAATGATTAGTGCTCTGAGTAAGGTATACAGACTTCAGTAGGTATCTAACCAAGGCCACATCTAACTAACAGGGTTTCTGTGTAAATTAGAAAATAGTACTGCATCCTACATTAGCATAGAACATATATACCCAAATATTTAATATAACAGATATAAATTATTCAAATAAAATTATAAGATATAAAATACATGTAAACCTAATTTTCTAATAATAGGAAAACAAAGCCACTGGGGTATAAAGTTACAAAATAATAGCACCTTATTTTCAAAGACAGAATTCTTGATACCAGTTTTCCTATTGGTTGCTTCAATATATCACTTCTATGGAGATGCTCAGTAAATTTATTAGTCTTCTTGTGAAATAATAGATTTAATATTATTT
Organism: Talpa occidentalis; assembly: GCF_014898055.3. Lineage (NCBI taxonomy): Eukaryota > Metazoa > Chordata > Mammalia > Eulipotyphla > Talpidae > Talpa > Talpa occidentalis. Next base: position 34,249,765 of record NW_023603184.1, read on the forward strand.
TTTAAAAGAAGAAGCTATATTTGAGCTATATTTGAAGAAGCTATATATTTTTGAGAAGAAGCTATATTCCTCACTAGTAACATTTTACAGATAAGAAAATGTAGGCACAGAAAGGTTAATTTTTGCAAGGTCATAGAGCAGAACACAAGAAATGTGACTGGGAACTCTCATAATTAGCTTCTACTTACACTGCTTACTGTGTCCTGAGGAATTATTTAATTTAATCCTCAAAATATCTGTAATATATGTTATTATCATTTTGTATTAAATAAGTGGACATACAGCAAAATCTTAGATTAAACAAAATATCATTTACAAACATTAAACTAAAACCCCAAATTTCTAACTCTCAAATTTGTTCTCCTTCTATGGATTCAAGAAATGCAAGGAGTTAAAAGTTGTTACCCGCGTGAGGGTCAAGAGATAAAGCAGTTCTAGTGTTAGTGAGCATTTATCCTGTTCCAGGCACTCTACATATTTCATGATACTTACACCTCTCAACAATTCTGTGAGGTATAATAACCCCATTTTATATAGTAAGATTGTGAGGCTCAAAGAGTTTTAGTCAATTGCTTAAGATATCAACCCAGATTGACGGCTTTCCTTTGAGCAGGAATGTGGCACAATAGAAATAAGGAGCAACTGTCAAGGAAGAAGTTGCAAAAGAAGAAAGTATGAAGTTGTTGGGGATAATGTGACTTCTCCTTCACACAACTTTCTGATAAATTTCTGTCTCCTAAGTTTATCAAGTATATACTTTTCCTGTCGTCTGCCACAGTCTTTTTTTTTCTCTCTTTCTCTCTTTCTCTCTTTCTCTTGTATCTCTCTTGGTCTCTTGGGCTCTTGCTTCAGAGCCATCCCAAAGCATCAGAAGGAGGAGGGCAAAATGGGAACAGCAGGCAGATGGTGCAAGATAAAAGAAGCTTTCCTGGTTTGGCAGCCGTTCTCTCATCATGAGAGGGAGAGAAGTTGGAGTCTGCATAACATCTTTTTTTGTTCTGATGCTTCAACTTGCAACATATCACTCCCTAAATCTTTTCCTAACCAGCCTGCTTATCATAGGAAGACCTTGAATCAAAGACCTCTGAATAAAGTGAGTGAATTCTATTATCTGATGCAATCTTTTTCAATGGGCCGATTCTTCCATGATTTTTTTTTAAAGATTTATTTATTTATGCACACAAGAATTGGGGCACAGGCCAGAGGTGTAGGGGGTGAGAAGATTCACCAGAGACAGAGCTGGATGCAGAAAAGACAGATGTACTGAAATACACTGCAGAGGGAAGCAGTGGGTGAGTCAGGAGAGGTCTGCTGTGCCATGTGGGTATCTCTCTGGCTGGGAATCGAACTTGTGCTGCAGTGGCTGCGGATAGCGTCATAGGTTGTATCTTAACCCTTTGTGCCACCAGGGAGGCCCCTTCCATGTTTTCTTTCTGGCCAATACATTCATCTTCTTATTCCTCTCTTCTCCTGACAAAACCCAAATTCTTTTTTTTCTAATTAAAAAAATTTTATTTTACATATTTTTTACATCATTTTTCATTTTTGTGCAATGTATGCATTTTCATCTTGGTTATCATCCCCATAAAATTCCCACCCACCCCCCTTGCAATACCCAAATTCTTATCAACACTTTTTATATCTGGTTGATTCTGTTGAAATAGAACAGTACCACTTTCTTTATCATTTTTGTTTATGGTGGCTCTCTTTCTTTAGTCATACATTACTGCATTTCCTGCAACTTTTCTGATCTTCATTCCTAGTCTATCCTTTCTATGTTTTAGTTGTTTTCACATATTCTCCTTTCATTGGAACTTTTGTCTCTGCAACAGATTTATCCTTAGCAAATATCACCCATATTATCCACAGAAAGTCCAGTCTCTCTGCACTGAATCTAACTCTCCGATGTTATATCTGGTCCTTGCAGATCTACTCACTCTTCTACATTTGATGTCTGATTCCTTTACATATTATTCCACCACTCAGACTTTTCTGGCAATCCATTTGACTCCTCTACTCCTGATCATATCCACCCAACCTCATTTTACATTCTGCCATATTTATAGCCCATTCTTATCATCTGAAATTTACCTGTTCTGTCCTTATTATATCCCTTTTCCATTTTGTCATGCAACAATTACTAATTGTAATTACTAATACTAACCTTTACTAATCACTTACTAAAGCAGTAAGTGACTCTATAATAGGAACTATTGTCAAAAGGATACCCACCAGTAAACAATCTATATCTGTAGAAATATCTGTAGTTTTATAGGGTGATAGCCAATGAAAGATAAATAAGTATTCCTAAGAGCAGAGATGAGTGTTTTTGATAGAAATAGTGATATGTTCAAATCAAAGATTTAGGGAACTTCACAGCACATTTAGAAAAAGAAAAATGTAGGCAATCACTGAATTATTGTAGGTCAATTAAAAGGAAATACATTCTGATGCTTTATTGAGTTATTTTTTATATGTTTCCCCAATTTAGATACTCTTAGGATCAGTGATGTGATCGGTTTATACACAAAACTTCATTCCAAAGGACAAGTGGAGTTAGATTGATGAGGTTTGAGGTTGGTAGAAGAAAGGCCAGGCCATAAGCAATTGAGAAAGTTAAATCAAGAAATAACAAAGGACAATATGGAAGGAACTAGAAGATATTATGCTGAGTGAAATAATCCAGAGGGAGAAAGATAAATACCAGATGATTTCACTCATATGTGGAATACAGAGAGACAAAAAAAAAAAGGAATTGACTAAACTAAACCAAAAAAAAAAAAACCTTAGAAACGTGAGGTTACTGGGGGTGGAATGCAGAGATGGGAGCAAAGGGCTGAGGCAACCCAATGTTATATGGTAAAGGGATAAGGGTGCTCTGGTGTTGGGTGTGGTGTGGTGATGCACATTTGTGAAGGTGTGAGCCTGTGCCCCTAAACCATACACAGTGCCATAAATTGTGTGTTACCTCAATAGTAAAAAATTAACAAAGATCTGGTTGGTGCAGAGGACTAAGGGGAAGGCAGTAGAAATAGCACAGGAAAAAGAGGATGGACATGAGAGATAATTAAAGAGGAAGTTGAATCCATTGTGAGCGGTACATAGGGTTATGGTGAGGAGGATAGGTGTAGACGGTCTGGGAAAATTCTGGACCTCAGATTCAGGTGACTATACGGAAGCCAATATCATTCATTATGATAAAGGAATAATGGGCTTAAGAAAGATTTTTCTGGACATATATTAATATTTGAGGGACCCATGCCACATCAGGGAATTATGTCTGTTCCTCACTATTCCATTACAGACATACAAGGTCATTTAACAGATAGCTTCTCCTTTACATCTATCTGAGCAATAACAAGAGGGATATAAATGCACAATGAATGACATATGGTTCAGCTATTGATATACAGGACTTTACAGAATCTAATGGAAACATCAATGAGAGAAATTTTACCAAACCAGTCAAGGAGAAAGTAAAGAAATGTGGACAACTGATGTCTCTATGAGGAAATGCTACATAAACCAAGATTTGAAGGATAAGGAGGAAATTGCCATATGAGGAAAGTTACAAAGGCGATACACTCGTTATATGCCAAGAGCTGCAGGGTTTAAAATACAATGTAGGCTTAAGCAAGAGATAAGTTATAATGACAGCAGTGGAAGATGATAGAGTAGTTATATTCTTTGTTAAATAACTTGAATGTTATTGTGTAAGCAATGGGATGCTCTGGGAGGTTTTCATGCAGGGGAATGAAATGATTAGATTTGAGCTCTATGGAAGAGACTATAAGCAGTGAGTCCAATTAGCAGTCCCCATGCGAAAGGTTAATTTCTTTTTCAAGTGTGCCTATCATCTACCTGAAGTTAGAGAATATTAAAAGAAAAGAAGGAATGTCTAAGGCCCGGAGGTCAAAATGCACAATGAATGACACATGGTTCAGATGTTGAGGAGAAAGGATCAGGGCTAAGGTTATAAACGGCAGTTGTCATTTTGAGTTCCCACTTATGAAGTTAGTTTATGGTGTAGGTATAGGCACAGCAGCTTAAATTTTCAAGGATGAGAAGATGAAGATTTGTCCCACCACTAGATTATGAGATCTTGAAGATTTAGGATCTGTCATTTGTTTTTCATGTATCACAACTCTTAGCTTATGCACTGAGACATAGTTAATCCACCATAAATTTTGAAATAAATAAGATTGTGGGAGTGGATGGTAAGGATGGAAGTGATAGCAAATGAAAGCCAGGGAAGCAGGTGTTTTGTAGTAGCAGTAAAGTAGGATTGAGAGAAATGTCAAGGGCTCAAGTACACAATAATGTTCTAATACCAATAGCAGAGCATAATGAGAAGAGAAACTCAGGTATAAAATCATCAGCAAATCTGATGGTTTTAGATATTATGTATAAGTGTCATATGCAGTGTTTGTCTTTCTTTGTCAGACTCACTTCACTCAGCATAATCCCTTCAAGGCCCATCCATGTTGTCACAAATCTTTCCTTCCTTTTTAGTGAATGAATAATATATAGATAAATAGACCTGTCTTCCTTGAAATAGCTATTTGGGAAAGCTTTGTTTTTGTAAATAAAAAAGCTTTCCATGAACTGTTTAATATTGACTTCCCAATGAAGTTAGTCTCAATCTCTTGCTGATAACAGTATTCACTTTTAAGTCACTGTTGGGCTCTGGTGGACTAACCTGTAGTGATTGTAGGGGAGCCTGTTACTGCTTTTTCCCAAGACATTCAAGTTTTATCTTTTACTCTCTTTGTTGAATTTGCTGCTGATTGGCACCAAGCATAGAGTTTCTAGATACTATTTTATGGATTGGTTTTAATTTTATTTTTCTGTCTCTCTAGTGATTCCATTTTGGGGGGTATCCAATGGGATCTATTTTATTTTTGTCAAAATGAAGACATATACACATGTATATATATATAGAGAGAGAGAGACAGACAGACAGAGAGAGGAAATCAAAATAAGATTTCAAAGACATATATGCACGTCCATGTTTACGGGATGTTTTTGTTGTTATTTCCATGACTTAAATACTGGTAGAAACAGAAAAGGATGGTGGTTGCCAGTGCCTAAGAGCTGGAGGAAATGGGGAGATGTTGGTCAAAAGATGCAAACTCTGGGCCTCTCCGGTGGCACAGTGGGTTGAGCACAGGGCTGTGAAGCTGTCCACAGCCTCTGCAGGGCCAGTTCCATCCCGGCCAGCCAGGGAGATTCCCACATGGCGCAGCAGACCTCTCCTGTTGTTCCCACTGCTCTCCTCATCAGTGTATTTTGTCACTCTGCCTGTTCTGCTCCCCGCTCTGTCTCTGGTGAATCTTCTCACCCTCCCGTGCCTCTGGCCTGTATGCCAGCTCTTGTATAAAAATAAATCTTTAAAAAAAAAAAAGCAAACTCTCTTACTAGTTTGGTTTTGACCTATGTTTTTCAAGGAACAGTGTCATCTTTGCTTAGTGTTTATCAATGCATACTTCTCCAAGGACCAGAACAGAATCCTGTCCTATCTCTACTACAAAGCAATTTATTTTTGTCCACTTTTGTCTTAGCTCATTTTCAGAATAAAGAAGAAAGCAATGGCTTCAGTTCACTGGTGAATTATATGTGTTACATATCTTATATTTTGCCAATACAAACCCCCCAATTGAAAGACTGGGTTCGTGTTGCTGCCTCCTGTAAACACTCTATTCTCCCACGTGAAGAGCAGTGGGCAAGACCACCAACATGGAGCGGAGGAACCAGAGTGGGAGAGTAAGTGAGTTTGTGTTGCTGGGCTTCCCAGCTCCTCCACCACTGCGGGCACTATTGTTTGCCCTTTCGCTGTTGGCCTATGTGTTGGTGCTGACCGAGAATACACTCATCATCATGGCAATTAGGAACCACCCCACACTCCACAAACCCATGTACTTCTTTCTGGCTAATATGTCCTTCCTGGAGATCTGGTACGTTACTGTCACTATTCCCAAGATGCTAGCTGGCTTTGCTGGGCCTAAACAGGGCCGAGGACAGCTAATCTCCTTTGAGGGCTGCATGACACAGCTCTACTTTTTCCTGGGCCTGGGCTGCACTGAGTGTGTCCTTCTTGCTGTGATGGCCTATGACCGCTACGTGGCCATCTGCCATCCTCTGCACTACCCTGCCATCGTCAGTGGTCGACTCTGTGTGCAGCTAGCAGCTGGTTCCTGGGCTGGAGGTTTTGGCATCTCCATGGTCAAAGTTTTTCTCATTTCTCGTCTCTCTTACTGTGGCCCCAATATCATTAACCATTTTTTCTGTGATGTCTCGCCGTTGCTCAATCTTTCCTGCACTGACATGTCCACAGCGGAGCTTACAGACTTCATCCTGGCCATTTTTATCCTTCTGGGCCCACTCTCTGTCACTGGGGCCTCCTACATGGCCATCGCTGGTGCCGTGATGCGCATTCCCTCCACTTCTGGACGTTATAAAGCTTTTTCCACTTGTGCCTCTCACCTCACTGTTGTGATCATCTTCTATGCAGCCAGTATCTTCATCTATGCCCGACCAAAGGCACTCTCAGCTTTTGACACCAACAAGCTGGTCTCTGTACTTTATGCTGTCATTGTACCATTGCTCAACCCCATCATTTACTGCTTGCGTAATCAAGAGGTCAAGAGAGCCCTACGTCGTACTCTGCACCTGTACCAAGACCAGGATGCTAAGCCTGGGAAAGCTAGCCGAGATGGCTAGAGGAGTAGTATTAAGTCTTAGAAAATGCTCTCAAACTTGGAACATGTGTCACTTTTCCAGTGGAGCTCTTAGGGCCTAAGTTAGGGACTAGAGTTTCAAAGGCACTACCAAGGAACAAATCCAATAGGAGGAAGGTGATGACTTGTAAGCTAGCAGCTGGATTTCTGCAGGGTAGTTTTGTGAAATACAAACTAGAAGTTGGTCCCCTGTTGTTTGCATGATTGTAATTTACATAGAACAGGTTGACCACAAGCAGAAGACAAGGCAGTACTTTAATGTTGAAACAAATGCAAAACCAGCATGTCTCTAAATGGTTCTTTCTGGGTTTGTTCCTAGGTTTTAGTTCTAAGGCAGAAGGTGTAGAAAAGACAAAGAGAAGACGCAAACAATTCAAAGGTGTGCGGGCTTTATTATGGAATAGCTTGCACCTAGAAGTTTCCTTCTAGGTGAAATCACTTCTTAACATAGACTACAGTCTACAGCATAACAAGGCCCATGAGGTGAGCATTCTAGTGTAAGTTACAAGGCAAGTACCTAAGAAACTGAAAACTTTTGCGTTGGCAACAACTCCTAGACTGCAGGGGCCTCTAGTTTCCTTTCCTGATTTACTCGTGTCAACGCCCACAATGAACTAGGGGCTAAGTGCAGCTGTTCACTTAATCTTCTGTTTCCCAAGGTGCACTGTAAGCTGCATAGAGGCAGGAATCACATCTGCTTGTCCATGGCCCAGAATAGTATTTAGCACATGGTGGCTATGAAGAATTAGAATAAATATAATTTGGAACCTCATAAGTAAGGCATGTTTGTCCCAACTGTAGAGATGGTTGGCAGACTCAGGAACTAACCCCTCCTACTTAATTAGGATTTGGGGAGTACAAATGGACACAGTCTTACTGCCAGGAAATTTGGTAATGTGTATGACCAAAACCAAAATTATTGAGAAGATTCTGATTCAGAAAGATTTGTATAGATGAACATTTTATTTATAATAAAAAATGCAAATACACACTACACTTTATAAAGTAAATATATGTGGTTAAATAAATTATCTTATAGTCTAGACATTAACTGGAATTCTACACAGATATTAAAATAACATGATTATAAAGAGAGCTAACGACAGATAAATATTACTAACATAATTGATAAGATTTGATTATGTAACAGTATTAAAAGTATCAGTCTTATTTGCTTGTTTAAACCAGACTAGAAATAATTTGATTAAAATGTAGTTATAACCACGCAATAAACACCTTATTCTTATAAGTTGCATCTGCTGTAAAGACATTTTTACCAACAGATTTATTTACATAAACATTTCTTAACCAATAAAATACACAAGGTTATTTGTCTTGACAGATATGGTTAGAGGGTAAGCCACTAGGATTTTCAGGAATTTAATTCTCTGCAATCATGCAAGAGCCAACAGCCTGTAGAGAGCACCTACGTGAAACTATTCTGCAGGTAGATATTCTGTTGTTGCAGCCCATCTTTCTGTAGCGTCTGCCACTTCACACAACATGCTAAAGGTTACTAGCAAGTATCTCAGGCATTCCTTACTAACCCCTGCATATTAAAAATTGCTATACATATATATTTGTGCCAAAACAGTTGCATAACCTATAAGTATGTTGTTGCAATAACTTATAAATTACCAGTTATAAAGTTCATCAAAAGTCTGTCTCCCATCTGTCTGTAAAGAATACATCCCTGAGGTGGGGTAGTAGTCTGGGACAAGACTGTTCCCTCTGGGTGTCACTACTGTAGCTGCTCCATGAACCTCCTTCCAGTTTAACTCTAGGAAGTAAAAACATGGCATTGATTTTCTTTATTGTGCATTTCTCAATTTTCCAAGCTTTTTACAATACGATGTGTTATTTTTGAGTTTAAAAAACATTTCTAATTCTAACTTAAGAATCTGTACCTGGGGCCTCTCTGGGAGTGTAGGGGTTAAGTCTCAGCACTATCACCTCTACGGTTTGAGTTCAATCCCCAGCCAGGGAACTAACCCACATGGCCCAGCAGACCTCTCCTCTCTGTCTCACCTGGTGTTCTCCTCAGTGAGAACAGGCAGTGTATTTCAGTTGATCTGCCTGTTTCACTCCCCACTCTGTCTCTGGTGAATCCTCTCACCCTTCCAGCTCTGGCCTATAACCAGGTCTTCTACACAAAATAAAAAGAGAGAGAATTTGGCACCAATGCCCCAGATTTATTAGTTTTCACTGGTGTAGTTATGATAAAAAGTTCTTGAACTGATTTGATGTGCATATTACTTTCAGATCTAACAATGATATGTTGACAAAGATACTATAATCATGCAATTTTAAAAATTAATAAACTGAAGAATAAAGATCATTTTAGAAGTCAAAATCTTAAAAACTGATGAAACCTAGTTTAAGAATCATATCATCTAATTACACCCCATAATTCTACTTCCAGTGTCTCTTCCTGTCATGAATCTACACTAACACCTCAGTGATGAAACCTTGTATGTTAACTAACTTAGGTTACTCTTGCTGGTTTTTAAGTTATTTAGTATTTGCTCACCTAGCATACAGGTGTAAAAGGAATCAAATATGTAATATTCACAGGAAAAGCTAAACATAGTTCAAGATAAGTGGCTAGAGGTGCTCCTTCCCTGTCCATGTCCCCTGGCCATAGTCTTGGCAGTGCACATAGTCTCCCTAGAGCCAGGCAGACCAGACATAAGTGAGCCTCCAGGGAAGAAGACTTGGACCAAAGATAGGTGTGTTAATATATTCTCTGGCCTCTGTTTCTGTCTTCTTGTATTGCTCCTGCAATACCTACCTAAGCAGACATCAGACATACATCTCTAGGATGTGTGGAACTGCAGATCAGGGTGCTTTCCCACGATCAATGCAAATATCAGACTGATTTCCATTTTCAGGAGGGAACAACTGGATCTTGGTGAGTATCTGAAGCTAACAAAAGCTATAATCCTGAGCTCAAGGACATTGGAGCTATAGTGCACAGATTACACCTGAAAATGTGAGTCAAAGACAGAGAATGAATAAATGTCTTTTTGCAAATGCCCAGGGAGGAAAATATGTGAGTAACATAATTGAGTAAACATGATTAAGCACTATATGACATAATTTAATAACAGCTAATGCTTGTGGAGAATAACCATGGCCAAATCCTTTATGTGGAATATCATTTGAATTGTCATAAGACATTTCAGTAAAGTAGGCCTGATTATCACTGTCCCCACTCTACAGGAGAAGGAATGCCTGTGCATGTTAGGTAAGTGCTCTGTGCAGTATTACACAACTGCTGGGTAATGAAACCAATGCTGAAATTTTGCTCGGACTCTAAACTCAGTGTTATTAATCAGCCTGGAAGTGGGAATGTGTAATAACTTATGTGGCTGGTGATAGAAATAGGAATATTATAATGCCCTAAAGAAGAAGAGCCAGTACATTGGTGCTGTACATATTCTTTGCTGCCCCAAACACATCTTTTTCCCCAGGAAAAAAAAAAAAAAAAAACATTTTGTGAAGGCTTTGAGCACTAGAAAAAGAATCCCCCACTGGGAAACTACCTCAGGACTGCAGGAGTTATGGGGATGAGAACAAGGGAAATTCTCTTCCCATCCCCAAGTCACACTGACTTTCAAATATGTGATAGTAAAGAGAGGACGTGATGGTGACAATAATATGTATTTCCGTGGTTTATCCCTTAGTCCCAGTCGTGAGATATAGCCAGGAGATCTCCAATGTTGTGGATTATGAGGGTAATTATTATGCCCCTGATTGGCTAAAGCCAGGACTGACTAGATGTAAATGAACATCTGAGAAGAAAACTTGGACCAAAGAAGGTGTGTGTTAACTGTTTTCCTGACTCTGTTTCTTGTATTGGTGCTTCAGTGCCTACCATGAAGTCTAATCAGAAAGGAGATATGGGCCTCCAGAAGCCAAAAAATCTGCAGATGAGTCTACTTTTGCATGATCAATGAAAATGATAGAATAATTTACATTTTCATGTGAGAAATTTTATGTGCCAATCAAGTAGAGTACAGAAAATAATTTGCTGCAAAAATGAGTAAATTTATGAAAAGGACCTGAATTCAGTTTTTATGAATAAGAGACATTAAGTGAAGATGCAAATTCATTCATGCATTTTCAAGAGTGCCGGGGACCAGCCTCCGACAAAACGTCTTGTCAGGGGTTCCTGAAAGGATGAGACGGCCTAGGCGGAAACGAAAGAACTGAAAACTTAAGGGCTGAGGGGGAAGGGGATGAGGTAGAATGAGGAGACACTGACACTTGGTGAGGTGCTAGTATCTTCTGCCGAGAGACTCAGTAGGTCTTTTTTTATTTATTATTAGTAATAATAATAAGGAAATACATTATTAAGTGTAAAGCACAAACAATTAGTATATTATGTTTTCCATAGACTACTGGCCCCTACAGGTCTCAGCTAGACGGCAGCTTTTAAGGTTAACAGATAATAAACCAAACCTAACATTAAAGTTACTTATTTTTTTATTTAGACAATTATTTAAAACAGTGAATAACCGCCAGTGCATCTCTATCAGCTAAAGCCTAAGCATCAAAGGACTATTCTATTCACATGACCTTCAGCCGGAGACCAGCTGCAGTTTAGCTATCAGAACTTTTTTTACCTAGAAATTCCTTAACTCAAATAGCTTCATATTAAAAACTTTCCCAAGAAACTTCAAGAGAAAACAAAATAGAAGGACCTACTGCAATTGTTGTGCTGAATTGCTTGTCAGGCATGCACAACAAACCATTTTTCATTGTCAAGTGGGCCAAACTGCCCAACAACTAATTTCTAAACAAACAATTTTTCATGCTATTTACTTACAATATGCTGATACATATAATTTATTGCCTAATATACTTTTTGATAAATTTTTTTTTTCTCTCTATGACCAAGAACAAAAAGCAAAGGGATGCCAGATCTTCAGCCCCATGGTGTGAGGCCCTTTCTCTTAGCTGCTTGTCAGTATCCTATCTGGCTGGAGCAACAAGGCCTCCTGCAGCACAAGAGATAATGTGTTGGTGATCTGTTTCCCTAATCACAGCATAAAGTGACAGGGCTAGAGCAGAAATAATTCAGCTTTGCTGCCTTACAAGACCTATCTATCTATGTACTATATTCATATGTTCCTTACCTCTCCTCCTACCTCCGGAATAGAACCTAAGAAAATGGCTCATATTTATAAACCATGACATACTAAGAGATCTGAGGCCAGGGATCGTATCCAGTGTTATCAAACCCTGTGCGTTTGTTACCATAAAGTATCCTGTAGGCTGATGGTTTGTAATCATAGACAGACAGGTGTTCCTGCAAAGACAGACACTTTTAGATCACAGTACTTTGCCCCTGATTTATTTCTTGTGGACCCCAGAACTCCAAGGAATTCCTTCATTCATTTGTTAATATATATTCACATTTTATTCAGGTCCCAAACATTGAGTTCATAGTCATGAAGGACAGATTCTTGAGTTTGGAAGAGAAAGAATCAGGGGGGAAATCTTAATGCTTGAAGAGTAGGTGCACTAGGAACTACCGCTGTTGAGGCACCTAAAGCAGCTTTGGTAGGATGTCTCCTGCGTGGGGTCATGAATATTGAATCAGCAGGTAAAGCCTGGGCAATGGCATAATGGGAAGTGGAAAGTTATTCAGACTGTGAGAGAGACCAGAGTGTGCCCAGGAGCTAACACAAGTAGAGCGTGTGTCAAGCATGGAATACTGTTTAAATTTCATAGGAGGTGATGTGAGAGAAATAGGGATCCAGAAAGATGTGCCTTCTTTGTGTGGTAATGAATATGTCTTCATTTTTATCTAAAAGCAACTAGAAATCATTAAGGAATATCCCAAGAGTTAGTACCTATTTTAGTATTCACAGACCCTATTTTGAAGAAACTGCGATGGATCAAAGGACTACAGCAATGGGGTTATATTCGACTTTCGGAACTTTTTCTGAACCATTTTATCCTCCATGTTTCCTTTCATCAGGACTTCTTTGTGCAATGAATTCCTAATTAAACAGACACCTGGAACCAACAAGAGAGACTTATGCTCCGTTCATTGGCAGAGGAACTGGAAATGACACAAAGAGTGACATTCAAATCTTTCACCAGGTGAGAGAGACTTGAGAATGGGAGTACACTGTGATCTGGGAGACTTTCAGAAAAAAGTTAACAAATAAACTTGGAGGGAAATGTATACTTCACGTTTGAAGACTATACTGTATTAACAGAAAATATTTTTTAGTTTCATTCACAGGGAAGACCGATTTGGTTTCTTAGGTTGGTCTCTTGTCTAATACCACAGTCATCTTCATTATTTGTGGTGCTGTCCTAGAAGACTTCAGTACCTGTCACTGCTCTTTGTCATGTCGGAGGAAAACATCACTCTGATCAGTGAATTCATCCTACTAGGCTTCCCTACAGCCCCGTGGCTACAGATCCTATTTTTCTTTCTGTTTCTTATCGCCTACCTGTTGGTGTTAGCAGAGAATCTGGTCATCATGCTAACTGTTTGGATCACTAACTCCCTTCATAAACCCATGTACTATTTCCTGTGTAGCTTGTCCTTCTTGGAGGTCTGGTATGTGTCTGTTACAGTCCCCAAGATGTTGGATGGTTTTCTCCTGCAGAGACGACACATCTCTTTTACAGGTTGCATGACCCAGCTCTACTTCTTTATTTCGCTGGCTGGTACAGAGTGTGTGCTTCTGGCAGCCATGGCCTATGACCGTTATGTGGCCATCTGCCACCCTCTTCAATATCCAGTCATCATGACCACAGGTCATTGTGTGCAACTGATGGTTTTCTCCTATATGAGTGGTTTTATGATCTCTGTCATCAAGGTCTATTTCATTTCTCATGTTGCCTTCTGTGGCTCCAATGTCATGAACCACTTTTTTTGTGACATCTCACCCATTCTCAAACTGGCCTGCAAAGATATGTCTACAGCTGAGTTAGTGGACTTTGCCTTGGCTATTGTCATTCTTGTCTTCCCACTCATCACCACCATCCTCTCCTACGTCTACATTGTCTCCACCATTCTGCGTATACCATCCACCCAGGGAAGAAAGAAGGCCTTCTCCACCTGTGCCTCTCACCTCACTGTAGTTATCATTTATTACACAGCCATGATTTTTATGTATGTTCGTCCCAGAGCCATTGCATCCTTTAATTCCAACAAACTAATCTCGGCTGTGTATGCGGTCCTCACACCCATGCTCAATCCATTCATCTACTGCCTGAGGAACCAGGAAGTCAAGAATGCTATTAAGAAGACCATGGGAGTTCAAAAGTGACTTCTGCTTAACTGAGTCCTGCTGCCTGGAGGAGAGACCGTGTCCAGCAAGGAAGCCATTCCCATGACACTGAGCATGACTATCTTAGCATTTCTCTATAGACAGATTCTCAAAGACAAGACAGCATGAAAGAGAGGAAAAATCAAAATAGAAACAAGACACATTGTTGCTTTAATCTTGATTTATTTTAAAAATAAGTCAATACTTTTATATATTTAATAATTATTTTGTAATGACAAATATTAATCAAACATGCCGTTTGCTCATGTTCAGTGTATGTAATTAAATAGTTTACTCTTATCATGCTACCATGGGTTCATTATGATTATTTACCTGATTTCTCAGATCAAAATTTCATGCACACACACACAGATTAAAAAATTGTGTAAGATTACACATTTAATAAGTATCATAGCTGTAATTTGAACCTGATGAGACTAGCTCTATAATCCATGCTTTTAGATTTCTTTATATCTAATAGATTATGATAGTATTCTAAGGACATATTAATTAACAAGTATGGGGCCTCCCCGGTGGCGCAGCGGTTGAGCGCTGGGTTGCGAAGCTGCCCGCGGCCTCTGCGGCGCCAGTTCGATCCCCGGCTGCTCCCCGGCCACCGGAGGAGGGTCCCACATGGCGCGCAGACCTCTCCTGCCGCCCGCTGCTCCCCTCAGCAGTGTACTTCGGTCCTTCTGCCTGCTCTGCTCCCCGCTCTGACTCTGGTGAATTCTCTCACCCTCCCGCGCTTCTGACTGTACCCAGTGCATGTATAAACAAAACAAACAAATAAATAAAGCATGCCTCTATAAAAAAAAAAAAAAAAAAAAAAAAAATTAACAAGTATGGATTCTGCAAGGAGCAAGGGATGTAGCCAGTATGACATTGATATGATGATTAATGATAATTGTTCCAGTAATGGAGGTGAGTGTTTGTGCTTGCCCAAACTTTTCTAAAAGTAATGGGGTTTTTAGATATCTTGAGGAACCTGCTGATGAGATAAGGAATTATAGTATACGAGGGGGAATTCTATAAAATTGATTGGACTGAAAGTACTGTAAAAAATATCAATTATATGAAAGTAATTATTAGAAAGAGCTACCCACCCCTGTTTATTTTAAGCAGGAGCTTAAATTGGCCTCCCATTTTTTCTCTAAGCTACCCTCTGCTATTCAGCATTCCTTTAATAATATGTTACTCTACTTATAATGTTACCCTGCAACTTACGAATTGTCGATTGAATTAAATAGAACCTAGCCATCCCATTTATCTTTGCACTTTTTAATCATTCTAGTATCTGAAGTTCATTAATATCTGCTCTCTTCTCCACCTACACCAACTCAATCCTGTCTTTATTGATCCCCCAAAACAGAGCATCCATTCCGAAGAGATTTGAGAGTGTAATGTACTCAATAATTGCAATAAATTCCTTCTTATTTTGCTTAACTTTATTAACTCAGTCACTAATTTGATATTTTTTATTCTCCAGTTTCTTGCCAAGCACAGTGCTAGCCTGTAATGATATCATAGTCAACAAAATAAACAACAAAGCAAATACCGGACATTTATATAACCAACGATTTGATAATATAAAACACATTAAAAAATCAATGAACAATGATAAACCCTGTGGGGGCTCTTAGCTCATGAGTATGGGTAAGGAAAAGAGACAAAGGGAAATAAAAGACAGTAGCAGAGTTAGACAGAAAGAGCAGGAGACAGACAGACAGACAGACTCCAGAAAGATTATATGGTTCTAAAAATAAAAAAATTTAAAAATTAAGAAAAAATTTAAATGGATATAAATATAACATAAATATATAATAACTATTTTCTTTAAAAAATATATTGTATGTAGGCAAAAACCAGATATTTGGACTGATGAACCAAATTTACTTGCCTACATGCTAGTTACAGCTACTTTATACTATAGTCTTTCAATGAGACTGGGACAGACTGAGGTTTCATGAAACATTTTCTAGGCTCCTAAGTTAGTGTGTACTTATTATTTTACTTCCATTCCTCTGGGATACCACAAGGTAGAGGTCATAATCTACATATTTTTATGCCAAAAAATACAAAGCATAGTGCCTTTTTTATTTTAACAGGCTTAAAATGTAAGATAAATAAATAAAAATGAAAAAATTAATATCTTCACCTTAATAATGCACTTAGTTTACTTATACTTGTTTTTGAGTAATTTAGTATTGCATGCCTTTCAAGAAGGAATAAAAGCATCATATCATATGAACAGGTATAGTTAGACATAGTCCAGGTATACAAGGAGTTGATAAATGGCTAGAAGTACATCTGCCCTGTCCGTGTCCCCTGGCCATAGTCTTGGCAGCGCACACAGTCTCCTTTGAGCCAGGCAGACCAGACATAAGTGAGCCTCCAGGGAAGAAGACTTGGACCAAATGTAGGTGTGTTAAATATATTCTCTGGCCTCTGTTTCTGTCTTCTTGTATTGCTTCTGCAATACCTACCTAAGCAGACATCAGACATACATCTCTAGGATGTGTGGAACTGCAGATCTGGGTGCTTTCCCACAGTCAGTGCAAAGATCAAATTGATTTCCATTTTCAGGAGAGAACAACTGGCTCTTGGTGAGTATCTGAAGCTACCAAGAGACTGGTTGAGAGTAGGCACTGTTTTGCTGTTTAAGAAAAAGAATGTCAAGAAAAGCGATTAAAAATGGAACATTCAGGGCACACTCTATCCTTTCTAAATTTGAGAAATTCTGGAATTCAGGAGAGGTGTGAGGCCTTTTGGGTGATGGAACTTCTCACAAAGGATATGCTTCCTATTCTAGAAGTCTGTTAGAGTCTGTATTATCTTTGAGAATAAACAAAGGATGGCAAATGGTGACTGGTACAATGAAAATATTTCTGTTCACAAATGGTCACAAGATCTCAAAGTTTAATGCTCTTAGTTTTGAAGGACAGGTAAGTAGAAAAAGGAAATTCCACATGTCCTGGCGCTTCAAAATAGAGCCTATTGTGCAGTATATTTGAGTCAAAGGAAATGGAAGAGAATGTGAAGTAGTAGAATGTGCTTGGATGTAAGAAAGCCATGTGTTCATGAGAAAATAGGAAGGTTCTGTATGATGTGTAACTCAGAGGTTTTCAAAGACACTATAATCCTGAGCTCAAGGATATTGGAGCTATGATTACACCTGAAAACGTGATTACACCTGAAAATGTGAGTCGAGGACAGAGAATGAATAAATGTCTTTGCGAGTGCCCAGGGAGGAAAATATGTGAGCAACATAACTGAGTAAACATGATTAAGACTATGTGATATAATTTAATAACAGCTAATGCTTGTGGAGAATAACCATGTCCAAATCCTTCATATGCAATATCATTTGAATTGCCGTAAGACATTTCAGTAAAGTAGGCCTGATTATCACTATCCCCACTCTACAGGAGAAGGAATGCCTGTGCATGTTAGGTAAGTGCTCTGTGCAGTATTACACAACTGCTAGGTAATGAAACCAATGCTGAAATTTTGCTCGGACTCTAAACTCAGTGTTATTAATCAGTCTGGAAGTGGGAATGTGTAATAACTTATGTGGCTGGTGATAGAAATAGGAATATTATAATGCCCTAAAGAAGAGCCAGTACACATTCTTTGCTGCCCCAAACACATCTTTTTCCCCAGGAAAAAAAAAAAACATTTTGTGAAGGCTTTGAGCACTAGAAAAAGAATCCCCCACTGGGAAACTACCTCAGGACTGCAGGAGTTACGGGGATGAGAACAAGGGAAATTCTCTTCCCATCCCCAAGTCACACTGACTTTCAAATATGTGATAGTAAAGAGAGGACGTGATGGTGACAATAATATGTATTTCAGTGGTTTATCCCTTAGTCCCAGTTGTGAGATATAGCCAGGAGATCTCCAGTGTTGTGGATTATGAGGGTGATTATTATGCGCCTGATTGGCTAGAGCCAGGACTGACTAGATGTAAATGAACATCTGAGAAGAAAACTTGGACCAAAGAAGGTGTGTGTTAACTCTGTTTTCCTGACTCTGTTTCTTGCATTGGTGCTTCAGTGCCTACCATGAAGTCTAATCAGAAAGGAGATATGGGGGCCTCCCCGGTGGCGCAGCGGTTGAGCGCTGGGTTGCGAAGCTGCCTGCAGCCTCTGCGGCGCCGGTTCGATCCTCGACTGCTGCCCGGCCACCGGAGGAGGGTCCCACATGGCGCGCAGACCTCTCCTGCCGCCCGCTGCTCCCCTCAGCAGTGCACTTCGGTCCTTCTGCCTGCTCTGCTCCCCGCTCTGGCTCTGGTGAATTCTCTCACCCTCCCGCGCTTCTGACTGTACCCAGTGCATGTATAAACAAAACAAACAAATAAATAAATAAATAAAACATGCCTCTATTAAAAAAAAAAAAAATTTTAAAAAAAGAAAGGAGATATGGACCTCCAGAAGCCAAAAAATCTGCAGATGAGTCTACTTTTGCACGATCAATGAAAATGATAGAATAACTTACATTTTCATGTGAGAAATTTTATGTGCCAATCAAGTAGAGTACAGAAAATAATTTGCTGCAAAAATGAGTGAATTTATGAAAAGGACCTGAATTCAGTTTTTATGAATAAGAGACATTAAGTGAAGATGCAAATTCATTCATACATTTTCAAGAGATAATGTGTTGGTGATCAGTTTCTCTAATCACAGCACAAAGTGACTTAGCCTTGCAGCCTTACAAGATCTGTCTATCTATGTACTCCATTCATATTCTCCTTACCTCTTCTCCTACCTCCAGAATAGAACCTAAGACAATGGCTCATATTTATAAACCATGACTTACCAATAAATCTGAACCATTTTTTCCTCCATGTTTCCTTTTATCAGAACTTCTTTGTGCAAAGAGTTCATAATCAAAAAGAGATCTGGAACTAATAACAGAGAGATTTTAGTCTGTTCATTGGCGGAGGAACTGGAAATGACACAGATAATGACATTCAAATCTCTTGTCAGGTGAGTGCGACTTAAGAATGAGAGAACATTGTGATTCTGGAAGATTGTCATAAAAAATTAATAAATAAACCTGGAGAGAAATGTATACTTCACATTTTAATACTATTCTGTATTAACAGAAGCCATTTTTTAGTCTCATTTACAGGGAAGACCGATTTGGTTTCTTAGGTTGGTCTCTTGTCTAATACCACAGTCATCCTCATTATTTGTGGTGCTGTCCTAGAAGATTTCCATTTCCCCAGTGCTCAGAGACATGCCAGAGGAAAACATCACTCTTGTCAGTGAGTTCATCCTGGTGGGCTTCCCCACCGCCCCATGGCTACAAATCCTACTGTTCTTCATCTTCCTTTTAGCCTACCTGCTGGTGTTAGTAGAAAATCTGGTCATCATGCTAACTGTTTGGGTTACTAACTCCCTTCATAAGCCCATGTACTATTTCCTGTGTAGTTTATCCTTCTTGGAGGTCTGGTATGTGTCTGTTACAGTCCCCAAGATGTTGGATGGTTTTCTCCTGCAGAGACGACGCATCTCCTTCAAAGGTTGCATGACCCAGCTCTACTTCTTTATTTCGCTTGCCTGTACAGAGTGTGTGCTTCTGGCAGCCATGGCCTATGACCGTTATGTGGCCATCTGCCACCCTCTTCAATATCCAGTCATCATGACCACAGGTCATTGTGTGCAGCTGATAGCTTTCTCCTATATGAGTGGTTTTATGATCTCTGTCATCAAGGTCTATTTCATTTCTCATGTTGCCTTCTGTGGCTCCAATGTCATGAACCACTTTTTTTGTGACATCTCACCCATTCTCAAACTGGCCTGCAAAGATATGTCTACAGCTGAGTTAGTGGACTTTGCCTTGGCTATTGTCATTCTTGTCTTCCCACTCATCACCACCATCCTCTCCTACGTCTACATTGTCTCCACCATTCTGCGTATACCATCCACCCAGGGAAGAAAGAAGGCCTTCTCCACCTGTGCCTCTCACCTCACTGTAGTTATCATTTATTACACAGCCATGATTTTTATGTATGTTCGTCCCAGAGCCATTGCATCCTTTAATTCCAACAAACTAATCTCGGCTGTGTATGCGGTCCTCACACCCATGCTCAATCCATTCATCTACTGCCTGAGGAACCAGGAAGTCAAGAATGCTATTAAGAAGACCATGGGAGTTCAAAAGTGACTTCTGCTTAACTGAGTCCTGCTGCCTGGAGGAGAGACCGTGTCCAGCAAGGAAGCCATTCCCATGACACTGAGCATGACTATCTTAGCATTTCTCTATAGACAGATTCTCAAAGACAAGACAGCATTAAAAGAGAGGAAAAATCAAAATAGAAACAAGACACATTGTTGCTTTAATCTTGATTTATTTTAAAAATAAGGCAATACTTTTATATATTTAATAATTATTTTGTAATGACAAATATTAATCAAACATGCCGTTTGCTCATGTTCAGTGTATGTAATTAAATAGTTTACTCTTATAACGCTACCATGGGTTCATTATGATTATTTACCTGATTTCTCAGATCAAAATTTCATGCACACACAAAGGGATTAAATAATTGTGTACATTTAATAATACTTGTGTACATTTAATAAGTATCATAGCTATAATTTGAACCTATGAATCTAGCTCTATAATCCATGCCTTTAGATTTCTTTATATCTAAGAGGCTGATAGTTGTGATAGTAGTTCTAAGGACACATTAATTAACAAGTGTAGATGTCTGCAAGGACCAAGCAATCCAGCCAGTAAGTTATAGACATGATGGTTAATGATAATGGTGGCAGTAATGGCGGTGAGTGTTGTTTGTGCTTGCCCTCGGTTAGTGATGCTAGACAACCATTAATATTAAATAATAATACTGATCATTTCACAATTCTCTGTCAGTTTTAGCTTGGGCTATAGCAGCTCATTTTTTATTAAAAGGGTGGAAACATTTGTTTCATGACAGTTAAATGATTCAGTATTATTGCAACTTTTGCACTTGGTGTGTGTGTCTCTTGAGACATTTCTTTTAAGCCCTTGAATTCTTGTATTCTTGTGACTATTATCAGCAAACAATGGGATATCATTTCATCATTATATGTAGTAGCTGAAATCTTCAATCAATATAACTTATGTTCTGTATTCAAATAAGGTGAAAGGCAAACAGGTTTTTCTAAAACCAGTGGGAGTCTTGGCTGTCTTGAGGAACCTGCTGACAAGATAAGGAAGTGTAATATACAAGGGAGAATTCTACAAAGTTGAACTGAAAGTACACATATAAGAAAATTTAAGTATATGAAAGAAATAATCAGAAAAAGCTACCATCCTGTCCATTTTAAGTGGGAGCCTAAATTATTCTATTTTTGCTCTGAACTACTCTCTGCTATTCAACAGGTAAACTCAGGTATTGAATACACTGTGCCCAGATTTTCTGCTATTTATTATTAATACCGCATTTGCCACTAGGAAATGTTTAGCTCCTTTCTGAGATAATTTAGGTGAGTTTACTGCACACATTTGCTTATTCCCTTTTAGTTTCCTTCATTCTATTATCAGGGTAAATCAGGCTATATTTTAAGATCTGTCAAAAAATAGCCCCAATGTTTGTTCACAAAACCAGACCTTTAAAGCAGCCTCAGTGGGAATTAGGATATTGGGAAATAGTTGGTCTTTGAAGCTTACACAGCAGCATTACCAATTGTTAGCTTTGTGTTTCCATAGGTTTTTAGAATTTTGCCATCTTTGAACTTAAGTTTCTTCATTTCTGAATTGTGGGATAGTGTGTGTCAAACATGTCTGTATGCTGAAACTAGCTTGGTGATCTCTATTATCAATATTCAGTTATTGAACACTGGCTGATACAATCATCCTGGGAAAACTATTATTTATTCTGAACCTTGATTTTTCTTGTTGGAAAATTGAGAATATTAGTAACATTTTATGGAGCTGTTAAAAGGATTAAACTAAATCATATATATGAAGTCTTTAGCACATTGGAGAAATGCACTTTATTAGTGTTTATCTCCATTTTTGCAAGGTCTGCTCTTATGTATTCACAGATGGCCCTTCTGATGGCAGTTCTCCCATTTATGAAATAGAGGTGACCTTAGTGATTTGATTGACTGGGTTGTTTCTGAATGAAGATATTAAAATTTGGAAGAATTCAGAGATTTCTGGTGTTACATATTAAATGAATAATTTTATAGTCCCTAAAATATCTGGAATTGTCCTACATTTCCAATATTTCAACTATTGCTAATAAATTATTAAATCTTGAATATTAAGAAGCAGAGTTCAAAAAATATCAAATAAACTCCTACATTAGATAAGTGATGAAAATACATATCTGTATTGTTCTATTGAATTTTATAATTATTTCACCTAATTTTATTTTTAATAAAGGATATTAATAAAATAATTTGATATGTCCTTTATAACTTTGTGTTTTTATAAAAGCAATTAACAGAAAATCTTTGGTTTTGTCTTATTTTTAGTCACAAAAACAATTTTAAAAGAATGCTCTAAAGATGGTGACAAAATTCTGTTTCTCAGTGAACTTATATTTATTCGTCTAATCTCTAACAGGATAGGATTTAACAGGGGACTGAGAAAATCTCCAAATATTGCACAGTGACAATCAGCTGCTGCCACTACACTTAATGGTTTTCAGATCTGAGCACAAGGCCACTTCTAGTTCCACTGGCCTAACTTCCTTCTGTACTTGGAAAGGCTGAGCTGTCTTGTACTTTCCTCCAGACCCTGTTGAGTCATGGTCTCCTAGGTCTTCTCTAAGGTAACAGGAGACATGGAAGAGGAAGAAAACATTAGAAGGAAGAAAATGCTGCAATCTAATATTGGGAGCAGCGATGCCATCAGCTGCCTGTTCCATGTGTCCTCTGCATGGTCTTCCGCCCTCCTTTGCTTTGAGTTCTTGCTTGTGTCCTTTTTAGATCTCTATGGAGAGATATTCCTCCTCGAAGCCTTTGTGAATCACTATTTTTAAGAGGTAGGGAAGATAAAAGCAATGTGAAGTAATTCAAAAGGGGGGCCTCCCTGGTGGCGCAAGGGGTTAAAATGCAACCTATGAAGCTAACCGCAGCTTCTGCAGCACGAGTTCGATCCCCGGCCAGCCAGGAAACAACCCACATGGCACAGTCTCTCCTGACTCGCCCGCTGCTCCCCTCAGCAGTGTATTTCATCAGTCTGCCTGTTCTGTTCCCCACTCTGTCTCTGGTGAATCCTCTTACCCCCCACATCTCTGGCCTGTACCCCAGCTCTTGTATGCATAAATAAATAAATTTTTTTTAAGAAATTCAAAAGAAAGCATGAAAACAAGAGCAGTTTCTTTAAAAGATAAGATTCAAAATTGCTATTTCTCAATTTGCTCTACCCAGGATCGTTCAGTCCCTAGCTTTATGTACAGTTGTCAGTGTTTGAAGTTTAAGACTACTTCTCTTGGTTGGAAGGAGTGGAGAGAATGTTGTGCTTCTAATGTCCTATTAACACTTATATCAACTTTACTATACTTTGACCCTATCATAATTAGCCCCTCTGAATAATATTAAAAACCTTAAAGTAATGTCACAGAAAACATTCACTTTCTAGACAAGCAGAGAAAATAAATATTTGGGACTAAGATTAGGATAAGTCACCAGACTGATTTGCCAGGAACCTGTTACTTCTCCCTTTCTTCATTGGCTCATCATCTAGCATATTCTGTTGTTGACTCTTAGAGATCACTAGGGACATTTCTCTAACTTTCTGTTATTGTTGCTCTTGAAAATCCTGGAGAATCTGTGAATCAGATCCCTAAGGATGTGCCTTTTAAAGAGCAGTTGTCGCTACTGAGCAGTGGGCTCACTTCATCCCGGCCCTGCGCAGCTCTCAGCTCTCTCAGATGAGACTGTGGGAGGATTCAACTTCAAGGCCAATCCAGGTTCAATGACAGAGAAATGAGAGAACAAAAACAAGAGAGAGAGTGGAGTGGAAAGAGACGCACATTGAATAGATACAGAGAAAAAACATACAAAAAGAAAAATCTCTCCATCATTGGCTTTTATCATTAAGCAGGGTCATCCAAAAGGCCCAGAAATAATCTTTCAATGTTGGGTTTTAAAGTGTTACTGCAAATATGAATTGAGGTGATGCTGAATTTTCTTTGAATAAAAGTGGAATCAGTGTTCATTTTCCTGTAACTCTTCTGGACACCAGACTCTTTCCCAGGTGAGTAGAATCACATGGAACTTTTGAGTTTCACAGAGAAGACATTTTCTAGGTTTTAGGTCAGACTATTCCAAAGATTCTCCTTTATTTCCTTTTCTCTTCTTTTTCCCTTTTCTGCCACCTATCTGCAACTTCTTTGAAGTGGAAAAGCAAATACTCACAGAGACTATATTGATGATAGTCTCTGGAACCCTTTCCACAGATCTAATGATTAGATTCCTGAACCAAGATCTTCAAGCCAGACTCAACCAAGAAAACCTGCCTTACACAGGTCCCCAACTAAAAACTGTAACAAAGTGCAATATGATGAGGCATATGGTTTTAATTAAACATCAGAAATGATTTATTTACTGAGCACCAACCACACATGAGGAACTGTGCTGGACATTGGGATAAAAAGACAAGCTGAAAATAGGATAACCTTGATGTTTTCAATGAGTTCACAAATGCCATAGTGGTGACAGGTAAGTAGAGATCCATAAGTATTACAAAACCAAATAGCTGGGGGTGGTGAGCAGAAAGTGAGTGGTGGTAGTGGGAATTATGGTTTTATAGGATGAACCTATCAAAGTGGGCATCTTTCAGGTAGAAAGAGAAGGAATTTCAGGTGGAAGACAGTTGTGCACAGGCACAGTCTTGGAGGAGGATGTTGCCCTACAGAGCTGCAGGTTCTTTTCTGCCTTATTGCAATGTATTTCCCTCCTTCCTGCCTATTGCTTCTATTTTAGATGCAAATCATCCTCATCAAATTTCTGTCTCTTTACTCTGTACCTTTGCATTTGTTCTTCTCTGTCTCTAATATTTTTCCTCCTCCCCAAAACTCTCTAAGGTTCACTTCAGTTCAAATGTCTTCCGTGGTTAAGATTTTCTGGGCTCCTTTATCAGAAAGAATTATTCTCTACTCTAGATTCCCAGTACTTGGTGTTCTATTGTAATTCTTATTACATTATATCCTAATCCTCCCTTTGTCTCCTGTACAACTCCAGTATCTATTTTACTGGTGTTTTCAGTGCCTGGAACTACCTGGCTCAGGTGTAAGAGTTGTGGTGAATAGGGAGGGTGGGTAAGGGAGTGGGAAACTAAAACTAACATTTTTAAATTGGAAATGACCTGGATATTATCGGAACAGTAGTAGCCATGTAAAGTTAGCAGTCAAAGGTAAGGAAAGAGAAGGGTGACATGATGGTACAGTGTTCTCAAGCAGATACAAAAAATATGGCTAGTAAAGAGAATTATTTTTAGAAAGAGAACTGACAGATTAACTTTAAAAGTTGTAGGAACTGATTCAGATAAGGAGAACCTGACAGAAGAATTTTTAAAGCATCAGCATCATCAGGTCCCTCAACTGCTCAAAACCTTTCAAAAATGGCCCCGATCCACCCAGAGCAAAGGCAACAGAATTACCACTGCTTAAATGGATCATGATGATAAGTTCTTCATCCCCTCTCTTAGTCCTTACTTCAACTTTATTTCTCCCTTCTAGTCACTTTTGTTCCAATACTGATCTCCTTGTTGTCCCTAAGGTCACCAGACAGTGACTGATGCCTTCACCTTCTTCCTGTCTCTGCTTAACAAGGTTTATCTTTATTTAAAAAAAAAAAAGATTTATTTTTATTTATTTATACAAGCACTGGGTACAGTCAGAAACACGGGAGGGTGAGAGAATTCATCAGAGCCAGAGAGGGGAGCAGAGCAGGTAGAAGGACCGAAGTACATTGCTGAGGGGAGCAGCGGGCGGCAGGAGAGATCTGCGGGCCATGTGGGACCCTCCTCCGGTGGCCGGGAAGCATCTGGGGATCGAACTGGCTCTGCAGAGGCTGCAGGCAGCTTTGCAACCCAGCGCTCAACCGCTGCACCACTGGGAAGGCCCAACAAGGTTTATCTTTTAAAAAAAAAAGATTTATTTATTTTTGCACTTTTGGGATGTGCAGAAGTGCAGGAGGTATGAGGATTCACCAGAGATGGAGTGGGGAGCAGAACAGGCAGATCTACTGAAAAACACTGCTGAGGGGAGCAGCGGGCAAAGCAGAAGAGGTCAGCTGCACCATGTGTTTTGCTCCCTGATTGAATTTGTGCTGTAGAGGCTGGCAGTAGCTTGATAGTGCTGTCTTTTAACCCCTGCGCCACCAGGGAGGCGCTTATCAAGGTTTATCTTGACCATCCCCATACTCCTGACTTTTCCTTACCTTGGTCTATTTTCTCCATAGAATTTATAATTACCTACATTTATATTTATATTATATTTATTCAAAAATTTGAGGACTGGTTTTATTGGTGTATCTCTCCACTAGAATAAAACCTCTTAAGATTGAGGATTTTGGACTGTTTTTTTTTCTGGTCAGTTACTTTAAGCATCTAGCACAGTGTCTGTCACCTAGTAGGTGCTCAGTGAATATTTATGAAAAGAGATTTCTGATATAAGAAATAGAATTGTGCAGTTGGAAGAACTGGTGTTAGAAAAGAAGGAAGGAATGAGCAAATACCAAAAGGTGAGCATAATGATTGGGTAGTGGGAAGTTGAATAAATACACATTTTATAGCTTTGTCTTTGTAAAAGAAGTAAAACTGTTTGAGTGAAGGAGGGAGAGGTTGGCAATTTGGTGATCAGAAGCAAAAGTCTTTGGGAAAAGTGGAGAGTGAATTGATCTAAAAATAGTTCAAGACTATTTACAATAGTTAAGGTGTGGAAGCAACCCAAATGCCCAAAAACAGATGACTGGATGGAGAGGATGTGGTACATATGCACAATGGAATGTTGCTCAGCAATCAAATAAGAGGCACATGCAGTTTGCAGCAACATGGATGGAGCTAGAAGGGATCATGCTCAGTGAAATAAGTCAGAAAGAAAAAGTAAAATACCGGATGGTCTTACTCATAGCAGGAATTTGGAGGACCTGGATAGGATACCAGGAAAAAGACTAATCAATACAAAGTAAAAATCAGAATCAACAAGCAACTGTAAACCAGAGACATACTGGGGGGGTGGGGAGGGAGGGAGGGGCAGGGAAAGGAAGTACTAGAGTCAAAATAAGGGGGGGTACAATTGTATGGGGATAATAACCAAAATGAAAATGCATACATTGTGCAAAGATGAAAAAAAGATGTAAGAATTATATAAAATAAAATAAAATATTTAAGTAAAAAATAAAAATAAAATAAAATAAAAATAGTGAAAGAGAGCCAGCCATTGTTTGTGACCCAGCTGAGCTCCATGGCCATAAATTTATGGTGGTATCATCTCATCTATTCTCTTCTGTGATTTTTCTCCAGAAGGGCTCAGCTGCCCAGATGCATTAAGATGTCCCCACTTGTTTCTTTGAAGGTCACCTTTGAGTGCAATATTAGTACCTTCCTCCAGTAGGCTGCCTGAACAGGTGTCTTTCTTATTCCTATAACACAGTAGACTTGTCATGACTTGTTTACTTGCTTTATCTGTCTCATGACTTTGAATGGGGACATCGGATTTTCTCATCTTCACATTTTCAGATGCAGCATGAGGCCAGATCTCTAATAAGGATTCAAGAGATCTGAATCTTAACTACTAACAATGCTGTAGAGTCTGCATTCATTATTGAAACTTTTAGTATTTTAGAATGCAGATCTCCCAATTCTTCATTCTACTGGTCTGTAGGTTCCTTAATGTCTAGTGCTCTGTCAATATTGAGGCTCCTTTTGTCCATGTTGAGTCCCCTGCTATGTCACTCTTTTGGTTTCCGAGTCCTGACATATCTGAGATGAGTGAGTGTGCATTTACATGTAAAAATTCCTTCACAACCTTGTCCTGTAATTGTTCATATTTAGGCTATGTGCTTCCATATATCACATCTCTTGGGCAAAAATTACCTCCTCAAGAGAGTTGTTAAAATTAATTAAAGGATAACTCTTTATAATGAAGAAAGAAGTCAAATTTGAGTTCTAGTTCATTGGATCTTTTCTCCAACACATATAAACAACTATGTTATTTGAGCTCTGAAGGTTTTAGGTCACAAAGTACATATAAATCAGAAATAATTACTGAACATATAGAAAATTCCACATCTTATCCTCCTTTCTAGTTCCCTGAATTTTGCCTTTCCCTCCCAGGTCATTTCTGCTGGTCTCCTTGAAAAGTAGATTTCTCTTTTAGGTTAATTTTACTTATAATCTCAATCCAATTTTTATCATTACTTTTATCATCCTTTATCTCCACCTCTAAAGAAAATGTTTTTAAATTTCAATCCTCTCCTCAGGTCATAAGGTACAACAGGGAAGCCCAGGCCTCTTCTGATGTTTACTCTCTTTACCTGCTCCCAAGGAAGTTCCTTAAATCAACGTGTTTTAAGCAGCGTCCATAACATGGAGGTTTCAGAGTCAGCAAGTAGATAAAATGAATCAAGTAACACTTCCTACAGTACAAAAACTTTGAACCAGTCTTTAAGAGGATATATATATTGATAATCACATAAATTAATTTGGGGTCAAATGTGAATTATTATAAATATATATTATGTAACTATCATAATTACATGTAACTATTACATATTATATGTTGATATATAAACCATACTATATAATAGATATATAGAGATTATATATTATAGGTAATATCATATCTATAATATTACCTATAATATTACAATTAACATATATTTATGTGTTCATAATAAATATAAATATGATATGTAATATTATATTTATGTATAAAAATGATTATTATTAGTAGTGCTATTAGGAACCATCTAAAAAATAAAAAGGTATTCAATAATTCTAAGAGGGAAGATACTTCTTCATTCAACTTTTTAAGCCATGGACATAAGAATAGGCAGAAAATTTTAACCACCTATGTCAGAGTCTTTAAAAAGACTTAAAACAAGCTGAGGAGTAGGCTAGGGCAGGCGACTCTGTTCAGGAGCATTTTTCCATTTGATATTCTGCTTTTATTTCCTCCAGAAGTTGAACTTCTCTGCTTCTCTGGCCTGCTTCCTGGACCATTGTCAGCACTTAGTCCAATCATCATGGCGTCCTGCTCATAGCTGCCCATGAAATCTGGGATAATAAAAGCATTTATTCCAGTGATTCTGGAAGACAGCTTTCTCACCCAGATCTGAAGGCCTGACCCTGATTCTGATCTCATGAATCTGCTTTGAGATGCTTAGCTTAGTGTCCACGGTGGATTTATTTTCAAGTCCTCTTCTGATGTCTGATTTTCCTTAGAGGATCCTGTGGCCACTCCGCAAGTATCAGATCATCCCCAGGTCCAGAATCAAATACCAAGATCAAGTTTAAAGATAAAGTAACTGCCGTTTATCATGTAGCCTCAGTTCCCCTGGCTGGTGATGTGGATCCCACTCTTGGATGTGGTGCTCTCATCATTACATTCTCTTTGTGTCCTAACTATGTATAAGGAAAACATCACCCTGGTCAGCGAGTTCATCCTGGTGGGCTTCCCTACTGCCCCTTGGCTGCAGGCTCTGCTCTTCTTCTTCTTCCTTATTACTTACCTGTTTGTGCTGTTGGAAAATTTGGTCATCATCCTGACTGTATGGGTCACTAGTTCTCTGCATAAGCCCATGTACTACTTTCTGGGCACTCTGTCTTTTTTGGAGGCCTGGTATATATCCGTCACTGTTCCCAAGATGCTTACTGGATTCCTCCTTCATCCTAACACCATCTCCTTCCTGGGATGCATGACCCAGCTCTATTTCTTCATCTCACTTGCCTGTACTGAATGTGTACTTTTGGCAGCTATGGCCTATGACCGTTACATGGCCATCTGTTGGCCTCTTCGCTATCCAGTCATGATGACCACAGGATTTTGTGTTCAACTAACCATCAGTTCCTGGGTGAGTGGCTTCACTATCTCCATGGCAAAGGTGTATTTCATCTCCAGAGTGGCCTTCTGTGGCAATAACATCTTGAACCATTTTTTCTGTGATGTGTCCCCCATCCTCAAGCTGGCCTGCAAAGACTTTTCTATGGCTGAGATGGTAGACTTTGCCCTAGCCATCGTCATCCTTGTGTTTCCTCTATCAGCCACTGTCCTCTCCTATGCCTTCATCGTCTCCACCATCCTGCACATCCCCTCAACCAGTGGGCAGCGGAAGGCCTTCTCCACATGTGCATCTCACCTCACGGTGGTGGTCATCTTCTACACAGCTGTGATCTTCATGTATGTCCGACCTCGGGCCATTGCTTCATTCAATTCTAACAAGCTGGTCTCAGCCATATATGCAGTCTTTACTCCCATGCTCAACCCTATCATTTACTGCCTGAGGAACAAGGAGGTCAAAGATGCCATCAGAAAAACCGTGACAAGTGGACTAGCCCTTTTCTCAAGAGAGTCTCCTTTCTGAAGAGACCCAGACATTCCTTTTCAGTTCACGATTTGACTAAACCTTAAAAACATCTTCATTAGTGGTAGAAGAGCTAAAAAGAAACTTCTCCAAAGAGGAAATACAAATGGCCAACAGGCATATGAAAAAATGTTCGACATCACTTGTAATCAGGGAAATGCAGATCAAAACGACAATGAGATACCATCTCACACCAGTGAGAAAGGCACATATTAAAAAAACTAGCAACAACAAATGTTGGCGAGGATGTGGAGAAAAAGGAACTCTCCTGCACTGCTGGTGGGAGTGCAAACTGGTCCAACCACTATGGAAAGCTGTGTGGAGATTCCTCATCCTACTAGACAGAGCTTCCATATGATCCAGCAATTCCACTCCTAGGTATTTACCCAAAGGACACAGAAACATTAATTCCAAAGAGCACCTGCACCCCTATGTTTATAGCAGCACTATTTATAATAACTAAGCTTTGGAAACAACCCAAATGCCCCAAAATAGATGACTGGATCAAGAAGATGTGGTACATATACACAATGGAGTATTACTCAGCATTCAAAAAAGATAAACACATGCAATTTGCAGCAACTTGGATGGAGCTGGAAGGGATCATGCTCAGCAAAATAAGCCAGAAAGAAAAAGAAAAATACCAGATGGTCTCACTCATAGCAGGAATCTAGAAAACATAAATAAGGGACCAGGAAAAAGAATAGCTATAAGAAAGAAAAAATCAAAATCAACAAACAACTATGAACTAGAGACATATTGGGGGGGGGAGGCGGGGAAAGGAGGGTTTGGGGTCAAAATAAGGGGGTTGCAATTGTATGGGGAATATAAAAATAAAATAAAATAAAAAATCTTCATTAACTGACAGTCTGCAACTATAAAAATATTTGCTGCACCTCCCCCTGCAGTGACCCTTAGGGCTAATGGCTTGCGCCACGGTCCCTAGGTCCGGCTTGGCAACCAGTGCGCAGGGGGAGAACAGCAAAACCCCCTGAAGACATACCTGCTGCACTTCCCCCTGCAGTGACCTCTAGGAATCCCTAGGTCCGGCTGGGCAAGGAACCAGCACGCAGGGGGAGAACAGCAAACTCCCTGAAGACATAGATAAGACGGAAGCCTGTTGAAAGATAACGACCACCAGGAGCCACTACAGGAATGCTGTCTGCACAGAAACTTATCTCGCCTTCTCAAGGCCCACAAACTTTATTCTAATACAACTGTCTCTCTAAAATCTTTTCTCTTTCTAAAATCTTTTCTCTTTCTCTGTCTAAAAAGGTCATTGGTTGCTGATTAAAAAAGAACATATGAAATCTAATAACTAGGCTAATTCAAATGAAACGTTACTAAACTCTGTGTATTAATAGAACTGTTAGCTTAATAATTTCTCTGTTGTATGCTTAGCTTTGTTAGCATTAATCTTAATGATAAAAATATTACATTGTGAAAAGTAAAATTCACCCGTGTTAATTAATAGTAATTTAGTGGTAGTGAGTAGTTAAAACAAAAAGTAATCATATAAAACAAAAAGTAAAATTAATAGCCTAACTACTTAGGAATGCGCCTGGGTCCAGATGTAAATCACTGCCTTGTCAATGATAAGCTAAACCTATAAGCAAGCTGATTTCTTCACTGATGTTCACCATTCCTATGCTTTTAGAAAACATATATATACTGGTCACCAACTCAAATTAAATTACACTCAGATTTTCACTCTCTTGAAGTGTGTCTGTTTGTCATTTTTTTCACCGACGCCCTGACCACCCTGCACGCTTCTCTGAACCCTGAGGCGGCCTCATCATCTACTGCTGTGCTGGTCCGCGGCAAATATTGACTGCAGTAATTCAGGAATCAGTGGCCAGAAGCAAAGAAAATTTCCTTTTCTGTGAGGGCTCAATTAAATGCTTCCTTTTATAAGGCAGTAAAGGAAATAATCAAAACTCTAAGAGACATATATTAGTGAAAGATAAAATAATTTTATTTTCATGAAAATGTTAAAAAATAGAGGGGGGCGGAGCAACATGGCGGCGAGGAGACGCTGCGAGTAAGATCTCCCATTAAAAAAAAGTGAATAGGGAGGAAAAGCGGCAGGTCCCAGTGAGAACTGGGACACGGAAGATAAACGGGTGACTTCAGCGAACTGCCCGAAGAAGAAACTGGCCATAAAAGAGGACTAGAAGGGAGGGAAGCACAGAACCCTGCTCCCCTCCCCCGCCCACAGAGGCGGCACTCTCCGACCGGCAGAGAGGAGGAAACAACAAACCAAAACGGCCCACAAGAACAAACGACGTAGCAAGCGGGACCGTGAGTGGAAAGGAACTATTGCAGCCACCACACCCCGTGAACGGGAGCTGAGGCGAACCCTGCAGGATCCGCCGCGGCGGTGAGCGAACGGCTCCGGGCGCCATTAGAGAAGAACAAAGACCCCGGGAGACGCGCACACAGCCCGGGCTGCCGGTAAGCTGGCGCGGAAACGCGGCGCGCTCGGGGAGCTTGAAAAGCAAGTGCAGACCTGGATCGCGGCTGCCCAGGTCCCCGCGCCTGCGACCTAGGCTTGCAGGGAGACGCGCGGAGGTCCTCACTGAGGTGAAGGTCCCTCCCTGAGTAAGCAGGAACCAGGCGCCCAGGCACGGGAGCGGGGTGCAAAAGGCGCCATTCCCGCACCACTGAACTGGGCTACAGCCCGCATCCTGGAACTGAGGGCTTTGAACTGAGACCTGGGGCACGAAAATTCGGGGCGTGGTTTCTCCACGACGGTGGGGCACAAGGCAGACACAGCACCCCAAAGCTGTTGAGGTGTACCCTACCATTCCCGCTCTGTTCTCTGTCCCACGGGGTGGGGGGAGGCGAAAAACAGCCCCCCAAGGACAATAGGAGAGATCTCTGGCGCCACCTAGCGACCAGGAAAAAAAAAGTCACTAACACCCTATAAAACAGGACATTTCTTAAGACGGCTTGAAAAGGGCAGAAGGTTTCTGGAGGACCCAGTGGCCAGCCGGGAAGTTATTCCACGCCAGGCCCCTTCCGACCAGCAGTCTGAGCCCACAGAGGGAGCAGGCACCCACGTCCGGGGCAGACCGGGTGCGCAGAAGAGTGTGCCTGAAACCGGAGGCGCAGGGACTGCATCCCGCTTCGCCATTTGAGAACAGGGACATTTCTTCAGTAAAAACTGCCTAAAACCAGCAGAAAGCTCCCCCAGAAGACAGAGATGGCTCCTGGAAGAGCCAGAGGGGAGCGGAGAAGTTCACCCAAGATGTCAGTCAGTCCGAGCAACACAGTGTCCCAACGCATACGACAAATTAGAAAACAGACAGTAGGGAGTAGAAGAACCACACGCAACCTAAAAACTCCTCAGGAAAGAAGCACACCACAAAAAGAAAACCACTCCCCAGATTGCAACGACAGCAACTTGGAAGAACTTCTGAGCCTTCCAGAAAGAGAATTTAAAATTGCCATGATTAAAAAAGTGATAGATCAGAAGAAGGAAATTGAGTCCCTAAAGAGGGAAGTAAGAGAAATGCAGGAGATCAAAGAATTAATGGAGGAACTAAAGAACTCTGGGAAAAGCAATGAAAGCAGAATAGATGAAATGGAAGAACGAATAAGTAATCTTGAAGACACAGAAATAAAAAGAACCAAAACAGAAAAGGAAAGAGAAGTACGAAGGAGAAAGAATGAAGAAAGACTTCGGGAACTATCTGACTCCATGAGGAAAGGAAATATAAGAGTTATAGGAATTCCAGAAGGAGAGGAGAGAGATGTAGGAACAGAGAAAATATTCATGGATATAATTGAAGAGAACTTCCCAAATGAGAAGAAGGAGCTGAAAATTGATATACAAGAAGCAAGAAGAACACCAAACTTCCACGACGAAAGGAAAAACACAGCAAGACACATAATAGTAAAGCTCCCAAGAATCCAGGACAAGGAAAAAATAATGAAGCTGACAAGAGGGAAGAAACAGATAACATTCAAAGGAGAACCAATCAGGCTGACATCAGACTTCTCTGAAGAAACATTACGGGCAAGGAGAGAGTGGAGGGACATAGTCAACAGACTCCAAGAAAACAGATGCCAACCAAGAATACTCTATCCCGCAAAGCTCTCTTTCCTCCATGAAGAAAGAATATGGACCTTCCCAGACAAAGAGAAACTCCGGAATTTCATTGCGACTAAACCCCCACTCCAAAAAATACTACAAGGAATCCTAAAGCCAGAACCTCAGAGGGACGAATAACAACGAAAGAAGACCAAAAAAAAAAAAAGTTATTAAAAGAATAAATAAATAAAATCAAAGGAAAGACAAACATAATGGCAAATACAGATGCTAACATATCAATATTAACTCTAAATGTAAATGGACTAAACTCTTCAATAAAAAGACACAGAGTTGCAGCCTGGATTAAGAAACAAAACCCAACCTTTTGCTGTCTCCAGGAAACACATTTAGCTACAAAAGATAAAAATAGGCTCAAAGTCAAAGGATGGAAAACAATCCTACAAGCAAATGGGCCAAAAAAGAAAGCAGGAACAGCTATACTTATATCAGATAAAACAGACTTCAAACTCAAAAAATTAAAAAGAGACCCCAATGGTCACTACATTATGATTAAGGGGACAATACTTCAAGAAGAAATAACACTCATTAACATATACTCACCAAACGAAAGAGCACCAAAATATATCAGACAACTGTTGTCCTCTCTGAAAACAGACATCAGAGAAAACACATATGTAGTGGGAGACTTCAACACACCACTATCAACAATGGATAGATCAACAAGACAAAAAATAAGTAAAGAAACTAAAGCTCTAAATAAGGACCTAGAGCATTTGGGCTTAACAGACATCTATAGAACACTAAACCCAAAAAAAACGGAGTACACATTTTTCTCAAGCGCACACGGATCATTCTCCAGGATCGATCACATACTGGGGCACAAGACAAACATCAACAGATACACCAAGATTGAAATCATACCAACCATCTTTTCTGACCACGAAGGCATCAAACTAGAAATAAATCATAAAAAGAAGGCAAGGAACTATCCTACCTCATGGAGATTAAAAGCCACATTACTGGAAGACCACCGGACTAACGAGGAGATCAAAGAAGAAATTAAAAAATTCTTTGAATTGAATGACAAGGAGGACACCAATATCCTAAATGTATGGGATGCAGCAAAAGCAGTAATAAGAGGAAAATATATAGCAATAGAAGCTCACATCAAAAAACAAGAAAGAACTCAAAGAAACAACCTAATCTCGAAGCTCAAAGATCTAGAAAAAGAACAAAAAAAACCCCAGAACCAGTAGAAGAAAAAAATAATAAAAACCAAAGCAGAAATAAATGAAATTGAAACTAAAAAAACAATCCAAAAGATCAATGAAACCAAGAGCTGGTTCTTTGAAAAAATAAATAAAATAGACAAACCCCTAGCCAGGCTCACAAAGGAAAAAAGGGAGAAAGCACAAATACACAGAATCATAAATGAAGAGGAGAAATCACAACGGACACAGCAGAAATCAAAAGAATAATCAGTAACTACTATGAACAGTTATATGGAAACAAGTTCAACAATCTAGAGGAGATGGACAAATTCCTACAACTCTACAATCACCCAAAGCTAGATAAAGAAGAAATAGAACACCTAAACAGACCAATTACAAGCAGCGAAATTGAAATGGTAATTAAAAACCTCCCCAAAAACAAAAGCCCAGGACCTGATGGATTTACAAATGAATTCTACCAAACATTCAGAGACGAATTAGTGCCTATCCTTCACAAACTCTTCCAAAAAATTGAGAAGGAAGGGACAATACCAAACACGTTCTATGAAGCCAATATTGCACTAATACCAAAACCGAATAAGGACAACACAAAAAGGAAAACTATAGGCCAATCTCCCTAATGAACACTGATGCAAAAATCCTCAATAAAATTTTAGCTATCAGAATCCAACAATGTATCCATAAGATAATTCACCACGACCAAGTTGGATTCATTCCAGGGGCACAAGGATGGTTTAACATCCGAAAATCAATCAACGTTATCCAACACATCAACAAAAAGAAATATAAAAACCATATGATAATATCAATAGATGCTGAGAAAGCTTTCGACAAAGTGCAACACCCATTCATGATAAAAGCCTTGAAATTCTTGGGATACAAGGAACATACCTCAACATCATAAAGGCCATCTATGACAAGCCAACAGCCAGTATCATTCTCAATGGTGAAAAGCTGAAAGCAATTCCATTAAGATCTGGAACAAGACAAGGATGTCCACTCTCACCACTGCTTTTCAATATAATACTGGAAGTCCTAGCCAGAGCAATAAGACAAGAGAAAGACATCCAAGGAATCCAAATAGGAAAAGAAGAAGTCAAACTATCACTATTTGCAGATGATATGATAATATACATAGAGAACCCCAAAATCTCCACAGAAAAACTAATTCAACTCATCAATCAATTCAGTAAAGTGGCAGGATACAAAATCAACACGCAAAAGTCAGTAGCCTTCCTATACACAAACAATAAATCTGAAGAAGAAGAAATCAAAAAAAGCACCCCTTTTATTATCGAAACAAAAAAATCAAATATTTGGGAATAAATCTAACAAAAGAGGTAAAGGACCTATACAAAGAAAACTATAAACACTGTTAAAAGAAATAGAAGAAGACACAAAGAAATGGAAAGACATCCCTGCTCATGGATTGGAAGAATAACATTATTAAAATGGCCATCCTACCAAAAGCAATATACAGATTCAATGCTATTCCAATCAAAATCTCAATGGCATTCTTCAAAGAAATAGAACAATTATTGATGAAATTCATATGGAATCACCAAAAACCCGAATAGCCAAAGCTCTACTGAAAAAAAAAGAGGAAATGGAGGCATCACACTCCCAGACTTCAAACTATACTACAAAGCCATAATCATCAAAACTGCATGGTATTGGAACAAGAACAGACATACAGACCAATGGAATCGAATAGAAAATCCAGAAATAAACCCACAGATTTATGGTCAACTAATCTTTGACAAAGGAGCAAAGACTATGCATTGGAGCAAAGAAAGTTTGTTCAATAAATGGTGCTGGGAAAACTGGGTTGCTACATGCAAAAGAATGAAGCTTGACCACTACCTCACACCATACACAAAAATCAACTCA
Source organism: Talpa occidentalis (assembly GCF_014898055.3). Taxonomy (NCBI): domain Eukaryota; kingdom Metazoa; phylum Chordata; class Mammalia; order Eulipotyphla; family Talpidae; genus Talpa; species Talpa occidentalis. The sequence continues at coordinate 34,287,511 of NW_023603184.1, forward strand.
AAATGGATTAAAGAACTAGACATAAGACCTGAAACCATAAAATACATAGAAGGAAATATAGGCGAAACACTACGGGATTTGCACATCAAAGACATCTTTACAGACACATCACCCAAAGCAGTGATAGTGAAGAGAAAGATAAACAGCTGGGACTACATCAAATTAAAGAGCTTCTGCACAGCAAAAGAGACAATAACAAAAACAAAGAGAAACCCCACCAACTGGGAGAACATTTTTGCACCCAACACTAATGATAAAGGACTGATCACAAAAATCTGCAAAGAGCTGATGAGACTCAGCAACAACAAAGAAAATAATCCAGTCAAAAAATGGGCAGAAGAGCTAAAAAGAAACTTCTCTGAAGAGGAAATGCAAATGGCCAACAGACATATGAAAAAATGTTCAACATCACTTGTAATCAGGGAAATGCAAATCAAAACTACCATGAGATACCATCTCACACCAGTGAGAATGGCACATATTAAAAAACTAGCAACAACAAATGTTGGCGAGGATGTGGAGAAAAAGGAACTCTTGTGCACTGTTGGTGGGAGTGCAAACTGGTCCAACCACTATGGAGAGCTGTGTGGAGATTTCTGGACCTACTAAACATAGAGCTTCCATATGATCCAGCAATTCCACTCCTTGGTATTTACCCAAAGGACACAGAAACATCAATTCCAAAGACCACCTGCACTCCTATGTTTATAGCAGCACTGTTTACAATAGCTAAGCTTTGGAAACAGCCCAAATGCCCAAAAATAGATGACTGGATCAAGAAGATGTGGTACATATATACCATGGAATATTACTCAGCATTCAAAAAAGATAAACACATGCAATTTGCAGCAACATGGATGGCACTGGAAGGGATCATGCTCAGCGAAATAAGCCAAAAAGAAAAAGAAAAATACCGGATGGTCTCACTCATAGCAGGAATCTAGAAAACTTAAATAAGGACCAGGAAAATGAATATAAGAAAGTGAAAATCAAAATCAACAAAAAACTATGAACCAGAGACACTTTTTGGGGGGGGGGGCGGAGGGAAGGATTGGGGTCAGAATGGGGCGTTTGCAATTGTATGGGGGAATATAAAAATAAAATTTAATATTTAAAAAAAAAAAAAAAAAAAAAAAAAAAAAATGTTAAAAAATAATCAGTTATTATCTAACTAACCTTTAGAGTTCTATTGGTGAGATTTTTCTATTTGACCTTGTTCAGTTTTAAAAGTTCTCGCAATCAGAGGTGGAATAGAAAGATTCTGTTGTAGTCTGTTTTGTAGCGTAACCTATTTATGGCTTCCTTTTATAGTCAGCTAACCTTGATGACATCTTACTTTCATTACACTGTAAAGTTTAAGAAAATATGACAGACAAACTTCTTTCAGGCTCTAAATGAAACACTATTAAAAAGAGAGCATGTAAGACTAGTCATGGCAGGGAGGTAGAAAATAAGATGTTATATATGTAAGTATACACACACAGTCACATGGTCATATACATAATGTGTATTATATAAACATGTATGTCATATATAAAATACATAATATATAAAATATATTTAGAATGTCAACATTCCAACAAGTGAAGAAAACTGAAGCATGAAATATATATATAATTTTGTATATAATTATATGTTGTATATAACACTATATAGTACATATATAGTTGGTATATTACATGTCATATATATATAATTTCATGTTTACATATACTACTTTGGAACATCTACATAATAATTGTGTGTGTGTAACATTTGGGAGCTAGATCCTAAAAAAATTTAGTGATGATTCAGTAAAGCCCACTCCTTTTCAGGTAAGAGAAGCAGTAATATTGACAAAAGGCCACAAAAGTACTTTTACTTAGATGGTACTTGGCCTGGATATGCAGGATCTTTCCTGATTTCCCTAAACATCCCCCTTATCATTATTACAACTTCATCACTTATATTTACAAACTGAAATTCCTTTTCCACTCTAGAAACTTAAAAACTGAATTTTTAAGTTTTCAGTATAGCAATCAAGTCATTTGTAATACAAATATTGTGTGTCCTTACTTATCTTCTATTTACTTAGTGAGCTGGATTTCCAAGAGTTATCGTATTGTCTCTAAAAAGAAAAATATTTGCTTTCTCCTTAAATTGTTAATGTGCTTGCTTTTTATATTTCTCTTCACATTAATATTTTAAATATTTTACTTCTGAATGTTTAAAACATACAGGAAAGTAGTGAAAATAGTGTGAATGGCAACTGTCTGTCACTCATTTTTTAACATTTTTTAAATTTAAGTAACATTGGTTTTAAAATTGAAGATTAAAGCTGTATGTAATTAGATTTTATAGCTATGTTACATATTTAGCATTGTACTCCAGTTACTGTATTCAAAATAAAAAAAAATGACATTCAAGAAGGAAAAATAGAATAAACTATAGCTGAATAGAAATCTTCAATAAAAGCTGTGAATAGACTATGGTTTTCCTGGACACCCATCAGACAATGAACCAGCAAAAATTAATAGATAAAGTATCAAAACAGATGGTAGTTAGAAGTCTTTCAGGTGACTAAATTGGTTGTAAAAGTTATCCTTCACTGTGGAAAAGTTTGTATTGGGTGTAAAAAGGATTCAACCAGAGAAAAAGAACCAAGAGGTGATATGTATTAAGAGATTTATTATTACATGGAACTTGCTTAAGCAATTATGAAGACAGGCAAAGCAAATCAGAATTTCATGGGTAGACTGTCAGGAAAGGCACCCTGGAACTCTTGGGCATACATTGAAGCGGCTAACAATGGCCAGAATTTCTTCTTTCTCAGGGAAATTTTAGTTTTGCTCTTAAAGTCTTTCAGTTGATTGAATCATGTTCCTTCTGATGATATAAAATTCTCTTTCATACTTAAAGTCAACTGAGCGTGAACCTTAATCACGTCTACAAAATGGCTTCACAGTAACACCTCGATTAATCTTTGAAAATCTGGGAGCTAGAGCCATCATTGTCCTTGCCTTGTCAACTTGGATATCCTACACATCCCTCTAAATCACACTTATCTCCAAATAAAGGCAATAGCAAAGTCATACTTTCACCTAACTCAATACAACTATCTGTGCATAACTGAAAATGTGAAAATCTTCTTTCCAGAAGATGCAAAGTCCTTAGATGATGTTTATTTTTGATATCCTGTAATTTAAGTACTGTGGTATAGTTAATAATATATCTGATGTTAGATTACACAAGGGAGGGCAGAAATAAATAGATATAGATATGCCAAATATTATGTGTTGTATACACCTGTATTCATCCAAAACAATATAGTGATAACTATTACATAGTCCCATGATCTTAACTTGTATTTTAATTGAATTTTAAAATTACCTGCTCCATATTGTTTTACTTCCAACAAGCCACTCAGATATTCAGCTATTTGTGTTTTACCTACTAAGGAAATCCAAACCTTCATTTCTGGAGGGCCTGGGCCATTTAAAGTCCTGCCTGAACTGGGTTGTTGTAATTTACCATTAACTTTAATCTGGTGGTACTAAGAGATACTCTCAGCAGATCTCCTGCATCCCAGAAAAACACCTTCTTACCTCAGCACACTTCTTGTTTGTGTAGTAGCAGCTCAACTTCCCCTGGGTTATCAGTATGAATCCCCTGTCAATCAGAGACATAAGAAGCCCGAAGTGGCCAGGTGACTGTCTCAGATTCTGGTTTCATGGGAACACATTGCTGTGTCTTCTAGTGGAAAACTTCCTTTGGAACTAAGACCTCTAAATAAGAAGCAAACATTTTTCCAATGGTTCACTAAGAGTAGTAAAGAAGGAGTTACTCCGTTTTCTACATTTTGATTCCTAATCACATGGATACTGGTAGTGGGAGAAAAAACACCCTTGAAGGACACTGGTTCAGAACAGCATCCTGGAAGATATTGCCCCAATCCTGCAAAGTGTTGCCACTTAGTTGGGGCTGTAACTGTATCTCCAAAAGTTCATTCTATCATTTTTATCAAGTAGGATCCTTCAGGATGATGGGTAACCTGGTACACCAGTGACTCATTAGGACACAGATAAAAAGGCAGATTTCCATTTAAAAAAAATGAACTAGTATTTCCTTTAAACAAGATTTAAGAAACAAACAAACAACAGTAAAAACAGATACTGAAGTGAATGCTCATGAAGGAAAACAATATATAATCAAGCCCAAATCCTAGGACTCACCATATCTAATATCCATCTGATAGCAAGTTCTGGTGGGTTTTTTGCTTTTGCCTTTATTCTGAGTACATCCCAGATTTAACAGTGCTCATTACTCAAATATTCCACTCTGGTTCAAATTACCATCCTCTCTGCCCTGAACAATTATTATAGCAGGTTACTAACTTGTCTCCCCAATACCATTCTTCACACAGAAGCAAATAATAGCCCCCCTTTTTTAATGCATGACGTAGTCACAACATTTTATATAACCTATATACATATATATAAAAAACATTTTTATGTATCACCACTGAGAGCCTCATCTACTCTTCCCCAATCTCATCCCCTTGGCTATTACCAAAAATCCCAGTTCCTGTTGGCGGCAATACACTATGCCTTTGTTTTCTTTCCATGCACACAGCACAAACTGCTTTCAGTTTTTAAGAATTGCTTTTCAATTTTTAATTTCATTCTATGGTTATGTAAAATATTTACCTGGTTAAAAAATTGCCCTGTGAAATAGTATCTAGTCAGAGAAGTGTGGCAAATCTGTGTGTCCCCTTCAACCTATTCCCTCCACTCCCAATAGGCCACTACATACATGCGCTGTTTGTATTATAACTAGTCATTGAAATTTATGGAGATTGTGTTTGTAACAATATTCTATGTTCACTTGAATGATGTTTGTTATGATGGTTTATAGTTTGATATGTATTTGTAATATCTACCTTATTGGTTATGTATTTAGACCTCTTCTTTCTTGCTATTTTTTATCTGATGTTTTGAATTAGAAAAGATATAACATTCTCTTTTCTGTATTTCTATTGACACTTCATTTTATCTCCTGTAGAGACTATTTTGTGAACAATGTTATTAGCATTGTAAATATCTACAACTGTTACTTTTAGCCTGTGGGTTCAGTATCCCTGATTCACCGAGGACTTGTCTGATTCATGGAAGATTTTGGTGGTTTATCAGTATTCACATGGTATTAAATGTTTCTCTAACCAGACACCATCTCCCCTTTGTTTCTGTCAAGTATTTCTATTTTTATTCACTCTTGACTGAGCATGTATTCCTCTGCCAATTTTCTGCTGTCTTAAAACAGAAACATAACCAGTTAAGCAGTTATTCAATCACTTTAAAGATTTAAAAATAAATCTTAAAAAAAAAAGAGGCAAATTTATACCTTCAATTGCCAATTTCAGTTCCTAATAAACCAAAATGTACATTTAAAGTGTAGTTTTCATTTATATTTTCATCAAGGTCTCATTCTTTTATGAGGTAGATATGCCGGTGATGCTGCAGGGGGCATTGTTGCCCCAGCCAGATAGGATACTGACAAGCAGCTAAGAGAAAGGGCCTCACACCATGGGGCTGAAGATCTGACATAACTTTGCTTTTTGTTCTTGGTCATAGAGAGAGAAAAATTTATCAAAAAGCATATTAGGGGCCTCCCCGGTGGCGCAGCGGTTGAGCGCTGGGTTGCGAAACTGCTCGCGGCCTCTGCGGCGCCGGTTCGATCCCCGGCTGCTCCCCGGCCACCGGAGGAGAGTCCCACATGGCGCGCAGGCCTCTCCTGCCGCCCGCTGTTCCCCTCAGCAGTGTACTTCGGTCCTTCTGCCTGCTCTGCTCCCCGCTCTGGCTCTGGTGAATTCTCTCACCCTCCCGTGCTTCTGACTGTACCCAGTGCATGTATAAACAAAAACAGACAAACCAGCAAACAAATAAATAAAGCATGCCTCTATTAAAAAAAAAAAAAAAAAAAAAAGCATATTAGGCAATAAATTATATGTATCAGCATACTGTAAGTAAATGGCACGGAAAATTGTCTGTTTAGAAATTAGTTGTTGGGCAGTTTGGCCCACTTGACAATGGGAAACGGTTTGTTGTGCATGCCTGACAAGCAATCCAGCACAACAGTTGTAGTGGGTCCTTCTTTTGTCTTCTTTTGAAGTTTCTTGGGAAAGTTTTTAAATGAAGCTATTTGAGTTAGGAGTTTCTAGGTAGAAAAAGTTCTGATAGCTGAGTAGCAGCCGGTCCCCGGCTGAAGGCCACGCAAATAAAAAAAAGTCTTTTCTTGCTTAGGCTTTGGCTGATATGGGTGTACTGGTGGCTATCTACTGTCTTAGGTTATTGTTTAGCTGAAACAATGAGTTTTAGTGTAAGGCTTAGTATTTTATTAACCTTGAAGGTTGCCTTCTTACTGACAGCACGTAGTGGCCAAAAGCCTATGGAAAAAGAGAAGCACTGATTGTGTCTGCTTTGTTTCTATGCACATGATAATGTAATCTCACTGCTTGCAACAAATGTATAAATAAAGAAACTGCTGAGCTTCTAGAGAGAAGATACTAGCACCTCACCAAGTGTCAGTGTCTCCTCATTCTACCTCATCCCCTTCCGCTCAGTCCTTTCGTATTCGCCGACGCCATCTCATCCTTTCAGGAACCCCTGACAGGACATTTTGCCGAGGCTGGTCCCCGGCATAGATAGAAGGTGGTGTGGGGCTGGGGGGATAGAAGGCATAATAATTCTGCCTGACCATCCTATCTGGCAGTGCCTTTGAATTCTTGTTACTGCAGTCTGTCACGGCAGGTGACGTTAAACACAGCTCCATTTCAACATAGTGACACTTCCTCTCTAATCAGATTTGCCAAATGTGGAGAAAGTAATGGAGATTTTGCAACTGCCAATACTGCTTTATTGCGACTGTCACACATCAGTTGCTATTCTTCACATTAAAAGGCCCCATATTATACAAAGACATTTGTTTTCATACCTGGTAGTTACCATCTCCATGGACATGGTTTTTGATAATTCACTGAGTGCTAGAGGACTAAATCCAAATCCATCACTATTAATGGGGACATTTCCACAAGCCCTCATGTTTCCCCCTAAAATTTTAATTTTAAGCTAGAATAGTAGCTTTCTTTGAAGAAATTTACCTGGAGCCAAGTTCACATATTGGGAAATGTTCCAATAAAAGGTAATAGAGATGGCTTTATTGTTAGACCGAAGTTAGATTCTTAACTTAATTCAACTCCAATTGACCTTAGAAAAATCTGCTATATTTTTCTATAAGATGGGAAAGTAATAATGTAATAACAAAACAAAACAAATGGCAATTTGATTGAAAAGGCAAGGAGGAAAAAATTGACAAAAGGAATTGAAAACTTTTATCAAATATCTTTAATGGAAGTAATGAAACTTGGTTCCAAGAGAAAAATTACCATGGAAAATATGGAAATGTTTGACTGATAAAATGTTTAAGTTACTGCTTAGCAATAAATTCAAATGATATTACTGCTAGAAGGAAAAGAAAAGGTGAATGGGGAAAATATAATAACCACTATGATAAAGTGTTATAATATCGTTCAGATAAAAAGAAACAATGATGAGAAAATACAACACTGAATAATTTCAAACAACCTTGCCTCAGAAAATTATGGATCTGCCCCTGTTTGGCCTACAGTTTAAATACTGTATTATTACAAATATTTTCTCAAACCTCTTGTTTTCCAAGTTAGCATTTTTCAAATGACTACTGCTACCTGCTTAAATGAATAATATTTTAAAGTCATTATTAGAGAAATATTGAGGGACAGTGGAAATTTTTACTTCTGGCAATTTAAAGTAAAGCAAGTACAGATATCTACTTCCATTCACTTTATACCCTTGACTCAGCTGCCAAGAAGCAAGGACTGAATGGATGGGTTTTTTATTTGTCTCAACCCATAACTTACAGAATTTTTCCTTGTTTAGAGAAAGATTGGGAATTAGAGGTGATTCACAGAATTCAGTCTTGTTTATGAAAAATCACAAGGTGTCCCATGGTATCTCATTGTGTGCAGAGATCACAGAGGAGCTTGCACAAGGAGAGCCCCAGGGATGTCCTGTTTGCATAATCTCTCAGGGCCTCATCTTTCAAGAATCCTCTCACAAAAAGATTCAGTTCAATCCTGGTCCTCAAAAAATATATGTTTAATTCATCTAAGACCATAATCTGAGTTTAAAATGGAGTCCAGCGAGAGCCCAGCTCATGCCCGTGTGTTAAGAGAGAGGACTGATCGTCACTGGGACCTAATACCAAACTCTGACCTGCAGCAGCGCAGGTCTCTGGATTTCACTCTCCTCTACCCCATGTGAGGTTCCCTCACCTGTGCTTCCTCATTTCTAGAGCACAATCAACCTAGGCGTCCAGGTAAGGAGGAAGGTAGGGAAAGGACCAGAATAAAAATGTTGAGTCTATTTGGGGATTAAGGCCATTATTATTTTTATAATCCACAGTCTAGATTTCTCAGTCTTAGAATGTTCCTACTGGGCTCCTCCTGAGGTGTCCTTGGTGTGCTGAAAGTTCAGAGAAACCAAAAGATCTATTGTCTCTCCAACCAGTCACCCCTTTTCAACTCCCAGAACTTCCTGTACTCGGACCTTTCATTCCTGTTACTGGCTATTCTCTTTCTCTTTCAGTCTCCCCTGCTCTGTTGGTGATACCCACCGGGGTCACAGGGCTTCACTAGGACACAAGAGAGAAATTCCTGCAATTTGCCTCCCACTGTGTATGGAGTGCTCAGTGAGTGCTAACATTGGGTGTGGACACTCCCTCCCCAACATCCTAGTATTCAGGTGCTTACCACCTTGCATACACTCCCTGGGGCTAAGATTGAAAAAAAACAGAATTGCACATTGAGGGTCTGTTCCTGTTTCCACTGGAAGAACAACAGTTTCCACCAATGCCTTCTCAACTATCCAGGTAGCCCAGGTGGTCTCAGTGCCTCACAGAATCTACAAAGCCAGACCATTATTAGCTGTGCCTTCCAGATTTCACGCTATGCATTAGATGATATAATTAGTGCTTTGGAGTCCTTAAGTGCACGTGTGTGTCACAGTGCCTGTGTATGAGGAGGACTCTGTTCCTTCCTGGATGCTTTCAATCATTTATTCATCAATTTGATCAGTCAGTGAACATTTCTCCAACATTTATTATTGATATATGCCAGGTGACCCAGACATATGGGTTGAAATAGGATTTCTACCTTGAAGATGCTTAGCAGGCGGACAGGGAGACACTTGCAAACAATCATGTATAATACATAACTTTAAAACATGTGTACAAAAGTCAATACTCAGCAAAAAGTCATGAAAATGCACAATTATTTCAGTATATACTTTTCATAATGAAGCAGTGAAAAAATGTACTTAAAGTTATTGGAAAATTATGTCAGTGATGTTATTCTGTTTGTTCTTTTTTTTTAAGATTTATTTATTTATGCATAGAAGAGCTGGGGTACAGGCCAGAGATGCCGGAGATGAGAGGACCCATCAGAGACAGAGCAGGGAACAGAACAGGCAGACTAACTGAAATACACTGCTGAGGGGAGCAGCGGGTGAGACAGGAGAGGTCTGCTGCACCATGTGGGTTTCTCCCTGGCCGACTGGGGATGGAACTGGTGCTGCAGAGGCTGCGGATTACTTCATAGTGTGGTGCTTAACCTCTTGCGCCACCAGGGAGGCCCCTATTCTGTTTGTTCTTAAGCTCTCTACGCGGAGAAATATTCTTCCATGGGTATAGGCACCTTGTTAATGACCCACAATAAGGCACTCAGTTTACACACTCACAATAACACACACACAATCACAATAAAGCACGCATACACATACATGTAAAACAAATTGAAGCAGGGCCTCCCCAGTGGTGCAGTGGTTGAGCGCTGGGTTGCGAGGCTGCCCGCAGCCTCTGCAGCGCTGGTTCAATACCCAGTCACCGGGTGAGGGGTCCCACATGGCATGCAGACCTCTCCTGCCGCACCTGCTGCTCCCTCCAGCAGTGAATTTCACAGGTCTGTCTGTTCTGCTCCCCGCTCTGGCTCTAGTGAATTCTCTCACCCTCCTGCGCTTCTGACTGTACCCAGTGCTTGTATAAATAAATAAATAAATCTTAAAAAAAAAAAAACTTTAAAAAAAAATTGAAGCAAATGTTTTCTGAAAACTATACTTAGTTACATGATTACAAGACCTGGTATTTTGTTTTCTAATTTAATTTTAATATAATTGGGTGAAACCCCATTATTTATTACCCACTGAGGTGTAATCTGACTGAGGTGTAATCTGACTGAAGGCTATTGATGTCTGAACATTTTTTTTAATTGCCCTCTTGTGTATTCTCTTTCACTGCATCAAAAAACAAGCTATTTCTCATTAAATTTTCCCAGTTCCCCAATTTGTTCTCTGACTTTGCCTTCCTGGTCCCTCAAAGCCCTTGGACCTTCCTCTATGTGAAAGCTGATCCCAGGTTCAAATCCAGTCTAGGGGAGAATCCATGAATAGACTTCGCTGTCACCCAGGGGTCTTGAAACCAGCTCAGGCTTGTCTTCTCGTAGCCAGTGATGAGCCACACAGAACCGACCACATTTCCCTCTGCTGCCAGCTACACACACATCCTTGTGTGTGAAAACCAGGCTGACAGGTGTGCCGTCCCTGCCCTCCCTCGACTTCAGGTGGTGCTGCCATGGGCTCCCCTTCTGCTCTGACTCTCTATCCTCTGGGCAGTCCCAGGACTAGTACTATTTCTTTCTCGGTGATGTTATCCAGCCATTGCCCTGGACCTTACTACCCTCCCATCTCTATCTAGTCTCCACAGTAGCTTGTTTCCAGCCATGTTATTACATGCTTGTTCTTAATGTGCAACAACATGTAGGCATCGAATGGTGTGCCTGCTAGCTTTAGAGCATTTGACCCGTGCCGTATTTCTTACTGACATACCTAGCCTACTGATTGTATATTGTGATACAAACTGAAGCATGAATATGCACAATGCCATGATGTCAGCTAGGACATTTGTATCTATACAGACAGCTATTGCAGCTGCATTCAGTCTCCAGGAAAGGCCCTCCTGTTACCATAGTGTGTAGTGCTTCCTAAGTCTATGGTTATCTCTGCCTTCTTGGTTCTGTGATAATGAGGTGCCATCAAGCCTTGCTCTTCTGTCCTGGAGACTTAATTCTCTGATCTGGTGAAGAATTCAGAAAAAATCAGGACTGTGGATTTCAATGTAATAAAATGGTCTCTTAAAGTTCACTTCCTACTTGGAATCATGATTAAGAGATCCCTTGGGAACGCAAAAGAAAATTTACTTATTGACTCTATTGATAGAATGAAAACTAAAGTACCAGCTGAATAGAAAACAGAAAAGCCTGGGCTTTCTACTAAAGGGATAAAATGTTATGCCCCTTTGTATCTTCCCTTTTCTTTGTATCGGATGAATAACATACAATATTCTCTAGGATATTTCTTAACATTTGTACACAATTCCTGAATGACAAAACTATGATCAGCAAAAAGGCACATTCCTGGTTTTACTGTACTTCAAATTTGATGGTTTTAGTAGAAATATGGGAATATGGAATCTTTAGAAAAATCAAATATCTTATGTTTGCAAGAATTTTCTTGAATCTGTTGCATTTCTTGTTCCAATGAGAGCTTTACTTTTAGGGTTTGGTATTCCATCATAATCAACTGTTGTTTGCTGTATTTATTCTGACATGTAGACTGTAATACACATCAATGGGCACAGAAAACAGAACCTATCTCACTGAGTTCATCCTGCTGGGGCTCTCTTCAGATCAACATACCCAGGTGCTGCTGTTTGTGCTCTTTCTCATCGTTTAACCTGCTCACTGTGCTCGGGAATCTGCTCATCATGATGCTGCTCCAACTTGACTCTCGACTTCATACACCCATGTACTTTTTCCTTAAAAATCTGTCACTTGTTGATCTCTGTTTCTCTACGGTGATTGTTCACCAGATGCTATTCCATTTGTTGGCCAAGAAAAAAGCAATTTCCTTTACTAGATGCTCAATGCAGATGGCTTTTTTCCTTTTGGTTGGATGTACAGAGAGTTCACTCCTAGCAGTGATGTCCTATGACCGCTACATAGCTATCTGCAAGCCCCTGCACTACTCCACCCTCATGACCCAGAGGATTTGTTTCCAGCTTGTCCTTGGGTCCTGGGCCTGTGGAGCACTGGTGTCTGTAGTAGACAGCACCTTTACTTTATATCTCCCCTATATGGACCAGAATGTAATTAATCATTATTTTTGTGAACCTCCTGCCCTACTGAAGCTGGCTTCAGAAGAAACCTACACTGCTGAGCTGGCCATCTTTGCCATGGGTGTGCTAATCCTCCTCGGTCCTGTGTCCCTCATCCTCTTCTCCTACTGGAACGTTATTTCCACGGTAGTGTGGATGAAGTCAGGGGAGGGGAGGCTCAAGGTCTTTTCTACCTGTGGTCCTCATCTCATTGTTGTTGTCTTGATCTATAGCTCAACAATATATACCTATATGCAACCTAACACCAAGAAAAAAAATAAATGGGATAAGATGGTCTCTGTGTTCTACTCAGTGATAACATCCATGCTAAACCCGTTCATTTACAGTCTACGGAACAAGGATGTGAAGGAGGCATTTAAGAAAGTATTTGGAAGATAGATCCTCTCAGAAGGAGAACCTTTATATTGATATAAAAATCAGAAAAATGAAACACTTTCCAAGCTGTTCAATACCATTAGCAGATTCCTCTACCACCCTAGTCTGAGGCACCAATAATGCTAATATTAAAAACTTAGTATCTTAGGAATGTTTTCAGGTTTGTGTAATGCTATCTTATTCAAGCTTAGTCGCTGTTCTCCAATGTTCCTACCTCGTGACAACATTTTGCTAATATATAAACAGAGATTGAAAACCCTCAAAATAATTGGATTTTTAACTGGTTAATTATTGCCAATCCATTTTCACCCAGGACACAGTTTTTTTTTCTCTAATCTCTGCAATTATTTGCAGAATTATCCCATGCCAGCATAATTTCTAGCCATCTACAAATTCTGCAATCCTATCTAATGTCATTGTGCTGGGCTCCACAATTTATTATGACAAAATGTCAATTTTTTTTTAATCATGAAACTCTGATATTGGATTTTTTTTTTTTCATTGTGCTAGAGAGGCCCCAAAGCTACTATTCAGCCACTTATGAGGGAGATGTTGTCAGGGGCAACACAGAATCTTATGCCACATTCCACATTGGTTAACGGACACTGCTTCCCTCCGAGGACAATTGCTGGTTTGAAGGAGCTAGAATTGAGAACCAATCTGCCCATATCAGAAGTCTCATGTCAGACCCCCCTGGGACATAATGCTCCACTCATACATGCTCACCCCTCTTGGGTTTGATTGCGCCAGTACTCATTAACTTCTCCTTTATGGAGGCAGAAGATAATAACTGAAAAGAGAAGCAATCCTCAAAATGGAGAATGCTTTTTTGGATGAAATAGACCTTTCAGTTTTTCCTGTCTCTGCTATAACCCTTTGTTGTTGCAAAAGCACCACCCTGATGTACACATTGATTCTCACCAGTGTTCACAGAGCATGATTCTCATTTGGAATATGGTACCCTGCTGTCTCTTACCCATCCTCAACTAAAGGCTAACTCCAGGCATTAGGTGAAACTTAATACCCTTCTATGACCCAACAATTCATTGGCTTGTAGGAATATTCCCAGTTCCTGCTTCACTCTCCAGAGGACCATTTATGTTAAGCGGTGAAATACTGGAACCAGAGAATCCCATGACTTGGGGTGAAACTGAACATGTGATAGACATCAGAGACCAGGCAGACTGCACCAGAAGGGACACAGAGGAGATTCATACTTCACTGAAACAAGAAGTGGGGGAGAGACAGATGCACCTACAGGCTGTGGTCAGGGGAAGGAGACCATGGTATAAATTGTGGTACCACTACATGGCCAGCCTCTGCTGGTGGCCCTGGGGAAAGCAGAGAACTGTGTGGAGGCAAACATGCTTGATGGTGGGGAAATGCATGTGGAGGAGTAGGCGTGCTCCCCACGGACTGGGACTCAGAGAGTAGAACAAGGACATTTCTTTTAAATTTCTCTTTTGGATTTACAATCAAACAATCCTACAATCAAACAAAAGTATGTTTCTTCCTCTTGTGGAATAAGAAAAATGGAAGAGCAAATTCTGCTTCCACTTTTCTGAGATGTCATTTTCCTACTGGTACCCACCATTAAGTGATAAGTCCCTGGATAGCTCACTGATTGCCAGAGGGCTCAATCCACTCCACCAATAATAATAAAGACATATCCACAAACTCTTCATCTTGTCCCAAGCAATTTTAATCTGTAGTCATCTGATTTTGTATTTCATCCATTATTAATTCCATCAATATAGGAACCAGTTATTTGAATAGTGATCTATGGTATTTTAATCATAGTTCTTCCAAACAGTAATCATAACCCTACAGAGGCATAGCTATAGATTTTTCATGTAATATTGAGACAGACAGTAAGATAAGCACCAGGTAGATTTGAGATAGAAGGAAAGACAAGCGCCTGATGGTTTCCCACTGGCAGGAGACCCCCCAACTACATTCGATATCAGAGGGAAGCATCTGCTGACCAAAGAGAAAGAAAAGAAAGAGAAAAAAGCAACAGCTATAAATGAAGCAACAGACTTCAGCAGTGCCTGACTCAGCAGGAAGCCAGAAACCCACTGCTGAGGGGAGCAGCGGGCAAGTCAGGAGAGGTCTGCTGAGCCATGTGAGTTGCTCCCTGGCTGGCCGGGGATCGAACTTGTGCCACAGAGGCTGCGGACCGCTTCATAGTGCTGTGTTCAAACCCTTGTGCCACCAAGGAGACCCAATCACAAGGATTATACACCGTAATCAAGTGAGATTTTTCCCAGGGATGCAAGGATATTTTATTTTATTTTACTTTTAAAGATTTATTTATTTATACAAGCTCTGGGGCACAAGCCAAAGGCATGGGAGGGTGAGAGAATCCACCAGAGACAGAGCGGGGAGCAGAACAGGCAGAAGGACCAAAATACACTGTTGAGGGGAGCAGCGGGGGAGTCAGGAGAGGTCTGCTGTGCCACGTGGAATTCTTGCTGGCCAGCCGGGATCGAACCCACGCTGCAGAGCTTGACAGCGCTGCACTCAACTGCCCACACCACCAGGGAGGCCCCTCCCTTAATAATTCTTAACTTCTTTACAACACTGAGGACCAATGGTTCCTTACTGATAGCGGTGGTACCTGAACGTTAGTGTAGATAATGGATCCGATAATGTAATTTAACTTGATTAACCTCTGAGCATAAGAAATTGGGTAATTTCCTCAAACTCTATGTCTACCTTGACAGACACGCTAGCCATATCATGACTTACTAGCTCTTCCAAATGAGAAGTCTTGATTCCTCCTTGATTTTATCCTTTATCCTTTCCCTTCAAGAAACAGATTACCAAATCCTATAAATGCTACAGAAAAGTCTTACAAACATTAACAATTACGAAATTAGATTTTATGTAACTTGAAAAATATGAAGGTAAAAATTTCAAAAAAAGTTAAAATTTTCTTTTCAGTATACTGAAATATTGAAAGCATATTTTTATCAAAATTACTTGAATAAAGACAAAGGAAAAGGATGTACCAGAGAGCACTTTGAAGGATAAATTAGTCTCATTCCTCTGAGTAGTTCTAAGAACACAAAATACTAACTACACATTTCATATGAGAATGAGTGACTTGAAAGAAAATTTAAAATATTATTAAAAACTTGATAAATTCTTACATATTTAAAGCAGAAAGAATGAAGTTTAGATTCAATAGAAATTTACAACAGAAAAAAAAACATTTACTTATAAAGTTAATTTTCTTCTAAAACTGAATTTAAATTTTTCTTTTTTACTTTAAAATTAGCAAGTCAAATGCTGTTTCCAAGTGAGAGCATATTATTCCATCAAAACCCACAGAAACATTTATTATTAACTTCCTTTATAATAAAATTATTTAAAAACAAAAAACAAAAAAAAAAGAATATGGAAAGAATTAACTAATGAAATTTTTAAATGGCTTCTAAGCAATTAATTAATAACTATAAAAGTGTTTACAATTAAAAAGTGGATGGGGAAAATTAGAGAACAATATGGTAGGGGGCTTACAATTTTTCTTGTGAAAAGAAAAATAAAGCATTGTTGAGAAACTTTAACATTGTGTTTTCATCCTATCAGAAGTATCCCTGAGACAAACATGGCTCTGTCCCTGTGCTTAGCAAATGTTTCCAACACTTGATATTAAAGAATTTTTTTCCAAACCTGTTATTTTTTTAGGATCTGTTGATATTATTTAAAAGTGGCCACTACATCAGCAAATAAATGAAAGTAAACAATTACAGCAGTGATATACTGAGTGTAGTTGCAAATATTCACTTTTTTAAGATTTCAAAGGAAAAGATTCTCAGCTGTCTGTCTTGATACTCTTGGTTCTGCTCCCAAGGGAGAGAAGGGATGACACGGATGAATCCTGGGGTCTTTTCAGGACCAGAGCCCATAGAATCTTGGCTTTCTTTTGGTAATTAGAAGGATTTAAAGAATTCGATTTATTGTTGTAAGACAAATCCAACATGTCCCATGGTATCTCATTGTGTGTGGAGATAAGAGAGACCCAGAGAGACCCAGAGAGACCCTAGGGAGGTCCCGTTTGCATAATTTCTCAGGGCCTCATCATGCAAGAATCTTCTCACAAAAGGATTCGATTCAGTGTTAGTTCTCAAAAAACTAGTGCTTGACTCCTCCAACAATACAGTCGGAGTTTGAAATGGAGCCCACTGCAAAGGTGAGTTGGTGCTCAGATGTGAGGGCAAAGGACTGATGACCACCTGCAACTCATAGCAGACTCTGGATCTGCAGCGTGGATCCCTGGATTTCACTCTACCATCCTCAGTGTGCAGTCCCTCAACTGGACTTCCTAATCCCAAGCCCCCAGGTAAGAAGGAGGAAAATACTGAATAGCCAAGACTCTCCAGCAGCAACACTCTGGAGTCTGTTCTGGGAGAAGGGGCCATTCTTACAGGCACACTCTACAGTCTATTTGGGAAAGGAACTTTTCTTTTCTATCTTCTCTAGATGCCTGGGTCTTAGAAACCTACCTACCTGCTTCCTTCTGAGGTGTTCCTTTGTGTGCTGAAAGGTCAAAGAAACGAAAAGATCTATTGTCTCTCCAACTGGTGACCCCTTTTCAACTCCCAGAACTTCATGTACTCAGACCTTTCATTCCTGTACCCTATTTCTCTTTCCCTGCTGTGATGGTGACACCCACCAGGGTCACAGGGCTTCACTCAGATGGAAGAGAGACAGTCCTGCAATTTACCACCTGTTGTCAGGGAGGTAGAAAATACTGAGAGCTCAGTGTGTTCTAACATTGTTTGTGGGTTACTCCTGACCCTGGGACTATAGTGTTCAAGTTGCTATTACATGACTTATACATTCCAGGGGCTAAGAATGAAAAAGTGAAAGGGCTACATATTGAGTTCTGTTCCAGTTCCCCTGAAGATAGAATAATCACCACTGATGCTGTCCACAGCCCAGGTGATCATGCATGATTCCTCACGAGCTCTCCCCACCCTGGCACTACAGGAAACTGACCAACAAAGCCATGCTGTCCAAATTTGATACCATGCTTTTGAAAGGATATTAGTGCTTTGGAGTTTTTAAGTACGTATGTGGCAGTGCCTGTGTGTGTGAGGGACTCTGCACCTTCAAAACCAACTAAAGTGGTTGTAAACCAGTTTCAAAAGAATTCACTTGATCCAGTCATCTATTTTTGGGCATATTTATCAAGTGTTTCCATAGCTAGCTACTATAAATAGTGCTGCCATAAATATAGGGATGCAGGTGCCCTTTTGAATTAATGTTTCTATGTCCTTTGGGTAAATACCTAGGAGTGGAATTGCTGAATCATATGGAAGCTCCATTTTCAGCAGATTGAGGAATCACCACACAACTTTCCATAGTGGTTGGATCCGTTTGCACTCCCACCAGCAGTGCAGGAGAGGTCCTTTTTCTCCACATCCTCGCCAACATTTGTTGTTGCTAGTTTTTTAATATGTGCCATTCTTAATGGTGTAATTTTGTAGTTTTGATTTGCATCTCCCTGATTAAAAGTGATGTTGAACATTTTTTCATATGCCTGTTGGCCATCTGCATTCCCATAAACACAATGGAATATTACTCAGCAATCAAAAAAGATAAACTCATGCAATTTGCAGTAACATGGATAGAGCTGGAAGGGATCATGCTCAGCGAAATAAACCAGAAAGAAAAAGAAAAATACCAGATGATCTCACTCATAGCAGGAATTTAGAAAACCTAAATAAGGGACCAGGAAAAAGACTATCTATAATAAAGTAAAAATCAAAATCAACAAGCAACTGTAAACCAGAGATGCACTACCGGGTGGCGGGGAGGAGGGAGTAGGATCAAAACAAGTGGGGGGTGGGAATTGTATGGGGACTATAACCAAGATGAAAATGCACACATTGTGCAAAAATGAAAAATGATGTAAAAATATATAAAAAATAAAAGAAAAACAAATAAATAAAAATAATAAAAAACATTAAGTTCTTAAGTACAAAAAAAAAGAATTCACACACATAATAATGATTTGGCTTCTGACCTCTGAAATTTTTTATAGACCTATTTTTATAGACACCTATTATTTTATAGACCTAGTATGAGCTATTTCACCATTTAGTCTTGCCAGTTCCTCAATGTGCTCCCTGGCTGCCTTCCTGTTCCCTCAAAGCCCATGGATCTTCCTCTGTGGTTAAGCTGATCCCAGGTTCAAATCCAGTCGAGAGTGAAATCCATGAAGAGACACTTCACTGTCATCCAGTGGTCTTGAAATCAGCTCAAACTTGTCTTCTCATTAGCCAGTGATGAGCCACCCTGGTCTGACCACATTTCCCTCTGTTGCCAGGCCAGCTACACACACATGTGTGTAAAACCAACCTGACCAGTGTACCGTTCTTGCCCTCCCTCGACTTCAGGTGGCACTGCCATGGGCTCCCCTTCTGCCCTACCTCTCTGTCCTCTGGGCAGTCCCTGCACTAGTACTATTTCCTTCTCAGGGATGTTAGTCAGCCATTGCCCATGACCTTAATACCCTCCTACCTCTATATAATCTCCTCCTCGGTGGCTTGTTTCCAGGCATGTTTTTGCTTGCTTGTTTTTGAGGTACAACTATGTGTAGACATTGAATAGTGAGTCTGCTTAAAGTCAAAGGATGGGAAGTTACCTGATTTCCTACTGATGCAAATATTCTACTGACTAGGTATCAAGATGCAAAATGCAGCATGAATAGCTTTTATGCCAAATCAGACTACAAATTCCCAGACAGATATCTTGGCTGCATTCAATCATCAGGAAGGGCTGTCCCTCCTACATTAGGGTGTGAGCTGTCTAATCTGTCCTGGACTCTACCATCCTGGCTTCTGTCATAAAGTCCTCTGTGCAGGAAGGACACAGTGCAGGTTTTCTGATCCAGCAGACCGGGTAAAGGAGGAGTCCTGGAGCCCTCGGTGCTTTTACAGGCTTTTATTGGGATTTACCAGATATGTGGCAGGTAGAGGTGCTGGGGGACGCTGGGAGGCTGGCAGGCCTCTTCAGTCTAGTCTTCACTCTCTATCTGGGCTCTCTGGCCTTCTCTCTCGTTCTCTCTGCTTCTCTCATGGTTCTGCTTCTGCTTTCTCTGCTTCTGTTAGTTCTTGGCTTCTGCTGGCGTCCCTGTGACGCCGCCCTTAAAAGCCCAGTTTTAGCTCAGGTGTACCCACTTCAGGTGCCCGCCATCAGGCATGCATTCAGGACCGCAGGGTTCCCTCATCTAGCCTAATAGCGGGAGGGCAGAAAATCCTGATACTTTTACATTACCCTACAGTCCACCTCCTCAGGGTTTTCTGCCATACAATCTACACAAGTCACATGTTTCTTTTGAGAGCACTGCAGCCATGGCCCACAAAAACAAATAATATAAATCACAATAGAACAACAAAATACGTAATACAACAGAACACAAATAAGTCCAGGCAGGCACCAACTTAGTGGCAAAAGACAATTATTGGCACCAGCAGATAATCCACCACTTCTGCTGCCAAAGGCACTGCTCATACGAGGGAGGGGAACCACTCACGGCATCTACTGTAACACACCAGGAGCCGTCAGGCTTCCTGGCCTTCTCTGGCTGTAGTCTCGTCTACAAGCCACACACAGCATCCAACCCCAGGATGCACTCACTCCGGGAATGGCGATTCTATACTGTTGGGGGTAATTGCCAACCCTCAGGGTTTCTGTCTGCAGTCGCTCCAACACTCGGCCTTCATAGCCACCCATGTGACTCGCAGACCCCTGCACTCAAGCCAACCCACTGCACAAGCACAAGGGTCGGGGATCCAAACTCTGCATTCGGCTTGGGCTCCACCCCAAACCACGTTCCCCACCCGTCCCCCAAGGACAGGTTCCTCAGCTCCTCACCCTCACTCGAGAACGAGCAGGGCATCACCCACAGGTGATTTTTTTAAAATAAATTTTATTTTTATATTCCCCATACAATTGCAACCCCCTTATTTTGACCCCAATCCCTCCCCTCCCCGCCCCTTACCCCCCATAGAGTGTCTCGGGTTCATAGTTGTTTGTTGATTTTGATTTTCACTTTCTTATACTTATTCATTTTCCTGATCCCTTATTTAAGTTTTCTAGATTCCTGCTATGAGTGAGACCATCCGGTATTTTTCTTTTTCTTTCTGGCTTATTTCGCTGAGCATGATCCCTTCCAGCGCCATCCATGTTGCTGCAAATGGCATGTGTTTATTTTTTTTGAATGCTGAGTAATATTCCATGGTGTATATGTACCACATCTTCTTGATCCAGTCATCTATTTTTGGGCATTTGGGTTGTTTCCAAAGCTTAGCTATTGTAAACAGTGCTGCTATAAACATAGGGGTGCAGGTGCTCTTTGGAATTGGTGTTTCTGTGTCCTTTGGGTAAATACCTAGGAGTGGAATTGCTGGATCATATGGAAGCTCTATGTTTAGTAGGTCCAGAAATCTCCACACAGCTCTCCACAGTGGTTGGACCAGTTTGCACTCCCACCAGCAGTGCAGGAGAGTTCCTTTTTCTCCACATCCTCGCCAACATTTGTTGTTGCTAGTTTTTTCAATATGTGCCATTCTCACTGGTGTAAGATGGTATCTCATGGTATTTTGATTTGCATTTCCCTGATGACAAGTGATGTTGAACATTTTTTCATATGCCTGTTGGCCATTTGCATTTCCTCTTCAGAGAAGTTTCTTTTTAGCTCTTCTGCCCATTTTTTGACGGGATTATTTTCTTTGTTGTTGTTGTTGAGTCTCATCAGCTCTTTGCAGATTTTTGTGATCAGTCCTTTATCATTAGTGTTGGGTGCAAAAATGTTCTCCCAGTCCGTAGGGTTTCTCTTTGTTTTTGTTATTGTGTCTTTTGCTGTGCAGAAGCTCTTTAATTTGATGTAGTCCCAGCTGTTTATCTTTGCCTTCACTATCACTGCTTTGGGTGATGTGTCTGTAAAGATGTCTTTGATGTGCATATCACGTAGTGTTTCGCCTATATTTCCTTCTATGTATTTTATGGTTTCAGGTCTTATGTCTAGTTCTTTAATGCATTTTGAGTTGGTTTTTGTGTATGGTGTGAGGTAGTAGTCAAGCTTCATTCTTTTGCATGTAGCGACCCAGTTTTCCCAGCACCATTTATTGAACAAACTTTCTTTGCTCCAATGCATAGTCTTTGCTCCTTTATCAAAGATTAGTTGACCATAAATCTGTACCCAGATTTTACGAGACTCACTGGTCCTCAGCATACTAAGGCTGCTTAACAGCTGCTCAGGTCTTCTCAACCTAGCACCAGCTTTTGCCTTCTCAAAATTGGCTTTTCTCCTCTGCCTAGCTGCTGGGCAGTACACAGGCTGCTTTTGGCCACTGAGGCCCACTGGCCACCCCCAGATTCCCATCTCCGGGGGTTTACAAACACTCCTCCCCCAAGGTCTCAAAACTACATTAACTTGCCAAAGTTCCTCCGCCTTCTGGTGGGATTGTCAGTCCAAGTCCATCAGTCCAAGTCCATTAGGCCTCTCCTTGCCATCAGCACTGGCGAGCTCCGAATCGCAGTCCTCTCTTCCCCGATGATTCTTGCTGTCTCAGAGGTCGTTGGCTGCTCCTCTCGGTCGTCTCCTCCTCCAGGCATGGTCTTATCCCGTGGCTCCTGGACCTTGTCCACCTTCTGTGCCACAATGACGCCTTCAGTGTTGTCACAGGCAAACACAGTCTGTTACTCCTGAGGTCTTTGGAGGGCTCCATACCCATCTGCATGGGTCATCTTGCCGACTTAAGCCAATTGTAAGGTCAGGACAGATACAGAGCAGGTTTTCTGATCCAGCACACGGGGTAAGGAGGAGTCCTGGAGCCCTGGGTGGCTTTTGCAGGCTTTTATTGGGATTTACCAGGCACGTGGCAGGTAGGGGTGCTGGGGGGAGCTGGGAGGCTGGCAGGCCTCTTCACTCTAGTCTTCACTCTATCTGGGCTTTCTGGCCTTCTCTCGTGATCTCTCTGCTTCTCTGCTTCTGCTTCTGGGCTTCTGTTCGTTCTTGGCTTCTGCTGGTGTCATGGCGCCGCCGCCCCTAAAAGCTCAGTCTCAGCCCAGGTGTACCCACTTCAGGTGCCCGCCATCAGGCATGCATTCAGGACCACAGGGTTCCCTCATCTAGCCTAATGGTGGGAGGGCAGAAAAGCCTCATACTTTTTTTTTTTTTTACATTACTCTACATGTCATAAAGTTCTCTCATGACTTATTCTTGAAAACACCATCAAACCTCGATGCTCTGATTAGTAAAGAACCAGGAATGTGGCTTATAATGAAATCTAAAGTGGTCTATTAAACTTCCTGCCTTACATGTAAGTTTATAAAAGATCCCTGGGAGGGCCTCCCTGGTGGCGCAGGCAGTTGAGCACCGCACTGTGAAGATGTCCTCAGCCTCTGCAGTGAGGGTTCAATCTCGGCCAGCCTGCAAGTGACTCACATGGCACAGCAGACCTCTCCTGTTGCGCCTGCTGCTACCCTCAGCAGTGTATTTCGTCAGTCTGCCTGTTCTGTTCCCGCTCTGTCTCTGGTGAATCCTCTCACCCTCCCGCGCATCTGGCCTGTACCCTGGTTCTTGAATAAATAAATAAATCTTAAAAAAAAAAAAAAGATCCCTGGCAAACACAAACTAAGTGGTGGTTCTTTCATGAGGAAAGGAAAGCTGAGTCCAATGACTAAAAGGCAAGCTACAAGAAGAAAAAGCCTGAGTGTCTAAGAGACAGGACTTTTGATTTTTTTCACATTTAGGTAATAACATAGCATCCTTTTACAGATTGCTCCAGGAGGAATATAGGGATGCATCTTTACAAACTCAAGTGCCTTAATGTTTTCAAGATGTTTTCCCAATCAAAAGCATTTGATTTTTTAATAACGTCTTCACTTTCAGTATTTGGTGCTCCATCATTGTCAAATATTGATTGTTCTGTTCATTCTGATGTGTAGACCAGAATACACATCAATGGGCACAGAAAACAGAACCTATCTCACTGAGTTCATCCTGCTGGGGCTCTCTTCAGATCAACACACCCAGGTGCTGCTGTTTGTGCTGTTTCTCATCGTCTACCTGCTCACTGTGCTCGGGAATCTGCTCATCATCGTGTTAATTCAAAATGACTGTCGGCTTCATAAGCCCATGTACTTTTTCCTTAAAAACCTGTCATTCACTGATCTTTGTTTCTCTACAACAATTGTCCCCCAGATGCTAGTCCATTTGGTGGTAACGAGAAAGACCATCTCCTTTGCTGGGTGCTCAATTCAGATGATTTTTTTCCTAGTAGCTGGTTGCACGGAGAGTTCCCTCTTAGCGGTGATGTCCTATGACCGTTACATCGCTGTCTGCAAGCCCCTGCACTACCCCACCCTCATGACACAGAGGCTATGTGTCCAGTTGGCTCTGGGATCTTGGGCCAGTGGAGTGTTTGTGTCTGTAATAGACACTTCATTTACATTATGTCTCTCATATCACGGAAAGAATGTCATCAATCATTACTTTTGTGAGCCCCCTGCCCTCCTCAAGTTGGCTTCAGAAGAAACTTACCGAACTGAGATGGTTATCTTTGCAATGGGTGTGCTAATCCTCCTCGGGCCAGTCTCCCTCATTCTGTTCTCCTACTGGAATATTATCTTCACTGTGATTCGAATACAGTCTGGGCAGGGGAGGCTCAAAGTCTTTTCTACCTGTGGTTCTCACTTCATTGTTGTTCTGTTCTTCTATGGCTCAACCATATTTACCTACATGCGGCCAAATTCCAAGAAAATGAACGAGGGGGATAAGGTGATCTCTGTTTTCTACTCAGTCATAACATCTATGATGAACCCATTCATTTACAGCCTGAGGAACAAAGAAGTGAAGGAGGCATTTTGGAAACTCTTTGGAAGACAGAGCCTGTGAGAGACAATGATCTTCATATTGCGATACAATGACAAGAACAAAGACGTTTGAAAGTGCTTCAGTATCTTCGACAAATTTCTCTTGTTTTGACTGCTTCATCAGTAAAGTCATATAGATACTTTATACATTCAGGATGTTTCCAGATTGTCAAATGTCTCTTGTTCAAGCTTGTTCCCTATGGTTGCAAACTTATTAGTCTCAAAGCATCCTTTTTATTTTTTGATTTTATGTATTATAAAAGAAGTGATAATGAATATAATAAAATATATTAGCACATTAAAGATGATCCTCATATATGATGTGCTATTGGTTTTCTAATCCATATTCACCTAAAGATATTTCCTTCTGGTTCTTCTCCACTCATGCTTGTGGGCTTATTCCCTGCCAACGTGACCTAGAGGTACACACAGGTCTTGGATAATGTCCCTATGTTAGACTCTTCCATTGCCAGAGGGAAAGTGTTAATGATATTTTTAATGTTCTTATGGTAAGCTTTGTATTTTGTTTTGCTTGTTTGTTTTTTATTTTTTATTTTTAGATTTATTTTATTTATACAAGAACAGGGATACAGGCCAGATGCGCAGGAGGGTGAGAGGATTCCCTGGAGACAGAGCAGGGAACAGAACAGGCAGAATGACGAAGTACACTGCTGAGGGCAGCAGCGGGCGAGTCAAGAGAGGTCTGCTGCACCATGTGGGTTGCTCCGAAGCCGGTGGGGATAGAACTGGCACTGCAGAGGCTGCGGACAACGTCACAGCATTGTGCTCAACCAACTGCACCACCAGGGAGGCCCTATTTTGTTTTGGTTTTATATTTCATTTTTAAGGTGTCCCCAAGCACTCTTGGAGTTAATTCTACTATACATTGGGAAGAGAAAGTTATGTGGTCTTAGACAACAAGGTAAAGAATGTATTCCAGAAAACATTTTGACATATGAAACTCTCTTCTTTCTAAAAGACAATGTGTGGCTCAAAGGAACAAGACAAGAAGCCACTTGCCCAGAACTCTCAGGTCACAAGCCCGGGTGACACCACACACCACAGTGTTTGCTCAGGCACGTCTTCTCCACTTTTCTGCAGGCTGGTTGTGCCAGTGCCCTTGAAGTTCCTTGGAAAAAAAGAAGAGAATGGCTGACAAATATGAAACCATCCCAAAAATGGAGATTGTGTTGTGGGATGAAAGACTCCTGAACTGACTGCTATCACCCTCTGCTGCAGTGGAAACACCACAGTGACATGGCAATGGCCTCTGACCAATATTAAGCTTGCACAGTGCATGCCTCTTTCTCTGAAGATCCATTGCTGTCCCCTCCCCTGCCCTCAACTAAATATGTCCAACCCAGAAATGAATGGGAATTAGCCCAACACCTCACTGGTTGTGGAATCACTACCAGTTTTCCATGGTGCAGGGCTGCTGAGCCATGAAAGCACAGCTGGGACCCTCACAGCCCTGTCATTAGCCCCCAGGGTCCCCTTCCTCCTGACACAAGCATGCCCGTGACCATGTACTTCACTCAACACTTACATGTATCCCCTGATCATCACCCATCATCACACAGTCATTTGCAAGCTTTCCTGTCTCCAGGGAAGAATGAGGCTAACTCAGTAATGGCCTTCAGGAAGTATCAAGAATGACACAAAATGTCATGTTATTAGTGAACCGTGTCAGCCACGATTCTGGCTACTGTATCGTCAAGTCCATGGCCTCTCCTGAGTGTCCAATGCTAGTTGCATGACACAACTCAATCTATTACCTGATTGGCAATCCTCAAAAAGTGATGATTTTATTTTATGTTCAGAGAAAGTCATTTCTGAAATCATAGTTTGAAAAGATCCCCCTGATTGCTGCTTGCAGAGTGGGTTGTAGGTGGCACCGTGGAGGATCAGAGCAATCAGTCAGGGTGAGCGCTACTGCAGCAGCCCAGGGCAGAGAGGGTGGCCTTCATGAGGACTGTGGGGATGGAGGTGAAGCCCTAGAGGTTATGCTGGGCTTTTCCTGTCTCTGACTATCTTGTAGGAACAGCAGTGCAGGCATGTGAGAGTGAAGCACTGGAACAGAAACACCCCTACCCATGTTATATGAGGAAAAATCAGAAATGCTGTAAGTTCACACATAGTCTCAAGAGTAAACTCCACAAAAGGAGGAGATTCTCGTTCCTTGCCCCAGAATGTTAAGTGCTGCAACAAAGACTTGATGGTTAAGACAGGTTCATACACATACACACACACACACACACACAGAGATTGGCTTGCGAAATAGTAGCATATTTCCTGACATCAGAAGATGAGATTCAGTTAATTTAGTTTGTGAACACAATAAAAATGCCCCAGGGAACTCTCACTGCAGAAACTTTAAAAAATGTTAACTGCATTCATGGCTCCAGGGAATGGCTTGTTTACAATGGCTTTTAGGACTTCAGGTTTAAACACTTCCTTCCAGGAAAACTTCTTCAGACTGCTTCCTTAGTGAATTTGATTTTAATAAAATGGGGCTTCTGTCCTTGGAATAGAATGAGACTCTGAATGCATGGAATGTCCCAACCTTCATATTATTTAGTAAATGGCTGGGGAGGTTGCCTCTAAGGATGTGGATTAGCAGATCTTAAAAGCCACACCTTCCTTCCTTCATCCAAGACCCTGCATTTTCCTCTGGCCCCCTAGGTGAGCTTGGGTGGATGACTAGGGGCAATTAATCCTTCTTTTCCTTCTGAGAAGGTGATTCTGCTCATTGGGCTTGGCTTTCCACTCTCTTCTTTCCATCTGGCTTCTAGAGAGAATATATATTCTATTTTTGCTGTTTCTCCTAAGTAATAGTCTCATGAATCCTGTTCTGCAAGTCCTCTGAGGGGGGATTAAGTTATTGACACACTAGAGTGAGTGCTCGGGCTGTGGACACCCTTTGCCTCTTCTTTTGCACACAAAGATTATCAGCCTTAGGACTATAACCATCTCTGCCCCGGCTGTCTGGTGCTCTACCTCAGGACTTCCTCCCTCACTCCTTCTAGCCACTTCAGTCTGGACACGGGGAGAGGGCAGGACCAGGAGGAAGCCTGACCTCTACCTGGAGGGGCTCAGGTAGATCTTCTCATGGTCAGACATCCCTGGAGGACCCCACAAGGCTGAGTACGCTCTTCTGTATGGGGGTACACAGACCCTGGTGTCTTGGCACCTGCCACCCTGGATTCCCCCTTTTTTGTGAGTGGCAGTCAGTGCACTCACTCTCTTGCAGCCAGTGATCATGCAGATGTAAACAACCAACCAACAGGGTCTTTTGCTCTTGCCAAGAAAGGCAAACTCTGAACCGTGAGAAATGTCTTTACATGGAGAAGTTTATTGCATGAGATGGCCATCGAGGGAATACGCTATCGGGTTAGCACCCTAATATTTTGACATGTGGAATGTGTGAGTGCTGTGGTCATATTAGAAAGGAAGGAGTGTGAGGGATGTGAAGAGCTTTGTATTTCCAGGTCCCAGGCTGTGTTTGGCAGTCAAGGCAACTTAAGTCAGGGCGTTTGATTTCCCAAGCAGGATATTTTCTCTGCAATCAGGAGATTTTGATTTATCAGCCTCAGAGGGGAAAAAAGTATTTTTATTTGGGTGAAACACAATTGTTTTTTTCCAAAATTTCCCAAACAGCTGTTGTCACAAGTGTGAATGAATTTTCCAATTATTCACACACTGTCTTTCATTTCATTAATAACTTATTTCTATCAATAGAAACACTCGCTATTATTGAATATTATAAATTTTTAACATTCATGCCAATCTGGTGAGCAAAAAGGCATCTACTCTATTTGCCTTTGTTTGTACTGAGATTGCAATTTATTTATGAATGTTGAATTCATGTACACACATTTTCTCCTGCAGTATTCATAATTTATTTTCCTATTAATTTACCTTTACATTTTATGTGGCAAGGATATTAATCCTTATTTGCTACATGTTTCAGATTTACTTTTCCATGTTATTGTTATTTTCAAATTTTGTTTTTTGGAAATGAAGAGGTTTATTCTCTGACTTTACTGGGGCATAAACAAAATAAAATTGCATACTTTTAAGTATATAGTGTGATGTCTGGGTATATATGTACATTGTGAAATGACTACCAGTTAATTAACATCCATCACCTCATATGATTTTTCTTTATAAATTGTTTTGATTATAACAATTTAGATCTAATAACTATAGCTAGCCTTCCATCCACTAGATCTCCAGATATCACCGATCCTGCATTAGTGAGATTTTGTGCCATCTGATCAATAACTCCTCATTTTCCCTAGCCCAATCCTTTGTGACCAGCATTCTACTCTTTTCTTCAGTGAGGTTTAACATTTAGATTCTATATATAGGTGAGACCATTTAGTATGTGACTTTTTGTGTCTGACTTAGTTCACTTAGCATAATGTCCGCCCGCTTCATTCATATCACAAATTACAGGATTTTCTTCTTTTTCAGAGCCTAATAACATATTAATATGTGTGTACACTTACTGAATACTAATAACTCATTGAGGATATCACTCTCTTTCTGTATCTCTGTTTGTCATACCTGCTGTGTCTACTCATCTGTTGATGTACACATAAGTTGTTTTCATTTTTTTCCATATTTTCAAAGTTTGTTTTTGGAAATGCTGAATCAAATGTAGTTCTAGTTTTAGTTTCTTGGGGGGGCACTTTCACACTTTGCCATAATACCTCTACCAATTGCTTCCAACCAACTGATACAAGGATTCCCTTTATTCACAATCTGGTCAACACTTGTTATTTTTTGTCTTTTTGATAATAGTACCCTAAAAGGTGGGAGATGATGTATCATTGTGGTTTTGAATTGTGTTTCCTTGCTATCTAGTAGTTCATACACATTTTTATGTAAAAAATTTTTGCAGTCAAATGTATCAATGATTTTCTCTCTCGTTTGAACTTTTGTTGTTATACAGAAAAGTCTTCCACCACATGAGGCCAAAGGTTAATCTCCTTAATTAAATGTCTAATGTTCTGTAAATATGTGTACATGTGTGTCTGAGTGTAATGCAGACACACATCATTAATTGTATGGGATGTATTCTGTATGATAAATGATATAACCAAACTTTGTTTTTGACGTGATTTGTCAATTGTCACAGCTTGATTTATTGATTTATATGCACTTTTTGGTAACAGAAGCATTTATATTATTCATGCAGAGCCATTGGTGCTTCCTATTTCCCCTCAAATCAAGTGCTTTATCTTTCTCTTTTTGTACTTTTCTCTGTGTGTGTGTGTGTGTGTGTGTGTGTGTGTGTGACGGTGGTGTTAAAACTACACAGATTACCCAGTCTTTTTTGTTTTTGGTTTCTCTGTATTTCATGTTCTGTGACACCAAATATATATATTATATATTATATATATATGTTTCATCTTCCGCAAGAAGCCCTGTTCCCAATCCCCATCAGCCTCCCATCCCATTCTCTCCTCTCTTCTCCCTGTTCTCTCTGGTAACCACTATATTCTTTTTGCTGAGTGCAAGATTTAGCCCCACTATTCTTTGTGTATATATGCTTTTTTCAGATGTCTATATTCTAAATATGAGTGACCCATCTGATATCTGTCCTTCACTTTTTTACTTATTTCACTCAACATAATCACCTTGAGGTACATTGACTTTGTCCCAAATGCCACCATTTTATCAAATCTGAAATTATTTTCAAGTGGAAGAAATACTAAATGCAAAGAGAACACTGTTTTCTGACATGTATAGTGCTAATAGATAAAAATCTATTGGATTCTGGTTCATAAAATAACTAAGTTAATCAAATTTTAAGAAAAGTAACTGACAACTATTCTTTCTTTTCTTTTGCTGCCCTATGAAGAATAGTCATATTCATTGATATTCATGGGAGAAGACAACCAAAGCCATGTGACTGAATTTGTCTTCCTGGGCCTTTCACAGGATCCACAAACACAAATCCTGCTCTTCTTCCTTTTCCTGGTCATCTACCTGCTGACTGTGCTGGGAAAACTGCTCATCATCGTGCTCATTCATGTGGACTCCAGACTCCATACACCCATGTACTTTTTCCTTAGAAACTTGTCCTTTGCTGATTTCTGCTTTTCGACCACCACAGTCCCCCAGGTGCTGGTCCACTTCCTGGCAAAGAGGAAGACCATTTCCTTTGTTGGATGTGCAACACAGATAGTGGTTTTACTTCTAACAGGATGCACGGAGTGCGCCCTGCTGGCAGTGATGTCCTATGACCGCTATGTGGCTGTCTGCAAGCCCCTGCACTACTCCACTATCATGACCCACTGGGTGTGTGTCCAGCTGGCCGTCGGGTCCTGGGTCAGTGGGGCACTTGTGTCTCTGGTGGACACCACGTTCACATTATGTCTCCCCTACCGAGGTAACAACATCATTAACCACTTTTTTTGTGAGCCTCCTGCCCTCCTAAAGCTGGCATCTGCTGACACCTACAGCACAGAAATGGCCATCTTTGCCATGGGGGTGGTCATCCTCTTAGCGCCGGTCTCCCTGATCTTGGTCTCCTACTGGAATATCATCTCCACTGTGATCCGGATGCAGTCGGGGGAGGGCCGGCTCAAGGCTTTCTCTACCTGTGGCTCCCATCTCATTGTTGTCATCCTCTTCTATGGCTCAGCAATATTTGCCTACATGAGGCCAAACACCAAGATAATGAATGAAAAGGACAAAATGATCTCTGTGTTCTACTCAGCAGTGACACCCATGCTAAATCCCATCATTTACAGTCTCAGGAACAAGGATGTTAAGGGGGCTCTCAGGAAAATTTTAGCAAAATAGTCTTTTTGAACTTGGGGATCTCTGATTTTGACAACACTCTTATTTTCTTTTGATTTTACTTATTTTCATCATATTTGTCCACCTTTTTCTTCCTTCTCTCATTTCCCCATATCTCTTCTCAGGTAATTTACAAATTGCACCTTGATGTATACTGGGAGGGAATATAGAAAGGAAAGTTAAGACAGGAAAGAAAGATGGAAGGAAGGAGAAAAAGTAAAGGAACAAAGGAGGTAGGAAAGAATAAAGAAAAAGAGACAGAGAGGAAAATGTATTTATAAACACAGCTACTACTCTCCAAGTCATACAAGTAATAAGGGAATTTTATGAACAGAGTGTATATACAACCATACAGTAGAAACCAAGCAGCCAAATAAGCAAATGAACTATCACACATATGAAAAAAAATTCTGGCAAATGGGAGTAATTCCTTTGATTATTGCACACATTCATCAAATCCATTTGAACGATTATTATCTATCCCAGGTGCTAATTATTGGACATTAAAAGTAAACTGTTTTTTTTTTAATTTTTAAATTTTTTTTAATAGAGGCATGTTTTATTTATTTATTTTATTTGTTTGTTTGTTTGTTTATACATGCACTGGGTACAGTCAGAAGCGCGGGAGGGTGAGAGAATTCACCAGAGCCAGAGCAGGGAGCAGAGCAGGCAGAAGGACCGAAGTACACTGTTGAGGGGAGCAGCGGGCGGCAGGAGAGGTCTGCGCCCATGTGGGACCCTCCTCTGGTGGCCGGGGAGCAGCCGGGGATCGAACTGGTGCCGCAGAGGCCGCGGGCAGCTTCACAACCCAGTGCTCAACCGCTGTGCCACCGGGGAGGCCCAAAAATAAACTTTTAATGTTATGTTTCTTACATGGTCTTAAAAATAAATTGAAAAACTTTTGAATTTTAAAAGAGAACACATTTAAACAAATGTGTTCAACAAATAAAAATTTTTTGAGTATGTATAGCATTAATATATTAGATATATTGTTGATAATAATCTAGACTGAGAAATGCTTTTAATTAAAAACTGAAGAATTTGCCCATCATGCAATTTTGAAAATGCTAAAGATTAGGGCCTTAACAAGACACTGATGAAAAAAGAGAATACAATTTTTAAAAGGAGAGCTGGGACACTGTTGTATGCCTTGGTAATATATTTACAATATAAACCATAATTTTGCATAGTATGAGTTAAAATGGTTCTTGGGTTTTGTTAAAAGTATTTCATCACGGCCTCCCCAGTGGCGCAGCGGTTGAGTGCTGGGTTGTGAAGCTGCCCGCAGCCTCTGCGGCACACCGGTTTGATCCCCGGCCATCGGGTGAGAGTCTCACATGGCGCGCAGATCTCTCCTGCCGCCGGCTACTCCCTTCAGCAGTGTACTTCATCGGTCTGCCTGTTCTGTTCCCCGCTCTGGCTGTAATGAATTCTCTCACCCTCCCGTGCTTCTGACTGCACCCAGTGTTTGTATAAATAAATAAATAAATAAATAAATCTTTTTAAAAAAAATTTCATCATAGGATGGTGTAGGTCAGCCTTTCTCGGGAATCTCCATTCATATCAAGTCCCACGTTGTTCTTAGGAACACTAAAAATATTATGCTGAAATGCATGCCTTTCTTAAAGGAGTTAGATTAAAATCCAGGTGCCTGGTCCTCCTGTGGACCACCAAGGTAGCAGAGATGGGCGCAGTACATCTGTTTTGCAAAATATCCCGTGGTAATTCTGTAGTATGATCCCAAATGAGATGTGATGTTGGAAAAGGAAAGAATACAAAACAGACCTTGCAGTTGCCATCATTTCAAGGTGGATGAAGAGAAGCCAATCAAGACTGTGTCAGAGATGGGCCTCCCCAGTGGCGCAGTGGTTGAGCGCTGGGTTGCGATGCTGCCCGCAGCCTCTGCAGTGCCGGTTCGATCCCCGGCTGCTCCCCGGCCACCAGAGGAGGGTCCCACATGGCGCGCAGACCTCTCCTGCCGCCCGCTGCTCCCCTCAGCAGTGTACTTCAGTCCCTCTGCAACAGGGTGGTCCCCAGGAAAGGGGGAGGTTCCCTGCCCCACCCAAGAGAGAGTGGAGCTGAGCAGGAAGAGAAGAAGCTGCAGGAAGGGACGGAGGAAGGAAGCAGGATGGAGCAAGGAGACTTGGAGGAGGCGCATGGAGCCTAGAGACACGTGAAGAAACTGCGCTTGTCTTTTGGTCGTGGACGGGGTGACACAGATGTGGGTGAGACCCGTGGGGAGGTGACAATGGCAGCTTTTATCTTGATGTTGATTTTGCTCTTTTCCTTCCAGGCTTGTCTGGTTGTTTGTGACCCTTTGCTGTGGGTCCCCACTGGAAGATGCTTTAGACTTGTGGCAGGCTTTGGGGCCTTGCTCTGGGCCAATCCCATATGGATGGACTTTTACCCACGAGGGGACGGGTAACTTTGGGTGCTTCATTTAGAAACTAGACTCTTTGCCTTTCCTGTATGGTTTCCTAGTTTTATTAAAGTTCCTTTTCATTAAAGTCTCATATGTTTTGTGTTGATGCGGCGGATGGCAGAACCCATTTAGAATAGGCAGGTTTGCGGGGTTTGGGCTGCCCCTCTCCCTGTCCTATAACACTTCTGCCTGCTCTGCTCCCCGCTCTGGCTCTGGTGAATTCTCTCACCCTCCCGCGCTTCTGACTGTACCCAGTGCATGTATAAACAAAACAAACAAATAAATAAAAACATGCCTCTATTAAAAAAAAAAAAAAAAAAAGACTGTCAGAGGTGGCAAGAGGAGAGGACCTCCCCAGTAAAGATTTTTCCAATGTGTCCAAGTTATATGTACTGATAAAATGCTATTGAATGACTTGATTTGGTCAATATTGACCTTGATGAAAAATATTATAGCAGAATAATGGAATCACACAGGTATAGACTTTTTTTTTTTAAGATTTATTTATGCATACAAGAACTGGGGCACAGGCCAGAGGTGCAGGGGGTGAGAGGATTCACCAGAGACAAGAGTGGGGAACAGAACAGACAGACTGACTGAAATACACTCCTGAGGGGAGCAGCAGACGAGTAGCAGAGGCTGCTGATACCTTCACAGTGCTGTGCTTAACCCCTTGCTCCACCAGGGAGGCCCGCTATAGACGTTTAGAAAACTACACAATACGTTCCTGAGAAAGTAATGAGGAAGTCAAAAACTTAAGGATGAAAGAAACAATTTCCCTAGATGACAAACAATTTAAGTATACAATATGACAAGGCGACAATCACCACTGACAATTTACATACATATCAGGTACTGAGAGGTTGTATACATGTTTTAGAAAACCAATGGTAACATTTCTGTACATGTCAAAGTTTTACCATCTTCCCAAGTGACAATGCTTCCCTTCTAGTTTCACTCTACTAGTTAAACCAAATAGGACAAATTCATCTAATGCCTTTCCCAGGAGAAAAGGGAGAAACTTTGTGGAGTATCTCAGGAGATCTACTGAGGTTCCACAAAATTTCCTTAGATCAACCAAATGACAGACTACCAAATTTTTACTTGAATCTATATTTCTGGGAAGCTTTGCCATAAACATCAGAAAACAGCAACAACAATATTCAATCTCTATGAAGGCACTGGCTTAGTTCAGTAGTACAATGTTGACAATCAAGCCATAACCTTTAGTTTTTCCTCATAACTGGAGACTTTTTTTCCCTGTGTCTATAGGCACCATGTATACCAATTTTTTTTTTCAACCTCTAGAGGCCAAGACAGACACAAGGACATACAGACATACAACATGTAGACAAAGACAGTTCTTTTAGTTATGCCATGTGGAATAGCTTATGTAACTGCAGTTTACTCCATAGGCTTAGAAAAAAATATCAAAGCCAAAAAAAATGTGGAGTGTTCATGGCAGAAATCAGTTTCCAGTTGTCAGCCTACAAACCTAAGGCTTTGGAAATAGGAGGAAAAAGGTTTAATAATCATAAGAGTTACATGACCTTGTATATCATTTTAGTGTTTTCAGTGTTTAAGACTTTTTATTAGAAGCCAATCTTGGGATATTCTGTACAGCAGCTGAAAGAGCAAAATCAAGATAACTTTTAAGCAAAAGGAGTCATCTCTTGTTAGCCACCAAGCAATACTTGGCAATACTTGGGTTTCCTGGAACAGAACCTGAAAAAAGCAAAACAGGGCTGCCCCAGTGGCACAGCAGTTGAGTGCTGCCCTGCGAAGCTGCCCACAGTCTCTGCAGCGCCGGTTCGATCCCCAGCTGCTGGGAGAGGATCCCACATGGTGCGCAGACCTCTCCTGCCGCCCACTGCTCCCCTCAGCAGTGTACTTCATGACTCTGCCTGCTCTGCTCTCCCCTCTGGCTCTGGTGAATTCTCCCACCCTCCCGCACTTCTGACTGTACCCAGTGCCTGTATAAATAAATAAATAAATAAATAAATAAATAAATAAATAAATAAATAAGATAAATAAATAAGATAAATAAATAAGATAAATCTTTAAAAAAGAAAAAGAAAAATCAAAAAAGCAGCAATTAACTTTCAATTAAAAGGAGTCATCTCCTTACTTCTGTTAACTGCTCTGGGACAGAAGCTGAAAGAGCAGATTCAACATCTAAGCACAGACTACACCTCTCCCACACCAGGGAGGGACAACAGTAACACAGGTATGAAAACCCGGTACAGTTACTTGATGCACCATAAAAAGTGCTTTCCACAACAGATCTTCCTCAGTAGGAAAGCAGAAACTTAGAATCTTGTCTTACACCAGCAATTGAACAAATCCAGTATTCAAATGGCAAACATGCTGTAGGGACAGGAAGACCACAGAGCAGGTTTTCTGATCCAGCAGACCGGGTAAAGGAGGAGTCAGAGTCCTCAGTGGTTTTTGCAGGTCTTTTATTTAGATTTACCAGGCATATGGCAGACTGGGGTGCTGAGGGTCCAGGAGGCATTCTTCCCAGCCCCCAGCAAATCTTCACTCTATCTGGGCTCTCTCTGGCGCCGCTCTGCTTCTCTTCTTCTCTCAGCTTCTGCTGGCGTCCCCGTGGTGACGCCCTTAAAAGCCCAGTCTTAGCCCAGGTGAATCCCATACACCTATGCCCACACCCTACTCCAGGTGCCCGCCATCAGGCATGCATTCAGGACCACAGGGTTCCGTCATCTATCCTAATGGCGGGAGGGCAGAAAAGCCTGATACTTTTTACCTTACCCTACACATGCCTAAAACAAATTGTGTAGACAAAATTCACAGCAGCAAACCCTTTCAGACTCAGACAAAATCTTTTTAATTTTTCCGATCCAGACTTTGCAAAAATTCAAGTTATCTCCAAGAATCCATCAAGACTATCAACAATTACTGCTTAAAGGTACTCTTTAACACCCAGGCATACATTTGCTAATTTAAACAGTTGGCTTGCAACTTGCAGGCAGAGGTCAGGAAGGAGTGGGAGACAAACCAACAGATCACTGAAGAATCATTAATGCCTTTAGAAATGCTAATGAGACAGCAGAGATCACAAAAAGAAAAATGGTCCAAAGTCCTAGCAATAAGAACCTCTGAGTTTTTTACAAGAGACTTCAAAGTGGCCTCAGACGCCATCTTTGATCTGGCCACATGGTCCAACGTACTACCTAATGTTTTGAGTAAAACTGTTGCACAGAACAATTTCCAAAAATCAAATGTCTTAGCAAGTCACTACAAACAAATTACACACAGACACACAGAATCTTCACAAAGCCCAAGCCAGTTTTTCAACAGCAAATCTACATATGAAATAAACACACTAGAGAAACCAAAAATCACATTTGTGCTTATGGTAGCCAGTGCCATAGGGAAGCCCAATTTTCCCTTGGGGCTGACTAACCATGGATGGCTCTGTCCTAAATCATGATGGGTGCCAAATCTGTTACAGGGCAGGGAAAGGGGCAGCCCATGCCCTACAATGGGCACTGTAGGGTAAAGAAAAATGTCAGGCTTTTCTGCCCTCCTGTTATAGAGCAACCCCGATATTAAACGGGTTCCTGGCTGTGGGTCCTCACCCGCGCGCTTTAAAGGGACTTATGAATACTCTACTACAGACACACGCAAAAGGGTTAATAAAAGGTTTATTTACAAGAGAAAAAGAAATAAGGAAAATGTACAACCCTCAGGTCCCAGCCACCTTCCCTTTGGTGGTGATGGGATTTGGAGTTCCCAGTGTC
The DNA here is from genome assembly GCF_014898055.3 of Talpa occidentalis. Lineage (NCBI taxonomy): Eukaryota > Metazoa > Chordata > Mammalia > Eulipotyphla > Talpidae > Talpa > Talpa occidentalis. The sequence continues at coordinate 34,325,080 of NW_023603184.1, forward strand.
TTTGGCTTTGACCTGGGGTGGGGGTGGAGTCCACACAAAGCCTGTATGGAATTTGCTTTGGGACATCCTTTTCCCCCTAACACTCCCGCCATCAGGATAGATAATGGATCCTTGAGGTCCTGAATGCATGCCTGATGGCATGCCTGATGGAGTAGGGTGTGGGCATGGGTAGATGGGATTTACCTGGGCTGAGACTAAGGGTGGCGTCACGGGGACACCAGCAGAAGCCAAAGGAGAAGCCGAAAGAGAAGCCGAGAAAGAAGTAGCATAAGCCGAGAGAGAAGCAGAGATCACCAGAGAGCCCAGATAGAGTGAAGACTTGTTGGGGACTGGGAGGACTGCCAGCCTCCCAGCCCCCCAGCACCCTTGCCTGCTGTGTACTGGGTAAATCCCAATAAAAGACCTGCAAAAACCACTGAGGACTCTGACTCCTCCTTTACCTGGTCTGCATGGGATCCTAGAAAACCTGCACAGTGTCCATTCCTGCCCCCTACAGGCACCAAATCTGTTACAGGACAGGGAGAGAGATACCCCAGACCCCGCAAACCTGCCTGCTCTAAATAGGTTCTGCCATCCACCACATCAACACAAAACATATGATCTTCACCCTCTCACTTAAAAGGACTTATCAATGCTCTACTGCAGGCACACACGAAAGGTTAATAAAAGGTTTTTTCACAAGGGAAGGGCAAATGAAGAAATGTACAACTCAGGGAGAAAAGTGGGAGATAAAGTCCTAAATGCGTCCTACCCCATCCACTGATCTGGAATCCCAAATGGCACTCTGAGAGCTGGCCGTGAGCCAGGAGCCGTGAAATCAGGAGGTGAGCGAGAGAGAGACCCCAAGGCCCACGTGTCTGGTTTTTATACCAAACCTGGCTGCTTAACTCCACCCTTAGGTCCCAGCAACCTTCTCTTTGGTGGTGATGGGATTTGTCTTTCCCAGTGTAGGGTAAGGAAAAATGTCAGGCTTTTCTGCCCTCCCGCCATCAGGATAGATGATGGATCCTTGCGGTCCTGAATGCATGCCTGATGGCGGGCACCTGGAATAGGGTGTGGGCAGAGGTAGATGGGATTCACCTGGGCTAAGAACTGTGCTTTTTAAGGGTGGCGTCACGGGGACCCCAGCAGCAGCAGAAGCCGAAAGAGAAGCCGAGAGAGAAGGAGAAGGAGAGGAGAAGCAGCAGAAGCAGAGAACGCCAGAGAGCCCAGATAGAGTGAGGATTTGCTGGGGGCTGGGAGACCTGCCAGCCTCCCGGCCCCCCAGCACCCCTGCCTGCCATATGCCTGGTGAACCCCAATAAAAAACCTGCAAAAACCCACTGAGGACTCTGACTCCTCCTTTACCCGGTCTGCATGGGATCAGAAAACCTGCACTGTGGTCATTCCTGCCCTTACACCCAGTGTCTTGATGGCTCTGGTCTTGAGTGGGGGTGGAGTCCACAAGTCCTGTATGGAATTAGCTCAGGACATCCTTTCCCCCTAACACTTCTGGCTCTCCATCCTGCTTCCTTCCTTCCTCAGTCTCCTCTGCAGCTTCTTCTCTCCCTGCTCAACTCCACCCTCCATTGGATGGGGCAGGGAACCTGGAAAGGTCCACTTTCTTGGGGACCACCCTGTTACAATCTCTCTGCTCAACTCCACCCTGCTTTTGGGTGGGGCAGGAAACCTGGAACCTCCTCTTTCCTGGGGCCCACCCTGTTACAAAACCTTTCCTAGAGTGAACCCAAGGACCCCACTCTGAACCAATAACTCCAAAAGGGACATCGTCAACCACTCAGAAAATCAGCAATGAAACAATTCCTTTAAATAAAGAATTAGACCAGATATATCTATAAGTGTTTGACCTGATACCACTTGGGATGATGGGAAAAACTAAAAAAAAGGGCAAGTTTGGTGGCAAAATTAAGAATTCACTTTTGTACTTGATTATATGGCTTTGTGCTATTTGATTTACTTCTCTGTATTTCCATTACTGCAATAAAATCTTCAATAGTTGTGACAAACTACAATGGGTACACCCAGTTTGGTTTTATATTACAAATAAAACATTTTGAATACAATTGCAAAAAGGTGTTTTAAAATCCCAGTAGTTACTCTTGGGGGAGGAGGGGAGAGTGATGGGGCATCATCTAAGGTATGCAGAATAAGCCTGCTAGCTGATTTTTATGTTTCCAGGATCATTGAAACCTCTACTTAAAAGATTCTGACTTAGGGCCTCCCCGGTGGCGCAGCGGTTGAGCACTGGGTTGCGAAGATTCGATCCCCGGCTGCTCCCTGGCCGCCAGAGGAGGGTCCCACATGGCGCGCAGACCTCTCCTGCCGCCCGCTGCTCCCCTCAGCAGTGTACTTCGGTCCTTCTGCCTGCTCTGCTCCCCGCTCTGGCTCTGGTGAATTCTCTCACCCTCCCGCGCTTCTGACTGTACCCAGTGCTTGTATAAATACAAACAAAAAAAAAAAAAAAAAAAAAGATTCTGACTTATATGTGATGATCCCAGAAGTTCTTAGACTGGTTTAAAAAGTACTAGTGTAATCCCTGAGATCAGAAGATGAGATTCAGATAGTTCATTTTGTGATTAAAGAAAAAAAAAATGCCCTAGGGTATCTCATTGAAGAAAGAAAGGAAAAAAAAAAAATTAACAGCACTGATTGCTCCAGGGAATGGCTTGTTTACAATAGCTCTTAGGACTTCAGGTTTAAAGGATTCCTTACAGGAAAATCCTCAGACTGGTTCCTTGGTGAATTTGGGATTTTAATAAAATGGTGCTCCTTGTCTAGGGATATAATAAGACTCATAACCCACACAATGTCCCCACTTTCATAATCTTTGATAAACTGCAGTGGAGGTTGCCTCTAAGGATGTGGATCAGCAGATCATAGAAGCCAGCTGTCCATCATTCATTAATTTAACCCTTCATCACCGACCCACTGCCCTGTGCTTGTCTCATGCAAGCATTCCAGATAAGAGTGAGTAGATGATCTGGGGGAATTAATCCTTTTATTCCTTCTGAAATCTTGACTCTGCTGGCCTTTGCCTTCCTCTCTCTCTTTTCCATCTGGCTTGTAGAGAGAATGCCAATTATCTTTTTTTTTTTTTCTGTTTCTCTTGAGAAATAGTTGCATGAATCCTATTCAGCATATCCTCCGAGGAGGATTAAGCTATTGGCCCGACATAGGTGAGAGGGTGCAAGGGCTATGGACACCCTCTTCCTCTCCTTTTGCACCCAAGTCTAATCTAGGGAGCCTCCTCTACCCCTGGCTTTCTGGTGCTCTCCCTCAGGACCTCCTTCCTCACTCCTTCTAGCCACTTTAGTCTGGACATGGGGAGAGGGCAAGGCCAGGAGGAAGCCTGACCACCACCAGGAGGTGCTCGGGTAGATCTTCTCATGGTCAGACATGCCTGGAGGACCCCACAAGACAGTGTATGCTCTTCTGTGTAGGGGTCCATAGACCCTGGTATCTTGGCACCTGCTATCCTGGCCCCACCTCCCTTCTTCCTTTGTGTCTAGCTGGCAGTCAGTGCTCTCTCTCTCTCTTGCACCCAATGATCAATCCTGTGAGTGTCTAAGCCAGGACCTTCCCTACTCCAGGTCAGATTTCAACACCTCAGCAGTCAATTCAGCTCTCTCTTCTCACTCATGTTTTTCTTGAGAGGCTGACTGTGCCGTGTGCTAATGTGCTAGTGTGGAATGTTGGCAAGAGTCCATTTATTGTTTCATGGGACTCACAAACTCCTACTTTTGATAGATAGATGACAGAGATTAGTGCTACAGTTTTATTTCCTTGAAGAAACAACCCAGCCCAGGGAGACAAACGTGTAAACAAATAATTAAAAGACAGTGTAACAACTGCAAGGAAGGATGTGAGTGCACAATCTGTGTACATTGTGGAGAAAGCAGTCAATTCCACCCTGGAGACTAAATAAAGAATTTAAGAAACTGATTGCATTATAGTTGACTGGGCAAGTAATGGAGGCTTAATGTCAGAGAGCCTAGAATATTCCTGTGCAGGAATGTGAACTATGCAGAGCTACAGATTAGTTTCTACTGAAACTGAGAAAAAATTAGGAAAGAGATGAGAATATATGATTTGTGTGTTGGTATAAAGCAAAACACTCAAAGAATTTGAAAAGAATTACAAGAAAGATGAAGGTGACTTGAAGGAGCCACACAATTATAGAGTGGTACGGACTACATTTTTTTGGTGATGTGTTTTCTTGCATGGGATGTAGAAGAAGAAAAATCAAAGTTTAGTGATTTAGAGACAGGTTTAGGTGATTTTACTTTTTTATAAGATTTATTTATTTATGCATACAAGAGCTGGGATACAGGCCAGAGGTGTGGAGGGTGAGAGGATTCATCAGAGACAGAGTAGGGAGCAGAACAGACAGACTGGCTAAAATACACTGCTGAGGGGAGCAGCAGGCAAGACAGGAGAGATCTGCCACACTATGTGGGTCACCTCCCTGGCTGGCTGGGATCGAACTTGTGCTGCAGTGACTACAGATAACTTCATAGTGTTGTCTTTAACCCCTGCACCACCAGGGAGGCCCTTTAATGTATTTGTTAAGACTTCTTTTGAGTGTGTGTGTTGTGCACACATTAGGAAAACTTATAACCAAAAATTAGATAACAACAAGAAAAATAAATAATAAATAGTTAAAACAATAGATTACCTAATTATAGAAAACTTTAATGTTTTAAAAAGTTAGATTATTAATGAATTTTGGGATTACTATTATTTATTCCTTAACATACATGTGTATAAATATACATATTTATACTCTTATACATAATGTTCTAAAGAGATTAAGAAATTTTCTGATATTTTTTGTGAAGTAATACTTATTTAATATGTTAATATTGTCCTATATTGAATTTTCACACATACTAGTATCTGTTTCAGTTCTATTTTTAGTGGCCAAATATTTTTTCTGCTTGTATATGATGCATTAATAAGGGAGGGAAATCTACAATATATTTTATATCTGGTAGTATATATTTTCTCTACTCCTTCATTTTTTTCCTCCATATTTTATTTTCTTTCAAAATTTTCTCATCTGCATAAAATCTAGAATAAGCTAATAAAATTCCCTTGTAAAAATTCTGTGAACTATGTTGGAATTTCAGTGACCTTATGGATTAATTTGAATGAAATAATTATCTTTATAAATGTATGTTGTCCTTTCATAAAATCAGTTTGTCTATTCATTTATTCAGAGGTCATATGTCATAGTTTCCTTCAAATAGCCCTTCAATACTTCTTAAATACTTTGAATTAGCCATCATGAAGGACTTTTTTTACACTACAGTTTCCACTTGGTTATTTTTGGTATATGATGCAAGAAAGTTCAGTTACTCATCTTGCACCAGACCACACTTCTTATACCAGTACCATAGGCCTGAATTGGCTCCTTTTAATTGATTTCAAGATATCCAATCAAACCATCTGTGAGTAATCTTTACCACATTCCTCAAAATTTAATTCTTTCATTTAATTTCTTTCATTTAATCCTTTCCATTTCCTTTTGGCAATAGCTCCAATGTTTTAAACTATCTGTTAACATGTTCCTGACATATTGTTGTGTCTACAGAGTGCTCTGTTATGGTGATTTATGCTAAATCCTTTAAATTGGAGCAGATCTGCGGGCTTGCCTTTGAACAGTACATGGGAAGACTAGGCAGAGAGAATTTGGTGACAGTCGAAACTTTCCTGAAAACAGTTTATAAGAAAGAAAAAATAGCAGGATACAGAGTGAGAAAGTTCTTAAAAGCATTCAGCAAATTTCTGAGTCTCTGTTACATCACATATATCCTGGGAATAACAATAACCAGTGATATGACCTAGTGAGAACTTAAAGTAAAAAGCAAGTTAAAAGAAACCAGTAACAATGACTGGCACCAACCCATAATAATTGGTATCACTGTTGCCACTGGAACTTGTGCAGAAAGATAAGGGCGTGGACACAGCACAGGGTACAGTTACAAATCACTCTAAGTGCAGGCACCCACCAGAACATGGATTTCCCCATGTTTCTTGGCACCCTCTTCATGTTAAAACAACAGACGTTGTTAAGGGTCAGATCACGGAATATCACATTTTCTTTTAGTTTCCCACTCCTTGCTCAGGGTGTCTCTTTAGGATTGTTATGTAAATATAATTTAAAAATCAGCCTTCATAAATGGTGTCAGACACCTGTGGCATAAACATCTAACAGGTTTGAAGGAACATCAACCTGTTTGCTTCCCAAAGCCACATGAAGGAAAGACGCACTGTGGAGCAGAACAGTCTCCTCAGGACGGTTGGGCCAAAGTTTGGTCATGTGCCCTATTCAGGATCATTTCTTCCCCATTGATACAACTTAAAGTTTCAAAGAGAAGAAATCAGAAATGATTTTCAATCGGCAGAGCTGCTAAATAAAAAGAATATTTTCTGACCTATAGAAGTTCTTAAGAGATGGAAATCATTAGCCAAGTTGTTTGTTTTTTAATAACAAATATATTATTGCGGTACCATTGTTTTACATGCTTGCTAGTGTTTGGACAGTATAGGATTCCCCCCTCAGGTAGGGTCACCAGTGCTCTCCCACCACCAAAGCACCCAGAGTCCTCCACCAGAGTCCCTTGTGCTCTTTCCAGCCTTTTCCCTTCTGTTCTCACCCTTTCCTCCCCCCTTATGGATGCTTCAGATCTATGGTCAGCTTTCAAGTGTTGTTTTTAAAGTTTGTCTTTGATGAAGCCTTTGTTTGGTTTCTCTTTATTCCTCATATAAGTGACACCAGCCAGTATGTATCTGTCTTCTCCCGGCTTGTTTCACTTGGAATAATCCCTTCCAGCTCCATCCATGTTGAGACAAATAATATCACTTTATCTTTTTCTTCAATCTAGTCCTCTGTGTACATACACCACATCTTCTTGATTCACTCATCTGTTCTAGGGCCCTAAGTTTGTTTCCATGTCTTGGCTATTGTAAATGGTGCTGCAACAAACATGCAGTGCAGGTTTCCTTTCGAATTAGTGTTTTTGTATTTTTTGCATTAGCCCACCTTGGATATGGATTAATAAAATACTTAAGTAATTCAATTTCTTTTAAATAACAGACCACTATGTGTTTCTTGTGCTGACCTAAGAAGAATAGTAAATATTCATGGGAGAAGACAACCGAACCCATGTGACTGAATTTGTCTTCCTGGGCCTTTCACAGGATCCACAAACACAAATCCTGCTCTTCTTCCTTTTCCTGGTCATCTACCTGCTGACTGTGCTGGGAAACCTGCTCATCATCGTGCTCATTCATGTGGACTCCAGACTCCATACACCCATGTACTTTTTCCTTAGAAACTTGTCCTTTGCTGATTTCTGCTTTTCGACCACCACAGTCCCCCAGGTGCTGGTCCACTTCCTGGCAAAGAGGAAGACCATTTCCTTTGTTGGATGTGCAACACAGATAGTGGTTTTACTTCTAACAGGATGCACGGAGTGTGCCCTGCTGGCAGTGATGTCCTATGACCGCTATGTGGCTGTCTGCAAGCCCCTGCATTACTCTACTATCATGACCCACTGGGTGTGTGTCCAGCTGGCCGTCGGGTCCTGGGTCAGTGGGGCACTTGTGTCTCTGGTGGACACCACGTTCACATTACGTCTCCCCTACCGAGGTAACAACATCATTAACCACTTTTTTTGTGAGCCTCCTGCCCTCCTAAAGCTGGCATCTGCTGACACCTACAGCACAGAAATGGCCATCTTTGCCATGGGGGTGGTCATCCTCTTAGCGCCGGTCTCCCTGATCCTGGTCTCCTACTGGAATATCATCTCCACTGTGATCCGGATGCAGTCGGGGGAGGGCCGGCTCAAGGCTTTCTCTACCTGTGGCTCCCATCTCATTGTTGTCATCCTCTTCTATGGCTCAGCAATATTTGCCTACATGAGGCCAAACTCCAAGATAATGAATGAAAAGGACAAAATGATCTCTGTGTTCTACTCAGCAGTGACACCCATGCTAAATCCCATCATTTACAGTCTCAGGAACAAGGATGTCAAGGGGGCTCTCAGGAGAATAACTACAAAATAGGCCTTTTGAAGGTGAGGATCTTTGTTAATTTGGGGGATAAGGAGATAAATTATTTTCTTGTAAAAATGTCTTATTTCCATAATGTTCCTCTACTTTTTCTACCTTCTCCTATATTCCCATGTCACTTCTCAAATAAATTCAGCAAGTTGACTGCTCAAAACAAGGCACCTTGATATACACAGGAAGGAAAGTAAATTGGAATCAAAATGGGGAAAATGAAGGACAGGAAAACGGTAAAAAGAAAGGAGGAAGACAGGGCGGGGGTGGCGGGAAGTAGATAATTAAATTAAGTCACTATTCTCCAACCCACACTAATAAAGCAGTAAAACAACTAGATATATTACTAAACACTAACAAACAAAAAGCCAAATAAATCTATCACATACATGAGAACATGTTTCAGGCTAATGGAGTCATTCTTGCTTCTTTCGTGCATTCATCAAATCTATTCTGAATATTTTCTGTATTTCCCAGGTACATTTGTAACTGGAGATGTAGCCATAAAAAAATAAAGACTTTTTTAACATGGCCTTAAATTCTATATTGAACAATTTCTGAAATTTAAAGAGAGCGCATTTAAGGACTAGCAAATAGAAAATTTTAAAAGTAGGTGTACCATAAGGAAATTTGTGAGATATAAGATTGAAAAATAAGACAAAAATCTACACTGCAAAAAAATCTAAGTTCAAGAGTAGAGGATTTACCTATGTAATCTAAAAAATCCTGACATTTCAGAAAATAATAGATAATGAAGGTAAACTTTTAAAAAGGAGGGATTGGACACTGTTGTATGCCTTGGTAATATATTTATAATACACATCATAATTTTGCATATTATGAATTGAAATGGATCCTGGGTTTCTTGTTAAAAATATTCTTTAGAATAGGATGGAGTAGGTCATTCTACCTCAGGAATCCCCATTTACAACAAACCCCAGGTAATTCCTAAGCACACTAAAAATTGTATGCTGAGTCATCCATTAGATTGTAAATTCTGTGACTATGTCTGCTTTGTTCATCTCTATCAAATCACTTGTAAAGAAGTGCACAGCCATTGTGGTTGCTTAAGAAATATAATTTTGAATGAATGAATAAAATTAGAGTTTAGGAGAGAGATGTGGCTGCAGAAATAGATTTAGAATTTACTGCAAGTAGATGTAAGTGATGTTTGATACACCCAAGAATGCATCCCATAGGTTTTACCAGAAAACCAAGTGTTTGCTTTCAGTTTTGACAGAGTTATATTAAAGTGCAGGTGCCTGGTCCTCCTGTGGACCATCAAGGTAGCCAAGATGGACATAGTACATATGGTTTGCAAAATATCCCGTGGTAATTCTGCAGTACGATCCTGGATGAGATGTGACATTAGAGAAAGAATACACAACAGAACCTTGCAGTTGGCATCATTTCAAGGTGGATGAAGAGAAGCCAATCAAACCTGTGCAGCCAGATTCAGAGAAGAAAAGAGAAGGTGAATGAAGGTGTGTCAAATGTGGCAAGAGGAAAGGCCTCCCAATGAAGATTTTCCAATGTGTCAGCGTTATATGCATTGATAAAATGCTATTGAATGACTTCAACTGGTCAATATGGACCTTGATGAACTATATTATAGCAGAATAATGGAATCACACAGGTATAGACTTTTAGAAAGCAAACACAATACATTCCTGAGAGGGGGCTATTAGTCTGAAAACTGAAGGATGAGAGAATTAACCAGGTTGAGATATAATGTGCGTGGGGGGCGGGGCGTGGGGGGAGGTAACAGGCAGAATGAGAATTGGGGGGGAAAGGACTGCATAGATTTTTTTTTTAAATAAGAGAATCTTTCTTACCTTTAATGTAACAAAATTATTATATTAGCTTCCTGTTCTAGTTTCCTCTAAATAAAGTAACACTTTACAGGGCCTCCCTGGTGGTACAGGGGTTAAGTCTCAGCACTATCAAGCTATCATGTTCAACCCCTGGCCAGGGAGCTACCCACATGGAGCAGCAGACCTCTCCTGTCTTGCCCACTGCTCCCTCAGCAGTGTATTTCAGTAGATCTGCCTGTTCTGCTCCCCATTCTGTCTCTGGTGAATCCTCTCACGCCCCACACACACCTCTGTCCTGCACCCCAGTTGTTGTTTGCATAAAATAAAATAAAAAATAAATCCCTAAAGTAACACTTTACATAGGGATCATCAACCTTTCTGTAATAAGTAAACATATTTAGCTTTATGGGTCAGTCTGTCCTCATCTTAACTATTCACTCTACCATTGTAGTTGGAGAGGAGTCACAGGTAAATCACCCAGATAAATGTGTTCCACTAAGGAGCTTATATGAAAACAAAGGTTGTATGTGATATTAGGGACATGTTTGCTGACCTCATTCTAAAAGATAAATCCAAATGTCAGTGGTGTAACAGTTGAAATTTATTTTTCACTACAGAAATTCTAGTTGAGGATGGAGTGGCAGATGTGTGGATCCAAGATATTAGATGTTCTACTCATTGGGGCTTTCAAGGTCCTGCATGTCAACATTCATATTAAAGATAAAAAGGTTTTCATGTAGATTGAGTGGCTTAGAAGGAGCACATATCACATCTCTCACTTTCATGCGCTGATAATCACATGGCTCCATGTACATGCTGGAAAAGAGGGGCATGACTCTGCAGAGGACATCTTGACACAGGGCTTTGTTGTTAACCACCAGACTTTAAAATATCCTGGGCTTATCATTCTCCAATTACTGCACTTGTTTTGCTGTATTTCAATAACTATAACTTTAGCTGGTAAGACATAACGTTTTTCTTCTCTTTCCAATATTTCTGGATAATTCATATACTTTTTCTCAACTTGCAAAAATCCACTTGTTAAAATGCCGGTAGAAATCTGATGGTAATTATGTTGAATTTAGGGGGTATTTAACAAAAACATTATATATTTAAATATGAATATTAAATCTTTTCATCAAGAAACATACAGTACATCTTTATTCCCTTAGTGAAGATACATACATACACATAACATACACACACCCATTTTCACACTGTTATGGTAGACACTGTGTTATGTGTATCTGAAGATTTTATGGAGAAGTAGCTAAGACACACACATAGCATAGTCCATCACTTAATGGTGTTTTCATTTTGGAAGGTGGAGACAGGAAAAGCACAAAATTAATGTATAAATAAGAAAACTTCACACAATGATGTCTGCAATGGTGATGATGCAAATAAAGCAAAGTGTCACTATCCCAGCAAGTCAGTATGGAAAAGATAAATTCATTAATGAAGCAAATTGAAACAGCATATTTAAACGTTATACATCATAAATCATTAAAGACTTATTAAACTTAACCTGAGAAAAGGTAGGGTGGGTTAAGTATACAAATATGTTGCTGGTAAAAATGCAAAATATTTAATGTTAAAAAAGTTGATTCATCTTTTTATAGCAAGCATAGTAAAGAGATTTTACAGCTTGGTTTTAGTTATTTCACTGATAAAAATTTGTTCTAATGGACAAACATTAGTCACACATCCAAGAGATTAGTATTACTGTTTTTACACACACATGCACAAACACAACACACACAAATACACACCGACAACATCAAATGTATAACTGTGATGAATAGCCAATTCCATTACAAAGTATCTATATGATATAATTTATGTCACCACATGAAAGAATTTCAATGCTATTTATTTATGAGTTAAAATTTATTAAATATTCATAATATGCCACCTGTTCTAAATGCCTTACATTTATATTTACTAACTTCTTTAATTCTCATTAACAACTACTATAAAGTAGGTCTTACTATCAGTACAATTTACAGGTTAGACATGTGCAGAGTTAAGTGTAGAGGTTAAGTAACATGCTCAAAGTTACATAAGTAAGTGGGGATAGATTGAATTCAACTCTTGATATTCTGACAACTCACCCCAGTCTCTGTCATTGTTCTATAATGCTGCCATATATCATAGGGGAAACTTACTATATATATTTAAGGGAAAAAATATTCTGATTGTACCTATCAGCAAAAAGCATGCTGCATTAAAAATGGAAGGAAATGTATCTAAACATGTGAAGGTTATCTCTGGGTAAAGAGATTTTAGTTGGTTTTTGCCTATTTCTAGTATTATTCATTTTACTAATTTTTTAAAAAGAATTTCTTTTAGTGTAGAAGATAAAAAATAGTATTAGCAAATTTTTTAAAAAAGCAGTATTCCCTCAAATAATATCCAAATGCATTGCGTTATTTTGAAACTTCAACTTGGAGCTTTTGTTTATACATTTCCAAACTTACAAACAAATGGTAATAGTACAATCTAAGCTACCGGAAAATTAAATGATATACTTTTCTATCCTTATTAGCACAAATGTACACCCACAGGCCCACACATCTGCATATATCAAGCATTTGAATGCTTTGTGATTGTAGGGAAATTTCAAGACAGCTTTGAGATTATGGAAAACCAAGTGTGTGTGTTATTTCCAAGGAACCAGCATAACTGTTTATTTACCATAGATCTTGCTCATGAGATGGCTAAACTTTCTATTTTACTCATTTAAATAACATTTGGATTTTAGGCTGTATAAAATATCCCCAAATCAAAAACAAACCAATAAAAACACCTGTTGCAGTGTCCAGGTGGGGCAGTTTCCATAACAGCAGATGTCTGGAAAAAGACAATTGAACATATTGCAAATACATGTAAACTACTGATAGTTTGTGTATAAAAGTAGGCAAGTCTAGTTCCACTTAAGGCTAGGAAAATGGACAGTAAATTTTAAACAGAGTGTGACTCATACCTTACAAATTACCTTATGAAAACAGGATTTAAAAGAGCTTTAGAAAAGTCAAGTTATAGTCCTTCATTTTTCATTATGAGTGCTGTGACCCGTGGCAGAAATCTGTGATGAGACATGAATTTTGAAGTCAAGTCACAAGCCCTCCTAAATGGTAGAGTGTGCTGACAATGAGTATTTCCCCAGAACCCTCCTCAAGGCCCCCAAGACCTCTTTATTTCTCAGGCTATAGATGAGGGGGTTCAGGGCTGGGGTAACGATCGTGTAGAAAACAGAGATGATGTTGTCCTGCTTGGTGCTATGGAGGGAACTGGGCAGAACATACATGAACGTGGCAGCCCCATAGAACATGCCAACCACGGTCAAGTGGGACGAGCAGGTGACAAGGGCTTTCTGTCTCCCCTCGTTTGAGGGCATGCGCAGCACAGTAAAGAGGATGAGTGTGTAAGAGGCAAGGATGGCAGCAAGAGGGGGCAAGAGGAAAGTCACACCCATCACATACACCAGGAGCTCATATCTGGAGGTATCTGCACAGGCCAACTTCAGTAGTGGTGGGATCTCACACAGCAGGTGAGTGATCTTCCGGATTTTGCAAAATGGATAGTGCATGGTATACAAAGTATATACAAGGGCACTCAGGGATGCCAGGCCCCAGGATGTGGCCACCATGAACCAGCACACACTCGGCCTCATGAGGACCATGTAGTTCAGGGGGTGACAAATGGCCACATACCTGTCATAGGCCATGAAGGCCAGCAGCAGGTCCTCGGCACCACCCAGCGTCAGGGCCAGAAACATCTGAGTGGCACAGCCCCCAAAGGAGATGGTGTTTTCACTGCGCAGAAAGTCCACCAGGGTCTTGGGGGTGACAACAGACGTGAAGAGCAGGTCCATGAGCGAGAGCTGCCCGAGCAGGAGGTACATGGGCACGTGGAGCCGGGCGTCCGCCGTGATGACCAGGAGCAGCAGGCTGTTGCTGGTCAGGGCCAACATGTACAGGACAGTGATGGTGGCGCAGAGCAGCTCAGGAGACTCGCTGTCACTCAGAATCCCCATCAGTGTGAAGTCGCCTCCCCACGTGGAGTTCCAGAGCTCCATCTGGCTTTAGTTGCCTAGAACCAGATGGATTGCCAGTGAGTTTCCGCTAAGATTTTACCCTAGTTTTGTAACTCAGAGAATGGCCAGCATGAATCCATTAGGATAATGCCTTTCAAACTAGTAACTGACCTCTAAATCTCAGTTTCTAACTCTTTCAATGGAATCTTGATAAAAGAAACATCCTTATGAAGAACCAAGATCGAAATAATAGTTAAACATTAAGAGACTACTACATGGAAACATATAGGGTATGTATATTTTTCTAGAAATATCAAGTTATTTTTCTCTTAATAGTAAAGATATATTCTGGCGCTCATGACCTTCATTATTCTAGTGGTGATGTTTACACATAATGTTTGATTAGTGACATAAATACTGTTAGTGATTTGCATAGACCTGTTCTTAATAGGACATTCTAAAACTGGGAAGATGTGCTTTCAATAAACTATTTCCACTTCTTTTTCCATATAATTGTGTCCACATTTGTTTGCAGCACTCGCGTGAAGACACAAACCTCATCGGAAGAGGGACAGTGTGTTCTCCTCAGTCATTTCTCCAGACTAGATCCACCTTCTCCAATGTTCTAGAGCAAGATTAGGAGATAGTGTGTTTGAGGTGGTATGCTTTTAGAGTTAAACCTTTAGGGTGAATGCAAACATAGAGCTTTTTAAAAAACTGACTCTGATTAAGTATGAACCTAGAGGGGATCAGAAATATAATGACAGATGAGGGCCTGCATGGGGGGACAAGGAGAATTGGTGAAAGGTGTAGGCAATAAGAGATCTTGGGTTGTATGTTGTAATCAATCTAATAAGCCTATCTTCACTCTTGCACCTGACCCAGATCCTCGCTGGCCTCCTGCAGAAGACTATCCACACGGGATATCTTGATTGAAAAGTCTCAAGGACAGGAAAAAAGAACGACTATTCTAGAAAATTGCCACTGGAGCATGATGTCCAATCCCAGAGCGAAGCCAGGAGATACAGCGGACTGAGATTGACAGAAACCAGTGGCCTGCATCATGGGAAGTGGACCGATAACTCCAACCAATGTGTGTTAAAGAATCTGTAAGTGAAACATCATTTTGTGTGTTTTGGCTTATTCTGGTATTTCACTGGTTTCTGTTGGCCTCTTCTGGGTTCATAGGATTTTAATGGTTAAAAGGTAGTAGAGCATATGACAGGCAAATCATCTATTTTTGGATGCTACTCTGGAAGCATTTATTACCAAGTTAGGTTTAACACCTTCTTAGAGACTAGTTAAACACAAAGGGTCTGGCCTTCCCCCAAGAAGCAGACCCAGACCTGGAATACAGCAGACTCTTTCATTAGTCATCATTTATTACACTTCATATTTAGAAAACCAAGAATAGAGGGGGTGGGATGAGGTATAGACACATCTATAGAGCATCTGGAATCTATAGAGAATAGAGGATCTATGGAGCATCTGGAAGACAGAGTAGCTTATGTTCATAAGGTCTGTTCTGGGTTCCACTTCTCAACTCAACATTCCTAAAGACTGCACACTGTCCCCCCAGATGGACAAAATCAATACCTCAGGTGGTGGGAAACCCAGTTGCCCAGCTGGGTAGACTGCCCTGGGGGTTGTTTGAATGCCAGGGATGTTCCAGCAGCAATGGGAAAGATGTTTTTTCCTCAGCAGTATCCAAGTGGTTTGATTTTTGCTAAGTTAGGTTAAGAGTCTGACCAATGCAGAGGTCAGGGAACTTCTGTTCCTCCTCTTCTGCAGGTCTTCTCTGGCAATGCAGGCGAAAAGTTAGTACAGGCCTTCGGTGGGTTCTTCTTTGGAGCAGGAAGATGACTTTCCTGTTCTCATACCTGTAAAAAATTCGGGGAAGCTACTTCTGTGGCACAGAATGGTGAAAGCGAGCCTGTCTAGCTCTGGAACTAGCATCAGACTGAGTTCTTGGGTCCTAATTCTTACACTTACTGGAGTCTGGGAGCAAAGATGAAAGCAGCAGGAAGCAGATATTGGGAGTTGCCCAGCAGAGACTCTGCCCTCCCTGGCTTCACTGCCCCTGGGGCCACGGTGAGTCAGGGCTGTCCTGGGGGAGGCTGCTTTGTCTCCTTGTCCCATGATGCCATCTCTCTACTCTTGTTTGATCCCTGCGATCAGAGGGACGTGACTTCTCAACTGAAATGGCCTTCCATGAAAATACTGGTCCAGAAAACAGCATGTTAATGAATCCTCTTGGGTGTATTTCCTGGTGTGGTATTCCCACACTCTCTTCCCCCTAAATGAGCTCATTGGCTCTCAGTTTGTCTTTCACCTGAATGAAGGTATCAACGGCCCATTTCTTTTTTTTTTAATTTATTTAATTGTTTCATAATTTTTTACATCACTTTTTATTTTTGTACAGTGTATGCATTTTCATCTTGGTTACAGTCCCCATAAAAATCCCACCATCCATTCACCCATGAACTATCACCACGGTCCCTTGTGTTCTTCCCACCCTTGTTTTGATTTTACTGCCTTCTCCCTCCACCTTCCCCCCACCCCCATAGTATGTCTCTGATTTATAGTTGGCCCATTTCTAAATCACTGCTTCAACAGACCGGAAAGCAAGGGTTCCTTTCATGGTCACCCCAGGTCATAAGTTGATTTTGTGGCATCTCTGGGACACTGCTTTCTGCCCCTCTCCAGCTCCTCTAGGATCCTCTTAGTTTGTGGTATTTCCTATTAAGTGTGGCTGTGCTCTACGGCATCCGTAATGGCTACACTTCCCTTCATGGACCTGTGGCAATGCAGGGCGTCCGTGCGTGAAAATGTCTGTCTTGGTTCTACTGCTGTTTGCCCACAGAGATACTTGAAGAGAGACTACACAATTTTGTAAATTATTATGAAGCTGTAGAATGTCAATGTTAATGAAAATCTTTTAAATACTCCCAGATATTAAAAAAACAGATTACCAAGGGGGGAGGTGCAATTGTATGGGAAATATAACCAAAATGAAAATGCATACATGTGCAAAGATGAAAAAAGATGTAAGAATTGGGCCTCCCCGGTGGCGCAGCGGTTGAGCGCTGGGTTGCTAAGCTGCCCACAGCTTCTGCAGCGCCGGTTCGATCCCCGGCTGCTCCCCGGCCACCGGAGGAGGGTCCCGCATGGCGCGCAGACCTCTCCTGCCGCCCGCTGCTCCCCTCAGCAGTGTCCTTCGGTCCTTCTGCCTGCTCTGCTCCCCGCTCTGGCTCTGGTGGATTCTCTCACCCTCCCGCGCTTCTGACTGTACCCAGTGCTTGTATAAACAAATAAAAATAAATCTTAAAAAAAAAAAAATTAAAAAAAAAAAAAAGATGTAAGAATTATATAAAATAAAATATTTAAATAAATAAATAAAATGTGCAAACACACACACACACACACAAACCAAACAGATTACCTACTTATGAAGACAAGAAGAAAAGAGTGGACCTTTTAATGGTCCAAGGACAAGGGAAAAATACCTTCAAATTGCTGAGAGAATATAACTGCACGCCTAGAATTCTATGCCTAGCTAAGCCCTCATTAAAGAGTCAGGACAAATAAAAAACAAAATGAATTTACTGCCAACCCCCACAAAATAATTTTAGCGAGTAGAAATGTGATTGCCAGGGGGAAGGAATGCAGGGAGCACTGGTGAGCACAGAAGGTGGTTCAGTAAATGAGTGGGGAAGTGTAATTCAATTAACAAGAGCAAATATATATATGAGTTTTAAGAGAGAAAAATAAAATTCTTGAGAAAAAAATAACAAGATGGAAATGGGGATTTTTTTATGGGCATTTAAACATGGCTGTAGAGGCAGAATTTTAAAAGCCTTGCATTCATTTATTTAAAATTATTATTTCCTATTGTTAAATTTTTTATTAGGGTACAATTTACATAAGCAAAATTTGCCTGTTTTAGCACACTGTTCTGCAAGTTTTAACAGATATAGTCATGTAACCACCATCTAAATCAAGATATATAAATTTCATCAATCCCCCAAATTTTCTGATGCCTTTTTATAATCATCTCCTCTTCTTACCCAAGTCCTGCCTATTGTCTAATATATTTATTGCTGCTATTATTTTTATCTTTTCCAGAATTTCCTATAAATAGTAGTATACATTTTGAGTCTGCCCTTTTTTACTTGACATAATGTTTGAGATTCTTCTGTATTCTTACATCAATTAATATTTTTTTCCTATTTATTATTGAGTACTTCCACTTGTATAAATGTATCAAAATTTGTTAATCCACTCACCAGTTGAAGGACATTTGTATTGTTTCCAATTTTTGTTGATTATGAAGTCAGTCATTATAAACATTCAGGTAAAGTATTTTGAATGAACATAAATTGTTCACCCACCAGGGAAATACCTTGGAATGAACATGCTCAGTGTGGTAAGTGTATGCTTAGGGTTACAAGAAAGTAGCCTTGTTTTTCATGGTAATTGAATTCCCAGTGTTACTCTATTGACTGAAGATTCCAAATCTTCCTAATTAGCATTTAAAGTAAAAATGAAGAGTTTTGGGAAGTACACAGGATTATTTACATAGGTAAGAAAATGATACAGTCAAGGCAGAAAAAGTCATCTAGGGAAACACACACCAACACAACACACACACATATACACACAGCTGGAGACTAATAATATTAGTGAAAATTCCTGTCTAGTTAGCAATGTTGGAAGTATTTAAAAAATGTTTAAAATTTTTTGACATTTGTGGATTACAAATATCATTGCCTGGTCATGCATAGGTAATGATATTAAAATTGGCATTTATTATTTTATTAATTATATAAACCATCATTCTTTGTCACACAAATCAGTCCTAAATCTCTGCTTTAACAAACAGAACTGCAGCATTGGGGGAGGGATGGGGGTGTGTGTGATGGGAGGGGGGCTTGTAGATGGGATAGGGAGCTTAGTTACAGTGTCAGGAGTCACAGTGGCAACTACGGGTATAGACTCATCTTTTGTGTAATTTGCACAGAGAAATGTTTTAGTAATTTGAGGAGAATGTGTTTTCAAGGAAGGGTTTTTTAAGATGGCCGTATTAAAGCATGTGTGAAATCTATAGTAAACATTCCAGTAGAGAGGGAGATGATGCAAAGAAGATAATTCTAAGACCAATTTTCTAAAAAAGTAAGAATTAGGTATCAAGATCACTATGGAAGATTTAGTCCTCTGATTGGCTCTTTTAAAAGATTAAAAGCTGTGTGCAGGTGTGCTGGTAAATTTGGTAATTGACAATGAGGAAGTCCTACATGACTATTCTCTTGCCTCAGTGATGTATGATGTAAGGCCATCAGCTGAAGGTGTGAAACGGTATTTTCAGGAGGAACAAACAGATTGTATGAGGGTGGTGCTATAGGATAATTTGCTCCTCAAAGGTAAGACTGAGTACTGGAAAATGCTGGTTTCTAAATCAGTTTATGAGTTAAATACACTCACAATGAATATACCAATGGGTTTTTGTTTTTTTTTTTTGGACAATTAGTGGACAATTAGAGTAGATGGTGATAAAATCCAAGGAAAAGTTGGTAAGAAATATTAGGGGAGGAGAGAGCCCTAGACTAGTTCTAGTCCTCTGAAACTGAACAGCTAGCCCTGATATGCTCTCTATTGTTATATTTAAGACAATTTTGCAATTGCAAAACTGAATAAGCAATTAAGTGAATGAATCATAAGTGAATAAATAAATAAAATAGACAGCTTATTAAGAGCATTAATGGGACAATTAGAAACTTGGAAACACAGTAAAAAAAGCCTCACACATCATACAAGATAAACTGCAGAGAGATAAGAAAAGTTAAATATTGCTTGTGAAATTGTTATACAGATCTGAAAGAAATGTATGTAAACATTTTCAGCCCTAAAAATGGGACTTGTAAGGATATAATCACCTGAAAAATATAAGGAAAAGGTGAACATGTTACTATATTAATATTTTAATACTTTCCTACATGACAAATCCTACCATACAACTAAATAATAAACCAAAAATAAATATTGCTGTATCTTGACCTTAATTTATAAAAAAAAAAAACTACAAAAATCATTAGGAATATACAGAATAAGCAATGTAGATGAAAATATCTGACATGTTTTATCAGTTTTCTTTTTTTTAAATATTTATTTATTTATGCATACAAGATTGGGGTACAGGCCAGAGGAGGAGGCGGGCGGGCTGAGAGGATTCACCAGAGACAGAGGAGGGAGTAGAACAGGCAGACGGACTGAAATACACTGCTGAGTGGAGTAGCAGGCCAGACAGAAGAGGTCTGCTGCGCTATGTGGTTCACCTCCCTGGCCAGAGATGGAACTCTGTGCTGCGGTAGCTACAGATAACTTCATAGTGCTGACGCTTAACCCCTTGCACCACCAGGGAGGCCCTGTTTTATCTATTTTCAAAGGCAGTCCATATACAGTAGAACCAGAAATAGTGCAGTGACATAGGCACTCCCACATAAAGCTAGCCAGAACACAAGGTGTTTCAAACTTTCTCAAAAACAATTTCTCTTTATAACAAGAATTTAAAATCTTTTCTTTGCCTATATCCTAGTAATTCCACTTCTAGAAATCTGACCTAAGATTAAATCAGATCCTCATTTAAGAATATTGGGGGACCAAAACTAAGTGTGACCAAATGCCTAGGTATAATGCAGAGGCCCCACCTATCTCATGGGGTATTATAAGATCACTTCAAATTAAGCTTGTCAAGAATATTTCATATTTATTCATGTAATAACATGTTTTAAGCGCTATGTGTCAAGTTCCAATCCCAATCCCTACTATTTGTTATCTTACTCAACCTCCCCAAACATGAGATCATCAAGAGTCCTGTCCTCATCACCACTTGAGGCACAGAGTTTAATATAGTGTCCAAATAAAGAATAATTATAAGAAATAATCAAAATCAACAAACAACTATAAACCAGAGACACAATATTGGGGGGGAAAGGAAGGGGAAAGGAGGGATTGGGATCAAAATAAAGGGGGGTGCAATTGTGTGGGGAATATAAAAATAAAAAAATGTAAAAAAGTAATATATATAGTGTCCAAAGATGCAAAGACAATAAAAGGGAAGCAGTCTGACTCCCTCCCTCACTGTACCTCAGTCTTACCCTAAAAGTCTCCTTTTAGTAAGACAGAAGGTTTATCAGATTTTAAAAGACAAAAACAGCAAGACTTACTCAACATGTGCATAACAATTGGGTAGAATACATAGAAGAGCAACAAAAAATGAAAGGAAGACTATACACGTGGTTTTGTTTCTTTCTAAATTTCTGAACTTTCTCAGGTTTTATAATGAATTTGATTTAGTTTTGTATATTAACTTTAGCTTTTAGATCCTGGTCTAGCTTTCTAGATTAAGCAATTTGAGATTGTCTCAGTAAAGAGAAAAAAGCATTTCTGAGTTTTCACACAGTACTGTCATAAACAATAACCCCAATTATCTAAACCAGGTATTTTGGAGCTTCTTAACAGATTTAAATTCCCAGCTTTTGTTATAAATGTTCCCACACCAATAAATCAAATGATAAAGATTAAGTGTATCTAAACTCGTCAGAAAATGAAGTATATATTTTATCCCTCCTTTTCCATACATATTTGCACATCTAGTCACTTCAACAGTAAAGTCATTTTTTTTATTTAAACAATATGTACAACTAATATCTCTCAGTGTTATCCTATCTCTAATTTTCACTTCAAATCTGAATACTTTCACATTCTATTTTACTCATTTCTCCATTTAAAATTAAATTTTAGTATCAGGCAACATACCACTATTTCAACATAATTGTTGTCTCTATGTAGTCAATGTGATTGCTCTTTAAATTTGGACTACAAATACAGTTGCAAATCTATTCTTTTTTCCAACTAATTGTTCAATCATTTGCCTAATAAACATGAAGCCCAATATACCTCCTAATGATGTTCTTCTCTGTGAATTGTCTAAGAAATCGGTCACAGGAGAGCAGGTCTCCTTTGATATTAAGAAGCTATTGTTTTCTTTTAAAAGATGGTACAACTTTGAGTTCTTGGCTTGACTATATAACTTTGAGCTTCGTGGCATATCGATTTTGCCATATCCATAGGAGAACTGTTATATGTGTAACAGTTCAGAGTTGCAAATACCACTTGTGAATGATATGGTAATTTTAATAAATGTCTGTATTGTATTTAAAGACTGTTTGCCATAAATCTGAAGTTTGAACTTATGTATTTAAATTTGGTATGCTAAAAAATACTGGAATAATGTAATTTTTTTAACAATATTGTAATCTCAGTTCAAAATTTAACTGAAAATATAAAACCCAAATGATTTCTATAGATTTAATTGAACTGTAAAGGTGACTTGTGTGTGATTCTGAATGCACAGATAAAATGTTTTTATTCCTCCTTAAAAAAACAAAAAAAAAGAAGCTATTGTTTTGCCAGCTACAACTACTGTATTCCTCACTGCTGCCTAATAATGAAATTGAAACATAGTCCCCAGCCATATCTACTTGGTAATTTTGTCAGGTCTGTGTCAGAAGGAAGTATTTCCCCAGAACCCTCCTCAAGGCCCCCATGACCTCCTTATTTCTCAGGCTGTAGATGAGGGGGTTCAGGGCTGGGGTGACGATCGTGTAGAAAACAGAGATGATGTTGTCTTGCTTGGGGCTGTGGAGGGTACTGGGCAGAACATACATGAATGTGGCAGCCCCATAGAACATGCCAACCACGGTCAGGTGGGACGAGCAGGTGACAAGGGCTTTCTGTCTCCCCTCGTTTGAGGGCATGCGCAGCACAGTAAAAAGGATGAGTGTGTAGGAGGCAACAATGACAGAAAGAGGAGGCAAGAGGAATAGCACGCCTGTCACATACACCAGGAGCTCATATCTGGAGGTATCTGCACAGGCCAACTTCAGTAGCGGTGGGATCTCACACAGCAGGTGAGTGATCTTCCGGGATTTGCAGAAAGGAAAGTGCATGGTATATAATGTATGTCCTAGAGCACTCAGGGACGCCAGGACCCAGGATGTGGCCACCATGAACCAGCACACCCTTGGCCTCATGAGGACCATGTAGTTCAGGGGGTGACAAATGGCCACATACCTGTCATAGGCCATGAAGGCCAGCAGCAGGTCCTCGGCACCACCCAGCGTCAGGGCCAGAAACATCTGAGTGGCACAGCCCCCAAAGGAGATGGTGTTTTCACTGTGCAGAAAGTCCACCAGGGTCTTGGGGGTGACAACAGATGTGAAGAGCAGGTCCATGAGCGAGAGCTGCCCGAGCAGGAGGTACATGGGCACGTGGAGCCGGGCGTCCGCCGTGATGACCAGGAGCAGCAGGCTGTTGCTGGTCAGGGCCAACATGTACAGGACAGTGATGGTGGCGCAGAGCAGCTCAGGAGACTCACTGTCACTCAGAATCCCCATCAGTGTGAAGTCGCCTCCCCACGTGGAGTTCCAGAGCTCCATCTGGCTTATTGTTTTAGTTGCCTAGAACCAGATGGATTGACAGTGAGTTTCTGCTAAGATTTTACCCTAGTTTCGTAACTCAGAGAATGGCCAGCATGAATCCATTAGGATAATGCCTTTCAAACTAGTAACTGACCTCTAAATCTCAGTTTCTAACTCTTTCAATGGAATCTTGATAAAAGAAACATCCTTATGAAGAACCAAGATCGAAATAATAGTTAAACATTAAGAGACTACTACATGGAAACATATAGGGTATGTATATTTTTCTAGAAATATCAAGTTATTTTTCTCTTAATAGTAAAGCTATATTCTGGCACTCATGACCTTCATTATTCTCGTGGTGATGTTTACGTATAATGTTTGATTAGTGATGTAAATACTGTTAGTGATTTGCATAGACCTGTTCTTAATAGGACATTCTAAAACTGGGCAGATGTGCTTTCAATAAACTATTTCCACTTCTTTTTCCATATAATTGTGTCCACATTTGTTTGCAGCACTCGCCTGTAAACACAAACCTCATCGGAAGAGGGACAGTGTATTCTCCTCAGTCATTTCTCCAGACTAGATCCACCTTCTCCAATGTTCTACAGCAAGATTAGGAGATAGCGTGTTTGAGGTGGTATGCTTTTAGAGTTAAACCTTTAGGGTCAATGCAAACATAGAGCTTTTTTAAAAAACTGACTCTGATAAAGTATGAACCTAGAGGGGATCAGAAATATAATGACAGATGAGGGCCTGCATGGGGGGACAAGGAGAATTGGTGAAAGGTGTAGGCAATAAGAGATCTTGGGTTGTATGTTGTAATCAATCTAATAAGCCTATCTTCACTCTTGCACCTGACCCAGATCCTCATTCGCCTCCTGCAGAAGACTCTCCACACGGGATCACTTGATTGAAAAGTCTCAAGGGCAGGAAAAAAACGACTATTCTAGAAAATTGCCACTGGAGCATGATGTCCAATCCCAGAGCGAAGCCAGGAGATACAGCGGACTGAGATTGACAGAAACCAGTGGCCTGCATCATGGGAAGTGGACCGATAACTCCAACCAATGTGTGTTAAAGAATCATAAGTGAAACATCATTTTGTGTGTTTTGGCTTATTCTGGTATTTCACTGGTTTCTGTTGGCCTCTTCTGGGCTCATAGGATTTTAATGGTTAAAAGGTAGTAGAGCATATGACAGGCAAATCATCTATTTTTGGATGCCACTCTGGAAGCATTTATTACCAAGTTAGGTTTAACACCTTCTTAGAGACTAGTTAAACACAAAGGGTCTGGCCTTCCCCCAAGAAGCAGACCCAGACCTGAAATACAGCAGACTCTTTCATTAGTCATCATTTATTACACTTCATATTTAGAAAACCAAGAATAGAGGGGGTGGGATGAGGTATAGACACATCTATAGAGCATCTGGAATCTATAGAGAATAGAGGATCTATGGAGCATCTGGAAGACAGAGTAGCTTATGTTCTTAAGGTCTGTTCTGGGTTCCACTTCTCAACTCAACATTCCTAAAGACTGCACACTGTCCCCCCAGATGGACAAAATCATTACCTCAGGTGGTGGGAAACCCAGTTGCCCAGCTGGGTAGACTGCCCTGGGGGTTGTTTGAATGCCAGGGATGTTCCAGCAGCAATGGGAAAGATGTTTTTTCCTCAGCAGTATCCAAGTGGTTTGATTTTTGCTAAGTTAGGTTAAGAGTCTGACCAATGCAGAGGTCAGGGAACTTCTGTTCCTCCTCTTCTGCAGGTCTTCTCTGGCAATGCAGGCGAAAAGTTAGTACAGGCCTTCGGTGGGTTCTTCTTTGGAGCAGGAGGATGACTTTCCTGTTCTCACACCTGTAAAGAATTCGGGGAAGCTACTTCTGTGGCACAGAATGGTGAAAGCGAGCCTGTCTAGCTCTGGAACTAGCATCAGACTGAGTTCTTGGGTCCTAATTCTTACACTTGCTGGAGTCTGGGAGCAAAGGTGAAAGCAGCAGGAAGCAGATATTGGGAGTTGCCCAGCAGAGACTCTGCCCTCCCTGGCTTCACTGCCCCTGGGGCCACGGTGAGTCAGGGCTGTCCTGGGGGAGGCTGCTTTGTCTCCTTGTCCCATGATGCCATCTCTCTACTCTTGTTTGATCCCTGCGATCAGAGGGACGTGACTTCTCAACTGAAATGGCCTTCCATGAAAATACTGGTCCAGAAAACAGCATGTTAATGAATCCTCTTGGGTGTATTTCCTGGTGTGGTATTCCCACACTCTCTTCCCCCTAAATGAGCTCATTGGCTCTCAGTTTGTCTTTCACCTGAACGAAGGTATCAACGGCCCCTTTCTTTTTTTTTTAATTTATTTAATTGTTTCATAATTTTTTACATCACTTTTTATTTTTGTACAGTGTATGCATTTTCATCTTGGTTACAGTCCCCATAAAAATCCCACCATCCATTCACCCATGAACTATCACCATGGTCCCTTGTGTTCTTCCCACCCTTGTTATGATTTTACTGCCTTCTCCCTCCACCTTCCCCCCACCCCCACAGTATGTCTCTGATTTATAGTTGGCCCATTTCTAAATCACTGCTTCAACAGACCGGAAAGCAAGGGTTCCTTTCATGGTCACCCCAGGTCATAAGTTGATTTTGTGGCATCTCTGGGACACTGCTTTCTGCCCCTCTCCAGCTCCTCTAGGATCCTCTTAGTTTGTGGTATTTCCTATTAAGTGTGGCTGTGCTCTACGGCATCCGTAATGGCTACACTTCCCTTCATGGACCTGTGGCAATGCAGGGCGTCCGCGCGTGAAAATGTCTGTCTTGGTTCTACTGCTGTTTGCCCACAGAGATACTTGAAGAGAGACTACACAATTTTCTAAATTATTATGAAGCTGTAGAATGTCAATGTTAATGAAAATCTTTTAAATACTCCCAGATATTAAAAAAACAGATTACCAAGGGGGGAGGTGCAATTGTATGGGAAATATAACCAAAATGAAAATGCATACATGTGCAAAGATGAAAAAAGATGTAAGAATTATATAAAATAAAATATTTAAATAAATAAATAAAATGTGCAAACACACACACACAAAAACCAAACAGATTACCTACTTATGAAGACAAGAAGAAAAGAGTGGACCTTTTATTTTTTTTTTTTTTTTTTTTTTTTTTTATTTTATTTTTTTTTTTTAAATAATAAATTTTATTGTTGTATTCCCCATACAATTGCAGCCCCCCATTCTGACCCAATCCCTCCCCTCCCGCCCCCACCCCCCTAAAAGTGTCTCTGGTTCATAGTTTTTTGTTGATTTTGATTTTCACTTTCTTATAGTTATTCGTTTTCCTGGTCCCTTATTTAAGTTTTCTAGATTCCTGCTATGAGTGAGACCATCCGGTATTTTTCTTTTTCTTTTTGGCTTATTTCGCTGAGCATGATCCCTTCCAGCGCCATCCATGTTGCTGCAAATTGCATGTGTTTATCTTTTTTGAATGCTGAGTAATATTCCATGGTATATATGGACCACATCTTCTTGATCCAGTCATCTATTTTTGGGCATTTGGGCTGTTTCCAAAGCTTAGCTATTGTAAACAGTGCTGCTATAAACATAGGGGTGCAGGTGTTCTTTGGAATTGATGTTTCTGTGTCCTTTGGGTAAATACCTAGGAGTGGAATTGCTGGATCATATGGAAGCTCTATGTTTAGTAGGTCCAGAAATCTCCACACAGCTTTCCACAGTGGTTGGACCAGTTTGCACTCCCACCAACAGTGTAGAAGAGTTCCTTTTTCTCCACACCCTCGCCAGCATTTGTTGTTGCTAGTTTTTTTAATATGTGCCATTCTCACTGGTGTAAGATGGTATCTCATGGTAGTTTTGATTTGCATTTCCCTGATGGCAAGTGATGTTGAACATTTTTTCATATGCCTGTTGGCCATTTGCATTTCCTCTTGAGAGAAGTTTCTTTTTAGCTCTTCTGCCCATTTTTTGACTGGATTATTTTCTTTGTTGTTGTTGAGTCTCATCAGCTCTTTGCAGATTTTTGTGATCAGTCCTTTATCATTAGTGTTGGGTGCAAAAATGTTCTCCCAGTTGGTGGGGTTTCTCTTTGTTTTTGTTATTGTCTCTTTTGCTGTGCAGAAGCTCTTTAATTTGATGTAGTCCCAGCTGTTTATCTTTGCCTTCACTATCACTGCTTTGGGTGATGTGTTTGTAAAGATGTCTTTGATGTGCAAATCACGTAGTGTTTCGCCTATATTTCCTTCTATATATTTTATGGTTTCAGGTCTTATGTCTAGTTCTTTAATCCATTTTGAGTTGATTTTTGTGTATGGTGTGAGGTAGTGGTCAAGCTTCATTCTTTTGCATGTAGCGACCCAGTTTTCCCAGCACCATTTATTGAACAAACTTTCTTTGCTCCAATGCATAGTCTTTGCTCCTGGAATCGAAGAGTGGACCTTTTAATGGTCCAAGGACAAGGGAAAAATACCTTCAAATTGCTGAGAGAATATAACTGCACGCCTAGAATTCTATGCCTAGCTAAGCCCTCATTAAAGAGTCAGGAAAATTAAAAACAAAATGAATTTACTGCCAACCCCCCCAAAATAATTTTAGCAAGTAGAAATGTGATTGCCAGGGGGTAGGAATGCAGGGAGCAATGGTGAGCACAGAAGGTGGTTCAGTAAATGAGTGGGGAAGTGTAATTCAATTAACAAGAGCAAATATATATGAGTTTTAAGAGAGAAAAATAAAATTCTTGAGAAAAAAATAACAAGATGGAAATGGGGATTTTTTTATGGGCATTTAAACATGGCTGTAGAGGCAGAATTTTAAAAGCCTTACATTCATTTATTTAAAATTATTATTTCCTATTGTTAAATTTTTTATTAGGGTACAATTTACATAAGCAAAATTTGCCTGTTTTAGCACACTGTTCTGCAAGTTTTAACAGATATAGTCATGTAACCACCATCTAAATCAAGATATACAAATTTCATCAATCCCCCAAATTTTCTGATGCCTTTTTATAATCATCTCCTCTTCTTACCCAAGTCCTGCCTATTGTCTAATATATTTATTGCTGCTACTATTTTTATCTTTTCCAGAATTTCCTATAAATAGTAGCATACATTTGAGTCTGCCCTTTTTTATTTTTATTTTTATATTCCCCATACAATTGCAACCCCCTTATTTTGACCCCAATCCCTCCCCACCCGCCCCCTACCTCCCATAAAGTGTCTCTGGTTCATAGTTTTTTGTTGATTTTGATTTTCACTTTCTTATAGTTATTCATTTTCCTGGTCCCTTATTTAAGTTTTCTAGATTCCTGCTATGAGTGAGACCCTCCGGTATTTTTCTTTTTCTTTCTGGCTTATTTCGCTGAGCATGATCCCTTCCAGCGCCATCCATGTTGCTGCAAATTGCATGTGTTTATCTTTTTTGAATGCTGAGTAATATTCCATGGTATATATGTACCACATCTTCTTGATCCAGTCATCTATTTTTGGGCATTTGGGCTGTTTCCAAAGCTTAGCTATTGTAAACAGTGCTGCTATAAACATAGGGGTTGAGTCTGCCCTTTTTTACTTGACATAATGTTTGAGATTCTTCTGTATTCTTACATCAATTAATATTTTTTTCCTATTTATTATTGAGTACTTCCACTTGTATAAATGTATCAAAATTTGTTAATCCACTCACCAGTTGAAGGACATTTGTATTGTTTCCAATTTTTGTTGATTATGAAGTCAGTCATTATAAACATTCAGGTAAAGTATTTTGAATGAACATAAATTGTTCATCTACCACCTTGGAATGAACATGCTCAGTTGGTAAGTGTATGCTTAGGGTTACGAGAAAGTGCCTAATTGTTTTTCATGGTAATTGAATTCCCAGTGTTACTCTATTGACTGAAGATTCCAAATCTTCCTAATTAGCATTTAAAGTAAAAATGAAGAGTTTTGGGAAGTACACAGGATTATTTACATAGGTAAAGAAAATGATACAGTCAAGGCAGAAAAAGTCATCTAGGGAAATACACACCAACACAACACACACGCACACACACACACACACACAGCTGGAGACTAATAATATTAGTGAAAATTCCTGTCTAGTTAGCAATGTTGGAAGTATTTAAAAAATATTTAAAATTTTTTTGACATTTGTGGATTACAAATATCATTGCCTGGTCATGCATAGGTAATGATATTAAAATTGGCATTTACTATTTTATTAATTATATAAACCATCATTCTTTGTCACACAAATCAGTCCTAAATCTCTGCTTTAACAAGCACAACTGCAGCATTGGGGGAGGGATGGGGGGGTGTGTGCTGGGAGGGGGGCTTGTAGATGGGATAGGGAGCTTAGTTACAGTGTCAGGAGTCACAGTGGCAACTACGGGTATAGACTCATCTTTTAATGTAATTTGCACAGAGAAATGTTTTAGTAATTTGAGGAGAATGTGTTTTCAAGAAAGGGTTTTTTAAGATGGCCGTATTAGAGCATGTGTGAAATCTATAGTAAACATTCCAGTAGAGAGGGAGATGATGCAAAGAAGGTAATTCTAAGACCAATTTCTCTAAAAAAAGTAAGAATTAGGTATCAAGATCACTATGGAAGATTTAGTCCTCTGATTGGCTCTTTTAAAAGATTAAAAGCTGTGTGCAGGTGTGCTGGTAAATTTGGTAATTGACAATGAGGAAGTCCTACATGACTATTCTCTTGCCTCAGTGATGTATGATGTAAGGCCATCAGCTGAAGGTGTGAAATGGTATTTTCAGGAGGAACAAACAGATTGTATGAGGGTGGTGCTGTAGGATAATTTGCTCCTCAAAGGTAAGACTGAGTACTGGAAAATGCTGGTTTCTAAATCAGTTTATGAGTTAAATACACTCACAATGAATATACCAATTTTTTTTTTTTTGACATTTAGTGGACACTTAGAGTAGATGGTGATAAAATCCAAGGAAAAGTTGGTAAGAAATATTAGGGGAGGAGAGAACCCTAGACTAGTTCTAGTCCTCTGAAACTAAACAGCTAGCCCTGATATGCTCTCTATTGCTATATTTAAAAGACAATTTTGCAATTGCAAAACTGAATAAGCAATTAAGTGAATGAATCATAAGTGAATAAATAAATAAAATAGACAGCTTATTAAGAGCATTAATGGGACAATTAGAAACTTGGAAACACAGTAAAAAAAGCCTCACACATCATACAAGATAAACTGCAGAGAGATAAGAAAAGTTAAATATTGCTTGTGAAATTGTTATACAAATCTGAAAGAAATGTATGTAAACATTTTCAGCCCTAAAATGGGACTTGTAAGGGTATCATTACCTGAAAAATACAAGGAAAAGGTGAACATGTTACTATATTTTAACACTTCCCTACCTGACAAATCCTTCCATACAACTAAATAATAAACCAAAAATAAATATTGCTATATCTTGACCTTAATTTATAAAAAAAAAAACCTACAAAAATCATTAGGAATATACAGAATAAGCAATGTAGATGAAAATATCTGATATGTTTTATCAGTTTTCTTTTTTAAAAATATTTATTTATTTATGCATACAAGAGCTGGGGTACAGGCCAGAGGAGGAGGTGGGCGGGCTGAGAGAATTCACCAGAGACAGAGGGGGGAGCAGAACAGGTAGATGGACTGATATACACTGCTGAGGGGAGCAGCAGGCCAGACAGAAGAGGTCTGCTGTGCCATGTGGTTCACCTCCCTGGTGAACCAGGGATAGCTACAGATAACTTCATAGTGATGACGCTTAACCCCTTGCACCACCAGGGAGGCCCTGTTTTATTTTCAAAGGCAGTCCATATACAGTAGAATCAGAAGTAGTGCAGTGACATAGGCACTCCCACATAAAGTTAGCCAGAACACAAGGTGTTTCAAACTTTCTCAAAAACAATTTCTCTTTATAACAAGAATTTAAAATCTTTTCTTTGCCTATATCCTAGTAATTCCACTTCTAGAAATCTGACCTAAGATTAAATCAGATCCTCATTTAAGAATATTGAGGGACCAAAACTCAGTGTGACCAAATGCTTAGGTATAGTGCAGAGGCCTAACCTATCTCATGGGGTATTATAAGATCACTTCAAATTAAGTTTGTCAAGAATATTTCATATTTATTCATGTAATAACATGTTTTAAGCGTTATGTGTCAAGTTCCAATCCCAATCCCTACTATTTGTTATCTTACTCAACCTCCCCAAACATGAGATCATCAAGAGTCCTGTCCTCATCACCACTTGAGGCACAGAGTTTAATATAGTGTCCAAATAAAGAATAATTATAAGAAATAATCAAAATCAACAAACAACTATAAACCAGAGACACAATATTGGGGGGAAAAGGAAGGGGAAAGGAGGGATTGGGATCAAAATAAATGGGGGTGCAATTGTGTGGGGAATATAAAAATAAAAAAATGTGGGCCTCCCCGGTGGCGCAGCGGTTGAGTGCTGGGTTGCGAAGCTGCCCGCGGCCTATGCGGCGCCGGTTCGATCCCCTGCTGCTCCCCGGCCACAGGAGGAGGGTCCCACATGGTGCGCAGACCTCTCCTGCTGCCCGCTGCTCCCCTCAGCAGTGTACTTCGGTCCTTCTGCCTGCTCTGCTCCCCGCTCTGGCTCTGGTGAATTCTCTCACCCTCCCGCGCTTCTGACTGTACCCAGTGCATGTATAAACAAAAAACAAACAAACAAATAAATAAAACATGCCTCTATTAAAAAAAATAAATAAATAAAATAAAATGTAAAAAATGTAAAAAAGTAATATATATATTGTCCAAAGATGCAAAGACAATAAAAGGGAAGCAGTCTGACTCCCTCCCTCACTGTACCTCAATCTTACCCTAAAAGTCCCCTTTTAGTAAGACAGAAGGTTTATCAGATTTTAAAAGACAAAAACAGCAAGACTTATTCAACATGTGCATAACAATTGGACAGAATACATAGAAGAGCAACAAAAAATGAAAGGAAGACTGTACAAGTGGTTTTGTTTCTTTCTAAATTTCTGAACTTTCTCAGGTTTTATAATGAATTTGATTTAGTTTTGTATATTAACTTTAGCTTTTAGATCCTGGTCTAGCTTTCTAGATTAAGCAATTTGAGATTGTCTCAGTAAAGAGAAAAAAGCATTTCTGAGTTTTCACACAGTACTGTCATAAACAATAACCCCAATTATCTAAACCAGGTATTTTGGAGCTTCTTAACAGATTTAAGTTCCCAGCTTTTGTTATAAATGTTCCCACACCAATAAATCAAATGATAAAGATTAAGTGTATCTAAACTCGTCAGAAAATGAAGTATATATTTTATCCCTCCTTTTCTATAGACATAAACACATCTAGTCACTTCAAGAGTAATTTTTTTTTATTTCAAACAATATGTACAACTAATATCTCTCAGTGTTATCCTATCTCTAATCTTCACTTCATATCTTAATACTTTCACATTCTATTTTACTCATTTCTCCATTTAAATTTAAATTTTAGTATCAGGCAACATACCACTATTTCAACATAATTGTTGTCTCTATGTAGTCAATGTGGATTGCTCTTTAAATCTGGACTACAAATACAGTTGCAAAACTATTCTTTTTCTCAACTAATTCTTCAAACAATCATTTGCCTAATAAACATGAAGCCCAATATACCCCCTAACGATGTTCTTCTCTGTGAATTGTCTACGAAATCGGTCACAGGAGAGCAGGTCTCCTTTGATATTAAGAAGCTATTGTTTTGCCAGCTACAACTACTGTATTCCTCACTGCTGCCTAATAATGAAATTGAAACATAGTCCCCAGCCATATCTACTTGGTAATTTTGTCAGGTCTGTGTCGGGAGGAAGTATTTCCCCAGAACCCTCCTCAAGGCCCCCATGACCTCCTTATTTCTCAGGCTGTAGATGAGGGGGTTTAGGGCTGGGGTAACGATAGTGTAGAAAACAGAGATGATATTGTCCTGCTTGGGGCTGTGGAGGGAACTGGGCAGAACATACATGAATGTGGCAGCCCCATAGAACATGCCAACCACGGTCAGGTGGGACAAGCAGGTGACAAGGGCTTTCGGTCTCCCCTTGTTTGAGGGCATGCGCAGCACAGTGAAGAGGATGAGTGTGTAAGAGGCAATGATGACAGAAAGAGGGAGCAAAAGGAATATCACGCCTGTCACATACACCAGGAGCTCATATCTGGAGGTATCTGCACAGGCCAACTTCAGTAGCGGTGGGATCTCACACAGCAGGTGAGTGATCTTCCGGGATTTGCAGAAAGGAAAGTGCATGGTATATAATGTATGTCCTAGAGCACTCAGGGACGCCAGGACCCAGGATGTGGCCACCATGAACCAGCACACACTCGGCCTCATGAGGACCATGTAGTTCAGGGGGTGACAAATGGCCACATACCTGTCATAGGCCATGAAGGCCAGCAGCAGGTCCTCGGCACTACCCAGCGTCAGAGCCAGAAACATCTGAGTGGCACAGCCCCCAAAGGAGATGGTGTTTTCACTGCGCAGAAAGTCCACCAGGGTCTTGGGGGTGACAACAGATGTGAAGAGCAGGTCCATGAGCGAGAGCTGCCCGAGCAGGAGGTACATGGGCACGTGGAGCCGGGCGTCCGCCGTGATGACCAGGAGCAGCAGGCTGTTGCTGGTCAGGGCCAACATGTACAGGACAGTGATGGTGGCGCAGAGCAGCTCAGGAGACTCGCTGTCACTCAGAATCCCCATCAGTGTGAAGTCGCCTCCCCATGTGGAGTTCCAGAGTTCCATCTGGCTAATTGCTTTAGTTGTCAGATGGATTTTTGGTGAAAAACTTTCTAAGGAAGTTTACCCCAATTTTTTATTGTCTCTTGTCACCATAGGGTGGTCAGTTGGAATCTTTTCTTTGGATAGCCAAATTTGCCTTCTTTCAGAATTTTTGAATCTTTATATTGATTTATGATGAAACATCATCTAAATGGGAACATGCATGTTGGTAATATTTAAACACATAGGAATCCTTTTAAATAAGATGTCTAGCATAAGGAGTCCATGGCATATCCATATTCATAATGAAGTCATACACTAGGTATTGGTTTAAAATCTGGCCAGTTTCCTGCTGAAAGTATACTTGTGATTCCAATTCAGTTTGTGAAGTTTTTTAATAAAATAAAGCTCTTGTGTTTTCCCCCAAGATGTGACATCTGCCTTCACTTTCCAGTCTCATTGCTTTTGCCCGGCTCCTCAGCAGGGTGCCTCTGGGTTCTTGAAGCACTTGGTGGCTGGTGTTCTTCAACTGTCCTCCCATCACTAATAAGCACACTGCTGCTCAGCTGGAGGGAAGGTATTTCTAAGATGAACTGAGTCATCAGGGTAGAACTGATTTTAGAGGTAAACAGAAACAGGACAAAAAGGTGATTGCCTAATTGCAGCTAATAAAGGATAAGATGTATGAGATGTTTGCTGGGGAGGAGTCAGGAGGGAAAAGGTCATAGAGATTTGCAAAAGTGAGGCAAGGTGTTTGTATTTTGAACATACGAGAGAAGAGGATGGATCTGGCCCCACTGCGCTCCAAATCTATGTGCTAATCAGGGACTCAGGGTTTGAGGGGACGAGGAAGCAGAGTGTGGGGGGATATGTGAGACAGTGCTCACTTAATTTGCTCTTTACAAATGCAAAACTATCACATTTGGATAGAGGACTTAGAAGGCACTCTGTAAGAGAAGAGAAAAAATCATAATCAACTTTCCGTTTTTGCATTGTATCATCTGCTCCTATGTCTTCTATACTTTGTTTATGTCACCATCCTGGTCATCTTGGAGTTAGGACCATTAAGTGATAAGATCACAAAATCCTGAAATTTGGAGATCTGTCTAATTCAGGTCTTTTCATTCATTCAATAAATGTGTATTAAGGTTTTACAGTGTATCAGGCACTACACTGATGCAAGGGAAATTGCATAGATAGGAAAAATTTATTGCCCAATTCATCCACTGGTGATGATCCTATATGACAAAGGATATGACAAATTTTAACACCATGTAAGTGAGGTGTTAGGGAAGGAGACTTATACAAAACCTTATATTTTACTTAAATAGCTATAGGCTAAGGAGAAACGGAGGTAGCTAAGAAAAAGTGGTCAGGTACAATAACAAAGAGAGGAAATAGCGTTTTGAGGTTGGAATCCTGAAACAGAGTAGAGGAACATTCTCCTTGCGCTTCTGTGAAAATGAAGTAAATCTGGGCAAGAAGCCAGGTAGAAAAACATCCTCCATAAAGTGGTGTCTCATCATTCCTTGAGTCTAAGATCTTTCCCTTGCCTCACAAAACCAAAACATAAGGTTTGAACTTTGAAATATTGATTAGCTGACATGACCAACCTTCTTTGTCTATTGACAACAAAAAGACATGTACATTAGAGCTACAGAATAAGAGCCCTCTTGGGCCTCCCCTGGTGGCGCAGCGGTTGAGCTCTGGGCTGCGAAGCTCTGCAGCGCCGGTTCGGATCCCCGGCCACAGGCGAGGGTCCCCATGGCGCGCAGACCTCTCCTGCTGCACCCGCTGCTCCCCTCAGCAGTGTATTTCATCAGTCTGCCTGTTCTGTTCCCCACTCTGGCTCTGGTGAATTCTCTTACCCTCCCGCACTTCTGACTGTACCCAGTGCTTATATAAATTAAAAAAAAAAGAAGAAGAACCCTCTTTCTGAAAATTGCTGGTGACAGGGCTCTCAGACCAAGAGGTGCCCTCAGAGACTAAGGCTGACAGAGGGGCACTGTACTTCCAGAAAATGACCAGACAGAGCCAATGAACAAAATAGAGCTATAAATTTTGAAGCCTAATTATACTGTTTCTCTGCATCGTTGTTTAGTATATTTTAAATGTTTTTGTTGACTTCATTGGCTTTTTCTGTGACTTTGGACTTTAATGTCAAGCAGGCATGTGGAGAAGAGGCAGTTCAACTGATTGTAAATGACCCTTTTTGAGGTACTGCTCTGTTAGGAACACACCCCAGGTTATGAAGGCCAGGATAATCCAGGTCCAAAGCTAAATACTGAGACCTTACCAGGGTGCTAGCGCCAGGGAGTCCAGGAACCCAGGCATGGTCATTGGCTAAAACAATCTGAGTGGGATTGTAGGTTTGTCCATGTTCAGGGTGCCTGAGTGTGGAAGGAGGGGACATACCATAAAGCCTGGGAGACTAGAGAATCTGAGAAGCAGAGCAGTAAGGTCTTGACCCAATTTCTAAAGATTTTCAGATTCCAGAAAACTCCTTGAAGCAGAGACAGACCTTATCTCAGATGGGAAGGCACATGTCAGTAGCTGCCAGACCATACCTCCCACCCTGTAATTCATTTGCAGAGTGATGATGTTCAGGAAGATGAAGGAAGAGGAGGTTGTTCCCTCGCAGGGTGGGCTGTAGCAGGGTTCTGGCTGTGTCTGACATCAGAGGTCAGCACTCCTCCAATCTCTGGCATTGCAGGTCCTTTCTGGGGTTAAAGAAGGACACAGACAGGCAGCTGAGAACCTTGGGTAGGATCTGGGAGACCCAGGGAATTAAGTCTCCACTATCTTCCCTTGTCCACTCACCTTGCGAGAAAGCCCTCACAACTTAGTATGGATCTGAGTTTCTGAGTCCAGGTACTCAGATATTCAGTGTTCCTATCCTGCTTGGGTCCATGATCAAAGAAAAGCAAAGCAGAAGTTTGGGTTAAAAGGTGTGAAAGGAGGTACCCCAAGGAGACACTGTGATGCCCAGCCTCTGCCTCTGGGGCAGCAGTGAGCTGGGACCCTTTCCTTGGGGAGGCACCATGGCCCTATCCTCTCAGCTGACATGACCGCCAGGAAACAAGATTTTAATGAATCCCCTGGGCATATCTCCTGCTCTCCCACTCCTGCAAACCTTATGCACTAACTGAGTTTTGAAACCAGAAGACTTGTTTTGCCTCAAACGGACTTACGAGGCTCTTTCTACAAGCCTGACTAATAGGTAGTGTCAATAACTGACCTAAAAATCACAGAGTACCTTGCTAGCCCACTGTCCAAAGTGTTTCATTGGTTCTACAAATGCTGCTGCTCCTCCTCTGTCCTTCATGCTTCTAGCCTGGCCTACCCCCAGCTAGAAACTGAACTCTGCAGCTGCTTCTGTTCACATCAGGTCTTCCTTCCTTGACCTTTAGTTAGCATCGATGCATTGATTTATTGGGTCTTTCTGTGCTTTTAAGTTATTTGTTTCTCCTTCTGCCTTCCTCGAGTGATGGCCACCAGTGTGCACATGAGTGTCTATACCCCTGCTCCTTGTGCCCAGAGGGCTCTGCTGCCTACAGCTCTGGGGTGATGTCTCAGCACCCACCTCCCCCCATCACTGTTTTACTTCAGGCTACTCTCACCTCTCATCCAGTTTTGCCCCCAGGCCCTCCTCATTCTTCAGCCTCTGTTTACTCTTTTTTTCCTAGTAAATGCTGAGATTGCTGCCAGAGTTGTATATATTTTTTCCTTTTATTATTGTAAGAAAATTAAAAAGATACCAGGGGTGCAAATGCACAGAGAAAAGACCATGTGAGGACACAGCAGGAGGGAAGTCACCTAAAAATCAAAGCGAGGGGTCAGGAGAAAGCAGGCCTGCTATTCACCTTGGAGTTTATCTCTGTTTTTTCTCTCTTTTCTCCACCCCACTTCCTCTTTCTCCTTCTGCTCCTTCTTCTTCTCTCTCTCTCCACCTCTGCTCCCATCTCCATAACATCCCAACTTAGTCATTATCTTTGGCGTTGTACACATCAGTCACTTTCAGTACCAAATCTCTTAATGGCACTTTGGAACTCATCTCCCTGACATCAAACCCAAAAGTTTACATCTTTGGTCTAAATATGATGCTAGTGTGTGACCAAGGGATACCCAGGGAACCCCAATCCCAACAGGTGGCACAATGGGGTCCTGCCATCCATTGCATAAAGACAAATGAAGCAAACTCATAGTGTGATAGATCATTAATAGAGTTAGTGTGCATAGAAAGGGAAGTGAGGATATTCCTAATAATAATTTCCCAATAAAACACCCCAAAATCACCCATCCCTCCTGGGCAAGTGTGTAGCCAAACAGGGTTGGCCTGAAGTGGGGCTGCTGAGGCCTGAAAGTTTGACACAGGTCTAAGTTACCTTCTGGCAAGGAACCACAGGAAGAAGGCAAAAGAGCACATGGCAGTTCTGGGACAAAAGGAGAGACATAAGAATACAAATCAAGATAGTAACTGCCATTGTCAGCCTCCCCATCTATCTCTCACCTATATGTCCCTTCCAATCTTTTTTCCAAGAATATCTACATTGTTCTACTCCATTTGTCTCCTCCAAGTTCCCCCAAGTCCCTGCTGTTAGTCAAAAGCCAGATAAGGAAGAGCCCCTTCCTCCGCCAACCTACCTGGCCTTCCATGTTAAGTAGCTAACCCAGGAGGCTTCAAGCACAGGGGAGCAGGGAACATGGCAAATGCCCTGACATCCCCCCTTTTATTTCATTTTTGAGTTCAATAAATGTCAAGAGGAAATGAAGCAATCTGAGGTAGTGGGTGGCATTGCATAATTTCCGTAAGACTCTACTATATCTGGACAGAAGGCTGCCTTTTTAGCTTACCACTACTGATTTAGTCAGGAATATAGAAACAGAACCTTAGCAAGACCAGCTTGGGCTTCCCAGTTCACTTAATGGGTGAAGGATGATAGAAATATATTCAGGGAGATAAATCAATTTTTTTCCATGGGCCAACATTTTGAAGGTACATTTATTCTCCCAAGAGGCTATTTCCTTCTGGGAAGAACTGCAGAAGGAGACCATAAGATAACATAAGAGTGCAACGTCCCCTTAGGACAGAGCATAGCTCTGTTGTCCCCAAGGTAGTGAAACCTGGCTATTGAAGCTTCATTCACTTTTTATCCAATAATCATCAAACTAATCTCTATCTCCTACCCCATCTCAACTGGTAAGTCTCTTGTCAAGCTCACCAATGGCCTAATAACAAATTCAATGATAACTGAATACTTAGTCAATATCATTTCAACAATATTTATTTAAGCTTCTGACTTATTAAAGAACCACTTGGGACTTAATCATATTGTATTAGAACTGGAAGAAAATGTAAACATTACCTAATTTAATCCCATATTGATTTTATAAATAAGGAATTTTATTCCCAACAGGAAGTGACTCAATCATGGCTTAAAAATAACTAATAAAAATCACTGTCTCAAGGCACCTATCCAATATCTCTTCCTCTTCAATGAAGTCTACTTTCAGCCCTCATCCTTCTTGACTATCTCTTTGTATTTGTGACTATAGAATACTCCTTATTTCTTAAATCTATCTCTTATATTTATAACTGTGTCCAGATTTTCTTTTTTTTTTAAAGATGTATTTATTTATGCATACAAGGGGGTGTAAGCCAGAGGTATGAGGGTTGAGAGGTTTCACCAGAAGGGGGGCAGTGGGTGAGACAGGGGAGGCCTGCTGCCCCATATGGGTTAGTTCCCTGGCCAGCCAGGGATCGAACTCCTGCTGCAGTGGTTGGTGATAGCTTGATAGTGCTGTGTCTTTAAACCCTGAGCCACCAGGGAGACCCCAGATTTTCTTGATAGATCTTGAAAGGTTCTTTTTTAATTTCATCATTCCATCTTAAAGTAATTATAGCTTTGAAGTTGGCTTTACTCAGGATGTCTCCAAATGAATAAAGAAGATAATGTCTGAGATAGCAGTTCTATAAACACATAAATATAATTATGGAAATATAGAGAGACTGGAAAGGGTATTACCTTAGACTGGATGCTTGGAAAAGGCCTCTGGAGAGCTGACAATTGTGTTACGAATGAACTGGCAATATTGAGTATGTCAGAGGCACTGAGACTGGATTGGTAAAACATTCTGAGAAAGGACATACGAGTGCTAGTGACTGGATGTAGCATGAGATTTATACTTTTAAGAAAAGAAAGTCATCCCAGGAAAAATTAGTGTCTGGAACATGATAACTGTAGACCTCACTGGCATTTTAATACATTGGACTCAGCAAGTCAGTGCTAATTAAGAAAATCACACAGAATAGAGCATTATATAGTTAGATAATACAGTCAATAAGATTCCCTTCAAACTTAAAAATTTTAAATATAATGAAAACTTCATTTCAGATACTGAATATCACAGATCTGTAGCTTCTAACAGACTATATAGAACATAAATCCTTTGATGAATTATGATTTTGTGATCATACAAATTGCCAAGGTTAATTTTCCATTCAGTCATTGTCTTTCAGAATGAAACTTCTAAAGAGAAGGCATGAACAGATCATTCTCAATTTAGCCTACAGGGCAAACTGATTAACCTGGTACACAAAGAACCTCCATGGAATATGCTACAAACTAGTTGATCTTGTGACAAGACCATGCATAATTTGTTGATCAGCTTTGTTTCTTACCACATATTCCTTTCCATTTAACACATTCCCAGTTACCCATTTCTATTTTTGTTTCTAAAATAATCATCTTTTTTCATCTTCTTTGCCCCATTGCTGTTTGTTGAGTCATGCATCCTACTAAAAAAACCAATCTCATTTTGGTAGAGTCACTTTCATGAAATGTTCCTGATCTTGAAATAAGATATGTCCCTATTTTTGATATCCAGTTTTTTTATCTTAAATACTCTTCCTTTATTTAACTTTTAAAAACCATTCT
This sequence comes from Talpa occidentalis, assembly GCF_014898055.3. Classification (NCBI taxonomy): domain Eukaryota; kingdom Metazoa; phylum Chordata; class Mammalia; order Eulipotyphla; family Talpidae; genus Talpa; species Talpa occidentalis. Next base: position 34,366,183 of record NW_023603184.1, read on the forward strand.
ATCTATATGTGTGTTACACACAACCTTAAGTTGTGTGTAACTCAAGTTCCATTAAGGAAGGCACTAATTTTTACTCATGTGTGAGGCTCTGGGCACAGCGCTTTCACAGAACAGGCATTAATGAGCATTTGTGGAGCAGAAAATCAACTGAAGCAAATAAAGCAAGGAAAGGAAAGGATGAGGAGAGTAGAGTTACTCTTGTCCATCACAATGCTCCAAGCGCTTAAAAAAAAAATGTCATGAATCATCACCTCTGAAGATGGGCTATTTTCCAGCTAGCTTCCTGAAAGCCCCCTTCACATCCTTGTTCCTCAAGCTGTAAATGATGGGGTTCAACATAGATGTCATAATTGAATAGAACACAGAGATGACCTTATCCTTTTCACTCATGGTCTTGGAATTTGGTCTCATGTAGGCAAATATTCCAGAGCCATAGTAGAGAACGACAACAGTCAGGTGGGAGCCACAGGTAGAAAACACTTTGAGCCTCCCCTCCCCTGACTGCATCCGGATCACAGTGGAGATGATATTCCAGTAGGAGACAAAGATGAGGGAGACAGGAGCTAAGAGGATGACCACCCCCATTGAAAAGAGAGCCATTTCAGCCTTATAGGTGTCTGCTGAAGCCAATTTCAAGAGAGCGGGAGGTTCACAAAAATAATGGTTAATTACATTCTGTCCCTGGTAGGGGAGACACAGTGTAAATCCACTGTCCACTGAACATACAAATGCCCCGCTAATCCAGGACACCATGGCCAGCTGGACACAAACCTTCTGGGTCATGATGGTGGAGTAGTGCAGGGGCTTGCAGACAGCCACATAGCGGTCATAGGACATCACCGCAAGCAGGGCGCACTCCGTACAGCCTGCTAGAAGGAAGACCACTATCTGCAGTGAACATCCAATGAAAGAAATGCTTTTCTTTTTTACAAGAAAGTGCACCAACATCTGGGGGACAATGCTTGTAGAGAAACAGAGGTCAGCAAAAGACAAGTTTTTGAGGAAGAAGTACATGGGAGTGTGAAGTCGAGAGTCAATCTGGATCAGGATTATTATGAGCAGGTTTCCAAGTACAGAGAGAAGGTAGATGATCAGGAAAATACAGAAGAGCAAGCTCTGGATCTTTGGATCTTGTGAAAGTCCCAGCAAGATAAATTCAGTCACGGAAGTTTGATTTCCTTCTTCCATTGATATTTATTCCTGTTCAGCTGTCATCAGAAAGAGAATAAATACATTTTGAATGTTTGATTTCAATAAGCTTTTAAGCAAGTACAGCGTTAACAAGATTACCTGTTTGCTGCCTTTTAACTGCTTCCTATGAGGTGACGTCTTAGAAGGCATACTACAGTTTACATGGGTTTTAAAGCAAACTTTTTTATGCTTAATGTACTTCATAGACTGAATATAACATTTGTTATAGCTTTTTTGACTAATCCCAATGCCTACATATTTATGTGTTAGTAAATTATTATAAAGATGTATTAGGGAAATTGTCTTTGGTTCAATTTTATATTTTTCTTCTAAGGTAGTACTTTGTATTTACCTGAGTTGGCAGTCAGAAATGTGGTGATGCAATTGTATGGGAAATATAAAAATAAAATTAAAAAAAATAAAATTAAATAAAATTAAAAAGCACAAAAAAAAAGAAATGTGGTGAACTTGTTTAGTTAGTAAAAAGCACTTTTGCTTTTATATTTCAAAATCAAAACAAAGAGGCCAATGGCAAGTTTGTCCATAATAGAGTAAGAGTGTCAAATCTGACTTGGGAATCAAGCAGATAAATTGTATCTGTTAGTTCTTGCGGTTCCCCACCCCCCCCCACAGTGTTTTTATAAAGAAGTTCTTTTTTAAAAAAATATATTTATTTTATTTATTTATGTATACAAGAGCTGGGCTATAGGCCAGAGGTATGGGGGTGAGAGGATTCACCAGAGACAGAGTGGGGAGCAGAACAGGCAGATTAACTGAAATATACTACTGAGGGGAGCAGCAGGTGAGACAGGAGAGGTCTTCTGCGCCGTGTGGATTAGCTCCCTGGCTGGGATCTAACTCTTGCTGCAGTAGCTGCCGTAGCTTCACAGTGCTGAGACTTAACCCCTTGCACCACCAGGGAGGCCCAAAGTTCTTAAGTAGCCATTTGAACAGTAAATGAAGGAAGGAGAAACTTTTATCCAAGGGTCATAATCCAACCTTCAGGGCCTCCCCAGTGGCGCAGCTAGTTAAGCACATGCTGTGCAGCTGCCCGCAATCTCTGCAGTGTGGGTTTGATTCCCAGCAGGCCAGGGAGATACCCACATGGTGCAGCAGATCTCTCCTGTCTTGCCCGCTGTTCCCCTCAGCAATGTTTTTGGTCCATCTGTCTGTCTGTTCAGGTCCCCACTCTGTCTCTGGTGAATACTCTCACCCTCCCACACCTCTGGCCTGTACCCCAGTTCTTGTATTAATAAATCTTTTTTAAAAAAAAAGTGACTTCAGAAATGTAACATAATGAAGTTTGATGTCCAGAACTTTGTTCTAGTAAAAGAAGCCAGGATTCAGAAATCAGAAACTTAAACTTCCAAATTGAATATTAGTAGGTTTTACAGCCCTACAATACAAGCTCGCCTTTGACCTGTTTTAGCTGTGGTAGACAGTACTGAACAACTGGCACTGCTGACATTCTGCCCCAGGACTCCGTAACTGTCTTTCCTTACTCTGATCAGGGCATTGGAATTATGGGTAAGTTAATGGCAACGTTTAACTAATGAGAAATGAGTTGATGAATAAAGGCACCAGAACTTCTGGGAGGCATTTTTTATGCTTCTTAGCGGTTGAACTCTATGGAGTAAACACTCATTATCTCTGCTGTTTATTGCTACTACTATTGTTATTATTGTTATTTTCCCCAAGGCACTTTTTTAATAAAGTTTTTTCCTAATCACTATCCCTCATGAAATTTTAATGGAACAGATATATTGTATATCTATTTATGTACTGTAGCCCTTTGGAGGACCACAAATCATTGCAATATTTAATATTTCTCCTTCAATAGATGATGACATTCATGATGACTAATCTGGGGTCTATATTGGCCCCACTAAGAATACATGGTCTAGTGTAACAACTTCAACAAGTCACACTTTATTGGTATTTAGTTGGTTCTTATCTCACTGTTACTGTTTCCTTACATCTTCCTGGAATCACTTTTCATATAAACTACCTGCATCCAAACTCTTTTCTTAGCCTCTGCTTATGGGGACCTACACTAAGAGAGAAAGTACGGGACCTGTGTTGGGACCTGATGAAGGCAATATGGCAGGGTTGCCATTTCAGCCAGGCATTCAGATGATGACTAACACGTATTTAGTGTTTGCTATGTGTCTGGCCCTCTTTTAAGTACTCTCAGTTTATTTAATATTTAAAAAAATCTTATTAAAAAGTATATTTTCAAATATCTATTGTACAGGTAAAGAAATTAAAGAATAAAGATGTTGAGTAACTTGGTAATCCACTGATGTCAATGATCTGTATTGGAGTTCAAAACCCTAGAGCCTGTTCTAGCATCTGAATTTTCAAAGCTTCAATCTAATTTCAGTCTCATTTCCAACAGCAGCAATTAGTACTGAAAAATCCAATCATGTAGGCACAGGAAATCCAAGCAATGCTTAAGAGACAGAGGAAATTATCAATCTCAAACATGTTCATTTATGAAAGTCTTGGTTCATAAAATTGGCTGAGGTGAAAAATGTCAATTAGAAAATTACCTGAAAAGAACTAAGCATGAAGTAAGATTCCAGCCAAATCATTTAAATTTAGGGAGGAATTTTTGTTGAAATTAGAGGATTCAAGATCCAGAACAAATAATCAGATTTAAGGAGGGTCAAGCAGATACAGGCCAGCAGGGCCAAAATGCAGCAGAGGTCAGTTTGTCATTGGTGACGATACAGTTGCCATAAATTTACTTTTAAAACTAAGATTATTGCATTAGTTCATAACCTTTGACTCATCTTTCTCTTCATTGCCATTGTCAGTCTTACTTGCAGTACTTCATTCAGTTATGCTTGTATTCTTTAAAAACCTTGCTACCTGTTCCCATACCCTAATATGTCTTATACTCCACTAACTGATGAATCTTCCAAAGTGAATGGTTTCCTCTACTCAGTTAAATAAACTCCAAATTCCCTGGTTGAATATACAACGCTTACACTATGCTTATCCCAATCTCCTTCCTACTTCTGCTTTACAAGTTTTTTTTTCTGTAAAATCAAATTGTTAAGGGTCTATTGATATTATATTCTAAGAGTTTAGTTAGGTAAGAAAGCCAGAGAAAGAAAACTAGAACAGGTCACAATAAATATATCTGTTAATGGAGTATGCTTTAAAAATTATAAGGCAATTTTATGGACACATTTAGGAAAATAAATTTAATTCCTAGAAATAAACAATTTCTTAAAGTTCTAAGTTAGCAACTTTGAATAAAACAATGATAAAAAGACTAACAAGCATAGGTAAAACTTCATTTTAAAATATTTAAAATTGACAAAGCTATGGCACCTAAGGTTTTAGAAATACATTCTATATAAACATGGAATAGATATTTCTTATTATTTAAATTATACCAAGGGATTAAAAAAATGTTGGAAGTTCCAAGTAACAATAAATCCATTTGAAACTTTTTGAAAATAAGTTTACTGCTTTCATAATGGACAAATCCAAAGGAAGGACTAGATTCAGAATAGGATTTATCTGATGATTAAACATGAAAAGAAGTCCAAGTTTCTTTCTTTGTTCATTTAAAATTTTACCATTCTAGAATCACCTTAATCTTCAAGATGATCCAATTATAAATCTAAAATTATTATAACAGGCTCCCACTGTTACTGTCTTGCTCATATATAAAAGGAAAGACAGAACATATTTAATCAAGTTTTCTACCATGAGTTTTGAAATTCAGCCTGATTGGGACTTCTCATTCTGGCAATGGGGATAAAAGTAAACTAAATTTGCTGGTTAGTTAACTCAGTCTTGTTCAAGTATTTTGAATGAAGATGGAGTTATCTATATTGAGTACCAGGATTGTAGACCATAGACAGACCTCTCTTTACCATTTTCTTTCCTCTTATCTTTTCGGTATGTTTCTCTTTAAAAATAAACTCTCTCGCAAAGTACTCTTTTTTTTTTAAGATTTATTTGTTTATTTATTTGTACAAGCACTGCACACAATCAGAAGCCAGGAGGGTGAGAGAATTCACCAGAGCCAGAGCGGGGAGCAGAACAGGCAGACTGACGAAGTACACTGCTGAGGGGAGCAGCGGGCGGCAGGAGAGGTCTGCGTGCCATGTGGGACCCTCCTCTGGTGGCCGGGGAGCAGCCGGGGATCGAATCAGCTCAGCAATGGCTGCGGGCAGCTTCACAATCCAGCACTCAACCTCTGTGCCACTGGGGAGGACCATGGCAAAGTACTCTTAATAGGTTGTAGTGATAAGGGAAAAAGAAAGGGAGCGTTTCTAGGGTGTGGATAATTTTATTTCTTAAAATGTGTGCTAATCACAGGTTGTGCTCATGATGCAAAATTCATTGCACTCTGCACTGACAGTTGTGTACTTCCCTGTAGATATGTATGCTTTAAGTGAAAAGTATACTTTAAAATAGAATATTTGGCAAGTAAAATTATGTTGCCTCAGGGGAAAAAAATGTTCTTTTAGTAAATGATGCACAATAAAATGTCTAAATGAATTAACTATGGCTTACTTAGGATTTTATGTTTTGAAATTTTCTGGGTACAAAAATCTTTAAAGAAGAAGAAAGCAAAGGAAGATGGGGAGGAGGGGGGAGAAATAAATCTTTATAAAAATTATAGATGCTACCAACAATTTAACATAATTGAATTTCTTCTAACATTTCCCATAATTAAGTTGTAGCCTCAGAAAGTAGACTCAGAAAAGTTCCCAGATACTCAAAGGCAAAGTATTTATGCTACCAATTAACCTAACAAGTGGTTTTTCCAACTCAGAATGAGAGTTCCTTGCTTTCTCCTATTTGACTCAATTAATTCTATATTTTACCATCTTGTTACTTTCAATACCCCTCTTTAATATCAAATTTGTTATTATTAGAATGTTTGTAAGTAAAAGAAAATCCAACTTGCTTAGCAAAAAGATGTCTTCATACAAATTACAAATTAAAAAAACAATGGGAACTGAAATTACCTACAATCCATAGCAGGGCTGACTCCAGGTGAGGCTCAATCCAAACACTGAACACATTTCTTTACAGCCTTCCACATTTTCTTCATCAGTCAACCTCATCCTAGCAGCTATGGGGCTACATGGTCTCTTGCTCACATCTAACAGTAAAAATAAAGTTTCTTTGCAATAGCATTCCCACCAAAGATACTGACGTAGCAGAGTCGTGTTCCCTGCAAAAATATGTATCCATAAAAGAAATGAGGAAATTTTCAGGAAAAGAAAAAAGATATTAAAAAGATAGTCAACAAATATCCCATTTATTTGTATATTCTCCATTTTATTTTACAATATGTACCAGTCTCTAGTGTAAAAAATCTGATAAGGAGAATACACACGATGACAAAACTTTCACCTGAAATCATAGATGCAAAAATCTATGCTTGCATAAATGCTACAATTGCAGATCTAATAGCAGCAAATGAGATGACTTAGACATTTATTGATAACTAAGTAGGGTTTTACCAAGGAATATAGGTACTTTTGAACATTTAGGGATAAGAATATGGTACCATCATTTCAGGAATATAGAATATACATAGAATGGAATATATATTTTTAATCATTGTGGAATACTTATTTTAAACCAACTTTCCCACTGAAAACAAATGGTAAGTCCAGTGAGACCTTCAGGGACAAAGATCTTGGAAAAATGAAGCATGAATAGCCTAGACATCAGCATTCTTTCTCCTCATAAAGCATGTGTGGATGGTAAAGAAACAGCAAAGACTTTAATACACTCAGCAGAAAGTAGGGGGCTAAAGAACTAAAAAGTTGAAAAATTTGTAGCAGTCTTAAAATAACAATAGTGAGGGGGATAAAAATTTTAATTTAAGGCTTACCAAATGTGATGCTGATAAATACCTTAGGTCTTTGCTGGGATATCTGAAGTTTTGCACTCTTAGAATGGGAAGGGTGTATGTATGAAATGGAAATATATAAATCATCTAGTTTAAATCAAAAGAGCCTCTGATTTGCATAAAACAAACTGCTCTTTTCCAAGTTCCTTGGCAGAACCAAAATAAACCCTCTCAGAGAAGCTAACATTTGCAAAACTTTAAGTTAGCTTTATTATATTTCAAGCACAACTTCCTAGATTCATCAAATAAGAGTGTAAGTCATACATACCATGGTATAAGCCAAAGATCTACTTCTTAAAAGATAGGGAGGAAGGGGGCCTTCCTGGTGGCGCAAGGGGTGAAGACGCAGCCTGTGAAGCTATCTGCAGCCACTGAAGCTATCCACAGCCACTGAAGAACCAGTTCGATCCCCAGACAGGGAGCAACCCACTTGGCGCAGCAGACCTCTTCTGTCTTGCCTGTTGCTCCCCTCAGCAGTGTATTTCAGTCGAGCTGCCTGTTCTGCTCCCCACTCTGTCTCTGGTGTATCCTCTTACCCTGCACACTTCTGGCCTGTACCCCTGTTCTTGTATGCATAAATAAATAATTCTTTTAAAAAACCAAAAAATATAGGAAGGAGGGAGGAGGAGGAAGAGAGAAAGAGCGAACAGGACCAACATGAGAAATTCAATTTCTGCTATCCAGCCAAAATATTTCAAATATTGTGAGTTGAATGATATCTACAATATTAGATAATAGATTAGAGAACTTAATCATAGAATGGAAAACCATTGAGAGCAAATAATTTTATAGCTACAGAATATAATTACTAAAATAAGAATACAAAAGGTGGCTTAACAATATATCAAATGCAGATGAAGAGAGGACTAGCATGAAAAAAGACAGGTAAGAAGAAATATTCAGATTAAGGGACAAAAAGACAAAAAATAAGTAGTAAAAATTTAATAAGGATATGTAAGAAAATAGAAAAATATAACAGAGGCTTAATTGAAGTCTCAAAGGAGAAAAAGGAGAAAATAGGTTGAAAGAAACATTTAAAGAGGTAATGACTAAGAATGATTCAAAATTGATGAAAACATTTAATAATGTATGATGCTTAATATTGTGATATGAAACTCAACGATGACTATGTAAATTTAAGTCTCATATCTTTCAATTTCAATAAAAACAAAAATTAATTTTTTTTTTTTTTTTTTAATAGAGGCATGCTTTATTTATTTGTTTGCTGGTTTGTTTGTTTTTGTTTATACATGCACTGGGTACAGTCAGAAGCACGGGAGGGTGAGAGAATTCACCAGAGCCAGAGCGGGGAGCAGAGCAGGCAGAAGGACCGAAGTACACTGCTGAGGGGAGCAGCGGGCGGCAGGAGAGGCCTGCGCGCCATGTGGGTCTCTCCTCCGGTGGCCGGGGAGCAGCCGGGGATCGAACCGGCGCCGCAGAGGCCGCGCGCAGTTTCGCAACCCAGCGCTCAACCGCTGCGCCACCGGGGAGGCCCAACAAAAATTAATTTTTAATAGAACTGTGCTCTTGCAAAAATTAATTTTAAAAACACACAAAAATGAGTTTTTTTTAAGATTTATTTATTATTTATGCACACAAGAACTGGGGTACAGGACAGAGGTGCGGGGGTTGAGAGGATTCACCAGAGACAAGAGTGGGGAACAAAACAGGAGGATTGACTGAAATACACTGCTGAGGGGAGCAGCGGGTGAGTCAGGAGAGGTCTGCTGCACCATGTGGGTAGCTCCCTGGTGGGCCAGGGAGCATAATCATGTTGCAGTGGCTGCAGACAGCTTCATAGTTTGCATCTTAACCCCTTGCACCACCAGGGAGGCCAAAAAATGAGCTTATTTTTGGGAAAAAAGAGAATGCACCCATTTTAATTACCTGAACTAGGGAGAAAAACTTCCCTCAAAATTCCAGGAAGCTCATATAACTGATGCAACGCTTTTTAGAAAGCTATAGTAGTCCAGTGAAAACTGAATAGAAAAAAGAAAAGAGAAGCTAGTAGAACACTCAAGATATATAATCATCACCAGAAAAGTCCCTAAGTGTGAAAAAACTGAAAAAGAGGCCTGAAAGATCAGAGCAGTCACTAGAGGGAAGAGGTTAAGAATTTATGTGGTGCAAAGTAACAGTCTTGGAAAAACATAATTTCTAGGAAAGAGGCAACCTTGTGATTTAGAAGTGAAGGATAAAGACGGGAAGCTACAAAACTTAAGAGTCACTGCAAGACAAAAAAAAAAGAACTAAAAATCAAAAGGCATAGAATCTCTTCCCCCACTTCATATGAACTAAACCAAAGACAGAACTATCCATTACAGAAATTTTACTTCTTCACTCTGGCATACCCTTAAATGGGGACCTATCCCAAATCCATGAAGTTCAAAATATAATTATAAATAGTGTTTCAAAATATTAATGAGCAGAATCAATACCACATCAAGAAAATAAGACATCATTACAAGTAAGATATATTCCAGAAATGCAAGGTTGGTTCTATATATCAGGAATTCCATTAAGATAATGTGATATAATTGGATACGAAAACATAATAAATGATTATGTTGCATTTCAGTTCAGTTGGGAAAGGAAGAATTATTAAATAAATAGCTTAATTTATTTCATTATTCACTCATAAAAGTAAAAGGCACATCACTGCATCATAATATAGAACCAAAATACATTGCAGATAGAACTATAATTTATGTCAAAAATCAGATATAAAAATGCAAGAATAAATGTATTCTTTTGGACTTGAGATAAGAAAAAATAATAATTATGATACCTACTCTACTAGCCATAAAAAAAATAGACATGTGATTACACATTGGTTGCTTTCCTTATTCAATAGGTAATCACCAGGTACCATATTCTAAAATCAAATTCCTCAAGAAATCCACATTACTTTTAAAAAATGGATAGCATTCAAAGGTATGAAACTTCTTTTGTTGTGTGTGTATGTCATTTAGAGACAACAATACAAACAGAATTTCTTTATGCCTGATTCTTGTTTGCCTCCATCTTTTATGCCTTCAACTATGTTAGAGCATCCTCTATATTCTCTCTCTCCACTATTCTTGGCCTCCTTTCTTTCCTTTTTCCTAGTGCCCTTTTAATATCTGCTTCATAGTTAGGAAGATTATTGTCTCAAGTTCCCTGCTTTAATCCAATCCAGTTCAATCTTAATCACTCAGGATTTTCTCTCTGATTATATCAGAGAGAAATTAAAGACCTTAATATAAATTGGTTCAATCACACACCTCTTGAGACCCACATCCCTGCAAACCTCTTGTATACACCTTTTCCTCTCGGAGGAAGAATTGCTTTAGCTATAATAATGATATTTCCCCGTGCTCTTAATACATATTTCTTCTCTGATTATTTCTTCAACAGCCATTACATCTTTTTTTTCCTTTGAATTCCACATCTCCTGTGCTATTGGTTGTTCCTTCTTACAGAGGAGTAAATATATTTATCATCTTACCCTTCACTCTAAACTTCTCAAAATAATGTGGTTTTTGAGTTTTTTTTTTTTTAATCTTTCTAAGGAATCTGTTTTTACACAGTTCAAAGTGACATTTCAATAGCCAAACACATTGATTTTACTTTTGGTCATTTGGCATGATTTCTGTCATAATAGAAACTATGGAAACTCTTGAATCTGTTCTCCCTTGTCTTCCCGTATTCCTTTTTTTCTCTAATGACCTCTCCTTTTCTTTTATTGTGTTTTTTCTTCTGTCCATCATTTAATATTGGCATTTTTCTCTTTTCTTCACTTTTCTCAGCATACACACTCTGCATAACCTCATCTGGAAAGTTGACAAAACCACTGTTTTTCTTCCTACCTTAGCTCAAGAAGCATAGATGATAAATTGAACAAACTCTTTACTTTCTACATGAAACCAGAGTAAAGTCTGCATGTTTTAATAGAGCAAGGTATTGGGTCTTACAGTGGCAAAATTCCTCAAATAGATGTCATATTTATCTCTTTTTTGCCCAAGGTATTTTCAAGATCAAAAGACCAGATGTCCCAGTAGTCTGCCTGTGGTAATGGGACAAGTGAAGGGGTTGGGAAGCACAGTCAGCAAATGGCAGGGAGCATCTGGCAGAATTCAGTTGTTGGGAGATAAGGTTATTGTCCTGGAGATTTTAGGGACCAAGGTAACTTCAGGTAACTTGGAGCAGGATTTCTTGAGGTCTATGTAAGGAGGGTTCAAGATAAGTACTCCTCCCTCCCAAAAAATATAGTTGTCAAGATAAAAAACCAATTTTCCCTGACCCCGTCCCACCAGACCAATTCTTTTACAAACCCTGCTTCAGCCCCTGAAGAAATGTAGCACCTGGACACATTCTCTCCTCTCACCTGCTGGGCCGAGCTGAGACACACCCAGAGCCGGGGAATCACTGGTGAGGGGTGTCACGGACTGTGCACAGGATGGTGAGATCTGCAGCCTACAGATCCAAATCCCACTTGGCCATCTCCTTGGATTTTTATTCCTAACACTCAGAAGAAGATTTTTCCACCCTAAGCCTTTGCCAAAGATACAAACCTGAATTCTCCAAGGGCCCAAACAGTGAATTTCCCTAAGAGAAAGTTATTAAAAATGAGAGTCTGAGAGCTGAGGTAAACAGTGCATTCCCATGAGTTCTGATTTCATAAGGTACTCTACAGCCTTTTATGTTATGTTTATAAACACACATTGAAATTTCTGGGTCTCCCTTGATTTCAAACTTTTTTATTTAAGAGACAATGTTTTACATGGGCATATGGAATCCAACATGTATTTATTATTCAACCCAGCAGTGTTATTCCTAGGTATCCAAGAGAAAAGAAATGCTTTTGCCCACACAAAAACTTGGCAATACAATTGTTCTTCCCAGCTTTATTCAAACTAGCCAAAAACTTGAAAAAAAAAAGTTTAACAACAGATAAATGTGCAAATAAACTGTAGTGTAGCTTCGTGGTGCAGCCACATAACAAAAAACTACCTATTTCGTTTTTATGAAATTCTAGGACCAGTAATTATTTGAGCACTGGTGTAGTAGTTTTGTGCTTTTTTTTTTCCAAAGATTTATTTTTATTTATTTATGTATACAAAAACTGGGGTATAGGCCAGAGGTGCTGGGGGGTGAGAGGATTCACCAGAGACAGAGTGAGGAGCAGAACAGGCAGATTGACTGAAATACACTCCTGAGGGGAGCAGCGGGTGAGACAGGAGAGGTCTGCTGTGCCATGTGGGTTAGCTCCCTGACCAGCGATTGCAGTTGCTGGTGATAGCTTGATTGTGCTGTGACTTAATCACTTGTGTCACCAAGGAGGCCCTGGTTTAGTAGTTTTATGAATTGGGTTAGCAGTTACTTGGGGACTGGTGTATAGGAATTGATAACAAAGTGGCACAAGAGAATTAGCTGATGCAGGAGAAATATTGTATGTCTTGATTGTGGAGTTAGTTACATAGGTGCATATATTTGTCAAAACCAATTTAGCTATATGTTTTAAATAGGTGAATTTTATTATACATAAACTACATATCCTTATGGATTATTTTCTAAAATTCTAACCTGTATACCAATTTAAAGATAAGAAATTCATAAATAAGGTTATGAACTTTTTTTTAAAGATTTATTTATGCATACAAGAACTGGGGTACAGGCCAGAGATGCAGGAAGTGAGAGGATTCACCAGAGACAGAGTGGGGAACAGAACAGGCAGATTTAGTGAAATACACTGCTGAGGGGAGCAGCAGGTAAGACAGGAGAGGTCTGCTGCACCATCTGGGCCAGCCCCCTAGAGGGGGCTCAAATTCCTGCTGCAGTGGCTGGTGGAGTTGGAGAACTTCATAGTGCTGAGACTTAACCAACACAGCTATCGTAAAAAGAAACAGCCAGCTTACTTTGTCCTATACTGCTGACTTCAGAGATGCAAGAAGGGACCATGACCCAAAGATGGGAGTTATCTCTGGCAGGTGGAGTAGGCCAGGAGGAATCAGTCCTGCTGATATACTGACTTTAGACTAGTGAAACTGACTTTGAACTTCTGGCCTTCAGAACAGTAAGAGAGTAAGTCTGTGTTGTTTTTAATCAAGTTTCTGGGAATTTGTTAAAGCAGCCATAGGAAACTAAATGATTTTTAGATCCTAAGATTTATTAGAATTATTGTAACATTTAGTTTGTTCCTGATCCCTAGTACACATAACATTGCTTGGCATGTGGAGGAATTTCATTAACCACTTACAATATGAGTGGATGAATATATGAGTTTTAGTAATAATTATTAAAAAGCTGGGGATATAGTAATGACAAAACAGAGCAAAGGAATGACTTCTAAGAACGTTTTGAGGAGTGAAATGATTTGGCTTGTAGTTATAAAATATTATTTAACTATTATCTGAAGCATGAACCTCTTAGGAGGTTATTACAGTGACACACACAAGTTACAGTTGGTGGTGACTTGGATCAGCAGTCACTTAAAATTATATCATCAGGATATAATTTTAAGAGAGTGGATAGGATTTGTTGATAAATTTGATACAGGCTGTATAAGAGAAGGATAGGTAAAGGATGACCCTGAGCATTTTTGTTTTTTCAATTTCAGAAACTTTTCCTGTGCCTGTGTGGGTAGGCACAGGAGGAGGAAGTGATACCTCATCTGGAGCGCGCAGAGGTAAGTCATATTCCAGGTCAGCGCAGGATGGCAATCAGAAGACATGGATATTGCTTTGGTCAGCAATTAAGCACGAAGGGGAATTTGCTTCAAAGCATTGTAGGGGCCAAGGACAGGCTGACCAGTTTGTACCTGTCTGGCATGCTGATTATTATTATGAATATATAATATGTATTATATAATTATTATGAATATATAATATGAATTAGTGAAAAATAGCAAAACTCAAGAGTGATTTCTTACCTGACTTGTCTCCCTAAAAACAAGAACAAATTTTCCCTCTCTAGGCCTAAAGGTGGAAAACAGACTTCACACCCCAGGCTTCCTAGGTCTGTTTTCCTATATAAATAAATCCTACCCAAAAACCCCTACAGCATTTCTTTCTAACTTATATTTGAATATTTCTTTGTCCTGTCTCCTCCTCCCAAATTTATTAGTCCCCTTCTGACAACAGTATAGTCTCACCTTGCTGGCCAGATCACAGGTTCCATATTTTTTAGAACTCCAAGAAAATGAGGGTAAATGTTTTTTCCCTTGTTAATCTCTCTTGTTGCAATTTAGCACTGGGCCAGTCAGAGGGACCAAAGGACATAAGGGGAATTCCCTGAGAACTTCCTGACAGCGGCCAGCACCAGGGGTGAATTGTCCTCCAGCAAGTCTGAAAGGTCCACTTATTGTTGATTTTCTTCAACAACATCTCCTCCTCTAGCTCAGGACCAGTTAAGCTGCTCATTCTGCTGCAGAATGTATTTCTGATTATCCTGTCTTTGCTTAGGACACCTGACACAGTCAGCATCATCTCCAGAAAGTACAGTGAGGTAGGATATTCGCTGGCATTAGAAGTACAGTGAGGTAGGATATTCACTGGCAAACACATTGGGGGTGGGGAAGAGAGAGAGGATTCCTATCTAACTCTGCCATTCCCCAGCTCTGTGAACTTGGACAAATAAAAACTTTCCTTGATTTCTGTTTCACTATCTTAAAATGATACCCAGCCTATATGATACTATTTACAATAGGAGTATCTATTCTCCAGTTCCAATCGTATGAAAAGGTTTTAAAAATTGAATTACACATTTTATTAACACAAAGTGCAATGGAGCAGTTAAGAACCAGTCCACTCCACCCAGACTAAGCTCAGGCTGAGGGCTAGTGGGGCCTTTGGCTGTTCTTTTCTTGTGGGTGAAGGATGAGGGATGCAAAGAAGAAAAGTGGGGGTTGATTATTATAGGAGACAGCAAGTCCTTCCTGAATTCTCATATTTTGATGTCACTTATCAGAGTAAGTATAGATCCCAAGCAAGTTTTGGCAGGTCTAAAGAAGCTTTCTGTGGAATTCCCCGACGCCAAAGAGGAGCTGCAACTTGCTTGAATGTGGGCTGAATTGAGATAGCGCGCACACACACACACACACACACACACACACACACACACACACACACAACTGCTGGGAAAGGAGTGGTAGCGCTGGTAGTGTGAATGTGAAGGAAGCACATTCACCCAGAACCACATCTTCTATTGTCCTTGTTTATTTATAAAAATCCCTGCTTTCATGCCTCATACATAAAAGCTTGACGCAAGGGGAGAAGCCACAGAAATGAGAACAACTGTCCATCATGCCTTTTCAGATGCCAGTGGTTGAAGACATGGAGGTGGGCAATATTCAGTCTGAACCCAGTGGTGAGTGTCCCCAGTGTCAATAGCCTGTTCCCACTGAGAAGTCAGAACAAATCGGGTCCTGTTTCCCAGGGACTAACTCTCAAGGATTTGGCCATTTAGATTTATCAAACATTCAGGTTAAAGAAACAACGTGTTTCAGAACTTGTTTAAGGGAAATACACTCCATTAGCTCTTCCCAGTACTGGAAAACGTATCAGCTCACACTCACAGGTGACATGACAGTGCAGAGTGTGGGTGTAAGGTTGTCACTCTCTGTCGCCCAGCTCGCTAACTGGACCAGAGCTGCAGAGCTATGGTCTACTGAACAGTTTTTAAATCTTAAGAACATTGAATTGTAGAACTGCAGGTCTTTTCCATTTTTCTTTTCTAGAAAAATTTGTAACTAAGAACTTAGACTTAGAAACCCAACTGTCTGAATGTTAATCCCAAACTACCATGTCCTGGTCTGTTGAGTTGAGGCAATTGACATAAGCTTTCGGTGCCTTAGCTTCCTCATCTCCAAAATGGAGGTATTAATAGTATTTACCTCCTAGGGCTACTTTGTGAGTAAAATGAATCTTCAATGCAAAATCCTTAAAACAAAGGCTGGCACATAAAACGTGTTACTAATTGAATGTGTTGGTGACCCACTCATAACAAGCAGATATGCCATTACTCCATATATTTTTAGCCAAATTTCTAGAACCACCTAAGTCACCCCACCTCTAGAATGCCCTGCGCCACGATCCATGCCTCTCAATACATAGGCCGGGTGTGGTCTGTTGTCACGTGCTCAATGGTTGTGCCTGTGCAACCATAGAGCAGGTAAGAAGTGACCGTGATGCCATCGCAGGCTAGGCCATGAAAGACCTTGCTGCCTGCACTGAGATATTGTGTGAAAAATCCAGCCATCCTGAGGTAACCATGCTAAGAAGCTCAAACTAGTCCATGTTGAGAAGTCTCATGGAAGGAAAGTAGGATGACCAGCCAGCTTTCCCTGTACAGCTCTTATTGGGCTTCCACAACTTCTGAAGCCAGAGTATCAACGTCTTTAAGCAGCACGGACTTGTCCTCATACAAATTAAAGATGCATGAGCCAAATGAAATGTCTGGGGTTGGCTTATAAGCCACGATGAATCACTGAGGCACCATTTTCCCTGTGCCTGTTTTTTTCCTCCTTTTTTGCTCTACTTATAAATTATGTATTTTTACAGACAAAATTCTCTTTTAAGTTGTCTTAAGGTCCCCTTAGAGGAAGTATAGCTATAAAAGTAAAGAAATAGGTCTATGAAAGGATATTCAGTATTTGGAATAAGCTTTGATCATTATCTCATCTACACTGCATACTCCATTTCACTCAACAGCTAATTGAATGATACCTGAAGTTGTGTGAAGTTGTGTCGTAACTGCCCTGCTGATAATCTTTTCTTTGTTATGAAATGAGGGCCTGAGGCCAACATGTTTCTAGATCAAATCAGGATGCAAGCCAGAGTCTTTGGAGTTTGCTGTTCTGTGTGTGTTGCTGCATCACTGAAGCTGCTTTGAACTCAAGGTTTTTAGAAGCAGGAGACAGGTAAGAGCTAACTCTTTTTATGATACACATGCGTCCTTTGATGTGCCTGCTCAAATTTTATTTCCCTACCTGTGTCCTGTATCTGTTAGCTCACCTTAGAGTCAAAACAGTGTTTCTGAACATGGAGATCTCTGCTCTGTTGTGTCCTATTTTGTTCCAGATTCGTTCTCCTTCTGTCTAGCGTGAGGCTCCATTCCCTTAACTCCTTCATCTGGTGGATAGTCTCTTGGTGATGCTGGTTTATCTCTGTTTGCCCCTTCATATCCATTCTCAGTCTGCCTCATCTTGAAGTTATGGGAAGCTGACTTTTATGGGCTGCGTTATCTAGTGTCTCTTGCCCTTTGAACAGGGGCAACATTAGGTTTGGGAAAATGAGAAATCTTGATATTTTGATGGGATTCAGCCTCAGTGGTCCCTGCTATTAGAAACTGAAAACTGAGTGAATGGGAACCAGATGACTACACACATAGCAGGAGGAAAGGGACATCTCGTGGCCAGGGTGGCGCTGAAGCTGTCTGTCTCCAGGGAGGTGGCGCACCAGCCATGCCATCCCATTCTCCTTGTCGGGCCAAAGCCAGCAGCAGCTACTGGCACTGGAGCCTTTCACTGTAGGTGTGTGGGGCAGGCTAGCAAAGAGCAC
Organism: Talpa occidentalis; assembly: GCF_014898055.3. Taxonomy (NCBI): domain Eukaryota; kingdom Metazoa; phylum Chordata; class Mammalia; order Eulipotyphla; family Talpidae; genus Talpa; species Talpa occidentalis. The sequence goes on from NW_023603184.1 coordinate 34,383,805, forward strand.
GCATGGAATTACTTAGCAACACGCTTCCATTGTCACTTTCAGTGACCACCTTTGTCAGTTAACATATTTGGTCACTTCTCAAGGTTATGGAGCCAGTTCTTTACCTGGTGCCCACTGTTTCAAGGATCCGGGAACATCATCATTACCCAAGGAGTGAAACTGATCTCTGTAACCCTCGGGGAAGAATGGGAAATGTTTGCTTTTAAGCTCTCAAAATCAGAATATTCCCACCTGAGGATAATCAACTCTTCTGATATTTACTGTTCTTAAAGAAGCCAACATATCACCAGTACGCCCTGTCACAAGTAAACTTATGACATCTCTCTCTTTATCCTTTAAAGGGCCCCTTCAGTAAGTCAACCTTCTAGAAGAAAAATAATAGTGGACGTCCCTGGTGGTGCAGAGGTTAAAGTCAGTACTATCAAGCTGTCACCAGCCACTGCAGCATGAGTTAGATCCCAGGCCAGGGAGGTGACCCACATGGTGCAGCAGACCTCTCCTGTCTCACCCACTGCTCCCCACAGCAGTGTATTTCAGTCAGTCTGCCTGTTCTGATCCCCACTATGTCCCTGGTGACTCCTCTCACCTCCCACATCTCTGGCCTATACCCCAGTTCTTCTATGCATAAATAAAAATAAATTTTTTTTAAAGAAAAATAGCAGGCTTTGTCTGTCACAAATTAAGGTTCAAACACTGTGCTATATGATTGACAAAATTTTTTAATTTTCAAAGCAATTCCAGAATATAAGTACTGCTATTATTCCCATTTCTCAAGTGAGAAGACAAAAGACTTTAAAGTCGAGCCACTTGCCCTAATTCAATGATCAAATGATCACACTCTGATCAGTCAGAATCCAACCCGTCTCCAAAATGGACTTAATTTGATAAGTGATGGGATGGACTTGATAAAGTTTTAAATCATGGGTAAGGTAACACCTCTATCTGTGCTCTGGACCCCACCTTCCATTCAGCAGGTGAGTAGGTGTGTGTGCAGCTGGTCTTACCACACCTAATTTTTTGGTGTTTACACTTTGGTTTCAGAAAGACAAACAGATTTGTACCTGCCAGAGCGACCTTCCATTCCCTGGTCAGTTGAACTAGAAGAAGACCTAGTGTTCACAGCCTTGAGTGGTGAGTATCCTCACCCCCCACCCTCTCTGGGGCTCACAGTAAAGTTAGGTCTTTACTGCTTTACTGCAGAAAAGGCCCCCTTTTCTGCTTTCCACAAGCAGGAGACAGGAACACATGTGACTGAGAAGGGTACTGGGGCCTCTTACGTTCCTTTAGTATTCATGAGTGTTTCTGTTCCCGGTTTTGCTTTCTCCATTTGACTTCCCCTCTCCTTTCTCTTGCTCTCAGGCCATGTGTGTGTCTCTGCCTCCCTCCCGCTCATTCTCTGTTTCTCTATCACTCCCCTCTGCCTCACTTGTGACACTGTCTTTCTGTCTGTCTCCTTGTCCTACAATTTGGTGAGGTCCTGGAGAGTCATTAAAGAATTTACCTGAAAAGTTCATCCCACAGCCTAATAGCTGAATATCAGTTCTGTATAAATAAGGCCCCTACTAGCCCTCTCCCATATTTTCCCTAAGAGATTGCATTTAATCTTTTATGGTTTTTTGACTGTTATCTATGCGCTGATGATTCCTTCATCTAAATCTTCAGGTTGGACAGGTTTTTAGATACAGGACTGCGTGACCAGCTTAACAGGATTCTCTACTAAGTTGTTGACATGATCGTTAAAGATATTGGCTCTAGAATCAGACTGTCATAGAACCTTGGGCAAGTTACATCTCTGACTTATCATCTATAATCTACAGATTATAATACTACTTGCCTCCTAGGGTTGATTGATTATAATACTACTTGCCTCCTAGGCAAGTAATACTACTTGCCTCCTAGGGTTGATCTAAGTATTAAATAATACATGTAAAGTGTTTAGAAGAGAGTCTACAAAATACAAAGCACTTATGTTAGCCATTATATTTATCTCAAACTCAGTGTATCAAAACTGCATTAATCATCTTTCTCCATCCCCAGATCTGCCCTACATCTTGTAGTCTCTCATCTCAGTAAATTATCCAATTTTAGGTATAAATCTAGGAATCATATTCAAGGTTTCCTATGTCTCCATTTACACAGTCAAAAGAATTCCTGCTATTTTAAAACCTTAAGTAGATTTTGAGTATCTTTTTTTCTTTTCCTATTAACACAGTCCTGCCTTTAAACCTCATCATTTCCTAGTGTCAAATCACTAGTATCTCATATCCTAATTCCTATAATTTGTAAACTTTGCTTTATTTGGCAAAAGGGACTGTGGGTGGGGAGATTGTTCTGCATTGTCCAAGAGAGTCCTAACTGTTATCACATCAGAAGGACACAGATGGAATTTTTACCACAGAAGAGAAGAGAAGGCAGTGTGACCACAGACATAGAAATTAGAATGAGAGAAAGCCACAAACCAAGAAATGCTGGCTGAGGTTATAAGAGGTAAGGAATGGATTCTCCTCTGGAATTTTTTCCAGAAAGAACTAGTTAGTGCCCCCAAACCAGTCCTTGATTTTATCCCCACAAGACTCTTCAGAGTTCTGGCCTCCATAGCCATAAAATAATAAATCTCTGTGGCTTTAAGCCATTTATAAGTTTATAATTTTTTAAGCCAACTCTAAGTTTATCATTAGTGTACAGTAGCAATGGGAAACACACAATCTATATAACAAATAGAGAACACAAGCCCCTTATTCTGCTTATATTAAAAGCAAAATGTATTTTTAAAAATGTAGCTGATGTCACGTCTTCATTTCAAATTTTCTCTTTACCCACTTCTGTCAGACTTTTTTACTCCATCCATGGAAAGGAGTTGTATCACGGCTTATATCTTAGAAGACACAATGATCAGTTCTCAATTCTTATCCTCTTAACCTCTCAGAAAGCATTTAATATGATGGAACACGCCTTTGTTTTTGTCCCACATTATTCTCCAGGCTTCAAGGATCTCAAATGTGTCTCATTCCCCATCTCCTCCTCCCTGGGTGCTTCTTTTTATTTTTTATTTTTATTTGATTTTTAAGATTTATTTATTTATTCATACAAGACTGGGTACAGTCAGAAGCGCGGGAGGGTGAGAGAATTCACCAGAGCCAGAGTGGGGAGCAGAGCAGGGAGAAGGACTGAAGTACACTGCTGAGGGGAGCAGCGGGCGGCAGGAGAGGTCTGCGCGCCATGTGGGACCCTCCTCCGGTGGCCGTGGCCGGGGAGCAGCCGGGGATCCAACCGGTGCTGCAGAGGCTGCGGGCAGCTTTGCCACCGGCTCTCAACCGCTGCGCCACCTCTAGGAGCTTTCATTCTTCTCTATTTTTACTTTCTCTCTAAGATACTAGCCCCATGACTGTGAATACTATGTACAGATAACTTTCTAATCAATCTCTAAGTTGGATTCATCCCTTCAAAGGTATGCCCTATTCCAGTTTACTTATCATCTCTACATATTTGCCTAATTGGAACTGCAAAATAAAAATGATCCCTGATCTGCTCATGTAATAAACTTTAACCAACCCAGAGCATGAAACAATCAGCAACCTATTTGTACAGGTCAAAATCCTAGAAGTGATCTGTATTAATTTAATCTCTGCTTAACAAGTTACAAGTCACAATAACAAAACAAAACAAAACAAAACTTAGCAACTTAAAACAACACTTGTTATTTCACAGTTTCCATAGACAAGGAGTTCAGGAATAAGGTAGCTATGTCATACTCTGCACAAAGTGTTGGCCTTTATTCAGTCTCACTCAGCACTCATGGTCCTCTTCCAAGTTCATTATTGTTGGCATAATTCAGCCTTGCAGATGCAGGCCTGAACTCCCCATTCTTTGGCTTTCTGCTTGGGATCTCTGTCAGCCCTGCACGAGACCCAGTGAGTCATATATTATCCACTAGAAAAATAGGAAAGATCCCATGTTTTGGAATTGGAAAGACTTGTGTTGAATTCTTAACCTTGGAGATTTTACTCCGTATCACTCTTCATTTTCTTACCTAATTTTATTTTTTTGCTAAAAAATAAGTGTGCAAAAAAAAAAAAAGTGTGCAAAGCACCTGCCTCAGTATTCAGGATGTAAATGATGCTCAATGCTTACCAGCTGTCCATTTCACTACGTTTTCTTTTAACAAAAAAATCCTTGGTATATGTAGATAACAATAATGAGGCACAATAGAAGTATAATAAGAATTGTGAGAATTGAAAGTTAGGGAGCATCATAATTTTTGGGAAAACAAAAGCAGGTCTGGAAAGGAAATGACATCGTAAAATGGTTTGAAGAATCATTCAGGTCTGATGTCAAGAAAGGACATAATTGAAAGACAGTGGTATTTTTAATGTAAAAGATGATGGTGGTAATAAAAGGCAATAATGGAGCAAATGCTTGCTTACCTGACATCTTTTAAAAAGTAATTTTTTAACATAGGGCAAAATAGAGGCCAAAAGGAGCAAGGTGTAGGAAAAGGTTGAAGATCCTATTGTTACAAAGAAATCAGAAAAGTACTTTTCCATAACCCCTAGTACTCATTCCAATTTCTTTTGAAAACTGAATTTCCTAAAATACCTCCCAGTCTACCCAAGGCACACAGGCAATGGAAGTATAAATGTCTTTAATTCTCCTCTAAACTTGTGTTCACTTTAAGTGCCCATAATCCACTATTTTTCCTACTTACAAACAAACAATACATCTACCTTTCTCTTTCCTTTTCTCAGCATAACACAAACCTTCCTCTGGCCTCCTTGGTGGGCTAGGGGTTAAGTTTCAGTGCTATCACTGCTGTGGACTGAGTCTGATCCCAGCCAGCCAGGGAGCTAACCCACATGGTCCAGCAGACCTCTCCTGTCTAGCCCACTGCTCCCCTCATCAGTGTATTTCAGTTAGTCTGCCTGTTCTGCTCCCCACTCTGTCTCTTGTGAATCCTCTCACGCCCCACACCTCTGGCCTACACCCCAATGCTTCAAAGTAAAAAAAAAAAAAATTAAATAACCTTCTTAAGATCCTACTCCATTTTACTCCCCACAAAAAAAAAAACACATAAACCATAAATTAAAGATGACAGTCTTTTTATTATGGTTCTAAGATAAAAAGTAAAGCTTTGGATTCTTTGGAATTTTATTTTATTTTTAAGATTTATTTATTTATTTATTTATTTATTTATTTATTTATTTATTTATTTATACGAGCACTGGGTACAGTCAGAAGCGCAGGAGGGTGAGAGAATTCACCAGAGCCAGAGCGGGGAGCAGAACAGGCAGAGGACTGCAGTACACTGCTAAAGGGAGCAGCGGGCGGCGGGAGAGGTCTGTGCGCCATGTGGGACCCTCACTGGAGGCTGGGGATCGAACCGGCGCTGCAGAGGCTGCACCACCCGGGAGGCCCTCTTTGGAATTTTAAAGGTGGAGTACAATGTGGGTAGTGGAAAGGGAAGGAAAGTAACTCCAAAACTTGGAGGACTATTCTAAATTAAGGAATGTGTATCACCAACACATATTTTGGGCTCAAGGTTTATTTCCAGCAAGAAAATCTTTGCTTTCACTTCTATTTCTCTCTCTCCCTTCTCTTAAACCATTTGCCTTCTATTTGTTTCCATTATTCCTGTGATGGCCATCATCACCTTTCCATTTCAGGTCAGTAACTGCAGGTCATCCGTGTCTTCAGCTGCAAAGGAGATGGAAGACACCTTGAAGGCACACCTGCTTTGCATCCTTGAAGATCTTGTAGAGGATGAGTTGGCAAGGTTCAAGTTCCAGCTCACAAACATAGTTCTTGCTGAGGGATACAAGCACATCCCTCGGGGTACCCTCCAGCTGGCAACCCCAGTGATGCTTGCCGACAAACTAATCCAGTTCTACGGGGAGGAATACTGTAAAACTGTGACCAAGGACGTCCTGAATGCCATAAACCAGCGGAATCTGGCGGAGAAGTTCTGTCAGTCATTGGAAAAGTGTAAGTTGTGACCGTACTTATCCCTTCTTGCTGGACATGACTCAAGGTTTTCCCTGAGTAATTCATTATACACACCAGCAACACCAAATATAAAAAGAACTGTGTGTCCCGGTGTTTTAAAAATTATCTATTGAGATTAAATTCATGTTTATAATTCCAGCATCTCGGCCATACCTGCATTTGATTCTGATACTTGCTTTATCTCTTTGAGTATGTTTTCTTTCAGCTGCCTTGTAAAACACTTTTCGCTGAAAGTCAGACATGATGTACTGAGTAAAAGAAACTGAGACCTACAGGCCTTTCCTGTGAGACTTTATGTTTGTCTGGGCAGGGGTTAGGCTGGGCTTACTGTTTGCCCTAACTTTTGTCCATTATGAGAGACAATATCTTCAAACTCTTCCAATACTATTATTATTTTTTTTTACTTTCAAAACTCCTTTTAATCGCCTTATGATTTGCCTTTTTTTATTTTAACATTTATCATTTTTTACATTTTTTAGACAATATTTGCTTCCCCCCACCCCTTTAAATACTATTATTTTTGTAGCCTCAAAGTTGAAAAGCTTTACTTTCTATCTTAGAACCATAATAAAAAGACTGTCATCTTTAATTTATGGTTTATTCCAAAAGTTAAAAATCAATCATTTATACATACATACATACATATATATATATGTAAATCTTAGTTACAACAAAATCAAGTAGCATTCATTTGGGGAGGTTTCATTTCTGTTTTCATGCAGTTTTATTGTGGTATTCCTTTATATGTGTATCTGGGTAATGTCCCTGTTTTGCTAATATCACAAATATCCTATCAAGTGACAGTTCACCTCTATTGCTTCATTTATTTCTTGGATAATTTCCTGCTAAAGTCCTCTTGCAAAAGGATATATAGACAGTACACTTTCTACCTGTTTGTTGCCAAAAGTGCTTTTAATCAATTCTCAAACTTGAAAGATAACTGGGTTAGAAGTAAGGTTCTAACTGGACTTAAAAATCTGTTTACCTTATTATTTTGAAAGAATCGCTTGTCTTCTATTACTTACTGATGATGAGTCTGATGTCAACAGATTATCATTCTTTTGTAAGTGCTCTGTTGACTACCTCAATCCTGTTCCAGGCACTTTTAGGGCTGGTACAGTGGAGAGTGATGTAAAGATTTTTTTTTTTCACTATTTCTTATGCTGGAAATTTGGAAGGCTTTTTTCTATCACTATGAAGGTGATGTTTCATAAACTATCACAGATCTCCTACTTAGCTACAAAATATGTCCACAAACCTGTCCATTCTGACCATCTAACCTTGGGAATTAGCTGTATACAAACTTTATTCTCAACTAAATCTTAACTACACCTAGCCTGAAACTTTCATTTTTCCCCCCCAAGATCTGATTATCACATAGATAATATAAGCAGTGAGGTAGGAGATTTAGGAATAATCTATAAGCAGCCTAGAAATATGAGGGAGCTGATAAACAGGAGGTTTAATATTTGAGGATTGATATGGAAGAAACAATTGATTTGGAAGAAACAATTGATTGCTTCAAATTACCATTTCTAGCCCAAGAGAAAATGTCATCCTCAGGGAAGTCTCTTTATGAAAGTCTTTTACAGTTTTATTTAGGTTTCTTTCCTCAACAAATTTGAAAATATGAGTATGAAAAGACCAATTATTGGGACATCACACCCTTTCCACCACCATACCCAAGTCAATCAATATTGACTATGATTGATACCTTTGTATAAATAATGCTCTTATTTATCAGCAATACTCCAGTTACTATAGCTGATGCCTTTTGGTTGATAACATTCTTTTTGTGTCATTTTTATAGCCCATACCTTTCAGCCCATGAGACAGTCACTCTTATTTCTTGACCATTCCCATAACATAAAATACCAATATCTTTACTTGGGTCACACTTGGAAAATAGATATACTAAAGTTGAACTTGTTGATGTTAATTTGTTGGCACAGAGCTTGTAATTATAGTTCATGAAGAGGTTAAGCTTCGGCAACACTGCACTTCTGACTTTTTTTGTTTTACTCATGAACATTATCTTCCCCCTTCCCCAGCTGAAAAAAAGAAAAAGAAAAGGAAGCAAGAGAATGAAGCAGGACAGGATGGAGATAAAGGACAACTAAAGGTTTGTAAGCTTCCCTGGTGGAGGTTTTTTTGCCCCTGGAATAATAGACCGGAGTGTCCAGGCTCAAAATATAAGAGGTCGGCTGGCTTCTATATAATCCATAGTATTCCCCACCCTGTCATTCCATGTCAGCACCAAAATGTCTCCAAAGTGTTTTGGAGAAGACAAAATCCCAGCAAGAGCTAGCTATGACTCCTGTCTCTGCTGCTCACATGTGGATGACCATGGACACGTTTAATTTTCACAAGCCATTCTTCTCCAAAATAGAAATAACAACAATAATAGGGGCGTTATAAAGCTTGCTGGTTACTAAATAAAAACCAATTCATCTTCCTTTTTCTTTCCTTCACAAGCCTCATTTTCTGATTCTACCCATATGTACTGGATCACTTTCCATCTTCTACGTATACTCAACTTTCAGATGTCTTTGCCTTGGTTTTTCTGTTCTCTTTATCTAGGATGCCCTCATGCACCCACTCTTTTGCCAGATAAAATGATATCCATTCACAATATAGCCTGTGCAAGTGCTTACCACAGTATCTACCTTGTGGTGTGTTCCTTTCTATTCCTTTTAAAATTTTCTTTTCTTCCTATCCCCTTTCTATAAGTTTATGTCACATCAATTTGTTGTAGTCTTCCCTCACTTTACATCTCAAGAAGACCTAATCACCTCTTCAAATGTAGTGGCTTCTGAACTTGCCACCATTGGTGTTTTCAGGCTCACATCATAATGCAGTATAATTAACTCCTCACTTACCTCTCTCAAAATTTATTGATAAATTTTATGTCCTCCAGAAGGGGGCCCTGTATTATACTTCATACAATGGTCAGCCTCTGAGTTAGCATATAGAAGGATTCAACTTATAGAATCTTATCATTTGTTTAAAAAGCTAATGATATTCATGCATTCATAAATGATAATCTTATTAAGTCTCTTTGTTATCAATAGATAATGGCCATTATCATTTTCTCTGTTTCTTTCTAGAAATTAATAAAAATTTTTAACCCGAAGAAAACACCCAATGAATCTACTTCTTATCCCAGAGATCCTCAAAGAAGCAATCATAAGGAAGCAGCAACCAAGAATCAGCGCTTTCCTGACTTGATCAGGCGACTTAATCTGGACAATTATTATCCCAAAAAGATGACCAAAGTCAATACGTTCTTGATAAGTAAGACCTCCCTACATGGCACTCAACCAAAAGCTGAAGGGGAGCTACCATTTTGCTTTCTAGAAAAACTTTTGGTATTAGATTATCATTTTCGATATCTAGTTTACAGAGATAATACAGAAACATTATCTACTGTGCCCCAGGCACTGAGAACCACAGAACTAGGAGGAACACTTGAGGACTTTTTCATTATCAAAGAAACACAATCAACTACAGCACAAACTTGCATTCACCCAATGGACATACAAATGGCAATTTTTCACTGTGCAGATGATTTTACAAGACAGTATATTTTAACCAAACTTTCCATTTGTCAGTATGCACTCCCACTTTTGGTGCCCAATCCGTGCAACTCCAAAATTGAATTGCCACTTTGGTCTCTCACACAAATTAGGAAAAGCTGGAGAGAGGTAGAAAAAATAGGATGGGAGAAAAAAATTAAAAGTTATAATAACCAGTTGATCAGTTGTCAGCCTACACACGTTGTATCATTCATAAGAGTTGGAAATTATGTCTCTACTTCCAAATCACAAATTTTGAATTTACTCCTGAGTAAAGGCAAACATGACCATTTTCCCCACCATCATTCTCGGGAAGACAATAATCGATGTTTTTTGGTAGAAGGTATGGTGGAACTCTGCTGGTTCTGCCCAGGAGGTAGAGCTGAAGACAGGTTTGAAAATTGCATTGCTTTCACAAATCTCCATGGAAATGCAGAAACACATGAGAGGCAGGTCAGGTTTCTGCAAGAGGTCTCTTCGGTCACGGTTATCCTGTTGTCAACTTCTGATTTTGACAAAATGAATAGTTTCCTACTTGAATTTCTGAAATCACCCAAACCTCTTATATGTTTGTTTGAAAGTGTTGAAAATATTATGGATGAGAATTCTGCTCACAAGGTGAGAATTGGGATCAAGAATCTAAATAAGATAGAGATAGCTGATAAAATTACAACTACACTAAAAAAGTTACTGAAGAATTCTGCATCTCCTTATAGTTTGAGTAACTGGGCCAACATTGCAAGAAAATATGAATTTATTATTGACAAGGACCAAACAGACTGCCAAGAAGCAGGAGAAAAAGCAGACATCCTGATGGACATCTTGAGAAAAGTGAAATTATCTGAGATAAAAGAGAAGTTACTACCTCTCCAGGGAGGTCTATGGCATGATTGGTGTAAGAAGGACAAGGAACTCCATCATCTGAGAGAAAAAGGCAACAGGAGCATTGAACAATACAAGAATGAGATTGAGATGGAAAAGCAGAAAATACGCTGTGAACAGTATCACAAAGTGATTATCCTTAACGATTTGATGAAGACCCTACTTGAAAGTCTTCAGACACACCTAGACACCCACACGGAGCTCTACTTTCTGCAGGGGTTGAGTATGTTAATAGACCAACTAACCAGCAAAGAATTAGAAACCCTCCACCTGAAGTACAGACAACTGCTGGCTCAGGTGCAAACAGAAAAGCAGAAGCGCTCAAAGAGAGACTCCCTCAGACGCTGGGAGTCTGAGCTAGAAATTGTTTCCAGAGACATCAGAAACTCCACCCTGGGAATTGAGCATCTCCTGAGAGAAGTGGGTCAGATCTATGAAGCTCTGGAAGAAACTTCTGCAAAAACAAATACACTATTTCTCTCCCTCCCCCAAATGGCTGCTGATCTGATGATATCTGGGGCCCCCATTGAGCTGATGGATGGGGATGCTTCTTATGTGCCCCTGAAGTGGGTAGCAGCTGTTTTCAACAAGGTCTCTGAGAAAATTGGGAACAAACGGGTTTTTGTTCTCTCTGTCCTTGGCCTGCAGAGCTCAGGGAAGTCCACTTTGCTGAATGCAATGTTTGGGCTGCAGTTGAGTCTCAGTGCTGGGAGATGCACCCGAGGTGCCTACATGCAGCTCCTCAAGGTGGAAGAGGTGCTTAGGGAACAGTTGGGCTTTGATTTTCTGCTCCTTGTAGACACAGAAGGACTTCGGGCCTCAGAGGTCATTAATAGCAAAGCACAGAATGAGGAAAATGAATTGGCAACTTTTGTCATTGGACTTGGAAACTTAACTCTAATCAATATTTTTGGGAAGGATCTATCAGAAATACAAGATATTCTGCAAATAACTGTCCATGCCTTTCTCAGAATGAAACAACTGAATATCTCTCCAAGATGCCTGTTTGTTCATCAAAACATAGAAGAAATCATCGACACGAATGAAAGTATGGAAATGCGAACACGGTTGCAAGAGAAACTAGATGTAATGGCGCTTGCTGCAGCCCAACATGAACAACGCTCAGATATTTGCCACTTCAGTGATGTCATTCATTTTGATGCCAAGACCCACATCCATTACTTTGCTCACCTCTGGGAAGGTAATCCCCCAATGGCCCCTCCTAATCCCTGCTACAGTCTCAGTGTTCAGGAACTGAAAAGCAGGATTCTTAAGCATGCTAAAGAATCGAGAACAAGCATTTTGAAGTTCTTGGAACTTCATGTCCGGATAAGGGACCTATGGAAGGCCTTAGTGAACGAGAACTTCATTTTCAGGTTCAAGAACACCCAGGAGGTCCTGGCTGTGACTAAACTGGAGACCACGTACATCAGCTGGACCTGGCAACTGAGAAGTCACGTGCTGGACTTGCAGAGTCATCTAACCAGCCAGATTCAGAGTGGAGATGTTGAGGGGATCAAGAGAAGCACATTGGAGAATCGAATTGTGGAAAAACATGAAGCCATTAAGCAAGAGTTTGAAAAATGTTTTCGAGAAGACCTAGATAGAGAAATCTTGTCTAAGTGGAAAGGACGATTTGAAAAAGATTTGAAGAATCTTAAAGAGGATCTTGTAGTAGAAACATTGAGAAAATGTGAGGATCAAATTAGGGGAAAGAAAATACAAGACCTTTTGAAGGAGCAAAAGGTAAAATTTGAGTATAAGTTATTAGAAAAAGTAAAAGGGAAGGCCTTCCAGGGGACAGAGTTACATGATGAGGAGCTCAGAAATATGTTCAACAAGGTCTGGTCAGAGAGCATCTCCATTCCATTGCCTCCCACACTCCCATGTGCTGAGGGTCCTGACATTGATATTGACCTAGAGAACATTCTCCTGGAGCATTTTAAACAGCACCCCAATATTGTGAATAAAGTTAGATATCGGGATACAAAGAAAACATTTTCTATCAATTATTCCAAGCATGTTATCACCTCTCCAGAGCTCCAGATGTGTGGGCCTTCTCTGGAAGGGTTTGAAAAAGAAGTTAACAAGATCACAGCTCAAATTATGACATTGGTTAAAGAAAACATACACAGAAGAGAACAACAGAATGAGGGCTACAGTTCCAGTTACTTCCATGAAATCCTTCATATAATTCATACTGAGGCTGTGGCTGCAACTAAAGGAGGCAGATTCATGCTCACAAGCAGATATAAACTAGAACTTGCTCTAGCGCTCTTCCAAGAGGCAGCCAACAGCTTTAAAAAGATGTGCATTGCTTTCAGGAGAACGAACAATCCTGTCCTGTACCTAGAAAGCCAAAAGGAAGAATCTTTTGCTGATTTTAAGTTGTCTTACAAAAACTGCCACAACACTGACTGATTTCTTTGGTGCAAAGAGTTTCTGCTACCTTATGAAATGATATAAATACTGAAAGAGATTGTTAGTTTCTTGTCTAGCTTTTTTCCCTTTTATGATAGCATCTCTGTAAACCATATAAATAAGCCCTATCAGTTAAATACTATCACTTTGATCTTTTCTGGGACTTTGAGAATTAGCACATGATTCTGTAAATAAATCTCTAAATGAGTGTTTTGTCAAAAGCTTAAGTTGAATATTCATTAGAAATAGCTCAAAACCTGTATTTCAATTTTTGACTAATGACATCTCAATTAGCACGATTATAGAGCACAAGAAAATAAAATGGAAAATAAAAAAAAAACAAGAATGTATTGGATAGTCTCCCTCCCTTCTCTTCCCTTCATGTCTTCCTTAATAAATCTGTTACAGGGCAGGGAGAGAGCCACCCCAGACTCCGCAAACTTGCCTACTCTAAATGGGTTCTGCCATCCGTCACATCAGCACAAAACATATGAGACTGTAACGGGAAGGAACTTTAATGCAATTAGGAAACAATACAGGAAAGGCAAAGAATCTAGTTTCTAAATCAAGCACCCAAAGTCACCTGTCCCCTCGTGGGTAAAAGTCCACCCAAGCAGGATTGGCCCAGAGCAAGACCCCAAAGCCTGCCACAAGTCTAAATAAAGCATCTTCCAGTGGGGACCCCCAGAAAAGGATCATAAACAACCAGACATGTATGGAGGGAAAAGAGCAAAATCAAAATCAAGACAAAAACCGCCATTGTCATATACCCACGGGTCTCTCACCCACATCTGTGTCACCTAGTCCACGACCAAAAGGCAAGTGCAGTTTCTTAATGTGTCTCTCGGCTCCATGTGCCTCCTCCAGGTCTCCTTCTGGCTCCATCCTGCTTCCTTCCTTCCTCAGTCTCCAATGCAGCTTCTTCTCACCCTGCTCAGCAACACCCTCCTTTTTGGGTGGGGCAGGGAACCTGGAACCTCCCCTTTTCCTGGGGACCACCCTGTTACATATTCTTTCCTTCATTTGCTTAATTATCAATTTAGTCCCTGCTATTGAAGTCACCTTTGTAGATGTTGGGTTCGGAGAGTGGGGTCTTTGGGTTTGAAAGGGAACCGCTAAGCAAATGAAATCTTTCCTTGCTGCAGCCCAACATGAACAGCGCTCAGATATTTGCCACTTCAGTGATGTCATTCATTTTGATGCCAAGAGCCACATCCATTACTTTGCTCACCTCTGGGAAGGTAATCCCCCAATGGCCCCTCCCAATCCCTGCTACAGTCACTAAAAGAGTCATAGGCCTGGTGCAGTAAATAATGCAAAGTAAATGTAAACAAGTTTTGCTTATCTAGATGAGATTACCTAAATGAGTTTACATTTTAACAAGGACAGACAGCTGCCCAGACTGATTGCTCTCCCAAGGCATCCTCGAATACCTGTCTTTCACAAACTTTTGTGCTTACTGACCTATGTTATCAATGTAAGATGGTTGTGTATAAAAAGAAACCCTTTGTACCTAGACAGGTGCTCAGACTTTACAGGGCTACCCAGGTCTGAGACCTCATGCATGAGTAATAAAGCTTCTCCTGACCTCACCATTCCTGAAGTACCGCTTGCTCTTCCCTTGCCTGGGTAAAAGGCTAGAATTTATTTCTGCAACAGGTTAACTCTAGGAAGTTTTGCCAGAGCTCCCCTTTCAGCGGCACCAGCGAGTTTCCCAGGTGAGTTTGTCTGCAAGACAGAGGAGTTAGTTATATCCAAAAGGGCAGGTGTGTTATAAAAGAGAGGGAAGGATAAAGAATGTTTGTACAGACACAAGCCGGCAGAAAAGAGCTGCCCCTGAAAGAGACAGGTTTGCAAAGAGAAGCCTGCATAGTCCCAGGAGGCAGCTTTGGGAGGAGCAGCCTCTGCTGCTTTGCAAAGGGAGGTCAGTGAAGGGAGGTCAGTGAAGAGAAGAAGCTGCACGGTCACAGGTCGCCAGCGGGCAGGAGGGCTGCTTCCCCGTGCCAGTGCAGAAATGCACTGAAAGTCCTCTTTTTGGGAGGGGCTTATCCCTTCAGGGAGTTAACTTTTGTTCGCCTAATTACTTCTAGGGTGTGACTAGGTTGATTTGTTAGGGTCAGGATTCTCTGCAATGGCTCCAATCTCCATATCCCACCTCTGCTCTGTACCTCCTGATACTCCCTACAGTAGTCTGATACCTGCTATAGCAGTTGGCGCCTAAGGAGTTTTCATTTCTATAGCTGGCTTAACGACTATGTTAATCGCTTCTACCCTCACTTCCAGCTCCAAGCCTTGTGTGAACCAGGTTTCGGATCTTGTGTTGCCTCCTTTGCAACTTTTCTACTCTTAACCTCTGTCACATTTTCATAGGTTTGAGGTTGTGGTGGGCAGCAATGGACACAGAGCAGGTTTTCTGATCCAGCAGACCGGGTAAAGGAGGAGTCAGAGTCCTCAATGGCTTTTGCAGGTTTTTTATTTAGATTTACCAGGCATATGGCAGGCAGGGGTGCTGGGGGGCCAGGAGGCTGGCAATCCTCCCAGCCCCCAACAAATCCTCACTCTATCTGGGCTCTCTCTGGTGTTCTCTCTGCTTCTCTTCTCTCGGCTTCTCGGCTTCTGCTGGCGTCCCCGTGATGCCGCCCTTAAAAGCCCAGTGTTAGCCCAGGTGAATCCCATCTACCTATGCCCACACCCGACTCCAGGTGCCCGCCATCAGGCATGCATTAGGGACCACAGGGTTCGGTCATCTATCCTAATGGCGGGAGGGCAGAAAAGCCTGATGATTTTACCTTACCCTACAGAGGTGCTATCTCACAGTGATTCTGATTTGAATTTCCTTTAAAATAATATTCAGAATTTTTTTCATGTGCCTGCAGGTCATTAGTGTGTCTTATTTGAAGAAGTTTCTGTTTAGGTCTTTTTCCCGTTTTTTGATTGGGTTGTTTGATTTTTGCTGTTGAATTGTATTGGGATTTTTTGTTTCTTTTGGAAATTAACCCCTGTTGGACATGTGATGTGCATATAAATTCTCCCAGTATATGGCTTGCCTTTTTGTTTTTGTGGTGGATAAAAACCATATAACAATTTCAATAGATGCAGAAAAAGGAATCTGAAAACTGACGACTCCTCATTGATGCAGCTGTTGGCAGGCCAGATAGAACCTCCTGGGGGTGGTGGATCACTCCCAGTTTCAAAGTGTCAGGGGAGCTCCTCCCTGCTGAGGATGCAAACCACACAGGTGTCTGCAGGTAATGGGGAATGATGATGTGTGAGCGCCCCCTGCAGGCCGCACCCTGGAATGTCAGTGGAGATTTCTGATAAGAGGGTCCACAGAGCAGCACCTTTCCCTAGGTCCACGCCCACTGCAAGGGAGCACAGGGAGATGTTATGCAAGTAGCTGAGGGATCTAGATAAGCTGATTTTAAACTTCATGTGGAAAAATACCCAAAAAGTTTGCAAAAGTGTCACAAGAGAAATGAAATACCCCCTCCCCCACCCAGTGTCTAGAATATAAATACAGATGACTATCTTGCCATAATTAAGAGTTTCCCAAATGGTTATGGGAGGTTGAGAAGCCAGTGTTCTGATCTAAGACAAACATTACTCAGTAAGTGATTTGGTGATTGAATGCCACAGGAAAAATATTCATCTCACTTTCACATTAATTCAGATTAAAACAAATGGATCAAAAGTTTGTTTATAAAAGGAATGTACAAAGTACACAAGAAATGCCTCTACACTCCCCAATCCAGAAGAAAAGTCTGTATAATTGAGGCACATTTTCTTAAGACACTTTGAGAAAGTGAAAAGTTTCATCACATGAAAATCAAGTAGCTCTGTAGGAAGAAAAAAGGCGAAACCAAAATCAAAGATAAACCTCAAACTAGGGGAAAATATTTGCAATTTTAATTAACATAATGGTTGAGGAGTTGCTATGTATCCAATTTTAGAAAGCTCAAGTAAAAATGGTAAATAATATAAACAGATCAAAGGACGTATCCATGGTTCCTGAATGATAAACATGCTCACAGGTCACGGATAAGCGATATGGGTACTGAAAAGATAAATGACAGTGTGCGTTCCACCACCTGAGACATATCAAAGAGCCTAGCCTTGCAGCCTGGCCGTGTCGGGATGGACTCAGACAGTCCTGGCGGGGCTGTGAGTGGCACCGGGAACAATCTCTAATGAAATAAGCCAGAAAGAAAAAGAAAAATACCGGATGGTCTCACTCATAGCAGGAATCTAGAGAACTTAAATAAGGGACCAGGAAAAAGAATAACTATAAGAAAGTGAAAATCAAAATCAACAAAAAACTGTGAACCAGAGACACTCTATGGGGGGTGGAAGTGGGGAGGGGAGGAATTGGGGTCAAAATAAGGGGGTTGCAATTGTATGGGGAATATAAAAATAAAATTTATTTAAAAAAATAAATAAATAAAAAGGATGTGATGTGATGGGTCCCACCCTTGGGTCCCCCCCCCCCACATACCAGTCTGTGCGTGTCTGTTTAGGAACAGATGAAGCAGGAGGAGGAGAAATCAGAGGGGGAAGCAGATGGTGGAGAGGAGATTGAGGGAGGGTGCCTAGCAGGTGGAGAAGGAAGCAGAGGCACACGAGAGAGTCGGTGGGGGGAGAGTGGAGAGAAGACTGGGAGGAAGAAGAGGAGGAGGAGAGACAGAGAAGATGGAAAAGCGTGGGGAGAGGGGGACGGTGTGGAGTGGAAGACGCTCGAGAATGGGCAAGGCGGACCGTGAGGAGGAGTCAGTGGGGTGTGGACAGAGGAGGCGGTGGGAGGGTGAGACAGCGGCCGTGGAGGAGGTGGAAACACGGAGGATGGAGCAGCGTTACCAGATGACAGGAGAGCTGGCTGGAGGTGGGGGTGAAGGAGGGGCCAGGTGGAGGGGAAGCTGGAGGACGAAGCGGGTGCAGAAGGATGAGAGAACCGGGTGGAGGCTGCAGGAGGATACAGAAAGAGGAGGCAGATGTTTCCGGCTGGACCAGGCGGAGAAGGAGGCCGGAGGAGGAGAATGACGTGAGGAGAGTGGGGCGAGGCTGGACAGAGCGGGGTTTTGGAGGGGGAGAAAGAAGAAATGGAGAGTAGGTCGTGGTCACCTGCAGCATTCAGGGAGGCAGAGGATGGAGGCGCAGTGGTGGAGGGTGGAGCAGGAGGCAGAGGACGAATGAGACAGTGAAGATGGGACAGTGGGGCACAGAGGTGGAAGTTGGAGAGGACGTTGGAGAGGGTGAGGGGTGAAGAGGTGGATAGAATGGGAAGAGATGGGAGATCCTAAGGTCAAGGATTCAAGGACAAAAGTGACCCACCTCCAACAGTGGAAGCACCATCGTCGGGTGGAATGGCAGCACCCAAGGTCCTGCCCAGTGCCCAGCAGCCACTCTTCTCCCTGTACCTGGCAGGTGGAGTCTCTGTCTCTGTCTCATCTCTCACTGACCCATCTGCCCGCTCGATTGCAGGGCTCGACCCACACGTCCAGGAGACAAGGTCTCACAGCGACAGGCCTCCTGGTGAGTGTGTTCTGCTCCCTACTCGTCTCAGGTTCTGTAGGGACAGAGGTTCCTGGGTGGGCAGGGCTTGTGGTCTGAATCTGAGTTTGACGTGCCCCTGGCACTGATATGAACCCTCCTCTCCAGCCTCCATAGCCCCATGGGTCTAGGGAGCTTCCCGTGGTGCCACTGTCCAGCAGAGGAGGCTGATCAGAAGCTAATGATCTCCCAGTAGGGGCTACAGGGAGCAGTGGACAGGAGGAGGAGGGCTGGAGGGGAAGGGTGAGTGGCCAGGTGGTGAGGATGAATGATGAGAACGACATGGATGGAGACGAGGATGGAGGTGAGGCAGCAGTAGCAGAAGAGGGGGGAGGAGCATGGGTAGTTCAATTAAGAAGATGAGGATGATGGAGAGGCAGGTGATGGAAGCTGGAAGAGGCTACATGCTGAAGATACAGAGGACATTGGAGAAGAATTTGCAGTAAGACAGAGAGTGAAAGAGGAAGTGCATGCTGAAATGTAGGGAGGAGGTGACAGAGGAAGCAGGAGGTAGTGACACGAGCAGGCATGCTGTTGAGAATGGAAAGGCAACAGAAAGGAGAAGGTGGAGAATGAACACAAACCTTGGAGAGATGAGAGAGGATGAGAGAGGGAGAGCGTGGCAGTGGAATATGGACAGAGGGAGCTCGCAGAGGATGAAGATAACATAAGAGGCACTGGATGGAGAAGAGTAGGGTACAGTAGGTGGATGGATGGATGAAGAATGGATAGAGCTGGATGGAGGTGGATGGAGGTGGATGGAAGTGGATGGAGCTGGATGGAGATGGATGGAGGTGGATGGAGGTGGATGGAGGTGGATGGAGGTGGATGGAGCTGGATGGAGCTGGATGGAGCTGGATGGAGATGGATGGAGGTGGATGGAGCTGGATGGAGCTGGATGGAGCTGGATGGAGATGGATGGAGGTGGATGGAGGTGGATGGAGATGGATGGAGGTGGATGGAGGTGGATGGAGCTGGATGGAGGTGGATGGAGCTGGATGGAGCTGGATGGAGCTGGATGGAGGTGCATGGAAGAGGAAGATGGGAGATGAAGATGATGGAGGGTGAGGAGGAAAGGAAAGACAGAGAAAGAGGTGAGATGAGCAAACGAGGGTGGTGAGGCAGAGGGATGCTTGGGGCATGAGGAGGCGTACGCAGGGATGGTGATGAGGAATAAGCATGGAGACCAGCTGGAGATGAACAGAGGCGCGGCGATGGGGCAGATGAGGGAGAGCGTGATGGAGATGGATGGAAAGGAAGATGTGGAGTGAGACGCAGGAGGAGCCTGAGAAGATGGGGCTGCAGGAGGAGAAGCCAGACGACCATGGAGTAATTGTAGCACGCAGGGGGATACAGTGGGGAGGGGGTGAAAGCAAATGCAGAGAAACTTAGACAGGAGGAGGATGAGGAAGATGGAGGCAGGAATTGGAGAGGAGACTGCAGGGAGTTGGGGGTGAGAGGAGGGTGGGTGTGGAGAAGCTGGAGGGTGGACAGATGGAGGGTGGAAAGAGGAATACAAGGAGGATGGGACGAGGGGTCGGCAGGGGTGGAGAGCGCAGGAGGGAAAATGCTGAAATGTGGGAAGTTTGATTGACAGAGTGGGTGATAGAATATGCGAGAGGAAGTTGTCTGGGCATGGATGACGTGGAGAAGCGTATCTCAGGAGACAGGGTCCATCTCCCCCCCTCAGGACCTCCTACCCCAGAGTCCACAGAGGTCCAGGGGGCTGTCGTGGGCTGGTGCTGAGACCTTGCAGTTCAGCTTGGGAAATGGACCAGGACTGAGCTGGACCTTGGGCCAGGGCCCTGGATCTTGCAAGTGTGGCCTCTGCCTGCCTGGGGTCAGAAGCAGCAGTGTCTGTCTCAGCATCAGAGGGAGGGCCAGACCTGGGGACAGTACCTTGGTAGGATGTGGCCACGGGAGCTTGGGAGCACCTTCCCAGCCAGTCCTTTAGGCTATGGTTCCACAGGTCTGTGCGGGATCAGGTAGCCAGGCCATCGCCACATGGAGACAGGCCCCAGTAAGGGGGCTGGAGGGCAGACAGATGGAGGGTGGTTGAGGTATGTTGCCTCAGGTTGAGTGGACAGCTGAGTAGGGGACGTGCACAGGCATCGGCTATGTGGGCATGTGGCTGTGGTGGGGGCAGGGCAAGAAGCCAGCTGAGACCCGAGGCCCTGTGAGGTGAACCCTCAAGGGCTACTCTTGGCACAGGGCCCCAGCAGGGCTCTGAAGCCCCCTTTGGATGAGTCCAGGGTTGGTCATGGTCAGAAGTTCTGGTGAGGCAAGGGGAAAAGAGGGGCCAGAGTGGCAGAAGTAACAGCCAGGAGGGGTGAGGTTGGGGTACAGGAATTTGTGGATAGCAGAGACAGACACTTTGAGGGGACCAGGCAGGATGGGCCCCAGTACACCTGGCTGCATGAGGCTGTCAGTCCTTGGGCAGCCCAGCCCCAAGGACAGGGACGGGTCTCTTTCTGGGGAGCTGAGTGAGGACATAGCCCACCCCTTTCAGCACAGACCCTTTCAGTCTCCAGAGGCCGTGAGAACTGGAATCTGAAATGGGCTGGGGTCCTGGGTCTGTGGAAGGATTCGGAACAGTGGGGACTTTGCTTCTGGCTTCAGTGGGGTTGGGACTTCCAGGGGACATGGGTCTGCTGGGTCTTTGGAGGGTCAGAAGGGCTGGGGAGTACTCAGGGAGAAGGGAGGGAGTAGGCCAGGGACCCAGTAGGACATGTGGAGGCCTCAGGGGTCCCAGAGGAGGAGTGTTGGCTGCACAGGGCACTTTCAGGAAGAAGGGGCTGGAGCGGGGAGGGCAGCCGCACTCCTTGGTGAAAATCCATGGAGCCATAAATGCCAGACATGAACTTTAATAAGTACAAACAAAAAAAGGCACACTAAAACTCATCCAATGGACAAGAGATATTTGCACTTCATTCTGTCGACTTTCCCAAACCGAACCCTGAGGGGCCCGGAGATGGCCCTGCTCATCTGGCTGAGGCTTCAGGAGGCCTGGGCTCTGCAGGCAGGGTAGGGCAGACCCGCGGAGCTGGGGCACTGGCAGCATCTCCCCGTCTCCCCCCCGGAACAGTAAGCCCTGTTCAACGTGTAGGTCACCTGTTCCATCTACAACCCGGTGACTACCCCACCCTCCCCCCTCATGGTCCTCACCCCTCAAGACGTGCTGCAGGACTCAGGCCCACAGCCAGAGATGACCTCAGGAGGGGCTGGAGTCTAAAAGGGGACCCCTCTCAGAACTGGAAAGGGCATCTCACTCCCCACACCCTGGAACATGATGCAGTACACTCCTAGGGTCAAAACATTCACCCTGGAGATACCATAATATTCATCAGAAACTGAGCAGGGATGAAGGTTCCCATGAACCCCAACTTCATAAGAAGGAGGCTGACAGGGAGGCAGGTCCCGCGGAAGCTGCTCCAACTCTGCCTGCTCTCTGCACTACATCCCCTCCGGGAGCACCAGCTGAGTCCACTGCAGGGGTCCAGCCAGCCTCCTGCAGCCGGGCCTGGGCCTCCTCCCAGTGCTGCCTGTGGTGGGTCAGCCCCACCCTCCACCCCACCCGCTCTCAAGCCAGGATCCCCAGACCTTGATGTCCTGGCACCCCTCATGTGAAAGGACACCGGGACAGTGGCTGGAGAGCTGGGCTCAGGGCCACCATGGCACTTGTACTGAGTCAGGGGCTCTGCAGGCCCACCAAGGTCTCTACCCTGTGCAGTGTCCCGTCGTAGGCACCCTGAAGGCCGCAATTCCAGGCAGGCACCTCAAGTCTCTGGCTCTTGCGGGAGGGGGAACCACTGGCAGCACCTGAGCCAGATGGTGGCGGTACTCCTGTTTCTGGAGGAGGAAGACCCATTGGCCTCTGGATGAACTCACGATGGATGATGCACATGCGCTGCACGGTGCCGGGGTGGGGGGCGGGAGGGGGGGTGGGGGGGTGGCGGGTGACAGCTGCATGTTGCCTGGGCTGAGGACCCCACCCAGTCCACTCCCATCAGGGAAGGTCACCCCAATCCCCATGTGTCCCCTCCTGGACCTTCAACTCCTATGGCCTCAGCTCTCCCTTGTCCACACAATTCTCAAAGCCCTGCATGAGAATTCTCACATCTGACCAACAGTCCAAACAATCCAGGGTCAGAGGAAGCGAAGCATCGCCCTATGTGCCCCTCACTGCCCCCAAGGTCAGGAAATGGCCATGCACCACCTATCACCCACCTGGGGGGCCTCCATGCCCAAGTTGCACCTATGAGGAGCACATCTGGGTCAGAATGTCTGCCTGAACCTCATGAAGGGGCACCAGGCAAATTGGGGCAGCAAGTGCAAGGGAGGGTGGGGGACACTGGGGTTCTCTGCCCCTATCGGCTTGGGCTTCAAGGGTAGGCCTGCTCCCTGGGAACCACATACCAACTGGGGCAGGGAGGGCCGTGGGCTTCTGAAAGTTAGGGTGTGGAAGAAGATTCAGCTGTGGACCCTGCTAGTGCCCCACCCCCATCCTCCTGGGGCAGGCTCCTATTTCGGGGTGTGGGGCCTTCTGGGTTTCATTAGCCATGAGTGTCTGAAACTGAGGCGCTTCCTGGTCCATCACGACCATACCATCGGTCTAACACTCCCCAGATTAAAACAGCACATGGTGAGCTGATGCTTGGCCCAGCTCCCTGCTGAACAAGAGGGCAGGGTGGGCATCCTCAGCCCAAGCGTCCTGCCCAGGGCCCATGAGTCGGGAGGCTAGTGGCCACTTGGACCATGAGCACCCTGTGCCCTGAACTTAGGACCAGGAACAGCTGCCCAGTTGGTCCTATGGGACACTGTGGTTCCTGCAGTGCTTCTTCCACAGGGTAAGGCCTGCCTGAGGGTGGCCAGGCGTAGCCCAGAGCTGGGGTGGCCAGGTCAACCCAGGGTGCAGACATGCCCTTGGACACACAGCATTGGGTACCTTCTTTGGGATGCAGTCCCACTATGTGGGGGATCCCTGCAGGCCCCAGGATAGCAGAATAACTGTCAGGCCTCGTCACCCCTCCTAGTTCAAGGGGATCCCATTTTCCAAGAGCCCTGTTCCTGGAAAATGAGTTTTTTTGTCTATCCAGATGAGAGGACGGAGGATGTTGACTCAGCTTGGTAGGATCATGGGGACCGCAGAGTCACTTGGGGGTGTTAGAGGTACAGGGGGCCCCCAGTGTGGCCTGCACACAGACACCCTTCCTGCTGACCTTGAGGTTATGGGATGCATTCATCATCCATGGGGAGTGGATGCTGACAAGCATGGCGTACACTTTGCTGAAGCTGCAAAGGTGTGTGTGCTGGGGTCCAGCACAATATTGCACACAAGGGCGTGTGTTTGTGCTGCGTGGTGAGTTTGCAGGACCCTGCAGAGAATGGCAGGAACGAGGGGCCCTCCCTGCGTGTATCCTTTGGCAACGACTGTGCCCAGGGCATCCTGGGCAGAGCAGAAGAAACAGGTGCCCTGAATGTGCCCGAGGTATGGGGTGAGGTGGGCCTGAGCCCCCAGGGTGGGAGAAGAGGAGGGGCTTGTAACTTAAATGCTTGCCTATGGACAAATGCTACTCAGGCTGCCCCAGGAGGGCATGTAGTATTTCCTGCACAATACCCTGGCCCAGCCCTGGGCCTGGGCTCACCCTAAGACTCAAATCCCCGAGCCACTCTTAAGTTTTCAGACCAAAATGCCACACTGGTCTGTTCCAAAGCACCCAGATGTTCTGCAGGAGGCGCCAGACACCCCAGAGGCAGAGGCAGCCACTGTGCCTGGTGAGCTGCCCACACCACAGCCTCCCCACCTCAGCCAGAGGCCATGATCAAGACCATCCTCTCACAACAGAGTCCTCAGGCACCTTCAGGCCTCCATGTTCTACCTCAGGAGGCTGAACTTGGACTCTCCCCACCATGTCAGCTCAAGCCAAGGTTCCTCCAGGCACATCCTCGTGGAGCAGTGAACCACAAGGGGAAGGCCTGGGCCCTGCCTGTCCCTTCCACTTCCCCTTTTCCTTGAGAAGCTTCAGGGCGCAGGACAGGGCTGGCACTCAGACACTGGGGATCAGAGCCAGAGAGCAGCCAGGCAGAAGCCCCCGGGACACAGGCCCATGGGCCTCGCCCGAGGAGGGCAAATGGATTGGGGCAGAAGTTGACCCAGTGTGCTCTCTTTCAGCTAAGGTACAGCCTATGATTTCCCCGCAGCAAATAAACTCTACAGAGCCCAGGCTGCAGGCCTCTTCCCAAGGCGATGGCTCTGGGGGTCGGAACCCTCCCTTCCAGTCATCCATGAGGTTACTAATAGATTACCCCAATCACTACCATTTTTTATGGATTTAAATGTACCTTATCCTTCTGCCTTGGCTTGGCTCACAGGACTACCCTGGCCCTGGCATACTGAGGGGACCATGAAGCCCCATCCTCCCCAGTCTGCTGGGCAGCAGGCTGCCAAGCCCAAGACACCCCTCCTGTCCTGTGATGCCCATAGTCCATGCCCCACCCAGGACTGTGACAGGCTCCAAATTCATGGAGCCAGAGTATCACTGGCAAGATGAAGGTCTGAGGCGGATCTGGCTACCTGGCGCCTTGTACCTGCCACACCTAGCCACTCAGCCAAGCTCAGGGTCAGTCGGACCAGTGCCCCAATATGCACACTTGGGTGGCAGCAGTCAGGTTTTCTTCCTGAGCAACCACCAGGCCACAAGCATTCGACCATGTTGAGCCTATTCTGGGAACTCACACCTCTACACTGACCAGCCTGGAGAGGCTCACTCTAGGTCTCAAATCCCCTGACCACTCTTAAGTTTTCAAACCAAAATACCAGACTGGTCTGTTCCTAAGCACCTAGATGCTCTGCAGGAGTTGCCAGACACACCAAAGGCAGAGGCAGTCACTGTGCCTGGTGAGCTGCCCACACCTCAGCCTCCCCACCTCAGCCAGAGGCCATGATCAAAACCATCCACTCACTCCTTGAGTCTGTGGGATGCCTGGTCAGCTGGGCCAGCACGGCTACAGCAGGGCTGGTGCGTGCGCCTCTGGTTCAGTCCAGGACAGTCTGTGCAAACCACGGTAGGAGGGTGTGGGGGCAACTCTATCCTCTGGCCTGACTAGGCTCCTATGGCCCTTCCTTCCTTCCCACCTTCCATCTCTTCCCCTGCCCTGCCCTGCTCCTGTACAGTGACAGTGAAGACCAGCAGAGAATCCAGACCGGACCCAGTGCCATCATCAGGTGAGCAGACACTTGCAGATGCTGCAACCGGCCATTCACATCTAGGATCTCAGTTTCACACCTTTTGCTGCTGGATCTTCCAGGACCTAGAAGAAAGGGTTGACTCAGCAGGGGGACCCTCAGGGGCCCAGTAGGGACCCTAGCAAGCACAGCAGATACCAACCCTCTCACACATCTGCACCTGCAAACAGAATGGGGATCTGTTCTTTGCTGTCCAATGCCCCACTCCACCTATCAGGCGGATCTCGTGGAGCAAGGGGTACCATAATTCTAGAACCAAACTTGAGGACACTATGCCCAGCTCCCATCTGAGCTACTGTCCTTTGTCTCCAACAACCCACTAGTGTCAGGGCTGAGGACCTGTGGGGCATTGTGGGAACAGACTGACTTGCCCCAGGGTCACTGCCCCAGCCTGGTTCAGGGCAACTCTCTACCTCCCCCTGGAGTTGTGTCAGCCCAGACCCCGGCCCTGGCCTACCTCACTCCCACAGGGATCCTGAGGGACCCAGAGGGTCCCTGAACTGGAGGCAGGGTCAAAGACGCTGACTTGGGTCTGGCCAGCTGTGGGGAGGGAGCCTCTCACCTGCTGCATCCTGGTCTGGGTCTCCATGAAGGGGCTGCCATGACTGAGGACCAGCTCCTGTGCCTGCTGAGACACCTGGGTGTGCACAGCCAGGTCGTAACTGTCCAAGACCAGGGGCCTCCCTGGTGGTGAAAGTGGTTGAGCACAGCGCTGTGAAGCTGTCCGCAGCCTCGGCAGCACAAGTTCAATCCCCAGCAGGCCAGGGAGCTACCCACATGGCGCAGGAGACCTCTCCTGACTTGCCTGCTGCTCCCCTCAGCACTTGAGTCTATCTGCCTGTTCTGTTCCCCACTCTGTCTCTGGTGGATCCTGTCACCTCCTGCACCTCTGGCCTGGACCCCAGTTCTTGTATGCATAAATAAATTAAAAAAAAAAAAAGACCAGCACAGCAGGCACATCATCTGAGCCTTCATCTTCATTGGTCTTCTCCTTGCAGAGGGGAAGGTGTGACCTGGCTGGCCAGTCCCACTGCACGCAGGCCACTCACAAGGCAGCAGGGAGGCCCCTGGCTCGGCAGCAGCTCACCTGTTCAGGTGGATGTCCCGAGACAACCTGGTGTTGCTGAAGGGAACACAGCAGGAGGCCCTCACCAGTGTGTGCGTCCTGGTCTAGCCTGGCGCTGGCCACTATGTCCGGGATGTCCAGCAGCACGTCTCCCCACCCGTCTCCACTAGTCTCCACAGGAGCCCTGGGGAACACACTGCTCAGGGCCCCACCTCCCGGGAAGGAGCTCTGCCAGGCCCCGGTTCCCCTGCTCGGTCAGTGCAGGCAGCGGAAGAAACGCCACATCACAGCCCAGGGCTGAGGGGCCTGGGCAGAATCATCCACTCACCTGGATGGGGTGTCTTATTGTCCACGAAGTGGCTCTGGAGGAGCTGGGGGGGGCACTTCCCTAGGCCTCCTGTGCCCACCTCTGGGCTCCTGAAGGTGCTGAACCCGGGCAGCTGGTGATCTCTGGTCCCACCTGCAGAGGAGTTGAGGCCCAGTCAGCCCAGACCCCACAGGGCTGCCGGCCCTGACCTCCCGGCCCAGACATCTGGGTAACGGGGTGACCTCCAAGGGGTTGGCCCAGCTGCTCCCCGGGGTACCCCCAGTCCAGGGTGGAGCCCCCACTCCAGCTGCACTGAGTGTGAGGGGGGAGATGAGCGCCCAAAGCAGGGCCCAACCCGCATCTCCCCACGCACAGATCAGAAGCTGCTGGACCCAGAAATCCTGAACTGGAGGGTCCGCGGGCTGCGCTTGCCAGTGCCCCCTTCACACTCTCCCTCGGGGGCCCCAGCCCCTCAAACCCTCCTCCTCCTCTCAGGTGGCTCTAATTCCTCCCACCCCAGCCCGCACCCCCTCACGTCCCCCTTTCTCATACCCGCACACCCCGCACCCCGCAGCTCCCCTCCCCTCACAGAAGCGCGTCGCTTATGTCCCCCACGAATTCTGATGACCGTTTAGAAACCGCCGCCCCCCCCCCCCCCCCATGTCCCCACGACGCAGCTCTGCCCTCAGGAGAAGCCGCGGGGTCGGGGCCTCGGGGTCCCCCGGGGGGCGGAGCGGGGCGCGGCCAAGGAGGAGCCGGGGCGGGGCTTCCGTCCGGCGGAGCGGCCAGAGCCGGCGCCCTCGGGAGCCCCCAGAGGGCCCGGGGCGCGGGGCTGTCGGGACCGGCTCCGGCACCTGCCTCAGTCCGAGGAGGGCGAGGAGCGCCCCGACCGGCTGGGCGGGCGTCCGGGGTGCCGTGAGGGACCCCCGGGCTGCTGAGGTTGCACCGCGGGGGCCGCTGGGAGAGGGGCGCAGCGGGCTCTGGCCCTTAAACTGCCGCGGGGGGAGGGGGGCTCCCCGATGGCGCGGGGGGAGGGGGGCTCCCCGATGGCGCGGGGGAAGGGAGGGTTCCCCGGTGGGGGGGGGGGGGGGGGGGAGGGGGATCTCCCCGGTGGCGCGGAGGGGGGCTCCCCGGTGGCGCGGGATGGGGGGGGGCGCTCCCTGGTGGCTCGGGGGTCAGGCCTCAGCGCTGTGGAGCTATTGCCAGCCACTGCGGCATTTTCCACCCCAGGCCGGGGAGCTACCCAACGAGGTGCGCAGCCCTCTCCGGTCTCACCCAGATAAATAAACTGCCGCTGGGGCTCCCAGGGGCCCGCCGTAATGGGGGCGGGTCTTCCTGCAGACGGTGATCCTGCAGAGACAGAGGCTGGGTGGGGGTGGATACACAGAGATGCTGCCCTGTGACTTATAAGCTCTTATTCCCCCATGATTTCTCCGACTCCCCAGCTCTGAGAGATGGTTTTCTTTCCGAATTACAGTCTCCTCCTGAAACCATCCACAGGGGCGCAGCACTCCTTTGCTGATTTAGTTTAACTCTACGCGAACTGGGAGCTGCTCTCGGGATAAGACCTCCCCGTTCCCCAGAAAGATCTGCCAAAGCCCTACAAGCCCACATCCGAGCAGGCCTTAGAGTCCTGTCGCCCTTCCCTCTCCCAAGAGCCCTGGCAACCAAGAGATGCAGGGTACCCTCCCCTGTCTTCTTCCCCATAGATGCATTGCCAGGTATACGAGGGGATTCACCCACAATTGGGGGGGTGGTGTCATGTTTGGTCTCTCCTGCCGGGGTTGGACCAAGTGAAGGTGGAGAACAAGGGAGTATGAGGCAGAGCCCCATGTGCTGGGGCAGAGCTGGCTCACAGGAGCTGAATTCTGCAATGTGGGGGGTCATGATCCTGGGCCCTCAGTTCCGACAGGCCCTGGTCCCTCCTATCTAAAGGCCCTGTCACCTCCCTGTCACACATGGAAAGAGGAGTCAGCTGACATTAAGTGGGCTCCAGAAAGCTAGTGAGAAAAATGTAGCCGCTATTACTAATTGTATAAAAAAAAAAAAAAAAGCAGCTCTCAGTAACATGAGAGTAGAAGTAATCTATTTTTAAAAATGTATAGCAAAGCCATAAATCATAAGTGACCTTCAAATGCTCAAGTCATTTCCATTAAAATCAGGAAGGAAAAAACATACCTGCTGCTCTATCGTCTGTGATTCTGAATGGCTTGGGAGTTTTTAGTGATAGAATCAGACAGGATAACCCAAGTAAGGGTTACACAGATAAAAAAAGAAGCAGCAAAATTCTCTTCATTTGCAGCTGATAGGATTCTATACTTCGAAATACAAAATAAACTATTACCTAAAAACCTATTTATAATGGGTTTCTTTTTTTTTTTTCTTTTAAAGATTTATTTATTTATTTATACAAGCACTGGGTACAGTCAGAAGCGCGGGAGGGGGAGAGAATTCACCAGAGCAGAGCGGGGAGCAGAGCAGGCAGAAGGACCGAAGTACACTGCTGAGGGGAGCAGCGGGCGGCAGGAGAGGTCTGCGCGCCATGCGGGACCCTCCTCTGGTGGCCGGGGAGCAGCCGGGGATCGAACCCGCGTTGCAGAGGCTGCGGGCAGCTTCGCAACCCAGCGCTCAACAGCTGCGCCACCGGGGAGACCCTATAATCGGTTTCTAAAAAAACTATTACTCCAAATTATAAAGCAAACTAGAAAGGGTACTGGGTTCAAGCGAACAGGCAAAGGTAGAAAAACGTCCTGTAGATAGGCAACACTGTGTTCAAGTGGAAAACAGTTATGTAGTTGGGTCTCTACGGACGCCCAAACATCCACAAGTGGGTGTCAGGGCTGTGGGCCCCAAGATCCTCCTGAATGCCTTCAGCATCTGGAGAATGACTAGCAGGCTGGGCAGCCCTCCCATTCCCAAATGGGCGGGGGCGGGAGGGGGGTGCAGCAGCCTGGCTGATGCCAAATGAATACTTGCTGAAAGAGTGAGGGGGCCAGTGAAGAAGGAAGATGAAGAGTGTGTGCCTGCTGTGAGGAGGGCATGGGGGCGAGGCCCAGCAACCTCCCTACCTCCCGAGGGCCCTGGGATGGGCAGTGTCCTGGGAGTTCCCTGGACAGGCCCCGCCAGAGGAAGTGGGGAGGATAGTGCAGTGGTGTGCAGAGGCACCCCAAGCCCAGAGGAGGAATGGAAAGGCTTGTGAAAAGGGTGGGGTTCTGGGGCCTGGAAGGAGGCAGAGGGATGAGCATGACCACAGGGCTAGAGGACACACAGATCTGGACCACATCCCGCTCTGGCCTGACCCTGGAGCCCTGGGCTCTGTCTCTGCAGGAACTCTCCTTTTCCTCTGTAAGGAAGGTGGGGGCAGGGGTGGTGCTGTGTTTCTCAAGCTGCTCTGGCTCAACCCATAGCCTCTGAAAGCGCTGGGCAATGTCCTCTCCCCCCACATTAAGGAGAGCGACCTGGACATGAGCCACTGCTTCAGAGAGCATGTCACGTGCAGGGAATGCCACGGCATCACGTGAGGCTGCTGGGCAACAGGGCAGAGGGCCAGGGCCCACGGTGGCCAGGGTTCTGGAGCGGGGTGGGGGGGGGGGTTGTGGTGGGATTTAGGTCTGGGGACACTCAGGGGGCCTCACAGGGGTTGAGGGTTACTCAGGAGGACAGAGGGTAGACTCAGAGGCCCAAAGGTGCTCCAGGGACTCAGTTACTTAGAGGAACTTGGGGGTCTCAGAAAGGGTGGGAGGGTAGGTGGGGGTCCTAGGAGAAGATTCAGGGTTCCCTGGAGAACATAGGGGTACAAGGAAAACTGGAAGAATTCTGAAGTCCTGGCAGGGACTTGGACCTCCATGGAACAGTAGAGGTAGGCGGGTGTGAGGGACACGGCCCACTGCCCCCATCAGCATGGGCTTCAAGGACAGGCTGCTCCCTGGGAACCACATGGGTGGTTGGGGATGACTGTGGCTGTCTGATGGGTGAGTGAGAGGAAGAGGCAGGAACATTTGGCTCGGGCAGGGAAATCGCCATCTTTTCCCAGCAGCTACCGCTGCTTAGGCAGTGTCCACACTGCTGGGCCCTGGTGTCTTTATCAGGCCCCTCAGAAGGGACAAGAGGATCTCCTTTGGCATGAGGCAACCCTTTATCGTGGCCCCAAGGATGGGGCACCACGCATCAAGCTAAACTGCTAGATTAAAGACTAAGGGAGGACTCGTGCCACAGTAATTTTTGTGTTCAGGCCCCCACTGTCATTTCTGCTTCGACAGCTGGATTCACAGTCTCCCCTCCCCCACCCCTGCTTTATTGAGACAGAATTGGCATACATCACTAGGAAAGTTTAAAATGTATAGTATAATGACTTGGCTTACAAGTATTGCAATGAACTTGTCACAGTAAGTTCAGTCAGCATCCATTACCTCACATAGACACAAAAGAAAGAAAACGTTTTTTCCCCTGTGGTGAGAACTCTGAGGATCTACTCTTAACAGTTTCCAATATACCATCCAGCTGTCATCACACTGTCCATTCACGTCCCCGAGACTTATTATCCTTTTAACTGAAAGTGTCTTTTGACCTGGGTTTCCGCTCTTGTTCTTAAATTCTTTGCCTTCCTCCATCTCTATACTGCCAGCATTCTCCAGGCCCTGCCTCGGCTCCACTCCTTTCTCTCTGAGCAAGTAAAAACAAATAACCAAGCAGTGAGCTTTGACTATAGCCCAGGAACTATGCCAGGGAACGGGAAGCAAATGGGGAAACTGTCACCACAGTTGGGTATGGATTTGTTGTGGGTGGAGTGTGTGTGTGTGTGTGTGTGTGTGTGTGTGTAGTGAATGAATGTATGATTGTCTGGCAATAAAAGGAGCTCAGTGATCTCAATTAGCCTATGACATAAATGGTCCCTACCTCTCCCATGGGGAGGGGGAAATGGAGGTTGAAAGTCTCCCTTATTTTTCTTTCTCCAGGTCCCTATCTTGTTGGAGCAGTCAGGTGCAGATGAGGGGCCACACTCCATCCCCTGATGTCAGGACACCACCACACTGGACTGGATGACACCCATGCAGCCTGAACTCTGCCCTTGACATCCTGAATGAGGGGGCTGCTGGGAAGGGAGCAGAGCTGAATAGGCTTTTTGTGGTGCTGGGAGGCAGCTGGGAGGCAGCAAGTCCCCTGTTGGGGACCAGGACACCGGAGGGTCTTTAGTGTCTCTTGAGAAAAGAATTTCATGAAGCACCAGAATGAAGCCAGCAACAAGGTTTATTAGGGAGCCACAGGACTAGACAATGGAGGGGCAGAGAAGCAGGAGAGCTGCCCTGAGCAGGAAAGCAGTAAGGCTTTGAAGGTTTTGTCCTTTCTGAGTTGGGGGGGGGGGGGTCCCTCTTATGCATACTCTGCGCCCATCACTCCTCCGATCCCTGGACTAATTGGAACTACCCCTCCTTCCCTCTTTTCGAGTGGTGGTATTGGGAATGGGGAGGTTTGAACCATAGTTAAAAGACTCTCCCCAGGCCTCACAGACCTGCCAGAACTTATCTGGCAGGGAGCTAGACCACATTAAATCAACAGAAGTCAAAAACACTCAAAGCAACTTAAGGAAGTTGCGTCAGATTCTACAGGCCTCCTCTGCACTGTTTGTTGCTCTCCAGATTCTTCATCTCAATAAAACCAACCTTGTACTCTATTTCCTCCACATCACACAGGAGGAAACCGAAACACAAAAAGTGGCATGCATGGTCCAGGGTCAAACAACTTGTGAATCTCAGAGCCTAACCCAGGAGGCTGAATCTAAAATCCCATCCCCTGGGCCACTGCCCCTACCACTGATGCCTCTATATTCGCTCTTCTGGAATGGCCTGTTAGACACTGTTTCTTCAAGACCTTTATTCTTCCATTTACATTCCAAGCTTCCTGCTACTCTCCAAAATTTCCACAAGAGGGAGACCTTTCCCCATCAGTTCCATGCTGCTGCCTGACATAAAGGATTTAATTTGCCGTTTCATAGGCAGCTGGAGAGTTGGCTGATTATCTGCATAGAATTTGAACAGGTTTCCTGACACAATGATGGACAGATACCCTATGCAGATACCTGTTCAAATTAGCCTAAATTAACTAGAAAATTCTCTGTCCCAACAAGGCAGCCCATTATTATCCCTCTGCCGATCACCATCCAAGCTTGGTACACATTTTGCTGTGGTGGAAGGGGCTGTAAGCCTTGGCTATTTTAACACTGGCTCCCCTCCCCTGCCCCAAGTTCTACTCATTATCCAGGATCCTGGAAGTCTCCAGAATATATTTCAGAATTTCTTTTTTTTGAAAGATTTATTTTATTTATGCCTCCAAGAATTGGGGTATAAGCCAGAGGGATGGGGGGCGGAGGGGGTGAGAGCATTCACCAGAGATAGAGTGGGGAGCAGAACAGGCAGACTGACTGAATTACACTGCTGAGGGGAGCAGCGGGCAAGTCAGGAGAGGTCTGCTGTGCCATGTGGGTAGCTCCCTGGCTGGGGATTGAACTCGTGCTGCAGTGGCTGCCGATAGCTTCATAGTGCTGAGACTTAACCCCTTGCACCACAAGGGAGGCCCCCAATTTCAGATTTTCTACTAGAAAAAAAAAAATGTGTCCTTACTACTCTCACTCCCAGTCCTACAGAGCTCTGCTCGCAATGACTCTTAAGTCCCAGGACATCCAGCCCATGCCTGTTCCTAAGAGGACACTGACAGCAAGAGTATGGCCTGGGCTCCGCACAAGGAATGAAGTCTCACTCTCCCAGCTGCTGGAGGTGCTGTTGGAACATGCCCCTCGACTCTCAGTCTCTACAGGAGCCTCCAGCTAGGAGAAACCCCTTGCCCAAGACAGGCATCCTATGATGTATCTATTTAGGAGGGGAGAGGCCCATTCTCCCTGCCTCGACTTAAAACAATTCTAAAGGGTCATCCCAGCTTCAGAACTCACGGTAAGGTCAGCTGAGGCCACTGCCAAGAGTGAATCAAAGCGCACCCTCTCCCTCTGCCCAGTCCTGCTCTCAACCTTTCCTTCCCAGGTGGTGGTGCTGAGAGCACCCCTCACAAACCTCCTGCAAGTTTATCTCCATCTCTGGCTCTGCTTTCTGGGTATCCCCTCCTTCATCCTTTGTGAGCAGTGGCCTAGGCGGAAAGCAGGTGCTGGAATGCTATATTGAAACGGAAGGTTCACCTCCCCGCTGACCAGGAGGACCCTACCCGATTAGGTGCTTTTGGAGAAACCCTGATGACCAGGGACGGTAGAGTGGAGGCAAGAAATGTACCAGCTGGGTTCCTGAATCGGGATTGTGAGACACACAAGGGAAATAGTAACTATTAGGATGAGAGAACTCATCAGACTAACACTTGGGAAAAACATCATGAAAACTTGAATGTAATCAGCAATTAAAAGCCTTGAAAGAGCAACAACATGCACCAAGTGCTCACCAAGTGATCAAGAAATACCCGAAATAACTGTGTTCATAGGACCACACGGAGGAGACACAACTTACTGAAGCGAAGAGGACCAGGTGTGATGGGCGCCGCATTGCAAAGTTCCATGGTGGCCGCCCTGCACAGGCCGGGCAACGGTAGGAAACTCCCCTGCTGACTGGGCGCCTGGCAAAGGTGGGACTTTCCCCAGAATAGAGGCCAGGTGTCAGCACATAACCATCAGACGCTCACTGGCGCAGGCCCACGGCTGGTACCCCCACCCAGGCTGACACGGCTTTTGCCACTGCAGATGCCTAATCTGCCACCACCAGCAAGCAGGAGAGCCGAGGCCCAGGTGGCAGTGTTAAGGGGAAGGATGTCCTGAGCAAACTTCATGCAGGCTTTGTGGACTCCACCCCCACTCCAGACCAAAGCCCTCAAGACACTGGAAATGACGAATCCCATCATCACCAAAGAGAAGGTTGCTGGAACCTGAGGGTGGAGTTAAGCTGCCAGGTTTGTTATAAAACCAAACACGTGGGCCTTGGCTTGCTCTCTTGGCCTCACGGCTCTCGGCTTTTCGCCAGCTCTCAGCGTGCCTTTGGGATTCCAGGTCAGCGGAACTGGTAGGACGCATTCACGAATTTATCTCCCTCTCTTTCTCCCTGAGAGATTCATTTCCCTTTCTTTTGTCAATAAACCCTTCATTAACCTTTTGTGTGTGCCTGCACTTGAGTATTAATAAGTCCCTTGTAAACGTGCGGGTGAGGACCCCCAGTCAGGCAACCCGTTTCATATGGGGGTTGCCCTGTAACAGCAGCACACCTAGAGGAGACCACATGCCTCCCGCAGCAGTTGACCATGCTGAACACCTTCTACTCTAGAAGGTGGAGCAGTTTCTGAGCAGCTATGTATTTGCCTTCTCTGCCTACCAGGCCTCAACCATCACCACCCAAGGACAGTGAGCTGTCATGATCCCATCATTTCGGACCAAGGACCCACCCTTTAGTCAAGGAGGTATGGGGTGGAAGCATGATTGTGGGATCGCTGGTCACGTTACATATCACAGAACCCAGAAACTCCTGCTGGGTATCGTGGTAGGATGGACCAGTCAAGCACTTGGAAATGACACTGGGGAGGCACGTGTGCCTGCTTCTGGTATGTGCTGTCCACTTTAAAACAGCCATATTCCCAATGGGAAAAAAAAAAAATCCAAGAACAAGGGGAGAAAAGAATGTAGCATCCTGTCACTCCTGTGGCCCCCTGGGATGTGTGTGCAGCCAGCCCCTACAACTCTAGGCTCTGCAAGTTGAGAGGCCTGGTTCCTAAAGGGAGAGTGTGAGTGTTGCCTGGGAGATCTGGGAGGCTTGTGTGAAGGGGCCAGCAGGCTGAGAGAGGCAGCACCATCTTAGCTACCGAGGGCTTGTGGTCACAAGAACAAGAAGAGGCAGGACAGAAGAGACCTAGAGGACAGCTTGGGATGCAGCTGGTCCACTTGGGAGACCAGGGTACTACCCTGATCTGTTTTTATGGTAAAAATGGCAAGTGCAGCAGCCATACCTGGGGGAGACTGGGGGGGTTTGCGGGGGCGATGTGTAAAAGTATTGGCCACGCCCACGGGTAAGCTGCTGACATCAGCAGTGGTGTTAGCTGAGAGCAAAAGAAAAGTAGTATGCATGACAAAGGAGAGGAATGATATGTATCCAATGCTGCCCTAAGAGCTGCTACAGCAAACTGCTATTCTTCCTACTATTTCTCCTTTTCTAAGTCTCGGCCATAAAGAGAAACCAGAATGCTGAGAAGCTGCTCCAGGAACTTACACAAAGAAGTGGGTCCAAGTGGAGTTGGAGGTGGACTCTGTTGCCACCTGGATCTCCCTACAGATATGAGAACTTATGCCCCTGGCAGCTAGGAGTGCTCGCAACAGAACACCTTCAGCTCTCTGTCCCCTTCAGGGAATTCCTGAAGTGAAGCAAGGGAATTGCTCAACAGATTTCAGGACAAATCCAAGTGTCATCCCAGCTCCAGCACTCCCAGAGGGTCCACTGAGGCGTCTAGTGAGACAGCAGCATGGCCCAATCCTGTGCTTTCCCTCTCCTTCTACAGGTGCAGTGGGTGGGCTGCAGGCCACCCTCTGCTCCTTAACTGTTCATGCTCCGAGTGGCTGACCTGGCTTATACAGGCAGACAGTGGTGACTCAGCACCCACATTCTGTCTGTTCTCCAAGACCTTACCCCAGAGGGTTATCTCCTCTGACTATAGCCCATCTCCTGACCTTTCTTAATCATGCTCTGGAGAATTGCCTCGTATAGGACACCTCTCTCCTCCTTTCCTTCTGGCCAGATTCAAACCTTTGAAAACCCAGACACTAGAGATCCAGACAAAGAGTTATGATGAAGACGCAACACGAGATGCTGTATTCAAGGCCCACAAGCTGTGGGATCTCACATCAGTAACTGACTCTGACTTCTCCCCTCCGAGAAATGGAGATTTATTCTAACACTTATCTCCTAAATTTGTTGTGAGGCTTGAATAGGCAGTCCTTTAAAAATACCTTGCTCATAATCTCCCAAAATATGCACATTATTTATCAGGATTACTCTGACCACAGATGTCTTAGAGCAAAAGGATCGTAACAGTTACAAGATGCTGGCCCATGACCAATGTCCCAGTCGGTCACTTATAACGAGTCCTGTCCATCGACATATCATAAGAGAATGTATCCCAGGCAAAGCCACTCAGATTTTCAGGCTTCCACTTAGTTGTGTCAGGTTCCAAATGTGGGAAAGGTCTCAATAAATACTAACCTTTCAGGCATCTGATATAATTTTATATTGGTCAGTAAGTTTATTATTGTATTGTCTTTACTGAAAAATCTCTCAGCAGGCCTCTCCTGAGGTCTGAGAAAGCTGGCCTTCTGAGCTACCCTACCTTTCTTCCTGGCAAAAGACGTTTTGTCTTGGTTCCACCTCTTTAACTTCTTAGGCTTCTCACGTACTGGATTCTCTCCCACAGCAGCCTGGGCTCTCTGAGACACCTCTATGTCTGGAGTTACGTCGTTCTTTATGTATTAACAGAATCATTTCTTAAGAGCATCTTCATCTTCTTGCATTAAGTCATGCATGTCATCTGCAATGTACTGGCCTTGATATGCCTCCACTGTGCTTCTGTGCTGAAATCCTGGCTTCCTGAATCATAACCAGGGACTCATTTGATACTGTGAGGAACAGACAATCCTCCATTCACAGCTCCCTTGAGGGCACTAAAAACTTTATTTCCAATAGTTCTGGCAAGTCCAGCTTGCAAATAGCAATTGAAGGCATCTGGTGGGCCATTGATGCTGTCCACACTGTACTCATCTCCAGTTACCTCCACTTGGATGGTGTCCACACCAAACCTATTGAGAAGCCTGCAGGCCAGCAGCAGCCAGGACAATCTACTGCAGCATCATTTGTCAAGCCAACCTTCACTCTATATTCTGGGAGTTCATGGGCATAAGCTGGACAAACTATCTTATTTCCTTCTATATGGGCATAAGCAATCTGACAAAGGATATTTCTGTCGGTTACACCATCAACCTGCATTTGGGTATGTTATGCTTATTTTTATCCTGGATTACCAAGCATTTATTTGCAAGCATAGTAATCAGTTTTGCTCTCTTGCCTTCTTCTAAATTTCACTTGGTATCTCTTGAAGTAGGCTTTATTCTTGACAACTTGAACAAACCCCATCCTGTGGAACAGACACCAGAGTCCAGGGCTTGCCACAAAGCTTTAGGCCCTGCAGCACTCCAGCGGGGCTGGGGGGCCGGGGGTGAGGGGGGCGTTCAGAGGGGAAGAATGCCATCTGGTATAATATTTTTAATTTATATTTGATACACATTGTATTAGCTGCAGGTATGCAACATAGTGATTTGACATCCGCATACTATGCAGGCATCTGGTACAACTGAGTAAAGAGACATCATCTCTTGCTCTGAGCCTCTTTTGAGGAGTCACTATAACACCCTCATTACACAAACCATGTATTCACTCATCTACCCTCAGCTAATAATCCTCCTTCTCTCCATTCATACCCCAATTTTCCATCTTTGGAGAGGACATTAAGGTTGGCCACTGTGCTGGTCTAGATGACCAGCAGCAATACTGGTCTGGCACGTCCCTCCCAATCAAGTCCACTGCCATCTGCACAGGGTGCTGAATTCAGAACTCAGGGGGCTATTTCTACCCTGAGGCAACACAGTTGCATTCATTGTCAGCACCAATTTCACACATGGGTGAAGGCACAACCCGCCTAATCAGGCCCTTAGGAATTTTGACATAAAGTTTACAAAATACGATTACAGTTTTTCATTTAAGAAACATCCCTACTTCCCACACTTCAAGTTGCTGCCCTGGTCACTGCCTCAGATAGAAAAGAAAAAACCGAGGTGATGTAGGAAGAAAAAAATTATTATCGTCACACCAGTGTCCTTCCTAGTTGGGAAGAATTATAGTCATACCTATATCCTCCCCTGCTCCCTCTTTTCCAGACCCACCAGAAACCTGTCCTGACCAGGGTTTCTATTTCCTGTTACAATCTGTCAGATTATCCCAACGAGGTCACTCTGCTCTTCTGAAATGTGAATTGGAGATAAAAATTGGCACATTATTTTCTGTTCCAGCTCATTGATTGATCAAACTTCTCTATTTTCTTACATTGTTGGTCATTTTTGTACGATATTTGATTTCTTCCCTCAATATTTGATTTCTTCCCCATAAATCTCCCACTATCACATCACCTGTGATCTATTACCTTAGTCCCTTGTGCTCTTCCCTCCCGTTTTGACCCCTCTCCCTACCCCTCCCCTGCTGTAGGTCTCATCTATAGTTTGCCTGCAAGTTTTGTCTTTTTTTTTTTTTTTATCCTTTGTCCCATTTTCCCTATATTCCTCCTCTAAGTGAAATCATCTCATGGTTTTCTTTTCCTTCTGACTTATTTCACGGAGCATGATCCCCTCCAGCTCCATCCATGTTGCTGGGAATGGTATGAGCTTATCTTTTTGGATTGCTGAATAGTATACCATTGTATATATGTACCACATCTTGATCCAAATGTTTTTGGGCATTTAGGTTGTTTCCATAGCATAGCTATTGTAAATAGTGCTGTGATAAACACAGGAGTGCACATTTCCTTTCAAATTAATATTTTTGCATCCTCAGGTGTTCCAGCTCTTCTATAGCACTGTGGCACTTTCATCTGTTGCCCAGGAAGCAAAGCCCCATCCAGAGTCAGAGTCTAGTCATTCAAGACCATTGGTAGCACCCCTGGAGCTGACTTGCCCATTATTACCCCACCCCCAGAGCCCACTGCACAGCCATCTGTAGTTTCTGTCTTATTTATTGGCAGACAGAACAGTTCTTAGTGACATTTTGGGTTTTGGAGGAACAAGAAAAATATGTCTGGATTTAGCCCTCTCCATTACTGCAGCTCCCAAATGTCTCTTCATTTGATTGGCCCTGGAGAACCATCAAGTCCACACACCATGAAGTCTACTCATTGTTTCCAATCATGTTGCAAACATGAAAGAGGATTCAGGTTTCTGATGAGCACTGCCATGTCCTACTTATGCACCCCTCAAATTCCCAGGGTGACCTCTATAGATCTGTGCCTCATATGAACATTCCTTAAGAGGCCATATTTCTATCATCTGTAAAATAATAAAAAACACAAAAACAACTTTTTTGTTTTAGTTCCATTATTCGTCACTGTGCAGAAAATAGCATGCAAATCAGCCCACTGAGCTGGTCGGTTTCTGTCCTCCCCCATCAGAGTAGCAGCAAGCAGGTTGCTGCCTAGTCACTGTGGAACTGCTGTCTACAAAGCGACTCCTTGTCAGTCGAGAGTTGTTCACAGGAAACTGTCCCAGTGACACCAGAATCCAGAGTCAGTCCTAAGGGAAAAGAGGTTCCCTGCTCATGAATATCTCCCCCCACGTTCTCCTGACAGGAATACTCTGCATGAGCATTTCCAGGCACAACTCTCTGGGCCTGTCCTCCCCACAGAGTGTTTCTCTGACATCACCCAACACATCATGGATAGTTATGTTTTGAAGATTCTCTTTGGTCCTGCAATCATAGGGGCAATTTTAGTTTGTGTCTGATAGTAAATTAGTCATTACCTCTGAAACAGAAATTCTCATCAAAAGTCCCAGTCATTGTTGTTGGGGCGCCGCCCAGGCTTTTCCAAGCGGGTGCTCTGTGCAGAGCTGTGGCACAGAGAACCATCCGGGCCAGCACCCAGAATCTCTGCTCCTGTGGGTGGGCTCAGGCAAGTATATTTTATTCCCATTTAGCATAGCTAATTAATATAGCTTGAAGGATGGATTTATATTTTGTTTTACAGAACCACTTCCCCCATCAGAGACAATTCCATCTTCATGAAACACTCAGGTGAAAGAGATACAACCACTTCACCTATCAATTTTGTCCAAACTGTCTCTTTGATCCCTACCCTGTGTTCCCAATTGTAGTCTCCATTAGGACTTCATGAACAGGTTTGGGTTTTACAGGACTAGGTAGTAGAGGGGGTTTGCAGACATAATAGCCACATGTAAAGGAGACATAACCTCTTTATATAACGCGTAGTTAAACATTCCAATTTTTCGGGGCCTCCCCGGTGGTGCAGCGGTTGAGTGCTGCGTTGCGAAGTTGCCCACAGCCTCTGCAGCGCAGGTTCGATCCCCGGCTGCTCCCTGGCCACCGGGAGGAGGGTCCCACATGGCGCGCAGACCTCTCCTGCCGCCCGCTGCTCCCCTCAGCAGTGTACTTCGGTCCTTCTGCCTGCTCTGCTCCCCGATCTGGCTCTGGTGAATTCTCTCACCCTCCCGCCCTTCTTATTGTACCCAGTGCTTGTATAAATTAAATAAATAAATAAATAATCTTTAAAAAAAAAATTCCAATTTTCATCCCAACCTCTAAGTCGTATCAACCC
The DNA here is from genome assembly GCF_014898055.3 of Talpa occidentalis. Taxonomy (NCBI): domain Eukaryota; kingdom Metazoa; phylum Chordata; class Mammalia; order Eulipotyphla; family Talpidae; genus Talpa; species Talpa occidentalis. The sequence continues at coordinate 34,425,240 of NW_023603184.1, forward strand.
TCATATTCCTATATTCCCTCAACACCTTGTACCTCCCATTAGAGCTTCACCAACACATTTTGACACCAAGTCAGAGTCTCAGAAAATCTGTCTCTGTTACAGACCTCAACCCAAACAAGTTTAATCCACTTGTTCAAGCAGGACTTGGAACACTTCATCCTACAGGCTCCCAATTTCTTTTGCTGAGCCTGCCTCACCTCTAGTCCCTGATCATAGCACCTCCCGGTGTTTATACAAAAGGTTCTGGGTCCCTAGTGGGGTGTAAAGCCAAAGGACCTGAGCCCTTTTTTCTTTTTGTATCACAGTTAATCTATTAGCCTATTGACCTAGAAGATTTCAGATCATTTTTCTCATTATAATCTTTGCCTGCTGGATTTTTTATTTTCTCCAAAGTGCGGTAAATAGAGCAAATTCATTTAGGACCTTCAACAAAACGGTGACTGTGGATACTGTGCCTGGGTCTTTTAGCCTCAGTGAAGGCACAGCCATTAAGTTGGAATACTCTGACCATTTTGTGCCTTAACCTGAAGTGTTCTGCACTTAAACCTATCTAGTAGTGTTCTACACTTAAACCTATCTAGTTGTACCAGGCATTCTTGCATCACTGCCCTAAGGAGAATGGCCCCCATCATGAGGCAGGCCTGGGGACACCTAGGTAGCCATTGATATGATGGGTTGGTCTGCATCCAGGGATGGTCTGGGAAATGCTTTAAGATAACCTCGAGACATTCCAAAGGGATCTGGAGAGTAGCTTAAGAAGATTATGAATTTAAATCTGGTCAACAACAATGCCATAAGAAAAATATATTTTGTAATGCAAATATTTGAAATAAATATATATATTAAAATAAGCTTAAACTTGTTTAAAATAAACTTGCTAAAATAAACTGTTATATATTAAAAAAAAAAATCTGGTCAACAGACTCCTCCCTCCCCCACCCCATGTAGCCCCCATTTATTCTTCAATTGTATACCCATAATCCTTTTTCTCCTGTATTGCATGATCAATCTCGTAGGATTATTGAGCCAATAAAAGGACCAGGTCGTTTCCTCTTGAGCTGCAGTATCCTGTCACTCACAGATTGCTCCAAGACTCCCATCATTTATTCGGTGCAGTAGGAAGCAACAGGTGTCAGGAGAAGGTCTCTGCTCTTTTAGCTAGTGTTGTATTAACAACTTTGCTTCAACTCCATCAATGTCCACTCCACTTATCCCAATAATCGTCAGACTGCCCTGCTGGGAGCAGCCTCTAGGCTTTCCACTGGAAGTCAGTCCATCCTCTTGTTAACTAAATGAATACTTTTATTATCATCTGTAAGACCCAGGTAGGGAAACTAAACACCATACTTGATAAGGTTTCTTGAACATTGGCTGGATTTTGCAGTAGTAACCTGCTATTGTGGGGGGCGGCAGGGAGCAGGGGTACAAGCAAAAAATGCTGCCCAGTCAAAAACAGCCCATTTAACCACAGTATTGACCATAACCTGGGTACTGGGTATATTCGGCAGGTAAATATCCATTATCATAGAGCCAGTTCCACATGGCTTGCACACAAAGCATGTATATTGCTTCATCTGGGGTGTCCCACTTGGCATTTGTAGGGAAAGCTGTACAGTCACCCTTCTCAGGGTAAACAGCTGACAAAGACTTTTTTCCAATCCAACAGCCTGGCCATTTCCTCAGGAATAACCTGCTGGGTCATGTATGGCCATCTGTGATTGTCCCACACTGAGCTGTGGGTCCTGGATCAAAGCAAACAAGCCCTGCCATTGTGCAGTACTTGAAAACAATAATACTTCCCCTGAGCAAATCAGTTTCACAATCTATTTTAGTAAAGGTGCTCGGAAGTTTATATACTAACCGATGAAATAAAACAACTCCTTCACATTACACCCCCTGCTTTCAGTAGTTTCTTGGTTTTGTCTTCTCCCCACATAGACTATGTTCTTGGTGATCAGAATCTAATAGGTACTATCTGCTGTTCCCGCCTATTTTCCCTTTTGGGGATGGCTCTGAGACCAGCTGCCTCCTCAGTCAGTCTGAGGACTGACTGAAATCTGAGTTTGGTCCAACAATCACTCTTACTTTCATTTTAACTCCTAAAGATAACAATAAACAACAGATTATAGATCTTGCCTTTTGTGATAGTTTTCATTTCCTTTCGTATCCAAGGAACCAACTCCCCAGGAGTTGAATGCATCTCTAAATTCCATCGGTAAATTGTACCTTTAGTAACTGGTTACAGCACCGTCACTGTTCCACAACATGGGTATCTCTGTGGCAACCCAGCAATCAAAGATTCCTCATCCTCTGTCCTTTCAGCCTTTCTTCTCCCCAATGTTTTTCTGAGCCAGTCTAGGAAATCCTACTTCAGACACTGATTCAGGGGTGCTTTCTCTGACACCAATCAGTTCTCCAATTCTCCAACAATAATCGGATGTACAACAATTCAATTAAAACCTGACACTTTCTACCTGATAGAAGCTAAGAGCAGAAAATTTGGGAAGGAGTCACAACAAAACCAGAAACAGGAAGTGGGGGTAGAAATGATGAATATAGTTGTTAAACCAGCTACAGAAACAAAAAAATCCTTAGACATAGTTGCTCCTTAGGAACAGATTGACTGCTATAGAAAGTATCTGGAGTTGCAGGCAGATGAGAGATGGGAATGTGGAGATTGAGGGCCATTAGAGAATCCCCAGTCCTTACAAATTAACCCAGTCACACCCCTGCCTACCTGTGATTATGCAGGCGCCTCTTTTTTCCTTTCTCCATTTCCTAATAAACCAGTCCTTTAAAAAATGCCTGTGTGTGTAAATGTCTTCATCTCCCATATAAATTTGCTGTGTGCCACTGAAAGGTGAACTCTGCCAAAACTTTTCTCTGAGAAATCCCAGAGACCCTGCTCCCTGAACCAACATCACACACCATTTAGAAATCCTCAGTTGTCACCTGTGCTTCTCTACAACCAACTGTAAATTCTGAACTTGCATGACCCTCTCTATGGGCTTGATAATTGATTGAACAGCTCACACACCTCAGACACCTTACTTACTCTTACTGGCTTATCATAAAGGGTACATCTCAGAAATAGCCAAGTTGAAGAGATGCACAGAACACGGCACAGAAAGGGGGCATGCCATGGGGCATCCACCCTCCCAGCATGCTTTTCATTGATTTGGAAGCTCTCCAAGAGTTTCTGCAGAGCTCAATCTCCAGCCTCCTAGCCCTCACTGGAGGTTGGCGGTTAGTGGGGACTGAAATTTCTCACCCTCTAATCACTTTTTCTATCTAGTGACCAGGCCCTCCTGATTATCATCCAGAAGCCCCATAATGGTGTAATATGGGGGTGAGGCCAGAAGTGGGGGGAGAAGGGGAGAACTAACCAGTGACTAGTTAGTGGTCAACAGGAAAGGAGGGTTTATTGAAACACCCTGCAAGGGAAGAGAGGGCAAGATGGAAAGCAGGATTTGAGGGTCTCTTTAGTACTGTTTTCATAGGCTTTCTAACTTGCGATGCCAGTTTGCGTGAGTTATCTGCTGGGATGTCTGGTCTCAGGTGCTGGCCTTTGACACAGAATGAGTCCTGGTCCTGCTTCTGCATTCCTGGAGCTGGGCTGGTTTTTCTGGTCATGGTGGTCGGTCTTATAATCTTATCAATTCCCTTATCTATTCAAGCCTCCCAAATCTACCTACTGGGCTAGGAGTGGGGACTTCGTTTTAAATGGTACCCTGACACACCCTAGGTCACCTCAACCTACATAAATTCAGGTATGATTGAGAGGAAGCTGTATAATAAGACACTCCTATCACTCAGGAAATTCAAAAGGTTTTAAAAGCTCTGTGTCAGAAACTGGAGGTAAAGGCCAATTTTATTTCTTATTATTCAACAATCACACTTTCAGAGATGATGCCCACAGAACTGAGGAAAGCGTCTCCTGGAAGAAATTCTCAAAGGAAAGGGCTGGCAGGTCTGTGGAGCTTGGAGAAACACTGAGTTAAGTTTTAATGCTGTTCTGCCATTTAATCTTCCCATGCTTCAGGGTCCTCCTCTGTAAAATGGAGGTAGTAAAATTGTTATACTTGGGCCTCCCTGGTGGCGCAAGGGGTTAAGCACCCCACTGTAAAGCAATCCGCAGGCGGCCAGGGAGCAACCCACATGGCACAGCAGACCTCTCCTGTCTCCCTGCTGCTCCCCTCAGCAATGGATTTCGGTCAGTCTGCCTGTTTTGCTCCCCCTCTGTCTCTGTCAAATCCTCTCACCCTCGACATCTCTGGCCTGTACCCCAGCTCTTGTATGCATAAATAAATAAATCTTTAAAAAAAAAAGTGTTATACTTACTTCTTAGGGTTGTTAGAATTGGAGATTAGTAATCATAAATTACAGCCTGGATGAGGTACAGAAGAGAAAACACTAGCTTTTACCACCATGGATGGTGGTGGGGGAGTCAGGGATCCAAGTTCTAGTCCAGTGCCTGGCCCTCCTGTATGGTCTTCACCTCTCCCTAAAGCTCACTTCATCATCTCTCAGTCTCAGTTTCCTCATCTATAACATGTAGGCGTGGGTGAGCCCTCGTGAGCCCCAAGGGGCCTTTCCGTTCGGTCAGTGCGGTTACTGGGGGAAGCAGCCGAGAGTGGAAAGTGGAGGCGGGAGAAGGGAGGAGCCCTCTGGGCAGACGCAAAGGCTAAAGTAGGTAACCCCCCTCAACCCGCCCCACCCCACCCCACCCCACCCCGCCCCACCCGCCCCCGGCCAGCTGTGGCCCGGGCGCCCTGGCCGGTGCGCGCTGGAGGCCGGCCGCGAGCTCTCCCAGGAAAGCGCGCACAGCCTGGAGCGAGAGGCCCGCGGGCGCCGCGGCTGGGCCCGTCACCAGCCACACTCGCTCCGCTAGGGCGCGGCGGCTGGCGCGGCCTCCTGCGGCCGAAACCGAGCGCTGTTCGCCCCGCCGCCGGCTCGGGGCCGGGCGGGGGCGGCCGCGGCATCCGGGCGGGTTCCCGGCGCGCCCGGCCCACTCCGCCTCGCCGGCGCTGCTCGGGCTCCGCGCCGCGGCCGCGAGCAGCAGCGGGGGCAGAGGAAGAGGAAGGGGCGGAGCTGCTCGCGGCTCGCTGCCCAGCAGTCACCCGACCGCCGCGGGTCGCCTGTCCCGGCACGGCCGCTGCCCCGACGCCGGAGAGCTCGGGGTCGGACGGGCCGCGCCACCCTGTCCAAGACGCCGGGCAATGCGCCGCCACGGGGTGTCTCCCGCCCAGGGGCGCCTCAAGTCTGGTCATGCGCCGCCGGGACCGGACGGGTCCTCCGGGACCGCCCGCCGGGGGCTCCTGTGGACCGGCCTGGCGCTGGCGCTGCTGGCCCTGCCGGACGCGCTGGTGCCCTGGGTCCCGGCCGCGGCGCACCCTCTTCCCGAGCAAGGCCGCCTCCTCACGTTCAGCCGCATAGTGCCCCAGCTCCGGCAAGCTTTTGGATGGCGGAACCTCACCTGCCCGGCCTGCAAAGGCCTGTTCGCTGCCATCGACTACGGGCTGAAGGTGAGCGCTCTACCCGCAGCGGCTGCGGAGGAACCGTCCCGAGGGCGCGCGAGAGGGGGTGGAGGTGGGGCTGGGACTGAGCCCTGGGGTCTGGAAGGCGCCCCCCACCGAGAGATTGGTGCCCCCGAGCTTGTACTGAATGTGCACTCCTTTAGGGACACCCTTGACTGGCCAGCACCACTACCTCCACTGTGACCTTGTGAGTAAGGAAAGTGTGAACTGGAGTCTGGGCACTCTGTTTAGCTATTTTATATGGGCGAAATCAAACCTATGGGCTGATTTCATTGCAATTGTGATCTCCTTTTTACAAATGAATTGAGTCCCAGAGAGGTGAAGTCACCTGCCCGAGGGCACACAGCTGGCAGGGGTTGGCGCTGGGACTTCCACCATGGTGGGTGGAAGACCCTGGTGGGTCTTACTCTGAATGCCCTGTGCCTTACCCTTGGCATATCCAGATGGAGATATCACGCCTAGCACTAGTTACTCAAAAAGGACTTAAGAAATATCCAGGAGTGTGGTACCAAATGGGATGGCTCTGACCCTGGCGATGTAGAGTGCTGATTGGGAGGTGAGCTTAGTGGGGCTCCCCAGGGAAACAGGACCCTGCCCCCATGATGTCCCCAAACCCAGAACAGTCTGTCATTCTGCCTTGCGCAAATTTCTACAGACAGTGCCTGCGAAAGCCAGCAGGGCAAGCAAAGGCCTGGAGTGCCACTAGCTGAAGAGGAAGTACTTGTGCTGCCCGGTTACTGAGAACTCTGTGGGGAGGGGGGTGGGTGGTGGTGCATTGAGCTCTCTTCTCCATTGGGGCACTGAGTCCTGCCCAGCCCCAATTTGGATATGGAGCCCCCTAGGGTATTAACAGGGGTTGGCCTGAGCCCTATACTCTGTCTCTGACCTCTCGCTCCTGGTTTTACCCCCCCACCCCTCAACAGAAGGAGCACAGTGTGGCCTGGGTGGGCACCGTGGCCACCAAGATGTGCATGATGCTGAAGATAGCACCGCCTGCAGTGTGCCAGTCAGCCGTCCAGCTCTTCCAGGATGACATGGTGGAGGTGTGGACACGCTCAGTGCTCAGCCCTTCTGAGGCTTGTGGCCTGCTCCTGGGCTCCACCTGCGGGCATTGGGATATCTTCTCATCTTGGAACATCTCTCTGCCAGCTGTGCCGAAGCCAGCCCCCCACCCACCCAGCCCCCCAGCCCCAGGGGCCCCTGTCAGCCGCGTCCTCTTCCTCACTGACTTGCACTGGGACCATGACTACCTGGAGGGCACAGACCCCGACTGCGAGAACCCGCTCTGTTGCCGCCAGGATTCTGGCCGGCCACCTGCCTCCCGCCCAGGTGCCGGATACTGGGGGGAGTACAGCAAGTGTGACCTGCCCCTGCGAACCCTGGAAAGCATGTTAAGTGGGCTGGGCCCGGCTGGCCCTTTTGATATGGTGTACTGGACAGGAGACATCCCTGCCCACAACGTCTGGCATCAGTCTCGACAGGATCAGCTGCGGGCCCTCAACACCATCACAGCGCTGGTGAAGAAGTTCTTGGGGCCGGTGCCTGTGTACCCTGCTGTGGGCAACCACGAGAGCACACCTGTCAATGGCTTCCCTCCCCCCTTCATAGAGGGCAACCAGTCTTCCCGCTGGCTCTATGAGGCCATGGCCAAGGCCTGGGAGCCCTGGCTGCCTGCTGAGGCGCTTCGCACACTCAGGTACTTGAGATTCATGGAAACTCCAGGAGGGATAAGAAGGGCATATGAAAGTGAAGGGAGCAGGAGACCTGTGTTATCTGACTGCACCAGTATGGGTGTTCATCAGGCCTTCTTGAATCCTCCCCATCTGAGCCCACCCACTGTCCCCACCCTTATCTCCAGCTACCCTCCTTCAGAGGAGGGCAGCACGCCCTCTGCTCATCTGTGTCTCTGCTCATGTTGGCCTGCTGTAGAATTCCTCCCCCTCCTCTTTAAATTCATGACTTTCTCCAGCTTCCCCAGGTCCAGGCCGTCTTCCCTTGAATAGCCTCTGCTTCCCAGTCTAACTCACTTTTATCACCCCAGAACTCCTAGAGCCCTTTGCCCTCTGAGACATTCTCCCCAGTCACATGGGCCCTATAATGAGTAGCTTCCGCTAAAATTGGGAGCTCCCTGAGGGTAGGGATGGCGCCCTGGGAGCCTCTGCCCTCTCCCCAGCTGCCTGGCACAGGACTGCGCATGCAGAATTATGAATGAGTGCTGACCCCCATGTTCACTTTGTTTCAGAATTGGGGGGTTCTATGCCCTTTCCCCACGCCCTGGCCTCCGCCTCATCTCTCTCAATATGAATTTTTGTTCCCGTGAGAACTTCTGGCTCTTGATCAACTCCACAGATCCAGCTGGACAGCTCCAGTGGCTGGTCGGGGAGCTTCAGGCTGCTGAGGATCGAGGAGACAAAGTGAGGGAAAGTGGGGGGCGGGGCGGGCAGGCAGGAAGCAGGCCCTTCACCGGCAGACCTGGCAGCTGGGGCACTTGTGTGCAGAACAGTTTGATTTTCTGCTACTCTCAGTAACAGTGTTCCCTGGGGCTTCAGCTCACCGTCACGCTTAGAAGTTCTGTCATTTTCTTGCCCTCTCCCAGGTGGGACCCACAGCCTTTGTAGGAGAGAGGAGTACCCCCTCTTCTGGCCAGGACTGCCTGGAGTCCTCCTGACAACCACCCCTCACTCTCCCCACAGGTGCATATAATTGGCCACATCCCCCCAGGGCACTGCCTGAAGAGCTGGAGTTGGAATTATTACCGAATTGTAGACAGGTAGGGGGGAGGTAGGGGTCTACATGGAGGGGCAAGGGGGAGAATGAGGAGCCCAAAGGGTGGAAATTCCCTTGAGTATCTCACCATCCCTGCTGCCCCACTGGGGTGGGGCGACTGCTTGCTTGAACAGGATGGCGAGAACAGCCTTTCTCTCCAGATCTCTTCCTCCCTCTCCCGGGAACCTTCTGAATACAGTGTCTTCTGACCAGGTATGAGAACACCTTGGCTGGGCAGTTCTTTGGCCACACCCACGTGGATGAGTTTGAGGTCTTCTACGACGAGGAGACTCTGAGCCGGCCGCTATCTGTAGCCTTCCTGGCACCCAGTGCCACCACCTATATTGGCCTTAATCCTGGTGAGTGAGGGGAAGGGAATTGCTGGGATAAAAGAAGAGAGGACGGGAAGGAGATGTGGCCAACAAGACCCAGGCCAGACTGGGGTCCCTTCCGTGGGGTGCCCTTCGTCCTTCCCGCTCCAGTCAGTCCTCCCTCCTCCTAGGTTACCGGGTCTACCAAATAGATGGCAACTACTCCAGGAGCTCTCACGTGGTCCTGGACCACGAGACCTACATCCTGAACCTGACGCAGGCCAATGAGCCGGGAGCCACACCACACTGGCGGCGCCTCTATCGGGCCCGAGAGACCTACGGGCTGCCCAACGCGCTGCCTGCAGCCTGGCACGACCTGGTATACCGCATGCGAGGTGACACAAAGCTATTCCAGACCTTCTGGTTTCTCTACCACAAGGGCCACCCGCCCTCGGAACCCTGTGGCACACCCTGCCGTCTTGCTACTCTGTGTGCCCAGCTCTCTGCCCGCTCTGACAGCCCGGCTCTGTGTCGCCACCTGGTACCGGAAGCAAGCCTCGCTGATATCCAGAGCCTGCGGCCTCGGCCACCATTTTGCTAGTGCCTGAGGGCCCAGAGTTGGGAAAGTTCTGTCTTGGGAAAGGCGCAGGGAACCCCAGGAAGCCACTATGACGAGAGGAGTGTAGGAGGAAAAACGCATTCCCGGGCCCAAGCACTCTAGGGAAACAGGACCTCCTCCTTTTCTGGAGCTGCTTGGCAAGATATGGGTGAGGGCTGGCTGCTCTGGCTCTGCCCACCATCCTAACCACCCTGGGGCTGCTGTCTTTTCCTGGCCACAGAGCAGAGATCTAAGTTGGCCTTCCTGGGCAGACCACACACAGGAGCTGTCACCTCCGACCTGTGCTGGCCAGCCCGGAACCCTGTACTGCTGCTGCTACCTGATTACCAGGCTGTTAAAATAAAGACAAGAGACTTGTACCCCCAAAGCCCTCTGTGACTATCCCATTTCCTTCTTTCCAGGTAGGCAGGGCACGGGGGCTTGGGGGCCAGATTGCAACTGAGGGGTGAGGTGATGCGATGGCGGGGTAGTGCAGGCACAGAAGCACACAGCTCAGCAGGGCAGACAGACTTTATTAGTGATATCAGTAGAGGTGCCCATGGAGCAGGGGGGAGGGGACCCATGCCTGGACCAGTCCCCTCCCGCCCCTGCTGGGCCCTATGAGGATGGGGCCTGGCCTAAACCAGTTCCTCCTGCTCCACCTGAAATGGGGATGGAGAGCCCGGGGCTGGCCTTGATTCCTGCTCCTCCTGTCATCCACCCAGTCCTGTCACTTACTTGCAGGGATTACATCTCTATCTCCCCAGCCCCTAGGCAGGGAACCCCAGATACTGGGGAGGGGCAGATTTGGTGGGGGGGCCTGAGGACTAAGAATAGCCTCTAGGGCCCCTCTCTGCCCCATACTCTCGAGTTCCCTGGGGCTCAGCACAAGCAGGTGGAGGGAGAACCAAGGGCTTCAGGGGGTATGGGACCCCAACCTTTTGGGCTTGAGGGAGCCCCACAGCGACTGAACACCCCTGCGGACGGTCCACCCTACACGCCGGGCAACAGATTCAGCAGGGGGTGCCGGGAGGCAGGAGGTGGAGGCCTGGGAGCGTGCATCTAGACACTTCTGGTAGCGGAGCTGCAGAGAGGCATGTGGCCAGTCACTTTCCGGCCTGCCCCACGTGGCTGATTACACCATCCCACCATCCTCCCCACTTACCATACACGCAGCCTGCACGGCCTCTGAGAGGCTGGCGGCATTGGGCTCGCACCAGAACATGTGGCAGCAGAAGGAGGCTGGGCCAGCAGCCATGATGAACGCAAATGTGTGGACATCTCTGCCCACAGCCAGGAAGGAGAGGAAGCGCACCCGACACTCCCCCAGCACGGCCTCCGTCTGAGGGGAGAGAACCCAGCTGCAAGAGAGCTGCCCCAATCCTCTGGAGACCACATCCATCCCACTGCCAGCACTTCTCAGCACCCTCTCCCCTCCATGACGATGTAACCACACCTCCTTCCTCCCCTGGTAGGTCTTTACCTGCTGGTGCAAGATGGTGAGGGTAGCAGGGGCCACGCTGACATGGCTGGGGGTCCACTGCTCGCGGCTACTGGAGGACAGGACTGACTCCAGGGCCCCATTTATCACGTCTACCCCTAGAAGACATGGACATGGCACCACTAAGGCTATGGAGAGGGTGCCCCACCTTTGCCTAGTCAAGACCAGGGCCTTCGCTGCATCCCCACTTCAGCAGCCTACAGCCCCAGACAGTGCTGCGTGTGGGCCCCTTCCTCAGGGCACTCCCCGAGGCTTCAGTGATCTGGTATTCTTTCTAGTTTCTTCCACCTTGAATCCTAGGCTTGATCCCTTTCACTGACTGCCTCTCCCAGCCTCCTAAATGAACTGACTGCCCCCAGCCAAAACTCTGCCTGCCACATATCTGTTCTCAGTGCTCATCCACATTCCAGCAACTCTCAAATCAGCCCCTCTAGGCCTCTCCTAACTCAACAGCTGACCTTTGTTTTGCTTAAGATACCAGTCTGAGAAATACACGTGTGTCACACTGTACTGAGTCATTAAGTGTTTCATTCACACCGCACAAGAATCTCACAATAAATTCTTTTATCACCATTTTACAGATAAAGAAACTGAAGCTTATAAACCTCAGATTACACTGAGGAAAGAGATCTGATTCTAGAGCCAGGCTTTTCCCCTGCCCCTTCTCTATGTTCCCACTTTTAGCTCCAGAGACCTGTCAAAAGCTGCTCAAAAGCTGCACTCAATTTCTATAAGGTGCCCAAAGGCCAAGGGCCCCAAGGTTCCTGACTTGGACATCAACTGTGCTTCCCTTGTAACGCTCTGGTTTCCTCACCTCAAGCTGCCTTGACTCACTTCCACTCCTGCAGCCCACTTCTGCCCACACTCAGAGACCACGGTGTGGGGGAGGCGTGAGCGCCAGTTCCTGTGCCACTGGCAAACTGGCTGTGGCATCTACGGTGCCTCGACCGTTGCAGCCAAGAGGTCAGAGTGAACAACACAGAAGGCACACACCTCTTGTGGTCCCTCCCCGGCCCTCCTGCCCCTTCCAGGGCCTCTGAGCTCACACTCGGAGCAGACCACGTGAACCCTTTATAGGCAGAGGACAAACGTCTTCCTCAAAAGTGCTCCCTCACTGTGGCCTTGCTCTTCTTACCTCTGGCTAGATGAAGGCCAAATTCCTCTCCCCGGCATGCAAGGTCCCCCAAAACTCGCCTTGTCTGAGCTGTCAAGCCTCGTATTTTACTGCTCCCTGAGCTTCAAATGATTTATGCAGCATTTATTAACATCTACTCTTGGCAAATGCCCTGCTTGGCAAATACCCTCCAAATGTGGAGTAAGAGAAGATGATGCCCTCGAGGGACACAGACTGTAACTGAGGGAAATGCTTCTCTGGAGTGCCATCCCCCTCCACCCAGAGAGTCCTGATTCTCATCCTGCAGGGTCCCCCAGGCCGTGCCCAGGAACTTTTCCCTGCTTCAGGGCAAAGAGGACATTGCTGAGACACCTCTTAGTACAACATCTTGTATTTGCTGAAAAAAATTTTCCCACACTGGGCTGTGGCCATCTCAAGGACAGAAGCCAAGTTTAATTCATCTCTGTCCCCAGGGGTAGTACAGAGCTTATCTACTGCAGGAATTCTGTATGCACAGCAATCACCCTCCAGGTAGCATGGGCAAACCACCCAACCTAGTATAACCAGGTAACCAGGAGTGCACAGAGGGGTGGCAGCGCAGGCAGGCGTGGGAGGGCCAGGTCAGGCTGAGAAGAGCTGTGATGTCTATCATATTCAGGCCAGTGCAATGAAAAATCAAAGATCATGAGTGCAGATGGGAGATCAGAGTTCAGATATGGGGCTGTGAGGGTGGAGGCTGACCTCGCGTGGGCAGAATGAGCCAAGAAGTGGGGAAAGCAGTGGAACAACTGGCCTGGAAAGTCTGTCATGTCAGGACCAAAACCTGTACCCTGACCCTGAGCCAGACACTCCCAACCACCCTGGTACATTTTTCCTTATCAATTGCTACCTTCCAACATCCTGTGTAATTTACTTATTTTATTGTTTATTATTCCCAGCTAGAATGTCAACTCCGTGCAGACAGAAATCTGTCAGTTTTGTTCATTAACATATATCAAGAACCTACAATAGTGTCTGGCACAAATGGGGCACTCAATAATAGCCAAGGGCTAAATAAATGAATGAATAACTGATGCAGTTTCAGCAGGGGCCTATGTTCAATTGCCTGTGTTTAAAAGGGATCGTAACCTAAAGTAGAGACCGCTAGTATGGAAGGTCTGGCTTAAACAGAGGAGTTCATCAAGCCGGTGGGTAGCAGAGTGGATAGTCTCACGCCGTGAGAACCTGGTCAGGCAGCAGATGGAAAGGAGATGTGGGAACAGGAGCAATAAGTGGAAGAGGTAGCAGGGTTTAGAAGTTGAGGGTGAGGGATGAGCAGATGAGAGCTAAGGTGCAGGGGTCAGTCACACCGACTTCCCGCTCACCGAGCCTGCTTTCCTCACCTCCAGCCCCACTCCAATGGCAGTGCCACTGAATTAAACTGGAGTACCCACTCCTTTCTGCAGACCCAGGTTTCCCTCCAAACCTAGGCCCAATCCCCACCTTTCTAACAATGACTCCCTTGTTGAATCTAAGTTGCTGGTTATTAAAGTCAGCACGGTTTGAGAGGAAGAGCAAAAAGTGAAAATCACCCATGTTTGAGGCCTGGCACAGGAACTGGCACCTGCTGGCTATGTCGTCTGAGGTCAGTCTCTTCATTCACACATTCATTTGTTTATTCATCGCCAAATACAGTTACATTCTTCCTGAGTCTTTGGACCTGATACCCACTCGGTTCCTTTTCCCTCTCTCCTTCTGCTCTCCTTCTTTCCTTCTCCACTGAATGGGTGATCCATTCACTGCTGGAGGGCCTCAAGGCTAGACCTTGCATCATTTCCCTTCTCACTGCGAGCAGTCCACTTTCTGGGCTCAGTCTTCTCTATACTCATGGTGGTGACTACCTCTGTGATGCAATGATGCCCACATTTGTATCCTCAGCACAGACTTCTCTTCTGAATCCAGCTGCCAAAGTGAGTTTGCCACTCAGCTTCCCCAAGGCACCTGAATGTCGGCTTGTTCAACACTGAACTTAAAATCTCCACCCCCAAAACCGGCCTCTTCTATTTCCTGCTTTCATTAGAGAATGGTGCACTATGATCAGCCCCAAAGCCAAGTGGCCAAAATTATCCTTTCATGCCTGTGCCCCTCACCCCATATTCAATCAGTCATTAAGGCCTGTTTTTTTAAATCATCTAAAAATCACTTCATATATTCCTCTTCAGCCTCGCCATTGTGCAAGGTAGTCTTACTGCTGGCCACAGCTATCACAAGGTGCTCCTAATTGAATTCCTCAACTCAACCCACCCACCCAACATCTCTCTCCAAGGTGTAGCCAAAGTGCGCCTTACGAAACTCAAACATGATGATGCCAAGAGCTTTCCTAAAAACTATCTGAGAGCTCTTTCTGTGCTCAGGATGAAGAACATATGGCCAGGGTGGCCTGGAGACCCAAACAGCCTACTGTATCTAGCTCCCAGCCACACCATGCACCGCCACAGTTACCCAGGGCCTCTGACACACTGTGGGGCCTCCCTCCGTGGTTCCTCACACGCATACATGCGGTTCACTGTGCCTGGGGTGCTTTCTCTGTTCTATCCCACTTTTCCACATTGGCTCCTATTTTTTTTCAATCTCAGTTCAAATGTCACTTTCTCAAGGAGTCTTTTCTGATTCCCTCTATGAGGTAAAGTTCCTATGTTTCATAGCACCTTGCTACTTTCTTCCAATGAATGACAATTTTATTACAAACTGATTTGTGTAACTTAATTCCTATTTTTCCTACTGTAGCCTCCATGAAAGCAGACAGTGGCCGCTGCTCTCCCAGGGCTTGGCACACAGTAGACTTCGTAGGTATTAACTAACTGAGCGAACAAATAAATAACAGGTACTGTGAAAGGTCCAGAAATGTAAGAGTGAACCAGATAGTCTCAACCCCCGGTTTCCTTACCTATAAAATAGATATTATCATAATCCCAACTTCAAAGGATTATTAGGATTGAGTGAGATCATGTATGAGGAAGTACGCTAGAAAGAATCAATCACACAATTATTCCGCTCACTGCATCCTCTCTAGTGCTCACAGCCCCAGGATATTGCCTGATGTTTCCAACCATGGACAGCCTGTCTCTGGACCCAACCACAGCTTTCCTGTAGGATCCCAGGGTGGGATCCTGTGGGATCCCTGTTCAGCACAGTCACACAGTTCACACTTGTGAATATGTGCCAAATGCCACTTCAGGCTGGACACAGAGTACAGCCCGACAGAGGCACAGCAGGTGGGAAACATTTTGAAGGACAAGGTGACAATGATCATGAGGAAGGCTGGTAAAAAAATAAAAGGCATTGCAGGCGGAGGGTGAGGACAGAGCTTTGGAATCAAGGCCGTGGACTCTAGGTGAAGCAGGACACACATACCGACAGGTTTAGCAACAGGCACACTCCCCAGGTAATAGACTTGGAACTTTTGTACCAACTCGTTCTTGGGTGCTGGGAACTCCACTGCAGGAAAGAAAAGACTCAATAGTGATGGCAGATCTTGCTCCCTCCCAGCCCCTACTACCAGCGCATAAACTGGACATTCACCCAGCCGAGGTCCTCCCTCCATCCCTCCCCCTGCTTCCCTTTAACTGCCTCTACCTGATAGTAAGAATTTAGTTTTCATGTATCCCTTTTTTCTATCTTGTCTGTCCAGTAGCTTGTGCCTCTTCTTGGGTCACCCCACCTTTGCCAACTGGTGGGGTTATGACACTGACCTTGGAAAGGGACATCCACCAGTTTAGAGTGGTCCAGGGAGAGTCCATTTACCAAGCAGCGGGCATTGCGCCGTTCGGCCATGATCTGAGGGAGGGAGGGGAGTGGCAAGGGAGGATGTGTTAGGGCTTCATAGCCCTGCAGCTCCCACCCCCCACTTAGCCCCCACCCCTTCTTTGTAGAGCAAAGGTGGCAGCTAGTCCAGGGAGCAGAGGGGCCGTGCCTTAGAGCAGATCTCATGCAGGCTGGTGGCGATGTTCTTGGCGGGTGCCTCACAGCGGAACACGTGGCACTTGAGCATCTGGGTCAGCTTATCACGAGCTACGTAGGCAAAATCCCTGTTGGGGGAGGGGCACCTCAGTGTCTCCCAGTGCCATCACTGCTGAGCCTCATCCCCGCCCCACCCACGCCCTCTCTGTGGCAGCTCCTCCAGGGCTTCTGTCCTCCAGATGGTGTCCTGTGGGTGCTGCCTTCTGGCTGGAAGGTAGACAGGCAAGCATGCCAAGGTTGGGAAGAATGGGCACGCACAGCGGGCAAGAAGGGGCAGGGCAGAGTAAGGGAACATGGGTGCTTCAAGGCATGGGTTCAAGTGTGGGAGGAACAGTCAAGGCAAACAGGCATAGTAGTACCTCTCTCTGGGTCCAGCAGCACAAGAGAGGCAAAGAACAGAGTTAAGGAGGAGGGCCCCCCTCTGACTTCTGGGTAAGCCCCCACCCTGGGATCCCAGGCCCTGTTCCCACCTTCCACTGTCCCGCCCGACGCCCCACACACGAATGCTGACGATGGGCTGGGCATGCAGCAGGGCCTGACTCTGTGGCTCCACCAGCTTTAGCGTCTCATCCTCCAGCTGAAGCAACAGATCCTTTCCCTGAAGGGCCAGGAAGCAGGAACTCAGTGGTGCCCCAGCCAGGAAGGTGGCTGATCACCACCTCCAGTCAGGTACGGTAGCTATAGCTCAGGGGCCCTTGCTTTGGTGTTGGATCTCCAACCTGCAGGCCTCACTCTGATAGAGGTCACACTTGTCATCTCTTACAGAACATCTATCATCATCCCCACCATTGTTCCACAACTGCCCCCCAAGGACCCACTTTCATCTCACAGGGCTGTTGTGTGGGTCACACACCCTCCCCAGCCCTTCCTTGGGCAGCTCAGCTCTCCCACCTCTCAGCTCCTTCACTTCTTCACTGCATACCACCCACCAGCTCTGGCCCTCACCTCCCCCCAGCCCCCAGCCATGGGGTCGTGCAGATTGTTTTTGTGGTAGGAGAGCTGACGGATGCAATTGTTGACCGCCACGCTGCTGCGTCCAGGGGCCAGCTCCTCCTCGGTCATCTCCACCCAGCCCAGGGAGCGCACTGCGAAACACTGGCAGACACAGAAGAGGGGGTGGGAGAGAGAGGGTCTGAGATAAAGCCGAAGGAGGCCCCAGCAGAGGATATGGGTTTTTGCTGAGACCAGAAGAGTTCCTGACTCAAAACATGGTGAGTGGGTGGGTGTCCTGAGCTGAGACCAAGAAGATCCCCCATATAGCTGGTGTCAGAGGAGACCCCTGCTAGTACAAGGAAGCATCTGAGCCAAGCCTGGACTGGCCCTGATCAGGCCTCTGACCTGGTCGGGATGAAAACTGAAGTGCCTCGCTCAGATACAGGGGCTTGGGCTGAGATGGGAAGTGTCCCAAGCTCAGGACCTGGGGAGCTGTGCTGAAAACAGAGATGCCCCTGGAACATGACACAAGGGGTTCTCCAGCCTGAGGAATGGGTGCTGATCTTAAACAAACCTTGACTCCTGGGTTGGCATTCCGTGGAGGCAGCTTTTCCTCCTCTTGAGGCAATTGCTCTGGGCTGCAGGCAGATGGTAACACTTGGTATAGGGCCTCATCCATTGAGCTTTCCCAAGGCCCCTTCCAGACAGACCCAGCCCACTGCCAGCCCACTGTGGCACGCCTGCCCACTCACCTGAGGCTCTGAGCTGGGAAGGGCAATGTCCCCTCCTCAGGATCCTTTAGTCCCAAATCCATCGGGGCCTCCTCAGTGGGCTCATCCTTGGGAAGAGGAGAGTGGAATCAGGACCAAAATTCTCCCTCTTCTCCAGCTCCCCGACTGTGAAGCGGATCCCCTCACTCACCTTCCAAAATTCTCCATCCTCAAAGCCTTCTCCATGGGTAAATCCTGTCCAGGTGAGCTGGGAAGAGGGATAGGACCAATGATTTGGGGGGGGGGGGGCTCATCTTACTCCAGTAGCACACTCCTTTCTACCCCTGATTAAAAACAACAGGCCTGGGCCTCCCCTGGTGGCGCAGCAGTTGAGTGCTGGGCTGCAAAGCTGTCTGCAGCCTCTGCAGCACCGGTTCAATCCCAGGCCGCCAGGGAGGATCCCACATGGCACGACAGACCTCTCCTGCTGCCCGCTGCTCCCCCTAGCAGTGTATTTCATCAGTCTGCCTACTCTGTCCCCTGCTCTGGCTCTGGTGAATTCTCTCACCCGCCCGCGCTTCTGACTGTACCCAGTGCTTGTATAAATAAATAAATAAATCTTTAAAAAAAAAAAAAACAAAACAGGCCTGTGAGCCTCACCTGGGAGGACTCCTCTTGGGGGCTGCTCCCCTGTGAGGGGGAGGTCCGGCCCGGGGGCTCCCACTGGGTGGTCCCTGTTGGGATGTGCCAGTAGTAGGTCCCTGAGGTATCTTGTACCCTCATCCATCCAGCCGGCAGGTCGGAATCCGTCTCGAAGGCGTTGGGGTTCCAGAAGGAATCTGCCGGGTAGGGGGCTTGGTGAGAATCTGTTTACCCAACAAGCAGATAGCAGCTGCTTCTGCCCAGTCCACCCCCTGCCCCCCGCCCACCAAAGACCCCATAGTTGAGAAGAGGTGGAGGAGGGCTCCAGCACAGCGCAGCTCCTGCTTTCTCCCCGGGCCCGCAGCCTGGAGTTACAACATGAGCACCAGCAGCAGGGACATGGCTGAGGGTTCCTCCTGGGCCCTGCTCCTGGACATGCGGCCACAGAGAGAAGGGAGGGTGGGTGAACCCAACTGACCTCCTGTCACTCATATCCATATCTCAGGTGCACACTTACCAGCTCCTGCACTCAAACCTGCACAAACACAGCATGTACCCTACTACACACCTGTGCAGCCACCACAAACACAAGGGTGTGCATACACAGAAAATACCAAATGGCAGGTATCACATAATAGTGCAAATGCATGTGCAGGGATAAACACACCAGTCACACACTAAGCAGACACTAAACACTCAGGTGCACGCACACACAGCTATAGAGACCCACCACCACCAGATATATGTGCAGAGACCACACCCACAATGACCCCCAACACATGTGTGGGTGCCACATCGAGAATGTACACTCAGATGCACAACACATGCCAACCTCTGCCATGTGTGTGCAGACACCACAGGTGCTCACACCCTGACCTTGCTACACGGACGCAGGCGAACCTTTTGTGCGCATACACACACAGCATGCACCTGACATGCACCCCTGCTCCCCTGGGGAGGGACTCACCACTCAGCCCCACAGACGAGCTCATGCCGCCTCCGCCTCTGCTCTCCCAGCCAGCCCCACCCACGTCATGCCCAGCCCCTGCTCCCCTCACCTGGGCTGCTGTCCTGCAGGATGATGGCCAGGAAAAAGTCCTGGGAGAACATGGCGCTCATTCCCAGCCCCTCCTGCCGCCACCCTCCCTCCTCAGGTCCCTCCAGTCCAGCCAGCTGGGCTCACAGCCTGGTGCTGGGCTGCAGAGAAAAGCTCATCCCGCCCCCTTCTCACCAGGGCAGAGCGCCTGCCAGGCAAGATCCTCCCCCGCCAGGAGCACACTAGGGAGGGGCCAGGACCACCACAGGAGGGCATGTCCTTGGGGTGGGGAGAGGGTGCTCATGAGCCCCCAACCTTTTCTGCTCATAGCACTCTCCAATCCTGGCTCCCCCCAACCCCCCAAATCCTGAGTGTCCATCCCATGCCACAGTGGTCATCTCACTGCCTGAGTCAAGCCCAGTCCTAGGGACACAGGAGATTCCATCCCTCGGGAATACCCCAGACACCTGGGGCCCTGCGAAGCCTAGAGCTCTCAGCACAAACAGGGTGTGGCTTCAAGGCTCCCAGGGATCCAGCCCTGGCCCAGAACCTGCCCAGCTTTTTGAGCCTAAGAGGGACCTTGAGGGCCTGGGTCCCAGCAAGCTTGAGGCTGGGCTTGGGGCTTCCCAGCACTGCCCCCCCTCACCTGCCAGGGCCCAGCTAGGCTGCAGCGTCTCCTCGGCAACCGCAGCACCAGGACCGGCTGGGAGCGCCCAGACTGCTGACGTGCTTCCCGTTACCAGGGAAACCAGGAATCCTGACTGGTCCAAGAGGCAGCACTGAGGGACAGGCGGTCCCCAGACCCAGGCTGCTGAGCAACCAGGCACACAGGAGCAGGGAAGGGTGTGGTTATGCCAAGGAGGCTACACACCTGATGTGAGTTATCTGGGCAAGGTGTCTCACCATCCTCAGCTTCCAAATGAGATAGGCCAGGAGGGTAGGGGAGGGCTCTTCTTACCCATCCAGCCAGAATTCTAGGTGGCCATTAACACCTCTTCTCCCCTTAGCCTCCCCTCACCTGAGGCCCTAGGGAATTGGAATGGCTGCTCTTCCCCAGAGATCTCCCTGGCGTTCAGGGCACTCCTGAGAAACCTGACAGGAACTCCAGCACCCTGGCAGCTGAGCGCTCCACGGCCACGCCCTTCTTCATGGCGGGTCATATACTACTTGAGGCTAAGGGGACCGATTCGCCATCTCCTGACTGAGTCACCACACCCATCCATCTGCCATCCCCGTCAGCCTGTACTTTCCTGCTTCAAAGAGCTTCATCCTTCCGATCTGTCCTGGAGGGGCTCCTCTTTCCCCCTGACCATCTGGGAGGCCCTGCTGGAGTTTGGCACATCTCCCTCGGAGCACAGCCCCTTCCAGACCTTGGCCTCCCATGCGTGCATTTATTCAGGAGCACATATCTTCACTCTGCGTGGATTCCTCCAGGCATGCGCTCCTATGTTCACAGGGCCCATGTGCTACTCGCGTGTGCATGCGTCCTCCATGGCTGAGCCAGGTGCAGGGCTTTGCTCAGGAGTCAGTGAATCACCTACTGCTCTCTTTTTCCCCACCCCATCCTACTGCAGTCTGGGCGCCTGGTATTCTTCGCCGGGATCACTGCAAAGCCTTACAAGGTGCCCTTTCCCAGGCTAGCCTCCTCCGACCCAGGCTACCCACTGCAGCCCGAAGGACTGTTTCAAAACGCAACACTAATGAAGTTACTTTCCAGTTCAATACCCTGGCGGTCTTGCCCTTGCTCTCGGGATAGAATCCAAACCCCCCCACACACAGGGTTTGTGTACTGTTGTGAGCCCCTAACTTGGCAGTCTTATCTCGGGCCACTCTCTACTTCCTTCTCGCACCTGCCGCTTGGGACATGATCCCTACACTCTTCAAGCCCAGCCTCCCTCCCCTCCATCTTCACTGGCTCCTCTTTCAGGCTAGTGCAAGGATCACTTCCCCAAACAGGCTATTCCTACCCCTCACCCCAGGCACACCGGCAGGGCTAGGTGCCCTCCTGCACCTCCCCATCCTATGCTCACCTCGCTGATGATAATCGTTGGCCTATTTCTGTCTCCCCACTAGACCGTGAGCACCATGAGGGCAGGAGCATCTGACCCTGCAGATGCCTTCTAGCGTTCAGGACACGGCCTGGCACCCAGGGTGACCCCAGCACCAGAAGAGAGCTCGTTCACTCGTCACTCATTCACCACTCACTCCTGCAGCGCGTGCACTCACACATTCAACAACTTTGTGGAGATCCTAGGGTGGGGAGGAGAAAACAATTTGTGATCAATTTTATCCCATCCAGAAGCCCAGACCTCCACTGTGGACTTCATGGTCAGGTCAACACAATCATGGGAGTTAGCAGTGACTCACCCCTTTGCTAGGCCGGCCCCACACTGCTGCCCTCAAATTCCAGAGCCACCACCACTGTAATCCTTGACCACTCTCCTGCCACGTCCCTGCCCGTGCTGAGGCCCGTGCCACACACACTTCCCACTTCTTGAGCAGCCCCATCATGCTGCTTCCAGAGGCTCAGAGGTGCAGGACCACAGTGACAAAGACCCCAGGAGCCACTGAGCAAACAGGCTGGTTATGATGTGGCCTCTACTCACACCCCCTAGTTTGCAGAGGTGGCAAACTAGCACCCTGCACACTAACACAACCCTCAGGTAGATTGTATGTGGCCTATGTGGTGCTTTGCAAAAAGCAGAATTAGTGGCTACATTAGAAATTAGGATGTTTCCTATTAACATCTACTTTTTTCAGTTTCTCTTTAAAAGTTATATAGGCTCCACCGAGATGATATTTTCCTCCATCTGATTTGTTAAGTAAGCAGCCGGAGCAGAATGGCAGCTCTTCCCTTTAAAGGGGATCCAGGCCACTACCAGCACATAAAAGAGAGGCAATCAGACTTTGCCTCTGGTAGAAGTGCTCGATTCTGCCTCTGAAGTGCTCTTGCAAAAACAAAATGCCAGAATCTCTGAAATTGAGATCTGATCAAGGTCCTAGAACTTAGTACCAGTTATTTACAGGAAACCCAGGGAAGAGAAACACATTCAACACCGGAACAGGGGAAGTCGGCAAACCAGACCTGGGAAACCCAGGACAAACAACACTGTATCGTCAATTGGGAAAAAAACAAAAAACAAAAAAAATCTGTAAACAAAAATAGAGATGAAGGGAAAACTTGGAGATCAAAAGCAACTGTAAGAGGGTTATCATTCCTCAGAAGTTCAGGACTTATTTGAATAGATTTGAATAATCAAGACTTTTAAAAGGCTGGGGGGGGTGGCCGGCGTGGGGTCAGGAAGATATTTATTAGACAACTGGGGGAATGTAAACATTGAATGATATTAAGAATTGTTAAACTGTTGTAGGTATGACAACGGTGTTGTGGATTTTTTTAGAAGAGTTTTAGTTTTTAGAAATGTGTGGGTAAACATTTACAAATGAAAATATTTGCTTCCAAACAACCTAGGCTGGGCGCAGGAGCAGGTGGGGGTAGAGATGCAGCAGGACTAGCCATGTGCGGATAATTGTTGAAACAGGGCCATGGATAAAACAAGCTCGTTACTCTACTTCCTCTGCTTTTATATATGTTTGAAAATGTCCATATTAAATACATTTAATACATTTTTGAAAGGGGGTGACGTGCCGCCCCCCTAGCCATCCGAGCTGCCCATTCCTGCAGAGGTCCCACACTTTGGGTCCTGGTATGTGCCGGCTGCCGGGGAGGGGACAGGGGCGCAGGGAAGGTGTTCCCTAACCTTTCTTTACACTCTGTCCACAGAACACTGGGCTGCAGCCATGGCCATCAGCTCTTCCTCTAACCCCAGCTCTGTCTGCATCACTATGTGACATTATCAAATGTGGAGACATAACTTATTTATAGTGGGATGTATTTAATGATCAGTCTTCGGAATCCTGATATTTCCCCTACCCCCTCATAAGTATATGTTTATTCTTCCTATGTCTCCTAATTATTCTTCATTTGCTTCTTATCCTATTCTGGGTAGAACAATATCCTTGCAATACCCACTGTGGTACTCTGCATACAGCAATGCTTTCCAAATAGACCTCCGTGGGGTGTACTGCTGCTCCCTCCAGTCCTGGCCTGTTAAAACCTGGCCCAAGCACACCTCGGTGCATCATGCTGTGAGCATCAGTGGCACAGTAATGGGGCCAAGAGCTCAGGTGTGGAGTCAGACCCAGTTTAAATATCTGTTCTACTGTAACCTCAGATGGTCTGTGACTTTGAGAAATCTACTAATCCTCTTCAGGCCTCTTTTTTTGTCATCTGTAATAGGACACAGTATCAAGCTCACAGAATTATTGTGAGGATTAAATAAAACAATGTTGAGCCGGGGGCCGGGACCTAGCAAGTGCTCCATAAATAGATGTGGTCCACTGTCCAGGGGGTTTGTGTGACAGATGGGTCTATCAGCTTGTCCACGCGCCCTCTGAACCTAGGAACAGTTTCCTCAGACAACCTGGGCAGGGCCTGCCAAGGACTGAGGATGTGAGCTCGTGACTCCTGCCTTGGCCTCTGTATGCAGAGGATGACCTCTCACCTCCTGCCCTCCCACACCCCCCACATTAAGCTCACAAGGTACCTGTGTCCTCCGGAGAGCCATAGGAGGGGCTACCCTGGGATAAGGTGGCCCAGCTTGAGTCCTCATCACTGGCTGCACTGTTCCGCATGCCAAACAGGAGGCTGGCGCTCTTGCTGTGATCCCGGGGGCCATCTGCAAGGGCCTGGGGCCCAGGGGGCACCTCCACACTTTCCAGGGGCTCCGGCAGTCCTGGGGGAGAAGACAAGTCCTCCTCTTCTTCCTCCTCCTCCTCTTCCTCATCATCCTCCTCGGCCTCCCCTGCTGCCTTCTCCTCTCCCTCGTCCGGCCCTTGGTCCTGGGTGCTGATGATCAGGCCAGGTCCTCGGAGCCCTCGGTTGGCCGCGTTGTGAGCAGAGAGCTCCAGCTCAGAGTACAGGTGCATCAGGCCTTTCGGGCCCAAGGGCGCCGTCTCAGGTTCCTGACCGGCCTCTTCTGCCAGGGTCAAGGTCACATTGCGGTTCTGGTCACGGTGGGCTGTGGCAGCCCGCCGGAGCTGGTTCTGGCCCTCCTTTAGCCACTTGGCATTGGCAGGGCCTGGCTCAGGCCCGCCACCCTCCCCCATGGCACTGCGCAGGTCCTTGGGCCCCACAGCTGTGGCCTGCAGCTTGGCGTTCAGCAGCTGGTTGTGAGCAGCGTGCAAGGGCAGGGGAAGGCTCAGCGAGGGGCCTCCGTGGCTGTTGGCATTAATGACCGACTGGCTCAGTGACGATGGAACAGACATGGCCTTGGCAGATCCTGTGAGGTGGAAAGGGGAGAACAAGTTGAGCCGCCAGGTGAGGGTAGCAGCATCCCTGCTTCTGCCTCAGGCTGTGTCCTGTCCTTTCTCATCTCCCTACACTCAGCTGGCCAGCGCACACTGCTCCCTGGCCTCTGAGCTGCTTTCCCACGAGAATGATTAGGCTGAACTCCTGTCCTCCATCACCATCACCCCTTTAGTCACAACCCGCAAAAGACCAGGCCCAGGCCTGAAGTCCACCCATGCCCAAATTTCCCAGGCCTGAGCTTTCTGGGACAGCACAGCTGGCCTCTGCTTTGCCTTCACTGCCAACAGCAGAGCCTCCACACAATAGCTCCCTGTGCCACCCCACCCCCGCTCATCCGACTGCAGCTCACTGTGCCAGGACACACTGGCGTGGGACTGGCTCATGTGCTCCGGGTGCCGGACACAGCCTGCCCCCTTCCTCCGGCCACGCTGCTAACCACAGCCCCGCCGCTGTACACGCCCCAAGCTGTGCTGCCATCACTGTAAATCAGTAGGGTCTACCACTCTCCAAGCCCACCCCACTCTAGGAGTGGAGAGGACAGCAGAGCAGAGCAGACCAGCCTTAGGGCATGGCCTAGGAAGGCAGGTCACAAAGGAAGGGTCTTCAGCTCCTTGTCAAGGTTCTCTGGCCAGCTGAACCTGCGTTTTGGTGACTGCTTTTATAAAGTATCTCTGCCAGCTCTTGAAATGCCCCAGGCCTGGGTCACTGCAGAAGCCTTTAGTCTGGCCCCTCTGGCCCCTCAGGTCACCTCTCACCAAGGCCTTCTTTTACTGAAGACCCGTTGTAAAACTGTAGACCACCAGACCCTGTCAGTCATCACTGAGCACCATCTGACAAGCCAAGTCATTATTCACGTTGTTTAACGGATGTCTCCTCATAAGTGTAATTCCAGTTCTACGGCAGTGGGGATTCTGTCTTTTTTTTTTTTTTTTTCCCCAATGCAGTATGCCTAGAGCAGCACCGTCTTGGCACAGAACACAAACTCAGCAACTGCTTTTTGAATTAATGGATGAATCTGCACAACACCCCCCCCCCACCTCCAACTCCTCCAGGCCATTTTAGCATCTCCTCAGTTTCAGAAAACACACTTTGCTGTGTCTCAATGGTTGCTCATGGTGCCCCCACCGAACCACACCTGCCCTGTGAGGAGGGAAGCTCCAGTTCCACCATGACAGCTCACTCTCAACCTCACCCCCACAAGCTCCCCCATCCCTCCTCACAAGCCCTTCATGGACTACCTCCCCACCAACCTACCCTTCCTGCCCCACTGCCTCAGTGGTCCCTCCCCAAGGGCCATGTCTTTCCCCTGCTCCCTCCCACATTCCATTGCTCTATCCCTGCCCTTCCCTGACCATCCTATAGAAGGGCTTACTCCCTGGACCCTCCCCCTATTCACTGTGCATTCTCCCTGGCCAAACACTACCCAGTTCTCTCTCACTCTCACCCTCTCAGACAGCCCTGCCCCAGTACTCTGCCCTTCACCGATGCCCTCCTTCCAAGCTCTCTCTTCCTATTGGCCTTTTCCCCCAGTACACAGCTTGCCCTCATAGCCTGCCCTCCCTTGCAACGCACATCTTTCTCTCTCGTTCCCATGTACCATTTTTTCTTGATCTCTCATCTGAGAGTTCTCCTCCTCCCTGTTGCCCATGGTCACTGGCCCGGTTCTTTCTGCCTCCTCAGCTAGTGCTCAGCACTGAGCACAGATGAGGTATTTTAGGCTACCTGAGCTTGCTCTGCCAGGCACAGGGGCACTGCTTGCTCCTGAGCAGGGGCCACAGCTCACCCTTCAGCCACCTCCAGCTCCTCAGACCCCAGCACAACGCTCTGCCTATACCTATGGAATAAAAGGCAGTTTCTGTCCATGTGCCTGTCTCATGTGTAAGTATTGGTCTGCTCAGTCTGGCTCCACCTAGGCAATAAGGAAACTCGTGGTCACTGGAATAAATGAGAAAAAATAGATGGCGCTGTCTCTACCCAGAACCACAGTAATCTTCCAAAAATGGAAACCCAGATTGTGTCACTCCCCAGTTTGAAAAATTAGAAGGCTCTCTGCTGACTTCAGGATAATGTCTGTGCTCATTAGCAGGACACCCAAGAGCCCCCAGAGCTAATCCCCATGACCCCTTGGGCCTCCTACCATTCCCAGTCTCCCTTCACACCTTACACGCCCGTCCCAAGAAGTAAATTAGATTGTAAAATGTGTTATACACTCACCGCCCTGGCTCTCTGTTTATACTGCTCCCTCAGCTTAGAATCTTGTCTCCCCTTGTGAGAACCTCTATTCACATTTCAAAGCGTAGCTCAGTGGTCATAGCTCCTAAGCAGTACGTCTTTCCCATTCAGCCCTCCCTCCCCATCTCCACGTGACCATTCCCTCCCTCATGTCTCACAGTGCCACATTCTATCAGAACATCTGAGACCATGTCCCATTCCACTTACAATCCCGCAACCAAGAGCGGGTGCTGACATCCGCCACAGAGTGGGCCTCCAATACAGAAGGAAGGGAAGGCTGGAGGGGACAGAGACAGGGTCGGGAGAAACTAGGAGGCTTGGAACTAGTTGGGAATAGACACTAAGACAGGCTGGTGTGGGCCCACAGCTGGGATGGGCAACAGGAGTATTAGGGAGGATGCTGGAGAATGATGAAGGGTCCCCGTGAAGGAAGTAAGATAGGACAGAGGTCCTGGACAGATGTAGCTTAAGCCCACATCCTGGCTCGAAAGTTGTTCAGCACTGGCATCTCCATGAGTATCAGGAGGTGGAAGGCCCCATGTCTCTGCAAAGCTCAGGGGCAGAAGATGATGAGCCCCTCTCTGAAGCACTGGTGGGTGGACCAGGTTCTCAGCAGTTGGGACTGGACTGACCTCCTTGGCACTTGGAGGTGTGGCCCGGGAAGGGCACAGGCACTGTGCGGCTGACACAGTGAAGAGCCGGGCTCATGTCAGGGCTGCCCTAACCTTCTCTGGTCACTATGACAGAAAGCACGTTCTATTATGAGTGAGTGCTGAAGCCCGAGCACCTAGGCTTCCAAGGTGCTCCAAGGTGGTGTGGCCACCATCACCTCACTTTTTGAGATCAAAGGATGACCAGCAGCCCGGTGTGCCAAGTATCTTCAAAAAGGGCATGACCCGGGCTCCCTGGTGGCGCAGGCAGTTAAGCGCAGCGCTATGAAGCTGTCCGCAGCCTCTGCAGTGCCTGTTTGATCCCCACTGGCCTCGGAGCAACCCACATGGCAAGCAGACCTCTCCTGTCTCACCCGTTGCTCCCCTCAGCAGCATATTTTGTCAGTCTGCCTGTTCTGTTCCCCACTCTGTCTCTGGTGAATCCTGTCACCCTCCCGCGCATCTGGCCTGTACTCCAGTTCTTGTATAAATAAAATAAAATCTTTAAAAAAATAAATAAGGTTATGACCCAACATCTCCCCTCTCACTGGGGTTATCAAGACCCAATGCCTCTCAAAGGAGCAAAAGAGATTTTGACTCAAGGCAGGGAACTGGGTAGTGTCCTTGGGGTACCAACTGAAACAACAGCCACCAAGCCTGAAGGAAGATTTATCAGACCACAGGGGTGGGGGTGAGTGCTGGTCAAGGTCAAGGGTCTTCTAACCTGACTGCTTACTATAAGTAAGGACCATGCTAGGCATGGAAGAGAGCGACAAATAATGAAGAAAAGCATCTTCCCCAATGGAGCCACAGTCTACTGGCGAAAAAGTCATTGGAAAACTCACTACGCTGCAGTATAACACCAGTAGCGAGGGTAAGCACTCCTTTTGGTTCACTAAATGACCAAGTATCATGGTGAGGGAAGAACAGGGCACCACAGGAGTCTGAGGCTCAGACATCAGCAAATACCTGCCCAAGGAGGTGACTTGTAAGCTGAGAAAAGAACGCAACTCTACTGGAATCACCCCCTTCACCACCCCTCCCTCTCAGAGGATGATCCCCCACTCCTAATTCACCGGGAGATGGAATCCAGAGATTGCGGAACATCCTCCAACCTACAAAATTACTGACTTCAGCACCTGCTTTTCTCTACTTCTGCCTAAAGCAACTGCTTCATCTTCCAGGTGGCCCCTTCCTTTCATGTCTTCCCAGGAATTGTAAACCACTGTTTCTCCATTTTCTCTTCTATATAATCAAACTCTTCTTCTCAATGGGATCAATTATCTCCCAGTTTAAAAACAGAATCTTTCTTGACCCAACACTCATCCAGCACCCCTGCTGCTCTCCTCTCTGCCCTGCACAGGTCAACTTCTTGAGAGAGTTGTCTCTATTCACTGTTGCCAGGTCCTCACCTCTCGCGGCTGCCGTTCCTCACTCCTTTCCAATCCGCTTCCACTCCCACTGCACCTCAGGCACAGCTCCTACCAAGGTCAGCATGACCCCTAAGTCATTTCATCCATCAAACACTTGGTTGTCCTCTCAGCAGCATCTGACACCAGGGACCTCTCATCCAACTTTCATCCATGGCGTCTACTCACTATATATCTGGGTTTTCCTCCTACACTCTCGTTACTGCTTGGTGGCTCTTTAAACTCCTTTGCTGGCTCATCTTCCTCCCAGCCTTGATATGCCGCAGCTTCTCCTGGCTTGTCTTACGCCCTTTTCTTTCTCCTCACCTGACACTCTATACAGATTGAATTGAATATTCAATTCATGACTGGGGCTCCAGTTATCATCAATACACTGATGATTTCCAAATTGACTTCTCCATTTCAGACCCCTCAACTCAGCTCCAGACTTGTACATTCAACTTTCATTCGACAACTCCACTCGATGTCATAAAGGCTTCTCAAACTAACATGCTGCCATGTTTCTCTCTCCCACACCCTAGCTGGTCCACTCTCAGGATCCTGGCTAATGGAACATGACAACCCATCCTGTTGTGAAACCAGAAGTAGGTCTGCTATTTACCATTTGTGACACTACACTCTCCCTCATTCCCCAAATTCAGTCCACCCCCAGATAATGACACTTTTCAAGAAAAACGTCTGGGCTCCATTACGCTCCTCATTCACTACCTTCAACAATCTACACCAAGAACCAAGATCTTAAGATCAAAATTCTGAACATGGTCTAAACTGCCCCGCTCAGTCTGACCTCTGCTTCCTCTTTAGCTTTGGCACTCTGCTCTCTAGCCTCACTGGTCTTCTCTTGATTCTTCGAAGACATCACATTCTCTTCCTCCAGAATGTGTCTGCATATGACTTCCCTTCCCCTGGAGCCTTCCTCCCCCGCCCTCGCAGCCTAAGTACTACTCATCCTTTACATCTTAGTTCTAATGTCATGTTCTCAGAGAAGCCTCATTGACCCATTCTCCCTACACCCATTTAGTTTGTACTCTTGAATGTTCTCAAGGCATCAAACACCTTTCCTTCATGGTAAAATTACAAATCACATTGGTAATTTTAGTCCTATTTTATTTCCCTCCTATATTGTCAGCTCCACGGGGACAATGCGATTTGGAAATCAGGTAGAGCGGAAACAGAGGGAGGAAAATTCAGCTTGAGATGTGTAAGCTTGCAATTCCTGTTGGACTTGGATTCTGAATCTGGAGTTCAAGAAAGAGGTAGGGGCCAGATATACATTTGAGGACCACCAGCATATGAAATGTGAAGTCTCGGTAATAAATAAAACGCCCAAAGACAAAGTGCAGAATGAGAGAAGACAACTCAGAGCAAAATCAAGAGCCTCTCCAAAATCTAAGGCAGGAAAAGGCAGAAAAATGGGAATGACAGAAGCAGACAATGCCATAGGAGAGAAACCAGGAAAATGTTTCAAGGAGAAAGAGTTGACACACACCACTGACCAAGGTATCAGGGGATAACAGGCGAGTGTCTGCTGGTCCTCAGGAGGTCTCTGCTGACCTTGGCTTGAGCAATTTCAGTTGGCATCAGGGGAGCAGATGGAGTGGAGTAGTTTTAAGAATGAATGGGAAGTGAGGAGATGACAGCAAGAGTAGACAATGTTTTGACTTTGAAGAGAGAAAAGAGCTGGGACTACGATGAAGGGGTGCAGAATTCGAGCAAAAGCACAGGCACATTCAAAACAGATTCGGAATAACCTCTGATTTGGCGCTAGGAAAACTGCTCCCAAGGAGCGCTCCTGTGAGTATTAGGCCTCCAGGCTGAGCTGCAAACACGGCGGGCCCCAGGGCACACCCCTCGGTCGCGGAGGGCAACAGACTGCGGCTTGACAGATCCCAGACCCGGGACCCCGCAGGAATCCGGGCGGCCTCTCCCCCAATCTCACGCCTCACCCCCTCCCCGGCGCTTGACCTCCCCTCCCCCAACCCCCTCCCCCACCCCCGCCCCAAGCTCCGCGCCCCTCTACTCGCCCGCCCTGCACCCCCGGGAGGTCAGGCTCAGGGAGGGGGCGAGGCGAGGACCGAGGTGGAGCCTACCAGGCGCGGCCGGGAGGGCGGTCCGGGTGCGCGCGGAGAGGCCCGCCCGGGGGCTGGGGCCTGGCCGGGGGACCCGCGCGCCGCGGGGCCGGGGCTTCGGGGTCCACCGTCGCTGGGGACCGGGATCGGGCGGCCGGGCTGGCTCCGGGCAGGGGCAGCTCCTACCTGCGCGGGGAGGCCCCAGGCCCAGGTGGCGGAGGTAGCTCAGGCTGCGGGGCTCGGGCTCCGCGGCGGCTTCTCCATCACAACATCCCCCGCCCAGGCGCGCGCGGGCGCGGGGCCGCGCCCCGACCGGCGGGGGCGCGCGCGGGGGGCGGGGGCGGGGCGCCATCTTGGGCCGGCGCGGGCGCGAGCCCCGGGGGCGGCCCTCGCCGCGGCTGACCCGGGGGCCGCGCCCCGCCGAACCCCGGTGCTGGGGCGCCCCACGGGCCACACCGTCGCGACACTGCGGCCCCGCGCCCGGCCCCCGGCCCCAGCGCGCAGCCCCGGCCCCCGCCGACCCCGGCCCGGGCCGGCCCGCCCTCACGACGAGGCCGCGGACTCACCCGGCGCGCCCGGCAGGGCCCGGCCCCGCACCCCGGGGCGACTCCGGGCGAGGGGGCGCCCCGGCGACTGGGCCGTGCGGGGCCGCGCGGGGAGCTGCTTGGCTCTGGCGCAGCCCGCCCTGGCGTCCTGCTGGCGAGGCGAGGAGGACGCGGCGGAGGCGATAATAATAGCTCGTGTTTATTGACCGCTCGCGCGGTGCCGGCTCCGCGCTCGGCCCGTCTACACGGCGGGCAGCGCCGCACGGCCCTGGGGAGCTGCCGCGCGTGTTCTCCGCGGCTGTCAAAGGCGGCTGCTGAGATGCAGAAAGATGAAGCGACTGGCCTGCAGTCGCTAGTGATGAAATCAGGCTGGAACCCAGGTGTTTCTTCACACCCCACCTCTGCTGTTGAACCTACAGTTGCGACAGCAAGCCCTCACCCATGGCAAGGATAAATTGCTCCCCCGTAGAGATTTAGGGGAGGAAAGGAAGATAGGGAGGAATTGATGAAAAGTGTGAAGGGATGCCCCGTGCAGTATCTACTGCAGACTCCCCGGATAGTAGGGTGGCTCCCAGTGGACAGATCAGTGACCCACAGGCCGTCAAGGACAATGAGGGGAAATGTTTCCATCCAGAATTCCTCTCATGGTTCTCATTTTTTTTTTTAAACAGAGGTAATGATTGATTAAACCTGCTGATATATTTGAGCTGACTGGCATTGCCCTCAAGGTACCTAATCTAAAGGTATTCAAATATAAATTCATTATTTGATCCTTTTTATTGGCATTATAAGGAGTTTGAATGGGGTGAGCAATAATACACACACACACACACACACACACACACACACACCACACACAAACGATGCAGCTCCATCTGTACCAGTGAATTGCACCACTACCTGCTGACTTGCATGAGCTAGGAGGCTTCAGATCATCTTCAACTATACTTTCACTTGATGTAAGGTGAATAAAATTGTGCTAGCTTTTTATTATGTAACATTTCAAATATATACGAAAGGGCACAGGACAATATAACAAAACCTCATGTACTCATCACTCAGTTTAAACAATAATCAACTCCCAGCCAAGAGTTTATTAGGATATGACAAACCTCTGTGATACGTGAACTATGTATCAGGTCTTAGGCTAGGTCCTATGGATGCAGAGGTGAATCATATTTGACTGTAACCCACCTGCAGAGATGACAGTTGACCTCAGTCCTTGGAAAATGAGTACAAGTTACCTAGAATAAGAAAGGGGTCTCATGCATTCATTCTCTTGCCACAAATTAGCATGTGAGGCACTGTCCTTGGTGCTAGAACACATAAAGAAATAAGATGTGGTCTCTGCCCTCACAAAGTATGAATAACAGGAAAGAGACATTAACATGATCAGAAATGTGATGAGTATCTGGAAGATGTACAAGGCATTATGTGAGAGGACTAAATTTGGCCTGGGGGAGGTTTGAGAAGCCTTTCATAAGGAAATGAGGCTTATGTGAGGGAAAGGGATGAAGGGGATAGAGATCAGCCAGAAGAGAAAATTATTTTGAGTCAAAGAAGAAATACAAGAAGGCAAGTACTGGTGTGATAGTGGAGAAGAATGGCAAAAGATAAGCTGGAGAGGTGAGTAGGTACCAAGTCAAGGACAGTCTTGTGTGTTAGCCTGCAGGTTTTGGATTTTATTTAAAGGGCAGTGGAAAGTCATGAAAAGATTTGAGGCATGTTCACCCCTGCATTTTAGGAAATCACTTCCAGCTGCTAAGTGGAGATGACATAGACGGAGGGCAAAATTAGAAGTGTGGAGACCAGTTAGGAAGCAATTAATGGAATCTAGGTGGGAGATGGCTATAATAGGAGAGCAAGGATGAAAAAAACTGCATGGGTTTAATAAATATTCAGGAAGTAGAATTCACAGAAGTAAACAATTGATTAATTGAGGCTGGAAATGTGGAGAGATGGATCACTTCCTATTTATGCTTGAGCGAATGAAAAAATCCAGACATATCACCTATTTACAGATAGCATACCAGAATGCATGGCATCTCAATTCCATTCAGCATAATGGCTGTAATAGGGAAATCTCCTCAGGTAACAAGAGGCGAGCAGATGGAATGTGAGGGTCGGAAGACAGGAGTCTAGGTGGCAAAAATGAAAATGTGCAGTTCTCACACAGTGCAGTCTGGCCCACACACAATCTTCTGAATTCCCAGTCTCACAGGACTACAGAGCCTACTGATCAATGGGAACTCAGCCTGTGCTCTTCAGTCATCCTTTCTTTACTGTATCATTCCCCCTTTGATGCAGTCCATGGCCCAAGAAGAGCCAATAGCCTATGAACCACCTCAGATGCTACATAGGAGTCTGGCCAATGTAAAGGCAATGTAGATGGCTCTGAGGCAGCAATCTCTTAAAATTATTACATTGGGCTATGAGGAAAAAATTGAATTAGAAGCAAATCCATCCAGAGTCACTTACTAAGAGAATTGACTTTATGTTATTTTGCTTGACTGACCAATCAGTTAACATTAGCAGGCAATTGGCACCCATGTCACCTGTGTGGGAGGATAAAGCTTTCATCCTTTTTAGGAGTAAAGACAGCCTTTTCCATCACTACATATCTATAAGTATTGCTTTCATATTGTTATTTTTCTTACAGTTAATCCTATAAACTCTTCTGGATGGAAAAGCTATATGGGGTGAAATAATCCCTCATATTACATGGCATGGAATCCATAGTCAGATGCTAGGTCTGGCAAGGAATTCCTCCACATCCTTCTTCAACAGGACTGTTCTAATAAATTCCCAGGAAGACTGCATACGGTGAGAAGAAAAAGGACTGAGCTGAACTCTGAGACTCCACATTTGGAAAGCCAATAGAGGAAAATAAGGTCAAGAAGAAATCCACAATGAAACAGAAGAGTAAGAGAAGAATCAGGAGACGGTAATGTCATGGAAAAATCCAAAGGAGGAAAGAGTTTCAAGGAGGAAGAAGTGGTCAACAGCATCAAATGCAGCAAAGATTTCCAATAATGTCAAGGGGGAAAAAAACTACCTTTGAATTCGGAGTCATGAAGGTCATGGATCCCATGATATGATCCATAGCAGCAGAAACTGGGGACAGGAGCAATGAATGAGCAAATGGAAAAGCAAGAAGTACAATAATTGTTAGAACTCCTTTTGAGAAATTTGGAAGAAGGACTAGCCAGTAGTTGGAAGTGATATGAAGTTAAAGATTCTGGTCTTTTCTTTCTTAAGATGGTAGAAACTTATCCATGGATAGAAACACAAAAAGATGCCAGTTGAGTAGATGGATTTGAAAATAAATAAAAAAACTAATGAAACAGAAGATGAAAGATGGAGCAAGATCCTGGCAGTGATGAGAGGGGGCAGATCATGGGCAAATATACAGGAATCACTGGAAGGGATAGGATGAAAATGAAGGTATAGGTGGGGTAATTCATAAGGTGGGAGCAGGCAAGAAGTTAGTTTATTTCATGACAAATGATATCAATATTTCCAGTCTTTAAGCTGAGGAAATGGAGGATTAGGTGGAGAGCAAGATAAATCTTACAAGATAAGTGTTACTACTGTTGTTACCTGCCCAGCATCCATTCTCCTTTTTTTTTTTTAATATGATTCGATTTTTTTTTTTTTAGATTTTTTATCTATTTATTTATACAAGCACTGGGTACAGTGAGAAGTGCGGGAGGGTGAGAGAATTCACCTAGCCAGAGCGGGGAGCAAAACAGGCAGAAGGACTGAAGTACACTGCTGAGGAGAGCAGCGGGCTGCAGGAGAGGTCTGCCCGCCATGTGGGACCCTCGCCCAGTGGCCAGAGATCGAACCGGTGCTGCAGAGGCTGTGGGCAGCTTCCCAGCCCAGCGTTCAACCGCTGCGCCACCAGAGAGGCCTCCATTCACTCTTTATAGGTAACAGCACATCAGTTTTCTTTGAAGTCCCATCCCCTCCTCTTTCGGTTTCTCTTTGGTTCTGATGGGAATCGGCTCAGTCCCACAAGCCACTTCATTGTTGCTAACCCAGGATTGACCCATCGGCATCAAAGTGATCAATTCAGAGACTGCATGTGACTAAATTCTAGATAATGAAAATCAGATCCAGGATTTTCCCCACAATTATTGGGCAAAAGGTGCACTAGAATGTAACCTAGGTGGGCATATTCACACTAGGAAGGATAAAGCCTGTCTGAGAATGGAACCAACTCAAAGGAAGATGAGGTAATGGATGGAGAGAGATAGATGCCTGACAATCTCAATTTGTAATCTCTATTTACCACTGCTTGAAGTCACATAAGTCAATAGATTTCCTTTGTGCTCATACTACTCGAGTTGGTTTTGTCACTTGCAGTCAAGAGTGATGATGAATTTATGTGGCAGATACACCTGATGAAATGATCCCCACATCCACTCTTACATAATTTCTCCTGTACCAACAGGACTGGGAATCTGAAAACCACATTTCTCAAATTCCCTTGTCACGTCTAGATAGGTCCTGTCCATGGAAACCCTCACTTGAGGTCTAAAGGTGGGAGGAAGTGTGTCCCCCTTCTGCTTCTGGCAGTGCCTCTGGCAAGCTGCCAGTAAAAGTGGAGGCAATTTCAGAAACATCTACATCATAACCTTCAGCTTTATGGATTTTAACATCAGAGTCAGTGCAAATTTGTGGGCTCCTTGATGGTTGGGCAACACCTTCTCTCACTTCTTCTCCTCTAAACCAAGATTAGTCACAGCTTCTAGGTATCTAGGGAACCCTGCCTTCATTCGTAAGCTTCTCCCTCCCCCACAATTTTGTGACAAATTCCTTGTATTAAATCTTTCTCTACTTAGACTGTCTAGAGTGATTTCTGTATCCTTACTGAACACTGAGTGAGACTATAACCATTCCTGTTTTGCATACACACGTGCAGTTACATACACCGCGCACACATACAAGACCCAGAGCAAATAAGGTGTTCAGATCTAAAGAATTAGCAAGTGACCTAGCTGGGTCTGGAATTCAGACAGATCTAACATAAAAGTTCTCACTCTCCTCAGCGAAAGTGGGATTTTGTTGTCTTTTTCTTTTTTATGACTATATTAAATTGACATTAAAGGAAGCATAGAAGGAAAAGTATTGGGTAAAAAGTTGTTCAGATGACCCATCATGATTTCAGTTTGGTTAGGGAAAAAATGGCTTAAGGAGAAGATTTGCAGATAAAAAAGGGCCAAACATCTCTGTAAGGTCAAAGAGCAGGAGAGTGAAAGTGCAGTTGTGATGAGGCAGAAAGAAATGGACTGGAGGTGGTGGTCACAAGTGGAATGTTGGAATTTAAGAATTTCACAGGTGGAGCAATTGTGAATGATGAAGAGGGACAGAGTTTGGCCAGATGACGTGGTCACTTGAGCATTCGGGTGGACATCGTCAGAGGCTGGTGGATGATGGCCATAAACTCGTATGACTCACTTGCATGTCGCCTGCTCTCAATTAGAGCTGGAGGTAAAGAGAAAAAAGCTCGTAACCACGAATATGAGTTGAGAGGGCACCATGGAGAGTTTGGGAAGAAGAGGAAAAATAATGAACAGGCCAGAGGAGCCATCAAGCAGTTTGGAGGTGGTATTCCCACTCTTCCTCATCTCCCTGGGCCATCTATCAGCCCAAACAGACTATCTTCTAACTATTTTTCTTTTCTTTCTTTTTTTTTTAAAGATTTACTTATTTACGCAAACAAGAACTGGGGTGTAGGCCAGAGGTGCGGGGCATAAGAGGATTCACCAGAGACAGAGTGGGGAACAGAACAGGCAGACTGACTGAAATACACTGCTGAGGGGAGGAGCGGGCAAGACAGGAGAGGTCTGCTGCGCCATGTGGGTAGCTCCTTGCCAGGGATCGAACTCGTGCTGCAGTGGCTGCGGATAACTTTGTAGGTTGCTTCTTAACCCCTTGCACCACCAGGGAGGCCCTGATTTTTCAATCTTCCTACTTCTCTTTATCTCCATTACCACCCAATATTCTGGCCTGCATGACCTCCCACCACAGCACCCACCTCCTCAGTGATCTCTTCATACCCACTCTGGTCTCTTTCGCCCCATAGCCACTCTGCCACAGTCAGAGTAATCTTTCTAAAATGTAAATTTGTCACCTTACTATCTTGTCTATACCCTCAGTTGGTCTCTGTAGTCCCAAAGCTAGGCAAAATCCATCCTAGCCTGATATGGAAGTGCCCCTGTGAGCTCATAAGCTCCTGCCTCCTCCCTCCTCATTTCCCACCTGCCTCTCACTTGCACCCTGTGCTCAGTCCTCCAGAGCAGTTGCAGTGCCCACCCCTGATTCTCTTCTCACTGGCTGTCCTTTGCTCCTGTTTCTTCCACTGCCTGTGCTTCTCCCTGGCCTGGAAGCGCATAGTAGGCAGTGAACAACTATTTACTAAAGAAATTACGTACATCTTACTCAACCTTTAAAACTCAGCTTAACTCTCCTAAAAAAAAAGAAGGGAATGGAGGCATCACACGCCCAGACTTCAAACTATACTACAAAGCCATAATCATCAAGACTGCATGGTATTGGAACAAGAACAGACATACAGACCAATGGAATCAAAGAGAAAATCCAGAAATAAACCCACAGATTTATGGTCACCTAATCTTTGACAAAGGAGCAAAGACTATGCATTGGAGCAAAGAAAGTTTGTTCAATAAATGGTGCTGGGAAAACTGGGTCGCTACATGCAAAAGAATGAAGCTTGACCACTACCTCACACCA
This sequence comes from Talpa occidentalis, assembly GCF_014898055.3. Lineage (NCBI taxonomy): Eukaryota > Metazoa > Chordata > Mammalia > Eulipotyphla > Talpidae > Talpa > Talpa occidentalis. The sequence continues at coordinate 34,463,443 of NW_023603184.1, forward strand.
TACACAAAAATCAACTCAAAATGGATGAAAGAAGTAGACATAAGACCTGAAACCATAAAATACATAGAAGGAAATATAGGTGAAACACTACGTGATTTGCACATCAAAGACATCTTTACAGACACATCACCCAAAGCAGTGATAGTGAAGGCAAAGATCAACAGCTGGGACTACATCAAATTAAAGAGCTTCTGCACAGCAAAAGAGACAATAACAAAAACAAAGAGAAACCCCACCAACTGGGAGAACATTTTTGCATACAACACTAATGATAAAGGACTGATCACAAAAATCTGCAAAGAGCTGATGAGACTCAACAACAACAAAGAAAATAATCCAGTCAAAAAATGGGCAGAAGAGCTAAAAAGAAACTTCTCTGAAGAGGAAATGCAAATGGCCAACAGGCATATGAAAAAATGTTCAACATCACTTGTAATCAGGGAAATGCAAATCAAAACTACCATGAGATACCATCTTACACCAGTGAGAATGGCACATATTAAAAAAACTAGCAACAACAAATGTTGGCGAGGGTGTGGAGAAAAAGGAACTCTTCTGCACTGTTGGTGGGAGTGCAAACTGGTCCAACCACTATGGAGAGCTGAGTGGAGATTTCTGGACCTACTAAACATAGAGCTTCCATATGATCCAGCGATTCCACTCCTAGGTATTTACCCAAAGGACACAGAAACATCAATTCCAAAGAGCACCTGCACCCCTATGTTTATAGCAGCACTATTTACAATAGCTAAGCTTTGGAAACAGCCCAAATGCCCAAAAATAGATGACTGGATCAAGAAGATGTGGTACATATATACCATGGAATATTACTCAGCATTCAAAAAAGATAAGCACATGCAATTTGCAGCAACATGGATGGCGCTGGAAGGGATCATGCTCAGCGAAATAAGCCAGAAAGAAAAAGAAAAATACCGGATGGTCTCACTCATAGCAGGAATCTAGAAAACTTAAATAAGGGACCAGGAAAATGAATAACTATAAGAGAGTGAAAATCAAAATCAACAAAGAACTATGAACCAGAGACACTTTTTGGGGGGTGGGGGCGGGAGGGGAGGGATTGGGGTCAGAATGGGGGGGTAGCAATTGTATGGGGAATATAAAATAAAATTTATTATTAAAAAAAAAAACTCAGCTTAAGTGTTGTATTGTTTAGGAGGCCTTTCTACTTCTTCTCCATCCCACGTATTGCTGGCGCCACTCTCCTCTGTGTAAAAAGTTTTCCAGTTTATGTCTGTTTCACCTGACTGCTGGGCTCTAGGTGGGCCCTTGTCTGTGGTCCTCTCCTGACTGTGATAGAGTGGAAGATTCTTGGGGTTAGGGACCATCTGATTGTTGTTTTTAGCCAATTGCATGACACGGTGCTCTACATGTAGGAGGTACTGAATGAGTGGATAAGAAAAGCATGAGTTGCACCTTTTCTGGAAGTTCTTTGGAGACAAACTAAAGCCTTTTCTACAACAGAACAGGTGGAAGGGAAGAAGAAAGAAGAGACTTAGTATTCCCCTTTGGTTTTTTTTTTTCTTGTTTTTTTTTTTTTTTTTTTTAAGATTTATTTATTTCTTCACACAAGAGCTGGGGTACAGGCCAGAGATAGGAGGGAGGGGTGAGAGGACTCACTAGAGACAGAGCGGGGAGCAGAACAGGCAGACTGACTGAAATACACTGCTGAGGGGAGCAGCGGGTGAGGCAGGAGAGGTCTGCCTTGCCATGTGGGTTACTCTCTGGCCGGCTGGGATTGAACTCATGCTGCAGAAGCTGCAGATTGCTTCACAGTGCAGTGCTTAACCCCTTGCGCCACTAGGGAGGCCCAGTTCTCTCCTTTGGACTGAAAGAAGGCAGTGAACCTTGAGTGCCAGAGTTGCTGGATGACTGTATCGACACCGTTAGGCTCCCTGGAACAGTGTTCCAGCTGTAGCACGTGGGCTGAGTAAGTTCCAGACTTGGACTCTGGTCTTGTCCTCACCCCTCAGAATGAAGGAGGGGTGTCAACCTCCCTTGGGCAAACCATCTAAACACCACCAGCAATAAAGAGGAAAGCTCAAACTATTCCTTGGGATGGGAGCCCCAGGCCTGGGGGCCTGGCCTCTAAGCTCTATTCCTAGCCCCAACCAACCTCACATCCTGGGTGAACCCTCTCTAACTGGCCCAGATTCAACCCCCTGCATCTGCCCAGCCATCAAAGCTGATGAAGAAACCTTAGATAGTCCTGAATTAGAGGGGCCTGGAGCCCATCAAGAACCACTATTTAGCCTTGGCCTCCCAGTGCAGAGCCCCTTGTGGCAGTCAGAGCTTGTCAGTCGTCTATTCTACCCATCAAAGTCCCACAAAGCAATGGGATAACAGGTCAGCAGAAGCAGGTGCAGGTGAGTCCATGGGCCAGAGTGTGGGTCTACTTCCAGAGCTCCTTCCTGAGTCTGTCCAGGGGGTGAGTTTGAATTCATATTCATTGTCACTAGGAAGTGGGCAGTTTTCTACCCATTTCACAGAAGAGGTCATTGAGGCTAGGACATGGAAGCTCAGATGGAGGATACCTCCTACATCTGAGACTAGTTTTTGTGCCCTAAAATAATAAACCTCCGACTTAAACTGTGTTGGAATGGCAGAGGAAGAAAAGGGTCTCACCTGAGCCCCAGATGCCTATAGCCCAGCCCCACCCCCAGTCAAATAGGTGTCAGCAAGTTTGAAACTTAAACCCTTGGTCAGTTTATGACCAGAAAAGAACCAAGCATTGCAACCTCCACCAAGCTAATATTCACCTGACTGGATGGTACAGACACCCAGGGGACTGACAGGAGCCAGAAGACCCACCCCCACATCACACACACCACACACCTCCCTCCACAGGCTGAGTTCTGCAAGTGGATCTTTTAAGGACCAGCCTCTGGATCATTCCTTCTCCCCTCACCCCTGTTTGCCTCTGATAGAGGCCATGTTTTTGCTTTCCCACCTCTACAGCCTTCCACTTGTTATACCTGGTCATGGCAATCAAAGCCTCCTCTTCTGATGTGGTGCTACCTGAACCTCCTGGACCCATTATTTGAGAGTCCCATGGCCCCCCTAACATCTCTGAGCCATTCCACTTTGCATGTGCACGGTTGACCCCCACCCCACCCTATTTTCCAGATTCCCTGGGGCCAAGCTGTGGTCAGGTATTAGCAAAAACCTGGTCAGACTCTGCTCTGCCTCTTACTTGCTGTGTAAACAGGGTAATTCCTTTTCCTGTTTCTGGTCCTGTTTCCTTGTATGTGTCAATACTCTGCAAGAAGGCAGTTCATAATTGGGATTTAGGAATCTTCTGTGCACAAATGAGGTTTGCCCCTCAGTGTTCCCCTTACTTGCCTCCCATAGCCTCATTTGAACTTGAAAGCTGCAACAGAGATGTTATTAACTTTTCAGCTCAAAGACAGACATGATATTATTCCACAGCCAGGGCCTCTTTATTCAAGCAAAGTAGCATGCTGGCTTTATAGTAAGGAAAACAGAGAGAAGAGGTGGGGCCTGGAGCCCATCAGGAGCTCTCTCAGTGCCTGCAGCCCAGGAAGCTGCCCACCGTCTGCGCCTGGGGGAGGACTTTGGCTGCATTCAGTTTCTCCACGTCACTATAGCAGTATAAATTGGGGCCATGGACAAGGTACAAACCAAGGCCACTGGCAGAACATGAGTTGGGGCCGAGGTGCTTGTCCACACACAGGGCCCCATCAACCTTCTCATGAGGCCAGGGAAGCTCCGTCCACGTGGCTTGAGCTCCCAACTTCAGATCCAGCCACCACAACTTCCGTCCTGGGAAGAAGGCAGGAGATATAGCATGGCCTCCACAACATAGAGATCATGGCCTACCCCTTCTTGTGCCCTGCTGGGAATCGTTGCCATGAAGAGGTATCCAAAAAAGCCACCCCTTAGCACTCAGGACCCCCTCACCTGCTGCGATATGAAGACGAGAAGACCCAGGACAGATAAAGGCCGCATCTACAGATGGAAGGCTGATCCCAGGAGGGCTGCCAAGTTCCTTCTCCAGCCGTTTTGGATAACCATCTACTAGGGTATAGCCCCCCTTTGTCAGGAAGATGTAGACCTGAGTGTCCTGGGGCACAAAGGACATTAATCAGCAAACAGCTGGATAGTCTCCCAGTCTCCACCAGTCTCTCTGCCAAGACTTACCTTGATCAGATAGACTCTGTCCTCCCAGGAAAAGGCAGCATCCACTGATGAAGGACCCTGGGGCCACTGGTGAACAATGGGCCAGCTATGCCACCCATCCCGCCTGGTGTCCACGCGCCAGTAATGGGACCCTGTGGGTGAGCAGAGCAACCTCTAATGTGGTGGTAAAAGACCAGGCAGTGAAAGGGGCTAGTGACAGATGCAGGTATCTGTCCTGAGAGGGTGGGAAGTGTGAAACCAGAGGCCAAGGAGGAAGAGGCCCAGCCAGAGGATGAGATAGAGCCAGACTTGATCAGAAAAACTGGGCATTGAGACCTGATTAGAACCACATTGGTAGAAGCCTGACAGAAGGGCAAGCATGGAGAACAGTGGCCAAGTTGCCAGGTAAGGCCAGTGGTTGGGGCCTCCTATCATCTCAGATGACCATGAGTCAGTGTAGATAATGAAATATAGTGACCAGCAATTAAAAGAGAAGAATCACACGAGCTTCCACTGAATGTTCTCATTCTGGCTGTATTCTCTACAGCCAGAGGTGGCAAGAGTGAGGGAGCAGCCAGGTCAGCACCCTAATTTCCTTCTCCCTTTTTCATAACAACTTATTAAAAGAATTGTGTCATTCCCACTTATCTTTTCTTCCTCAACCCATTTCACTTATGCTTCTGTTTCCTTTCTCCATTGTAGTGGTTCTTCTTAAGGCACCACTGTCCTCCCGTTTGCCAGATCTCAGGGTCACTGCTGTCCTCACCTTACTCCCCCTCTCAGCAGCATCTGACTGCTCACGACTCCCGTCTTTAAGTATCTCCTCTGGATCTTGGCTTCTAAGAATTCCTCTTATCTTTTCCACTTCTCTTCTCTTTGGCCTGAAATCTAATATTGGAATCCCCTGGTGTGAGCCTCTTCTCCGTCTATCCTCACTCTCCTGGTGGTTTCACGTTGTCTAGGTTTTAGCTACTGTCTACAAGGTGGTGACTTCGAGCGGTTCTCTTTTGCTCTGATGATCTCTCTTTTGAGTTTCAGTCTCAACCTCAATTGCTTAACCTGACATACCCATTAGACATCAAAAGCCTAACCTAACACCAAAAACTAACATGGCCAAACTCTCTACCCCCGCTAAATAAACACACACACACACACTCTCTCTCTCACATACAGACCCCTTCTCTTCCCCTAGATTTTTCCCAATTTTACAAAAAGGAACCACTCATCACCCAGTTGCCTAGTCCCCCAAAGCTAAGTCATTTTTAAAACCTCTCTTTCCCTTCCCCTCTCCAACCAATATCCAATGCACTGGTTAATGCTGGTGGTCCATCTCCAATATGTGTTTCCTCACCACCTCTGATGCCAAGCTGTCGTTACCTCTAATCTGGACAACTGCAGGAAGTACTCGCTGGGGCCCTGTGTACTTGATCATTTTCCTATGATCTGAGCTCCCCAAGAAGCTGGGATGATCTTTACAAAATAAGTCAGAACCTACCACAGCGCCAGTCGTGGCTTCCTCCAGGGTTCATTTCACAGTTGAAAATCGCTACCAGGCCTCTGTAATCTGGCCCCCACCTCCTTCTTTTCAAGACACTTACCTGCTCCTTCAATGTGCTCAAGCCATACTGATATTCTTTCCTGATCTCTCACAATATTTGCTGTCCTTCTCAAAAATGTTTTCCACCAAGTGCTTTGTGTGTGGCTAATTCCTCTTTATCATGGAAATCTCAGCTCAAAAACCATCTCTTCAAAGAATATGCCCCTCATTGTGCTCACTTCTATCTTATTATCCTGTCTTATTTTCTTCACACATTTTACATTTAAAATTTTATTTTATATTTTAAAACTTCAACCACTTCTAAATGTGCTCACATGAGCACCAAATGGTATTTGAGAATGAGAAATATTCTGATGCTCCCAAAACACTCATAGCCATTCATTCCAACCAGAAGTATTCTCCTTCCTTCTTTGTCTCTCATCAGCCTCTCCCTCTGGCACACATCAGGAGGGCAAGTGTCTCACGTGCCATGTCAACTACCATATCCCAGTGCCTAGGACAATGCCCAGGGCCTATTGGGTGCTCAGTAAGCACTTATTGGGTAAGTAGGTGGTGTGTTCATTGCAGTCACAGCTTCTTTTTATGGTTGTTTACTGGGTTTGTCATGGCACCTCCATATTCATCTTCCCCCCCACCCCTGCTGAAACTCATGGTCCCTATTTTGAGAAACAGCCCTAAGCTGCTCTGAGCAGAAGAGCCAAGGAAGCGAGAGATGAGCCTCTAGTACCTCAGGAGCCAATGCATAGACTGAGCAGCAGCCACTTTAATATATTCTGGAATAAAAATCTGGGCTGGGCCAGTCCAGTTCCCTCTCTGGAAAGACAACTAGAAAAAGAGAGCAACTGAGGCAGTTACCAGTTACATCTGAGGCTGAAAGATCGTGGATAGAGAGACAGTGGAGAAGGTAGGATAGACCATGTGCTGTCAAAGATGCGCAAGATCAGAAAGAATGGGTCGCAAGTCAGAAGAAGAAAAAGATTTCCGAGAGGAGAGGACCCATCCTATGCTGAGTAGGTGGCTCACACTGATGCTTTTACGAACACAGAACATTCTCACCTTGGCTGGGTTTGTTTTTTTTTTTTTCCTTCACATAATGGTGTTCTCTCATCTTCTGTGCTCTCTCAACAGCTGTGGAAAATACATCTCACACTTTGATTTAGGAGTTCAGCTATATTTTCTTCATGGTCACATGACCTTGAAGTTCTGTGATAGCCCCACAGCTGGATATTCTTTCTACATCTCTGTGTGGTCCCTGAAGTCCTGTTTTCTCAGTCTCTAGATAGACAGCAGATAGGTAGATGGATGAATAGATCTTGCTCAACCTCTATCTCTATCTCATTCTGTCTGTCTCTATATTTCTTTGTTTGCGTGTCCTTCCAACGGCCCCATACTGTTGCCACAACTGCATGTTTTTCTGATACTTATATATTCTCACTATGTGGCATGTTCTCAGTATAAGTCTGAATTTTCACTACAGGGATGTATTTTATCACAGCTGTATGTTCTCACTGCAGTGTACATTCCTGCCGTGGGGATATGCTCTCCTTGTGACTGTGTTTTTAATTACAGCTTGGTAGCCAGTATCTGATCATATTTGCCCAAGGGTTAGGAGCAAAAGGGGATTTTCACTATGTAGGTTCTTGCTGCTATTTTACCTTGGTGTCTCATCATTCACATAGCTTGGGCTGAGTCTAATGAGATTGTTCTCTCCTTCTCTTGGATCCTGGAATGCATGTACAGGGTAAGACGCCGGACCCCAGAGCATGTCTAGAAATCACCAGAAATGCATGAAAGAGATGGGAAGTGCGGAGGACAGAGGTGAGGGAGTTGGGGGCATCTCTCACCACTGAAGGCGTAGGTGGCACCGTGGTTGTCAGACAGCAGTGCAGACAGGACCAGATCTGGGCTGCAACGCACGTCCTTGCGGCTAATATTACGTCCATGGCCTGGGGAAGAAATGGGTAAGGAGGAACACAGAGGGAGGCCAGGGGTCAGAGTGAGGTAGAGAGATGGCTGAGGTGTGGGTGTGGGTTTCCTGCATCAAGGGCAAGGGGAAGAGCCAGATGAGAACAGAACTAGGGTAAAGTCCAAGGTGTTATATCACAGAACTGGAGATTAGGGGGTTGGGCGGGCGGCTGGGCCCATGGGGTCTGCAAACTCAGGGCAAGTAGACAAATTCCAGTGAGCCCCAGGGGCTTTCTCACCTCTGCCAGGGCAGAGCATGAAGTAATCTCGGGCATCCCGTGGGTACCCTGGAGGCACTTCTCCAGTGACAGGGTTGAAGCGCAGGAATTGGTTGCCCTGGAAGCAGTAGTACCGGCTGAGCCACCGCAGGGCAGAGGTGCAGTTCACAACAGCTGGCCAGAAGCGCTCCTTTTTCGTTCTGGTGGCCACATCCCAGAACCACGTGCGGTTACCTTTGTCAAATCAGTCAACAAGCATCCAGTGAGTCCGGGCTCCACCTTCCCTTGTGCTTGTATGGGGCCTTAGGGTGAACCAGTGGAGCCCGCCACACTGCAGGGAGATAGCTAAGAGTGATCTTACAATAAAATTATGAAGTAAAAAGCATGTGATCAGGCCTCCCCTGGTGGCGCAGCGATTGAGTGCTGGGTTGAGAGGCTGCCCGCAACCTCTGCAGCACCAGTTCAATCCCCGGCCACCGGCGAGGATCCCAAAAAAAAAAAAAAAAAAAAAAAAAAAAAAAAGCATGTGATGAGCTCATCAAGGGCAGTAGGGAGAATCAGGGAAAACTTCCGAGAGGAGGTGGCACAAACTAAAATCTGAAGCAGGGAGTACAAGGCAGATAAGAGAGGGAGGTGGAACTCCACAAAGAGGAAATCTAAAGCATAAAGCAAATTGAGTATGCAGGGTACAGCACAGTTTCTGGAACTCTGTATTCAAGATAAGGGTATGGTGAGAATGGAGGCCAGAGTGTCAGTAGGGGCTTGGTTATAGAATATGTAAGACTAAGTGTCACGGGAACAATGAGAGACTTACATCAGTTCCCTTCTCCAGGGTGACTTCTGCCCCTAATTGACCTCTCCAGACCATAATTGATTTCTTGCTTTCTTCCCCTCCTTGCAAGCCAGATAGTGGCTCTACACCACCATCACCACCACCATCTCCATCACCCCCACCCACCAACACTCAAGGCTCTGATATTCCAGCCTGGACTGACCTTGGAAAAAGAGAATGCCCTCATCTTTGCATTCTCCACGGTGACATTCAATAGCTGCATCCACTGGGAACGGAATTCCGGGAAACTCATCTTGGAAGGACTTTGGATATCCCTTCTCCTCTTTCTCATAAGAGTACGCCCAGACTTTATCTCCCTGCAAGCAACAGCACTTGACTTTTAGTGATGTACTCCAGATGCAGCCACTCTGCATTCACGCAAGATCTTCATTCCATTACACTTGTACAGTATCCACCCACAGTCCCACACACGCTCCATCCATCTGTGAGCAACAGTGTGCAGTCCCCTTGAGCAAACATTTATCCTCAGTTTGACTGCAAATCCTATCACTGTTACCATAGCACACACATATGACCACATACAGCCAGACACCCCCATGGCACACTTATCTGCAACATCATTAGTCTTGTCAAACACATTCAGAAATAGTCATCGTGCAATCATTCATCCATCCATACCCTTGGGATTTGTTCATTCACTCCTTCCTTCCAGAAACAGTTGCTGAACTACATGTGAGAGGGACTGGGGATAAAGGGATGACAAGACTGCGTCTACTTTCAAGTTCACTGTACAAGAGCAGAAAGGCGTCCTACAATTCTAGCCATGCAGCCACCAAGGTTGAAGCACATGAAGTGCCTTGGAATATAGAGGGGTAGATAGAATATAGGGGGGCAGATAGAAGCTCTGGAGGACACCACAGGGTAGGATGCATTCGGGCCTAGAGTTGAAAACCCAGCAAGATTCTCCAGGTGAACAAATGTGCAAAGGGTACCACCAGCAGAGGGAGCACTTTGCACAGAGCATGCTCACAGAGCTCCAAGCGCTGCCACACTGTGGATGGGGCAGGGAAGAGGCTGAACCTGAAAAGATCCCAAGGACAAGCTCAAGACCCATGTGCACGTGAGCCTGGCTGCAGTGGGTGGCATGCAGTGGTGCTATTTACCGAAACAGGAGAGCAGGAGGAGGGTAGCTTTGTAAGGAAGATTCTAAATTCACTTTGGGGGACACTGAATTTGAGGTGCCTGTGGAACTTCTAAATCAGAGGTATCTGCCCGGAAATTGGAAAGAGAGGTCTGTAGCTATGGGAGAGACCCAGATCCATGAGCGCCCTCGGGGCAGTGGCAGTTGAGGTCACCCAGGAAGGACACAGAAGGACTGGGGTGAATCTCCAGGAAACATTCAGGGACTAGCGGAGGACAAAAGGCAGAGAAAGAGGCCACCCAAGCACACAGCACAAGTCAGAAGGCGCCCTTCTTCCGACAGACTCAGTCTGGGCCGGGGCAAGGTGCAGGGGAGCAATGCGGGCTGCGTTTCATCCTCTGCTGGCCCCCTCTGGCCAGCACCGCTGTGAGGTGAACATCCTGGCCACCATATAAAGATGACCTGGTGCAGGATCATGGGTGTCAAGGGAAGGAATTGCCAGGTAGGAAAGAATGACTGACAGCATGGGAAGAGCAGAGAAGTCTGGGTGAGGATTAGGATTGAGAAATAGCCACTGAATGTTGTGCAGGCCACACATACTCCCTTAGCTTGAGCTTGTAGGAAAGGAAAGCACAAGGGGAGGAAACCTGGTACTTATTGGTAAAGAATCCATGCCAGAACCACTTGGGGGAGGGTCTCTGCAGTCAGGTGCAGCACTTCCTGGCACAGCTCTGACCTTGGCCCAGCAGTACCTTGATCAGGAAGACTCTGTCGTGACCCAGGCGGAATGCAGCATCCACGGGGCCGGTGAAATTCTTCCACGTCTCTGAGACTAGCTCCTTGGCCAACCTGTGCATGTGGTTCTTCCACACGAACTCCCCTGAAAATGCATTCATTGAGTTACCCAGTGCCAAGCTTTGGCCAATGGAAAAAAGTTACAGAGAAGCTGTGAGGGTTTCCCTCGGTGATTCCTAAGATTTCCCACACATGGGCATACCCTCAGTGAGGGGGGCCCAATGCTACTAACCCCAGCCCCTCCTACCTTTAAAAAACAGCATGTTCCCCTTGTCATCCAGGGTGGCAGCTTCAAAGCTCCAGCCATCTGAGCAGCGTGCTGGAGGTAGAGATGGGAAAAGTCAAAGACCCATCAGATGACAAAATGCAGTAACACAGCCAGACAGATAGACAAATTCAGGGAGTCAGGACCTCACCGATCACATCTGAGTTTAGCTCAGTCCCATTGACACCTTCAGCTCTGTTCCCAGGGGCACCAGTCCTAGAGAGAGGACAGACAAAACCCTGGGTCCACAGGGTCCAATCCTTCTCCATAACTCCTCACCCCAAACTTGCCCCAGACCTAAAATAAGTGGCCCTACGCCCCTCTAGTGCACACCCAGCCCCCCCTTCCTCGCCCGGCTTTACTCACGGAGAGAGAGGATAGGCAAGAGCCAGAGACCAACACAGACCCCACAGTCCTAGCACAACTGGTATTCCTGGAGACCCGGCCATGCTGAACTGGAGAGGCACCACAGGACAGCTCGGGGCACCTGGCTGAACTCCCTATATAGCGACTACAGCAGCACCGCCCCCACCTCCAAGCCTGCTGGGAATGCAATGCCTCTCAGGACTGTGCCAATATTGGCTCATTACATCATATAAGGAAGGTCAGGGTCTGGACAGAAATCTGAGTCCAAAAGCAGCTCTTCCCGGCAGGAAACCCCATCCCCTTCAGTGAATTTCGAGCAGTGGCTGGCCTGTGCCATGGGCGCCTAGCTTGACTCTTCCCCCTGAAGGGTCTGGGTGCCCATAAGGCCAGGGAGGGCAGAGATAGATGGAGGATCGCCTGTCTGTGATTGGACTGACCTCTACAATGGGGGAGTGAGGTAGGCGGCGCTACCCATGCTGTCTCTTGACAAGGTCCGGGCATTGGGGGAGACTCCTGAGAAGAGGGGAGTCCTGCACTTCCCAGAAGATATGAATAAGGGAGTCTCCATGGCAATGCCTGCTAATACTCCTCTGTTCTTGGTTAATGCAAATGTAAGTTAGTTATAAATTGGCTTGTGAAAACCTAATTCTGACCCAGGTGACAATTGGCTTATTGTTCTTACGCATGAACGATCACAAAAGAAGTAAAAATTGTTAATGGTATAGTTAGGATAGAAATGTCCTGGCCCTGAGAACTAGGGAGAACAAGCTGCTCTGAACCAGCTGTGCTTGGAAATCATAGCCTAACCCAGGGGGTAAGTGTTTTCGGCAGCAGTACATCTCCTGGTGTATGCGAAAGGTCAATAGTTAGCAGGCCGTGTGGAGGTTAGGCATTTCTAGTTAAGAGTTAGACTTCAGTAGAACTAACATAGATTTGATGAGTTACTTTAGGCCACTTTGAAGTAATTGATAAATTAGCTAGATTATTTGTGTTCTAGGGAGATAGGTTGATTTTAGTAACAAAATATAGAATAGGACTTTCGCGCCCACTCCAAAACTAGGAAAGTTTAATAGAATGATTGTTACCAAATGTTGTGCTGTCTTAAATAATTGATCATGTTAGAAAATGAGCTGTACCTAGGAAACTAATTGCCCCTGATGTTTTTCTTAAGGTAACCAAAGAAATGCCCTTTTGATATGAGACCAAGGGAGTCTCTATATGTTCATGAGAAAATACGTAATGATTGTCTTTGTTGTGCTTCAATGCTTATGCTGATGTAATCTCACTGCTCACCTTAAGGTATAAAGACCCGCTGAGACCCTCAGTAGGAGATATTTGCACCAATATAAGAGTGTCTGTGTCTGCCTCACCCCACTTTCCCTCAGCCCCCCAAGTTTTAGCCGACACCGTCCCCTCTGAGACCCCTGACATGACATTCTGCTGGAGCGGGCTTCCAGCAGGGTTGGAGAATAGAGGTGGAAACTAATATTTTTGTATACTAAGCATCAAACCCTGCTCTAAGACACTGATACTTAATAGATACTGAGTAGCCACACATACACACACACACACACACACAAACACACACAGAGACAGACAGACAGACAGACAGACAGACAGAGACAGAGAAAGAGATACTCAGAGTACTCAGGAAATAGCTTTTCCTAAATTCTGTCAGGGGACTTTCTGGGGGCATTCCCAAGCCTCTTCAGCTTTGCCCTTGTTGGACTGATAATATTTCACTGTTGCAAAATGTCTAACTCCCACCCTGGCCCCACGCCCACTGGCCAAAAGTCACCTGGGCTGCCAGTAAAGAGGGAGCAAGAGGTGTCTCTGCTCCAGAGAACACGACTAGTAACTCATATTTCTTGGTAGTTTCCACCTGAAGGGAAAGTGCTTTATTTACCCATCACAGAATAAATAGAACCGTAGCTGAGGTTTTGCAATATTTATACCAATTCTGGCTTAAATGCTGTCTTCTCAGTGAAACCTTTCCTCGCCACCTTATTTAGTCATTTCAGATTTTAGCTTGTTTCTTTTGTCACTTATTAACACTTGAAATTACTTCTTCTGTCTACTTATTTTTTGATTTTGTCTTCATTTTGTTTTTCTTGTCTCATTTGCCTGGCACAGAACAGGTCTGCAATGGGTGAATGAAAAAAAAATGTGGGTTTCAAGTGCTGATTAGTGTTGCAACCAAATTTCTGCCAACTTCCCTCTTCAGTGAGGGGACACTGGGCACTGAGGGTGTGTGGCAATAGGCGGCACATTGTGGCCACGTGTCACAGGTCCCTTCATCATGGTCTTGTTTCTCTCACCAGCGTCCCAACCCACATCCCTTCCCCCTCGACCCTGGGGTCTCCCCGGCTATCTAGTGCTCGCCATCTTCAGCACTGCCCGAGGCCACTCCCAAAACCGGCCCAGCCTCCACTGGAGACAGAAGATAAGTATGGGCAGCTAGTTATGAAGCAGACTGAGGGTCCAGGACCCCAGGCTGAAAGGACCCTAATTCCTTGCAGTACCTCCATGCCCCTTACAGCTCCCCGCCTCACCCAAAACCTCAGCAAAGGTTTCATATCCCTTTTCTACTCTGAAAAACTTCCTCCCAACTGGAAATGAAGATTTTGGAAACCTCTGGAACAAGGCCCATGCCATCAGGTTCAATGCACTCTCCTGATTTACAAATGCACATGTGCCTCGTTAACATCAATTTTCCTGATTGGTTTGTAGGCAAAGCGGGACTCCCCAGGCTCTTGGCCTCCTGGGCAATGCCATGGCTCTTCTGATGGATGCCTGACACCTACCTTCTCCCCACTGCAGGGCATCCCTGGCTGGCCCTGCTCCACCCTCCACTGGCCATGCTATTCCAAGACTCCCTGTCACTGTTTCTTTCCCTCTCAGCCTCTACAACATTATATCCCCTTCCTGGGCTCCCCCTCCTCAGCACCCAGGGACTTTTCACCAGCAACCCCCTCAACAACTGTCGCTAGCTCCAGATTTCACTGAGCCTGCCTGGAGAGACCAAAGCTGTCCCACTGAGTCATGAATGCCCCCTAGAAAGCCCATAGGGAGGGCCCAGGTGGGTTTTCTGGGCCAGAGGAACAACCTCCCCTCTGGCCTAGCAGGGCTCTCCTGGGGACACAGCACATGTATTGGAAGATGTTTTCAGCTTGGCCTCCTCTGTCCACGTGGCACTGGTGTCCTTCACAGAACTGGATCTAGCTATGGCGGAAGAGTGCCTCCTTTTTACTCTTGTTTCTTTTCCTGCTTATCTACCTGAAGGGGGCTTGGACACTGTTATTGGAGCCTTCCTCGCCCCTCCCTTTCCCTTTCTCTCCACCCAGGACCTGGGCTAGCAGATCCTTCTGCATGGCAGGTAGCTCTGGTTGAAGCTCAAATTCCAAGCAAAGAGCTGAGAGGCACTGGACTGTGTCCCCTTGAAACCCAGGTCGTGGATGCATATGTTGGCCATCCTGGTCACCGGGCACAAGGGCAGCTCTTCTCAGGGGACCCTGGACTGAGCTGGCCTTACTTTGTTCCTCACTTGATGTGGCTCTTTCTGCATTTTCCAAGTCCTCCCAGAGCTCTGGCCTAGTCTAACAATTTGTCCACACTTGGGCCAGGGCGCCCCCTGGAGGTCGCACGAGTCAGTGCAGTCACATCTTCAACCTGAGGCCAGAGCCCAGGAATTTTTCCTCCCTGAAATTGGCTCTCCACAGTCTTCCTCCCTCCCTCCTCAGCCTTGCTGTGGGACGTTAGAGGCACATCCTCTTCCTCTGCAGAACTCTGCTGCCTAGAGAGAGTTTGGGGATCTCTTTTGCTTGATTTCCTGGGAAATTCAAGCCCAGAAAATTCCAACTATCTTTTTCCACATAGTTGTCTCAGTCCTCCTAATCAGCTGCTTTCTGTTTTCCCCCAAAGGGGTCTAAATGTGGGTCAAACCCAAAGAGGTCTGAAGCTCACAGACATAGCTTCCACTTGTGTTGCCATTGGTCACATGTAAGCTGCATGCTGCCCATTGTCCCTGAGAATGGCTATGTCCAGCCAGCCCAGACACTGATCGGGTTCTGACCTCAATGGTTTCTTCTGAGGCCCCCAGAGTACTGTGCTAGGCCTGCTGTGCTGCACCTCCCCCTGCAGTGACCTTTAGGGCTAACCGGCCCTAGGTCCGGCTGGGCAACCAGCGCGCAGGGGAAGAACAGCAAAACCCTACCTGCTGCACCTCCCCCCCGCAGTGATCTTTAGGAATGGCTTTCGCCACGGTCCCTAGATCCGGCTGGGCAACCAGCGCGGGGGGGGGAGGGGGGAGAACAGCCTGAAGCCGAGGAAGTTCAGCGGAAGTTCCCTGAAAAGGCAGAAGCTTATCAAAAGATAAAGACCACCAAGAACCACTACAAGAATGCTAAAAATCTTATCCCGTCTTTCTAGAACTACAAACTTTAATCCCTTATTTGTCTTTCTAAACTTCCTTCTTTCTTCTATAATGGTCATTGCTTGTTATGTAGATCACCTCCCTGATGGTGATAGACTGAGCCCATGAGCAAGCTAATTTCATTGATATTCATTCCTGTGCTTTTGGAAAACATATATATACTGGTCACAAACTCAAAGAAAATTACACTCAGATTTTCACTCTTGAAGTGTGTCTGTTTGTCATTTCTTTCATCGACGCCCTGACCACCCTGCACGCTTCTCTCAACCCTGAGGTGGCCTCATCGTCTACTGCTGTGCTGGTCCGCGGCACTGCTGTTTGTGGTTGTGTACTCCAGAGAGCAGGGACTGGGTTCCTTAGATAAAGCTCCAGGAGCCAAAAGAGCTCTCTGCTTCTGACTCCTCCAACAAATCCACCTTCTCTCGCTCTCTATAAAGGAACTTCCTGCATAGTACCTTCTTGCTTCTTTGTGAATTATTAAAATAATAATTTGCTCGTATCTGTTTTTACTGTGTCTGTGGATATGCTGATATGGATCATTTTATTAAATTTATATAGATACATAAATATATTCCTATGCATAGGATACTATTAGTTCCATTTTACAGATGAAGAAATCAATATATGAACATTAGGTATCTTGGCCACACCCCACTGTTATCAAGTGGTAGATTTGTGACCAAGCAGTTGAGCTCTGACTACCTAACATCTCAGGGTGTTCCTTATCCTACCAAAGGGTGAGCTGCTAAATGTTTAACACCTCTCCCAGGAGGAGAAAAATCCCAACTTTATAGTATTTGCTATTTTGTGGCCTGAATATTCCTACCATGGCCATGTAGGTTCAAGACTACCTACAAGAATTCATTGTGGACTTGGGAAGACATGCACAGAAACATAGTATTATATATGGTATTTCCACCAAGCAGTCACAAGAGATGTAAACACCCAAAAGAGCATAGGTAATAATAGAATGCAATACAGTAGTTAGGAAGTGATGCATTTTGAGTATTTATTAACTTTGATTTTTAGTAAAACATTTATTTACATAATTTAAAGAATGACTACGTTTTCATAACCCATGGTTAACATTCTTGAAAACTTGACAGTGAGTTCTAGAGTGACAGTACAAGCCAGGTCCAGCAGACCACTGTCCACTGTGTTATAGAGCAACCCCGATATTAAACGGGTTCCTGGACAGCCTTTTTCCCCTAACAACTGTACTTACTGTCTTAATGAACAGAACAAGGATTTTATTTGCTGCATTCAGTGATACATCTTCAGCACCTAGAACAGCGCCTAAAACACTGGGTTTGTTAGGGGGAAAAGGCAGTCCACAAAGCCTGTATGGAATTTGATCTTCATCACCATGGAAATGGTGGCAAAAAGTGAAAGGGGGGAATTGTTAGGGGGAAAAGGCAGTCCCAAAGCAAATTCCATACAGGCTTTGTGGACTCCACCCCCACCCCAGGTCAAAGCCAAAGACACTGGGAACTCCAAATCCCATCACCACCAAAGGGAAGGTGGCTGGGACCTGAGGGTGGGGTTAAGCAGCCAGGTGGATACAAAAGGCAGACACGTGGGCTTTGGGGGCTCTCCATTTTGGGGCCCTTGGCCAGCTCGTGGCGTCCGTCTAGCTCTGAGAGTGACTTTGGGGTTTCCAGGTCGTCGGATCGGGTAGGACGCATTAAAGACTTTATTTCCCTATTTTCTCCCTGAGTTGTACATTTTCCTTATTTCTTTTTCTCTTGTAAATAAACCTTTTATTAACCCTTTTGCGTGTGTCTGTAGTAGAGTATTCATAAGTCCCTTTAAAGCGCGCGGGTGAGGACCCACAGCCAGGAACCCGTTTAATATCGGGGTTGCTCTATAACAGGTTTAGTAACATTATTAAATACATATTGAATCAGGTTGTTTCTACTTCCTGATAGACTTAAAATCTGTCCATTTCTCTCTGCCTCCCTCACAGTGCAAACACCATCATTTCTTGTCTGACCACTGAAATAGCCTCTGCCTCTCTGCTTCTCCTGGCATGCTCCATGACTTCTCTTTTTTTTCCCTCTAATTTTAAAGATCTAACTGACTTCATTAAGCAATTCATGAATCAGGCAGCATCTCATCCAGCAAGTAGAAGAGTGATCCAACAATATTCTTCATAGCAGCCTCAGTAATCTTCAAAAATATATCTGAGAGGAGCTTATGCTCCTGTTTAAAACTCTTCTATAAAGATAAAAATCAGTTTTAATTCTAATCAAAGAACACCACTTTAACATTTTATTTATCCCAGCCCTTTCCTACTATTACAATCTTTTAAAAACAAAGATATAATTTTATAGGTCTTTTATTCCTTAGCAGTGTATATTAAACATCAATTATTTTTAAAGTGTGCATATTATTTCATTATACATTTAAGCAAGACTTTACATAACTATTCTCTCCTGATGGATATTTAGGTTTTTCTGGGATTTTTTCCAAATATAAATAAATCTGTGATAAACATTGGTGCACACATTTGGCCAATTATTTTCTTAAAAACATCCCTAGACCTGGAAGACTATAGATAATTTTAATATATCCACATCTTCAAGAGGAGCAGTTTAGAGATGTTCTTTTTTTGTTTATTTTTTATCTCATTTTTCTTCCTTCTCCTTTATGATTACTGTCCATGGCCTCCCTGGTGGTGGAGGGGTTAGCTACTGCAGCATGAGTTCGATCCCTGGCCAGGGAGCTACACACATGGTGCAGCAGACCTCTCCTGATTTGCCCACTGCTCCCCTCAGCAGTGTATTTCAATCAATCTGCCTGTCTGCTCCTCACTCTGTTTCTGGTGATCCTCTCACCCTCCCACACCTCTGGCCTGTACCCCAGTTCTTGCATACATAAATAAATAAACCTTTTAAAAAATTAAAAAAATAATTACTGTGCAGGTGCCAGTTCATCTCATAAAATCCCTTTCAATCCTGTCACTTAAATGTTTTTGTGATTTACCATTATATCCAAATGAAATCCAAATTCTATCCCAGTTAAATGATGAGCTCAGGCCTGACTCTCCAAATTTGTTCCTTTCTGCTTTCTCTCCACTTCCTCCTCCAGTCACCCCGGCTTCCATGGGTCCTTCAGCATACCACATCTTGACCCCTCAGGACCTTTGTACCTGCTCTTCCTTAGTATGGAAATCCTTAGCTACTCTTCTTACTTCACACAGCTGGTTCCTTACCTACTCCCCAACCTGCAACTCACTGTCCAGTGGCCTTCCTTGCCCACTCCATTAAATACCATATTCACGATCATTTTACTTGTTGCCATCTTGTTCATTTCCCTCACCATTTTGACACAAACTGTCATCACGCATTTTTTTCCCCCTGTGTTTACTTGTTTACCTGCCTTCCCAATAAACTTAAGCTTCACAGGGATCAATGCTGACTGTAACCCAGAGCCCACCATTCTGTGTGACCAATAGTCCACGCTCAGTAACTACTTGTTGAATGAATCAACGAGCCTCAGACCACAGGACTGTTCTGCTCACCAGACAGACCTATATAAATAAAGTGTGATCCTTTGCAGGCAAGAAAATAACTTTCTGACTTCTTCCAGTACCTCTGCTGCAACCTCAACTCTGTAAAGACCATATAAGACTTACAGCAACTAAGTCAAGGTCTATCCTCCACTCTCAGGCACTGCTTCCACCTACTTCTAGGCCCAAGGTCTGCACTGGAAAGATGATCAGGTCTAGGAGGAACTGAGTGATGCCACCTTAAGACACCTTCTATCTGCCTTAGGCAGTCTACTTACTTACTCAGCTACCTATAGAAATCAGGGTCAGGACTCTTCCCAAGCTGGCAAGGGATCCAGCAGGGGTTTCCCACCAGGGAAGTTCACCTTTATTACCTTTTCCCTTACTACCTTTTGGCATTCAGGATGTAAGCAGGCGTAAGGTTGAAGACTGGGAACTTGGAGTTTTCATCTCAGTGTCACTGCTGGTGCTTTGCTCAAGATGGGGGTGCAGGGGAGGAATAGACCATCACCTGAAAATCTTCGGGGAAGACCCCACTGGAACTGAGTGACTGATCACTGAGCACAGCATTTGAGCTGGCCAGTGCATGGCCAGGCAGTCCACTCATAATCAGAGCCAGAAGTGCAGACACT
Organism: Talpa occidentalis; assembly: GCF_014898055.3. Taxonomy (NCBI): domain Eukaryota; kingdom Metazoa; phylum Chordata; class Mammalia; order Eulipotyphla; family Talpidae; genus Talpa; species Talpa occidentalis. Next base: position 34,483,277 of record NW_023603184.1, read on the forward strand.
ATTACACTTGCTGTTGAACCTTTAGGCGTTTCATCTGTCCCTCTGCCTACTGGGTTGCAGTCAGTGGGGACAAAGAGGGCCAGGAAGGAGAATATAACCAAGACTTCCATATGGTCCACGAGGAGCACCTTGATCTCTGCAAAGCTCCTGCGGTCTTCCACAGGTGCATGGATAGATAGCCCTTCCTATCCTAGCTGGGAACTATGCTATACCAGGTCAGTGTCTTGATCTATTTCACTACTTCTCATAGCCAGCCTTCCCAGATCCATTACTCCCCAGATCCTGTTGAGTGTCCTCTTTGCCCGTCCCAATGCTAGGTGAAAAGCACATAAGAATGAGTAAGGTATACTGCTTACCGATTTAGAGTATGGAGCTATAGATTCAAGACTGGGGTCTTCTCTTTTTGAGCAAAAGGGCATGCTGCTCACGGGAGTCTCCTACCTCAGGTCCACCCAGGCTAGCTCCAGGGCCCAAACCCAGACCCAGTGTTTACTCTCAGACCTGGAAGTCTCTCTGCAGCCTCTGCTGTGTCCTGGCCCGGGTCACTTTCCCAGGTGTCTCTCATCCTCAGGCAGATAACTAAAGGACTTCCTATTTCTGCAAGCGATGTGGGCCTGGGTCTGGAGGCTTAGGGTCTCAGTGGTTCACCCTCTCTTGTCTCCTCCCCTGAAGCTTCAAAACTTCAGGGTCTGTTTGGAATCTGGGTTCCCTGCCTTCCCACCTTTCAGTCCAGAGCTAATTCCCTCCTCCCATCCCCTCCTTGTCCCGCCCACAGAAACCAACCAAACCATCTTGGCGAACACATTTATTTAATATGGGGGGATGGGGTATTGCTGTCTCTGTCAGTGTGTATGGGGTGTAGGGAGACAACCAGAGGGACTTCTGTCCTGGAGTAAGAGGCTGTTGTGGCCCCAGGCTGGGGGGTGGGGAGCAGACTGAGGAGACAGGGGAGGTTGTGGGGGTGGGGTAGGGTGAAGCTCTGCACACATCCTTGGGACCACAGTCCAGGCCCACCCAGTCACCAAAGCAAGAACCGAATAAATAAAGTGCAACCGTGGGGGTTGGGAGACGGGGAGAGGGAGGGCAGCGGGCACACCCATGCCCACTGCCCACATTCAGTGCTGCCAGGTCTGGCCCACCTCCCGGCCAGACCCTCTTGTCCAATCACCCCTGTGTCCATCCCTCCGTGAGCTGGGCAGGGCCCCTGTGCAGCTACTGGAGGTAGCGATAGGCCTTAAAGCAGTGGTTTCCAGCATCGGCCACCACCACGTGGCCATCCGAGGTCAGTGCCAGGCCCTGGGGGCCATATAGTGGCTCTGCAGACGTGTTGATGTAGGACAGGAAGGAGCCAGAGCTGTCAAATACCTGGGGATGAGAGGAGAACGGAGGAAGAGGTGAGATCGCACAGATGAGAGGCTTTCCGGCATGAGGTGTGTACCGGAGCACGGGAGGAAACCTCCCCTGCATGCCACCCCCGGGCCCCACTCACCTGGATGCGGCTGTTGCCCCAGTCAGCTACAATGATGTTCCCGTTGGAGTCCACAGCTACCCCGGTGGGGGCGTTGAACTGCCCGTTGCCCTCGCCGTGAGAGCCGAACTTGAAGAGGAACTCCCCGTCGGCACTGTACACCTGACAGGGAAAGGACTGGGGGCTGGGGACCCAGCTTCAGGCACAGGGCAGGGTCTTGGAGAAGGAAGGGGTGAAAGCCCCAGGGCTGAGGACCCCCAAATTTGCAGTGACAGTCTAGTCCTTTCGCCTGCGCTCCCCATGCACGCATCCCCACTGCCTGCCTCAGCTGATGTGCCCTGCACCTAGCGGGTCTAGCAGCCCCTCTTCTCCAGTGACTGGCAAGATGCATTTGGTCATGAGTCATTCTTGACTTGATCTTCTGCTCTGCTTGACAGCTGATGAACCCCCACAGTCTTCTGGTCCGATCTCAAATCTGTACACTGTGTGTATACACTCACTCTTGATCCACACGTGTTTGAACCACCTGGGTCCACATATACATAAATTTCTTTCTTTCTGCAGGTTCTGTATTCATGGGTTCATCTAACTAGAGGTGTGGAGGGTTTACTATGAATTAAAATGTGAATTTTTAACTTGGGGAGGCCACTGCCCCCAACCTCCATGTTGTTCAAGGGACAGCTGTGACGGTCCTCATCATTTCTCATCTGGCTGAACACAGAATTCTGATCGTCCTGCCTCTGGTCTCACCCCAGCCAGAGTGATCTTTCACTTCACACACAGAGTTACGTCATCCCCAGCCTGCAACCTTTCAGGGACTCCTCAAAGCCCCTTCCCGGGGCTCACACAGCCGCATCCTCACTTGCACCACTCCCCCTTCCAAACCCAGCCTGAACTTCTTGTAGTTCCTTGAATACATGCCAAGGGTTCCCACCTGCAATTCTGAGCTCCTCTTGTGCCCTCTGTCTCAAATCCTCTCTTTCTTCTCACCTTCTAGCTATATCCCACTCAGGCTTCAGGCCACTCTTAGTCTCAACCAAAGGTTTCTGCTGTGCCCTTGCAGCTCCCTATGCTTCCCAATCCCAGAACCTACCACATCTTCTTGTAATATCCTGGTTACCTTTTCCTCCTCCCTACCAGACCACAATCCAGAAGATAGGGAACATATTTGCTTTACTTGCCACTGTATCCCCAGCATCCAGTATAGCGCCGGGAACCAAGTAGCCATGTCGGAAATGTTTATTGTTCAAATGAACGATCTCAAGCAAGAGGAAAGGTGAGAGAGGACACTGACCTTCACTGAATGGTTATGGAAATCCGTCACCACAATCTCATTCTTGTTGTTCACAGCCACAAAATGGGGCCCTGAAAATACAGAATGGTCTCTAGGGCAGTAAATTGGGATACTGAATAGCAGGGTGAGGAAGAATATTTAAAATTATAGAGGTATGGTGTAAGAGAGGGCAGGGCATGGGGGATGTGATAAGTGGTCTCTGGGATGATGGTGCAAAGATAGAGAAGGGAGGGGCACCTCTAGGGCCAAGATATGAGAGGAGGAGGTCTTTAGAACTGGGGTATCAGGGCACCCTGGGACTAGGTATCAAAACAATCTCTGAATCATGACCCAATACCTGCAAAATGGCGGTCAGTGGCCCCACGGCCCCCAAAACGGCCAACGAGTTTGCCATTGGGCTGGAAGGTGAAGACACAGCAAGACTTGTTGTCGACCACAATGATGTGTCCATTCCGGTCTACGGCCACTCCCTTGGGGCCCATGAGGCGGCCAGCTCCAATCTTGGTCTGGAAGAAGGGGACACAAAGGAGGCCTTCACCTGCCTGCTAGGGAGAGTAGTCCCAGCAAGGCGGCAAAGCAGAACTTGGGTTGGGGATGGACTAGTCCAGGCCCTGCCCATTAGGAGACACCAGATTAGTCACCTCAGCTGTCCACCAGGCATGCAGAGTGCAATGCCAGTAGGTCTCTCACCTTGAACTTGCCCTCCGGGGAGAAGATGCTGACCCAACGATTGTCATAGTCGGCCACAATAATGTCTCCATTTGTGTCCACTGCTACACCAGTGGGGCGCTGCAGCTGCCCCGGTGAGCGCCCTCGGACCCCAAAGCGGAATTTGAACTGGCCTTCATTGGAGAAAACCTGGAGCATAGGGGTATGGGAGGGAGCAGAGAAGAGGGGAGAGACTGTGGGTCCCGAAGGAAAGGAGCAGGAACCTGAGGGAGGAGGCCCCCCTTCATTCAGTCATTCATCAAGCACTGACAACATGTTTGGTGTCAAACATCAGACATGGCTGCAGACCTTGGCAGGCATGCAGCAGAGGGGTGAAAGGGACATAAGAAAATGAAAGGGTTAGGGGAAGTAGCCAGGAAAGTCCCCAGGAGAAGGGATAGCTGAGCTATAGAGACTAATGGGGAGGCCAAGAGATGAGCCTCAGTTTGCTAGTAAAGGATGTAAAAGGCACAGAGTCTAGTAAGGGCACAGCCCAAGGACTGCCCCGTGTGCTGGGACTGCAGGGAACACTCCAGTGAACAACAGAAAGAGCACAGTTTATCCTGGGAGTCACTGAAAACTTCTGGACAGGAAAGTAAAAGGGTGAGGTTTATCTTTATGGTATGAGAAATGTATTTAGTGTTTGTCCCCAGTTCCTGGCATGGAGCTCCTCAACCCTTGCAATTTCCTGAGTGATAGAAGTCTCTTTTGTCATTCATTTAGAACCCCTTTTGCGCACACCTGAGTTTGTGCAACTCAAGTGACTTAGAGTGGGGTCCCTAGATAGACTTGGGGAAGGCTGGTCACCAGGAAGACCAAGTAATTAGAGGGCTGAACTTTCCTCCTCACCCAACTCCTGGGAAGATTAAGCTCTATAGAAGCTCTGGAACAACAAAACTTGATAAGCTTCTGAGCTGGTGTCAGAGAGTGACACATCCAGAAACTGAAGCTTGTGTGCCAGGGGCGTCTTCCGGGCCTTACTCTATGTTCTTCTTCACCTGTATCCCTTATATCCTTTATAGAAAATCTAACTAAATGTTCTCCCAAATTCTGTGAAATAGTCTTGTAGGCCCAATTGGAATGAATGAGACCCAAAGAGGGGGTGGCAGGACCTTCCAATTTATAGCTGATCAGAAGCAGGTAAAATATTGAGTTGCAATTGGTATCTGAAGTGGGGACAGTCTTGTGGGGCCGGGGCCTTCAGCTGTGGGATCTGGTGTTATCTTCAGATAGTATCAGAACGGAAGTGTTAGGACACCTGGTGTCCACTGAGAATTATGGAATTGCTGCATGGTGGTAGAAAAGACACACAGGGGCTTTTAAGAGAGAGCATTCTGCAGGGGGGCGTGAAGACAGACAGCTGCAGTAGTCAGGCGAGACATGCTGGTGGCTTGGCCCAGAGTCTGGGTTGGAGGGGAGCAGATGGGGTCCAGAGCCATATGGGAGGCAGACTCCACAAGACTTGGTGGCAAGCAAGAAAGGAGTAGAGGTATGGGCGGAAATGGACAAGGATGAGTCCATCCAGACCTTGGGGCTGCCAAGGTCATCTTCCTCCGGTCACAGAGAACTCTTCAACTTCTCTTCCTCTCCTACTTCCTTCACCTTTGTCACCCAACATATTCAGGTGTCCCCAACCTAAAAGCACCTCTTTTAATGCTCCTTCTGGATGAAGCTCAGCCTTTTGCTTCTCCTTCCCAGGAAGAACATCACTCTGTATAAGTCACAGTCAATCTGCTTTGCTACAGGCTCTCAGAACATGAGATGAATCAGAGCTAGAAACAGCCTCGGAGAACTCAAGTTCTGTTCTTGGCATGGCTCTTTGACCCAGACCCGCTTCTTGGTGGACTGGGTCCCCTGTCCCTGCCTCATCTTCATCTCTTAGACCTGCAGGGCTTTTTCCATTGGTACCATCAAGAGATATCACTTGCTCCTGATGTGGAGTCCCACTAAGCCCTCACCAAGCTGACCAGCATAGCCCTGTGGGAAGTCAGCATGAGAACTCTTCAACATGGGCTGAAGATCTGATGTGACAGGGATAAAAAAGTACCAGTGAGCCTGCCTCCTCCAGTCTGAGCAACTCCATTTCCAGCTCAACATTAATGAGGCTTCAGCAGGTCTAGGGAGACCTGAGGGGGGTATCTGGCTCCTCCATCCCATCCTACCCTGCCCCTTACATGTGACCAATTCCTATTCATCCTTTGATTCTCAGAATTCCCAGTCATTTCTTCAGTGAAATCTTTAATGACCAATTCCACCCCCTAAATCAATACACACCCAAAAATTTAGGTCCCATGATACATGCTTTATGGCTTTTTATAACTATTCCTCTTGTAGCTAAATAACCCTTAGATATTTTTATACCCACCTAAAGATGTCAGCCCCAGGTGGGGCAGGAACTGTGTTTGATTTGCTGCTGCATTTGCAGCACTGGCACACAGCAGATGCTAAACAAATCCCTTAGCTCAAAGTCACACCAAAACAGAAATCTCTTCTTGGATGCCATACCCACATGGCTATCTCAAAGTCAATATCGCAAAATTGAAGTCAAAAACTTACATCTAGGTGCACTCCCAAATGGCAACACCACTTAACCAGGGCACCAAGTCCACCATTCCCAACCCCTCCCTTTCCCCTGACATCTAACAGCTGCTCAAAACCTGCCTTATTTGCTTCCTGAACACCTCTACAATATGCTGGTATCCTAGTTTGATCCCTAACATCTCTCATCTATACCACAGGAACTTCAGGATCTGAGTCAACTGTGGGAGAGAGACTAACACAAAATTTAAAAACCAGACAAAAACAAGAACAAGGCAGTAATTCCAGTGAAGTATGTTACCAAAGCATAAGCTAAGGGAGTTCAGAGGAAAATGTGATTAAAATTATGCTTGAAGGAAATGAGGTGTTTTCACAGAGCTGATACAACTTCTGGACTAAGACAAGGTTAAAATATATATATAAATCAAATTCTTCACTGAAAATAATAAAATATTTTTTTTCTTTTCTATTGGCTAATGCTGATTCAGCACAATGAGGGGATTTGCCTCAGCTTCTACCATAAATGGGTCCAAAGGAGGAAAAGTTCACAAGAACCCTAATCCTCATGAACTGGTAGGGACAGGGGATAGCAGAGTACATCTGGGAGCACAGCACACACCAGATCTGAGCCCAACACACACGCAGAGCAAGATAAGCAGAAACTCAGCTTTGGAATCAGAGAGCCAAGCTGCTAGTAGGTTGGAAGTTGGGGTACAGGTGGGAGGATGAGCAAGGAGGAAGACTACTATAGGAGAAGCAGGCGTTTGGAAGGAGCAGACCACACCCCAATTCCCCTTCCTGGAACAACGCACAGGCCCTCATCAGGGAGACAAAGTGGCACATGAGTGCCTACATGTGTGCACACCAGGGAAAGTTTCCCAAATCTCAACTTTCATGTCAGGAAACATCCCTGACATGAGTGGGGAGGAAAAGAGGGTGAAGGCTGAGTCCCAACCCTCCCCCTCCTCACTGTCCAGATTATAGCCAGATGCCTCCCATGCTGACCCAAGCCTCTCCATCCCTCCGTTCTCAGGAATAAGGTCGGAACAAAGGTAAGTTGAACAAGACAAAAAAGCATGATCATGGAAAAATTCCTGGCACCTTCAGTATCTAGGTGGAAAGCAGAGGCCAGGGAGGAGGTAACAATGGGATGACAGACCTTTGGTGAGCTGAATAGGTGACAGGCAGGGCCAGGAAAAAGTTTAAATGTACAGGTGTTGGGAAGCAAAGACCTTTGGGGGGAGGTCAGGTTACCTAATAAAACATTTGCAAGAACTGAAGCACATCATAGTTAAACAATCCTATATAGGATAAAACCAAAATTCCACAATGTCCTCTCCAAAACCCTGTACTATGTGACTCAGTCATTCCCCTCCTAATACTCATCTCCCTGCAGCCCTTCTGGGATCCTCCCAGCTCCCTAAGCAACCTGCTCCCCCCACCCCCACCCCCAGCTCTTCCCACCTCCTAGCTTTTTGTTTATAGCCTCCACCTGGACAATGATATTTTAAACCACAGCCAGCAACAGGGGATTCGCTAGGAAAAGCACATGGTCATTGAATGCTCCCACCAACCCTACATGGTGTTTTCTTCTTAACTGTACAGGAGTTAACTGAAGCTCAGAGAGGTCACATGACTTATCAGTAAGTGGTAGAGCTAGGATTCAAGGCAAGGTATCTGGTTTCAAAGCCTGAACTTTTAACAGCTCGCTGTGTCTATCACCCTTGGGTCTACTCCAAGGTCTGGCTCACTGCAAGGGATAGAAAGAAAACTGCAGATTCTGGCCTTAAGGAGCTGAAGTGCAGCAGAGGCCACATCCATTCGAGCAGCAGATACTTTACTCAGGTATGTGATGTACTATGAGGGCAGGAGCAGGACCAGTCCTGAGGCTGTACCATAGAGTAGCCACCAAAAGGCACCCCTTTTCACAAATGACCCCATTTGACTACCTAGTTAACTGGATGTTTGCAGCAACCAGAATAGACAAGACACAATCTGGAACCAAGCAGGTATGTTGGAGGCTAGAAGGAAGGGCAGACCCTGCATCCTCACCAAGCGGTGGAGAAAATGGGAGAAAGTAAACCAGTCAGAGGTTCAAATGGAGGCAGAGGGGAAAGAAGAATGAGCCAGACCTTTGGGGGTGCAGGAGCTGGTCTGGCCCAAGTGACAGCCTAGGAAGCAGAGGCTGCAAACACAGTAACGCCAGTGCCTATCTGTGAAGGTGCTGCTTACTGCTGTGGCCACTGTGGGTGGCAAAGCAGGTGGGTGAGGGCCGGCCTGATGACTCACTGCTCTTTAAGGAATGCAACTATCTGTAGGGTTTCATCTTTCAGGAGATGACCTGTATGTTCTGGTCTTTTTTTAGGAGGCTGTAGCTGGAGAACCCTTCTTTTGCGCCGGAGGAGAACACAAAAGCACTTACCTGGATGCATTGGTTGTTGCTGTCGGCTACCACTATGCGGCCGCTGCTAGCTGCCGACACACCCTGTAAATTGGTGAATTCGCCCTTCTCCCTTCCACGACTGCCTGTGGGGAAGCGATGGGAGGGAAACAGAAGCATTTACTCAGGTCACTTTGGGCTTCCCTCCCCTCCCTGCCCACTGTCTGAGCCCGCCCCCGGCAGGCGCCCCCCTTGGCCAACTGTACCAACACGGAACACGAGCTCGTCCTCAATGGGGTTGTCCTTCCTCTTGCCGCCTGTGCTGTACATGGAGCTGGGCCTGCGCACGGCCTTCTGGCGCACGTGGCTGCCCGGGCCCCCGGGGGACTTGACTCGGCGCTTGACATCATCCGGGGAAGGCGGCAGGTCTCCGGGACGCAGAGCGCGCACTCGGAAGGGGCTGCCGCGCACCGGTTGTCCGTAGAGCAGCACTGAGAGGAGCAGCTCGCCTTCCGCGCGGGCCGTGTACACCAGCTCGTACGTGCCATTCTTGTGGTCCACCACCGGCACCGGCAGGCGCGCGCCGTCTGGGGCAGTGATCTCCGCGCGCAGCTCCGCGCTGCCGGTGCGCACGAGTCGCCCATCTTTGTCTTTGGTAGTGACAGTGAGCGAGGCGGGCTGGCCCACCAGTGCCTGGCGCAGGCCCTCGCCCGTGGCCACCGTCTCGTGTGCCGTGGCGCTCGTCGTGAGCAGCGCGCCCAGATTGAGCACAGATCGCCGCAGCCCGTCGACCTCAAGGACCAGTTCCAGCTGCGCATTCTCGTGTGGCCGCTCTGGGAAGGCCTGCGCTGCCAACGCCGACAGCCGCTCCCGCATGTGCTTGCGCACGAGCAACACCTCGGGGGCAGAGCCAAGGCGCAGTGCCTGCTCCGCGAAGCTGCAGCTGCTGCCGATGTGTTCCTGACCCTGGCGCAGGGTGTCTAACTGCGTCTGCAACACCTAGGGAGGGCAAGAGGGCGGCCGTGTTAACAGACCTGCGCTGACGGGTCTCTGAGACTCTTGAGGAACTTGTCATGCTGTGATGTCAAAGAAACAGGAGTGCCTGTGTGGAGCTGGGGCAGATGCCCAAAGCGACTGTGGGACCTAGTCAGGAGGCAGACAGTATAGATCATCCGAGAAAGGGGTGCTTAGGTGGAAAGCTCGGACAATATGGAGGCACTAAGGCTATGTTGGACGGAGGATGGTGGGAAAGGGTGAACAGACAAGACACACCTTCTGCTTGGCTCCACAAATGGCCTCTAGGTCGCTGACCAAAGCCTGCTTGCGCTGCTGCAGCGCTTGCTCCAGGTCCTCGAAGGCCGCGCTGATTTGGGCCAGGGCCTCTGCCTTGCGCTCCTGCAGCTGCTGGCTGATGCCCCCCACTAAGGCAATAGCTGCTGACAGCTGTGGCAGTCTGGGAAGGGAAACATCTCATACCAGGGTTGCTTGAGGGTACCCCCACCAAACCATTCCTTCTCCCTGGAGACACTACAGCTGCCCTCCAAGAGATCCCCTAGCTGACACCTCCTGCCCTACCTAAGAATTTTATCTTTGCCCCTTCCCAGATTTTCTTCCCGGGGATCCTCCCCCACCCCTGTTGACACACCACCCAGGTTCCCTGGTGCCTACCGGCCGCGCACCGCCTCGAGCTGGCGTTGCAGGGCCGCCTTGTGCTGCTCCACCACATCCCGCAGCAGCACCGTGCCGTGCTCCCGGTGCTCCCCTGCGCGGCACTCGCCACACATGGCTGTCTCACAGGCCTCACAGTAAAACTCCATCGTCTGGCGGCATAAGGACTCCAGTCAGGCAACGACTAGACACCAAACTTCTTGTCCTCTCCCCTCCCCATCTTCCCTCCTCGCCCTTTCACCTTCTAGGTGCACCCCTTACCTGCGCACTTATCCAGAGAAACACCCTCTCACCCACAGTCACTCGGCCCCGCCCCCAACCTCGCCTCCTCCTCCTCCTCCCCAAGTCCTGGCCTCACTGGGCCTGCTTGGGCCCACCTTGCCTTCATGGTTGGGGCAGGAGAGGGGGCGGCCAGCCACTGCACTGAGGGGGTGGGGGTCCTCGGGGTCGTGAGCCCCATCAGGCGCCTGCTGCATCGCCTCCATGAGGCTGCTGATGAAGAAGTTGTTCTGCAGTGCCGAGACGCCCTGCTCGGGGAGGATGGACGTCTGTCGACACACTGGACAGGACAGTGTCAGGCTCTGGGCGGGGATGTAGTTCTGGAGGCATCTGGCCGGGGAGGAGGGAGAGTCAAAGGAAGGCAGGGGCAGGGTGGCCTCAAGGCACCCCTCCTCACAACTCCCATGGGTCCCAAGCCTCTCCTCACTGGCGTGCCATTGTGCTTCATTTTGAAGCCTCTCAAGCTGGCACACACATCTTGTCCTGCCAGCAGGTGCAGCTGAATAGAAACACATCCCTGGTGCGCTCGGGGGAGCTGGCACATCCGCATTCCTTACGGTGTGTGCAAACACAGGATCACCTTTCACAGGGTTTACAAACCCTCTCACAGAGAATGTACCACTAGCTCTCCCCCTTCATTTACTCATTAAACATTTACTGGTTGCCAATTCTTGCCAAATGTATGCCAGGCTCCGGGGACACCAACATAAAACACAGTGTCCACTTTCATAAATACTGTCACCTACAGAGAAAATAAGTCACAGAAATAGAGAATATAGAAATAAATCATGTAAAGATTAAAGACATGGGTCCTGGAGCTGCTTAGGTTCTATTCTCAAGTCAATCAGTTATCATAGTTATTTAACTTTATGAGCCAACAAGTTATTTAACTTTATGAGCCAAGGATCCTTCCTTCGTAGGATGGAGACAGCACAGACTTCACAGGGTGTTGGAGGAGTAAACGGGGAGAGCTCACTGCCTGCCTCACAGGGGCGCTCTGCACTGTGGGCTATTAGTGCTGTTCACCATCTGTATGAGGAACACTGTAGGTCCTGGGTAAGGGCAAGCACAGAAGGGGCTTCTGGCTCAGGGGGGGGTGGAGTGGGTAGTCAGGAAAGGCCTTGGAGATGATAGACGCTAACTCTTCATGCATAAATCTTTGTAAACTAACCAAAGAAAGATGTACAGAGAGGAGAAAGGATTTTGCAGACTCAGAAGGTGGCAAGAAACAGTGTAGTGTGAGTAGGAAGTCTGGAGAGAGAGGCAGAGGCATCCCAAGGAGCTTAACCCAACAGCAATAGGGGCCACAGGAGCAAGGGGCTGCTGGGCTTATATCTGATCCAGCTCCTTTCCACTGCCTGTGTGTGGAGGGTGACGAGAAGCAGACAGGGGCTGTAGCTGCAGAGTCGGGCACAGACAAGATGCATCAGGAGCCAGGCGGGCCTGGAGGAAGAGAGCATTGCCATCACCACCGCCATCAGCCAGTCACTATTTAGTGAGCACTGTGTGCCAGGTGCTTTGCACTTCAGGTTCATATTAACAGACTGAGAGTGAGTAAGTGGGCCAAGAGAGGAAAGCTAGTGAGCGCTGGAGCACTTTGATCCAAGCTCTGGATCAAAGAGCACTGGAGCCTGGATTCAAGTCCAAGGCAAAGCATGTGCTCCACCAAGATACTCTTGCAATCCTCTGAACCAGAAGTGAGGAAGACCTGGATTTAGGCAACAGTGACACAGACTAAAGTACAGCAAACTTGAAAAGTATTTAAGAAGTAAACAGCTGGCAGAGGTGTTGTCTGATTAGATACGAGGAGTGAGAGATAAGTCTTGGTTGACTCCCAGATGCCCAGCTCAGATGACTGAGAGGATGGTGGTGATATTCACAAAGGTGAAAAACAGAGAAAAAAGGAGCAGCTTAGTGCGGTGTCCAGGCCTGGCCTGGTTGAGATCACTGTGACAATGGGACAGCCAGGGTGACGGGGCAGCTGGGGAGAAGGCAGGTTGGAGACAGAGACAGGAATGTCATGAACACTCAGATGGCCTTGTAGTCATGGGAGAGGATGCCAGCATCCAAGAAGGAGCGGAGAGTGGAAAGAGCAGGGCCGTACACCCAGAAATACTGAGGAAAACAAAGAGGGGGCCTCCCTGGTGGTGCAAGGGGTTAAGACACAACCTATGAAGCTGTCTGCAGTCACTGCAGCACAAGTTCGATCCCCCACCAGGGAGTTACCCCCATGGCGCAGCAGACCTCTCCTGTCTTGCCCGCTGCTCCCCTCAGCAGTGTGTTTCAGTAGATCTGCCTGTTCTGCTCCCCACTCTGTCTCTGGTGAATCCTCTCACTCCCGCACCTCTGGCCTCTACCCCAGTTCTTGTATGCATAATAAATAAATCTTAAAAAAAAAAAAAAGAAAGAAGAAAACAAAGAGGAATGGGCAGAGAAGTGGGAGGAGGTACAGTGGTGGGGCAGCTAAGTGAGCAGCACAATTCCAGAAGAGGGAATTGAGTAGCTATCAGTGTTGAAAGCAGCTAGGAGTCGGGGAGGTAAGGGCTGGAAAATGGAATCTGACATACACAGAAGTTTGGAAGGAAAACAGAGTGGAGCTATGGAGGCAGGAGAGCTTGACTGTTGGAAGGTTCCAGTGAATGTGTGCAAGTTCTAATGAGAAGGAGACTGAGGGGGTAGAGGGCAGTAAAGAGACAAAAGAAAGCTGTTCTCTGTAATGGAGCCCTGAGTGTGTTTATAAATTGAGAGGTCAGTAGAAGAGAGGTGGAAGGGACTAGGAGGGATGAGAAAAGGTCTTGAGGATGTGGGAGCAGCTCAGATGGCTTGAAGAGGAGGCTGGACCTCACCCTCTGAATGCAGCGCAGGGAGAAAGAGGTGGATGTACTTGCACACAGGAAAGAGGATCCGTAAACTCCCCTCAGGCAAGATCAGTAAGGAGCTGAGATCAGGCAGATGGGGAGGGCTGCGATTAGTCACTGAAGGGGGCAGGAAAGGAAGCTGACCAGAAACAGACTAATGGCTGTGTGTTTGGAGACCACGAGTTGGTGCAGGGAAGATCTGGGCAAACTCTAAATCCTCAACCTGTTCTTTTAAGGTTCTCTACATCTCTTAGTCAAATTAATTAATTTTTCTTTATTTAATAAACACTATGTACCGGCATGGCTCTAAGTGCTTCACAAATATTAACTCATTTCACTGTGACCCAGTTTTCTCCCTAGTCTTCTCAAGTAGAGAGTGTTTTTTTTGTCTCATACTCCACATTCCTTAGGGTCAGAAGGTGGGGTTGAGTCCTCCCGCTCCCAACTGGAATATTTCTCAATTATTCTTCCGTTCCTTGGCAGCTCTCGCCTTCTGTCCACACCACCCTTCCTTGGTATTGCTGACCTAATGGTTGCTTCACCCTTTCTGACTGTTTCCTTCAATTCACCTCAGCTGTCCGCTGTCATGCTCACCACCACCCATAACCCGCCCCCCCTAAAGTAGCAACTCTGAAATCTGTATTTCAGCCTTTCCCACTCTGTTCCCCTGTGCTCTCCTCACTTCACTGATTCCGAAAAATGCCTCCCAACTCACCAAGACCTCCTTCCCATTTGTGGAGCACACCTGGTTTATAATTTCTTCCTAGCTGGTTTCCTGTTTCCACTCCTGCTCCTTTGTAATCCATTCCCCACCAACAGCCAGAGTGAGCTTTAAGAAATCTGACACATTGTTTCCCCACTAAAAAGAATCCTCTGATAGTTTGGAACAGAAGCCAAACACTTTCCTGAAACCATGGAGTTCCTCCATGAACTGTCTTTCCTCTTTCAGACCTTCATCCCACTTTCTTCCTCACTCACTGACACTAGCTTCTCCTTCTCCCTAAACATGTCTCACTTACTCCTTAAAGCCTCTGCATGAGTTTTTCCTGTTGCCTGGAACAATCTACACATGTCTGTCTCCTCATCCTCATGTCTTAAGTCAAATGTCACCTCCTCAGAGGAGCCTTCCCTGATTTTATGCAGAACAGCCCTCTAGCTCAAGCACCACCACTGATTCCCTGTTTATTTCCTGCAAAACAGCACAAGCTGCCATTCTTCTGATTATTTGCCCCCTTACTGTAGGTCACTGCTCACTACAGCTTAAGTTCTGAGAGCAGGAACCAAGGGATAAGTGAATAGTGGTTTGCAGAGAAAGCTCTGCAGTCAAACCTGGATTCAGACCTCAGCTATTTACCTGCTATGGAGCCTTAGAAATATTTCTTAATATCTTCCTCTCAAAAATGGGGATAATAAAGTATCTACTGTGAGGATTAAGTAAATTAATACATATGAATTACTTAGCCAGTCCCTGGCAAAAAATTAGCCATCATTAGGCTACTGGTATTATAATATCTCAGGCACTCACTTTCTCCAGAAGTGCTCAGTGATCCAGACACTAGGGAAGGTGCAGAGATACCCAGCTACAGCTCTGCTACCTGACTGAGCTTCTGCCACGTGGGTTTAGAAAGGACTGTGGAGACGGGCAAAGAAAGACACACCGACTTTTAAGGAGGTGGTCAGCCACTGGGTCCAGGATGCGTAGGAAGGGAACAGAGGCTGGATGGAGCTGGTGGCCGAGAGAAGCGGGAGGCACGGCGGGGGCTGGATACTGATAGCCAACCAAAGCTGGTGTCGTGGGAGTGGGCCAAGGGAACCAGGTGTGGAATACCAGAGTCTAAGACCACAGAGGTGGTATTATTCTGGGTGCCGGCAAGGTCTGGGGCATGGCTGGGACGGAGGACGACAGAGGTGGTGTGCGGGACATCCCGGGAGGAACAGTCAAGAACTAAGTGGCATAAGTGGGTAGTGACATCACCTAGGCTGTTGGGAGAACCTGGGATAGGCAGGAAGGCCAAGCCCATGTCCAGTGGATGAGGGGAGACAGCAGTAGACTTGGACTGTGAACGGGGAGCAGCGTCCCATAGCAGAGCCACGTCTCAGCGAGGCTGAACACTTCCAGGGGAAGGCCAGGGTGGAGGCACTGATGAGAAGACCCAAGGACCAGGCCACTCGAGACAGAGCAAAGAGGGAAGAGGGCCAGAGAGAGAATACTATAAAACACAGATGTCCTCACAGGCTGCACATGGCTCTCAAGAGTAGAAGCAAAATTCCTCGGCTGGTCCACGAGCCCGGGCGGGGGTGGGGGCTGGGTTCCACCTACCTCTCTGGCTTCCTGTCACGATACTCTCACACTTGCTGGGCTCCGGCCTCACCAGCTCCCACCAGGCCCTCTTTTACTATTCCCTCAGGCCACATGGCCTTTACCCATGCCCTCCCTAGCAGGCTCAGAACACTCCCTACATTTACTTAATAACTATTCATTTCCATTCACACCTCAGGGAAGCCTTCCCTGATTCTCCAAACCATAACAGATCAGATCCTATCTAAGCTCTTATGGTTCAACACTTTATCTGCAGCACTTACTAAGGCACACTATTACACTTATCTGTAGTCTGGCTGCACGATTATTTGATTACTATCTTTCCCCTTCACTACACTAAAAGTTTTTTTAAAAGCAAGGATCATATCTGGTTTTGCTTATCACTACATACCTAATGCCTGGGGCAGGTCTGGCACATAGAAGTTGCTTGATAAATAAGTATTTGTTGAATGAATGAATAGTGGATAGAAGCCTAGAGGCTGGGAGGGGCTGCCCTTCCCTCGCTGCCTTAGGAAGACAATGGAGACTGGCAGAGAAGGACAGACCTCGCTTCAAATATCCTCCCACTGGGCACAAATTCTTCTGGTGCCAGAGCTGGCTGAGAGTCTCATCACTGTTTGCTCTGGTGGTGTTGAAGGCAGCTTTGGGGCTTCAGAGAGGGCAGAGAAGGCCCTGTTCTGAGCAGGAACCATGGCCTGGCATTAGGAACTTCTGGTCCTCTCACAGGTTCATGTACTGAACCTCATCTCTTGAAGGCTGGGGTCCATCTGCTCCCCACAATGTGTATACACATTTCCCTCACCTATTACAGATTTACACGTGCTGTTCCCCTCTCAGGGGGACCCCCGTAAGGTCCTCATCCCTCCCTGGTACACCCCCTCACCTCTCACAGAAGGTGTGCAAGCAAGGCAGAACCTTGGGGCACCGATACCGATCCAGGCAGATGCTGCACACCAGGAACTGCTTGTCCATCGGTGGGACCTCGGGGCCAGGGCTGTCTTCCCTCTTCGCCATGGTGCCCACGGATGGCTCCTGCCACTCACACCAGCCTGTGTGCAGAGAGACGTCAGCACCGGGGAGCCAGTCCTCCCTCTCCCCACCAGCTTCCCACCACTCCATTCCCCACAGAGGGCCAGTCCGTTTCTTCCCTGCCAGGAACAGACCAAACAATAATTCTGGAAGGAAAAGTGTGAAATAGGGGGGCTGAGTGACCCCTGAGCCACACAGCTCTTGTTAGGAGCACAGAGTTTGAGCTAGATTGGGTTTCAAACCAAGCTCTGTCTACTAACAGTTACGTGAACTTGGGCAAGTCATGTAACCTCTTTGAGCCTAATCTGCAATTATGGGATAATAATCCCTACCTCAAATGGATGTTTTGAGAATCTGAATGGAGCATGTTGAGTGTGTGGTACACGGAGGCCCACTTTCACTGACAGGTCCATGCTTCATATCTTCTGCTTCCCCCAAATCCTCCTCCAAGAGAGCTTCCCGGTGGAGTGTCTCCTCCGACTCCCTGCAGCCCTTCTATCTATGCACCAACCCACTCTCAGCACAGTGCCCAGGATTGCATTCTTTTCTGCATCCAATCAATATCCAGTCTTGTGGATTCTGTCTTCAAAATATCTTCCCCTTTTCTCCAACCACACAGCTACTGCCCCCGTACAGGAAGCCACCTCTCCTGCCATACGGCAATAGCCTTCTAACTGGCATCTTGGTGGAGACTTGGTCTTGGTCCTCTCATCCCTCCCCCTCACAGCAAGAATGAGGCTTCTCAAACAGACTCCATCTAATCACCAGCTCCCTGTTTAAATTCCTCCAGAGTTTCTCCATTGTCCAGAGGTCAAAGTACAAACTCCTTAAACTGGTCACAGAGGCTTAGCTGTGCCCAGGCTCCTGCTATAACCTCCTATCTCACCCTTCTAGGATGTCACACTGCTCTACTTTCAGTTCCCCCAAAACTCCTAGTTCTCTTTTGCTCCTGCACAGTTACACATTCTGTTCCCTCTGCCTGATATCCTCTTCCAGGTCCCCTTGTGCCAACTGACTCACACTTATTTTTCACATCTCCATATAAACGCTACTTCTTCCAGAAGGCCTTCCCTGATTTCCTAAAGTCCATGTTAGGTGCTCCACCTCTGTGTCTCTCTGAATCCTCTACCTCCTCCATCCTAGCTTTTAATCGCTGTGTTGTAATGTTCTTATTGCTTCTCTGCTTCCTCCACCGTATAAAGAGTTCTTAGGGGCCAGCATTATGCTTTTATATTTTTATTCCTAGCACTTAGCACAGAGCCTGACATAAAGATCAATCTAAATTTATTGGATTAATTCAGTAACTCAACGAATATTTATTAAGTGCCTACTTTGCACAGGCACTGGGGATAGAGTGACATATATAACAGATGGTCACTGTCCTTGTGGTGGGGAGGTGACAGATAATATATAAAAGTAAATAAAAAAGGTATTATAAAAGTAAATAAATAAATACACAATTAAACATTGGGGGAGGAGAGTATTATAAAGAAAAAAGGGATGCTATGAGAAAACATACTTTTTTTTTTCTGATAGGGTGATCAGGGCCTCTTTGGGGAGGTAGCTTTTAAGCAGAGTTCTGAGGAAAGTGGTAGGGATGAGGGTAGGGTGGCAGAGAGTGAGAACAGGAAATCATTCTAGACTGTAAGAGCAGCACAGGCATAAGGCTCATTGAGAACCATGGTTAGACCATATGGTCAGAGCAGAGTAAACAAAAGGCAAGAGTTAAGTTTGGGCAGGTAGGTTGAAGTGAGATCATCAAGGACCTCAATGCTAAGAATTTGGATTTTACCCTAAATTGGAAATTATGTAATTTATAAAAATAAAAATAAATTAAGGAGTTGCTCTAGCAGCTACGAGGACTGAAAAGAAGATGGAGAAGAAGTGGGGAGACCAATTAGGAGACTACCCCAGTCCTTCAGCAAAGCTGATGTTGGGTATTAGCAGAGCTACAAGCAAAAAGGTGGAATGAACTGAGAAATAGCTATGAGGTTGAATCAAAAATACATCATAACGGATTAAATATGAGAGGGAAAAAGGAAGGTTAACTAAGACTTCAGGTCTCTCATTTAGCAAAGGGTGGTCCCCACACAGACAGTGAAGCTGAGAAGCCACATGGGCACTCTGTCTTAGGCATGCCTTGTTCAGGTTCCTGCATGACAGCCACATGGACAAGTCAAGTGAGGACTAGAACACTGAAGCTCAAAAGAAAGGTTTGGACTGGCTATACATTTGGAATCACTGGCACATTAATATCGTTGAAAGCAATGAGAAGGGATGAGATAGCCTAAAGACAGAGAGCAGAGAGTGAAGGAGAACCCAAAGGTTTGGGAGGAAAACCAAGAGTGTGGACCCAAAGAAATCAAGGGAAGAAAGTGGTTCAAGAAAGGAGTAATGAAATACGATGAAGATTGGAGTGTCCACCATACCCGGGTGTGGGGGAATGCTAAGGGTGGGAGCCAACTGAGAGCAGCTAGAACGAATGGCAATGAAGAAATTAATGGAGCAGATGTAGATCATTCATGTCAGAAATTTAGCCATAAGGGGAGGCAGCAAGATAGCTGGACTACTTCAGAACAGGAGCAGGTCACCACTACCTGTGCCCAGCTAGATGCATCATAGGCCTCTAAAAAAAGAATGTATGAATGAATGAGTGAATGAATGAATGAATGAATAAGTGCAGCAAGGGCAATCCAGAGCCACGTCCATGTTTAGGGTGTGGCTGGGCTGCATGTTTCTTATGTTTGTGTGCGGCTGGGCGCATATATACCTGAGTATATCCTCTTCTGAGGTGAGCACAGGAATTCTGAGATTCTCTCTCCAGATGTGATGAGTTCTGAATTGGATGACTTAATACCAGGACAATACGACAGGCGGCCAGGACAGATGGAGGGTTGGCGGGAGAAATAGGAGGCCTGAGCCAAGCTGAAGCTTCTGTCTGGTGAAGGGGAGGGCCAGGAGGAAGAGGAGTGGTCTGCTGGGCCCAGCAGGGGCAGCTGGATGTCAGGCTCCGCCTCACTCCAAGCCCACGGGGCTCTCCCAGTCTGTCACACAGAGGCGGGATTTGGCCTACATCCAAGGACTGACAGCTCCTCCCACCCTTCCCCTTCCTGCTTCAGTTCCCCACCCAGACTTGCTGGACATGCAGCTGCTAAGGCCATACCCGGGCCTGCATCTCTTAAGATCAGCTTCCTCTTCTGGGCTCCTATTCCCACCTTTCCCTTCCACTGTGCCCTAGAGTTTTGTCCCCAAGTTCCTCTAGGTGATGGTTTAAGTGGAGAGTTAATCATAGCACACACTGGGGGATCTTGTCCTCAAAGGGGAATTTCACCCTCTTTCTTCAGGCGGCCTACTGCCATGCCCACACCCCTCACTCCACCCTCTCTTATGGCTCATTCAGCATTCACTCAACACCTCTGCTAAGCCTGGGAATACAAAGATAAATAGTGGCAGCTCAGCCTTTATGGATTCCACAATCTAATAAATAGATTACTACAATGAACTAGTGAGGGCTATGAACAGGAAGCACAGATGCCCCCTAAACTAGATCTGCAGCTGGGAAAGGGGGTGCTGGAGGCTGGAGCTCAAGGAAGTGCTCCTGAAGAAGGTACCATCCAGTGTGAGAGCTGCAGGATAAGCAAGAGTAAAAGAGAGGACAGGGCCCCTCTGCATTGGGAGGCCAAATCATACAGTGTGACTGGAGGGTGAATAAAAGCAATGGAGTAGTAAGCAGAAGCTAGAGCCCACCAGGTTTTGCTGGCCTTCTAAGGAGTTTAGAATTTACCTTTCTCTGCTAGGGGATTAAAGCTTTATCCAAGGAGCAAAAAACGCTTGGGGCGGAGGGCAGGGGCGATGAAGAGGGTTTAATAACAGAGTGACAAAGAGTAAATTTTTGTCTGTCGTGTGAAAATAGTTTAGAGGGTCACAAGTGAAAAGTTAGGCGACTGCCATGAAATGCCAGAAGTGGGGTTAGGTCAGCCTTAACTCAGGGAGTAGCACAGGGGAGGCCTGGGTAAGTGGACTTCATGGGGAAGACTCAAGAGGATTTGGTCACTGCTTGGTTGAATATGAAGAATAGAGGGAAAAGAAGGAATCAGAGATGACTCCTAGTTTTCTGCTTTGGAAACTCTGGAAGATGAGCAGTTTGGAAGAGGGTGGTAACTTCAGCGTTCAATAAAATGACTCTGAGGTGCCTATGGGACATTCAAGTGGAGAGGTCCAGCTGGCAGCTGGGAAGACGGGCTAGGCCTAAAAAGGAGGTCTGGCCTGGAGCCTGAATCTTGGAGTCTTTGGGTAGAGATGGTACCTGAAGCCACAGAAATGGATGACATCACCCAGACAGGGCGTAAGGAAGAAAGGAGAGCCTGAGATTGCCTGGGGGGAGCCCCAACATTTAAGGGGCAGGTCCAGGAAGCAAAGCCTGCAAAGAAATTAAAAAGGTGTGGCCAGAGAGGTCGGAGAAGCAGAAACAAGGGCTAAGGGAAAAAAAGATCTTCGTGGACAAGAGAATGATCTTCACTGAATAATGCTGCAGAAAGGCCTGTGCTCTAAGCCCCCTCCTCCAAAAAAAAGCTATCACTAACTTCACTAACATGAGGGAGTCTGGTTTCCAGGGACTGGAGGAGAGAAGCCAGATCCAGGGGGCTAAGGAGGAAGCTGACTGTGAGCAAATGTTTCAAGGCTTTTCAGTTTCTCCAAATTTTCAAAGAGCATTTAACATCCCCCGTGACTTCCTCCTACAACTGCAGGGGAGCCCAGCATACATGACTTACACAGCAGTGATCAAGGCATTGTTAAACAGTGGCTGCAAGAGGTCAGCAAGAATCATTTGCTTCCTACAAATGACTTGCTCCTGCTCACTAGCCTCCCAGTGTATTGGATCATTTATGGCCTTAGAAAAATGGCAAATGGCTAAGGTTAGTCTTTGGAGTGTCTCTGGAACAGATGAGGCTTTGGAGGAGGTGATGTCCCCAAAGGTAAGGAATCCTGTCAATAAGACCAGGGAAGGAAAGTGATGAAATTCACAGTACTTCCCCCTCCAGACTGAGTAGGTGAATGAGCCATTCGATCCACCTCTCAAATGATCAAACTTTGCTGGCTTCACTCTGGGCCAGATCCTTCAGTTGGAAACTGGAGCCACCAAGTTGAATCAGATGCATTCCCTGTCCTTCACAAGTTCTTACACTAGTGTGGGAAGCAGAAATGGAAGTACATACCTACAATGTGATAAGTGTGATCCTGACATATTTAAAACTGCCATGGAAAAAGAAGAGGAAGTATCTAACTCTGCAGGTGGGGAAGAATAAAGAATTCTCCTACAAGAAGGAATATTTGAGCTGGCTCTTGAGGGACAAATAGGAGCTTGATGGGTACATTGAGAAAACTGTGAGTAAAGGAACAGAAACATGAAAATTTAAGAAACATGGACTGTTTGGGGCAAGAAAAAAAAGATTCAAAAAGGCCTATACTCAAAGCTTTCAACCGTCCACTTGTGCAAGTTTCCCACTTGCCTCTGACTGCTCCTTCACTGCCCATTCTTTAAATGTCTAATGTCACAGGACTTTATTCTGTGGTCTCTTCTCTTTCTTTTCATACTTTGCCTGGGCAATATCATCATCTCTAAAGTTTCAGTTACCAGCCACTTGCTAATGACTCCCAAAGACTCACCTCCTGTCTAGAAGACTCTTTTGAACCCCAGACCTGTATATAACTGTCCCTTGAACACCTCTTCATGGATGATGCATAGACTGACTTCATCTTCCCTTAACATACTCTTCCTGCTGTGTTTCCCATCTCAATAAAGGGTGCCACTATCCGTCTGGCCACACCAGTCAGAACCCTGGAGTCCTCTCAACTTGTCCTCTTCCTTCCCCTTCAGGTATAAGTTATGACTATATTGTAGATTCTGCCCCTAAAATGTGTTTAAGGTTATAAGGTCAGGTGACCTAGGATCTAGCTATCATTAACTTCACTAGTGCAAGGTTAGATAGACACTGGGCAAGCTCCTACTCCATCCCCCGCTGGCAAATTGGGAAAGGGAATCTTTTTGTTCCCCAAATCGGAGACTCCCTGGGTTCTCTGTTCAGGTCCATATAATCTGTATGTAATTGTAATACAGATTGTAATATGAGCCCCTGCTTAAGCCCCATTTTCTATTATTTTGAAGATTTAATTCCTGGTTTTTACCATGTGGCCAGGTGTGTTACAGGGTGGTCTCAGTTGCCCCCACTTCCCTTCCAAAATAAATGTTTGCTGAGTTGATGGTTCCCATGACAGTCCCTCTGGGTACCCTCTTCTCTACCCACAGGGGTTTGTTTTGTTTTCCTGACACAGGCTGAACTATCACAGTGATGGGCCTTAACTCAAGCTCTTCTTTCAGTAAGAGAGCTATTGTCCCTTAAGTGGCCGAGGCAGCACCTGGCATCCAGAGGGTGCTCAGTGTATGTTGGTGAACAGGAAAACCATGCTTAAATCACTGCAGCCTTCTCTCACCAGACAGAGAGGCGACAGCATAGGCAATGGCAAGGCAAGTGAACAAAGTTCCAAGAAAAAAAATACCTCTGCTTATCATAAAGAAGCTTTCCTATGGCAGAAGGTGGTAAGTGCTCTGTCACTGGAGGCATGCAAGCCAAGAGAGGCAGGTACTTGTAGGCCTGCAGCTCTGATTCCAATTCTGCAGCAGATCAAAGTCCTGTTTAAAGGATGAATGGGCATTGGAGAGCTGGACAGAAGGACAAGGAGACCTGTGAAAAAGGTCTCTGCACCTGTTCCAATCTCACAGATCTCATCTACCCACTGGGGCCAGTTTTGGGTTTATCTGCCCACATCAGAGAACCCCACACCAAGAACAAGCTCTGGGCCTGCCTTCAGGCAGGCTGACCTCCCTGGGGTGCAACCTGCCCTCCAACTTGCAACCATCTGTCCCTGCAGGTTTGCAGCCCAGGATCTGAAGCCAAGTCCAGAAAGGAGGAGGCCAGAACCAGGGAGGGGCCTGGGGTCCAGGGGAACCAGGGAGGGATCCTTTCCTACAAGAAACAGCCTTTGGGTGAGGCTTTCTTTCGGGGAGCAATGCTAGAGGAGGAAAGAGTGTCCTCTATCCTGGCTGGTGGGCCTCTTGGTGCCAGAGCAGGTCGGAGGGGGTGCAGGGGGTGGAAGTGTCTGCACCAGGGAGAAAGGAGCCCTTGAGACAAGCTGGGCCACAAGATCCCAGAGTCCCGCTCAGCAACCCCACCCGCTCCCCCACCACCATCACCACCCTGGGCCGCAGCGATCGCCACCTCCGCCGACACACACAAGCGCCCGAACCCCGCGCTCCTCCACGGAACCAGCATCACCCGTCGCACCCGCGCCTCCCCCCTCGACCACGGACCTCACGTGAGCAGCCACAGCCCGAAGAATCCCCCCACTGCTCCCACGGCCAGGGACACGCCTCACGTGCGGACGGCACGGCTCCTGAAAGCATCTGCGCCCCCACCCACAGACACTCGGACAGACACACGGCCGCCCCGACCCGCGCCCAGACCCGGCGGGCAGAGGTTCGGGCGCGCCCCTGGGGGCCGCCCGCCGCACTCACCGCGATGGAGCAGAATGGGGGGCTGAGGCCCGGACCGCAGCGCTCCGAGGGGCCCGCGGCGCTGCCCCTGCTGCCAGCCCCGACCGCCCGCCCTGCCCGCGGCGCCGCCCCGAGCCCCGCGCCGCCGCCTGTCCCCGCGCCGGCGCCGCCGCCGGACCCGCCGCACAGGCCGGAGGGAGGGGCCGAGGCGGGGCTGCGGGCCGGCCGGGGAGGGGGCGCGCGGGCGCCGAAGGCCCACCCACGCCCCGCCCGCCCGGCGGAGCCCCGCCCGCCGCACCCCCCGCCCCGCTCCCCGAAGCCCGAGGCGCCTCCCGCTGGAGCTGCTCCCCGGCCGGCTGCGGAGCCCCGAGCCGGATCCCGGATCCTCGCGCCCCGCCGGCTGCTCCGGCGCTCAGCGGCTGCAGGGAAAGGCGGGGTGGTGGGGTTCAGGGGCTGGGGTGAGGAGCCGTCAGGAAAAGACGCTGGACAGCAGGAATTTGGGACTCTGGGAGCCGGCTCGGCAGCTCCTTGGGGGGCGCCTATGGAATTTGCTGGTGTGGTCTCTGCTGAGCAGGGAGGGGTCCAGGGCTCGCGGGTACCTCGATGTCTGCGAGGCGGAAGGGTTCCAAGGTAGAAGGGCGGTATCCAGAGCTCGGGGAGAAGGGGCTGGCGGGGTAGAAAGGTGGGGGGCTCGATTTGGCTCTAGATGGTTAGCTCTCTCAGGAGCCCCCTCCGGAAGAAATTATGGTTCAGACCATCCAGCGACTCCCTAGCTCACTCCCAAGAACAGAACAATTCTCAGAATCATCCCTTTGTGGGAAGCAGCCCCAGTGGGAAATAAGGAAAATCATATTGTTAACAGGGACTGAATGCTTATTATGTGTCAGGCATATAACCGCTTGGCGTATATTATCTCATTTAATACTCATAACCTTAAAAGGTAGCATCTTTTATTAACCATGTTTCACTGGGAAAGCAAGGGAGGGCCCTGACTCCTCCAACATTAACCCTATCAGTCAGCTTGGAGGTGGAGAAACCAGGGTTTGAGCTCTGCTTTCCAGTCCTGCCTTCAGTCATTTGGAGATTCAATACCCCCTACATTGAAAAATCGTCAATAACTCATAAATGGGGATTTTTATGTGGACTACCCCACCTAATAAACAAGTCAGATGACTACAAGCTGACCAAAGCCCAGGAGGCCTGCCTGGAAGCTGCAGGATCTAGGAAAAAGAGCAAAATCAGGTTGAATGGACTTTGCACCATTAGGAATCATTTACTGGGTTTTCCCCTTCCACCAGCCCTCTACAAAGAATGCTGAAAAATTCTGGTGCTCCCCTTGCAGGTGGCAAGGGATGTTCCATGTTTAATGTCCCCCACCCTGGGACTGGCCCTCCCAGTGGCACCTGGACCCTGACTACATCAAAGTGCTGTTGGGGAGATTGCTTGCCTTATGCAAGTTCAGGTTTGGGTGCATAACTGCTTCAACCTTGCATCCCATTTCTGTATCCTGCACAAGTGCTCCAGTGCTTGTGAGTGAGCTTCACACAGGGTTATGCTTGCTCTGGTATTTCTGGCAAGGGTTACTAGGCTACCCAATATGAGGGGCCCTGGGTCTGCACTATACTGCTTTAAGCCTCACAATGACCCCTTTCCTCCACCCAAGACTTCTAGTGCTGTCAAACTTGTGCATAAAGGGCTTTGTGTCTACCTTTCTTCAAAGGACAAACGTAATCAGCCTGAAAAAAATCTTCCTGATCTCTTACTAGCTTCCTCTGCAGACTTCCTTTAGTTACTCCCCCATTACTTTTCATTCCGGTCAGTGAATTCCTGCAATTCCTAGTTAGGGTTTTCACATGTGTTGGTCTCTATCTAGGACACTCTTTTCCCTGCTCTGTCCATTTACTCACCCTTCCCATTTCAGCTTCACGTTCACATCCCCACCTCCACTCCAGTTCTATGTTAGATGCCCCTCCTCTGTGCTCCCATTGCTCCTTGTACTTCTGTATCCTAGTACTTATCACTGTATTGTAGTTGCCTGGTTACTTGTCTGAATCCCTCACTAGGCCATAAGCACTGTGGTAAGGGACCTTGTTTTATTCACTGATGTTTCCCCAGGGTCTAGCGCAGTGCCTGGCAAATAAAAGCACTTAATTCATGTTTGTTCTATGAATAAATGAATGCAGGATGAAGGTCAGCAGGCCCAACCCCCTCTGGGCCATGTGCTCTTAAGAATCCATAGCTATCTTGGTGCTGGCATAAAGGGTAAATAAAGCTTTGGCTTAAACTGGGGCTGGGGAGAAGAGCAGATCTTCACACTAGTCCTAAACCCTGTAATTTCATTTGTCTGACCCCAGCTCTTCTCACTTGGTAAGATTTTGATGTATGATTACACTGAGCATTTCTCCACCCAACCCACCCGCCTAAAATCCCCCCATAAATTGACCTCACTGGGCCTGCTTTTACGAAAGGTTTATTCCTAGTGCTAGGTCCCGGTCTCTCAGGACTCTAAGCACAATTCCACTGGGTGAGTAGGTGAGGGGAGGCCCATTCAGATGCAGGGCCAGAAATGGGGCTCCCCCCAGTATCCCCACCCTTTTGGTCCCAGCCCCCTTTTCTGCAACGCGCACACATAAAGGAGGGACAAAGGGTACTGGAGGCAACATCATTGGCCCAGCGGAGCCCAGGAAGAGCTGCCATTGGCTGACAGGGCCTTTTGAGGCTCTGCCATTGATCAGGGAGCACACCCCAGGAGCTGGGGATAGGCCTGAGGAGTGATGCCATTGGCCAGGGAGTGGTTCTGTCATAGCCTTTGGCTGTGGAGTGGAAGGAAAAGATCTGGGAATGAAGCCCAGGAAGATAAAGAACAGGGCAGCAGCTGCTGGGCCTGCACATCCCCTCCCTACCCATAGTAGCATGGGCAAAACTGGTGTCAGGCCCAGTCAGAGAAAGGGAGCCCAAGTCGGAGGGCAGGTGGCAAGGGATGTCCCATGTCCAATCTCCCCCACCCTGGGACTGCCCCTCCCAATGTCCTGCTTGGTAGCCAGGTTGGGCTGGGAGCGGCTCACTGCTCCTCTAGCCAGGATGGTTTCTCAGCTCCTGGAGGCCGCAGCTTGATGTTGAACTGCTGAAGGGTCTGCTCCAGTTGTTTCTGGTTCCCGGCAAAGTAGGCGGACACGGCGTTGTGGAAGAGCAGCAGCTGCTTGTGCATCACCTTAATCTGGGGGTCCAGCAAGGTCAGCTGAGGCTGCACTCACGCCCTTCTTGAGGGGCTATGAGTCTGAGCCTGAGCCCTGACCAGGGGCACATGGATTCTGCTCTGATGGTGCATTTGGGGTGGGGGCAGCCTCCTCCAAGGGAGGCAAAAGAGAAAGGTCAATCTGACTTGATTTGCTGGAGCTAGGGTTCTGGTTCCCCAGGGAGTGATTTTCTTCCCAGTTATGTATCAGGGACTAACAGCCTTCCTACAGCAAAACAGGGCCAAGGATCAAAGGGATGGTGATAGGGAAAGGTCCACAGGTTGAGGGGGCTGGAGAAGAGCCCACAGATCCCATTCCTTAGCCAGGCTGCGTTTCCCCCATCCAATGTTGGGGAGGGTCTGAGGATAAGGGCAGTATTACGGACAGAAAGGTGGGCTGGGGTCAAAGGGGTGGGGTTAGCACCTTGTTTTCTTCCAGGAACTTGAGCTTGATAGCCACATCTCCCCGAAGCTTCTCGTATTTGTCACGATGGGCCTGGAAAGTGGCCTGGGCACTCTCAAGTCGACCACGCGTCCCTGCATCCCGGGGGCCTAGGCTCAGCTCCTCTAAGTCTGTTCGATAGGCATCATATTCCAGCCTGGGGAGGGGGTGATATAAGCTGGTCTCCACCCCTTTGTGCTCCACACATACTCTTTCATTTCTGAATTTTTATGCCCCTAATGCTCAAATTTCCTCCCGTGCCAGCCAACTCCCCAAACCCTAGGCCCAGCCAGTGCCCACACCTGGCAGCCTCATACTGCTTGACAGTCATGAGTGTGTCTTCCATGGTCTTGGTGACCAGTGTGTTGATGCTAGAGACAAAGAAGTTCACAGCCCCTAGCAGTGTCTCTCCATTCTTGCACAGAAGCTTCTGCGTCTCTGCATTGTAGCCAAATTCCTCCTGAGGGCAGAAGGGAGGAGAAACCTTGAGTCACAGTCCCTACCACACTGAAGCTGTAGGGCCCTGCATTCCCTTCCTCCCCAGGGAGCAAACAGCCATCAAAACCGGAACAACCAAGGACTACCCTGAGCAAGGCTCTTTTTAGCCAGAAAGTTAGTGGGGTCACCTGGGGATGGCTGGGGTAGGGATGTGGGGATTAAGTTCACAGGACTAGAACAGGGAAAGCCAGTGCAGCAGGCAAAGGAAGGGCTCCGATTAGGCTGAGCACCTAAGGCATTCTTGCCAACGCAGAGAAGAGTTATTTGTGAGGCATCTTCTGTGAAGCTCCCACCCCCCCCAACTTCTGGACTTCTGTACAAACCCTTAGGCTGCCTCCACAGGTAAGTGCTGCTGGGGGCAGAGCTGGGCCCACCTCTGGGCTGCAGGAGGGAGGGAGGGAGGGAGGCTGAGGGGCAACTGCCTGGGAGGGCCTGGGCCCAGTCCCCCCACCCTCTTTGGCCGGCTGAGGCACCTGAAGCTCTGGGGACTTCTGGCTGAGGTCAGCAAAGGCATCACCTAGTGCATGCTGGGTCTGCAGCAGGCTGTAGAGGTGGGCTGTCAGTGCCCGGCCCAGCTGCAGGACACTCTCATACTTGCGCTTCGTCTCACGCAGCAACTCAATCTGCAGCTCTAGCTCCAGGTCCACAGTCCGGGAGCCTCGGCCAAATCGCTCAGATAACAGCTGCTTTGTGCACTGATTGGGAAGTGGGGGAATAGGTCAGAGACCCTAGCACTCTCTCCCCCCACAGGTATCTACCCCAGCATCCCCAGGCTCCTAGACTCAGCCATAGATGGGGTATTGGGATCTGGAAGAGGGTACCCAGGGGGAGTTTTGAGCAAGGGTGATGTGCTTGAATCCCACCTTGTATGTGTTGATGCCCCATTTCTTGACGATGTCAAACTTCTCTCCAGCGATGCCCCGAGCCACCTCATCTCCGGGGCCAGCAGGAGTGGCACTGTGAGATGGATGGCGGCCAGACCCTAAAGGACCAAGTTCTCTGACACCAGTCTCTCTCAGAGACAAGCAGATACCACTTCTGTGGCTCCACTTACACTTCCCTCCCAGCACATGACTCTTCTCAAGGGGCAAAAGCTAGGGGCAATTGGATTCTTCTACTCACTAGGAGGAACTCATACCCACTAGTTTCTGAGACCTAGATCCCAATACACATCTGCCTCCTTCTAAAGTGGTGGCAGGGAGTGGGAGAGGGTGGAGGGAGTTACTGGGCAGAGGAAACTAAAGAAAGTATGCTGAGAGAGAGAGAGAGGGAGGTTTTGAGGGGTGGGTCCTGATGACAGGAAACCTGGTTGACGTTCCCTTGTGGAGTCTTAGTCAGTGTGAGATTCAGGGTTATTTATTCCTCTAAACTTTAGAGGTTAAAATAAAACCCTGAGAGCTTCACAAAGTTCCAGATCAGAGCACCTTAGGGGCTAAATGGCAAGTGAAAGCAGATGGACAACCCTGGGAGCTGGCCTTGGGCTGAGGAGTCCATCAGGTTCATACCAGCAGAGGTTCCCGAGATTTCCAGACATAGTGCAAGCTTTCTAAAATATATCCTATGCTTCCAGAGTCACTCCTCTCCCCCTTTCTAGCTTCATGTCCTGTTCTGATCATTCATACCTGTGGGGATGAGTCCATCACCAGAGCCCCCATAGCCACCAGACACAATGCTGGTTTCATTGAGGTTGGGTCCTGACACCATCACCTGCTGGAGGTCCTATAGGCCAGAGAAGAGGGGGCTTCAGGAACATAGGGGCAGCTGAAGCATTTGGGGGTGAGAACAAGCTTGGATTGAAGCATCATAGAGAGAGCACACAAGGGAAGTCTGCACAGAATCAGAATGAAGATTTGTAAAAACATTGAAGGGAATTAGGTAAGTTAGGGGAAGGCTACTGGAATTAGGGGTGAGAACCCACAATTTGAGTTGGGATTCCCAAATCAAAACAACACAGAGGAGAATCAAACAGAAGCACCTGCTCCAGCCCATCATCCTCAGGTAGCTGCCCAGCTTCGCCGTTCCCGTGGATGGGGATCTCCATTGTGGCTGCCTTCCCTAGGATCCCGTCCGTCATGGCTAGGGAAGGGACTGGACTCAAAGTCTCCACCCCAGTGCCCTGCAAAGCCCAACACAGACAGTTCTGGAAACTGGCCAGTACTCTAGAAGAGTAAGTTCTCCCTTATCATTTCTGAGGTTTTAGAGGTTGTCCCAGGGCTTGAGTTTTCTGGGGGCTTGCCTACCACTCTTTTCCTCAAGTTTGCCCAAACCCCTCTTCCACAGCACTTATTTTTACACAAGCACACTCAGGCCTCAAGTGTCTTAAGGCTCCTCCAACCCCACTAGGTCTCCAGTGAGCATGCATACATTCAATCACCCAAGAGCCATTTAAGCAGTGCCTACAACCGTGTCATGCACATACAGCAGCGAACAAGAGATGAAGTCCGCTCTCTCGAAGCTTATCCCCATGCATGGGTTTCCCCTATCAGGAGACCGAATCCCTTCCCAGGACTCAGGTGCCCAGGCCCCATTCAGCATTGTTTGCTCTCCAATGTTTGACCTTTCACACTCCTTTCTTGTTTCTTCCTCTTTCCTTCAGGTGTTCTCCCCTCCTCCATTCCATGCACCTCCACTCCTCAGGCCCTCCCCAGGAGGCTTTCGTTGAATCAGTAGGTGTATGGTCCCCCTTCCCTGGGGAAAGCCTTTTTCCAGAAACTAGGCGAGTTATGTCTCCCCAGGTGTGAGTCCCGGCCCCTCCCCCCCTTACACCTGGGCATCAGGTGTGTCCTCATCCTTCCCCAAGGCACAGAGGCATCTTGCCCCAGGACAGGTTCATGCATTCAAGTTCTCCCTGCCCGAGTGCACGCCTCTCACCTCGGACAGGGCCGCTCTTCCCCTCGGGGCGCCAGGCCCTGGCCGCACGGGGACCTCGGGCTCCAGTCCCCGTCGCGATCCTAGCAGCAGGTCAGGGACTCGGCGGAAGTGACGTCCTCTCCCGGGCAGAAGAAGCCGGCCACGTCGCAGATTATAAGGGCGGAAGTGACGTCGTCAGCGGGGGCAGGGCAATCCTTGACTCGACCCCTCAGCCCAGGAGAAGAAGGGAGCGATTACTTCCGGGGCGTTACCGAGACGCTGTAACGGAAATGACGGCAGGCTTGCGCCGGTGGCATGATGGAGCAGCAGCAGCAGCAGCAGCTGAGAAACGTGAGTGCGACCTCAAAACGCTCTCGGGCCGTTCGTTCTGCTCTCGGCCGCGTCCGCACCGCGGGAGCCGCAGGACCAGGGATCCGAGGGCTGGGAGCGTCGGGCAGTGGCGCGCCGTCCCGGGGAACCTCCGCGGGGGCCTTCCATGGAGTCGTGGGCTCCCGAGCGCTGAGTTTTCGGTCTCCTTTACTCGCAGTTGCGGGACTTCCTGTTGGTCTACAATCGAATGACGGAACTCTGCTTCCAGCGCTGCGTGCCCAGCCTGCACCACCGAGCTCTGGACGCGGAGGAGGTGGGGACCTGAGCATGGAGCCGACCCCCCATCCCAGAGTTAACCGTGGCCTGCTTCCTTCCTACCCCCACTGCCCCTGCTTCTGGCCGGGTCCTTTCCACGACCCTCGCCCCTAGACTGGGGATGGGAAGGAAGGAGACAGACCTTATCGGACACCTTTGGCCTCTACTTCTACCCTGTCTTACTTCCAGGAGGCCTGTTTGCACAGTT
Source organism: Talpa occidentalis (assembly GCF_014898055.3). Classification (NCBI taxonomy): domain Eukaryota; kingdom Metazoa; phylum Chordata; class Mammalia; order Eulipotyphla; family Talpidae; genus Talpa; species Talpa occidentalis. The sequence continues at coordinate 34,515,249 of NW_023603184.1, forward strand.
GTGCTGGGAAACTGATCCACTCCAACCACCGCCTCATGGCCGCTTACGTGCAGCTCATGCCGGCCTTGGTACAGCGCCGCATCGCAGACTACGAGGCTGCTTCAGCTGTGCCTGGCGTTGCTGCTGAACAACCGGGAAATTCACCATCTGGCAGCTAGCTATCCCCAACCCCAGAAGAGGAGGCACTGTGTGGACCCTCAAATTGAAGGAGCCGGTGGGCCTTGGGCTGAGTTAAGCCTGTATAGAGTGAGGGTGTTGCCTGAGAGCTGGGTGCCATTGCTCCTCCTGGAGCCAAATAAACCCACTTGTACTCTTGTTTGGTTTACATTCTGGTTAGGGAAGCATCGTCCATTTTAGTGGCAACATCCTTTGTTTTGTCAGTTAGTGCATATCTGCTGGCTTCAGCCCTGGCAGCTGAGAAATCCCCTTCCAGGTATAGAAGGAAAACTTCAACATTGCAGTGCATGTGGTCAAAGCAAGGTCTGTGGGTACAATTCTGGCACCAATTTTAAGGTTGGTAGTAGCGACAGCAAGAGGGTTCCTGCCCAGATGACACAGAGAATGGGCACTATGATTTGCTGTCCTTAACTTAAATGTCTGACTTAAATGACTGACCTGTGAGCCAGTATGCATTCGTCCATAATATTTTTCATGGACTATGTTTTATAAGAAGGAATTTGGGGATTCAGGCAATCGAGGAGCTACCTAAGGAAAACGGATGAAGAAATCCTGAGGCTTTTAGGCACTGCTTTCTGGGAAGTAAGTAGCCCCAGAACAGAGGTGCACACTTTAAGAATTCTGGGGTGTTCTGGCGTTTCATTCATTTCCCTAAGTTGTTTTACTCTGTTTTCTGACTTCCCAGGATGAACAGTAAAATATGTAAACAAAAATCTGTGTTCTTTTCTACCGGGGGAGTCAGGAAGGGGAAAGCTAAGGGTACAGTCAGACTTGAAGATGAGACTCTCAAGGGAGAAGTAGATGGTGCTGCACAGTTAGGTAAAAAAGAATAAAAAGCAAAGCCTTCCAGCTCTTTAACGTTACCTTATATATTCAACACTTGTCTGTAATCTCTTAATTCCAGCTTTTCCAACCTCTATCCCACTGTTTGTTCCCACTGTTCTGTGATTTCTAATTCCAACCTCTCCATTCTTTCCTAATCAGGCCCCTTGTGGAATTTACTTACCTATTCAACAGTCTGAATGGTATTTCACTCCACTACCCTTGCATCCTTTTTTGTATCATTTCAGCTGTTTTTTTTTTTTTTTTTTTTCCTCTATCCCTCCATTCAAACAGCTAGAGAAAAACAGCTGTGTAACATTCATGGTTTCAACCAAAGCCCTTATTACCAAGAAGCAGCCCTTTATGGGTTCCTGGTCTATTCCTCTCCTAATCACCATGGCAACTATTTTGTACTTTCACTGCTCTCCTTAATTTTGCCCTCCTCAACCATACCCCATCGGATCACCATGTTTCATTATTTATGGAGGAAATAGAAGCTCTTAGATTTTGGCTTCTACAATAATAATGTATAAAAACTTAACAGCCACCCACAGATGTGCAAATCAGAAAGTGAAAACTCTCTGGCAGCAGACCCTGTATTAAAATGCAGATCTGATTGTGAAATCCTTTGTTCTTTTTATTATACCAGTTTGCTTCAAGATAATATCTACTGAGTATCCAATGGGTATAGTTTCTGTTGGTATATGTCATGCTTTATCTTATATTCAAACTACAAATAAGAGATATTTCCCTTAGCAATTGAGAAAGCAAGAATACCAGAAGCCCATCTTATATACACTTACTAGAGAAAAGTGGTTTCAATTAGCTTTTTGCCCTTTTTACCTGTTAGCTTTTTAACAAATCTTGAACAAAAAGGTGAAGAATGTAAAAGTTGATGACCAGGAATTCCCTTCTGAGTGATCTCATGTCTATCCAATAAAATTCTCTCCTTGGAAAGTATAAATGCAGTGAGTCAACTTCCCAGTTCCCAAATGTGGGAATGGGGGCTTAAGATTTCTGCTGCTAGTGGAGAGATTCTTGCACATCATTGTAGGTGTGTATCCTTCCTTTTAACTGGAACATAGATCTGATGCTAAAGCCTATATTTGAGCCTCCAGAGTGTATATTGGCCTGCACATCTATACTCGTCTGTAGGTAGGGAAATATAACTATCCCTCAATCTGAGCTCCTAAAATGTTTAATCTTCATGTCTCCTGGCTCCTTATGGTTACAAATATATTAAATACTGAGGGGAATCTTATTCCTACTATACATATTTTATAGTTGCTGGTCTCCCTTGAGTCCTGTCATAAAGCCATTAGCATAATGCGAGCAGTGCAGTGTTTCAAGCACAAGAATATATACAAAGTTTTATCCCTTTATCACATACATAGTGGACAGGGTTATTATTACTGTTATAATGGCTTCAAAACTACCCCCTCCTTTACCACCCACAATTTCTTTCAGGCCACTTTCCTACTTTAAACAGCTAACTCTTGGTTTTTCTATTCAACACTTGATTCTTAAGTGTTTATATGGACAGTTCGTTCAGTATTTTGGTCTCTAGTTCTTGACCCGGTCTCCAATGATTTCCACACAGTCCCTTAGTTGTGACCTGGCCATTGTCATCACCCCAAACTATTGCATCTTTTTTTTTTTTTTTTTTTTTAAACTATTTTTTTTTTTTTTTTAATAGAGGCATGTTTTTTTATTTATTTATTTATTCATTTGTTTGTTTGTTTGTTTATACATGCACTGGGTACAGTCAGAAGCGCGGGAGGGTGAGAGAATTCACCAGAGCCAGAGCGGGGAGCAGAGCAGGCAGAAGGACCGAAGTACACTGCTGAGGGGAGCAGCGGGCGGCAGGAGAGGTCTGCGCGCCATGTGGGACCCTCCTCCGGTGGCCGGGGAGCAGCCGGGGATCGAACCGGCGCTGCAGAGGCTGCTGGCAGCTTCGCAACCCAGCGCTCAACCGCTGCGCCACCGGGGAGGCCCCAAACTATTGCATCTTGAAAACACTATTATTTATGTCTTACCATATTCCTTTCCCCTTTTTTTATTGAAATGTCCCTCCATTCTTTTGATTTTGTTGGAACATTCAGGCTATTGCTTCTACCTTCTCTGTTCCACTAACCTTCTCCTCTACTCCTATCCAACTTAAAGTGTAGTGGTTATGTTGGAATAGGCTAAATTTCCCTGCTTCTCACCTCTTTGTTGGACTCAGACAAAATTAGACATTTATCTGTGCCTGCATTTGGAGAACTACCCACCCCCCACTCCAATAAGAAGTCACTATGGAGCATATTTATTTCACTGAATTATAGTTCACAACTTCAAGTGGAATCCCAGCTCCTGTAATCTCACCAGATTTTTCTACTATTCCTATATGACTTTTCTTTCTTTTTTTGGAAAAGGATGGTATTTGTTAGTTGCTGTGTTGTCTTCCATAAAGAAATGTTCATGAAAGTATTTTACATTTTATCCAAAGCTAGGTTAGTTCCTTGTATCTTCAACCATCAGTCAATTTTAACTATGTTCCCAAGAGAATGTTAAATTTAGATTTCCTTATGAATTAAACAGAAATAAAAAGTATTAGATATTTCCTAGAATCTAGGAGTGAGAAATCAGAATATATGTTTAAATGATTTAAGAATACATAAAAATACATTGAAAATATGTATCACAACATGTGAAAAAAATTCTAGACTGTGTTATTCTTCCAATAACAAAATACTTCTATAGGCTCAGTGTTAACTAATGTTTTCTCCTGAATCAGAGATCTACATTAATTCCTGTGGTCCTGGAAACCCTACCCTTATCTCTCTTCTATTTCCCTACTGCCTATGTCTTTGACCCTTTCTTCCTTCCCTTCCGCCCAACCCTTAACCTCAGAGCCTCACTTAGGTTATCAGTGTCTGACAGTTTATAATTATTTTGCTTTGTCAGTTCATTCTCTTGGATTCCCTATTTTACTCAGCTATGTGAAACTCTGATACTTACATTTCTGACTACATAGTTCTCTCAAGCTCCTTCCATTTTGCTGTAAATGGTAATAGCTCATTTTTCCTTAAAACTGAGTAATATTCCATTGTGTGGATACACCACATTTTTATCCCATCCCCAATAGGTGGGCACTTTGATTGCTTCCAAAACCTAGTAATTGTAAATAATGCTGTAAAATTATTGTGGCACATATGTTTTTTAGTTGGTGGTTTTGTATTCATATCTATATCCAAAAGTGGATCACTGGATCATATGGTATTTCCATTTTTTGTTTTTAAAGGAAGGTCCAGACTGCTTTCCAAAATGGGGATTACAGTTTACATTTCTACCAACAATCCCTTAGGGTTCCTCTTTCTCCACATCCTCTTCAGTGTGCAATCCAGCACATTATCTTTGTCCTTTTCATTGGGGACCCAATCTGAGGGGAGTACCCTGGCTCCTCTCTATGTATTTTCCCTCGGTCAAGTGTGGATTTTTCCACCTCTCTCCACTGTTCCTGGCTCCAAGCTGGTAACCATGTGCTAATGAATCCCCACTGCCCCACACAGCTCAGGTATTTCTTGCTACCACCCGTAGTTCTATAAAGCATGACTATCTTTGTGTCCTCTCTCTGGTCCAGTCTCGTGTCCAAGGGGTTTTCCAGTTTTGCCTGAACTTCTGCTGATTCTTGAGTACTTATTTCATATACTCTCTCCTCAAATCATACTTCCCAGACCCCAGCTCCCATAATTTCTCATTTTTAGCATTTAGCATTTCTAATACTTAGTAATTACATACTTCTGAGGTCAGAGTCCATGTCTGTACTGCTCACTGTTGTATTCTTATCACTGTAACTGGCACACAATATGGTAAATATTTGCTGGATGAACATTTTTCAATCTCCTCCCAGCTCAATCTACTGTTTACTGAACAAGAGAAACGATTTTTTTATCAGAAAAGCAGAAGTGAATCTGCATGTGACCTTTGTGCCTTTGCTAATGATTTAGAGATGTTTTTCATTCAAACTCTTACTGGGTGGCATTTTCAGCCATTAATATTCGCAGATCAGGGGGCCTCCCTGGTGGCACAATGGGTTAAGACTCAACCTATGAATCTGTCCACAGCCTCTGCAGCATGAGTTCAATTCCCAGCCAGGGAGCTACCCACATGGCACAGCAGACCTCTCCGGTCTCACCCACTGCTCCCCTCAGCAGTGTATTTCAGTTGTTCCTCCTGTTCTATTCCCTACACTATCTCTGGTGAACCCTGTCACCTCATCCCCCGCACCTCAGTACTGTACCCCAGTTCTTGTATGCATAAATAAATAAATCTTAAAAAGAAAGTATTAAAAAATATTAGCAGATCAGACCTCTGCACAGCTCTGGTATAGGGATTTAGTCCTGGACCTTGCAGATTTGTCCTCACTCTCCTTACCAGCCCATGGCCTTTCCTGCCACCATACTCTGCCAGCTCTCAGTCAGGCAAAGAAGCCTCCTGACTTGATTCCCCTTTCTGTATTTATTGGAGCTGGAGATACTAAAACATCGCTGCCTGTCATGTGTCTGACTGTTTAATGCAGCAATCTGTTGGGAAAGAAAGAATAACACAGAACCCTGGTGCAAACTGGGTCCCAATGATCAATACAAATTCTACTCAGTGAAAATAGACAGCAAACTGAAGAAAGAAGATCCAGATTTCTAAATGAAATATATGCAGTTCTCCTGCCCGCCTGTGACTATGCAGGCATTTCATAAACCTTTTCCCTTTGCCGCTTTCTGTCCACTTGTGTCTGTGCAAGCATCCTTTTTGCTCCTTTACTTATAGAGTCGCTTAAAATGAAGTTTTTCCAAAAGCCACTGGCACTATTTTCCACTTAACCATGAGATACTTCCTTATAAATGTACAAAATCATGTTGGTATATTGTGTTGGGGGTTACACTGGTTAATAAATATGTGAAACATGAAAAAAAATAATCAGATCAGTCAATACCTCAAAGACTCCATCTGGAGTAAATACTTTCTATCATTCTAGTTTACACTCAGTTTCTAAGTACTATAGTTCTGCTTGTATATTTTGTGAATCCTTTCTTTTCTCTTCATCCCCTTTGTTACCACCTCAATTAGACTTTGATCAATTCTTAGATTACAGCAGCCAATGCCTAACAGCTTCTTTCTTGAGTCTGGACTGCTTTTGATTATTTGGGATTTTAGCTAAGGTATATGTAGCAGACATTCAAAATAACAGTAACTTATGAACTTTTGTTTGTTTCATATATAAATCTAGCTCAGAAGTGAAATGATGACATCACAGTCATCTGAGAAACAAGCTACTTATCAGCTCTGCTTGTTGTGTCTACGGGTATGACCCTCATCCCTGTGACCCAAGAGGGCAGCTTTAGTCATCATACAAACATTCCAAGAAACAGAATCAGGTGAGAAAAAGTAGTTAAGAGGCATGTTCTCATTCTTTTAAGGAGTTCCTTTAGGCAATAAAACATAAGCAATCATATCCTCTTGAAACTTAAATAGGTGAAGGTCAATATAGAACAAATCACAATTGTAATTAATGTTTTAAAGAAGAAATTTGCATTATAATGGGAATGTAGTATAGTATAAACTCACCTTTGTTGGGATGAAGGAGAGCTTCCCTGAGAGAGTGATTTGAAGCTGATATCTAAAGATAAATTAGAATTAACCAGGGAAAAGACAGGCTGTTCTCCTTCATGTCTTGTGTAGATGCTGCCTTTTATTAAGACTTCCTCTGATACTTAAAATTGCATCCATCTCCCTCTCAAACATTCCTGATCTTTATCCTGCATTGCTTTCTCCACAGCACTACCATTTCTCACACACTATATATTAATTGTTAACTCATGTTTTTGGTTTGTTTATCCAATATAAGCTCCATAAATCAGGAATTTTTTTCAATGTCATTATTTTGTACACTGTTGAAACTAAACACCTAAAATAGTGACCAGCACAGTTGATGCTCAGTAAATATTTGTGGAGTGAATGAAGACTGAAGAGAAGAACTTGCCCTGCAGGTTTTGGACTTGCCAGCCTCTGTAGCCATGAGCCAGTCCCTTAAAGTAAATCTCTTTATATGTGTGTGTGTTTATATATACACACATGTAGATGCATCCTATTGGCTCTGTTTCTCTGCTGATTGAGGCAGCAGCTAATATTTTTTTAATAGATAAAGTTAGCAGAGAGTATAGCAGAAAAAGCAGAAGATGAGAGTGCAGGTTTGAAAGTCTGTAGGATGGGAGTTAACTAACAAACAGATTTTTAGGCAATGTTGAGCTTGGTAGAGGTTATTGAACAGAATTCCCTTCTGGTCTTGTCTTTCTAGAAAACTGTTTGTTGTACTTTAAGGCCTACGGTGACTCTGACTCTTTACCCTTTCCAGGAAGGCATGCCCATGTCCTTATTTGTGCCCTCAGTGAACCCCATTTTGTTAATAGCACTTGATAGAGTACCATGAAACAACAAAAACACCTAGCTAACACTAGTTATGTCAAGTGCTTATGATTCACCAGGCTATTTCTAAGCATTTATATACATTAACTTATTTCACCCTCACAACAGATCTATTAACATTCTCTAATGTTAATTATCTTCATTTTACAAGAAAGTTAAACAGATAAAACATCCTGCAACTAGTAAGTGGTAGAATCAGGTTTTTGATTTAAGAAATCTTACTCCAGGTTCTATCTCTTTTGCTAATAAAGATCACTGTACATTTATGCATTTGTTCCACAAATATTTTCTGATCACCTACTCGTGGTGCCTAACCCTGGGGGCTGAGAATACAGCAGGGAGCAACCAGAATCCTGCCACCATGAAGCTTATATTTCTAGTCAGAAGAAGGAGACAATGAGCATTTTATATGAAATGGTAGGAAGTACTATGGAGAAAAATACTGCCAGGTAAGAAGGATAAGGACGGTGGCGAGAGTTGCTATTTTATATTGGATGGTCAGATCAGAGAAAATCTCATGAATCCTTGAGCAGAGTTGAAATGAGGAAGTGAACATGTGGAAGAAGAGTGATCACTGCTATCAGCCTCCAGCTGATCCTAGTGTCTATTGTCTTCTTCCTTTGCTGATAGAGCCCCCTGACTTTTGTCTGAGCACATGGTTGCTGAAAATAGACATTTGATTTTGCAGCTTTCCTTGCAGGTAGGTGTGTCCATGTGATTGAGTGTTGTGTACAGTTGTCAGATTGTGATCTTAAAACTAAGGGTAAGGGGCCTCCCTGGTGGCTCAATGGGTTAAGTCTCAGCACTATGAAGCCATCCACAGCCAGGGAGCTGACCTATATGGTGCAGACCTCTCCTGTCTTGCCTGCCGATGCCCTCAGTGGTATGTTTCATTAGATCTGCCTGTTCTGCTCCCTGCTTTGTCCCTGGTGAATCCTCTCACCACCTCCCCCCCAACCCCCCCCCACCCCGCCTCTGGCCTATGCCCCAGCTCCTGTATGCATAAATAAATAAATCTTTTTTTTTTCTTTTTTTAAAGAAAGGGTATGCCTTTTCCTTCCTCTTTCCTTAATCTTGCTAGTTGGGAAGTCATCTAGCAGATATGGTGATGAAGTCTCTTAGACCCTGAAGATAAGGACCACTTCACTGAAGATAGAAAAATGACTAAAAGGCTGCCATTTAGCCCTGAGCACTTACACTTGGACAGTTATCTGAGAAAAACTACCATGTTTGAGCCAGTGTACCTTTGGCATATATGTGGTAGGCAGGATTTTCATAGGGTCCCAATATTTCCCACCCACTGTGTACACAGCCTATATAATCCCTAGGACTGATAGATTTTATAGGTTTCTATAGGTTACATTACATGGCATACTTGACTATAAGAAAGAGGCTATCTGCGTGGGCCTGATCTAACCACATGAACTTATTAAAAGCAGGGAGTTTTTTCTCACTGGTTGCAGAAAGAGGACTTCAGGTCTGAGGCAGTTGCCGATTGAAGATGGGGGGAGCATAGAGCAAGGAAGGTGGGGCCTCCAGGATCTGATATCCAGGAAGGAAACTGGACCTTAGTGCTACAACCACAAGGAATTCAGCTAACAAGTATGATTTGGAAAAGAATTTTCCCCAGAGCTTCCAGACAAAAACTTAACTCAGCCAACACCTGGATTTCAGGCTTGTGGTACCCTGAGCAGAGAACCCAATTAAGCCACACTGGACATCCATTTACAGAACAGTGAGATACTAAATTGATGCTTTTGAAACACAAATTACTTCGTGGTAATTTGTTCCAGGGCCACGAAAAACTTACCTGTTTCCTAACTGATACCAAAGAAGGGATGTAGTTAAGCTCTGAGGTGGGAGCATGCTTGGATTTACCTGGGAACACTAAGAGTAACGTGAATGTGGAGAGGAGCAGGCAGCTGATTAGGCTGTGGTGGGACTCTGGCTGTCACCTGAGGGAATGGATGATGGCACATCTCATTTTCAGCAGAGTGACAGGAGCTGCCTATATTTAAAAAGTTTCACTGGCTGCTCTGTAAAGAGCAGATTGTAGGGTTGAGGCTGGAAGCAGAAGACCCATTACTAGGTCCTATAATAATCCTGGTGAGAGTTCACAGTGGCTTGGACCAAAAATATTAGTTCTTAGAGTAGTGGAAAAAATAGTCGGATTCTGGATTTATTTTGAGACTATAGCTACAGAATTTGCTGAAGAATTAGATTTAGGATGTGATAGGGGTGGGGAAGAAGGGAAGCCAAAGGTCACTCAAAGGTTTTGATCTGAGCAACTAGAAGAATGGACTTGGCATTTACTGAGAATTTTGGGGACAGGTGGTTGGGAGTATGCTTTGGACATTTTAAGTTTTATACTTATCAATAAGTAGACAGTTGGATCTTAGAGCAGCAATGGGACGCTAACCTACGCTTAATTTCTACTTAAAAAAAAAAAAAAAATCATTTAGAACCTCCTCCCCAGCTCCCACTAGGATTTGAGCTCCCTGTTATCAAGGATTTTTCTCTTTTCCCTGTTTTCAAGGGGGGCAGGTGAGGTGGAGTAAGGGGGTTAGTTGGGCCTCGCTCAGACCCCCAGAGAATGGCTGAACTCCGGCCTCAGCCCTGAGGGTTGCGGTTCCCCCACGCCTGTTCTGGCAGCGCCAGACTCCTGCTCCCTGGGCGTTGGTGCTGGTGGCAGCAGGTTTGGCCCTAACACCGGGACCTTCCCTGCTTGCCGTTCCCCCTCTCCCCCCCGCCCCTGTCTTTGGACCCGAGCCCCTCCCGTTGGGCCGTTTCCATTTCGGGCTCCTTGGTGGTTGCTGGGATGGCAGTTCCAGCCGCACCGATTGAGTAACCGTTTCAACAGCTGGGGAGGCGCGGGGTGGAGCTGCGCCAGGGGCCCGCGGGAGATCCGGATCTGCTTCCCTGCTCCCCACCCTCCCCACCCGGGCACCCGGGGCAGGAGTCCTCTCCCCCAGGCCCGCGGAGCCGCCCCTTCCCTGCCCCTCCTGCTTGCTCCGCAGCCGGTCTCCCGTCTCCCACTCGGCCACGTTCTGGGGCCGCTTCCCTGCGCTTTGTCCTCAGGACCCGTCTCAGTCTTTGGTCGACGTTTTCTGGGCCGGTGGCCTCTGAGTGACCCCCTGTACCACTCCTTCAGGCGCCACCCTCAGTGCCAGGTCCTCCAGTCCCTGAGGCCACTGAGTGAGCCCTTTCTCAGGTATGAGTTTCCCTCTACAAGTGATAGAGAGAGAGAGAGAGAGAGAGAGTTGGTGGGGGGGGGGAGGGGAGTAACCTGGAACTCAAGTTTAAATCCATCGATTTCTCCAACAGGCACTGCGCAATGAACCCTCATCAGCAGAGCTCTCTCTCTGTCATTTCCTTGTCTCCTGTACCCCCTAGGCCAGGTGAGGGGTCACTGTACTGGGATGTGGAAGGTGTAGCGCAGCCCCCACACCATACTGGGTCTGCTTCTTGCCAGGGTCTTTGCAGAAGCAGTGGGGAGGGTGGAGGTCTCTGGAAAGGCCCTCTGCTGACCCTGCAGCTCCATCCACTTCCTGGTCCTAAGCCCCTTCATTTCCCTTACCCGCCCCCCAGCCCCTTTGACCCTGATTATGCCCTGCCCAAAGCCTGAGACCCCATGTCTTGGCCCCCTGTTGGGCTGGACCAAGCAGGTGAGGCCCAACAGCCAGGAACTTGGAATTGGAAGTCGGATCCTAAGCAGTGGGCAAAGTCAATTCGACTACAGCTGAACGCTCAACTCCTCTTGGTTCCTGAATCAAGGGTAAGCTTGTCTCCTGAAGATGCTTCATCTGATGATGCCCGTGAGTTTCTGCACTCCAGAAGAGTCCCGGGTAATGAACAGCAGCCTTGGACCAGTCCGAAGAGACAGAAGCAGTTCCTGAAGGTAGTGACTCAGTCAGAGCGGCACACAGAGCTGGAGCTCCTGATAGCTGAGATCCGCATTCTTTTATCAGCTGTGCTGCAGGATTGCAGCCATGCAGCATGGCACTACCTGTGTGCAGTGCTGGCTCTGCTGTCACCTTATCGCGTGCTGCTAGCTGGCCACCTTGATTTGCTGCCTTTCCTGGAGCAACTGTACCGCTGGGCACCGTGGGTCCAATCCCACTTCCAGCTGGACCTACTAGATGCCATAGAACAGGTCTTTCCCCCAGACACCTCCCTGCTAGACAGCGCCTCCCATGTTGACTGCCGTCCTTGGAAGCAGAGGCTCCATCAGGGGCCCCCTGGCTCACTCTGCCCTTTTGTGAGGGCCAGGTGGGATGGGCAGCAGGTAGAGGAGGAGCTGGCCACATGGCTGCGGCCACTGACACTGCCTGAGCTACAACACTGCCTGGGCATTGTCGGTGCTGAGGTGGCCCTGGAAGAGACCTGCTGGCTAGATGGCCTCGGCCTCCTGCCCTTGGCGCTGGCAACAGACATCCCTGTACAGTATGAAAGCACTGACAACGGAGTGGAGGAGCCAGTTGAAAGAAGAGGGACTGAGTAAGTGAAGGGTATTAATCTGGGGATTTGAGCAGAGGAATGAAAGAAGCCAGTTTGGGGGTGCCTCTAGGGTCACTAGATGTCTAGAGCCACCTCCCTGTTGATTTTAGAGATTAGCCCAACCCCGGACCCCAAACTACTCCCTACCTCCTTTTTGTAAAATCAACCTGTTGGACACCAGAAGTCTCCTGGTGTCTCTTTATTATAGGGCAGCCCCAATACAAAACGGGGTGCCTGACTGTGGGTCCTCACCCGCGCGCTTAAAAGGACTTATCAATGCTCTACTGCAGGCACACATGAAAGGTTAATAAAAGGTTTATTTACAAGGGAAGGGGAAATGAGGACATGTACAGCTCAGGGAGAAAAATGGGAGACAAAGTTTTAAATGCGTCCTACCCGATCCACCGATCTGGAATCCCAAATGGCAGTCTGAGAGCTGGCCGCGAGCCAGGAGCGTGAAGCCAGGAGGCGAACAACAGAGCGAGAGACCCACAAGGCCCACGTGTTTGGTTTTTTTATACCCAACCTGGCTGCTTAACTCCACTCTCAGATCCCAGCCACCTTCCCTTTGGTGGTGAAGGGATTTGTCTTTCCCAGTGTCTTGATGGCTTTAGTCTGGAGTGGGGGTGGGGTCCACAAAGCCTGTATGGGATTAGCTCAGGACATCCTTTCCCCCTAACATCTTTTTTTTTTTTTTTTTTTTAGTGATAGATTTTTTATTTTTTATTTATTTATTTTTTTATTAGATAATAAATTTTATTGTTATATTCCCCATACAATTGCAGCCCCCCCATTCTGACCCCAATCCCTCCCCTCCCGCCCCCGCCCCCCTAAAAGTGTCTCTGGTTCATAGTTTTTTGTTGATTTTGATTTTCACTTTCTTACAGTTATTCATTTTCCTGGTCCCTTATTTAAGTTTTCTAGATTCCTGCTATGAGTGAGACCATCCCCCTAACATCTTGAGGAAAGAATTTCACAAAACACCAGAATGAAGCCAGCAACAAAGTTTATTAGGGAGCCACAGGACAAGGCAGTGGAGGGGCAGTGGGCCATGTCGGGGAAGCAGAGTGTCAGTGTCAGAGCAGCGCTGAGCAGAAAAGCAGTAGAGCTTTGAAGGTTTTATCCTTTCTGAGTGGGGAAAGGAAAAATGTACCTTATGCATACCTTGCTCCCATCACTCTCCCAATTCCTGGACTAACTGGAATCACCCTTCCCTTCCTCTCTCCCTCTTTCCAGTGGTGGGGCAGGGGAGGAGCTGTATTTAAAAGACTCCCTCCCAGACCTGCCAGACCTTATTTGGTCCTTGAAACAAAGTGATAGCCCCAGCTAGACAGTGAGATTGCAGAAGTGTAGCTGTGCTCCTCTGGGGGAGGGTGTGAGGGTCCTTCTCTATCCCTAAGGAGAGTCACAGGCATGGGGATCATGCAGGATTGGAAAGCAGGTAAAATATGAGTGAGCAAAGACAGGTGATCTAGAAGCTTCGAAAGCTTGTCAGAGAGGAGAAATCTAGGATAACTTGGGAAAACACAGTCTTTCATTATTTTTATACAGTATTATATAATATTGACTTTGCGGTAAGCACAATCCATCTAGTGTGATCCTTCAGTTATCAAAAAGAGAGGGGCTGTTCATGCATATGCCTGTGAATGTAGTTGCCCGAGTGTGTTGCATGACCTACGTGTATGTGAACACCTTTGGATATAGAGACACATCTGGGCCGCTCAAGCACCTGATCTGGCTCTTCCTTTCACTTGCCAACACTAGCTCTGCCTCTTCTCTCTGGATTTTTTTTTTTTTTTTATCATCATACAGACTTTGGTTTGATTTTGAAGTTCCTGGGGAGAAGACCTTGCAAAAGAGAAGTCCTGGCTCTGTACCTCAGACTTCCCTCCTGGGCAGCCAGATGATGGCGGTTCTGAAGACAGAGAAATACTTGAGGAAGATCCACTTCCTCTATCTCAATGTGGCTCCCAGCCGTCACTTCAGGTAAGAGCCTCTGCCAGACCCTTTTTTCCCCTCTCACTCTCAGATTTCCAACCATGTTGCTCCCTCCTCCTCCTCTCCATGCCCACTACTCTCTGTCCCCCAGTTTCTCTCCCTTTTTCTCATCTCCACTCTTGGCCTCTTTTGCTCCCCTGTGCTCTCCTAGTCTTTTGTCTTATTCATCCTTTTCTACTTTTTGCCTGTCTTCTTTATTCTATCCTGGAATGATAGAAACATTTGGCCATAGCCTGGGGAGATTGAAGGTACTTTCCAACTGCAGTGCAGCACTCAGGTATTCTGTTATCATTGCACTGTCAGGGAAGCTTTGTGTTTCCCAAGGCATCTTGTTCCTTGAAACAAAGTATGCTTTCTTTTTAACTGCTGCCTCCCTGCCCTACTTTTATTTCCAGAACTATAAAAACAAGTCATGACTCAAGATGCATTGGTTGACTTTCTTCCATTAGATCTAAATCTTACATATTTGTAAAAGCCCTTTTTGAGTCCCATCTTTCCAGAAATAATAATGAAAATTACCATTAATCAAGTCTTTTTATATACCAGTCGTTACACTAATTACACATTATTTAATCTTCATTTACTGAGTAGGTGCTACTGTTACTTCCATATGTAAATTAACAGACTAAATCACAGAAAGGCTAAGTAATTTGTCCAAAGCCATCATAGTAACTGGTGGAAACAGGATTTAAACCTAGGACTGTCTTAACCCTCCCCAAGAGTCTTATTTCCCAAATAAACTGATCTCTTTCTGCTGAACCTTGGTGACACCGATGATTCATGTCATCCGTCATTTACCCATCAATTCACTTAACAAATGTCCCCTGAGAGCAGTATGCCAGTTATGCCACCATCTCTTTGCTTTTGATATTGGGGCTGGGAGTCTACAAACTTCATTTCTCCTCTTTCAACTGACTTCCGGTTAGGTTTGATTAATAGGGGGTGGTAGAAGGAGATTGGGCAGTAGGAAAGAGAAGAAACTCTCCTCCCTTTGCTTGCTCTTGTCAGCATTGCCTCAGAAATGATTGTTCACATTGGCAGTGGGCACTCTCTGAATTATCCTCTTCATGATCCTGAGAGGTACCAATACTAGCTGGGTGGCACCTTCCGGTCAGAGTTCTGAGTCACAACTCTGCTGCAAAGATCCCGCCTCTAAATCCCGTAGGTGCTACTAACAGCCAGCCAACATCTCCTTCACCCTAACCCCCGCCCTCTGAGCCCCTCCTCCAGTGCTTTAGGAAATTAACATTTAGGAGCAGTTACACCATTATGGTTCCTTGATCCAACATCAGGCTTGTAAGAAGCCAAATATCTTCCCTTTCTTCCTCCAGTTTTAGGCCTGGCATCCTTTTCCTGTAGTTAATATCTCTGTGCTACCTTAGTGTTCTCTTTTTACTTTTTCAGTCCTCAAACACCTTTTAATTAATTAAAATTGTATTATGTTTATTGAGGTACCATTAGGTCACAACACTATATGATTTAGAAGAAGAGGTCACGCCTCTTCAGATGTATGTACCATACCACACCAGCCAGTAAAGCACCCATAATCCTCCATCATAGTCCATGCACCCCTGATCCCCTTTTGATACCCACACCACATCCTCCCCCTCAGGTGGCCTCAATTCTGCAGTTAGATTTCTGGTGTTTGCTTTGGTTTAATTTTGTCCCTTCATTTGTTTTGTTTCCCTGTGCTCCACATATGAATTGACTCATCATGTATTTATCTTTCTTCTCCTGACTTATGTAGCATAGCACGATTTCCTCCATCCATGTTGTCACAAATGGCAAAATTTCATCTTTTTTATGCCCGAGTAGTATTCCATCGGGTATATATGTCACATCCTCTTAACCCACTCTTCTGTTGTTGGGCAGTTTGGTTGTTTCTGTAACTTGGCTATTACAAATAATGCTGCAGTGAACACAGCAGTGCATATGACCCTTCAAGTTAGTGTTTTTTAATTTTTGGGGGTAGAAGAGTGGAATTGCTAGGTCATATAGTTCCTATTTGGTATGATTTTGTAGGTTATTTTGTGAGTCTGGGAAGCCTCAAAAGTTTTTCCATATAAATTAATGAATAGCCAGGGAAACCTGTGCTTGGTATCAGGCATGCTCCGAGGAAACAAGCCTCAAGATTGGGATTCTGGTGTTGGTTTGGTATCATCCTTGGCGTGGACCATCACTGAGCTCCTTGCTTGTGGGAAATAGGATACTTGTAACCTATGACATGTAGTGGCATCACAGCTAATTCAATTATTGCCTGTGGTCAAATGTGATCAGCTACCTACTGACACCTAGTGGTTGCTACTCTTGCCCGTGTGATGGTCAGGATAATAATGATAGCATTGTGGGGTAGAGTTTACAGAAAGAAAATTACAAGTTTAGGGCTTTCAGCTCAGTGATAAACTCACTTTATCAGCTCAGTCAGTATCTGCAGAATCAAAGATAGTTGAGCATATATACAAGGATCTATAAACAGTAGAAATAAAAAGACAGTGAGGAATTACAGGGCTAATACCTGCCAAAGAAGGAAACACAGTGAAGTGAATTTAGTTAACCTTTGGTGCTGATTTTTCCCAGAGAGAGGCCCCTATTGACTCCCATAGAGGCAGCTGTGTGTCATTTCCTCAAAGGATGAGTAAAGTTGCAGAGCTTTCAACAGGCTTAGAAAGCCAACATTTGCCATGTAGGCAACTTCTGCACCAAGGAGAGAGGTGATTGTAACCAGGGTCCCACTACACAACCCAGGGCATTTAATTTGTAGCTTCTCTGATTGGATGCCTTTGGATGATTTTCATATTTTAGGCAGATACTTTACCCAGTTTTTCTAGTTGTTCTTAAGTGACTTGTTTGGGTCTGTGTCTAGTCTTCTGGATGCCCTCTGCTTTTTCCCAGTCTCAATTACTCCAAACAACATTCCTTCTTTATCTCTGCATATTATTTCAGTAACTAGAGATATACATGTTTTACGATTTCTGAGATGCACATTTTTTTCATATTTCAACATTGGATGCATTTACAAACTGGTGGAATGTCCTAGTAACAGCATTTTTTCATTTTAGTGGTTCAAAACAATGCTGCAGTTTACAGCTGATGGTATCTTAGAGCTGATGGAATGGATGTAGCTATCTGAGTCTAGAGATAAATGGCTGGGTGCCTTCTTCCTGCCCATCTATCTTTGGTTTCCATTTCTTCTTTATGATACATATTCCATCTTTCTGGTTTGAAAGTCCTTCTGTTCTCACTCCCTCCTTCCCACTTTCTTCTGTTTTCCTGCCTTTTTTTTTTTTTTCCATCTTCTGTCTTCCTTCCTTCCCTTCCTAAAGTCTGCACAATTCCCAAGAACCCACTGATCTTTTTAAAGGCCCTACAACCTGGTGGTGGTGCCACCAAAGAAGGTGAATCCTGAGCACTACATCATCTCTCCCTTCGGGATCCTGCACGTACATCCTGTGGATGGCGGTGAGACCATAACGCTGGGTACCTGGCACCGCCACTCTGTCCTCTGGCAAAAGCTCCAGTTCATCCCCTTCTTCAAGTATTGCCTCTTACGCAAGGCCTTGCACTGGTAGGTAATGATGGGTGTGGGATTTGGGGAGAGTGTTGCCAGCAGCAGCCTCCAATCATGGCCCTTTGATTTGTAGTTGGAAGAAGAATGTGAAGTTGCTGGGGCTGCGCCGGTGCCGCACTTTACTAGGGAAGCATCTTCTCTCTGCTGTGCCTCACTTTGGAGTTGGGCTGCTCCATATCAGCAGGTAAGGTCTTCAAAACACAACTTTACTAGGTTTAAAAAATATATATAGATACATACACACATATATATATTAACAAACTAATGATATCCACTTTGTTGAAAATATGAAAAAGCACAAAGGGAAGAGATCTTTTTTCAGACTCCCCATAAATAACCACTATGAACATTTTGTTGCATATCCTTCTAGCCTTTTTTCCTGTCACATATACAGTGAGGTCAGAGTTTACATATTTTAAGTAACCAGTTTTTTCTCTGTATGATATATTCTGAATATACCTAATATATGTAATTATGTTTCAATCCATCAATTTGGCCCACATTACACAATTATTAAGTACCAAGCCTGGAAGCTCTAACTGGGGTGTTTAAATGCAAATTCTCCACTCTTTCCAAAAGGTATTACTTGGATTCCTTTTTGGAAAAGGTTAGTAATTTTCAGGACTTGCTGGGTCTTTTTGCACAACTTCAAAGCTACTCCAGTTATAATAACAGAAGTTGCAAACTTAAGTGTCTACAGGACCCAAGCAA
Organism: Talpa occidentalis; assembly: GCF_014898055.3. Lineage (NCBI taxonomy): Eukaryota > Metazoa > Chordata > Mammalia > Eulipotyphla > Talpidae > Talpa > Talpa occidentalis. The sequence continues at coordinate 34,533,484 of NW_023603184.1, forward strand.
GAGCTCTTGAGGAAATGCAGTTGGGTTTGTGCAAGACACAAGCAGGTACACAGGCCTACAGCCTGGTGATTACCTTTAAACAGGACAGTTTTTACTTAGTCCTGGCTGACTGTTAACTTGGGAAAATGGATCCAGCTTGTCAGCCACCTCATTTTTGAGGAATTCCTGGAAAAGACACATTTTGTTGTTAGATTTCATAATTTTGCCTGGCTAGCTCAAATTTTGTTTTAACACTATGTTGGTCAACTCTTTGTGCTTTAAAAAGGTTTTCAATCTGAATTTGATCTCGGGCTAACCTTTTGGAACCTTTGCTTGAGGCACACTCCAGCCTAGCCTGATTATGGTGGAATCATTAAAAACATAAGGGCATGGGATTTTACTCTTTTGAACTTCAATTTTCCTGATCTGAGAGCAAATGATAAAGATTTCTGTTACATAGCTGTAGTGAGAATTAAATGACATTGTGAGTATAATATACCATGTCCAGTAGATGCTAACTAAATAAATGGCACCCATTATCATCATCCTCTGTTTATTGGGGGTCTTTCTTTTTTTTTTTTAAGATTTATTTTATTTATACAAGGCTCGGGTACAGGCCAGATGTGCGGGAGGGTGAGAGGATATACCAGAGACAGAGTGGGGAACAGATCAGGCAGACTGACGAAATACACTGCTGAGGGGAGCAGCGGGCGAGACAGGAGAGGTCTGCAGTGCCATGTGGGTTGCTCCCAGGCCGGTGGGGATCGAACCGGAACTGGCATTGCAGAGGCTGCGTACAGCTTCCCAGCGCTGTGCTCAACCACCTGTGCCACCAGTGAGGCCCTATTGGGGGTCTTTCATCTTTGCTAAGGGTGTTTAGAGATGTGGAGTTCTCTTGGCAGATGTGAGATGAGGGAGTGAATAACAGAAGAGAAAATTCCTCAGGTATTGTCAACCTTAGGAAAGTTGCAGGTTCATCACTTTTTTTAAAAAAAGATTTGTTTATTCATGCATACAAGAACTGGGGTGTATACCAGAAGTGTGGGGGAATGGGGGTGAGAGGATTCACCAGAGAAAGTGGGGAGCAGAATAGGCAGATCTACTAAAGTACACTGCTGAGGGGAGCAGCGGGCGAGACAGGAGAGTGTGCTGTGCTATGTGGGATGCTCCCTGGCCTCCAGGGTACTGCAGTGGGTGGTGATAGCTTGATAGTGCTGTGTCTTTAACCGCTGCCCCACCAGGGAGGCCCCAGGTTCATCACTTTTGATCTTAAAACTCAGTTGTCCATCTATAGTTTTAGGGCCCCCAGCTTCCCCTTTTTGAAGGAAGACGCCTCTGTAGTTGCTCCTTCTAGGTCAGAACTTGGAATCTATTTGGCCATTTCTCATAGGAGAAAGGTCACTTGACATGAACATTTAACCCTTGATTCCAGGCTTCTGCAGGAACTGCAGTCTGTGTCTTGGCTACCCAAGGAGCCAGATCAGACTTATGAGCTTCTAGACCTGCAGCGGGCTCTAGCAAAGGAAAACCACAAGGCTCTACGGCTGCTGCATCGATGCCTGTGCCTGTGCACATCCATTGTCCAACTGGTAAGAGGCTCTAGTTTACTGTGAAACTGTGCTCCAAGCTGAGCTCCCCAGAGTTCCAGCCTCCTCTTGTTTAAGCTTCTCATATTCCTTGTGTGGCAAATACTCTGTGGTTGGCTCCATCATTGCCCTGCCCAGCATCAACAGTCGCTGCTCTGGAGTGGATGGGTCAGTATAGGGGTCAGCAGCTGAGACACAATCTTTCTGCAAGGGTAGGTCCTGGCCTTGAATAGGGAAGACAATGAACAGAGCATCTGTTTTCTTAGTTGTTTGGGCTCGGGCCATTAGGGAATTTGAGAATTGAAATCTTTATCTTTCATGCTGCGGGGCTTATCTTTGAACCTGTCTTGAACTGTTGGCAGGCCTCCAAGGCTGCCAATCAGTGATGGAGTCCTTTCTAGTTATGCCTGCTTGCACCTGCCATACATACTGCCTGCCTGGAACTCTGGGGGGCCTTCTGCATACTTGCCTCCTGCCCATGACCTGTCCCCATAGATTGTTGTCTGTTAGGTGGGATTAGATATTCAGTTTTCTGGCTAATCACTATGGCAGTTTGTCTAGTCCTAAGAGAGAGGACCGCCCAGATTTTGTGAAATGAGAAGTGATATGAAGGAGGCCTGCTTTGCCTGACTTGAGCCAGGTTTTCCACGTGTTGCTCTAAACTTCTTCACATAAGGTTAATCACTAGGGGCAGAACACCAAGGTCTCAAAGATGGCCTTCCCTGTAAGGAATTTATAGTCCCAAGAGGAATCAGTGGCTTCTATTTTCAGTTCTTGGCTGAAATCTTAAATTTTCCATAATAAATATTTTAAATACCTATGGCAAAAAAATTTTACAAGATTTTAAATAGCCAAATCCCCTTCCCAAAACACCTTATTCTCGTCATCCACTCTTTTTCTTTTTCTGTATTCCCTGTCACCTTTTAACATATCATATAATTTAATACATTTATGGGTTAACTCCCCTGACAGTATGTGAGCTACACAGTGGTAGAGATCTTTGTCTTGTTCCCTGATATAACCCAAAAACCTACAAGAGTCTTTATACAAAAAAAAAAAAAAAAAAAAAAGGTGTTCCAGAACAACTCCACAGTTTTAAGAATTTCTAGTGAACAGAGTCTCAGCATGTTTTATTGGTTTGTTCTGATTGGACCCTTCAGGAACAGTCTTTGGTGTTGTAGAAGTGTGGCTGATGAGGAAATTCCGTTTCTCTTAAGAGGCTTAGGAGAAAGAGGCCAATGACAGCAGGAGAGTCAGGACCCTGAAGCCATGGCCCAGGAGTGAGGAGGAGGCATCAGCCTTTAGCCTCTAGACAAAAGCTGGAGCTGCCATTGCATTTAACTGTCTGGGGCAGAAGGCCAGGGTGAGCAGCTGCTCACAGCCTTTACCTGTCTCCCACTTTTAAATTCCATCTTTGTTTTAGTGTTATAAAAATTGTTATAATTTTTTATAGTCAGTAATTTTTAAATTAAGGTATAATTTACATGATGTAAATGTTTTAATGTGCAATTTGTTGAATTTTTTGCATTGTATATATATATATATATATGTATATGTATGTATGTATGTGTGTGTATATGTATATATGGCCACATACCCACCACCCAGATAAAGATAGAGATATCTAGACGGTAAGTAGAACGTTTCCCGCACCGGAGCAAATGCTCTGGTACCTTTCTTATCAATAACCATATAAAACTAACTACTCTGACCCCTGTCACCATAAATTAACTTTGTCTGATTTTGAATTTCATATAGATGGATGCAGAGAACATGTGATCTTTTTTGACTTAACATTATATTAGTGAGATTTATGCATAATGAACCTTGTTCACTTAACATTGTATTAGGAAGAATCACCCATAGGCATTACATCCCTCTTGTATTGCTGCACAGTATTTCCCCTGTATGAATGTACCACAGTTTATTTACTAATTTGCTTATTGATGGAAATGTGGGTTTGTTCTAGCTTTTTTCTATTGTGAATAACACTTTTGAACCTTCTTGTACATGTCTTCTGTGGACATAGGCAGTCATTTCTTTGTGTATATATATCAGAAGTGGAATTTCTGAAGTGGGGAAAATGTTTGTGCTGCAAACAGTATTCTAGAGTTTTCCAAACAGTCTTCTAGAGTGGTTATACCAGTTTATAATCCCACCAACAATGTAGGAGACATCTCCTTGTCCTATGATCAGAGCTTTTAATTTTAGGGTTTTTAGTGGCTTTAATTTGTATTTCTGTGAACACCAATGTTGTTGAGGATCTTTTCATATGTTTCTGGGCCATTTTGGTGTTCTCTTCTGTGAAGTATCCAACTCTCTTGCTCATTTTTAAATTGGGTTGTCTTTCCCTCCCCCCATTAACTTATGAGAGTTTTTCCATATAATGTGAATATGAATCCTGTGTCAAATATTATGTATCATAGACATTGTTGAGTCCTGGTTTAAGAAATCTGTGCCTATGCCAAAATCATGTAGATATTATCCTGTTTTCTTCCAGAGATTTCATTACCTGTCTTTCACATTTGGGCATATGATCCATTTCAGATTAATTTTTATATGTGGTATGAGTTTTCATTTTTCCCATTTATTGAAAAGACTGTCTTTCCCCCATATAATTACAGTGATGTCTTTTTCTCAAATCACACTCACTTGATTATTACAGTGTTATAATAAGTCTTGATATCTGGAAATGGAATTCCTACAACTTTTTGTTATTCAGGATATCTGGCTCTTCAAGGTTCTTTGAATTTAGAATTAGCTTGTCAATTTTCACAAAGTAATTTACTGGAATTTTTTTACTTTGAACCTAATTTGGGGGAGAACTGATATATTAACAATATTTAGTTTTCTAATCATAAACATGTATCTCTTCATTTATTTTGACATTTTTAATTCCTCTTATTGAGGTTTTAGAGATTTCCTGTAGACATCTTGAATGTATTTCATAGATTTATTATTTGGTATTTATCAAATATCAAATTTGTTTGAAAATTTTGTCACCTTTATAATTGGTATTAAAACATTGTAGTTTTCTAATAAACACTATATCATGTGCAAAAATTCATGGTGGATAAGGGACATAAATGCAAAAGACATATGAAAAAATTGTTCATCATTACTTCTAATAAGAGAGATACAGATTAAAACTACAATGAGATGCCGTCTCACACCCATGGGAATAAACGTGCCCAAAAGACCCCAACAGAAAGTGCTGTGGAGCATTTGGATATAAAAGATGTGAATTTGTTGGGGGGATGTGAATTGGTGAAACCATTATGGAGCAATCTCTATTTATTTTTTTAAAGATTTATTTATTTATGCATATAAGAACTGGGGTACAGGCCAGAGGTGTGGGGGGTGAGAGGATTCACCAGTGACAGAGTGGGGAGCAGAATAGGCACATCTACTGAAATACACTGCTGATAGGAGTAGCAGGCGAGTCAGGAGAGGTCTGCTGTGCCATGTGGGTCACCTCCCCGTCTGGCCGGGAAATCGAACTCATGCTGCAGTGGCTGTGGGTTGCTTCATAAGTTGCGTCTTAACCCCTTGAGCCACCAGGGAGGCAATCTGTATTTACCTTAAAAAGTTAAAAATAGAAACACCATATGACCTGGCAATTGAAAGGATAAGCCCAAAGAGGTGACATCTGTCAAAAACCTTTGTAGCCTCAGGAAGCTCTCAGATCTAAGAAGAATGCACAAAGAAGTTCCCAGGCTTTTATCCCACATTCCCTCTCCCCTAATATAAGTCTAGATCAGTACCCAGAGGCAGCTTCTACTGTAACTTAAGGCAACAGTACGCGTGTCAGAGGCCACATCCCCCAACCCTAATGATTGGAGTCCAAATGCTGGGTCAACCCTGACTTACCCTGTCGGCCTTTTCATGACTATTCTGTGCATTGTGAACTTCTTATTTTCATATTCTCAAATTTTGAGGTCCACTCTGAGGGCTTTCAGTAAACAGGCCTGGTCTATCAAATTTACACATTGTGGCCTTTTAATAAGTCTTTTACATTCTGCATCTACTTTGGTCCCTTAAAGATCTCTGAGGCTAATCTCTACTAAAAAGAGTCCTCCAAGTGCATCTCTAAGTCCTAGGACTCTGGTTCTTTTTTTTTTAATTTTTTTTTTTTAAAGATTTATTTAAATCTTTTTTCTGGGTACAGTCAGAAGCGTGGGAGGGTGAGAGACTTCACCAGAGCCAGAGCGGGGAGCAGAGCAGGCAGAAGGACCGAAGTACACTGCTGAGGGGAGCAGCGGGCGGCAGGAGAGGTCTGCACGCCATGTGGGACCCTCCTCCAGTGGCCGGGGAGCAGCCGGGGATCGAACCGGCGCTGCAGAGGCTGCGGGCAGCTTCGCAACCCAGCGCTCAACCACTGCGCCACTGGGGAGGCCCAGGACTCTGGTTCTAAGACCTGAGATTTCGCACAGACCAGTGGGAGGCTGGTTTGCCCTGCCTTTCTCTTTCTCCACTGAGTTATCTACTCTCTATGCTGACAGGTTCATGAGGACACATATCACATGCAACAGGGCATGCAGGAGCGAGTGAAGAACTGCAAGAGGATCAGGAAAGGCCAAGGCTCCATCTACCTTCATCGGGTACAGTGCCAGCAGCTGGAGCAGAAGCTGAAGCAGGCGGATTCCTGGTTGCTACAGCTGGGACAGTTGGCCCGCCTGGTAGACTACATGATTTGCCAGAGCCTCGTGTCTATTATAGAGAGGGAAATCACCTCTTTTGTGGCCAACGTCCTGCAAGTGAGGTGGTGGGGTGGGTGGCATGTGTGGGGTGGGCTACTGGGGACTGGGGTGCTGGGTATTGACATTTAGCCCCATGATTTCTCCTGACCCTTCTTTTATAGGCCCCAAGACAGAATCCCTTGCTCTTAGCACAGTTGGTTTTTGATGATTCTGGCCAACTATCTCATGAGCCCTACATTGAAAATATAATCCAGATTCTAACTGGGGGCATACAGTCTGTCATGGCCTCTGTCCTGAAGGTATTCTGGGTTGGGCAGGGAGGTTGGCTCTCTGAGCTCCCAGTTCCGGCTCTCCATAATCAGCGTTCTACCTGGTCTGAACTCTCCCTGCTTTCCATTTCTGTTTCTTCTCCATATCTTGGCATGAAGATAATACAATCTGCAGACCTGAAGACCCCTTCGGATTTCCTGTATTATGAAGGTATTTAAGAAGACCTAGGCAGGGGCTAGGAAGGTAGAGGGAAGGAAAGGGCATATGTTGTGTGTCAGGCCTTGGGTGTGGATGGAGCAGCTTTAAACTGGGTGCTGCATGCTTGTGTTAGGGAGAGAGCCAGGAAGGGTGCTTTTGTTCATGTCTGGGCTTATGTGTATGTGTCGGGTGCACCTGAGTATGATGAGGGGTGTATGAATGAGTACACTGTCCTTCCTGATTCGTCCAGACTCCATAAATTTTTTTTCTAATGTCAAACAGCATTTCATTTACTGTTGAATTTGATTGCTAAGTAAATTTGTACTTGTTTGAAGAACTCTGCTTGTTCAGTATTTATTTTATTCAGCTGTTATTTATTTCCTATAGAATAAGTCCTTTGTATTATTAAGCTATTTTATGCTTATCAATCCTCAGACTTACTAGCCATCAGGGAGGAAGTGCATCTTCACATTTCCTTTACTTGGAATACTAATGCTGTCATAAGTAAAATCATTAACTGCATTCATGAACATCTGACATGCAGATGCTTTTTCATTTCCCATTCAACCAGTCTGTATGTATTAAGATGATTAAAAGACAGAGTTAATTTTAGGAAATAGATGCCAAGGAGAAAAAGTTCATTGAAAGGAGCCCATGTCTTTCACAAATCCCACCAAGGGGAGCACATCCCCCCAATGAATCTAGGTTAATTGATAAAGACTGTTGATAATGTGCTTTACATAGTGCAGTGGAAAGAAGAAGGACTTTAGAATCAGACTAATCTGTAAAATGGGCATAACAAAAATACCAAACTTACAGTATTGTTTGGAGATTAAAAGAGTACTGTCTTCTATAGCGCTTTAGAATTTATCATAAATTCTAGTGAAAGTAGAGCTATCTGTAATGTTGTGGGTTGTCCTTTTTACTTTTATTTTATTTCATTTTTTTTTTTAGATTTTATTTATTTATACAAGCACTGGGTACAGTCAGAAATGCAGGAGGGTGAGAGAATTCACCAGAGCCAGAGTGGGGAGCAGAACAGGCAGAGTGACGAAGTACACTGCTGAGGGGAACAGCGGGAGAGTCAAGAAAGGTCTGCTGTGCCATGTGGGTTGCTCCCTGGCCAGCAGGGGATTGAACTCATGTTGCAGAGACTGTAGATTGCCCCATAGTGTGGTGCTCAACCCCTTGTGCCACCAGGGAGGGCCTTTTTTTTTTTAATCTTTTAAAAATTTTATAATTATCTTTACCTTTACCTTTTATTTTTCTTAAGGCATTACCTAAATTTTAAGATAAATAAACTGTTAAGTTTATTTTCTCATGCTACTTTGTGGTTCAGTTTTCATTGTGAAATGATTTTTTTCCCCTTTCTTTTCTTATTCTTTGCTGCTTTCTGTTACAGAATTTCTATGTTTTTCCGGTTCTGTTCCATGTTGTTCTTTCTTCACATAACATTTTTCTGGTGTCTTAGCTTGTTTTGAAATGGGGCTTGTTTTGATCTTTCTTAATATGATTTATTCTGCTCATAAATATGTTATACTAATCCATATTCTCTTTTTCCATTTAAGAGCTTTGTATGTGGTGTGATTTTGACACTTTCCAGTTTGTTTTAGAAAAACTGACTTTTCTAAACTCTTAGAAGAAGTAGAACTTTTGGTTCAAAATAGTTTCCTAACCTCTCCATTTCCTTTTCTTTTGTCTTTCTGTAATGTTCCCCCTACTCAAAAAAAAAAAAAAAAAAAATGATGTGCAGCTTTCTGACATACCCTGTTTTTCATTTCTCTCTCCCACTGGTATCAGTGCCTTTTCTTTTTTTTTTTCTCTATTGCTTTCATGCAGCTCAGTTTGTGTTCTACCCCAGCAGCTTATCCTTAGTGGTTGAGCTCCATCCCAGAAGTGAGCCCTGGCTAGTTAGTTTCAGGAGTTCACAGGACATAACTACTTCAGCTTTTACAGAGCTTACGTCACCTGCCTGCTGAGCAGGCGACACCTCTCCAGTTATACCTGCCATTCTCAAACTGGCTTCTGCTTTCCAGCAAGTGCGTGTGGGCCCTTGTGAGGGGCTCCTAAGTCTCGTTTCTGCCGTGTGCATCACTGTCCCCTCTGCTTCTTCTTCCCCACTTACAATGATGTGAAGTGGCTCTGAAGCTGTGGATGGTTTGTCCCCACCCACTTGTATTTTAGAGTTTGTAAGGATTTCTTGTCCCCATTTTGTTAAAAACATTATCCATGGGTTTTTGGCTTTACTATCTAATTTGTGCAGTCACTTTATGTCATTTTATATGGTATTTTAGAGAGAAATCAAAACTATCCTGTCACTGCCACCACCGTCCCAGAATCCTTTCTAGTACTATGTTTAAAGATTCATTCTTGTTGTTATGTGGGGCAGTGACTGTAAGATGTTGGAGGCAAGGACCAAAGCTAGGACATACATTCAGAGGCTATTACATAATGGCGGTAGATTTGATGGTGACATGGGCTGGAGAGAGGAGGGCAGGAGGTGGGTAGAGGTTGGAATCTAGATATATTTTGAATGGACAGTCAACAGGATTTTGTAATACTTGGGTGTATTGTATAGAAGAGAAATATCAAAGATGACTCAAAAGTTTCAGACTTGAGCAACTGGAGAAATGGAGTGTCCATTTACTGAAGCTGGAAGAAACAGGGGGACTATGAGAGGATGGGGGTAGAAAATCAGAGAAATCAGAGCTCATTTGTGGAATAGGCAGTGGTTTATGTGGGACCGGGATTCAGGGAGAGATGTGAGCTGGAGATAAATATGGGAGCAAAGAGATGGTATTTAACGCCATGAAACTGAATGAGCTCTCTTAGAGAGTGAGTACAGATGGAGAACAGCCGAGATTTGAGGGCTGAGCCTTGGGAGCACTGCAGTGTTTGGGTGTTGGTAGAATGGATCTCATTTCTGGATATATTCCTCCCCTCCCCATCTGTACAGAGTTCTAACACAGATGCTGAAATTAGATGCTGAAATTAACTAGTTCCTAAGCTCCTAGGAAGTTAAAGGGGAGGCTGGATTCAAGAATGCTCCTTGGGGCAGATGCTGAGGCCTGGCATGCCCAGCATCCTTCCCCCGCTCTGCTCTACTAAGTCTGGACTGCTACAAACTACCCTTGTAGCTGGGTGTCGTACTGATTTAGATCTACATGAGACTTAATTCACAAGTGAGCTAAGTAAGGGAGAGAGGCCCCGCATGTGCTATGCATTCTGGTGGGGTCATAACAGGCAGTGTGCTTTTATAGCTGTGGTGTTCCAGTTTGCCAGGCAGCACAGAGTCCTCAATGCTCAGCCTAGAATGTTTTCAGTTTTCTGCTCTTCTAACCACTAACAACTTAATATTTCATAATAATGACCCCTTTGCTCATACTAACTAGAGTAAATTCTGTTCTGCCTCTGACCTTACCAACTGTAGTCCCCTAGTGGGTCTGGTGTACTGTTTGTGATATAGATGTGTGTATAAGCTCACTCGTGAGCAGGAAATGTGTTCGTGTGTGTGTGTGCAATATGTGTGTCCACACTCAGGGTAGAGGGAGAGGTGGTATGGGGGCTTTGGGGGCCACTCAAGGACAATCATGGCATGTGCCCCACTAGAAGAAGATGAAGAAGAGGACACGAACACAGAAATCTTGACGCCCAAGCTCCAGAGCCAGCCCAGTGATGCTGTGCGCATCTTCTGCGGCCCGAACACAGGATTGGTGTTGCCCTGGAATACTCATGCAATTACTGATACCCTGGAGGTCTGTGGGTACCGACTTCGGGGCCAGTACTTGCCCCCCAATCATAAGCAGCTGCAAGAGGACCTGGGGAACAACCTGCAAATCCAGCAGGCCCTGGCTACACAACAGACCCTGCTGCAGGTGAGAACAGAGGTTTAGGAGTGGAAGTGGTGTCCACCCTGTTCTGTCTTTTTTTTTTTTTTTTTTGAGGCATGTTTTATTTATTTGTTTGTTTGTTGGTTTTTGTTTATACAAGCACTGGGTACAGTCAGAAGCGCGGGAGGGTGAGAGAGTTCACCAGAGCCAGAGCGGGGAGCAGAGCAGGCAGAAGGACCGAAGGACACTGCTGAGGGGAGCAGCGGGTGGCAGGAGAGGTCTGCGCGCCATGTGGGACCCTCCTCCGGTGGCCGGGGAGCAGCCGGGGATTGAACCGGCATCGCCGAGGCCACAGGCAGCTTCGCAACCCAGCGCTCAACCGCTGCACCACCGGGGAGGCCCCCTGTTCTGTCTTAACCTCCCACCTCTGTGCTCCCTAGGACATGCTGAGTGAGGTACAGGAATTCTGCAGGGAGCATCACTGGATGACAGGCATTTATGAGTTCCTGCAAACCTGGGGACCTCAGAAACTGGAGTCTTTGAGAGGTTGTCCCATCAAGAATTATGTGACGCTGGTGAGCAATCTCAATGTTTGGCAGAGCCGTGTCTCTAATATACCTACCGAGTTTATCACAAAAGGCAGGCTGCTGCTGCTGAACTGCTGTGACATACGGGCAGATACAGGTGAGTGCTGCCTACCCTTTGTCTGTTCCTTCTGCCATCCTTACCTTACCTACAGGGTCCTCCTTGGGTCTGGAATATCCCCTAGGGTCAGGGCCCTCATTGGATCTGTAGAGCCCCTCAAAGCCCCAAGTTGCAGCCCTTTCCCCTTGCGATTTAAGGTGTGATCATTCTCCAAGACAACCTCTCCATGCGCTTTGGCTCTGCTCATTTTCCTTCCGCCTTAGGAATCACACCCTGTCATCTGACACTTTGTCTTCTTATGACATGCAAATACTTCAAACCAAATGTGACCAAGAACAATCTCAACCTGCTCCTTCATCTACTAAGTTCAGATTTTTACAGACTCTCAGGAGTCAAGAGGACCCCCTCCCCATTTGTAACAGACTCAAAATTGACACTACAATTTGCATGTGTAAAAAGTTACTCTTTAACTGGTGGTGTTTTACTCTGTAGTCCAATTTCTGCTGCTGATGAAAGAATATATTCCAATTGAATGTGAAAGTACTTTTCATTTAAAGCAGTTAATTTTGGTCTAATTCAGTCTATTAGGGTATTTGCTCAATTCAAAATTCATACTACAGTTCTTGGTTGCTTTTATCCTCAAGAGTCCTCTGTTCCTTTTTCTTTCTGAGGTGACATCTGACATTGGAGAGGGCTCTGGGATGTGTGCTGTGCTTTGCTGCCTTCTGTTGGCCCTCACTGAGGTCTCTGCCCTCCACTGACTTTGGTGTCCTGAGCTGGTATAACCAGGGTGTGTTCTCGTGACTGGTAGACCCCAGAGTGAGCACCTTTGCAGACTCAGCCCTGCTTCAGCAGCTGCAGATCCTTGAGGTTTTATTGAGCTCTTCAGCCAGTCTTTGTCTTGGGTTGGCCACTCCCTAGTGCTCAGGGTCCCTTATCTTTCAACACAGGAAGCGCACTGGTATCAGCTCTGCTTTCTTCTATATCGCCTGCCATTTGGAATCTCTGGTGCACTTGGGAGCTTTCTATTTGGCCCTCTTACTGCCACAACACATCTCATTGTGATTTCATTCATCCCTGACTATCTCATGTTAACATAAGGGTGCCCTGCAAGGTAGTATCTTCCTAAAGTTCCACATGGACGGTGGAGCTCAAGCCCATGCTTGTTTTCTCCCAGACCCATCTCAGTTTTCTTCTTCTTGCCCTTGCCAAGGCCAAGTTGTTGCTCTCCCTGGTTCTCTGATAAGTAAGACCTAGTCTTAGTTCTTTACTCTTTATCCCTTCCCATGGGAAAGATGTCTCCCGCTATTATTTACTAGCTAAATAATTTACTAGCTAGCTAGGACCTGGCCTAACAGAGGCTCACAAACAGTGGGGCCGATTGTGAAGCCGGTGACTTGTTCTAGGAAACAGGAGGTGGTTCTGTTTCCTCACCTAAGCCCCAAGGATGGCAATAACCAGTAGTGTCCACTTCTGCAGAGACTAGATACTCTGAGACCCATGGACCCCTTGCCCTCTCTCCAAGGTCTGCTTTGGAACTGGGGCCTGAAAGAGTTTGCTTGAAAATGTTTTCCTGGCCAGCCCTCCCTGCCTTCGCCCTTCAGCATATGAGATACATGCCCTGTTAGGAGTCTTATGGGCTAGAAAAACTCCCTGCTTTGCCCCCCCTCTAAAGGCCTAGAGGGTTCAGGCTGGCCATACAGGAGCAGGGAGGACCTGTGATTGGTCTGCTTTCTTTCCCATCCTGTTTTAGGTGAACTTTGCCCCATCATTGCTTGAGAAGTCTCTGTTCTTTCTAGCTTGTTACCTTCTTGATTCTTACTCCAGGATCAACAGGATTCTTCCAGAGGAGCAGGTAGAAAGAGAAAAGCAGATCCTAGTTCTATTTTTTTTTAAACTAGATTCTGAAAACCTCAGAAGCCTGAGCTTCATTTCATTAATAACGAATATAATAATGCAGTCACTCACAGGGTGATAGTAAGGAGGATTAAATGAGATAGTATTTCTCACTCCTGCCATGGAGTGAGACACACAGTAGGTGCTTAATTTTCTCATTTCACCTTAACCCCTGTCTACTCTCATCCTTCTTAGTGGTCTAATTTGTCTTCTTTTTTATTTTTTTTAAAGATTTATTTATTTATGCATACAAGAGCTGGGGTACAGGCCAGAGATGTGGGGGGTCAGAGGATCTACTAGAAACACAGCAGGGAACAGAACAGGCAGACTGACTGAATACACTACTGAGGGGAGCAGCGGGCGAGACAGGAGAGGTCTGTCTCGCCATGTGGGTTGCTCCCTGGCCGGCCAGGGATCGAACTCGTGTTGCAGAGGCTGTGGATTGCTTCATAGTGCAGTGCTTAACCCCTTGCGCCACCAGGGAGGCCCTTAATTTGTCTTCTTAACCTTCCAACTCTGTTCCTTGTTTAGCTGGGCTCCCTTGAACAGCGAATGACATCATTATCTTATCTGCTGAACTTCTTTCCAGAAGTTTGCATTCATCCTTTTCTCTCTCCCTAATTCCACCACATCCAACCTATTGCTAAATCTTTTCCATACTTCTGCCTCTAAATATATCTCAAGTCTTTTTTCCCGTCCGTCTCCAACATCCCACCCTACGGAGTACTGGTATTTTATCCTATCTCTTTAATTTGGTGAGGTAGTGGTGTTATTCCTGTGGTTGGAGAAAAGTCAAGTTGTTTCTATCACCAAAAGCAACTCCCAACCACACGGTGGCGCTGTTGAGCGCCTCGCTGCCTGATGGAGCCGCACAACTGACTGCACTGCTGTGAGAGGCCAGGGGGGGCACTTTGAAAAAGGATGAATCCATGTCCCTCTGTTCTTGGATACCACCTATGCTAGGTTCCCACTCTCTTGATTTTCTCAGTTCTCAGTTCTTGGTGCCTCGTCCCCTGGTTTCCAAACACCTCCTCCAAGTTTGCAAACACATTATTGTCCCCAAACTCTCTTCCACTTTCTGGTTGCAGAGATGCTCGTAGGGGATAAGTAGATTGACTTTTCACTCCTCAAAATGTAATTGGGTGGAGTCTGGTTATGTGAGTCTCAATCCTTGCTCTGCCACTGTGTGATTACTGATAAATTGCTAATCTCTCTGAGCCTCAGTTTGTTTGCCATCCAAAAAGGCTAATTAGCGATTTCTATCTCAAAGGGTTCTGTGAAAATTAAAATGACTTGACATAGCCAAGTAATTGGCACTGTGCCTGGCATGTGGGAAGGCGCATACTGTATTTCATGCTATGCTGCATCCACATTTCTGTTCTATTTTGCTGCTTTGCGCATACCTTAACATCTCTGAACTTACGAGGTATATTAAGATTGAGTTTAGAGGGCCTCCCAGATGGTGCAGCGGTTGAGCGCTGGGCTGCGAAGCTGCCCGCAGCCTCTGCAGCGCCGGTTCAATCCCCCGCCACCGGCGAGGGTCCCACAGGGCGCGCAGACCTCACCTGCCACCCGCTGCTCCCCTCAGCAGTGTACTTCAGTCCTTCTGCCTGCTCTGCTCCCCGCTCTGGCTCTGGTGAATTCTCTCACCCTCCCATGCTTCTGACTGTACCCAGTGCATGTATAAACAAAACAAACAAACAAACAAATAAATAAATAAATAAAACATGCCTCTATTAAAAAAAAAAAAAAGATTGAGTTTAGATGGCATCATTTTTTAACTTGTGATACATAAAAGTCGTGGTGCTTCTTAACTGCCGGTGGTGTCTTAGCTCTGATGAGGTGCACGTTGGTCTTATTCCTGTTCTTGGAGATAGCAGAGTTGTTTGTATTCCCAAAGGTAACTCCTCAGATCATTTTCTAGCTCCATATTTGCCTGACAGCTTCTTTCCTTTAATCCTTGAGAATGAAAGGCACATTGTACACTCTTCTTGTTACCTCTTCTGCTAGAGAGAGGCAGGCAGGAAGATCCCGGAAAACTTTCATAGCTGATAGGGATTCTGCTGGCCTCGAGCATGTCACTCCCTTGCCTTTGCATGTGCTGCTATATCTGCTTGATGTGCATCTTGCTCTTGGAAGATTAACTGCAGAACACGTTCAGCTTTGGCCAGCTTCCCTGGCCTCTTCTCCCTTTGCTATGCCAGGATGAAGGCTCCTAGGGGCTTGAGGAGCATTTTTCTCACTGGTTTGTGATTGTACATTTATATCTGTTTCTACCACCATATTGTGAACTTCTGAGTGTAGAATCCTTTCTGTCTTACTCACTCTTGTCTCCCCTGGAGATCAGCACAAGCCCTGGTATATGGCAGCTGCCTGGACATTGACCAGGGGTCCAGTAAAGTGTTCCATGAGTGAAGGAATAAATTCATGGCTTGAACCCTGTTTCCACTCTGGACCCCAACTCTCCCCAAATACCTACCCCTTCTTTTTTATGCACTTTCTGACGCCTAACCCTCGCCTGTCTTTAGAATCCAAGCTGGAGAGCATCAGGAAGGACATTCTTATGCAGGTACAGGATGAGTGCAGGATTTACAGTCAACAGCTAATGGCAGAGCTCACAGACTTCATGGAGGCCTTCCAAACCATCAGCATGGACATTCACACCATTGCACGCTGCTCCCAGAAGGTGGGCTCTTTCCATCTTTCCTTCCCAGCTTATCCAGGGCCCAAATGCTCCCCATACTCTTCAGGTCTCAGCTGAGCTCACAACAGGAACACTGCTTAAGAGCATGCCCTTAATGATTCTCGGCCTGTTCTTGTGGCTCTTGGTTGCTTGTGGCAGGGAGATGCCTGCTTTTGGAAACACACTTCTGCTCTCTGACAGTTGGGTAGGGATATAAGCACTGCCTCCAGGGTAATGATTTGGTGGGGGCAGAACTATGCTGTCTTCAGAGAGACCTGAGTCAGATGGGGATCTATTTTTTTAATATTTATTTTATTTATTTGTGTACATTAGAGCTGGGGTGTAGGCCAGAAGTGTGGGGTGGTGAGAAGATTTACCAGAGACAGAGTGAGAAGCAGAACAGGTGGACTGACTGAAATACACTGCTGAGGGGAGCAGCGGGTGAGACAGGAGAGGTCTGCTGTTCCATGTGGGTCACCTCCCTGGCCGGGGATTGAACTAGTGCTGCAGTGGCTGCCAATAACTTCATAGTGCTGGTGCTTAACCCCTTGCACTACCAAGGAGGCCCCAGATGGGGATCTAATCCCAGATTGCCCCTGATCCCAATTGGCTTAAAAGTGACTGCTGGGGTCTGGAGCCTTGGGCAAGTGGGAGTGCCCCTCAGGGGTGGGTTCAAATAGGCATGCAGGGTTGTGGGGGTACTGGTCTCATGCCGTAGTCCCTGCAGTTGAACGAGGCCAACGAGAAATACTTGGCACTGGAGGAGAGAATGGAATACGTGTGGTCACTCCATGAACTCATCCGCAAACACTTAAGCCACTTCAGTGCTGAGAATGAGGAGCTGGACATGATGGTGAGCAGGTGATTCAAGGGATCTCTGGTCCCTCCCAATTCCTCCCCACAACCACATCTACTTGGCTGCCTTCTGCTTCCTTGCAGCTTCTGGATATGTGGGAGGCATTTCAGTTTGAGAAAAACCAGGCCTCAGAGCTCCTGCTCAGCAAGCGACACGCCATCATCCCCAAGCTGCAGCAGCTGATGACAGCGGCGCTGGCAGAGCTGGAAGGCCTGCTTCGAAAGGCCCTGTCTGGCCCCTTCATGGATCCCCAGCAGGAGCAGAGGGCTGTTGAGCGCCAGCTCATCTCCCTGGAGCGTCAGTTCCAGAACACAGCCAAGCACCTCAGTGAACTGCGCCATGCCTTCGCCACCTTCACAGGTATACCCAAGAGCCCCGCTTCCTCCTGCTAGACCTTCCCACTGAGCTGAGGGCTGGAACTCAGGGCCTATGTCCTGAGTGATCCTCAGCGAGCTTTGGGAATCACACACCTTCATTAGTCCTGTTATAAATAATAAATTGCAAGACAAAATTGTCAGCCATTGGGTATGTCAAGTGTTGTGCCTAGGGTAGGGATGCAGGGGGCTCACGGTCTGATGGGAAAGGCAGATAGGTTCCATTAGAATGCTGTGGGGACTGAGGACTAAAAACCATGCAAGAGAAATGGAAGGAGTCTTCCATGCAGTATGTAGCCTGCTCTGTCCAGCCCTGCCCCAGGCAGCAGGTGCTGGGTGAAAACAGGGCTTGATGGTCAACAGCCACTGCGTCCAGCAAGCGTGGCATAGAGAGGTGGCTGCTGAGTGCCTCTTTGGCTCCCAGGAGGAGACCAGGATGGAGCTACTGGCTTAGCGCTTCTATACAGTGGTGCAGCTAGGCCAGTTCCCTTCACACGTAAAGACCTCTGTGGTCTTAGCGTTCTTGCTCAGATGCAGTCACATGCTGAATTCAAGTGAATAAGATGAAATTTGTTGTAATATCCTTGAAGTACCATAATGATTATGCTTTGCAAATTACATTTGACACGTGTCTCACAACTGAATATAAATTATTAAGAACTGACCAGTAGCTTGTGAAATGGAGGAAGGGAATAGTGGCCAGAGGTAAACACGGCAGGGAGTGTCAAAGATACCGTTTATACCTGATGGTGCTTTCTGGCCCTTGTGTTCCTGTGGTGGGCCAGACCTTTTTCATATGCATCTCATTGAACTCATTCATTCATTCAACATGTATTAGTTGAGTGCCTGCTGTGCACCAGGGTTGAGGTTTATCAAGGAACAAATGACAAAAGCCCCACCCTCGTGGGCCCAACATTCTAACTGGGGGAGAAAGACCGTGTAAGGGGAATCAAGCACACTAAGAAGGGTAGATAAACATTTCTAATGGGATGGTCTGCGTAGGCCTCATTCAGAAGGTGATGCTGGAGCAAGGACTTGAATTTGGTGAGGGAGCGAGCCACATGCTTCTCTGAGGGAGCAGTGTTCCAGAAAGAATGGACTGCCTGTCCAAGGCTCTGAGCAGGGAGGGAGCATGCCTGGTGTAGCTGAGAAGCACTCAGGTCTGGTGTGACTGAGAAGAGTAAGCAAGATGGAGACTAATAGAAGAGGAACCCTTCCGTTTCACTGCCATCACATTTTCTAGACATTCTTTCCTTAGAATAATTGTCTCCGCCTCCATGGTTGTCCAGAACAATTTTAGGCACCACCCCTCCCCCAAGAACTTTTTGGACCCTCCCTTATGTCCTTATGGGCTCTTGTCTGACCATTCCCATTGTCCCTATGCCACCCCCACACCACTCCCTGCACATACGCAGCCCCAGCCTCATCCAGTCCTGTCCCTCAGGGCATCCGAGTCCCGTGACTGTGCCGGCCTGCGGGACTCGGCCCATCGTGCAGCAGCAGCGCATCTGGCACCTCTACCGACTCATCTCTGAAAATATCAGTGAGTGGAAGTGCATGGCCTTCGCCAAGGTGCTGGCACCCACCCTTGGAACTCCTGCCTGGGAATCTGGAGGTTTGGGGGTGGGGAAGGGTCTCCAGCTGACTGTGAATCCCTCACCCTACAGTTCAGCCTGGCTATGGCCAAGGAGAAGACGGATGGCTGGCTGACAGAGGCGGCAAGGATGAGTGCAAACCTGGGGGTGCCCAGCCCCGTTCTGCAACGCTGCATGCGCATGCTGGAGGAGTTCCGCAGCTATCTGCCTTTGCTTAACAAGTTAGACAGCCTCTCCCTGCAGAACATCAACTGCCATGCTCTCCTGCGAGGTGTGTTTGGGTCAGGAAGGACATAAGTGTGAGAAGCTGCAACAACTGAGATCCCTGTTGCTCCTGTTGGAAACACCTTCTTCCCTAGGTTGCTCCCTGCCTTCCCCGACAGGGACAAACATTTCCAGCCTCCCTCACTACCATGTGGGTCCTCTTTGCTGACCTGGGCTGGGCACAGGTTGGAGTCTTAAATTTGAACTGAGTTACACTTTGAACCTTAAGTTCTGGGTTCTCCGCTCTGCTCTGTGTTGGGCAATGAGATGTGCTGTCCGGGATCGGAAATGAGGTGGGCTGGCCTGGGCTGGCCTGGGCTTTGTGTCAGGGACCTGGGCTCTGAGATATGGGCTGGACTTTGCCAAATACTGGGCATTGCTCTGACTTGTCCCCTCTGTCTCCAGCCTTAGGGCTGGACAGTATCCACAACATAGAACTTCTAACACTGGGCCAGCTGCTCTCGTGTCCACTACTGGAGTTTGCAGATCGAATCAATCAGGTGGGACACATAGTGGGAAGGGAGGTGGTGCAAGTCCTGGACCTGCTGGCTAAGATCTAATAGAGCTAGTTGAGGTCCAGCAGCCCTTGAGACATGGGGCCAGTAGATACTGGCAAGTAGAAGATTGGATGGGGGTTTAAAATTGCCAGGGCTGCCTGAAAGCTGAGCATGGTCTCCTTAAGGTTCCAGATGGGTGTCTGATGGGTGGTTCCAGATTCTGTGACTCAGTGTCTCCGAGAGAAAGCAAGTGGGTAGCAGCCCTGCAATCGTGGGCATATAGGATGGCAGTTGTTCCAAAGAAGCACAAGCCGAGTAAGGTGTTACCTGCTCAGCTGGAGCCCGAAGAGTGGGTTTCAAGGCAGAACACACTGGCCCAGAGTGTGCTGCTGAGAATCTGTCTTTGAACCCTGAGGCCTGTTCCTCCTTTATCTCCAAGCCTTCCACTCCTGTGAGCCCTGGCCCTGAGTCCCAACTCCGAGGCTATCCTCTGGGCCATGACCCAGTCCTGGTTCCTGAGACCCAGCTCTTCTAGCTCTGGCAGGGTGAAAGGGAACGAATTCAAACCCAAGAGACCCTCCGGCAGCTGCAGCGAGCCTGGGAAACACACCAACTGCGTCTGCTCAACTTCATCCTGCATGTGCCCTATGAGCCCCCAGCCTATGAGCGCTCCAAGAAGCAAATGCTTCGCAGTCCCCATTGGAAGGTAGTGGAAATGGATAGTGGCACCTTCATTCTTTCAGGTGAGACCCAGCCCTTGTGGCCCTGTGCCAGTCCCAAAGATGGGGTGGGGGGAGGGAAGCGGGAGGGGACAGAAGGGACTGGGGGAGCATAATCCAGCTTGTCCACCAGGCCCTGCCCAATCTGGCTTCCCTGGTCAGGCCCATCCTTGCTGGACAGCCTGAGACATCAGTCTGTTCCGAGATAAGTTTTTCCATCTAGCACCCATACATTCTTAATCTTCTTGGGGGCCTACCCCATGCCTAGCCTCTTCTGCAGAAGTCCTTCCCTATTGAGTGTACTAAGACTTTCCTCCTGCCACATTGCTCCACCTTTCAGTGCTCTGTCTCTAGATTGTGCCCTGCTACCTTACTATTCTCTTTTATCCCCATGTCACCTGCCTCCTCTAGGCCAAACACAGAAGATGCTGAGGTTAAAAGACAAAAGTCTTGTCCCTCAAGAGCTCCCAGTCCAGTGAGATGGGTCAATAGAATAAGGACAGGTGCATGACTGCACACCTAGCTGAGGCTGTAGCGTTTCAGAATGGCGACCAGCTTCGAAGGATCAGGGAGTCAGAGAAATCTTCCCTTTCCATAGGTAGAGGCCTCATGCTGATATCTTAGGAGTAGGCATTTGCCAGACTTGCAAGGAGAGAAAGACATTCCAGGCAAAGGCAACAGTATGTGTATGGACGTCCAAATTAGCGGAAGGCCACTAGAGAAATTCTCTTTTCCTGCACAGTTGAACCCAAGTGTAAATTCAAAAAGTCAAGAGGGAAAGCATAACATACGAGGCATACATTGGCTAAAGATTTTTATTTTAGCTTAAACTGCATAAATGTATCTTTATGTCCTAAACTTTTAACATAAGGACAAGAGCTTTGAGTTCCAGTCAACTGATGGAATTTCCTCACTGCGTTCTTGCCTTAGTACATTGTCTCCAAGCTCTGCTTTGAGTTTCTGTAAAGTTGAGCAGTGACATGAAGACACTTGTGAAGTTGCCTGAGTCCAGAACTTTTCAGGATTTTTAATATCATTTTCTAGTTCTTAAAAATTAACTTGCCTATACCTAATATAATATCATGTTTTTAAGAACTCACCTTTACTGAAATCTTTCATAGTTTCCATAGAACCAGTAAGTCATACTAGCGGTTAACATACTATCAGCAAATGCTATCGTTAAATTATAGTTCATATAAACAAGTCTGCAAACACAGACTGAATGTGTGGTGAACATGCATTCAGCTAGTAGAAAAATGTGGTTGTGTCTTCTAGAGAATAACACAGGATCTGTGAGTTTCAGTGTGCTTGGGCTATCAGTCATCCCTGCCCCTGTTCATCTGACTGCCAGCCCAGCTGAGCTCAGCTGAGCCTACTCTTCCTTAGATTGTAATAGCCTGCAGGATTCCATCCAAGAAAGTCTTCAGGTGTTGTACAAGATCCTGGCCACCCAGAAGACAGGAGACTCACACAGAATAGCCTTGGAGTGGGTGACCATCATGCATGGCCTGGGTGAGTGCAGGCTTCTAGCTGGGCTGATGTCGGGACCTGCAGGGCGATGGCTCAGAGGAGTGGGGGAGGGGAAGGTGTGACAGACAGTGAGGACTTCCTTCAGGACCATTTCTTGGGCTGAGGTGTCCAGGTCTTTATTCACAGGGAAGTTCTTCTCCTAGCAAGGGTCCTGATGAGCAGAGTATTTTGGCTGGGTTGGTGGGTCACCCCAAGAAGTCAGGAGCAAACTGGACCCCTTGCAGAAGCTAGACCCTGCATCTTCCTCCAGCTGCAACTTCCTTCCTGGTTGTTCACACAGGTGCCCTGCTGGAAATGTGGGTGACATTCCAGCAGAAGTGGATTTTTCTGAATAAAGTTCTGCATGAGATGAAGATCCAGTTTCCTAGTTTTGAGCTGGTAGGGAGAGGGGAGGGGTGGTGAGGCAGGGTGGAAAAGGGCTCCCGAGTAGCAGGGCTCCGGGTGGGAGTGGGAATGGCCGCTTTGTATCTGCCCTCACTTTTACCATCTCTTTCACCACAGCACAATCGTTTCAAAGCCTGGGATGATTACTTTCGGACCCTGATGCGGATCTCTGTAGCTGACCCTCTGGTTCTGTCACTTATAGTGCCCAGTGTCAAGCGGAACCCTTACTTCCAAGGCCAACAGCTGCAGCAGCAGCTGCAGGCAGGCTCGATGGAGCTCGAGGGTATCATCATGGCTTTGGAGAGTGTGCTGTATGATGTGTGTGCCCACTTCCCCCGCCTCTTTTTCCTCAGCAACAGTGAGCTGGTGGCTCTGCTGGCTGCCCCGCTAGAGCCATCTGAGACTCAGCTGTGGGTAGGACGCTGCTTTCCTCACGTGCACGCTGTGAGCTTCCAGTCCATCTCAACTGATAAGAAAGACGAGGATGAGCAAGAGCTGAGCCTGAGCACGCAGATTCAGGTGGAGGCGCTTGCAGTGATAGGGGCAGATGGGGAGGAGGTGAAGCTGCAAGGGTCCCTTCCTCTGCATCCGGATCTCCCCAAATGGCTGGCCTCGCTTGAGAAGGGTCTGCGTCTGACCCTGGTGCACATGCTGCAGGACTGTGTGGCTGCCCGCCTTGCTCTGGGCCCATGTCTAGATGAGACGTTCAAGCAGCTGCCCCAGCAAAGCCAGTTGCTCCTGCAACAGAGCGTCCACCGCTGGCTGGATTTAGTTCAGGCCTTCCCGTGGCAATGTGTGCTGGTAGCAGAGGAGGTGATATGGAGGGCTGAGATGGAGGATGCTCTGCTAGAGGGAAGGAAGCTGGCCATGGTCCAGAGGCATGTGCGCAAGCTTGAGGTACTGGTGTATTTTGCACGGGCCCAGAGGGCCTCCCAAGGTAGGCAGCCCCTGTCCTCTGCCCGCCAGAACAGCCTGTTGGGTGCTCTGCTGGCTATGGCGGTAACTCACCGGGATGTAGCACAGCTGCTGCAGCAGCACCAGGTCAGTGATCTGACAGACTTCCACTGGGCCCGTCAACTCAAATATTACCTGGGGTCACCTCACGCCAGCCCGCAGAGCCCCCTGCAGAATCTCAAGACTGTCCTATCTACTGAGACCTCTCTGTCTCCAGCTGCATGCTGGGTAAATGTTCTGGGCCGGTCCTTCCCGTACAATTATGAGTACCTGGGTCCCAAGCTGGAGTCTGTACCCAGCCTGCTGCCTGAGCGGCCAGCCCTTATCCTGTTACTGGCCCTGGAAGAGGTGGCCTGTGGGACCCTATTGGGCCCAGATGGTGTGGGCAAGACAACTACAGTGAAGAGCCTGGCACAGGCCTTAGGTCGCCAGCTGGTGGTGATGTCCTGCTTGCCTCAAGTAGAGGCCCAAAGCCTAAGCAAGTACCTGAATGGTGCCTTGCAAGGTGGTGCCTGGCTGCTCTTGAAGGCTGCTCAGCACCTGCCTCTTGGCTTGCTCTCTGCCCTGGGCCAGCGGCTGGCTGAACTGCAACACCTCTATGCCCCGCTGTACCAGAAGGCTTCCCAAAGCCTCAGCACCATCGACCCCACCCAGCCCCAGCTCCTTGGCCATGGCTTCTTCGAGATGCACCGTGTGACTGTGTGCCTTGGTTATGGCTGTCTTCTGACACTGCGCTCCCTGAGCCTCGCTGTGCCTGCCAACCTGCACCTGCTACTGCGGCCTGTGGCACTGAAACTGCCTGACCTGCAGCAAGTGGCAGAGCTGACCCTGCTGGGTGCAGGGATGCGAGACCCCTCCCGCATGGCTACCCGCCTGTCCAAATTCTTCACCCTAGAGCAGAAACTGGTGTCCAGGCCCCTGCCCTGCCGCTTGCCACTGCTCAGAGAGGTACTGGAAAACATGATACAAGCACTAAATGTAACACAAGAGGGCCCCAAGTCTCAGCAGGTGCGCAGTCTGGCTGCCATCGAGGAGGCTGCCCTACTTCGTGCCCTGCTGTGCTCACCTCTGTTCAACATCCTTGATAGGAACCGCTTGTACAGCCTCCGGGAACTGCTCTGTGGAGTCTTCCCTAGTGCCAGCCAGGTGCTGGCGGAGCCTGTGACCCACAGGCTGAAGAGGTCACTTACAGTGGAGAAATTACAGCAGGTAGGCCTGTATCCCAATCCTGATATTTTGGGCTCCCTGGAACAGCTGAGCCAGGCCTTGGGGCGGGCCTCGGGCATTTTACTCCTGGGCCCAGCTGGCAGTGGCAAGACCAGTTGTTGGCACAGCTTATTTAAGATCCAGAATCATCTGGCTGCCATGGAGGACGCTTCAACGGTGAGCTACCAGCCTGTGGAAATAACTCACCTGTATCCCAGTGGTCTCTGCCCCCAGGAGTTCCTGGGATGGCTCGAGGGCCCTTGCTGGCACCAAGGCATTTTCCCCAGGCTGCTCCGTGCCACCACTCACTATGAGTCTCTGGGCCGAAAGAAGCAGGCACAGCCATTGGTGGGAATCCAGCACTGGATAATATGTGACGGTGCCCCCAGTACTGCTTGGCTGGACTCTATCACTTGCCTTCTGAGCAGCCCCCCTCAGCTTAGCCTCCCCAATGGCCAGCAGATAGTACGCCCCCCAGGGACTTTCCTTTTGCTGGAGATGGGAGATGCGACAGGCATATCCCCCACAGTGGTGGGGCATTGTGCCCTAGTCTGGTGTGGTGGGGAGCAGACTTGGCAGGGTATGCTCAGTGTCCTGATGGCAGCCCTGCCCCAAGATTACCGCCTGCAGCCCCAGACAGTCAGTGAGCTCAACCACCTGGCCGAAGTGCTGGTGCCTGCAGCGTTCCGATTCCTCAGCTGCCAGGGTGCCAGCTCTGTCCTGCAGGTGCACGGGCAGCAGGCCCTTTGCCGGGGCGTGGCTGAAGTCACCACCCTGACCCGTGTCTTGCGTTGCCTGCTTGACGCCCACCTGCGCATCGATGAGGAGAAGCCAGATAACACAGGTAGGGAGAGGCAAGGGCTGGCTTGAGATACATGGAGTCTGAAGGGTATCTGGGGAATAACCAGAGGCAGGGACCTGGGTTCTCTTGTGGACTTGGGTCAGGGCGCTGAAACTGAGATGTCATGCAGCCAACCTCCACTCTCCTCCCGCCCCCTGATTTTTTCTATAGGGCCTCCTGTTCTGGCCATGATGACCTTTGCAGAGAACCTCAGCTATGGTATGCCTATGGCCCAAAACCTCAAGTTCTCAAAAAAACCTCATCTGAACCAGCCCCAGGCAGACAGTGAAGACATGGCTACTAAGCTCAGGGAGCACTTGCTGGCTGTCAGCAGCTTTCTTTTTGCCGTGATCTGGGGCTTTGGAGGTCATCTTCCCTCCAGGTAGCTACAGGGGTCAGGGAAGGGAGGTGCAGAGGGCTGGGACGGATTGACCCTTGGAAGTCAAAACTCAGGGGCCATCACTGTCGGGAGAGGGTGGAGGATCTGAGTGTGTCACCCACAGAACCACAGTAATTGACGTTTGCCGGTACGTTCATCTGAACAGGCTCTGGCCCCTCTTTGACGTGTTCCTGAGGAATTCTGTTAGTTCCCTCTCCAACTACCCGGAGCCACTGCCCTCAGCTTCGGTGTTTGATCTGTATGTGTGCCCCAAGAAAGGGACACTGGTCCCCTTCACTGGCCAATACCTGAGCAGTCGCATCAAAGGAACAACAGGCATCTTCAACCCTACTTCCCAGGTGTGAGGCCAGTGGGGTCGTGGGTGAGGACGGGGATCATGGAGAAATCCTGAGTAGTCCACAGGCTCGGTCCCGCTGAGGTCGACCTGCCCCCGTTTGTTGATAGGTTTTCAGTCACAAGAACACATGAGGTGCATGTGCAGCTTTAGGATAAGACCCCCTAGACCTTTACTTGCAGCTAGTCATGGTCCTAAACAGCAACAGCTGCAGTAAGTCCTGCTCCTGCCTGCAGACCGAACGGCTGCTGTATGTGGTGGACCTGCTGCTGTCAGGGGGCCACCCGGCACTGCTGGCTGGAGAGGCAGCCACAGGGAAGTCGACCTTCGTGGAGGTGCTCGTGGAGCCTCATCATCCGTACATGTCCAGCGCCATCCACCCTGCCTTCGGGACCACTCACCTTCGCCTTCTGCTGAGCCGAGGGGTCCAGGGTCAAGGGCAAGTCAGCCCAGGGTCTGGGCGGCACCTGGAGTCTAAGGGCTCCCTGCTCTTCCTGCTGGAGGATCTGCACCTGGCTGCTTCTGGTGAGGCGCTGGGAAGAGGGACGGAAGGAGTCACTGTCACCTTTCCACGGTAGAATTCCCTAGCAATAGTCACTGGCTCTCAAATACGCGCCCACAGTCCAAGCCCAGTGTTCCATCCCTAGTATCTCAGTCTCCATGTACTCACTGAACAGACTGACCCCGCCGTGGCCTCCCCCACCACCCACCACCTCTGTGCTTTGACTTTATTTCCAGCCCAGTCTCTTGTAGCATCCGTTGTTCTGTTGGCTCCGTGTCTCTCTCTCCACCTTAGATCCAACCATGATCTCATCATCTTTCCCACAAAACCCGCTCTTGTGTCTTCTTAGTAACTGGTACCCCCATCCATCCAGGCCCTTGAGTCAGAAATCTTGTTGACACTTCCCCCTCTCTCATCAGTGTCAGTGTCCCGTCACCCTGTCTCTCCATTTTGCTGGACATTCCTGAGACAGTGGTGGGGGTTTGCCTGCAAAGGGGCATTAGGGAACTTTTTGGGGTGATGCAAATGTTCTGAATATCATTGGGATGGTGGCTACACGGGTGTATATACTTGTCAGAACTCATCAAATGATGCACCTGAAATCATGTACATTTCATAAAAGTCATGTTTCCATAAAGCTGGCAATGAGAGTGGGAATGTGATGTGACTCTACTCTGTGACTATGCTCAGCTTCCAGCCTGTCCCATTCATTAACTTGCAGTCAATTAATCATTGGCCTTAGAGGTAGGATTGAGGGTAGAAGAGCCAAGAACTTTACTTCTTTCAGGGAGAGAGTGAGAGCTACCAACGTACTCAGACACAACCAAGTGCTAAGACATCAGATGCACAAAATTCCACTAGAGCCTTGCTTGTGTTGGAAGAAGACCCAGGGAGACAAGAACGGGGGGACAGAGTGACACTGTCACGTGGACACATGCCCATCCTCATGTTTCCTCTTCGTGCCCCACAGACCCCGAGAAGAGCAGTCAACCGGTGCTAGAGACCCTGCGCCAGGCCTTAGATGGCACCGTGTATGCCCACGGCACCTTGGAGCTGCAGACACTGCACCCTGCGGTCAACTTCCTTGCCACCATCACGGTGCCTGGCTTCTGTGAGCGCCCCCTGTGCCCACGCCTCTCTAGACTCTTCACTGTGCTGGCTCTGGACAACGTGACCCAGGCCACCATGCTGAGCAGGCATGTGCCCAGCATCCAGGCCTGGCTTGAGCGCTTCCCCTCTGTGGAACTGGAGGGGATTCTAGCAAGATCCCTGGTCAGGGCCTCCATGGAGGCCTGGGAGGCTGTGGGCAGCTGCTTCCTACCTTCTCCCTCCCACCCACACTACCGCTTCTCCCCACACTCTGTGAGCCAAATCCTGGGCAGCCTGCAGGTGCTGCCCACCAGAACGGGCCCCCGCGGCTTTGCAGACACTGTGCGCCACCAGGAGCACTTGCGTCGCGTGTCAGGCTTGCACGGCTCCCGCCTGACAGTCATGATGACCATGCGCAACATGGTGCGGCTTTGGTTGCATGAAGCACAGAGAACTTTTTGTGACAGGCTGGACAGTCCTGAGGAACGCTCCTCCTGTGCCAAGATGCTCCTAGAAATAGCCCAGAGTGTCTTCTGCTGTGGGCCAGCACCCCGGCACCTGGGCAAAGACTTGGAGGTGGGGAAAGTGGAGGAAGAGAAGGTGCTGGTAGTGGAATCGGAAGAGGAGCTGGCCCAATGGTCGGACTTCAGCGACGGTGGCAGTGAGACCGAGGAGGAGGAGGACCCCTATGGCCTACAGGTGACCACAGGCTTCTATGCCAGTGATTCAGGTCTGACGCTCTCTGCAAAGCCATCAAAGAGGGAGGCCACGGAGACCATGAATCAGCAGACAAAGCAGGAGAAAAGCATCCATGCCTCCAGCTATAGGTCCCAGCTACAGAAACCTGAGATTTGGTGGCAGAAGACACCCCGGCTGGACCTGATCTCACCCCTGTTGCTACCAGTATTAATACTCTATCCCCAGGAAAAGCCCTCAGACTTGATTTTCAGTCAGGACCTTACTCTAGGACCCCACTCTGAGAACCCCAATTTATATGTTGAACGACAGTGGGAGACCCTGAAAGAGCAACTGGCCACCTCAGCTGCTCAGCTGAAGCTGAGCCCCCACCTTGCCCAGTGCCACTCCATGGTCCAGCACGTGGCCCGCCTGGTCCGGGTGCTGGGCAGACCCCGGCAGCATGGCCTTCTGCTCTCAGGGGCTCCTGGTACTGGGCGCCATACTGCTGTCAGTCTGGCAGCTGGCATTTGTCAGGCCAACCTCTTCCGTCTGCCATCGGGGTCAGAGGAGGCCATTCTCCAGTGTCTGCGTGATGCCAGCTGGCATGCTGGCATATTAGGCCAGCCAGTGGCCCTGCTGGTGGCCAGGGGCGTGGATCTTATTACCCTTCATCGCCTGCTGGCCCTGGTAACCTCAGGCAGTTTCCCTGACCAGTACTCAGAGGCAGATCTAGACAACATCGAAGAACATGTCCCTAGAGACAGCCTTAGCATCAAGCAGATCAGGAAAGAAATGCTGTTGCAGAGGTGAGGCCAAGAACCCTGTAGGGGGGCTGTTGTGGGCAAAAGACCAAAAAAAAAAAAAATTCTGGGGGTCACTGTGAAGACTCAGAAGACTAGGGCTAAAGGGTCAAGGTTGGGACTAGGGCCTGGAAAGGGAACCGGGGTGGGGCCGGGGAGGATAGTTTCTGAGCGGATGGCCCACAGGTTCTACCAGCAAGTGTGTAGCCACCTGCACCTTTTCATCCTGCTGGAAGATGACCAGATCCACAGGAAACTGCCCTCCACCCTTTTCCTGAGGCTCCTTGAAGTGGCTGTCGCCAGCATTGACCGCTACGAACCTTGGGACCAAGCCACCCTAGTCAGCGTGGCCCAGCACTACCTGGAGAGTGTCAGAAGTCCACCCCTTAAAGACGGTGAGCCCTCTTTACCTTTTCTGCTCTTTCCCTGAGCAGAAGAGGGTCTCCTCCCCTCCCCTTCCTTACCCTTCCCTCCCCTCCTGTCCCTCCTCTGTTCCCTTCAAGCTTACAAGCTGAGACCAAAGCCATGCCCGTTGCAGATTACATGATATGCCCAGACCTCCGGGCCTCAGTTCCCCGTGTGGCCAAAGTCATGGCTCTCATCCACCTCTCGGCTGCCAGCTACCATGGACACCTGTGCCCTGAATTGCCACTCGTCACCCCCAAGACTTTCCTAGACTTCCTGGGCACCTTCATACTGCAGCGGCAGCAGATGACACTGAAAATTAAGAACAAGGCTCATCTGTGAGTGGCCCCATCCCCAGCACTCTAACTCCTCCTGTTCCCTCAGATCCACTCATTGGCACCTTTGTATCTCCAGAATCCAGAATGCCCTGTGGAGTCTGAAAATGATGATTGAGAAGCACAATACCTATACCAACCTGCTCTTCAACTTGGAACAGCAGCTGAAAGGTTCTCGCAAGGTAAAGGGGAGAAAATTAGGAGGCAGACACAGCAGGGTCAAAGCAGGCACCCAAAAGGGACTTTGGAGGAACTAACCGACTGAACCTGAGTTCTTGTCTCCTGAGAGTCTCCTTTCCCAAAGGCAGCTCTCTGATCCTTTAGAGCTCAGGCTCAAAGTTCCCCATGGCGCAGCCCGGACCTGGCTGATTCTTCTAAACACATGAAACCTAAATGTCTTCTTCTGGTTGTCCCGAGTATCCTGATTGTGTGAAGCTCAGATGCCCCCCGCCTCAAGACATCTATGGATTTCCACTGGAGACAGGGCAGTGGTGACATTCTCATGGTCGCCTCTCCCTTACCCTCTCCTGAAGTCACTGTCACTTCTAGTTGGCACGCCTCTGCAGCGATTGTCTCTTCCACGCCTCTGTTCTTATGTCTGTTCCTTCCACAAAAGTACCAAGGATGCAAGGTGGTTTTGTACGTGGGGAACTGTGGATAGGTAACAGCAGCAGGGACAGTTTCCTTTCAAGCACAGAGCCAGAAATAGATTCAAATGATAGACCAGACATCAATGTTTTGGATTTCCTCTGTCATGTGCCTCTACAGGGGATTGCCCCATGACTAGCTTTTCTCAGCTCATCTCCCCAGTACCTGCTCCCCAATGTTTTTCAGCAACTCCACTCTTCCTTTAGAGCTTTCCAAATGCAGTTCTCATGTAAAAGGAGATATTTTTCTAGTTCATACTCTGAATCCTGCTGCTTTCCTATTTCCTATTCAAGCAGTCTTCTCGCTTGAATACATATGCCTCTCAGGTCTAGCTAAAACTGCTAGGGGAGGGACCACCGTACCTTCTATAACCAAATACCCTCAGGTAAAGGTGATTTTCCAAAAGAGAATTTTTTTGGTCTTTTGTTTTTATTTTTTTAATTTTTAATTTTATTTTTTTTTAAGATTTATTTATTTATTTATTTATTTATACAAGCACTGGGTACAGTCAGAAGCACGGGAGGGTGAGAGAATTCACCAGAGCCAGAGCGGGGAGCAGAGCAGGCAGAAGGACCGAAGTACACTGCTGAGGGGAGCAGCGGGCGGCAGGAGAGGTCTGCGCACCATGTGGGACCCTCCTCCGGTGGCCGGGGAGCAGCCAGGGATCGAACCAGCACTGCAGAAGCTGCTGGCAGCTTCGCAACCCAACGCTCAACCGCTGCGCCACCAGGGAGGCCCTGGTCTTTTGTTTTTAATAAGAGAAATCCTGATATAACTTGATTTTTTCTTTTCCTTCCTGCTATACGCAACTTTGATGAAGGGTCAAGGATAACTACAGAGAAGTGAACAAGTGATTCACTCACAGGCAGATAATCTGACTGACTTCCTACTGTGCTTCCAGGCCTTACCGCTCCATAGCCTAGCCTGGGTGCCCTGAGGACTGCCAGCCAGTGCCCCACAACTCTAGGGGCACACTTGGCACACTCACATTGTCTCCCCGTTCACGGCTTTCATTGCCTTCTGGGGAAGGTGCTCCCTAGGGTTCTCATGCACTTGTGCCCTCCTGCCACCCGCCACACAGATTCACCAGCTTAGATTATACCACATGTGTCCACTGAGATGCCAACAGAAAAGTTCACATACAGGAGTTCTCTTTCCCATGTTTTGAAAATTCTTGTTTCCAGTCCTGGGTCTTACCTTTTCCCAAGGCAATTAATATTAGGAATTGTTGATCTGTGTCAGGGGTACTATTATTCTTTGATCCCTGGGTCAGTTATATCAGAGCATAACATCAGCCCAAAATCTGGATTAGAGGTGTTCACAGTCTCAGATGTCCATAGTGTTCAGTGTCAAATCCCTCGGCCATTTACTCAATCGCCATAATCATCATCTAGCTAGCTAGAATCCTTTCCACAGTTTTCTAATGTGTCTATCTTTAGTCCCATTTTAAATACAGAGATCTAGAGGGCTTCAGGAAATTCCCCTAACCTTGCAAGTTTATGATAAGAATCAAGTGAGATCTTGATGGGAAGCATTTAAAAGTGCTGTCACATATAAATGTTATGTGCTAATTATGTCAGATTAGATTGCCTCCTTATAAGAAACATATAAAGCTCTCTCCTTGCTTCATGGTGCCTAGTTTATTGGAAGATACAGACTCATGCAGGCAATTACAAAGTAATGTGTTATGACAGAGAAAGTCCAGGGCGCTTTGAAATATCGAGGCTTTCTAGAAAAAAAACCTCGTGTGTCAGTATGTAGTCCAGAGCTATGTATAGAACATGGTAGGCATTCAAAAACATTCCTTTAAATATGTGAACAAATGAATGAACTACATCAAAATTGATACCTGAAGGTTAGGTGAGAGTTGGCATAAAAGGGGTTGGAGAGGAGGAATGCACAAGCTGAAGTAAAGCATGTGCAAAGGCCCAGAGGCCAGAGAATGTGTCTGCATTGGAAGGACTACAAGTCAAGAGTGGCTATAGAGTACTAGGAGAGAAAAAAGAGATGAGGTTGGGGGCGTCCCCAGTGGCTCAGCAGTTGAGCACTGGGTTGCGAAGCTGCCCGCAGCCTCTGCAGCGCCGGTTCGATCCCCGGCTGCTCCCCAGCCACCGGAGGAGGGTCCCACATGGCGCTCAGACCCCTCCTGCCGCCCGCTGCTCCCCTCAGCAGTGTATTTCATCAGTCTGCCTGTTCTGCTCCCCGCTCTGGCTCTGGTGAATTCCCTCACTCTCACGCGCTTCTAACTGTACCCAGTGCTTGTATAAATAAATAAATAAATCTTAAAAAAAAAAAAAAAAGAAGAGGTTGGAATGATGATAGGGACCTGGCTATGGAGGCTTCGTAAGCCAAATGAAAGAGTGGCAAATGTTAAGCAGTATGATGATATTTTATTTAAAAAAAAAAAAAAAACTGATCAGGCCACAGCATAGACGGGGAGTAAAAGCAGCAGTCAAGATGCCAGTGAGGAAGACAGTGTAGGAGGTCAAGGTGCGAGCACGGGCATGCGTGATGAGTGCTGGAGGCAGGAGCGATAGACATGAGAGACATTCTGGAGGTAGAACTGAATGGCTTGAAGATGAGTTGGATTTGGAGGAATAGAAGAAATGGAGTCAGGGTAACAAATAGGTTCCTTCCTTGGGATACTTGGGTATATTTTGCCACAGTTCTATGAGAAATAGAATGCTCCAGGGTCACGTTTCCAAGAGATCTAAGGCGGCATGGCCGATATGTTTATTCTTGGAGATGTGGGGCCCAGGGTGCCTGTGAGAAAGCAAAGGGGAGATTTCCACTAAGCAGATGGACACATGGGTGTGGGCACTGAGAAAGAATCTGGCTAGAGGTAGAAATGTGGGAGGAGGTAGAATATAGGTGATGATCAAAGACGTGAGGTTAGGAAGGGTGCATCAGAGTGTCTGTCAGGTGAGAAGAGATGGGGGCCCTGGCAAAACTGAGAAAGAACAACCAGAGCATTTGGAGGAGCCAAAAGCGAGGATGGCATCAGGGAAGTCAAGACAGCGGGAACTGTCTCCTGTGACAAATGCCACCAGTGGGTCAGGTGAGAGAAAGACTCTCATCTAATGGTTAAGCACGTAGGCTTTGATTCCAGATTCCCTGGCCCTGTCGAGTGGGTCAGAAGAAGCAGCCACCCATTCGGGTCTGCACTACCAGATGCACAACTCACAGATCAATAAGTGACGGTCTGTATCTGTGGCCTCTTTGGAGTTCAGCATGGCCACCCTCACCAAGTGAAAGAGTAGGCTGGAGTCCCAAGCCCATGGAGTGTTCCCTTGGGGTCTTCCCACCTGGCCAGGGGTCTGGCGCTACAGAGCCTGCATCTCTGTGCACAGAGCCTCACCACATTGCATCATCAACTAGAGCAAGACAGGCTTCTGTACCAACGGCTGCTGGTGGAGAGCCAGCAGCAGGAAAACCTCGTTAAGAACCTGACCAGGCACCGAGATGCCCTGCGGGCTCAGCAAGCGGCTTTCCTGGAGCAGGTGGGTCGTCTCGCTGCCCACCGACAGTGCTCCTCTCTTGGGAGGGGACACCCTCAAAGGATACCCAGAGAAGAGGATATGGTGGGGTGACTTGCCATGGAGTGTCCTGGGGGAGGGGCATAGGGAACAGGATGGATTGGGGAAAGGTTTCTTGTGGGGACTCTTAGGAGGTGAGCCTTCCTGGCAAAACCCTGGAGAGAAATAAGTTTGGAGCTCAGACCAAGAGTGCCTCTCTTGACCTTGACCATCTAGATGGGCACAGCATTTCAGGGGCCCCTGAGCCAGCTGCGGGTGGCTGACTTTGAGGAGATACGGAGCTATCGAGCACCCCCAGAACCCGTGGTCCGGGTGACTGACGCACTGTGCGAACTGTTCCACCGTAAAACAGGCTGGACCAGTGCCAAGCAGCTGTTATGCTCTGAAGACTTTTACCAGGTAGGCAGAGTGGGGCGCAGTAGAGGAGCAGAGGGGAGACTTGGTAGGGTTAGACTCTTGGGGCAAGGCTCAAGCGCTCACGTCTTCCCCACCTCTGTTAATACTCTCTCCCAGGAGCTGGTGTTCTTCCCCAAGGAGAAGGTGACGGACTCGGAGCTGATAAAGCTAAAGCTAGCCCTGAACGCTCCAGGTATGAGCGAGGCAGCTCTGCAGGCAGTGAGTTTACCTGTAGCAAGCCTAGCAGCCTGGCTCTGGGCCATCGTGCGCTACAGTCTAGCACGGCGCCGAGGGCTGCCCACGGGTCTGCTGCTGCAGCAGGTTGAAGTGACACTAGCTAAGGAGCAGGCCCGCCTGGGCCACTACCAGTTTCAAGGCCAGCAGATCCTCGAGCACACTTTGGCCCTGACCAAGAAGATGCAGTCCACTCAGGCTTCCCACAGACACATGGCAGAGGATCTCAGCTGGGCTCAGTGTAGCCAGTATCACAAGTGGCCCATAAAGGCTGCACTGCTGACGCCCATGTACTCCTGGACCACAGACCTCCAGGTAACAGCCCCTCCCAAGTTCACTTCTGCACCACTGCTCTTCTCCTATGCTCCGCCGGGGCCCTCCCTCCTCCCTCCGTCCTACTCCATGCCTTTGTCAGGCTTCTCTCCATACCCTGCTTTGCCCCCTCTGCCAAACCCTCTGCCTACACCCTCTGGTCTTCCCTTCACACCAGAAGTTGCAGGGGTACTCCGTGACCATCTTGGGAGATGCCCTCCTGTGTTCAGCTGCCATCGTCTACCTGGGCCAGTTCCCTGCACTGCGGCGCCAGGAGATGATGGACAAGTGGCTGGCCCTGTGCAAGGGCTTTCAGGAGCCCCTGGCCCCAGATGACATGGCACAGGCCCGGAAGCAACAAAAATTTGGCAGCTCTGTGCCTCCCCCAGTCCCCCTGCTGTCCACACACGCTCCCTTCAACCTCCTGTTCTTGCTGAGCTCAAAGTCAGAGCAGTTCCAGTGGGACCGAGACCTGAAGCCCCAGGCCAAGTCAGCCCGTCTCGCAGGCCTGTTTCTGCGAAGTCGCACCCACTACCACAGTTGCCGTTGGCCTCTGCTGCTTGACCCCAGCAACCAAGCCCTCATCTGGCTGGACCCACTGCCTCTGGAAGAGACTAAGTCCTCGGGCCCTGATAGCTCAAAAGGCAGAGGTAAGGCCAGGGACAGACAGTGCTGCTCACGTTTCTGAACTGCCCAACACTCTCAGTTACATGTGATCTCCCCTTTCAGAATGAAGACACCAGATTATTCCAGGTTCCTCCAGTCTAAGTGATAGTGATTGATTACTTCTGTCAACATTTTTTTTTTTTGACTCATATTACAATGATCTCAAGCCACATGGCTGACCAGTCCATGATCTTTCATGCCCTGGTCTGGTCAGCGTGACTGGAGACTTGGTCTACAGATCAGAGCTTTACTAGCCAAATTTATCCATGTTCAGGAATTCTGGGGAAATATTTCGAGTGGCTCAGCAGGGCTCAGGGACCCACGTGGGTGGGATGTCAGAAAGGGCATTTTGTAGGGAAGCAAAGGTGTTTATTTCTCAGAAGATGAGGTTGGGGGTTGCCCTGGTGTGAATAATAAACTTCTACAGTGGACGGTGCATAAGTAAGTGGGCAGCAACATGGGCTTTTATTGTGTGTGTTTTTATTATTATTTTAAAATTTTTATTGAAGTAACATTATTTTACATCCTTGCTAGTGTTTTGACAATATAGGACTTGCCCCCTCAGGTAGCCACCATGACCCTCCCACCACCAAGCTCCCAAAGTCCTCCACCACAGTCCATTGTATTCTACCCCCACCCTCCACCCTGTTTTCATGCCTCTTCTTCCCCTACCACACAAAGTTGAAGATCTATGGTCAGTTTTCCAGGGCTGGTTTTAAAGTTTGTCTTTGCCTGACTTTGCTTGGTTTCTCTATATTCCACATGTAAGTGACTTATCTTTCACCTTCTTGTTTATTTCACTTAGTAGAAGCCCTTGTAGCTTCATGCATGTTACTGCAAAAGGCACACGTTTATCTTTTTTGATTGCTGAGGAGTATTCCATGGTGTATATATACCACCTTTTCTTGATCTACTCATCTGATTTTGGTTGTTTCCATAGCTTGGCTATTGTAAATAGTGCTGTTGTAAACATGGGAGTGCCAGTTTCCATTTGGATTAGTTATCTTAGATTTTTGTGGTCGATACCTAGGAGTGGGATCGTATGGCAGATCCATTTTTAGTCTTTTGAGAAACCTCCACACTGCTTTCCATAGGGGCTGGACCAGTCTACATTCCCACCAGCAGGGTAGGAGAGTTCCTTTTTCTCTACACCCTCACCAGCACTTGTTTCTGGTCTTTTTGATATGGGCCGTTCTCACTGGAGTTAGGTGTGTTTTTTTTTTAAATTAATATTTTTTTATATAATTCTTACATCATTTTTCATTTTTGTACAATGTATGCATTTTCATTTTGGTTATATTCCCCATACAATTGCCCCCCCCCCTTATTTTGACCCTAGTCCTTCCTCTCCCCGCTTTTCCTTCCCCCCCACCGCCACCCTGGTAGTGTATCTCTGGTTTACAGTTGCTTGTTGATTTTGATTTTTACTTTGTATTAATTAGTCTTTTTCCTGGTCCCTTGTTTAGGTTTTCTAGATTCCTGCTATGAGTGAGACCATCCGGTATTTTTCTTTTTCTTTCTGGCTTATTTCGCTGAGCATGATCCCTTCTAGCTCCATCCATGTTGCTGCAAACTGCATGTGTTTATCTTTTTTGAATGCTGAGTAATATTCCATGGTGTATATGTACCACATCTTCTTGATCCAGTCATCTATTTTGGGGCATTTGGGTTGTTTCCATAGCTTAGCTACTGTAAATAGTGCTGCTATAAACATAGGGGTGCAGGTTTTGATTTGCATTTCAACATAGGCTTATTAATCAGACTATCTGAGTCAAATAGTTGTCCTTTGCTAGCTATGTGGCCTAAAGCAAGATACTTAATTTCTCTAAGTCAATTAATGAGGGTGTTAATTATACCTCTCATTATGTATTGTATTAACTAAGATAATTCATGTAAAGGGAGTTGATACAAAAATGTTAGTCATTATTACAATCATTATTACTACTGCTACCATTATTACAGTCCATCCCTTGGCAACTTTTCCTTGCACCCATATACCATTACAAAATTACAACTATTACATTTATAACTATAAATGAATCCACCTGTCTCTAATAAAAGACACATAACTATCTAGATGCTGCTTCCAGTTCTGAGTCTAGAATTGGGAGGCTGGAGTAGATATGAACGGTGAATCATAAATGATATTTATTACTCTTGATCAGATCTAGACATGTTTCTTTTTTTTTTTTAAGATTTATTTTATCTATACGAGAACTGGGGTACAGGCCAGATGCACGGGAGGGTGAGAGGATTCACCTGAGACAGAGCAGGGAACAGAACAGGCAGACTGACGAAATACACTGCTGAGGGGAGCAGTGGGTGAGACAGGGGAGGTCTTCTTGCCATGTGGGTTGCTCTGAGGCTGGCGGGGATCAAATCGGCACTGCAGGGAGGCCTTAGACATGTTTCTTATGTGATTCTGCAACCTGAGATTATACTACCTGTGAAATCTCACCCTCCCAATATGCTTGATTTGCAAAGTGAAGCAAATCTGTAACTGCAATAGATTTTCTGTTTAGAAACTGGAAAAGTGTAAGAAACGTGCACTATGTGTTAGTCTCTTGCATGTATAGTATAATAGCAGACAGAGACAGCAAGGCAAATGATCAGCATCATTGCACTGGCTATGGAGTGAGTTCTTGTATGGCCAGTTTGGTTGCCCTAGATTCTGATAAATGGTATAGTTTTCTTTTCTATTGTCCCCAGGGCTCTCTGTGAAAGGAAAGACAAGAATCTCCTTTTGTAGCTATTCTGCCTTAAACATGCACTTCCTGCTGGAATGGGAATGGAGGCTTTGGATTTGCCTTAAAATTAAACAAAGACAGGGCTTCCCCGGTGGCGCAGCAGTTGAGCGCTGGGTTGCGAAGCTGCCCACAGTCTCTGCAGCGCAGGTTCTATCTCCGGCTGCAGGGCGAGGGCCCCACAACATGGCACTCAGACCTCTCCTGCCACCCGCTGCTCCCCTCAGCAGTGTACTTCGTCACTCTGCCTCTTCTCCTCTCCGCTCTGGCTCTGGTGAATTCTCTCACCCTCCCGTGCCTCTGACTGTACCCAATGCTTGCATAAATAAATAAATAAATCTTTTAAAAAAAATTAAAGACAGATGACTGCTATTAGATGGGGTATTTTCTGGCTAATCCCCTTATATAATTTTTCCCCTGCAGATTTCATTTATAAGGACCCTACTAGTTATTAACCAATGCCTTAGGGCAGTTTCATAACTTGAACTTAAACCATTTCTGTCTCTTAACACTGGTTCTGGGGGCTCCATCATTTCCTCCAAGATTCAGTGTAATTGTCATTCATCTAAACCTCAGATGTCATGTCAGAGCTATAGTACAGAAACAGAGTCGTGAACTTAGGTGAATTGTCCATGGAGTGGATTGCTCTTACTGTGGGATGTACCCAAATCAAAGGTTGGGGGGAGATGATTATGTTTGTCAAGCAATAAATAATGCATAGAGAGACTGCTTGTGACCTAGAGGATTAGGCTGCCCCAATTTTCCAGGCTCCTCCAATAGCCTCTAATTTCCTATTCCATGCAGGATGGGGTAGCGAGCCATTTTTACAAATCAGTAAGGTACGTGAATATCTGATCATCAGTAGTCTGAAAATGCCTGATATGCCAAGAAAGTTATTTTCCTAGAGATTGTTTCTGTCATCTAAGTAGAATGCAGCCAGAATGCTCTAGTATTTTCCACTGAAACCACAAAAATCTGAGGTCACATGGTCCAGGTACCACGAGATTAAGTCAACCTCTTCCCCACCATATTGCCCGGCCACCTTCCCAGTAAGGAAAAGGAAAATCCTGACTGACCACATCCCCACCCCCAACTCATTATATCAGCTGGGAATGCTCTAAGTTGCCAGTAACAAAAGCCCAGTCTATCTTGACTTAGACAAATAGGGATTTATTTATCTAACATTATAAGAAATACCAACATAAGCAGGTGCAGGGTTTCAGTGTTGCCTCCAAGCACCAGATTCTTCTCTTTCTGCTCTATAGTCCTTAGCAAGTTGGCTTTTGTAATGGTTGAATGATGCCTCCTCCCCAAAAAAGATATCCATATTCTAACTCCTAGAACCTATGAAAGTAACCTTTTTTGGAAAAAGAGTCTTTACAGATGTAATTAAGGACCTTGATGAGACCACCAAAGGTTATTTGGGTTGGTCCTTAGTCCAATTACCAGTGTCTTTATAAGAGAAGAAACAGAAGGAAAGACACAGGTGTGTAGAGGGAAGGCCACATGAAGATAGAGATTTCAGAGTTATAGTGCCGCAAACCAAGAAACTCCTAAAATTGCCAAAAGCTGGAGGAGGCAAGAGCCTCCCTGGTGGTGCAGGGGTTAAAGTCTCAGTGCTGTCAAGCTGTCAGCAGCCACCACGGCCTGAGTTCAATCGCTGGCATCTCTCCTGTCATGTCTGCTGCTCCCCTTAGCAGTGTATTTCAGTAGATCTGCCTGTTCTGTTCCCCACTCTGTCTCTGGTGAATCCTCTCACCCCCCAGCACCTCTGGCCTGTACCCCAGTTATTGTGTGCATAAATAAAAATGAATCTTTACAAAAGAAAAAAAAAGCTGGAGGAGGCAAGGCTGGATTCTTCCTTAAAGCCTTAAAGCCTTGAGAGGGAGTACAGCCTTGCTGATTCCATGATTTTGATCTTCTTGACTCCAGAACTATGAGAGAATAAGTGTTATTTTAGGCCAGTAAAACTGCTGTAATTTATCATCAAATCGACTGCTACCTCTCCGTGCACCACGACAGTGTGAGTAGCCAGAGGTAGGCAGAATCTCACCCCTATGCTCAATGTCCTCTGGATCACTCCCATAATTGTTATGTCACATGACAAGAGAGACTGCAGATGTAATTGAGGTTACAAATCAACTGACATTAGGATAAGGTTATTATCCTGAATGGACCCAGTTAGCACACGGTCCCCGTCACAGAAGAAAGGCAGAAATCAGAAAGATTTGAAGCCCAAGAAGGATTCGTGGACTACAGGAAAAGTATTGAAAAGGATATGAGTTTTGTAAAAAACCAGTAAGCCTGGAAGACGACCCAATCCCAGATGAGCACTACAGTCCCAGCTGACACTGATCTCAGCCCAGTGTAACTCTGAGCAGAGGATCCAGTTGTGCTGTGCCTGGTTTCTAACCTACTCAACTAGGAGAAAATAGTGGGTGTGGTTTTGAGCTGCTAAATTTGTGGTAATTTGTTAAGCAACAGGAAATGAATACACCAAGCTTCTCTTGCCTTAAATGCTTTACTTCTTTTAAAAAAATCTATGGCCTCCCTGGTGGCACAAAGAGTTAAGACATGGCCTATGAAGCTGTCTGCAGCCACTGCAGCACAAGTTCGATCCCCCAGCCGGCCAGGGAGCTACCCACATGGCACTACAGACCTCTCCTGACACTCCCGCTGCTCCCCTCAGCAGTGTGCTTCGGTCAGTCCACCTGTTCTGTTCCCCACTCTGTCTCTGGTGAATCCTCTCACCCCCAACCCCTCTGGACTGTACCCCAGTTCTTGTATGCATAAATGAATAAATCTTTTTAAAAAACCTTAAATTTCTTAATAATTAAAAAAAAGTCTTTTCCAGCTCCTGTAGTAGAAGAGACACAGTAGAAGGAGTTGGGGATAATTATTGGTTAGCCAACCATCTGTGCCCAACACACTGCACAGGATTTGGCACATTCCACTGCTTATGCACTGCTTCCAGGCACCAATTTCTATACTAGCAATGGCTCATCTAGTTGTTATGATAGAATTAGCTCAGGCAAAAAAAGAGAAATGCACTACTCTTCTAAGCAACCTACAGAAAGGCAGAAATGGAACCAAATTCAGGGATGACTAAGAGCCTTTCCTGGCATTTCTGACTTAATATAATGGTAGCTAACACTTATTGAGTTCTTCTAGGCATCCGTTAAGCCCTTTCTATATCATGTCATGTTGTCTTCACAGTTATCTTCCATGAGCTACTCACCAATATCAATCCCATTTTTTTGCAGATAAGGGAACCGGGAGATAGAGAGCTTAGCGACCTTTCCAAGGTGTCTCCTGCAGAGCTTCCCTGAGAGGGAGCCCTTGATGAGTGGTGCTTCCTAGGATCCTGATCCCTACTCTGAAAAGAACTTCCCTGCATCTTACTACCACAGGTGAGGGTTCCGTGAACAACCAAGAGGCAGACATGGACGATGAAGATGACAGCAGTGAGGAGGACAATGAGGCTGTGGACTCAACACAAGAGGAGAAGGCAGAAGAGAGTGAAAACAAGGAGGAGAAGAAAAAGGAAGAAGAGCAAGAGCAGGAGGAGAAGGAGACAGAAGAGACAGAGAGTCAGGAGTCAAGGCCAGCCCTTGAGACGCAGCCTCTGCCCCTTCCCTCCCTCCGTGTGCTCTCAGGCTCTGACCCGGAACTGGGTTCTCATCTCCGGGAGGCAGCTGCAGGTGGTGAGAACTGGTTTCCCCCACTCTGTGGTCCCACAGGCCTCTCACACCCTAGTCTGACCTCAGCTCCCCACCTCATCCTGGGTACTAACTCTGTTGAAGTGCCACACAGGAACCATCCAGTCAGTCGGGGGTGCTGGTTAGATGTTGTGCCTGGGTTTGGGGGGCGGGGCAGGTGCTGGCATGGTGGGTAGGGGTGTCCTTGTCTTCTTCTCACAGGTCTGCCTGTGCTGCTGACCCACATGGAGCTGGGCCTAGAGTGCCCCGAACTGCAGTGGCTACTGCAGAGGGAGCAGCTGAGGCCACCCGAGGTGCAACCTGGTTTCTGTCTCTATCTGAGCACTACTCTCCCCCTCAGTGCCTTGAGAAAAGGTGAGGCC
Source organism: Talpa occidentalis (assembly GCF_014898055.3). NCBI lineage: Eukaryota > Metazoa > Chordata > Mammalia > Eulipotyphla > Talpidae > Talpa > Talpa occidentalis. The sequence continues at coordinate 34,575,651 of NW_023603184.1, forward strand.
CAGGGGTGCATTGCCAGTATGGCTTTGTAGACACACTACATCCCCAGCTTCACTTAGCCTGGCCCAGCGCAGGCTCAGGGCTTGGATAGGGAGCCATACTTCTGGTGTATCCCACCCCTTGCCTCTGCCAGGGAGAAGGGGGTAAGTGTCTCTCATGTGACCCCAAGTGCTAGGCTATGAACTGCTGAAGGGACTGAACGTGCTGGATCTGGACTCGAACATGGAACTCCTGGGAGAACAGATGCTGAATGAAATCATGTGCATGGAGTGTCCCGAGTTCAAGGCCCGCTGGGAGGACCTACAGTTCAGAGCCTTGGATACCTTGAAAGCTGTGGAGGCCGCTGAGGTGCTTGAGGGCTCCGTGGGTTGGGATAGGTTTTGGAGGGGCCCCGGCATGGGACTGGAGAGGAATGAGGATGATTGGGAATTCTGTGGAAAGGGCCAGGTCAAGTGACAAGTGACTGTGTGCAGGAGCGGCTGCTGAGGATGCCGTGGCTCCAGAAGCTGAAGCATCGGAAACCAGCCAAGTTCCTACGAAACATGGTGAGGTTCCAGGCAAAGCTGGTTCAGCTGCGTGCGGAATATGAGGAGCTGGAAGACCAGAAGCAGCAAGAGAGTGTATTGTGGCTACCCTATCGGCAAGTGGTCTGGCACGGAATAGCCATTATAAAGGCCCTTAACCCACTGCAGAACCTGCTGCCACCATTCCGTATGAGCCCAGAGAACTGGCTGGCTCTCACCAAGCAGGCTTTGAGCAAGATGAAGCACCACGAGATTCTTCAGCAGGAAGACCTTCCCAGATACCTGCTGCAAATGCGGGTGCAGCTGACCCGCCAGCTGCTGGACGGCACTGTGGCTGCACTGGGCCGAGCCCAAGTACCCTTGGTGGGTGCACTGGGTGCTTTGGCTCTCCTGCAGGTCACAAAGAAGACGCCAGAGCTGGAGAGATTGGCATTTTGGCCTGGTCTGGCAGCCTCTCCCAGCACAGGCCACACCAAGTCAGTCCCAGGTGTGGTTCGACCGACCTGGCTAGGGCTGAGGGCCTGGCATGAATGTGGGATGTTAGAGATGCTGCCCGCATTTGCTGGGCTGCGGGCATCACTGGCCAGACACTCAGATGTTTGGCAGGGTTACCTGTCACTTTCATCTACAGTGTTGGGTCCTGCACCGGGGCCTGGATCTAACCCGCTCAGCCTCTTGCAGAAGCTGATCCTATGGCGTGTCCTGCGGCCAGAGTGCCTGGCAGCTGCACTGGCAGACTTCACTACCAGCCTCCTGGGTCGGCCCCTGGATGAGAACTGGGGGGGCTCCACTATATCCTTTGAGCAAAGTAAGGCTACTCAGCCCACACTGATCTTATTGCCACCACCTGGTCACTCCTCAGCTACCCCGCACCCCCTGAGTGTCATCCGGAAAATGGCTGCCACACAAAAGCAGGTTTGAGTCTAGCCTCTTGACCATGGAGTGAATGATGGGTTGGTCCTGTGGGTTTGGCTGGAGTGTGGGGGTCCCCTCCAAGCATTCTCATGCATCTTTCTGGATTGGTTAGAGACATTTGGGATCACTGTGGCATTACTTTGGGCCCCCAAGGTCACCCTCAGGTCACTTTGACTGACTTTGCCTTTTCTCTATTGGTCCCCAGGGGCAGAGGCAGCTGAAGGTGGTAGCCCTGGGCGCTGAAGCCTGGGACCCCATGTTGGCTGTGGTCAGCACCTTAAACCAGGCTATGTGCAACGGGCACTGGCTGGTGCTGGAAAACTGTCACCTGATGCCTCACTGGCCAAAAGAGCTGCTGCAGCCCTTGCTGGGTCTGGTGGAGGGAGCCAAGGGTGGGTTTGTTTATTTGCCTTACATTTGGGCCTGAGTTTGAACTCTCAGGCCTCTCGGCTGAGCCCTCAGCTCCAAGCCTGTCCCCTGGTATCTGACTCCTGACCCTCTGGCCTCAAATCTCATCCTAGATTTGTGTCTGAGTCTTTTTCCAGTGATTGATCTTGATCTCAATCTCTCATCTGACCCCCAGTGGTCTCAGACTTGGAAGCAGAACTGCTGTTAGACCAGCCCGCAGGAAAGAATGTGGCCGTTGTCCACAGAGATTTCCGTCTTTGGCTTATTGTGTCTGCGGAGGCTATTGATTCCTTACCAGGTGAGGAGCTCCTCCCATAGGCGCGCAGATTTAAGAGGGAACAGGACCGTGCTGTGCTGACTCAGCATTCTCCTTCCTCCCCAGCTGTGCTGATTCAGCACTCCAAGCCTGTGTTTTGGGACCAGTCCTTGGAGCTGAGCCACGTGCTGACTGACAGTGTGGAGCTAGCCCAGCAAGGGCTTTCCAGGCAACCCTTTTTCAGGGTACTGCCTCTGCTGCTCCTACACAGCCTCTTGCTACACAGGCAGCTCTATCAAATGAAACTACAGGCACACAGGGGGCGCTGGTGAGGGACCCCCCACCCAGCCCGCTCTGCCAGTCTTTCAGCATACCCTGAGTACTTCCCATGTACTGGGATGAGTAGGACTAATTCGTCTCCGGGGAGCTCCAAAGTCTGAGGGCAAGGGCATGTCCAGAAAAGTTTCTCCAAGGACTTCGGGATCTTGCTTTGAGTTGGGTCTGGAAAGCAGAGGCCAATCAGGAGATGGGGTCTTTCCGAGCAGGAGGAACTAAGCTCAGCAGAAGGGAGAACTTAGGGTGGCTGAGGCGGATATTTGAGGTGGGGTTTTGGGCGGGGAGAGGTGGAGTTTATCGTAAAGGGCCTTAAAGATCAGGGCAAGGGATCTGATTTCTCCCAGGGACAGTGGAAAGCCACTGCAAGGTTTTAAGTGGGAGTAGAAGGGTGATCTTATTTGTCTGTACCCTGGCTGCAGGGTAGAGAAGGGGCCAGGCGAGGCAGGGCTCGATGCCAGCAATTATGGAGGCTCTGGCAGGCTCGAGGGAAGAGGTGATGGTATGGGTGGCAGGCCTGGGGTAGTCACAGCAGAGAGAGAGTAAATGTGGGGTGAGGAAGAAGGTGGAGTCGAGGATGGATCTTGGATTTCTGCCTTGGACAATTGGTGCGGCGGGGGTGGTGGGAGGAGTGGAGAATGATTTCAGTTAAAAACAAGTTGTATTTAGAGGCCAAGTGGCGATGACTAGTGAGCCCTCGTGAGTCTGGAGTTCAGGAGAGAGGCTTGGGCTGAAGAGAGATGTGAGAGTACTCAGCATATAGGTGGTTTTGAAACACTACTTCTTGCTCTGCTCGCCCAGGAGTCACGTGACCCTGACCCAGGTGCTTCAGACCCAAGACCAGCTCTGCGCCAGCCTGAGCAATCCCAGTGCTGCCATGCAGGAGCTGGCTGGTGAGTCCCTCCCTGACCCCCATGAGGGGCAGCCCTCAGGAGAGCCTGGGCTGGGGTGGGTGGGCCTGCTGAAAGCTGGATATAATTCAAAACTTTGGTTTGGGAGGAAGTAGAAACTGGAGGGGCTGCAACTGAAGGGCTTTGACCTCATCCTCAGCTTCCATCTTCTATGGGGGTCCTGTGGGAGACGATGAGGATAGGGAGGCCCTGCTTAGTCTCATTCAAGCTTGCCTTAACCCCAGCAGCGGGGCCCCGCCACACACACCACAGCATCTGCTGGCTGCTCTGATGCCCAATCCAGGTGAGTTCACGAGGTGTCTGTTGGAGTGGAGAACAGAGCAGTGTCTTGACACCCTCACGGACATGTGAACAGCGGCGTTGGGAAAGGTGTAGAAGGGGGCAGTACTCCAATAGTTACGGGTAACAATGTAAAGTGTCAGAGGAGGGCCTATTCCCTCGGGTGTGGGGTGTGGACAGTTCATTTTATCTCTGACCCCTCACCTCTGCCTCCAAGAGCTGAGGGAGCTGGATGCTATGGCAGAGTGCAAGGCCCAGATGCACCTACTGCCCAAACCTCCTGAACCCCAGACCTGTGGACTTAGTGTTGGCACCCAGGCCTGGCTGTTGCGTCGCCGGAGTCACACTCTCTTGAGGGCACTACAGAGGACCTCCCCTACTTGGGTTCCCGCGGCTGGTGAAGACCGCCAACTCTCAGAGAGGCGGCTGCGCCAGCGCCTAATACAGGCCAAGCGGAAGCTGGAGTCACTGCAGGATCTGCTCGCAGAGGCCACCAACCGGGAGGAGTCTAGCGTGGAGCAGATGGTGTTGGGGCAGAGTACGCCACAGCCTCTGGAGGACTTCCTCAAGATGGAGGTGCTGGAGCTGAGCCAACTGGTGGGCACGCTGCAACAGGACCTCGACTGCCTGTTGCAGCAGCTGAAGGGTGAGCACCCCTGCACCTCCCTGCGCTGCACTGCAGTGGCCCAAGCGCTCTGGACTGGCCGTCTACCTCTGCCCTGGCAAGCTCATGCTCCAGCTGGTCCCCAGCCGCCCTGGCACTGGCTGCAGCAGCTGTTGCGCCGTGGGCAGTTGTTGGTTCATTACTTGGGCAGGGGCACCGGAGGACCAGTGCGCACCTTTCACCTATCAGCCTTTCGCTATCCACGCCGCCTGCTGCTGTCACTGCATTGGGAGGCTTCCTTTGCTAAGATGGCCCCGGAGCAGTTTGCGCTCAGCTCGAATATTCCTCAGAGCTCAGGTTCCAGTTCCAATAAGCTCCCCAGTAAATCTCCTGAGCTGAACAGCAACCCTCTGCTTTTCCAGGTATCTTCCTGCTGCCTCTTTGTTTCCAAATCCACACTCCTCAAAGTTCCTGATTACGCTTTGCAATTACCCTAGTTTGCTTCTTCATGCCCCTCAGTAATCCCATCTGCTTCTCTCCCCCACTGCCCCCCAGCTTCCTAATCTTGCCTGACCAACTTCTGGCATCCCCAGGTGGTGACCAGCCCAAATGCCACGGCGCCAGAGAAGGGGCTGCTGCTGACTGGGCTCCAGCTCCGGAACGCCGAGTGGGACACACACGCTCGGGCCATGCAGGACGGTCCCTCTAGACAGCCCAACCCACTGCCTCTGGTCAGCGTCAGTGTCCAGGCCCAGGGCGCCAATGACCTGCCAGCCCCTGGTGGTCTGGCTGTATATTCCTGTCCTGTGTACCTAGAAGGGCCCCTGGGTGCCACTAGGCTGCACAGCAGAAACATTGTGATGCACCTGCCCCTGCCCACCAAGCTCAGCCCCACCATCTGTGTCCAACGGAGAGTCCATGTGTGCAGCCCACCCCTGCCCTGAGCCTGCAGTCGAAATAAAGTTGGAGTGATTCATGAAAGATTTCTGAGATTTAGAAGGCGTGCAGGGTGTGTGTACACAGGGGAGGCAGAATGTGACACCTGAGGGGAGGCATGGTGTGAGAGAGGAAGGTAGACGGGAATGTGCGCCTGCCAGCTGGGCAGGGGAGTATGGGGGTACACTGTGGGGTGCTGGGTCTGGTGTTAGTCATGTATCCAAGGGGCCAGGCCGGTCAGGGACGACTAATACACAGACTCCTGGGAACTTGTCCAATTCTATTGTGGTCTCTACAGGGAGAACGTTAAAACCTAAAATGCAGACTGCAGAGATGCGTACACACACACACACACACACACACACACACACACACACAAACAGCAGAAAATGAATGAAATGATTATATGAAAATTTAAAAGTTCTCATTTCCAAGTCTTTAAAAAATAGTAAATGTCTCCTTGAAAGGTAAAGAACAATGCTATGCCGTTTCCTCTATCCTAAATCAAGTGAGAGGGCTCCAGCAGAACCTTTTATAATCATTTTGTGTTTCCAGGAGAAAAAGATGGTACCTTCATTCAGCTGTATAACCTCTGGCTGGCAGCATGCTGCGCTCAGAAACTTAGAAACCCACCTCCTTGTGGCCGCTGGGGAGAACACAGTCAGAATCACTTGTGAGGGTTGGGAGCCCTGTGAACTGGCTGGCACTTCTCATCTGGAGAAGACAGAATCGAATGGGCTGGGACAGGGGTGAGGGGAGAGGAGTGGCCTGTGCTCTCACTATTGGCAGGACAAACATGCATGAGTTCCTAATGAGCTCTGTTGGGACCCCTCCCTGGCTGCCTGCCGGGGTGAGGGACTGTATAGCATTAGGAGGCTGTGAATACACTGTCAGGGTCCAGATTTGAGGAGCTGAGGGAAAGTGTGGGTTGTATGTCACAAGGAGGGAGCCAAAGCCAGTTACTGGCGTAAATCCTTACCAGGGGCTCCAAAATGCCCCAATACAGCCCACAAGAATGAACAATGTCTCAGAAACATTAATTCAAAAGGATACCTGCACCTCTATGTTTACAGCAGCACTATTTACAATAGCTAAGCTATGGAAACAACCCAAATGCCCCAAAATAGATGACTGGATCAAGAAGATGTGGTACATATACACCATGGAATATTACTCAGCATTCAAAAAAGATAAACTCATGCCATTTGCAGCAACATGGATGGCGCTGGAAGGGATCATGCTCAGCGAAATAAGCCAGAAAGAAAAAGAAAACTGGATGGTCTCACTCATAGCAGGAATTTAGAAAACCTAAATAAGGGACCAGGAAAAAGACTAATTATAATAAAGTAAAAATCAAAATCAACAAGCAACTATAAATCAGAGACAGACTACGGTGGGGGGGATGTCGGGGGGGCTAGGAGGGATTAGGGTCAAAATAAGGGGTGGGGTGGGAATTATATGGGGACTATTACCAAGATGATAATGCATACATACATTGTGCAAAAATGAAAAATGATGTAAAAAATATATAAAATAAATTTTTAAAAAAGAATGAACTTATTAGAACACCTGATGGAAACGAAACAGAAGTATATGCCCCAATCTCAGAAGTGACTTAGGAAGTAAAGAGTAAGAGAAAGAAACAGACCATGTTCCCCAACCCACCAAGCTGGAAGGAGGAAACAGTTTTGAATTAGATGAGTTGCTGAAATATAAGAGAGGTGGAGAAGACAAATATATTTTAGATTAGTCTCAGCCATGTCAGAGAGAGCAATGGGACACATTTGTACCAGAATATTAACAATGTAAAAGCAGCTCTGAAATAAGGCAAAAAATATAGGGGCTCTTACAACCTGTGAGACTCCCCAGAAGTCTAATGGTAAATAGGGTGTCTCCGATTAACCAAGAACACATACTCTTCTGACTGTGAGAATCAAGAGGCCAAGAGAATCGGAGATGCAATTGTGAACATCCTTGAATTCCTGGACCAATGCCAACAGCCACCTACCTTCAAGTTTCCAGTTATATCAGAAAAAACATTTAAGACATTTTCTAGTGGAACTTTTTTTTTTGGTCACAAAGTGCAACTGACAAAATGAGTTCTTCAACTTCCTAGTGAGCATCCCCCCAGCCCCGCCCCTAGTTAAAATTCAAGTTCATAGGACAAGTGAGAAGTGTTGTTGACTAGCACCTGGTAAGATAATTAACTGCTTGAAGCATCCATAGGGAAACCAAAAAGGTCCAGTGATCAAGAGTAAAGTGGACCGCCACCGAGAGTTGAGTTCCTGCCCCCACCATACAACTGACCCCTTGTACCTTCCCACCCCCACCCTGTGCATCTGAAAAAAACTGAAGGGGAAAAAAAAGAGTAAGGTGGTTGGGGAGCCCAGAAAAGCTGGGTTAGTGAGAGTACATAATGCTAACTACTGCAACACTCCCCAAACTCACTAACTTAACCCAACAGTTTATTTTTTGAACAATGTGAATGTTCTTGGCCAAGCAGCTTTCCTCCAAGCAGTGACTTAGATATCCAGACTTCCTCTATGCTGACTCCATCACCTTCTAAATTTATGCTTCAAGGTCACTCTGGAAGGCAGAGGTGGGAAAACAGGGAGCAGGCTCATCCGCTCTGTAACTGCCTTGGCCTGGCAGTGAAACATCACTTCTACTTATTTTCCAGGGGTGAGGACTACTCACCCAGCCCCGCCCTGATGCAAGGAGCTGGGAAATGCAATGTGACCTTGTGTCCAGGTTAAAGGCCATTTTGGGGAGCAGCAAGCCAGTTTCTTCCACAGATGTTGGTGTAGAGGTCTGCAAGAGGAGAATGAGTTCTTCAAGGAAAGAGTTTTAGGAAGGTGGAGCCACACAAATAAAGACCCAGAAGTAGAACCTGCTTGAAATGCTAGAGGAATGAAAAGAAAGTCTGTGTGGCTGGAGTTTCCTTCTGAGGAAGGAGTGTTAAGACGCAGTTGGAGAGGGGGCCAGGGCGAGATCACACAGGGCCTGGGAAAGAATTTGTCTTTTGTTTTCAGAGCAATGAGAAGGACTTTAAACAGGGAAGTGAAAAATCTGATTTACATTTTAAAAAGATCTCTTGGCTGGGTGGAAAATGAGTTGCTTTGCGGGCAGAAGTGGAAGCAATTTTATACCAGAAACGTGGTTCGTTGTTACTGCAGTAGTTGAGTATCTGAGAACTAGGGAGCCAGTCTACGAAGTCACCTGGGAAGGACAACCTGAGGATAAAAAGCTCTAATTATGGGTTTCTGTCTGTGAGAAGCTGTAAAGGGCTTCGCGCAATTATGTCAATGGTGGAGAGTTTGGAGCTGAGCCGTCTCTGCCAAGATCATGTTGTTTCTTTCAGAACTGTGCTCCCTTTGGACTGTGTTACAGAAAGCTGGAACACACCAGCAACTGCAGAGGCAATAAACCTCTAAAAGGGATGCTGAATAAGCATGAGGCATAGATCGTTATCCAAACTCAACTTTATTCTTGTCTCTCACCAACCCTCCTAATTCTTTCAACATTTGGGGGGTATTCTGCCTGCAGTAGAGGAAAGCTGCAGAAAATCTGTGATGTTTCAGCTCATTTTTAGTTCATAATCTTGTGATCCATTCAAGATACAAACACAATCTCATGTTTAATCCTATATCACAATAAATAATCTACATCTGTTGTACCTTTAAATCTTTCCTCCTCTCCGCCGTGTCAGTTAAGGAGCACGGCAGAGGGGATGATCTGCGAGCTCGCTGCTCTTCTCATCTCCTCTCCACCCAGTAGCTTGCTGATGGCTCTGGAGTCCAGAGAAGTAAAGGAATAAAAGAGTTCTTGCCCAACTGGGTGGTTCTGTGCCCTGTGGGCCTGGCAAATATTTAAAGAGAGAATCCCCGCTATTCCCTTTTCTGTAGTTGCCTCAACTCCAAGGGACGCAGCTTTATTCTGGGTGGTCTCCGGAAACGCCCTCCTCAGCTCCTAAGGCACTCTCCTAGCTTCTTTGAACTATGGTCTCCTTCTTTGCCTCTTCAAATGGTCCTACTGAAAAATTCTTCTCCCTCCCCCCACACTTCCTTTTCTCCTGCAGGGTACCAAGTACACTGATGCATGCCCTGCCAGGGTGAATTTTGGGAATGCGGGGCCACACAAAAGGGGGAGCACTTCTCTAGCTCCACCACTGGATCAGAGAGCCCCGCCTGCCCTTACCCAGCTCCAGAGCAGGAGCCAGACTTCAGGCTTATCATTCCTAGGCTAGGAACGAATACCTCAGGTTTCCTGAATGTTCCCCAGTGGAGCCCCCAAGTAGACCTGATCTGGGCCCACTGCAAGGCAGAAATAAGACAGATCCTTCTGTCAATGAATAGTCCCAACCCCCACCCAAACATGGCCTCAGCCAGCTGTTATTTATAAACAGAGATCCAGCTCCCTTATCTCCTTCACTGACAGCTCAGAATCTTTCAAGAAACTCTAAACATCCTATAAAATGAACTTTTTGAAAGATCTATCTTGAGCTACTCCCAAATCCTCCTCAGTCAGCAAACCGATTCTTTACTCTTCCACTTCCAACCCTGCCTAGGGAAGGTCTTTGGAGAACAATAGGTTTTCAACACATATTAGCCATGGTGACAGTTTATTCATCACCTCCTATGTTCCCAGGCCTGGCTATAAATTTCCTCAGTCAATCCACACAGCAATCCTAGGAGAATGAAATCCTACCATTTTCCAAGTGATGAATGTGACATTTAAGGGGAAGGTCAGGATGTGAACGCAGATCTACATGATTTCACAATCTCTACTCTCGGCCACACACACAATAGGGCCCCAGAAGACAATGGGTGTCAGAAGTGGTTTAGGCCATATCGCTCCAAAAATGAAGCTGGAGGCAGCCCAAACTGACGTGTCGAGCCAGGATATTGGTGGCTACCAGTTGCCCCAGAGCCAAGAAGTAACAGCTGACGGAAGCTGAGAGTGCAGAAGCTTTGCGTGAGCAGAGAGAACTGGTATACCAGATGGAAGATCAGAGGAGGGGTGCGCAGTTGCCAGGAAAGAAAGCCTGTGAGACTCCAGAGAGATGGAAAGAGAAGCCAAACCCAGAGAAGCCTAGATTTTTCAATTCATCTTGTTTCCACAACACCTAAGGGGATCCACGATTTGCAGACACCCCTGTGATCGCATAATAAACTCTTACTCTTTGGCTACCCCAAACCAAGAAGCCTTCACTAGATTAAAGCTGAGCCAGGGGTTTTATGACACTGTGTTCTTGGCTGGTGGAAGGGTGGCACAAGGTCCTGGTTCACACCTGCTGAGACTCAGTCTTCAGAGTTCTGAGCCTTGAGTCTAACACTTGCCTCTCTTCACAAGAGGGGTCCAGCGGTCACCTGCGCTTGTAGAGACATGGCTGAAGCTTCAGGCCTGAGAGTTGAGCCTTGGGCCCTACCCGAGGGGGCCCAGTCTTTTGAAAGTCAAATAAGAAGAAATGGCTGTTGGTCAGGTCCTAGGGGCAGAAAAGACCCAGTGAGCTCCAAATCCTCATCCCAGCTCCTCAAAAAAAAACTCTACCCATATCCTGCCCTGCTTAGAAAGCTTCCTGGGGCTCTCCCAAGAGCTGTGCCTTCAAAGAGCAAACATCTGCTCCTATGCCTATGATCTCCTGAACACCATTATCCTGAAAAGAACCACATGTGAGGCAAAAATAGGGACACACTTCAGGGGCCCTCACCTTGAAGATGACCTTGAAGCCCAGTTTGGTCACAGCCCCCAGAAAGGTCCGAACATCTTCAAAGCGGCTGCTGACCTCAGCTACTTTCAGAAGTCCCCTAAGAAGGGCAGAAAGTTCTGTGTAAATGCACAGACACATACATGTGGACATACACATGCATCTGCTTCCGGGGGTCTCCTACCCTGGCTTTAGCACTCGATTTGCCTCCTCCAGGAAGTCCCTGATGTTGGTTCCCATGAGTGAAAGGCAGAATACAGCCACATCCACAGACTCGTCCTCCAGAGGCACCTGTGGAGGGGGGAATGTTGCAGGAATCACACAGTGCAGCTAGAAGAAGGTCAGCACTGAACACAAGGGCTGGACACCAGGCTGGTGGGTGGGAGGGAATGTCAGTGATTAGCACATGGAAGTTGGGGCCAGAGCACAGATCAGATACACAGAAGAACAGAGGGATTTACCTGCGCCATGTCACACACAGTAACTCTGGGGTCCAGAGAGGCCAAGTCAAAGCAGTGCACAGGATTCCGGATACTTGAAGCGAGGCGGCAGTCCCCACAGCCAAAGTCAGCTACCACCAGGGATGCGGGCCTGGGAGCAGAAGGGAGGGATCACTGACTGCTCTGGCCTGAGCTCGTGACTGCCCCACACCCCTTCTCACAGTGCCCAACCCCCTCTCACCGCTGGCGAAGATCCTTGGCAATGCGGTCTACAGGCTGTAGCGGCCACTTCTTGACTTGGCTCTGGAAGCCACGGTGATACAGGAGAAAGGCCTCAGGGTCTTCCTGGAAGAGGCGCTGTGCAGCACTGCTGGGCCCCGAGTACAGCTGCTCATTAAGGTAGCGGAACCGGGCACCATCCAGCCTCTGTGCCATGCGGGCTCGCAGAGCCCCTGCCCGGGCCTCACGGCTGTCTGGGCTGGGAGCGGGAGGCACCTCTGTCTCCTCTGCAGGGGCTGTGGCTGGAGCCTGATCTGGTGGCTGAGGTGGCCGGAACTTGTTCTTGTGTCTCCGCTTGTTCTTCTGTCGGTTCCGCCACTGCTTGCGACTCAGGGTACGGGGGCGCTCGGGGGAACTGGTCCCAGGGCCTGGCTTGGACGGGTCATTTGTAATACTGCTCTTCTCAGCTGTGGGTCCTGCAGGGAGGAAGAAGGGAAGGCATGGTTAGGGCAAAATGCTCTAAATTCAAAAGCTGGGCAAGTCATCCTAGCCATACGCCGTAGTTGAGGGAGAGACTATGGCCTGAGTGACACCACTTCTTACTGCCTAATCCCCAAACCTAACAATGGCAGGTGGTCATATGCAGGCTCAGTTGATTCCCCCCTCCCTGCACCCCAATAACAAATACCCATCTACTAGTACCTGTTTGGTTAATATAGTCCAGGTGCTGGGCGGGGTTTAAAGGGGGCTGCTTCTGGCATTTCCTCTTTCTTTTATCTTCAGCAGAGTCAGTGCCAAGAGCACCATTGCGACACTTCTTCCTTTCCACTTCCTTTTCCTCAGAGTCTCTGCCAGGGGGGCTGTGTTTTTGTCTTTTCTTCTTCCTTTTTTCCTCTACTTCAGTAGGGGCACTGGAAAATGAGGCCTTTTTCAGTCGTTTCTTCTTCCTTTCCACTTTCTCTTCTTCCTCAGAGTCACTGCCAGGCAGGCTGGGGGGTTGCTGGGGAAGAGATGCTGCTTCCAGAGCCCGTAATGTGGCCAAGAGCTGGCGGCGCTTGGAACCCTGAGGAAAAACAAGGGATGTGACCACGGGTGAGGAGAATGGGGCCTGGAGGATAAGAAGGGAGATGGGAACCTAATTCTGACACTGGCAGAGGCATCTAGATTAATCCCAGTCAACTTGACCAGCTTGAGTGAAGCCCACCAGGCTCTGAAGAACTTCCAAGTTACCATCCCAACCTCTGGGAGGCTGGAGGGCAAAGAAACCACCCACCCCACTTTCTTCACTGTATAGATGAGAAAACCGGGGTCTTCGGGAGAATGTGTAAGGCCACAAACAACAGAACCACGGCCAGAGACCATGTTATTATCAGGCTTTTGCCTCCAACTAATTGATTTCTTTCTGTAAGAGTTAGGAAGGGGCCTCCCTGGCAGTGCAAGGGATTGAGATGCAGCACTATGAAGCTATCCGCAGCCACTGCAGCACAAGTTCGATCCCCCGCCAGGAAGGTGACCCACATGGCGCAGCAGACCTCTCCTGTCTCACCCACTGCTCCCCTCAGCAGAGTATTTCAGTCAGTCTGCCTGTTCTGCTCCCCACTCTGTCTCCGGTGAATCCTCTCACCCACCCCCACACTTCTGGCCTGTACCCCAGTTCTTGCATGCATAAATAAATAAATCTTTAAAAAAAAAAAGGTGGTTTTTTACAACAAGACGACATGATCACAACTGTGTGTTTATGATGCTTACAGCTCTAGTGTACAGAAGAAGTGAACGGGACAAGCTGCAGCCAGGGAGGCCAGGGACCTGGATTGTAGCAAGGGGTTAGGGAGGTGAAGAGAAGGAAATAAAGTAGGCAGGTTCCATGGTTGGAGGCTGGAGTTTGGCTGAAGGACAGGAAGAACCTGAGGAATTACAGTAACCCCCAACTGTCTACTGTCTACTGTCTGGGAGGACTTTGGGGTTGAAGTCCTACTGGGTGATCCTAAGCCAGGCACTTACCTTGGACGTTCTCAGTACGGCTCTCCACTACCTCTCTAAGAGGCAGTACTGACAACCCTTCACTACCATCCCTTTTCATGCTGTCCAATCCAGCCTCCACATAGCAACCAATGACCTTTTCAAAATGCAAATTCCCAAGAAATCACTCCCTTGCTAAAGCCAATTCCCCGACTTCCCTCTCCCTTTAAAATATGCAAAACTCCCAGTCTACCTCTCCACCTTCAATGGCGTACCGTCTCTAGATCCAGCCGCACACACAGGTAATTTTATGCGTGTGTGACCCTAACGGGGTCTCTCTGGCCCCAGAGCCTTTGGAAGTGCTTTTCCAATCGGGAAAAAAAAATAAATAAATAAGAGCACCCCCCTTTCCCTTCACGAACTTCAACTTAGCAACTTTCTGTCAATGCCGCCTTCATTTCCTTTTGCAAGTTCCGACTCTTCAGTCGCCCGCCGGCGCCCCCAAGCACGGGCCCCCCCAAGCACGGGCCCCCCCCAAGCACCGGCCCCCCGTGCGCCCCGGCACCCCCGGGTCCCTCACCTTGGTTTGTGAAGCTGCAGCGGGCCGAGGCAGAGACGATACAGGCCCGAGGGCCACCACCAGCGGGGCCTCGTCGCCCCACTCCGGCTCCTCAAACATGTGGGTGGGAGGGTCAGGTCGCGGGGTCCCCGCGCCTCTCCACGTGCCAATCGTTTCCACTACAACCTGCCTGTGGCCGGCAGCGGGGGGGGAAAAAAAAAAAAAAAAAAAAAATCCGGAGACCAACGAGTACACGCAGGCGGCTAGAGCGGCCGGCGCGGCGCCCTCAGGACCATCGAGTGGAGACGCTGGCCGGCTAGAGGAGCCGGGGGGGAGGGAGGGAGGGGGGCGCCGGAGGCCCGCGCTGGCCGGAGAGGGCCAGGGGCGGGGCCGGGCGGCGGGCGCGGCCGGACGGGACTTCCCTGGAGAAAGCGCCTCCAGCCCGCGTCCGGGTGAGTGCGGGAGCACCCGTGCCCCTCCCCAAAACGCGCGCCCCGCCAGCCCGTCACCCCCGGCCCGAGTTCCGGGCGGGGAGCGCGCCCCCTCCTCCCCGCGCTGGACCCCATCACCGCCTTAGGCTGTGGACCTCCCCTCCCCGGCTCGGCCCGCGGCGGGGACCCCGGGCTTGCTCCCCGACATTCCTGCGCGAGCTTCTCCCCCCTGGGCCACCGCTGACCTCGCCCCGAGCCGCCTTTCCCGCGCGCGGGGGCACAGTCGGGGACCCCACCGCCGCCCGGAATTCCTCCCCGGAGCCCCCCTGGGGGCTCAGCCCCCGGACTCCCACCCCCAGCGGAGACACTGCCCGCGGCGGGGGCAGCGCGTGGGGCTCACCCCCTCCCCTGCTCCCCCGCAGTCCCCAGGCTTCCTCTCTCCGGGGGCCGCAGAGCCGGGGCGCTGCTATGGACGACATTTTCACCCAGTGCCGGGAGGGCAACGCGGTTGCGGTTCGCCTGTGGCTGGACAACACGGAGAACGACCTCAACCAGGGGTGAGCCGCGCGGGCGGGTGGGGAGCCGGCGAGGACACGCGCCTCTGCGGGGTGGCGCTGCCGTCTGGGGGCGGCCGGCCCGGCCCGGTGTGATGCGTGCTGCGCGCAGCCTGTGGGGGGCAGAGGGTCTCCACCGTGGATGCTGTGTTTGAGCTAAATCTCCACTGCTGAGTAAGTTTCACAGGCAGAGGCTGCAGGGAGCTTTCTAGCCCCAGTAAACGGCACAGGCAAAAGCTGGTAGCCGAGGTATGCAGGGGAGAATGCCTGGAAACTGTCCACAGTTCCATATGGCCCCAAGGTAGGAGACCTCAGTGGGCTTTTGTGGACTGAAATACTGGGTGCAAGTGAAGAAAGCAAGAGCTAAAACTGGAAAGGTCTGCAGGGATCCGCCAGGTCATGCAGGGATATTTAAGCAATAATATCTAAGAACAGGGGTGTAAAGTCATGAGTTTGTCCATGTCAAGTGTCATCTGTGAAGAACAGGTGGTGATGTGAAGAGAGGCAATTGCCAAGCCTATCCTAGAGGTGATGGTTTGGAGTAGAGTGGAGGCAGGTGAAAAGAAAAGTCATCAGAATCCAGGAATTTGGGGGATGGAGAATTGGTGAGACTTGGTGTGGGAAGTCAGGAAGGCCAAGTTCTAGCTTGGTCATGGGTAACTAATGCTTCCTTTTACTGAGAGGGACAAGTCAGATGATGAATTCCAATTTGGACACGTAAAAGTGGCACGACGGTGAGATGGAAATGTTGAGATTGTTGGTTATGCAGGTTTGGATTTCAGGAGAGAGACTTGAAGATACTGTTAGAGTTTATAGAGGATACCTGAAGGTGGAGGTGTTGAGAGTGCCTCAGAAGAGTGGAGGATGCAGAAGGCAGGGGACAAGGTAAAAGGAGCAAGTGGAGGTTGAAGGAGAAACAGGAAAATACATAGTAAAGCACAGAGAAATGAACATTTCAGCGAAGGGGACAATGTCAAGAGTAGTGTGAGCAGGTGAGAGATCTAAGAACTTGAGCACTTTAACCACTGAATTTACAACTAACTGTTCACCTGATTTCTGTGAGGGCTGTTTAGGAGGAAAACAGGTGAAAAGAACCGAACCACACTGGGTTCTTTCATTGAAGGAGTTGTATTGAACACTTCCTATTCCGGGCACTAGACAGGAGCCTGCACTCTAGGCAACTGACTTGTGGCAGATTGAATAGATAGTGAGGAAACAGAGAAAGTGACCATAGACAGGTTGTTTTAAGGTTGGCTGAGACAGCAGCAGTAGTGATGTTGAATCAAGGTGATAGATTTTAACTTTAATTTTTTTTAAGGTTGGGAGAGTTTAGTATTTAGGTTTAAGAGAAGGATCCCCTGTTCTCTTTGTCCAGACTTCGCTGTTCCCATTAGTTGCTATACTATTGCTCCTTCATAATTTGCAGCTATCTGTTAAATTTTTCATTCTTCAAAAGGTGCTCTGATAAAGACAGTGAGCACTGTTCCTGTTGTCAGTGGGGCTATGGAGGCCTAGGTGATGTTGTCCAGTGGGCCTCGAATCTAGGAAGACTTTATTACCAGAAAGTGAAGAGGTGGCATTAGTGAAACTGGAAGGCTTTGGTGCCTTTTGGGGGGATAGGCTTTGGGGGCCTAGTATGCCAAATGGGGGTCTACAGGCTGAATGTGAAGTGGGGGTGAATTCTCTGCAGGCTTCTTTGGGATAAGTCCAGGCCCTCAGGCCTCCAGGGGGCAGGCAGCCTGCTGGCCTGATGGGGATGCGGGGGACGCATAGTATGATGCTGGCAAGTTAGGGCACAAATTGAAGAGTTGGGGGGCAAAACTGATATGTAGAGGAAGGAAGATACCCATCTTTCTGGAAAGTGTTTGGCTATCTGTGTGAGCGGATGAGGGCAGCAGCTGAGGGAAATCATTAGGAAAGGCCACGCCCCTACTGTCATTTGCTGGGTAGGGGTGATCTGGGTTGCCTGCTTTGGTCAGACCCCTGATTAGTTCCAGGCCCCGCCTAGAGCCCCCACACGGAAGTGACCACAGCACTAAGGCATCCGGAGGCTGCTAGCAGAGACCATGGACCGCCCCTTGCTCCACCCCTTGGATCTGCAGTTTAGGACTGGAGGGAATTTCCTTTTATGGCCCCAGGCTGTCAGGCAGGCCCTGCTCTCACCCAGTTGATTTGGGGTTTTTGTACACTTCTTTTACTTTATAAAATGGAAAAGAAACAAAGTAGTTCTCCCTCTCCCCCCAAAAAAAGAAGCTATTCTCATTTTTTTTTTCTGTGTCCAGGATTGTTTTGAGTAGAGGAATCTTGTTTTACGTGGTGCTTTGTTATCTGCCTCATCAGTAATGACTTACCAAAAGCATTTCTCCATTTCATTATAAACCTTTCCAAAACATTTTAATTCCATTCCATATTTAGAACTTCGTTTCACTATTAGAGCCAAACAATAAGCTTATTTTCTCTCCCAAGTTGTGACCTTCGTTCTTCAAGACACCAACACCTCCCCAACATTTACTTAACACCTGTCAATTTATTCTCTCAAGAAGCTTTCAGTGTAATAGACAATACAGCCCATGAACAGATTTTTACAATCCAGAGTGACAAGTACTGTATTTGGAGGTGGGGGGTGGTGGTGGTGGTGGTAAAACATGCTGTGCAAAACAGAAAGGACAGATGCCACAAAAGGGGCACGGGGGAAACCAGATGAATGAGAATGCTGCCATTTAATGAGAAGGTACTCCAGGGAAGAAAGGCTGGTGGGCGATGGTGGGGAAGATGTGAATCGGGGCTCTCACATGATGGTGGTTAGTTGGGTTGAAAGCCGAGGCGTCGGTCTTACTTGGACAGCTTTGGGGTTACTAGCTTGGGTGAGAATCAGTCTCAGAGAGGCAGATTCCCACTGTCTCAGTGACCACTGCCCCTTTCTCAAAGGGATGATCATGGCTTCTCCCCCTTGCACTGGGCATGTCGAGAGGGCCGCTCTGCTGTGGTCGAAATGCTGATCATGCGGGGGGCACGGATCAATGTGATGAACCGCGGGGATGACACTCCCCTGCACCTGGCAGCCAGTCATGGACACCGTGATATTGTACAAAAGGTATGTATGACCCCTGCCCCCATGTCAGGCATGCCTAGAGGTGAGGCATAATGTACTGAAGGGTATGGACACTCTTCTCCCTCCTGATGTGCCCCCCAAACCTGTCTCTCCTGACTACCTTTTGCCTCTTCTGTTTTGCCATGGGGACCAGCTGCTACAGTACAAAGCTGACATCAATGCAGTGAATGAACATGGGAATGTGCCCCTACACTATGCCTGCTTTTGGGGCCAAGATCAAGTAGCAGAGGTGAGTACTCAGGCCTGGAACCCCAGGGTGGGTGAGCAGCTGACACTCACAGGACTGTGCTGCATCTGCATTCATGGTTGGCTATGAACACTGTGGAAGTAGCAAGGGCCCTCATCACAACCATTTTTTTTACTCCAGGACCTGGTGGCTAGTGGGGCACTTGTTAGCATTTGTAACAAGTATGGAGAGATGCCCGTGGACAAAGCCAAGGCACCCCTGAGAGAACTTCTCCGAGGTCTGTCCCTCAGCCCCAGCTTGTGACCTTTTCTTTGACCACTCTCCTCCTCTCCCCTTTCCCTACCACACAGCTTACAGGCATGACTGTTTGTTTTTCTTCCCCAGAGCGGGCAGAGAAGATGGGCCAGAATCTCAACCGTATTCCTTACAAGGACACATTCTGGAAGGGGACCACCCGCACTCGGCCCCGTGAGTCAGTCATGAGAAGAAGGGTGGTAACAGGGGATGATCCTAGGCCCCTGGGGCTGGGTTAGGGGAAGCTGGGTTCCTGACCTGCTCACACTCTCAGGAAATGGGACTCTGAACAAACACTCCGGCATTGACTACAAACAGATCAACTTCATGGGGAAGCTCAACGAGAATCACTCTGGAGAGGTGACCCCTACCCTTTATGTCCTTCCCTCCCCACGACCCCATAAATTAACCTGCTGTGCACCTGTTTTAAGTTTCTCCTCCAGCTAGTGGGCAAGAAAGCATTGACCTCAGCTAAAAGCCTAATAACCCTTACCTGTCCCTCAGTTATGGAAGGGCCGCTGGCAAGGCAATGATATCATTGCGAAGGTGCTGAAGGTTCGAGACTGGAGTACAAGGAAGAGCAGGGACTTCAACGAGGAATGTCCCCGGCTCAGGTGGGACAAGGCTTAAACTGGAAGCTGTTGTTCCCATGGAGCCCTAACCAGCACCCAGATCTTTTTTGCTGAGTCAGCCAGGGATACTGTCTCTCCCTCCCAGGATTTTCTCGCATCCGAATGTGCTCCCAGTGCTAGGCGCCTGCCAGTCTCCACCTGCTCCTCACCCAGTCCTCATCACACATTGGATGCCATATGGATCCCTGTACAATGTACTGCATGAAGGCACCAGTGAGTAGGGGATACCAGATTTCATTGGGTTGGGGTTAAGGGATTCGATGGGAAGGTCACGTAAGACTTTCATCTCCTTAGATTTTGTTGTTGACCAGAGCCAGGCCGTGAAGTTTGCACTGGACATGGCAAGGGGCATGGCCTTTCTACACACACTAGAGCCCCTCATCCCACGACATGCACTCAACAGCCGTAGTGTAATGGTGAGATCACGTCACTCCTGGCCCAGATCCTTGGAAGCCCTAACTAGAACAGGACTTACCTCCTTCCACTTATCTATCTTTTTCTCAGATTGACGAGGACATGACTGCCCGAATCAGCATGGCTGACGTCAAGTTTTCCTTCCAATGCCCTGGGCGCATGTATGCACCTGCCTGGGTGGCCCCCGAAGGTAAGTGAGGGCATCGTGTTGGGAGGTAGAGAAAGGTCAGTTCAGTAGTAATGGAAGAGACAGGATAAGCAGCAGGAATATATAAGTCCCATCCCTCCAGCTCTGCAGAAGAAGCCTGAAGACACAAACAGACGCTCGGCAGACATGTGGAGTTTTGCAGTGCTTCTGTGGGAGCTAGTGACGAGGGAGGTACCCTTTGCCGACCTCTCCAACATGGAGATTGGAATGAAGGTAAGAGCTTAACTGTATACTGTGTTGTGGAGAATGATGATGGTGGTGACAAATGTTGTGGGACTAGGATTTTGCCACATTTGTTTAAATATATAGTAATCCTGTCCTGAGCGCTAGAGAACTCTCCCAACATGAGACCACCTTGTTTTTCCTTCTGTTTACAGGTGGCGCTGGAGGGCCTTCGGCCTACTATTCCACCAGGCATTTCCCCCCATGTATGTAAACTCATGAAGATCTGCATGAATGAAGACCCTGCTAAGCGACCCAAGTTTGATATGATTGTGCCTATCCTGGAGAAGATGCAGGACAAGTAGGGCTGAAGGGTCCTGTGTAAACTCCAGAGGTGTCAGGACAGAGTTAGGGGAGTATGCCTCCCCGAAGCAGCAGGCCTCTGGCTGCCTCCCCTGTCTCCAGTCATGGTACTACCCCAGCAATGGGGTCCATCCCCTGCCCCCATCCCTACCACTGTGGCCCCAAAAGGGGCTGGGCTCAGAGCTTTGTCACTTGCCACACGGTGTCTCCCAGCATGGGAGAGATCAGCCCTGCCTGTCACAATAAAGTTTATTATGAAAACAGGCTGGTGTGGGGACAAGGGGGCAGACAAGTACATTTAGGTTGGGTGGCTCAGGTGAAGTAGTGCGGCTTCTTCACATTGATGCCATACTCGCTGAGGGCAGGGGTCAAGTCCTCCATGGTTAGAGTATACTTGCGGTCCTGAGGGAAGAGGGAAGAGGACTGGCTGAGCACAGGAATTCCAGACTTCAATCCCAGCTGGGTGACCCTGAGTAGGTCTTTCACCTCCCCTAAGACTTAGTTTCCCCAAAGGGGTTTCAGGATAAACTAAGCCTCCACTGCTGTGGGAAGTAATTATTGCTTCCCACATTGATTCAATGAGCCTCCCCTCACACCTTGCTTTTGCTTCGGGAGCTGCCAGAGGCTGTGCCCTTCATTTTGCAGTGCTGTAGGGCATCGTTGGCAATATCTGAGATGAATTTCTGGGCAGCTAGAGAGATGAGCCGAATTCTAGAGGAAAAAAACTGTTATGAGAGAGAGATGGACAACAAACTCAATACAAGTACCCCAAACTAACCTAACCAGAGTTTACTCACATGCGTGGGTCAGAGGCCTCAAAGCCAGCACGGTTCAGGTAGTAGCCAGTCACTGCATCTGGGATCTAAGAAATCAAGTAGACAACTGTCAGTGGGAGCCCCTGTGCACTGCTGAGCTAACAGAGGAGGGAAATGGAGGACAGGCCTGGCTATCAGGAAGCTCGCAGTCTGGGAGGGCAAAGGGAATAAATCACAAGAGCTGGTAGGGGAGTAATACAAGAAGAGGATGCTGGAAATCCGGGTGTTGGTGTGACAGCACGCCAATTGCCTTGTTCAGGCGGAAAGCCCACCGTAGGCGTGTAATCCTCCAGCTGCATGAGGAAGTCCACCAGAGGCGTGCTGGACACCACCGGCTTCACGTCTCCGTTGGCCGCGCTCGGCAATACGTAAACCCCGTTAGACATGGCCCCCTCTGGGGGCGCCACGCCGCCCGCCGACACGGGAGCTGGAGGAGAAACAACCAACTGAGGCACGGCAGCGGGAGACGCACGGCCCCCGTGAAGTCTGCCTCGATCCCTCTGCCCCCGCCCGCCGCTGTGCCCGCGCCCGGGGAGCTGCCCTCACCCTCACCCGTCCCGGCCCTCACCCGCCCCGCGCCGCTCGGCCGGCTCCCCGGCCCGCGCCGCCACGGGTCCCGTGCCCCCTGCCGCGGCTCCAGCCCCAGGCCCCCCTGCTGTCCCCGCGGGGCTGGCCTTGTTCTCCGCAGCAGCGCCGGCGGGCAGCGCGGCGGGGGCCGAGACCGCGGGCGCCGGGCCCGGGGCCGAGGCGGCGGAGGCCGGCGCCGCCTCGGGGTCCGCGCCGGAGCCGCTGCAGCTCATCGGGCCGGTGGGAGAGGCGGCGAACAGAGCCGCTTCCGCTTCCGCTCGCGCTACGCACACGCGGCTGACGTCACGCGCTCGCGACTCGCCCCGCCTACGTCAAGTGCACGCCTTGTCTGGCTTCCCGCCGGCGCCTCCGCCCCCGCGGGCCGCCCCTGGCGGGTGTCGGTGGGTGATTAGACCGAGGCTTGGAGGCCGCCAGCGTCGCGGCCGTTACCCCGCCCCGCCTCCGGTCGGGAGGGGACACGGGAGCTGTCCCCCGGGAGGGGAGCCCCCGGGAGGGGAGCCCGGTGCGTCGCGGACTCTCTCCTGCGGCGCCGGGACTTCTCACTGAGCCCTGAGCCCAGAAACTCATCGACCCAGGTCCCCCCGACCCCGCGATGCCTGCCGGACCCCATCCTTTCCGGCTCCCCTGTGTAACCTTTCAGGTGCTCGTGGTGAAGCTGCAGAGTCCCCTCCCGGCCAGCCGCCCGCAGTGAGGGCTCAGGGCCAGGGGCGCTTCAGCCTGAGAAAACGTGCGCGAGACTGAGCCGAGGCGTGGGGTTTTCAATCCAGCAAACATTTATTTAATTCCCATTTGCCAATCTTGAGCTAGTGTCTGGAATACAAAGTCACGTAGGACGAGGTTCTAGTCCTCTAGGCACCGACGGTCTTGGAAAGGGAGGTAAACTGGTAATTTCAATACTCTATGGGCGTTGCGTGCGATGCTAGAGGTAGAGACAGTGTGCAGTGCAAGGGCGGAAGGAACTAGCATTTACTGCCTACTTCTGTGTGTCAGGTACCCTCATCAACTTTATTCCAGTTAATTATTCCCTGATTACTGTGAGAAGCAGGTATTTATATGCCCATTTAAGATGAGAAGACTCAAGGAGATTAATTTGCTTGCCCAAGACTCTCTCCTAGTCTTTAGCAGAACCAAGAGTCAAATGGATTTGATTTCAAAAATCTGGCTTTCTGCAGTATCAAAATTAACTCGCTAAAGGGAACTGAAAGGTTCACAGAGAAGGTGACTTCCGAGTTATATACTTGAACTCTAGAAGGCACTTGGGCCAAGGGGAATCAGGGTGAGTATTGAGACAGAATATCTTGAGCAAAAAAAAAAAGCAGAGAAGACTAAATTATTTGTTACTCAAGAACAAATAGCAAGCAATGGAGCAGGTTTGTGAGCCAGGAGAAAAAACCTGAACATTAGCCCAGTAATATTAGCAGTCTTAATCATGTCAGTAACTTGATGGGATTCTGAAAGGTGGCTTGGGAAAGGGCAGGAAGTAAGGACACGTAAGAGCCTCCTACATTTCAGAGGAGAGAGAATATGGCTATGCTAATGTGGTAGCAGTGGCGATGGAGAGAAGCAGATGAGTTCTAGATTATACTTAGGAAATATAGTTGTCAGGACTTGTGGATTGACAGAGAGATATTTAATAAGAGATAAAACCAGTAGGACTGGTAAGGTGATTGAAGGTGGTGGCTGCGAGAGGTGAAGGAAATGGTTATCTAGAATAACACTTCGGTTTCTGGCTTGGTTGGAAGAAGTATTCTGGGAAATATCATTTACCAACCAAGTAACCCCCCAAAAAGAACTGGGATTGGGAAAGAGGGAAAAGCGTTGAGTATCACACATCTGGTGAAAAGTCCAGTGCAGTGAGATGGTGATGGCTGTGGATGCCAGTGATTGGTTTGTTCCACAGGACAGTGTTCCAGGGGCAGAATGAGTAATGAAAAAGACGAAGGGTGGAGCAACAAAGTATACCAACATTCAGTGCAAAACCCAAAGAGGAGAAAGAGGTATTGGCTAGAGAAGGAGAAATTAAACCTTAGAAGCTAAGGCAGGAGAGGGAGTGGGGATTCTGACATAGTTCAGAAAGCAAAGATTGAGAAATGAACACTGCGTGATACAGCAGGGAGACCATTTTTTCTGAGTGTCAGGAGGGAAGAGTAAAAAAGTAAGAGCAGAGGTATCATTGCAACGAATTGAGGAGCAAACAAATAAAAGATTATACAAAGTGTAGACAACCAGGAAAACCTGGTTGAAAAGACAAGCAGTGGGGTAGAGAGCAGGGAAACTCCCGAATAGTACTAGTTAGAGTAACTGTAGAGGAACATGAGGCAGGAGTAAGGGAGACCTGAGTGTGCTGGTGCAGGGTAGGGCTGGGAGGGAAGGTAAGCTCACAGCATTTCAGGGTTAGGGAGATAAACTCTCAGCAGCAGGTAGTTGGGGGTCAGCAGGGCTTCCAACAGTGCAGAATAAGTGACCCAGCCACAGCTGAGATGGGCCAGGCCCACTCCCTTGGCAGGAAAGGGTCAAGGGTTGATCAGTGTCTTCAGCAGAGCTGGGAAGTTGGGAGTTCCCCAGCCTGTCACAGGATCCCAGCCAGGGCCAGAGCAGAAACCCTCACCCTGCACTTCTTCATTCAAACAGGACTCATGGCAGCCACGGGTTACCTAGGGAGAAAGTGAGCTCAGACCCGGGCCTGCTTATACCAGTAGTAGCAGGATATACCCCTCTTACCCTGTGTTCACATCCTAGAGGCCATCCCACCCCATCAGAACTGCCCTCAAGTTCATATTAGCATTCTGTACTCATGAAAATGTCCACACCCCTCCCTACTACACTCACATCAAAGAGTCCTTCCCCACGCTGCTTGTAGAGTCTTGGGTTGAGGAAGCCAAGAGGGGGGCGGCCATTGAGGATTCTATGTTCATTTATCAGGGATAGGAGTCCTCCAAACACTGGAGTAGAGGCCTGCAAGGGTGAGAGTACAGATAGAGGTTAAGAGTTCAAAATGATTGGACTTTGGGGGAGAGGTGTTTGAAGGGATCAGAAGTCTCTGAGGAGTCAGAGGTTTGGGGTGCAAAGTCTTGGGGGGGTAAAGGGTGAGGGTAGTTCCTGAGCGGCAGTTTGAGCCAGGTTGATTCTCACCGAGGTACCCGACACCCATGGAATAGGCACGCTGTTGCTGACCACCCAGTAGCCATCAGAGAGTGCGGCCACATCTGGGTAGGCACGGCCCGTGACATTGAAGTAACTGGATGGTGGCAAATGGGGACTGGAGTTCAGGTATTTGGTTATAGCTTCCTCCTGAAAGGTATTGTGAAGAGAACACTTGTCTGTGATCTTGCCAGCAGTCTTCTGATCTAGGGACTCGGCCCGCTTCAGCCATACAAACATAGATATACCTGGTATGAAGGCTGCGGAAACACATTGCTGAAGCCACCGCCACTGATATAGTCAACAACCTCATTTGTGACTCGGAAAGGATTCTGGAAGGATGTGCCTCCCACCGTGGTGACATAGGGACTGAGGACAGAAAATAGCATTCAGATGATAGGGGAATCCATGGAGATCTCAAGAATATATGGGGAGGAGTGAGTGTGGCCCAGGTCTTGCTGAGAGAGCTGGACTCTGTGGAAGCCTATCCTTGGGATGATTGTACAGACTTTTCTCTGCAAAGCACCCATCAGCTCTCCCACTAAAGTGCCTGGGCACTGAGGGGGAACACTGGGAGCTGCGTCCTACTCAAGGGCCTTGGCGCCTGACCGGCAGGCAGAAGAGTGGGCTGTAGAAACCGGGGCAGCTACAGCTGAGAGCTGAGCCACCTGGCAGATCTGATGGCTTCGAGGCAGAGTTTCCAGATCATGAGGACACAGATGAAAGGTTGGTGGTCACAGGTCAGGGTCAGCTGAGGTGCTTACCTGGAGGCAGGGAAGCTGGGGCGGAATTGGTGTCTTCCAGAAACAGACCAGCACCCAGCCCCACTGTCACCTGGAAGAGAGCCCAAGGGTCGCACTCAGATAAACTGATCAGAGCTTGGTGTTTGGATTTAGATGTCAGAGAGGGAGTTCAAGTCTTAGTGTGACTGCGAGAGTTCAGAGTTTAGAGGTCAGGTCAGTGGTCCCACCTGAGTTTAGATTATGAGTCAGAGGTAAGGTTCAGGGGCCCCTGTGCAGCAGGGAGGTGTGTGTGTGTGGGGGGGTGGAGGTGGGAAGGCTGGGGACTGGCCAGCCAGGTTGCATGGTTGGGTGGAGAGTCAAGTGTAAGAGTAGGAGTCACCTGAGGCAAAGAGCAGGGTCAGACCCCGAGCCGCAGCCTTCATGAACTCGGTGTTGACCCGCTGCATGTAGGCGGTGCTGAGGGAGTCCTCGTCGTCGCCGTAGCTCACGGTGTGCACGTGCGGCAGGGCCGACTCGTTGCTGAGCAGCAGGAGCCACTGCAGGAAGGGCTCTTGTGACTCGTGCCGGCCTGGGAAGAGGGGGGCACAAGGGCCGTCATTTAAGGGTTGTCAGGATCTCCTCGTTCAGGCAACTCCCTTGAGGGAGCAGGGATCAACCCTCACTCCACCCGCTCTCCCCACCAGCCAGCCCCCTGGGCAGTACCGGGGTTGCTGTAGACCCAGGTGGAGATGTTGGCGCCAGAGCTCATCAGGTACTCCACATCCAGGCTGGCCTCGATCCCGGCCCGGCCCCGGCCCTGTGTCCCCACCACATGGGCTACTGAGGCTTGGTGTGCAAATCCTCCTCCAAAGAGGCGCATGAATTCTGCCAGGTCGGAGTTATGGAAATACTGCTCCAGGAACTGTGGAGCGAGGCAGAGCAGAAGTCAGAGGCCCAGCTGCAGCCCTGAGGGCAGGGCCGGGATCCATCCCAGGTTGTAGGATAGGGAATGAAAGCCCAGGGGTTAGGTTAGAGTGACCCCCAAGCTGGTAGGTTACCTCAGGGAGGTGATGAGGACCCCGGGGCTCTCTGATGGCTCACCTGGGCACAGGCTTGGCTGTTGTTGGTGCTACCAGAGCCCACATCTTGGGCTGTCAAGTTGTATCGCTCCCGGATCACGGATGGGGTCACCCCCAGGTGCAGGCCAACAGCCTCTGCCACCTGTGGCTTAGGACGTTGCCTCAGAGATGATGTGGGAGGAAAGCGGTGCAGCCCCCCCACTGTGGGGTTGGAGAGGAGAACCTTTTAGACTCCAACGCTCATTTTACTACCCCAACCCCCATGGCGTCTAAACCTCTCAGTCCCTGGCTCTGCCTGCCCCCACCCCCACCAACCCCACTGTGTGTTACCAAAGTCCACATGGGGGGCCAAGGCCTTCGGGAGCTGGTAGGGATGTGGGGACCTTACAACATGGGTCTCTGCAGGTCCCCCCACATAGCGATGAAACTCAGCCCCAGAGAGCAGCAGCTCTGCCTGTCTGGAGGTCAGAGATCAGAGAACAGAGATCAGAAAGCATGGCCCAAAGCCGAGGAGCTGCCTGCACACCACCGGGCAGTTAGTGGTCTCCCATGCGTTAACTCTGCCCCAAAAGCGCCCTGCAAGCTCTCAGCTCCCTCCCATTGGGTGACTTGTCTCCCTGATGGGATGACTGGTTCCCTCCACAGAACAGTTATTCCCTCTCACCGGACATTGAGCCAGCAAGTCAGAAAGTCCTGTGTGATCACTGAGTGACAGTTCCGGGCTCCAGCCGCCAAGAGCCATTTTTGGACCGTGCGGAGGGTAAGTGGTGATGGCTGCACCAGTTCAGCTACATCCTCTAGGGTTAGGTATTTTCCTGCAAGGATTCAAAAGAGGCTCTTGCCTTCATTCATTGCTTTCCCAGTTGCCCCTTTTGGACTTCAACGCAGACACATTGAGATTTCCCAGGGAGATTTCTCCCAGTGCAGAGTCTTGAGCCATGAGTAGGAACTTGCTAGCAAAAAGATGGGCTGTGCATGTGCAGGCTCTGTTTGGGGGCCAGGAGAAGACAGACTTGGAATGCCATGGCCAGGAATATGGATTTATCCTAAAGGCTGGTAGGTTGCAAGTGCTGCTACAGCATGCATGGCCATGATTGTGAAAAACAAATGAGGTTAGTAAATTAAAATTTCCGTTTAAATTTTATTTCCAATAAATATTTTCAAAACTTACAGAGCCAAGTATAAGATAACATCTAATTTAACTCGAATCTTCGTACCTGTTGATTTTAAGCTCAACATGATACCAAGTCGCTATCTTTCTGCATGGGGCCCTGTACCCTAGTGCTCACCTATTGGGTGAATCAGAGACTGCCACCCACACCCCGCACCCCCCCGCCCACACACACACTCCTTCCCAACCATTGAGGGCTTCAAGTAGCAGAAGGACAAAACCCAGTTTGTCTGTTGGAGCAACATGATGACTGTTTTGGAGCAGAGTGGAAAATACAGTGTGGAGTAGAGTGGAGAGAAGAGACTGCAGACCAGCTGGGCAGTGGGTAGCAGTCTGGGTGAGAGGAGTAACTGAGTTATGAGCAAGTAGGTATCGTGAGAATCAGACTATACCAACGGCTATTTCAACAGTGGAACTGCCAGTTTCAGTATCTGACAGAGGAGGAAATGAGAATGGATTTGAGGATGGGGAGAAATCTGAGCTGTATGTCCCATAATAGATTCTACTTCCCCATTTGTTTAGTGGCCAATAAAAAGTGGTGGCGAAAAATAAATGACTGGATCAAGAAGATATGGTATATACACACAATGGAATATTATTAGGCAATCTAAAAAGATAAACTCACGCCATTTGCAGCAACATGGAGCTAGAAGGGATTATGCTCAGTGAAATAAGACAGAAGGAAAAAGAAAAATATTGGATGGTTTCACTTATAGGAGGAATATAGGGGAACCAAATAAGGGACCAGGGAAGAAATAGTAACAATAAATAAAAAAGAATGAACAGGCAACTATAAATCACAGACATTCTGCAGGGATAAAAACGGGTGGGAAGAGCCCAAGGGACTCTCGTGATGGTGCACGGGTGAGTTGGTGGAGGGAATTCTATGGGGACTACACCTGAGAGGAGAAAGCAAACATTGTACAAAAATAAACAAAGATGTAAAATAAATAAATTATATTAAAAAATATAAAAAATTAAAAGTAGGAGCACAATATGAATCGCTAAGTCTGTGTCTTAACCACATGAACTTGCAGCTTTAGTCTGATGAACACAGATGGAAAGTTTTGGAGAAAAGAATGTGAGTTAATTTTGGATAATTTAGTTCCAGTTTAATGTTTTACAGAAACTCTTCAATGAGTCACGGCCATTTGTCTGTCCTGTAACACCCCCTCACAGGCATGACCCTCACATGAGCAGCATCATCCCATGCTTAGCCCAGCTCCGTGTCCCTCTACTGCATCTCAAATTCCACCCCCATTCCCGACAAGCACCGTAGTAAGGAGAACCAGGATCCGACACAGCCTGCACCAGCTCAGAGAGTCGCTCCAGGTTCTGCTGTCTCAGGGCAAAGGTCAGACTCAGCTCTTCCTGAGGGTCTGCACGGCCCAGGGATACCCATCCTGGGGGTAGCCTGCAGGGCCAGGGGTCAGGAACATGGTCACCGTTAGGGTGGGGGTGGGAAAAATTAGTCACGGTGAGGGGCTGAGACCTTGGGTTGGACCCCAAGGCAGACGTGGCTCCCAGGGAGCGTGGTAGGGGACTGAGTCTGAGAACCCGAGGATAAGACTATGGAGTGGGTACTAGGATCTGGTAGGGGGGTGCGGGGGGCTAGGACCAGCTGTGTGGGGGCAGGGTGGCACGGGGAAGGGGGAGGTCAGTACTGAGTCAACTCACGTCCGCTGCTGGTCGGGTTCCGGGCTGTAACTGCATTTGGCGGCAACAGCAAGGGCCAGGACCCCTAGGAGGCTGCAGGGGTGGCAGGTGGGTTTCAGCAGGAGCTGGAATGTCACTGTGTTCCCACCCTCTGATGTGTACTCCCTCCAAAGTGCTCCCCTTTGCCCAGGGACCCCTAATTTCTCACCAGACTCGCTGTTCCATTCCACCTTTCTGCAGATCGGCTATCATGTGACGGATCACATGAGCCCTATATTCCACCAGCACCCGCAGCCTGGAAACTGCTGACGTGCTGGCTCCTCCCTCAAAAGGGTGGTCCCGAAGGCTGGGCTGCTGGCGGGTGGGCGGCCGCGCGGATTCTCGATGTGGCTTGTCTAGTACTGGGTAAGCCCGGGCTCCGGAACTGCTCTGAGTCCAGCCAGGTCACCACCGGGCGAAGGGGAGTGCGTAAGAGGGGCCTCTGCTCTTCCCAGCCGTTCGTTACCACGAAGTCACAACCTCTTGCGGCCGAGGTGTCTGCATTTAGAACATGTTACAAGTGCTCTGCCGGCCGGGGCTCTGCGCGCATCTCCAGGGATAAAGCAGACAGTGGCTCAGCCGGGAGGCTGATGTGGCCAAGGCTCGCCAACGGGAGCCTGTTACAATATGGTTCTGTAGTGACCCAGCACCAACAGGTAAACCACTTGCTGCTCTCGAATCTACCCGTGGAGAACTCTCCCCACCTAATCACTCCCTCTCTACGTCATTGTCACCAGCAAGGCCCCTGCCGTCTGCCCTCTCCGTCCTCCCGCCTTGTCAGAGGGCAGGGTCAGCTGCGAGGAGAGCTGCTCTCAGTCTCAGCTCCCGCTCCCATTCCCATCCTGGGTGCGCCTGTGCTCCCCACCCCGTGACCGCTCAGGTGCCCACGACGTGTCAGCTCTCTTCCCATCACCCCACCGTCCCTGCGGCCCCCACAGAACAGAGCCACACACTGGATACAAACTGCAGTTTATTAAGGCTCCAGAGTGAGAATTGGCACTTGGTTCTGGGCAGGGGCAGGGGTGTCAATGGAACCCAAAGGAGCTGGGCTCATACAGGTTGGAGGGACTTTCCCCATCTTCCCAACCCCCCAATAAATAAAGTCTGAGCTCCATCTCAGGGTGCTGACACAGGGCAGGAAGCCCTCACTGAGGAGAACTGAGGGCTGCTGGCTCCTTCATATTTCTCCCCTCACTGGACCTGGCCACAGGTCAGTGCCCAATAGGACTCTGCAGTGCTGGCACTGATGGGACCAGGGTAAGAAGTAGGACCTGCCCCCCTGGAGGAGTTTGGAGTGGGGAGCTGGCCTCCCCTGTGGCCAATCATGGTCCGAGGCTGCCCAGGGCAGGCTCAGATGGGGCCTGCATTGGGGACACTGTGCGCATCCCAGGTCGGGGCCCAGCCTGGGCCACAGCTAGATGTGCAGCTCCGTGTCATCGGGCGGCTCCAGTCCAGACTCTGTGCTGAGTGCTGAGGCTGAGGGGCCCTGGGCCACTCCAAATGGTGAGACAACGGGTGAGCGAGCAGCCAGAGGAGACAGTGATGGGGAGAAGCTGGGTGACATGGCAGCTGAGGACAGGGAGCCTTCATGACTGATTGGGGAGCGGTGAGAGGCTGGTGGAAAGATGGCCCGTGTTGCAGCTGTGTTGGCTGGCTTGGGTGGCACAGACTTGGCTCCTGGGTGGGCTACGGCAGTGATGAGGGGTGGGGGGTCAATACGGGGAGCAGGGAGGCATGGCCGAGCTTCATCCTTGAGCCGAGCAATCTCTGTGAAGACGCTGGCCAGCGGCTGGAACTGAGGGCACCAGCTCAGCAGGTAGTCCCAGTTGTAGCTGCCACGGAGTTCCTCCTCGCCAGCCACAATGGCTGTCAGGGCCCCTGCCACACATGGCTTGCCATCTGCTGGGAAGCCATAGTCCCCAGTGGGTGCGGGGCTCAGGCCACAGCCCCCTAGGAAGGCCGTGGCCGTGGCCGTGGGACCCTCTTCCCGGTACAGAGAGGCTCCTGCACCTGGCAGCAGCAGCCCTGTCTTGCGGCCTTTATACCAAGTGTCAGGGGCAGGTGGCTCGCAGGATGTGTCACTCAGTCCATCTGCATCCTGCTGGATGCCTGAGTCGGGGCCACGGGCTGCCAGGGAGGAGGCCACACTGGCTACGCGGGGGAACTCGTTGATCATGCGGATCTCATCATCCTCTGCAGCCTCTGCCGAGCCTCGGCCACTTGAGTGTGAAGGGTCGAGGGAGCCGCCACGGGGGTAGGGCCCTCCAGCTCCTGGCCCA
The DNA here is from genome assembly GCF_014898055.3 of Talpa occidentalis. Taxonomy (NCBI): domain Eukaryota; kingdom Metazoa; phylum Chordata; class Mammalia; order Eulipotyphla; family Talpidae; genus Talpa; species Talpa occidentalis. The sequence continues at coordinate 34,607,546 of NW_023603184.1, forward strand.
CCGTAGCTGGGGAGAGTCTGGTGATACAGATGCTCTGAGGGCGGTGGGCTGGGTGGCTCTCGGCCCAGCTTCTGTAGGGTTCCACTGGGCAGAGGTGCTGCCTGTGACATAGGGCCGGGTGCCGCCTCAGCCTTGCGGCTACGCGCCCGCACCAGCCCGAGAACCAGGGCTGCCAATGCAAGGACCACCACAACTCCCAGGGAGGCCGCCACAGCCCCCACCAATAGCAGGTTGAGGTCAGGCGCCAGGCCCAGTGCAGTGTGGGTGATATCCACAGTCACGGGCACTGTGGCACTCCGGGAACCGGGCAGAGGGCCCCGTGCCACCACCTCTAGCCTCAGCTCCCGTGGTGCCTCACGCCGGGTCCGACCCCCACCTCCAGAAGCACCTGTTCCGCTGCCTGGTGCCTGACTGTCCACCCGCAGGTACAGGGCACCCGTAGTCTGGTTGATACCAAAATAGGGGGAAGAAGTAACAAGGGAGTAGAGCACCAGGCCATCAGCACCTCCATCCTCGTCTGTGGCCTGCACATGACCCAGGCTGTGGCCGCGCCGGGCACCTTCTGGCACTTGGAAATGGAAAGCTGGAGCCAGGAACACCGGGTCATACTCGTCCTCACCAGTCACCAGCACTGACACGGTGACTGAGGCTGAGAGATTCCCAGCGTCAGCAGCACCCACCAGCAGCTGGAAGCTTCCCGTGTGCTCGTAGTCAAAGGCCACTCGTGCCCGCAACTCCCCTGTTGAGCTGTTCAGTGCGAATGCCTCTCGGCCGTCGGGCCCCAGCCCAGACTCCAACAGGCTGTAGCGGAGTCTCCCAAAAGTCCCGGCATCCCCGTCAATTGCATGCAGTGTGGTCACAAGAGTGCCTGGAGGCTGGTTCTCAGCCAAGCTGGTGCTGAGCAAGCTCAGGGGGAAGGCTGGGCCGTGGTCATTCACATCCTGGACCTCGATGGTCACTGGTGCCAGAGCAAAGTGTGTCCCAGCAGGGTCAGCAGCCTGCACGACAAGCTGGTGTTGAGCCTGGCTCTCACAGTCCAAGGGTTGAGCCAATCGCAAGGCACCTGAGCCCTCATCCAGCTCAAAGAGCCCTAAAGGGTCACCTGAGCTGAGCTTGAAACGCACGAGACCATGTGGGCCCGGGTCTGCGTCAGAGGCCTCTACATGCAGCAGCTCAGCTCCCACAGGCGTGTCCTCGGGTACCGCCACGCGGTAGGATGCTCGGGTGAAGACAGGTGGGTTGTCGTCGACATCCAGCACGGTGACTGTGACGGGCACGGCTGAACTTCGAGGTGGCTGCCCCCGGTCAGCTGCAGCCACAGTTAGGTTGTACTGGGTTAGGCTTTCAAAGTCTAGAGGTTCAAGCAACACCAGGCAGCCCAGCACCTGGGGTCCTAACCCACCACCCTCCCCAGTCTCAGCCAGCCGCGGTTCCAGCTGGAAAACTCGGCCCCGGTTGCCACTAACGATGCTGTAGTCCACAGTGGCATGGCTCCGGCTCCCGTCAGCATCTGTGGCCTCCAATGTGAGCAGAGTGGAACCGGGGGGCAGATCCTCAGTCACAGCCACGCGATAATGAGGCAGGGTGAAGCTTGGGGCATGGTCATTCTGGTCCTGCAGCTGCACATGCACCGTGGCTTGCGCCGCCCGGCCGGGCATCCCGTGATCTCGTGCTTCCAGCACCACATCTACCACTCCTGGCCCCTCATGGCCCAAGGCCACTGTTCCCACTGTTGTGAACAAGGTCCCTGAGAGAGGAACAGAGAGAAACATGCATTCAGCAGAGGCTGTTGTGGGTGAGCAGAGGAGTGACCCTTCAGGACCCCGACACACAGGGAAGGTATGGAATGGCCTCCAGGACTCGGGGGATGGCATCCAGACATGCAGTCAGGACAGGACTTAAAAGAGACAAGGGAAGAACTCCCCTATCTCAGTCAGAGATGCAGGAGTTCAGAGTTTGGGCAAGAAATTCTAGGCATGAGCTCAGAATATGGCCCAACATAGTCAAAGATTAGGGAGAAGATCCTGGAAGGACTCACCGTTGTTGGGGTCAACACTGAAGCCCTCAGCAGGGGAAGCCAGGTGGTAGGAGATGTGACCGTTGGCCCCTGAGTCCCGATCAGTGGCAGAGACGGAGAAAATGGCACTGCCCGGGGGGGTGTGCTCGAGCAGCGTTACCTGAGATATGAGGACAAGCGTTTATGGCCAAGCTTCCCAGCTGCCCACTCAGTCCATGTTCTGCAGTTTGGCCCCATAAGCCTGGCCTGGTAGCTGTTCAGGTGTGGGGCCCGTACTCATCAGTTTTCAAACAAACAAATAATAGTGATAAAACCACAAATGCGCAGCTAGCTACAATTCTGTACCTACACTGTTAGCCACGTTTAACAGGACTTAAAAACTTGTATTCCCCCATTTCTGGGCACAGGATTCAAACTGGACACAGGATATGGAAGGCTGGTTTGAGATGGGAGGTAATCATCCCCAGAGCCCATGCCCAGACCACCCTGAATGTCCAGCACACTCCAGATGCTTCTATAGCCTCATCATTTTCCTCCAACATGAACGGCCCTGGGCCCAGGTTGGGGAACATCCAGGGGCACCAGTACCTGGTAGAGGCTCTGTGAGAAAGCAGGTGCATTATCATTGACATCCTCCACAAACACTGTGAGGTTGGCACGGCCCTGGTGAGGCCCATCGTGTGCCAGTAGCTGCAGGTGGTAGCGGTCACGCTGTTCAAAGTCCAGAGGGCCCATGAGGGAGACACGGCCTCCATAGCGACCTACGCTAAAAGGATCCTGGGGCCCAGATGGGCTCAGCACATACCACAGCACTGGTCCCGAGTCCACATCATTCCCTGTTACCTGCGCAATCTCTGAGCCCAAGAGTGTATCTGCAAGACAGGGGACAAGCACTTGGCATGGCACCAGACACGCTGGAGTTCCAGGCTGGGACCGCCCTTTGTACTCCCTCTTTACCCAGCCCTCACCTTCTGACACTCGGAGCTCCCAGGGCTGGGGAATGGTTGGGCGGTTGTCATTGGTGTCGATGACCATCACCGTCAGGGTTGCTGAGCCCACAAGGGCCGGGTTTCCTCTGTCTGTGGCCATCAGTACTAGCCTGGTCACAAAACACAGTCAAGGGTTGGGGCCCAGGGATAAAACAGAACCCTGGGCAGGCTGGGGGAAGACTCAGGACAGGGTGGGGCTTGGGGGGGTGTCTAAGGATGTGGCATAGGGATGGAGGAAGATTCAACCAGGGCTTGAAACCAGATGGACCCAGGATGGGGTCTCAGCATCTAAAAACCCAGGCCTTACCGTGTTTCAGCCCAGATCTCACGGTCCAAGATTGCTGTGGTAGTGATTGTGCCCGTGGCTGGGTCTACATGGAATAATCCCCGTGCTGGCTGGGATGCGGCCAGACTGTAGGAGATCTGTCCACTGGGGCCTTGATCTAGGTCATTTGCCTCCACCTAGTGGGAGGAGGAGGTTGCTGGCAGTGGCCTGGGCACAGACAAGTTCGACCAGCCCCTGCCCCTATCTTCCCATCACACCCCACACCTGCAGCAGGGGCCCCTCCAAGGGCCTGGACTCAGGCAGGAAGGCCACGTAGTGGGGCCGCAAGAAGCGGGGAGCATTATCATTGGCATCTTGCAGGGTTAGGGTCAGCACAGAGAAGGCAAAGACTCCTCCACTCTCCGCCTGCAGCACCAGACGCAGCCGTGGACTTGCCTCGAAGTCCAGCCCTTCTGCTGATCGAACTGTGATGGCTCCTGGAGGGAGACAGTGCATCACTGACAGTGCCCCTGCCAGCTGGGGAGCCTCCTTCTCTGAGGCCCTTTACTCAAGGGCAGCTTCTCCCCAAGGAGCTGGCCCCTTACCAAGTCCTCTGCCCCTTACCTGTACTGGGCTGGATGGAGAATGTCCCTTTTTCATTCCCACTGAGAATGCTGTAGGTGATTGGTCCATTTGAACCCCCTGCATGGACAGCCTTGGGGGAGGTGACAGGAGTCCCTACAGAGAAGATGGTATTAGTTGGACTGTGAACACTAGACGGGGGTGGGGCGGGGAGCTTCGAGGGCATTTTTAGTGAATAATCCCAGCCTATCCAGGGATACAAAGCTGCAAGAGAGGGCTGGGGACCCACCTGGGGGTGCATTCTCACGAAGCATGGCTTCACTGCTAGCTCGGGGAAAGCGGGGTCCACGCTCAGACTCCCCTTGCAGCCCAACAATGACCACACCAGTGGCAGAGCGAGCTGGACGGCCAAGGTCAGTTGCCACGATGAAGAGGACACGATCCCGGGGGCCCAGGGCTACAGGGGAGCGAGCCACACGGATTTCGCCAGTATAAGAGTCCACCGTGGTGCCTGGAGGTGGTGTGCCCGCCAGACGGTATAGGATGGAGGCATTGGCACCAGCATCTCGATCTTCAGCTCGCAGAGTGGCCAGAGCCAGGGTTGGGGTGCTGAGGCTGGGGCCTGGGCGGGGCAGGCGCAGTCTCAAGGGGCTGGTGGGGAAGGTGGGAGCATGGTCATTGACATCACGCACGGTGATAGCAACAGGCACCGTGGTGCTCAGAGGCCCAGCCGCTGCACCATCCACGGCACTGACCGAAAAGGCATAGCTGGGACACTGCTCTCTGTCTAGGGCTGCAACTGTGCGCAGCTCCCCAGAGCTGGGCTCCAGCAGGAAGGCTCCTGCTGCACCTGCACCCAGGTAGTAGGTCACATGGCCATTGGCCCCAGCATCAGGGTCATGAGCCTGTAGCTGCAGCAGCAGGGTCCCTGCAGGCGCATCCTCTGGCACCTCCACAGAGTAGGCAGGCACGGGGAAGGCTGGGGCATGGTCGTTGGCATCCAGCACTGTCACTGTCACAAGCAAAGTGGCACTGAGAGCTGGCTGGCCTCCATCCCTGGCCTCGATTCGCAGCTGGAATGCTGGCTCCACCTCCCGGTCTAGTGGCCTCATGGTGCCAAATTCCCCAGAGGCAAGGTCTAGAACAAAGGCTCCTGATGGGTCCCCATCTGCAGAAAAGGGCATGCATACATAAAACAGACATACATGTGTCAGCCCATGGGAGAGGGAGGTGATTTATAGGCAAAAGCAAAGACTGAGAGGAGGTACAGACAGAGAAACTGGGAGGACAGAGGCAGAGAAACCAAGCAGCTGCCCTCAGAGTGTGGTCTGGGGAAACTGGGAGCCCCTGCGACCCTTTCAGAGAGTACATAAGAGCAAAACTATTTTCATAGCAATCCTAAAACATTGTTGGCCTTTTTCATCCTGGTCTCACAAATGTACAGTCTAGTTCAGATGCTACATGACGTGATGATGTCATCACTTGGATGGTTAATGTGTGCATATATATTCTTGTGTTTTCTAGAATATTCTCAGTAGACCGTTTAGAACCTAAATATGTGTTTTCATAGATTCATTTGATTTTCGCTGGTTTATTTTCAATTAAACCTGATATAATTTTTGCAACCTCATTACTGTCCAAAAATTGTTATTTGAAACCCTAACATTTCTTTGTGCCTATTTAGAAATATGGCAAACAGGGTAGAGAAAGCGCTGGGGAGGCACAGAAAGAGACACTCAGAAATATAGCTGTGTACATGAGAGAAAACATGGAAGACACGAAGGGAAGGAAAGAAGATCAGGCACACTAGCTGAATGCGACACAGGCCAACAAGGAGTAAGAACTGGGCAAGCGGGTGGTGGCCTAGGGGGCGTGGGCAGGTCTTACCTAGGATGCGATACTGCAGCTGCCCATTAGCTCCCACATCCGGGTCAGAGGCCCGAAGTGTGGTGAGGGTCTGGGGGTCCTGGCCTTCAGGAACTTCCAGGGAGAGGTGGGCACTCCCAAAAGTTGGGGCATGGTCATTCTCGTCCTCCACAGTCACTCGCACGGTGACATGAGTCACAAGGGGGGGTGAGCCCCTGTCTCGGGCATACACTGTGAGGAAGTAAAATCAGTGAGATCTAGCCTGTCCCTATACCTTGGAGAACGCCACAGTGTGGAGTGCTCATCCCTCCCCAAACCAGACAATAGCCATCTCCCATACCTCACAAGTACACAGAGATACAGATGTGTCAGATGTTTTTTCTTCCTCTCTTGCTTGGTGCATGCAAGATATATATTGGGTAGTGGTGGTATGACAGAAAAAAAATAAATCAAAAGATCAGGTTCAAGTGCCAGCTCTGCCGTGTTCAAGATGTGTTAACTTGAACAAGTCACTTGAACTCTCCGGTGCTCAGTACTGATAGACTCTGTTAAGTGGCTGCAGTGCAATCCAAGGGAAGCCGAGAGGGCACAGCTGTGACATCATGCAACTGATAGACTCTGTTAAGTGGCTGCAGTGCAATCCAAGGGAAGCCGAGAGGGCACAGCTGTGACATCACGCATTTGGGAGTTTGTGTGATTACTGTGGTGACAACCTAGAAGTCAGTTCACTTTGTCAAATCCTTGACTCCCCAAAAAGTTCCAAAAATATAACAGAAACTATGCTATAATAGGTGTAAACTTCCAGAAGACACCTGGCATAAGACATCGGTTGGTATAACACCGGTGTTTCCATCACCTCAGGCTTTTGGGGTCCTGTCAGTGTGTACCTGTCAGGTTGATCTCCTCCTGCTCCTCCCTATCCAGGGCCCGAAGAGTTGTGAGAATTCCAGTGTCTGGGTCCAGGGAGAAGTTTTCGCCAGCGATGCCTCCGTAAGTCACTTGCCCATTGGCCCCTGAGAAGCAGCAGGGAAGGAGAAGGGAAGGTAAATAAGGTTCCTTGCCTCATTCCATCCCTCTCAACTCATCCCCCAAGTCTTACCCAGGTCAGGGTCAGATGCCTGCAGAGTGAGCAGAGATGTGCCAGGCGGGCTGTTCTCACGCAAGAGAACGCTGTACTCCTGCTGCTGGAAAGCAGGTGCCTCGTCATTGACATCGACGATACTGACTGTCAGGAGCTGCGTGGCCGAGCGCGGCGGGGAGCCGTGGTCTGAGGCCACCACGGTCAGTAAGTACTCGGCTCTCTGCTCCCGGTCCAGCGACCTTGCCACGGACAGCGCCCCTAGGTGTGTCACAGGGCGGGTCAGATGCAAGCTTGAGCACTCCTCCACCTCAGCACCCCTCCACCTCAGCACCCCTCCACCTCAGCACCCCCTCCACCTCAGCACCCCTCCACCTCAGCACCCCTCCACCTCAGCACCCCCTCGACCTCAACACCCCCTCCACCTCAGCACCCCTCCACCTCAGCACCCCCTCCACCTCAGCACCCCCTTGACCTCAACACCCCCTCCACCTCAGCACCCCTCCACCTCAGCACCCCCTCCACCTCAGCACCCCCTCCACCTCAGTACCCTTCCACCTCAGCACCCCTCCACCTCAGCAGCCCTCCACCTCAGCACCCTTCCACCTCAGCACCCTTCCACCTCAGCACCCCTCCACCTCAGCACCCCCTTGACCTCAACACCCCCTCCACCTCAGCACCCTTCCACCTCAGCACCCCTCCACCTCAGCACCCCTCCACCTCAGCACCCTTCCACCTCAGCACCCCTCCACCTCAGCACCCCTCCACCTCAGCACCCCTCCACCTCAGCACCCCACCACCTCAGCACCCCTCTACCCCGACGGGGGGCCAGCTCTCACCGGTGCTGGCGTGCAGCCGGAAGGCGCCGTCGCCTCCCGCAGCCAGGCGGTAGGACACACGTGCCGCCTCGCCGAGGTCGGGGTCCCGGGCTACCACGTGCAGCGCGGGGGGCCCGGGCGGCTGGTCCTCCGGGACGAGCACGCGCGCGGGCGACGCGAACACGGGGGCGTTGTCGTTCTCATCCGTGACGAAGACGCGCGCAGAAACGCGCGCGGCGCGGCGCCGGGTGGCGTTGGCGGGCCGGTCGGCGGCCTCCACGAGGAGCAGCAGCGCGGGCGTGGCCTCCCGGTCCAGGCCTCGCGGGGCGCTCAGCGCCCCGGTGCGCGGGTCCAGGCGCAGCGCGGGCGCCGGCGGCTCCTGGCGCAGCAGGCGGTAGCGCACCTCGCTGTTGGGGCCGGGGCCGTCGGCGTCCGCCGCCCGGAAGGTGTAGAGCGTCGCGCCGGGCTCGGGGTTCTCGGGCAGCGCCAGCGCCAGCGGGTCGCGCGCGAAGGCCGGCGCGTGCTCGTTCTCGTCCTGCACGCGCACCTGCACGCGCAGCAGCCGCGCGCCCGCGCCGCCCGGGCCCTCGGCGCGCACGGTGAGCGCGCGCCACGCGGGGCCCGCCTCGAAGTCCAGGGGCCGCGCCAGGTACAAGCGCCCCGAGGCCGCGTCCAGCGCGAAGGTGCCCTCCGGGTCGGCTCCGCCCACCAGCGTGTAGGTGAGTGCGCCCCCGCCGCGGGCTCCGGCGGCGCCACGGAGCCCAACAGGGAGCCGGGAAGCAGCCCCTCCGCGGCCGTCACCGTCAGCACCACGGGCACCGGCGCCGCGGGGTCTGGCTCCGAGGGATCCGGCGGGGGCTCCGCCGAGCGAGCGGAGGGAAGCACCTGTGGTGGACCAGGGAGGGTGGGCAGAATCAGGTGGAGCGTCCAAAAGGGGATCCAAGCTGGCCAGCTGGGCAGCTGCAAGGGTCGTCTCTCTACAAGGTACCAGTGTAACAGGGTGGTCCCCAGGAAAGGGGGAGGTTCCCTGCCCCACCCAAGGGAGGGTGGAGCTGAGCAGGAAGAGGAGAAGCTGCAGAAGAGACTGAGGAAGGAAGCAGGATGGAGCCAGGAGACCTGGAGGAGGCGCATGGAGCCTAGAGACACGTGAAGAAACTGCGCTTGTCTTTTGGTCGTGGACGGGGTGACACAGAGGTGGGTGAGACCCATGGGGAGGTGACAATGGCAGCTTTTATCTTGATGTTGATTTTGCTCTTTTCCTTCCGGGCTTGTCTGGTTGTTTCTGACCCTTTTCTGTGGGTCCCCACAGGAAGATGCTTTAGACTTGTGGCAGGCTTTGGGGCCTTGTTCTGGGCCAATCCCATATGGATGGACTTTTACCCACGAGGGGACGGGTAACTTTGGGTGCTTCATTTAGAAACTAGACTCTTTGCCTTACCTGTATTGTTTCCTAGTTTTATTAAAGTTCCTTCCCATTAAAGTCTGATATGTTTTGTGTTGATGCGGCGGATGGCAGAACCCATTTAGAATAGGCAGGTTTGTGGGGCTTGGGCTGCCCCTCTCCCTGCCCTATAACACCAGGAACCCTTAGGGGGGAGGGTCTTGCGAAGGGCCAGCGGTGGTTGCCAGGGGAAGCAGACAGGATGAAGGGCAGCCTTACCTGCACCAGCAGCTGGAGGCTGGAGCTCCGAGGGGGGCTGCCTTGGTCGTGAGCACTCAGTGTCAGGACGTAATGGGGACGCTCTGTCCGGAGCAGGGGTGCTGCAGTAAGCAGCTCCCCCGAGTGAGGGTGCAGAGAGAAGAGCTCTGAGCCAGGACCTGGGCAGGCGGAGGATGGCGAGGGTTTGGATGGCAGAAAGGAACAGGTCGTGGGGGCATGCTATCACCCAGCAACTCCCCTCTCTCCACTCCCTACCAGATAGTGTGTACAGTATGGTCCCGTTCTCCCCCTCATCCGGATCCTTGGCCTGCAGAGTTGTCACCAGTGTTCCTGGAGGCACACGGTCTGGTACCTATGGGGACACACAACTCACCTACAGTTGTCTCTTTCCATTCTGAAGACAACTCAGGAATGATGAGTTCCCCTCATCTCTGTGTAGGCAGAGTCCCTTTTTTGCTCTCACACATGTTCTAAGAGGCAGTCTATCCTTTCCCCACACCTGTGTTTCTCTGGGGAGGCCCCACCCCCTCTCCTGCATCTTCAGGGCAGGGTCCTGCTACTTCCCTTACCTGTATAGGGAGGCCGCCGCCAGCAGCTCCTAAAGCCTGCAGGAAGGTGGGGTTGTGATCATTGAGGTCGAGCACTGCAATATGCACGGTGCCTGTGCTGCTTCGGGGTGGGCTCCCCCCATCCTGCACCTGCACCAGGAGCTGGTAGCTGCTCTGCTGCTCACGGTCCAGGGTTAGGAGTGTGGTCACCTCTCCTGGGAGTGCAGGATAAGGATTATGTGTGGGATAGCTGGGGGTGCAGAACCTGTGAGCCTGTGGCCTAGAGGCTGGGGTTTGGGGTGTGGGAAGGAATGCCAGGGTGAAACTCCAGGTTCAGTCCTGGTCCTCACAGCCAGGTTCTGGGGATGCTGACTGGATGCTCCTAAATCTGAGGATGGAGCTAAGGGGTCTCGGAAGTTGAGTAGCAGTGCTCACCAGTCTGAGGGTGGATGCGGAAGGCCTTGCTGTCTTCTGACAGCTGTCGCAGGCTGTAGGTCAGACGTCCATTAGGTCCCGAGTCTCTGTCAGTGGCAAGGACCCGGCCCACGCTGGTCCCTGGGGGCTGGTTCTCAGCCACAGCCAGGAAGGTGGGCTCCTCAGACAGGCGAGGACTGTGGTCATTCTGGTTGAGGATGCTGACCCTCACGGTGGCGGTGCCTGTCTGCTGCCCCAACTCAGCTTTGGACCCAGACACTGCCATTACCTTCAATGTGTATGATTCCTGGGCCTCACGGTCCAGTGCTGCTCGCACCCACAGCCACCCACTCTGTGGCTCCAGGCCAAAGAGGCTACTTGGCCCGTCTGCTGCAAGGTGGTAGGTGACGGGACCCCCATCTGGTGCTCGAGCCTGCACCTGCAGAACCTGAGTTCCAGGGGTGGTGCCTGAGGGCAGGTCCACACGGTAAGTAGGGCTGTCAAAGTGGGGAGCCAGTCCACGGGCCCCCAAGTCCTGTACTACTACCCGCAACCGAAAGTGGCTGGTGCGGGGTGGAGAGCCCCCATCCCGGGCCTCCAGCTGCAGATCATGGGCTGGCCCCCCTGGGGGCCCCAGTGGTCCCATAAGCCTTACATGTCCTGTTGTGGGGTCTACAGAGAAGGCCCCACCACCCCCTGCAAGCAGTGTAAAGGTGACTCGACTATTAATGCCTGAGTCAGGGTCCAGAGCCCGCAAGGTATAGATGGGAGTCCCTGGGGCAATGCTTGGTGGCAGCAACACTGTGTCTTCAGGTGCAGGGAACGCAGGGGAGTTGTCATTTACATCATCCAGCAGGACACGCACCCGAGCTACAGCGAAAGCCGGGGGCACTCCGCTGCCTGCCCGCACCTCCAACTCTAGGACCGGTCCCAGCAGTTCCCGATCCAAAGGGCGAAGCGTTTGCAACAGTCCCGAGGCCCCATCTAGGGAGAAGAGTCCTTGGGGATCCCCGCCTGACAAGGTGAGGGTCACAGGCCCCAAGCGACCTAGGAAGGAGGAGAGAGGGATCAGGAAAGAGAGGGCCTGGACCTCTGCTCCCAAGAAGGGGTAGGCAGTACCCATACCTGTGTCTTTCAAAGCATCAGGGGGAGGGGCAGGTGTTAGGTGAAGAGAAGTTAGGTGACACTAGGGTGATATTCATGTGCCTGGGGGTAAAGCAGAGTGCCTGCCCAAGGAGGTACTGGAGTTTGGAAGCAGGGGGTTTTATACTGGGGCTATCTGCAGTGTGATACTCTAAGGTGCCCTGAGCTAGAGCTTGTTGGGGCATCTGGGTATAAGACCATGTAGTGTGACGCTTAGTGATACCTGGTGGGTTGTGTGCCTGGACTACTCCCACACTGGTGCCTGGTGCCACATCCTCTGACACAGAAAAGACATATTGCAGTTGCTCAAATACAGGTGGTACAGGGGTTCCAGGCACAATGCTGACATTGACCCGGGCACTGGGGTCCGCCTGCAGGCCACCTCCATCCTGAGCCCCGATCTCCAGCTGCACCACAGAGTTGGCCCGTCTAGCCAAAGGCCAGGCTACGGTCAATAGCCCTAGAAGGAGGAACAGAAGCAGACATGTATAAGGAAGCAGAATAGAGCAGAAGAGTTCTGGGAGGAGGGGAGTACGTCATTTATGCAGGTGGGAAGGGAGGTTTGGGGGGAGGCCCCGAGAATGGAAGGATCCTTACCTGAATGTTCATCCAAGGCAAAGAGCGGGGGGCTATTGCCGGCCAGGATGTGGTAGGATAGCCGCCCATGGGGCCCGTGGTCAGGGTCATGGGCACACACCCGCAGCACGGCTGTGCCTGGTGCGCTCTGGGCACTCAGGCTGGCAGCATACTCCCGGGGATAAAACTGGGGTGGGTTGTCATTCTCGTCAGACACAAACACCTTCACATATACCATGGACTTGAGGCCTCCCTAGTGAGACATCCAGCCGTAAGTCAGGCGGGCCCTGTCTGGCCCTAGTGAATGCTCTACCCCAGGCCCCACCCTGCCCACAGTCTGCCCACTCACCCCATCCACAGCCGTCACTGTGAAGTCAAAGCTCGAGGGACCCTGGTCGCGGTCCAGGGTCCGGGTTGTGCACACATCACCAGTATGCGCATCGATGCGGAATGGGGGGGACCCTGAGGCTCCAAGTCCGGCTCCCAAGGAATAGGACAGGAGTCCAAATGGGCCACTGTCTGCATCTGTGGCTGTCACCTGGGGAAAGGCTGGGGTAAGTGATGCCCATCTTTTGGATGAGAAAAGCCAGAGCTGATATGCAATTAGAAGGAGCAGGCGCTGGGACGGCTGGTGTCGAGTCCGACAGGCGGGCACACAGAGGGGGCTAGTGACAAGTAACATGGCCCAAAACCTAACCCAGCTGAGACCTCACCACCGGGCTTAGGTACCTGTGAGTCTCTGATCACAGTATTTTTGTGAACTGGCCGATACACAGCCTTGTTTTATGTGTGCTTAAATACACCTTATTTAACACTTACGGTAGCTGCATTAACATTGAACTCATGGCCCTGTAGCTCAAATCTGAATGAAGCTTACCCAGCTATATGTTGTCTGAAGGCACATCACAGCCTTCTTGTGTTTAGGAACATCAGACGGCACTTCAGGTCTTCGGGATCATTTTAAACAGCAAAATCACCAACAAAAAGCACAAAAGCGCAAACCTGTGGCACTGAATAAACTGTGAAAAGAACCCGTGTGAACAGAGAAGAGCGGAAACACCAGGGCAGCCGCTGCCTGGTCCAGCCTCAGCCAGGGGTGGGTGCACTTGGGCCCCTCGAATTTTCTATCACTCTGCGCACACGGGGAATGGCTGAAAAACCTCTGTGGGTATTGACTTTGGGCTGACAGACTCAGATACAGAATCCACAAGAATCTGCAAATAATGTGGCCCAAGTGTACTTACTAAGAAGAGTTCTAAGGGCAGTGACTGATTCCAAGTGGATCAGAGCGAATGAGTGCCCCCAGCTCGTCCTACAGCCACTTCAAGAAGAGAAGTGGCTGACCAACAGCCTAACAGCCTCCTCTTGATTGAGTTTGCTCATTACAGAGGGGGTCTGATTGATACTGGAATCTGATCACTAGAGTGGCCAGGGTCAGCTCTGTCAATGGTTTTTGTACTTTAGCAGCCCTTTACCTTGAAAACCAACCTCAATGGGAGTGGACAAGGGAGAGCTGCCGATCTGTGGGGACAGCATTTAAATTCTCAAGTCATTGGGGTGCCCCAAAAAGTCAGGAGGAGAGGAAGACTTTCCTGGTTAATTCTTGGGCACCTCACAGACTGGTTCAGGAAAAGCTGGAAGACAGGACATTGCTGTCAGGAATGTCTGCACATTTTGGAGCCTGATCAGCAGGACACAGCATTCTGAGAGCCCCTGAGACTAGGAGGGGGCCAGACACAGGGTACATACTACATACTCTGTGTCTGTTTTCTCTCTGAGCAGAAGAACGGTCTGCTTGCCCTGCCTACAGCAGACGTTTCTTTCAAACTAACTGCGTGCACATCAGGCCCTCAGGAGAGGCTGTGACAAAGTGCTCTTTGTGGCTCCAAGGGCCACAGGGTCATGACGTGCTGTAAGAGGAAGCTGGAGAGTTCCCCTTTCTGAGTCAGAAATTGTTGCTCAGAGAGAAAGTTGGCCAAGGACTCCTGATTGTTGCCCAGGCCCTTGACAGAAGTGATTTGTGCCATTGTTTACCCTCTGGAGAGACAAGACCCTGCCATGGCTGAACCCTGGAAACGGCTCCCGCCCCCAATCTTTACTGTGGCTGTGGGCCCAGATATATCCCAGGAGACAAACTCCCCCCTGCATCAATCTGTGGGGGGGCTGCAGCACAGCTGCGGCACCATCTCCAGAAGCTGTTAAAGACCCCTGCCCTCTGACTCGCTGCAGGAAGAGAGTAATAAATAGTGGTCAGGGGAAGTTGTCAGGAAGTGCCTCTAAAAGGCGCAGGAGCCAGTGACTGGAAATGACCAAGGAGAGGTGAATTTCCCAGCCCAAGCAGCTCAAGCTGAGGTTGCACAGTCTCCATTTTCAGCAGGTTCTCCCTCTCTGCCCCAAAACTATAACTAGCCTCATCTCTCTCCTCTTGTGCCTACCTCACCCCTCTCTGCTCTCATCAGATGCGTAATTTCAGGAAGAAAATAAAGACCTTTATCTGTAAACTTTCGAATTTCCTTCCAGACCACAAACCCACCACATCTAACCCATCCTCATCTCCTTCCCATTGCTTCTAGAGGCTACTCTCTCCTACTTCTCCCACGGTGTCCCCCCAGCCCTCTTATCTTCCCCTGCCTGTTCTTACCTATTGTATTCTCTGAATTTCTCCTGGACCTCTTCTCACTCTAAACTCTTCCAGGACCTTCTCTTCCACTTCTGTGGCATAGTCTGTACTTTGACCCAGACTCCTGCTCTGAGCTCCAAACTTGTATGTCCAGATGCCTGCTCAGCATCTCCACCTGGGTGTCCCACAGGCACCTTAAATCCAGGCTGTCCAGAACTGAACTCGTGATCATTCCAAACCCTTTTCTAATGACTCTTCCATCCACGCAGTTGCTCAAGCCAGAAATCTGTTCTTGCCTTTTCCCACTAGACATATGTATATATTTACACTCTCCCTGTATATCAATCAACCAGGGACTAAGGAAATCCTCATCTCTCCTAGTTGTCTATCCCTCTCCTTCACTCTCACTGTCCTGACTCAGGCCTGAGTCATCTCTCCCCAGACTATTGGAATTCCCTTCACATAGGTGTCTGACCCTCTAATCCATCCCCTACCTCCAGATTTCTCAGCCATGATTTCTCTGCTTGATTAACATTTCAACCAGTTAAGTCTTTGTCATGCTGTTGTCTACCCACCAGACACCTATAGCATCCCACCAGTTGTGACCGTCAAAAATGTTGCTAGACATTGCTAAAATATCCCCTCTAGAGGGCAAAGTCACCCCCAGTTGTGAATCACTGCTCTGACTACCAAAAGCATCTTTTGAGAAAACAAATATGATCATATTATTCCTCTACTAAAAAATCTTCAGTGTTCCCTGAAGAAGAAAGCTCAGTCCCCTTGTCTTGCCGTGACGCTGCACTATCCGGGTTACCCGCAGCCTCATCTCCCACCTTAAACCCAGAGATACAAAGCCACTGCAGGCTCTTGAGCAAATCAGGCTCTCCCTCTCCTCTGCATGCTTGGAACCCTTCCCCTTCCAGGTCCCGCACAAGTTCCTGCTCAAGTTCAAGGGTCCCTTCCCTTTGGGACAACAATCGTAGTATCTATCTGTCACTCATATATCTACCTATCATGGAACTCCTCTCCTTGCAGTAATTTTCTTACTGCTTCTTTGCACCAGAATGTTCCCAATTGATGCTTCATCAAGTGTGTGTGTGTGTGTGTGTGTGTGTGTGTGTGTGCGCGCGCGCGCGTGTGTTGGGGGGGAGGGAAGGTGTCACCCATTCATAACTGTATTCCATATCCTTAATACAATGACCTGCACATGGCGGATAAATGCATGCTGAATATAACAGTTGTGAACATCCAATGGCCATTTTTATCCCTTTGGTTACTAACGATAAAAACTCCAGGAAACTACCTAGAGAGCGGCCCTCTTGCTTCAGGCACTTAGCGAGGACAGAAGTTTGGAAGCAGGAGCCCACTGGCCCCCAGTCAAGGAAAAGCAGACACGAGAGAGAGAGCGGGTGGGTGCTGGACAGCAGGAGGCAGGCAAATATTCATCATCAGATCAGTCAGACCAGGCACTGGCCCAGAGCCCAGGTCAACAGGCAGCCCCTGAGAAGATGCTCTGGGCTCTGGTGGGCTTCTGACATACGAAGACTTCAAGCACTGAACTCCCGAGAGGCCTCCCTGCTGCCTGTCTCCTCTCCTGCATCCATGCTCTCCGGAGAAGCCAAAGCAGTTTTTCTAGTAACATATCAGATTTGCCTAGAGCCCCTTAATGACTCCTTAGGAATTTTAAGATAAATCCAAACTGTCACCTGTCCCTTTCTACTGTCTTTTCTCTTCTCTCCTTAACTCTTTCATAAGCACAGCAGAGGCCAGCCTGAAGAATGCTGTCCCCTGAGCACATCATGGTCTGCAGGTATCTCTGCAGCCCTGGAGTTCCTGTCCACTCCCCCAGCCCTCATTATGCATTTGGTAAAGTCTAGTCGGTTCTCCAAGGCCTCTCCTCTGCACTTCTATGACACCTCCAAAGCCGCAGGCGCAGCACTAGTTCCTGGTGCCTTTCTCTGTTTAGATGGGCAGTGCCTGGGAATAGGGCTGTTTCTTTTGCCCCAGGGTGCAGCTGTCTGCTGGGCTCACAGTAAATTAATTCTCAAATGTATCACTTACCTGCTGATCTAATCCATCCTTTACCCTTAAAGCAAGTTTGTTTCCTTAAAAAAAAAAAACAATTGGGGGGTAGGAAGGGATAAACAGGTGGAACAGAGCATTTTTAGGGCACTGAAATTACACTGTATAATTTTGTAATGAACGCCATCACATAATTCCATTATATATGTCTTTATACATTTGTCTAAACTCAGAGAATGTATAATACCAAGAGTGATCCCGAATGTAAACTATGGACTTTAGGTGATAATGATGTGTCAATGTAGGTTTGTAAGTTGTATCCAATGAATACTCTGGTGGGGGATGTTGATGGTAGGGAGGCTATAAATAAGTAGGGGCCAAGTGTATCTACCTCTGTACCTTCCACTCAATTTTACTGTGAATCTAAACCTGCTCCAAATTTTTTTAAAACAAAACAAACAAAAATCAATCTGACACACCCTTTTCTGGCTCAAAGAAGTTCAAGAACCTCCTCTGCCTTGTAAATGAAGTTCTAATCCCCCACACCTTGGTGCCCAAAGACTTCTGCTTTCTGGCCTCAACCTACCTCTCCAGTTTCATGCTCCCTCCATCTTCTCCAGGCCTGACTTGCAGGTACTCTGTGGCTCTCAGTCTGTCCAGGTCTCTTACCTCTTTCTCCAAGAAGCCTTCCTGCTCTGAACAATGGGATCTCACTAGATAGTTCTTGTTTGGGCCTGAGCCAAGTGTTCCATCAAGGCTCAGCTCCAAGGTCAGGATGGGGGTTTCCTCCAGCACAGCCCAGCCTTGGACCAGGCTTGGAGGGCTCTGTAAATGCTGGCAATTCCCTTGGGGAACTGGAGCTGCATGACTGTACACAGTCTCTATCCCTAATCCTCCAGAACAACTTTGAAATTTTACAGAGAGTCTCTCTCACTTCCTGACACTGTAAGACACTTCCTCTAGATCCAATCTTCATTCCCTCAGTTGCCAAGATTACCTGGCCCACCTCTCGCACTTTGCTTTCTTCATTTTCTCATTAACCCTCACTGTTTGCACAGACTTTGGAGCTCAGAAGATACGTCCAAACCCTCTGGCAGAAGTCACCATTAACAGCTGCACCTGCAAAGCTTGGTTCCTTCTCTGAGGTCCCTTGTGACCCTCTGATCCACTCCTTCCCACAACAGCATCCTGCTGTGCTCAAGGCTTACCCACCTGCAGGAAGCAGGTTCCGGGCTGGGTGTTCTCCAGCAGCGAGGCATTGTAGAATGTTCTCTGGAACTGGGGCTCATTATCATTCACATCTTGCAGGGCCACGCTAACTGTGGCAGAGGAGGCAAGAGGGGGCAAGCCTCCATCTGTGGCCACCACAATCAGCTGTGGCTGAGGTTCCAACTCATAGTCCAGTGAGGCAGCCGTGCTGATGATGCCTGAGGTGGGGTCAATGGAGAACCAGTGAGTGTGGGCTCCAGGGGCCAGGCTGTAAGTGACCTGACCATTGGTGCCCTGGTCTGGGTCCCGGGCCATCACACGCACCACGAAGCTGCCAGGCAGTGCAACCTCAGGCAGGGGCTCAGGTCGGTAGAGCTGGCGGTCAAAGGCAGGTGCATTGTCATTGACATCAGTAACATGTAGCACAAAGGTAGCCTCAGCCCGTAGTGGGGGCGAGCCTGAGTCGGTAGCAGTGACCCTCAAGTTATAGGCATCCCTCTCCTCCCGATCTAGTCGCCGCGCCACGCACACTAGGTAGATGACGCTGTCCTGGGTGCTCAGGGCAAAGTGGCCCTCTCCACCCTCCAGGGACACGTTGACATGGGCAAAGTCACCGTCATCTGGGTCTGATACAGAGATGCGAGCGACGAGCTGGCCAGGTGGGGCGGCCTCAGACACTCGGGGGGAGCCATCTGCACTCAGGAAGATGACAGTCATGGAGGGCTGGTTGTCGTTGGCGTCTCGCACGTGCACAGTCACAAAGGCCGAGCCTAGCTCAGGGTGAGAGCCACCGTCCCGTGCCTGTACCACCAATTCATGAACCCGCCGTTGCTCGAAGTCCAGAGGCCTCTCCAGTCGTAGCAGCCCCGTGTGTGCGTCAATGGAGAAGGGTCCATCCCCCTCGCTCTGCCTCCGGTTGATCTCATAAGTCACTGCCCCATTGGCGCCAGCGTCAGCATCGGATGCATACACCTGCAAGACGGGACTGCCCGGGGCCAGACTCTCAGACACCACGGCGTGGTAGCGACTCTGATTGAAAGCTGGGGCATGATCATTGATGTCCAGCAGGGTCACATCCAGCAGGGCCTGGGCCCTCCGGGGCGGTGAGCCACCATCATAGGCCTCCAGCTGCAGCATGTAGTGTGAGCGGTTCTCCCGGTCCAGCTCCCCGGTAATTACCAGCTCGGGTACCGGGCTCCCATCTGGACCGGGGCGTGTCTCCAGTCGGAAGGTCTCTCCAGCTCCATCACCAGATAGCGAATAGCCCTGGGTTCCCAAGCGGCCAGCATCTGCATCCCCGGCAGGCTCCAGCGGGTAGCGGGTGCCAAGAGCTGTGTGCTCAGGTATCTGCAGGGCAGCCCGAGCCTGCGGGAAGGATGGAGCATGGTCATTGATGTCAGCCACTCGCACGGTAACTTCTACGGTGGCACCGTCGGGAGTGACTGCAGTGAAGCGGTATCGATCCCGCCGTTCTCGGTCCAAGACACGGGCTGTACGGACCACCCCGCTGTGTTCATCAATGGCCAGGTCTGTGCCCACACCACTGCCCTCCTGGGCAGAAATGAAGTACATGGGAGGTGCTGCCGTGCCTGCCGGAAGCCCTGCGCTGATGTCCCCGATCAGGGTACCCGCTGGCTGTTCCTCATCAATCTGCAGATCCAAGCTCCCGGCCTGACCCCAGGCACCTGGCACGCTGGACCCCAGCAGTAGCAGCAGCAGCAATGGCAGCAGGGGGAAGGGCCTGGGGCTCTGCATGCCAGTGCAGGAAGGCACAATGCCCAGCTCCTTCTGCATGACAGGGGCAGTCCACTTGTGGTTTGGGCTCCAGCTCCAGGCCAGGCTCTGTGCCCAGCTTGATCTCAGGCCTTGGATCAGGTCCAACGTGGGCCTTGGCTCCAGCTCAGGCTCCCTGACCTGCGAGAAAAGCAGAAGAAAAAGGTCACGATGGGGGAAATCAACAGTCCCAGGAGACTTGGGGTGTGGGCCACATCAACACTTAGCCTTCCTTGGTCCCCAACAGAGGTCTTGTGCTGCCTCACTATCCTCTTGGGCCCAGAAGCTTCTGCTTCAGGATTCCCTTGGGATCCCACCCTAATCCTGCCCACTCCCTGCACCCCTCCCTTTAGCAGATTGCTTTTGCTTCCTATTTTTCAGTCTGAATGCCCTCAGACTTCCTTCCTTCCATCTCTAGAATTAAAAGTATGGCCAATCCTTTCTCTTCATGTGTTTCTTCTCATCCAGGACTAATAATCATCTGAACCACCATGTGCTTAGTAATCTTTCTTGAATCATCAACCTCCTCCTTTGCTGGAGCCCTCTATCAGCATTTTAAAATGCTCAGGGCTCTCCTATATTATAAATACATTCCCTTAGCTCCATGCTCCTGTCCAGTCAACAAAAGATTGAGTCCCTACTGGGAACTTATCAGTGAATAAAGGAAACAGTCCCTGACTGCCTGGGGCTTACAGTCCAGGAGATGAACAAGTAATTGCAGGTTGATAAGGGTAGTTAAGGGAGCACAGGGAGCTATGAGGGCAACTAAAAGAGGCTTAAAATAGGCAGGGAATCAGAGAGGGCTTCTCTGAGGAGGTGACCTTCCAGTTAGGATTTACTTATTGAGTAGGTGTCAGTTAGCTAGGCAATGGAGACAGGGAAGGAGAGACAGAAAGCAACGAAGAACATCTGGAAGAATGAAAAGAATGTGGAAAAGTTTAGAATGGGTCTACAGTCAAGAAAAGACCAAGTGTTTGAGGGTGGGTGAGGAGACAAGGTGCAGCATGGTAGGGGCAGAGGGTATGGAGTGGGGCAGGGCCTCATAAACCACACTGAAGATTTTAACTTTATGCTAAGGCAGACAGAAGCCACCATAGCATTTTAAGGAAGAGTGCCATGAACATTACTCTTGCTGCCCTCTGGAAAACACACAGGATGGTTATCGTAGGACGGCCCCCTCTACATCTGTGTGGGGATCCGGCAATGACACTGCTTTGAACTTGGATGAGAATGAGCAAATGAAAACGGCAAGAAATGGATAGCTCTGCGGGAGGTTTAAGAGCAGAATAGCAGGTAGGGCTTGATGACTGCCTGAAGGGAAGGGATGGGGGTCAAGGATGATGGGAAAATTTCTGGTCTGAGCCATCAGCTAGACAAAGATGTCCTAAACTGGCCAGAAAGAGACAGAAGGAAAATCAGGGAGGAAGGTTCCAAGGTTCCAACTGCTGCTGAAGTTCAAGAAGGACGAGGCCTGAAGCCCCACAAAGGCCTTTAGTGAAGTTAGAGCAGACTCAGTGGAGAGGTCGCCCTCTGAAAGGCTGGTTCCCACCCGCCCCACCGTTCATGCTCCCCCTCCTCTGTGCAGCGAGGCTTCTCTCCTGTGACAACGCTCTTACTGAGCTCCCAGTGATCACTGTTCCACATCCAACGGACACTTTTTTATCCTCATCTTCCTCGATGATTCTAAAACTCTGAATCACTGATCACTAGTTTTGTGAAGCCTTATCCTCTAGGGGTCACAAGGTGACTCCCCACCTCTTGCTTCCCTTGTGCTTCTCTGCCTGCTCCTCAGTTTCTTCCACAAGTTCTTCTTTCTCCATCTGTCTCTTAAAAATTGGTTGTTCTGCAGGACTCAGCCCTGTGCTTCATCTTTCCCTGTGCTCCTCTACCCGGTGATCTAATCCATTCCTACGCCTTCAGTCCAGATACATCAATCATGTTTAGTGTGCCATCTATCTGTGGTGATTTTCCAATATCCAGCTGCAGCTCTGGAGAGCCCCAGAGACATACATCCAGCTGTACACTGGAATTCCTTCAGAATGCAGCCCTGGCCTTCCCCTCAAGCTGATTTGTTCCTCCTTTCCCCTCCCTTTGAACAGCACCACCACTTGGAAGCTCTTCTTACTTTTCCAGACTTGATTTCAACGTAGGTCCTCAAAACCTGACCATCTCAACTAGACCTGTCCCAAGTCTGCCCTTTCCTCTTGTTGGCACAGCGCCTGTGCCAGTTCAAGCACTGTCATCTCCCTTTCCGTTCCTGCCACAGCTCCTCCCTGGACCCCTGCTCCTGGACTGGACCCTGAGATGCATGTCTACCTGGTCAGAGCTATCCACACTCTCACCAAAACACTGCCCACGAAAGGCTCACACTGGATCTTGTTACTGATGGCAGAAAACTGCTCCTCTGAAGAAAAAAAATGCAGGGACACATACATGCAAACTTGAGCCTGCAGTGCCAAGGTGTTTGTGGAAACTGGGTATAGAAGATACCCTATGAGATAAAGCCCAATCTCCTAATATATCTTCCTGATCCAAGCCCTGCCCACCTCTCCAGTGTGCCCACCTTTACTCTCCCCTACCACACCTTGCATTCTGTCACTATCCCCATTACCATGCTCCCTCTCAAATGCTTCCTCCTGCGCACTAGTCCCTTGTCCTGAGATAGCCTCTAAAACCCTCTCCAAGTGACCGTTTCCTGTGGTATCTCCCTTACCCCCCCTCAGAGCCAGCTGTACCCTCTGCTGGGCCCCCACAGCTTTTGCTGCACTCTGACAACAAATTGTCATGTATTTGTTCAGCCCTGATTTATTCAAGTGTCACCCCCTGCTTCCCAACCTCCCGCCCCTCACTGAACTGCTGGCTCCCTGAGGGCAGCAACATGAAGGTCTAGCTTCTGATTCCCTAGCATTTAGCAGAGGTATAGTGTGAGCAGCAACAGTGCTGAGCGAATGGTCAGAGTCTCAGAATTCCACACGAGCAACTCACACAATGACAGAGAAACATCCACATTCATACCAGGTCAGATGACACACACATGCATGTGAGCCCGGGCCCTGAGGCACCAGGGCCAGAAGTGTGGTTTCCATAGAAACAACCATGTCAGTGCCTACAGAAGTGTGCCTCTAGGTGTTTGTAGGTTTTTGCTGCTTTAGGATTTCCTGTCCTGAGGGAGAAGAGTACCTGATTCCCTACTTACACTTCCACCCCCATCTGTCCCATCTCTCTAAAAACAGGGACTTTGGAGTTTGAGTTGAGCTTGTGTCTCAGTCTGAGGGTCATTGTCCTGATCTCTATAATGGCTTTGGTAATTTTGTGAGAACCAGAGACAGTGGAAGAAAGGAGCCCAGAGCTGGGGGTCTAGTAGATGCTCTCATCAGTTTCCAACACCATCCCCCTTGGGCCCCTCACCCCAGCTTCAGAGTTCTGGAGCTCTATACATTCAGGAGGAGCCTCTCCTCGAGACTCAGGTGTGAGGAACCCAAGGAGCTGCCACTTGGAAGACCAGGTCAGAGGATCAGAACAAGGAGGCTGGAGTGAGCACAGAGGGAACAGGGAATAGGGAGGCTGAGCATACGGAGATGGCATAGGGCTCAGGTGAGCGATCAGGGCCTAGAGGTTGGACTAAGGGTCAAGGGTTAAAAGTTGAGCCTGTTCACTGATCCATCAGTGAAAACAGATATGGTTGGGGGGTAAGAAGACATGGGACAGCAGGTCGATGTACTTATTATACTCTGTACCATAGTGATCTGTTACCCACCCAGGGACAGAATGTCAACTATTTGAGGGCCATGACTGTCATGTCACCTTGTGTGTAGCACAAAACATGGTGTATAGTACCTGCTCAAGATATTTTCTGTGTGAAAGGGTTTAAGGATGGTACGATATGAACGCTCGGGAGCAGGATCACCTTGAAGAGGAGTTCAAGCCCATACACTCTCCCAGTGGACACACAAAGGTACACACTCACAAAGTCACAGACACATACCAGGCATACAGACGCAGACTCAAGAGCAGACAGGCACACTCAACACACACATGCACACACGCAGCAGGGCCCCCTTCACATACACACAGCCAGCGCACACACACAGATACCCTGGCTTGCAGGTACAGAGAAGCATGTATACACGCACACAGATGGACGTATCTGCTCACAGGGAGCTCCCACCCCTCACCATACAGGAATCCACACAGACACCCACACAGACTTTCTCATGGTCCTTACACGAACAGGCGCATTCACTCCCACAAACACCCCCTCCCTGACCCACACACCATTCATATATACATGCAGGCACACTCACACACACAGACCTACTTCACACGGGCCCAGACTCACCCAGGCCGGCAAGTGCACACACCCGCAGACCCACCCACACGCAGGCACGCTCTCACACATGCTGCCGGGGCGCGCCTGGTCAGCTCTGTGGCTGCAGCTGTGACCTCTAGGTCCCTGGGGTCTCTGTCTGGACTGTGTCTCATCACTTCCTGCTCCAGAGCTTCCAGTTCCAAACTCGAACTGCAGACTCTCTCCGGAGACTGTCTCATCCCCTCTCCAGCCCTCTTCTCAGCACCATCTCTCCCCATCTGTCCAGGGTTTCTCACTGCCTCTTCCCCAAGACTTGCTCCTCCTCCCTGTTCTTGTCTCGCCCTTCTCCAGGTCTGCCCCTTCCCTCCCCTTCCTCCAGATCTGGCCGAAACCATCCATCTTGTCTCTCTGCCCAGTCTGTCCTGCCTCCGGCCCAGATCTGTCTTCTTTCTTACCCTGAGCCTGTCACATCTCGTCTCCCACCCAGGTCTGCCTGGCTACACAAACCCCCACTCTGTCCTGGGCCTGTTACTCTGTCCTCTGGATCCATCCTGCTCTTCCCCCTCTAGCCCCACATCTGGGCCTCTGGACCCACAGCTGGTTCTCATTAGGAGGGGGAGGGGCAAGACTATTCATTGGGGCCTGAAATGTGATGTCAATTCTCCCCCTACCCAAGATCTGTGTGTCTACAGGATCTGGGAGCAAGGGGGAACATGGGAGAGGAAAGAGGTGGGCTGGGGGAGGCATAGGGGGACCATATGGGAGGGGGTGCTGCAGGAGGAGGTAGAGGAGTCTCCCAAACTACTGAGGGGAAGCAGGCCTGGAGAGCTGGCACATACCAGGCCTCCTCCCTCAACTTCCTGTCCTAGGGCCAGGGAGGGGCAGGGACCAGAAAGACATCAAGGTGAGGAGGGGGGCTATGAAAGGCAGATCCACGCAGGGCAGGCCGGAAGAAGAGGGTAGCCTCTGCAAGCAAAGGGAGGTGTAGATATAGGACTTGGCATAAAGGAGAGAGGAGGACTCGAGAGAATTGGGGGTGGGGGGAGTGGGGCAACAAGAGGGAGAGCAAATTATGCAGGGAAAGGAAAGAGTGAGTGCAGTTCATACAGAAAGGGGAGTTAAGTCAGAGACAGGAACAGCTAGACTGCAGGCGGTGGGAAGCCAGAACCAGGGAAAGGGGGAGGGAGGAGCAGGCTGACAAACTAGCTTCCCAGAAATCCCTGGGCCAACCCCAGGGGCCAGGGGCCAGGGGCCAGGGCAGTGCCTGGGGCGGGCTCTGACCCTCCCGATGCCTGGCTCCCAAGGGGCATCTCAGGGAGAGGCTGTGGACAGATGTGAGCAGAGGAGGCAAAGGGAAAGTCTATTTTCTGAGCTTTTACAGTGCACCGGGCCCTCTGCCAGGCAATTCATAGACAGTATCTCAATCATCATAACAACCCTGTGAGAAAGGTGTCCCGCCTTCCATTGAGGAAATTGAGGCTCAAGTGAAACAACTTTCCTGAGTTAACCCAGCCTCTATGTGATCCCAGGACTATGCGCTCCATGCTGCCAGGGAGTCAGGGAGAACGGAAGATGGAGAGAGGAAGAAATTCCTGGGGAGCGGAGGGGAGAATCCTAGCAAGACAATGGAGGTCTGGGAGGAGGGAAGCCAAGGAGGAGGCACGTGTAACCACCCAGGTCAGCAGCAGCAGGACTGAGAGGACATAGATAAGAAAGATGGAAGGAGGTGAAGTGGTAAGAGGTGGCCGCTGACATTTTGGGAGAAGGTCCGGCCTGGTTACTAAAGCAGTGCCATCAGGATATCACAGAGGGGAAGCCATTTTCTGGGTGCCTGTCAGGACCCCTATGTGGAGATGTCCCAGGCACAGCTGGGTCTGCTGCTAGAGCCCGGGGCAGGTCTGGGTGGAATATGCTTGCACAAATCAAGGGCTACCCAAAAGCCAAGGGTGTGGTGACCCAAACAGAGGACATGCCGAGTAAGAAGAGAATCCAGGACAGAACTGGGGGGCCAGTCACATTTAAGGGGCAGATGAGGAGAAATTGATTCTTTGAGGAGAAAGGAAAGGAAACAGTATCACAGAAATTAAGGGAAGAAACACTTCACCAAAGAGAAAGGAATTAACAGTGTGCAAAGCTGCCGAGAGCTGGAGTAAGAAGACAGCTGAGAAGTGGCCACTGGTTTCAGTAGTCAGAGCAGATGACTAGTTTCAGGAGTCTTAAGAATGCAAACCTCCTGCAGAGGGAAATGCGAGAGGATGAACTGACCAGCAGCTCGCCACAGACCAGATGTCAGACAGACCCACTCCTCTGTGCACAAGCATCACGCTCCTCCAACACCAAGGCCACGGGTTGCAGCGAGGCAGGACAAGCCAGAGACTCAGACATGGACTCTGGGGCCAGGCCGCCTGCATTTGATTCCTCAGCTCACATTTGCTTTCTAGCAGTGTGACACTGGCAAGTCGTTTAATGCCTCAGTGTTTCCATTTCCTTGCTTATAGAGACAATGCTACTACCACACGGTGTCAACATCGTGCCTGGCACACTGCAAGCATTTTGTGAGTGTGCCCCAGCTCCGATCCCTCATCTCTGATCTGGCTAAGAGATGGGACCCACTGTCAGACAGACTCAGGTCAAATCCAGACTCTACCATTTAGTGTATCCCTGGGCAGACTGTTAAACCTTTCCAATCCTTAAGTTTCCTCTTCTGCAAAATGGGGATAGAGTGCCCAGTTTATATATTTGATACAGGATTTAAAAGAAATGTCACAAAAATCTTAGCACAGGACTGGCACACAGTGAAGCTGTTACTGACACATGATCACCCTGGACAATGATTGTTGCACAGATGAGGAGTCCGAGGTTGAGAGCAGGCAGCAGAGAGCTCCGAGAATGCAGCTCTGACAGACTCCAGAGCTAGTGCTTCCTCTTCCACCGTGTTGCTTCTCTGGTGAGGCTTGGAGTGCCCTGATCAAGGGTCATGTAACTGGCCAGGAAACAGGACAGAGAAGGAGAATGAGCAGAGCTGTGGTTTAGAATAACTGACAGTGCGCACAAGGTGCGAGAAGATCGGTGATGAAGCAATTGCCAGTCCAGGGAGCGGGTCAGGTGCGCATGGGGTTAGGTGGTGAGAGCGGGGAGTGACCAGAGAATGCTCAGTGGTCTCCAGGAAACAAAGAAAAAAATGGGGAAGAACAGGCATGTGAAATGGTTCATTAATATATTTATTCAACGAAAATCCACGTAAGGCCTACACATGCCAAACACCACACTAAGAGGTAGAGCAGGCATCTGGACAGATGGAGTCCCAGCCCACATGGTGCTTACAGAAGGGAGCCGTGGACAGGGATGGCAGTGTGAGGGGCTATGTGCGGTGACCATGAGCAGCCAGAGCCTGGTCCTAAAGCCTGACCCTGACTGATGATCAGAGCCGGGCTGCAGAGTTGCCTAGTGAGGCTGTGCTAGCAGAGAATGTGGAGATGTAACGACCCAGAGGTGTCTAGAGCGAAGTGCAAGTTTGGAGAAGCAGGAGGTTGAGGGGCAGAAGAGCACAGGAGAGAAACTGAGACTTTAGAAATAAAATTAACATTAATAGTCAAGCGCTGAAGAGTTGCTTCCTTTCTGAATTCTCAAGACAACTTTCCTACTGTTACCTCCATTTCCTCCCGAGGAAAGGGAAGCTTCGAGAAGCTAAGGTCACCAGATGGTAAATGGTGTGACTGGAAGGTCTGAAGTACAGCACTCCTCCCTCCCTTTCCTATTTCCTCGCCATCCACATGGGAGGTACATTCTAGGCTCTGAGAGAGAAGGAGCTCTTTTATTAGGCAGCTTAGAGAAAGAAACATAAACAAAGAAATGTTAGTGTGCTAATGAACAGAGGAGCCTCCAGACTCAGGCTTGGGAGCTCCAGGTGGGCTGCTGGGAGGAAGATACAGGAACTGAAGAGTGACAGCAGCTGAAAAGCTTGGATGTCAGAGGGGCTACCCAGGAAACAAGGAGACTGGAACTGAAGGATGGGGCAGGGAGCTGGAGGCCAGGAAAAAGGTGAAATCTAACAGCAGCTCCCAGATATGTGTGCTGCTCCAGGACATCAAGCGTCCAGGCTTGCTTCTGTTACCACTGATGGCAGGACGGGGCCAGGAAGAAGGCAGAAGTATCTGGGGACCTGACTTGGCGAGGAGCAGGGACTGGGGTGCTAGGGGTTGGAGGCACAGAGCAGGCACTGTGTGAGAGGAAGGAGTATCATGTGGTACCTCCGGGCAGGCAACCTGGCGCAGTGGAGTGGGTGGCAAGGCACTGTGGAGTCTTGTGGCCCACGGGCACCTCACAGCTTCCTTGTCTTTCACTCCCTTCAAGAACCCTAAAGGGGACCTGCCCAATAGGTTTGGGGCTCTTTCTGCTGCTTCTTACATATTTGCTAACTGAAGAAAGAAATACAGTACAGGAAAGGGGGAGGGAGAGGATTCAGGGAAAAGGGAAATCCAGGTGAAAGGAAAGGAGGAGAAGAAAGCTCAGGGAGAAGCCTGACAGCTGTGGGGAGAGGAGGGGAAATGTGGCCAATAGAAAGAGGGTATGTGTGCAGGTGACTCGACTCTGTGGACGGCTGAGACCACAGGTCCGTTTTCTGAAGAGTGAATGCGGGTGAGGGATGTGCTGTGAAGCGCCTCTTTTATTCCTTCACTTGTTCACTGCCAAGCATCTATGGAGGCCCGAGCACATGGTGGGTGAGATGCGACCTTGCCATGAAGGAGGCCCCGGTCCAATCAGAATGGGAACAGGGAAGAGGCGGTGATAGCAGTGAGACGAGAGGACCCTGAGCCTGCTTCGTGGCATCAGGAAAGGCAGGTTTGAGACTAGATCTGAGGATGGGAAGACGTTAGCCAGGAGAAGGGAGAGACACTTCTGGGTAGAGAGTAGTATGAGCCAAAGGGTGGGAGCGTGGGAGAATACAGTGTCTTTGGGGAGCTACAAGCAATTCAATATGGCTGGAACTAGCAATGTGAGGGGGCTAAGGGAGTGGGGTAGGTGGTGAGGTTGGGGAGGTTGGGGAGATCACACTGTGAGGGGGCCCATAGTCTTGTTGGAGATTTCATCCTAGATGAACAGGCAGTGAAAAATGCTGAGCAGGGACGGAAAAAGCTGGATTTGTACTTTAGAAGATCCCGCTTGCTGCAAGAATGAACTGAAGAAGGAAGAATGGAAGTCTAGGAGAGCAGTTAGGAGGTCCCTGCAGTAACTGATGTGAAAAGACAGTGTATGGGCGCAACAACAGAGACGGTGGCTAGAAGGTGAACGGGAAAGCAGAGGCTGGACAGGAAGCAGAACTAACAGGTTCTGGTGACTGTCTGTGCTATAAGACAAGTAGAGGAGGGACTGGCCACAACTAACTTCTGTGTTTCTGGCCTGGTAACTGAGTGGGAATGGTGTGTCAGGGAGGAGGGAATGGTGAGTTCAGGTTTGGACATTGTGAGTTATCTAATCAAGGTCAGGTAAGAAGCAGATAAGCTGGTCTGGAGATCAGGAGAGTCTACAGAGATGACAATTAGCACCTGGAATGAGTGAGGTGTAGCACCCAGAGTGAGACACACAGTGAGCCAACAAGAAGTTCCACACCAGGACCGTTGGGAAGAGGAACATTTAGGGGCACACAAAGGTCCCCCAAACCAGACCGGTTAAAAACAGCCAGGAGGAACTCTGGAAGAGATGCATGGATCCCACCAAACTGGAATGATCTGTTTCTTTGCCTGTCTTCCCCACCGAGGCTTAAACTCTCCCTATAGTGTCTCCTAGTAGCGTGACTGGTATGTGAGAGCTCATTAAAATTTGATAGAATAAAGTGGTGGCTCAAAAGCTATAAATCAAAAACGGTTCAAAGAGAAAAGAGTGGTCAGCACTGTCAGACCCTGCTAAGAAATCCAACCGTGGAGGGGTTTAGGAAAGAGCTGCTAGATTTGGC
Source organism: Talpa occidentalis (assembly GCF_014898055.3). Lineage (NCBI taxonomy): Eukaryota > Metazoa > Chordata > Mammalia > Eulipotyphla > Talpidae > Talpa > Talpa occidentalis. The sequence goes on from NW_023603184.1 coordinate 34,637,388, forward strand.
AGATGAGTGGTCACTTTCTCTTGGGGTCAGCAGTTACCCTGGAGGGGCAGGAGTGAATGGGAAATGAACAGCCCTGTGCAGAAGACACTTTCACAAATTGTGGCAACGAAGCAAAGTGAGCCTGTCGACTAACCAGGTAGGACAGAGTTAGGGAAGGAAGGAGGCACTGGTGGCTCCTCATGTGCCCCCAGGAGCAAGGACCTTAGAGGGAGAGGCTGGAGGTGTGGATAAGACATGGAAGCTAGTCATGAGGTCCCTGTGGTTTAACATGCAGGAGCAGAGGGAATGCACGACATAGGGGAGGAGGTCTTACGTAGAAGGACACCTCTTCATGTTTGTAGGAAAGAAGGAGAAAAGATCAAGGAGGACGCAGATCCAGTTTGAGAGGAGTGAGAAAGTTGCAGGAATTCAAACTAGATGGTCTGATTTTCTCAGTGAGCAAGGAGACCAGGCTGTCTACTAGTAATTCTTCCCTCTCCTTTTACCCCCACGTTTATTCTGCCACTGAGCCCCACGGACCCTCTGCCAACAGAACTCTTGAAACACCTACTCCCTCTCTCTCTAAGGCCACTACTCAGTTCAAGCTGGTCTTAACCCCTCCTGGGTTCCCACAACAGCCAACTCTCCTCCTCTTTTTCAGACCCCTCCCTCCAGACTACTGTGCTGTCAGAGGGGTGTTTCTGAAACAGATCTGATCATACTGCTCACAGCTTCAAATGATTTGGTGACTTTCCATTACTCTTGGCTGGGCAAGTTTTTTCATATGATCTACAAGAGCTGCAGATCCGCCTTCTTCTCCCAGACTCTGTCACTCCTCATGCCATGTTATCAGTGCCAGGCTCCCCGGGCTGCTTTATCCCTCAAACATACAATATTTTCTTGCATGTGGGCTTTCCCATGCTGCTCCCTTGGCTAGGATGTTCTCCATCCACCCCACCTCACTTCCTGCTCGCCTTTGCTTCGTTGACTCACTATTGCTCTACCACGTTGAAGCTTAAATGTCACTTTCTCCAGGGTGCCTCGTCCAACCTCCCTCCAGGGGCTTATGTTCCCTGTAAGTGCTGCCACGTTACAGCAATCATTCCACAGCCTGGACGCGCCATAAGGGCAATGTCCAGGTCTCTTCTGTCCACCTTTGTAAGGTCAGCACCTACCACACTGCATGGCACAGAAGAGGTGCTTAATATGTGTTGCTGTATGAATGAGCCAGTGGTGGACCAACTGATCTGCTCAACACAATGAGACCAGGGATGTGAGGTTAAGGGGTATGAAAAAAATAGAAAAAATTTCATCTATTTACTTATTTATGGAGGGCTGAGTTGAAGGTGGCATTTATAGAAGCATGCATTTATAGAAGCATCACTTGGTGTTGGGAAATCATTCCAGTGAGGGTTGAGAATTTGTGGGAAGGGTGGGCTCAAGGACAACGGAACAAAGAAGGGCCAAGGAGTGCTCAAGAGGATGGTCCTTCGGATATAAGCTGGGAGGAGAGCACAAGGCCATGAAGGGTCAGATGAGGTGAAAGCAAAGAGGACAGGGCAAGAGGTCACTATGAGCTGAGGAGTGGATGTAATGCAAGAGAGGGCGTCAAGCGCTGGAAGGACATGGGCGCTGGGGTTAAAGTGGAATGCAGAGCTTAGAATTCTAGAGATGGACCTGGCCTACAGAATGGTTCCGAAGGGTAGAAGGTAGCCGGAGCTAAGGAAACTGTGAGGCTGAGGTGTTAAAGGGACACGTAGAATCACGGCAGGATACAGAGTGAGGGAAACACTGATCCAGGTTCCCAAGTTGTCAGGGAGCCAGGGGAAAGCCTGACGGGTCAGCAGAGAAGGAATCACGGTGTGAGCCCCCTAAGTCAACGAAAGTTGGGACAGCTCACTCGCGGCACCTAAGACTGTGTGTCTCTTAGGGGTTGTAAGAGCAGCCCTGTGGTGCGGGCAACAGCCACACAGCCTCCCCGCTGGCGTCAGGTCCCCGGGGCACCTGCTGTGTTCCGGCAGCCCTGATGTGTCACTGCTGTGACAGTGTCTCCAGAGAGGTGCTAATAGCGTTTGACAACGATCCTGCGGAAATGTGCACTATTTCTGCGGTGGGTGTGTTTTGTTCTGAGAGCACCTTGTCAGGTGTGGTTGGCATGTGCACTATTTCTGCGGTGGGTGTGTTTTGTTCTGAGAGCACCTTGGCAGGTGTGCTTGGCTCTGCAGTGCTGGGGGTGAGGGAGCGGTGGAGGTGCCCTGGCTGTGAAGGCATCACTGCTGGGTGTGTGTAGCCCGGGCTGTGTCCCCTGTGGGCTGAGTAGGACTATGACTGGGTCCCCTGTGGGTATTTGAGGAGTTGACATAAGCAACAATATTTTCCTGGCCTATGACCCTGTGGCTTTGGGCCCAGCCCACACCACACTGAGTTCATTGTGCGTCCAGATCTCACTTCCCCTTCCCCCTCCACGTGGGACCAAGCTTTTGGTGCCCTCCCTCCATCCCCTGCACCAGATTCTGATCTAGGCATCCTGGACACGGGCTGAGCACACCCCTCCGGGTGACTAAGCTCCACTTCAGGCTCGGCGGCCTGTCTCTCCTCCGCTGGCCTCTATTTCTCCCCCCTCTTTCTTTGTCTCTCTCTCAGTTTGTCTCTGTCACACACCCATCCTCCACATTCTGACACATGGCTCCCACAGCGGCGACAACACACACACACACTCGATCACACCCTCCCGGCAGCTCCTCGCCAGGACACACTCACTCTGCCCCGACACCCCGGGGTGACACGCGCGCACACCCGGGGCCACGCCACCTTCCAGGGCCCCGCACCAGCGCGCACCCAGCCCGTGCACTGGCACCCGGAGGGCGCCCGCACCCCGCCGCGCCCGCACCCCGCGCCCCTCCCGCGCCGCGCACCCCGACAGCGTGACACCCGCACACAAAGCCCCCGGCCCTGCCCCCGCTCGAGCCCACGCTCGCCCGCGCCCCGCAGGCCCGGCCCCCTCCCCCATTGTCTCGGGCTCAGAACAAAGCCCCCGGCTCCGCCGCCGCCCCGAGAGCCGGGGGGCCGGCCGGGGAGCCCCGCGGGGCGCCGGCGTCGGGCACTGACCTCCGCGCGGCGCGGGCTCCCTCGCCCCGGCCGGGGGCGCCGCTCGGCCGCGGTCAGCCTCGGGGCAGCGCCCGCCCGCGCGGGGCCTGGGGCCGCGCATCGCCCGCCGCCGCCGTCTGGGGCCGCGATCGGGCCGAGCCCCGGGGCCGTCGGTCCGCACGCCCCGGCCGTCGGTCTGTCGGTCCCTCGCCGCCGCCGGCACCGCCTCCTGCACGGCCGCCCGCGGAGGACGCGAGATTCGCCGCCGCGCCCCGCGCCCCCTCCCCGCCCCTCCCCCGCCTCCGCGCGGTAACCCGAGCCCCCGCCCTCCGCCCGCGGAGCCCCCGCCCCGCCCCCACGCGCGCCCCGGCCTCCCTCCGCCCCTCGACTTCCCGGCCGGGCTGGGCGCCGGATCCGGCCCGCGCCCCGCGCTGCTCCCGGCCCGCGCCCCGACAGCCGCGCCCCGGCCCGCGCCCCACCTCCGTGCCAGCCGCGCCGCGCGCCCCGCGGAGCCGGCCTCGCCCCACTGGCCCGTGGTCCCCCCGGCCCTTCTCCCGCCGCTCGCCTCTTCCTTTCTCCGCATCCCCGACTCGCCTCCCACTTCTCCCCACCCCTTCTCCGTCTCTCTCCCCAGCCCCGCGTCCAGAGTCTCTCCATCTCTCGCCCGTCCTTTCAGGACCTCCCCCTGCCTGTCTCCCCATCTCTCGGCCTCGTCTCTTGCCCCCCAGCCTCTGCTCCTGGCCCCTTTCCTCGTCATCCCTTTTCTCTCCCTCCCCACCCCCCATTTCCTTCTGTTGCGCCCCGTTTCCCTGCCCCGGGGCCTGGTTCTCTCCTCCGGCCTTGTTCTCCCTCCTCCCTCGCCCCTCACCTCTGTTTTTCTCAGGGGTTCTGCCCCTTCCTCGTCTCCTGCTTCTCTTTCCCTCCTTGCTTTTCATGTCAAGTTGGAGACTAGAGGTTGGAGAGCACTGGGAAGGGAAGGTCTGGGATGTGGGCTACCCGGAGGATGTGCCCTAGAGAAGGAAAGCGAGGTGGAAACTGGGCAGAGAAGGGGGAAGGGGCTTGGACCAGCTTGGGGGAGAAAAGGGCAGAAGTGAGCTCAGACAGAAGGGAGTACTCGAGGAACCAGACGCCTTCCTCTCCCTCTTGTGCCTTTCCCGTGCCTGCAGGAAGGCTGTGAGTCCAAAGGTATTCTGGACCTGAGATTTGTCCCCTGGTACAGAAAATCAGGAGCTCCTGGGGAGAGGGGGCTAGATTTCAATAAAAGCAGAAGGGAGTGTGATTTTGAAAGAGGAGCGTGAGGGAGAGTCTGGAGTCCTTGATAACCTCAGCTTTCTCGCTTGGGCGCCAGGGTGGGTCTTGGTTGCAATCACGCTGCTAGGAGAAGGAACAGGATTAGCTTGCAGGGGGTTGACATAGAAAGATGATGACTTTCAATTTGGGCTGCTGACTTTGAAGTGTGTTGGGTAGATGCGTCTGCAGCTTAGAAGAGTGGTCTGGGATGGACATAAATATTTGGGAATCATCTGCAAATACCGTATAAGCTTGAATATAGGGTGAGGTTTTTGCTTTTTTGTTTTTCCAAAATCATCCCTCAGGAAAGAGGGAGTAACCTTGTATTTGAGTCCTTACAAAGTCTCTCATATTACAGGGTTTGCTCTCATTTACTTTATTTTGAACAACAAACCGCTGGATAGGGCAATATGGTATGGTGACTAAGCTTGTGGACTCTGGAGCCAGACTGCCTGGCTTGGGGTCCAGACTCTGCCATTTACAAGCAGGGTGGCTTTTGGAAAGTTGCTTGTCTCTGCTTCAGATTTCTTCAGTATAAAGCGGGGCCGAGGATTAAATTTTTTAATATGTGTAAGGTACCATGTACCTGTCACATAGTAATGCTAACGATTTTTGTTAACTATTTTTGCTGTTTGGGCAAGACCCAATGGACTTGACATGTCCTCCGCATGCTATTTTGGATACTTGTATAGAGCACTTGCCACAGAATCCATAGTCAGAGAAATTTAACACAGCTTTGGTAACTATTCCTGTTAGTATGACCTCACAGCTGCATATGTTGGATGTCTCTAAGTACATTTTTTAAATATTGCTTTAAAAAGTAATACAGTAGCACTTGGGAGGCACTTCTGGGATGCTGGGTATGTTCTATTTCTTGACCTGAGTGCTGTTCTATGGATGTTTTGCTCTGTGACTATGCATTGATCCCAACACTTAAGGCTTAGCCCCTTTCTGTAGGAATGTTATACTTCAGTTAAAAAATAAACAGTTCAAAGGCACCGTACCAGCAATGTTTAGAGATCGTGAATATACTCTTGCAGGAATATATCCTCTAGGAGGAATATAACCTGCCACCTTACTGTGATGCAAATAGGACTTGTGATTTGGGGCAAAGTTTCCAATGACTGCCTCATATGTGGATTTCAGTTGTGCTGTGTCCTGTCCCAAACTCCTCACTTAGACTGAAGAGAAGGTCATCCATTCTGGGAAACTGGGTTAGTTGAGAAAGTGACCCCGACAATGAGAAAGATGCTTGCTGCTTTGTAGATGCAAGAATATGCATAGATTATTTTTTACTGAATTATTATTGAAAAATAGTATATATACACATCAATATTTCATGTGATACATGAATTTAACTATATGTAATGATAAAGTCCATTAACTAATAGAAGTAGAATTTTCATTGTTTTATCCTTGTTTCCAAAGAGATAAATTTTCAGGTTGGTTGAAAAACTAGATTTCCTCATTGGGAAGACGTGGAGTTGCCTTGGGTTTAGGTTGCCTTATGAGGCACATGTGGTGAAATGGTAAGCGAAATCGAGAGGATAAGCAGTGTTGCTCAAGGATGGCATGTAGGTTGGGAAGAGAAGGGGTCTAGGGCAGAACCTGAGGAGCTTCAACATTTGAAGGTTGAGGAGAGGAGGCACAGTCTTCAAAGGAAAGTACAGAGTGGCCAGAGAGGGAGAAGAAAGTCAGGGAGGTGAGTGATACTACTGAAGCCAAGGGAAAGACCAGGAGAAAAGCAGCAAAGCAGGGAGCAGTCACCAGAGCTGACGAGCACAGAGGAGGACAGAAGGAAAGGACTGAAAAGTATCCATTGGATTTGGCCAGAAAGAGGCCACTGGTGACCTGGGGGACAATGGTAGGTGATATGGTAGGGGTTGAAACTAGTCAGCACTCAGCTAAAGAGTGAGTGAGGGGTGAGGAATGGAAGACTTGGAATAGAACCTATTTTTCAAACACGGTTGACTACAGGGAAGGAGAGATATAGCAGGAGAAGAGGACAGGTGTTTCAGGAGGCCAGAAAGTTTTTCAAATAGCAGAACTTAAAATGTATTTTCTTACTTCCTACATTTATTAAAAACATATGTAAATGTCCACTATGCCAGCTTTATATTCAGATCCATAGTTAAGATATCACTAAGGAGCTCACAGTAAGTTATGAAGACAGGTCTGCAAATTGGCATTGGGCAGTATAATGATAGAGGAGAGCATGGACTGTGGGCATGGAGGGAATTCCTAACCCAGCCTGGGGGTGGCATGTCAGCAAGTGGTGTCATAGAAATGACACTGGAACCGGATCTTGAAGATGAGTAGGTGGGCAGCAGGGGGAGAAGGTGGAGAGAGGACATTGGGCAGAATAAGCATCACCATGTTCAAATTTTCAAGGACATGCAAGAAAATAACTTCTGGTCATGGAGGTTAGTGGTTAGGCTGTCCTGGGTAGGTCGATGTCACTGGCGTGTAGGGCATGTGGGTTAGTGTGAACGGAGAAAGGAAAAGGGGATCAAATCATGACGGTGTGTCATGCGAAGGTCTAGACTCTTCGCATTGAGGAACCATTGAAAAGTGTATTTAGGGCCTCCCCGGTGGCGCAGCGGTTGAGCGCTGGGTTGCGAAGCTGCCCGCGGCCTCTGCGGCGCCGGTTCGATCCCTGGCTGCTCCCCGGCCACCGGAGGAGGATCCCACATGGTGCGCAGACCTCTCCTGCCGCCCGCTGCTCCCCTCAGCAGTGTACTTCAGTCCCTCTGCCTGCTCTGCTCCCCACTCTGGCTCTGGTGAATTCTCTCACCCTCCCGCGCTTCTGACTGTACCCAATGCATGTATAAACAAAACAAACAAACAAACAAATAAAATAAATAAATAAATAAATAAAAACATGCCTCTATAAAAAAAAAAAAAAAAAAAAAGAAAAGTGTATTTAATGAGGGAAGTAAACGGTCAGGCAATGTGACCGAAGAGTCATTTTGGTTGCAATATTTGGGATCCAAAGAGATTAAGAGTCAGTTTCAATTCCTCAGCTGATAATGAGGACCTAAACTACGTTAGCGGTAGTAAGATTAGAAAAGTGGAGTAAAAGTTGAAAGAAAATCCAGAGATAAAAGTACAGTACTTGGTGACTGCCTAAGATTGAGAGTGTTGGCAATACAGGAGGAATCTAAGATGTTGTCAAGTTCTTGGAAATTACCTTTGTGATTTTACTCACAAGTTGGGAAACAAAAGCAGAGCAGTGAGGAGAGAAACAAGATAATCCCCTTGGTTTTGGACATGATGAGTTTGAGGTGTATCTGAGTTATGCAAATGAAGACATCTAGTAGGTGGTTGAGTATAACACTTGGAACTCAGAAGAGACAGTTGAACTGAAGATGCCTATTTCAGAGTCATCAGTCTATATAGTCCATCAGCGGGTAAGTGGAACCATAAATGGCCTGGATCACCTAGGGAGAAAAGGCAAAGAGAAGTGGGTGTGAATTGTCTTTACAAGCTGATAAAAGAGCCATGAAGGAGACTGAGAAGAAGTAGTAAAAAAGGTAAGGATTGAACAAGAGAGTAGTGTTCCATGTGTTATAGAAGTCAAAGAATGAAACAGCTACAAAAATGAGATTTGTCAACAGAGCAAAAAATATCACAGTAAGATGAGGTCTGATATGTTTCCCTTAGATTTTAGAATTAGGATAAAGCTGATGATCTCAGTGATAAAGAGAGGAGAGGAAGTAGAACAAAGATGGACGTAGACCAAAGAACAAAGAAGGCATCACACTTTCTGATTTCAAACTACATTACAAGCTATAGTATGCTATTGACATAAATAGTATGGTATTGATATAAAGATAGTTACAGGCCTAGGTGTTAAGTCTCAGTGCTATCACCACTATGGGCTGAATAGGATCCCTGACCAGGGAGCTAACCCACATATGGCACAGCAGACCTCTCCTGTCTCATCTGTTGCTCCCCTCAGCAGTGTATTTCAGTAGAGCCACCTGTTCTGCTCCCCACTCTGTCTCTAGTAAATCCTCTCACCCCCCTGCACCTCTGGCCTATTCCCCAGTTCTTCTGTGCAAAAAAAAAAAAAAGAATTAAAAAAAAAGAGGTACAAAGGGGCCTCCCCTGGTGGTGCAGTGATTGAGCGCTGGGCTGCGAGGCTGCCTGCAGCCTCTGCAGCGCCGGTTAGTTCCCCGGCTGCTGGCGAGGGTCCCACAAAAAAAAATTTAAAAAGACGTACAAAGATCAATGGATAAAAATGGAGGTTCCAAAATTTAATTGATCCATATACGGTCAATTAATTTTCAATCAAGGTACCAAGAGTATACAATGAGATAGAGACAGTACCTTCAATAAATGGTGTTAGGAAAACTGCATATCCACATGCAAAGAATGAAAGTGAATCCTTATCTTATACCATAAACGAAAAATCGACTCAAAATGAATTAAAGACTTGAATATAAGGTCTGAAAGCATAAATTCACAGGGGAACTTCAACATAGGGGATAGATTACCTGACTTTGGTCTGGGCAGCGATTTATTGGGCTTGACAGCAGAAGCAAAGGACATAAAAGCAAATAAACAAGGAAGACTAGATGAAACTAATAAGCATCATCACGCAAATGAAAAGGCAGTCTATGGAATGGAAGAACATACTTGCAAACCACATATCTGATAATGGTTAATATCTAAAACAAAAATCAGCATACAACTCAAATAGCAAAAAACTAAATAACTTAATAATGGGCAAAGGACCTTAATAGACATTTTCCCAAAGAAGACATAGAAATGACCAATAGGTATGTGAAAAGTTGTTTGACATCACCAATCATCAGGAAAATGTAAATCAAAGCCATGATAAGATATCAACTCATACCTGTTACAATGTGTATTCCATGAAAATGTAAGCGAAAACAAATTCTGGTGAGGATATAAAGAAATAATGAACCCTTAAACACTGTGGGTGGGAATGTAAACAGGTGTAGTTATCATGGGAAAGAATATGGAGCTTCCTCAAGAAATTAAAAATAAAACCATATGATCCAGCATATATACCTCTGGGTATATGTCAGAAGGAAATGAAATTATTATCTCAAAGATCTATCTGTACCATGTTCGCTGAAGCATTACTTAGAAAAGACATGGAAATAACCAAAGTGTCTATCAAGGGATGAGTAGATAAAGAAAATATAATATAAATATAAAATATAATATATAATATAATATATAATATTATATAATATATAATATAAATATAATATAAATATATGGTATTTATGGAGGAAGTTGTCTATCTATAACATGTAAATTCCAAGCATATATATATGCAATAGAATATTCAGTTCTAAGTGGAGGAAATCGTGCTATTTGTGACAAAATGGATTATATTAGGGGGCACTGTACTAAGTGCAGTAAACCAGACAGAGAGAAAATACTGCACAGTATCAATTACATTTAGAATATAATAAAGAAGTGAAATTCATAAAATAGAGTAGAATGATGTTTGCCAGAGGCTGGTGACTGGGGGTAAATGTGGAGAGGTTGGTAAGGGGTAAAAAATTCTAGTATAAGATGAATAAGTTCTGAGGGTATGATGTGTAAGATTATAAGATGGTTAAGTATAGTTGATGATCCTGTATTGTATAAAGAAAATGAGAGGGGGGTGAGGGAGGGACGGAGTGGGAAGGGACCTGCCACAGTGAGATAAAGAGAGAGTGGAGGTAAAACAATGGTGACAGTGTGTAAGAGTGAACAATTAATGGCAGATGAGAAAAACCCAAGTGATTTCCTTTAGGAAAGAGTGGGGATTTATGAATCGAGACTCCCATACCTGCACGATGACAGCTGGAAGCAAAAGTGCAAATATTATCAAGACTTTCTCTGTATCTCTGATTTCTGCTTTTCATTTCATTTCATTTCCTTTTAATTGTTCTGATTTCACCAGTTTTTTCACTACCCCAGGATTTAGTCCAAGATACCACATTATATTTTGTCTTAACTTTGTCTCCTCTGGTCTGTGATAGTTTTCCGTCTTCCCATGTTTTTTTCATGACCCTGACCATTTTGAAGATTACTGGCCAGGAATTTGTAGAACATCTTTGATTTGGGTTTCTCTGATGTTGCCACAAAGGTGGGGTAACCTTTCTTAACACATCATATCAGGGGTATAGTCATCAACCTGAGTTATCCTGGTGAGGTTAACTTATCACTTGGTTACACAGTTTTTGCTACATTTTTTTCTCTTTTCCTTTTTGTTTTTTTTTAAAGTGAGTTACTGAGTCCCATAGTCAGGGTTAGGGCAATTAAACTTTGATTCCTGGTGGTGGGTGGTGGGCATATGATATATACTATAACATAATGTGGAGTAGTATATTATTTGGATTCTTTTAGGAAGATTTGTTCTTCTCCCGCCTCCTAAAGTTGTAATCTAATTTTATTTATTTATTTTATTTTTGCAAATTATGTTTATTGACATAAAGTAGGTTTTCTAGTCCATTTCTTTCTCCTTGGGCATTTAAGCTGTACCATAATTTAGCTATTATATATAGGGCTACAGTGACCATAAGGAAACATATATCCCTTCAAATTAGTGTTTTTGTATTTTTCAGGTTGATATTTAGGAGTGGAATTGGTGCATCATATGGTAGATCCATTTTTAATATTCTGAGAAACCTCCACAGTGTTTTCCATGGTGGTTGGACAAGTGCACATTCCTACCAGTAGTGGACAAGTGTTCCTTTTTATCCACATTCTCATCAACACTGTGTAAAATAATTTTAAAACCTGTACCCCTGTGTTTAGTGCAGCACTATTTATAGTAGGTACAATCTGGAAACAACCCAAATGCCCAAAAATAGATGACTACATCAAGAAGACGTGGTTCATAAACACAATGGAATATTACTCAGCAATCAAAAAAGATAAACTCATGCCATTTGCAACAACATGAATGGAGCTGAAAGGAATTATGCTCAATGAAATAAGTCAGAAGGAAAAAGAAAAATATCGATGGTTTCACTTATAGCAGGAATATAGGAGAACCCAGTAAGACATCAGGGGGGAAATAATAACAATACAAAACACTACACAACAAAACAAAAAGAGACAGTTATAAATCAGAGACATTCTGCAGGGAAGGAGGAGGGAGAGGGATCAGAGGGAGGGAGAGAGGAGCACAGGGGACTGTGGTGCTGGTGCACGGGTGCATTAGTGAGGGAAATTCCATGGGGACTACACCTGGGGGTGGGGGAAAAGCAAACATTGTTTAAAAATGAACAATGATGTAAAAAAAAATAAAAATTTAAAAAATTTATAACACATTCAAAATTTTAGAAATCCTAAGGAAAGTCTCCAAATGGCCTGGATTGACTCAAGTGCCCATATGGATGAGTCTTGGGAGCAGAGGGTGAGACCACATGAGGGCAGCTCCCATTCAGACTCATTGCTAAAAATTCTTTTACGTAAATATTTCCTTTGCCCGGGGCATGCTTTGGCCTTTCTTCTGTTTATCGACCTCTCATTTAACTCTCTAGTCTCAGCTGATACTTTACATCATCACAAATATTTTCACGAACCTCTCTGAGTAGGTCAGATCTCCCTATGATGGGTTCACATAGTGCCGGGAATTTCTCCTCTACAGAAGTTATCACAGCTGCAAGTTTCTGGTGTGTGAATATTTGACTAAATATTTATATACTCCATTAAGCAGTAAATCTGGTTTGTTCGCCATTGTAGCATAATATATGCTGTGCACACAGATTATGTTCAAGCAGTATTTAAGTCAATGACTGACATAAAGGAGGTTGCTGTTCCAGGATGAAGAAAGGATGTTATGGACACAGCACAAAGACCATTGCTTAGTGAGTGGTCCTCAGTAAGGAAAGAGAGAGAGGACACAGGAGGCTGAGAGGAGGAGTTGTTGTGGAAGGGGAAGGACTGAGGGAGAGCCCCTTGAAAGAAAGCAGCAGAATCATGTTTAAACAGTAGGTGAGGAGTTAAGGAGAAGCAAAGGCTTGTGGAAGAAGGGACTAAAGAATTAACCATAAGTATAAGAATGAATTTCTCTTTAACAGAAGAATGGTACCCTCTCCTTCAAGACTGAAATGGAAGGTGGGTAGGGATGCAGATAAGTGCCTGAAGGAGTGTGTTATGCAGTGGGGGGCAAGACTTTGAGGCTGTCATACCTAGTGATCTCATGTATCTGGAGAGGAGTTTGGGTTTTGTGAAAAGTGGGGAATGAGGGTCATAGTAGTTAGGGATGAGGAATGTGTTAAAGGAGCTGAATTGAGACAGCTGTTAAGAGGAATGATGACTAGTGGCCTTATAGGCCTAAAGGATCAAGAAGTTGAGGATGCTGAGGACAGATGCTAAGGACATCTGTAAGGATGTAGGCACACCTACACCAATGTCCTTGATGAAAAAGAGGAAACCATTCTATCCAACACTGAGGAGGGCAGAGACTTGTATAACAAGTGGGGTGGTGTGTGGAGCAGTAGTTGTCTGTATGTGGGTCTTGGGGAGCCCCAGGGGTGGAGACTCCTCCCCTCCCCCTCTCAGACATGTCAGACATGTGGAACAACATGCAGAAGTGAAGGATTTAAGCAAAACCAGCTCTCTTACATGGGATGTGGAGGCACGAGGTATATAATGGGGCTGTGAATTTAGGGGGTTGTCACCATGGAATAGAGGTTTCCCAACAGGAAGATTTAGAGATGGCTCCACAATGAGAAGTCCTAAAAGGCAGGGAAGGATCATAGTCAGGGGAAATGCAGGACAGGTCAGTGAGGATGACCCAGTGGAAAGGAAGGTGACTCAAGAGATCTGCCCTGGGAATGTTAATAATGAATGACAGGATGGAAGTTGATTCTTGATGACTTTGTTGTTTATTTTTTCCTTTTTAATGCAGAAGGAAGCATGGCAGGCAGCTTTAGTGTTTGGCTTCAGATTGCTCCAAGTGAGAAGCTACAGTCATTGGTGCTCATTGGTACAGCCCAGAAAATCCTGAAGAGAGTGAGCAGGGGAATGGGGAAAAATAGCCAAAGTCCAGCAGTCTTTGAGTCGGGACCTTCCAAGAGCTTACCGAGCTCGGAAGGACTTCGATTTCTCATAGAAACCTTGGGAAAGAAGAAAGGAAACTCCTGATTCTCTCCCATAGAGCAAGAGCCAGAGAAAGCAGAGGGGATGGAATCTAGAACACAGGTGGAGGAGTTAAGTGTGGAGGAGAGGAAGGACTCTGGTCCTCTGGGATGGGAAGTAGGGAAAGCCAGTTCTCTGAATCACAGTGTGATCATTTGTGGAAATTGACCAATTCTGTCAATTGACCAAAATTTTGTGTCTTCTAATTATATGTAAAGGTTACAATAATTTGCATGGCTGGGTGGATTTTAACTACTTTTGAAGATTTAAAAAAATATTAGTTGACTATTTTGATGTTTACATAGCTGAGTTTTAGTTTTAATTTATTTGCAGCTGTTGCACTGAAGTCATTTTGCGATGGCTGGCCAAAGTTCAGTGTTTTCTAACCTTTTCTGTACTTTTAATCTTTGACTTTTGGGAATGAGCTTTCTTGTGTTCTTTGCTCTACAAGTGTTGTGCCAATGGTCAAGCTTATTATAACAATCCTGGGGAAGGGGTGTCTCTTTACCTAAAAATTTTCAATCTGATCATTTGTCTTTTCTTTTAACATATGTTTATGCAGTTGTAATTTTAATAGGTATATAGATACAGACTGAAATAGGGCAAGACTGTATTTCCATATTGGTTGATAAATGCTATTAGTAGTAACTACAGTATAATTACATAAATTCTATTATAAATTCATTAGTTCATGATAATTGTTCTACGATATCATGGTGACCATTGAAAATGGACCTCCTGCCATAATAGTAACATCTAAGAAACATTTGTAGAATTTCTGCTAGTTCCATTCATATCACAACAGGAAGACTGTACTCTCAAAAGATCTCTGCTTATTTTATCCTTGATTATGTAGTTACTAGTCCTAAATAGTTTTTATTTTGGTTTTATTTGTTGGATTGCATTTTATTGAGATATAACTAATACACCACAAGGATCATCCTTTCAAAGTATACAGGTCACGGTGGTTTTTAGTATATTCACAGAGCTGTGTGTCCATCACCACAGTCAGAGTCCAGAATACTTTCATTGTCCAAAAAGAAACTACATACCCATTAGCAATAACTCACCATTCTCCCCACCCCCACAACCTTCACCACTGCCAACTAATAATCTTTCTGTTTCTACAGATTTGCCTCTTCTGTGTATTTTGTATGAAGGGAATCGGTTACACAATATGTGGTCTCTTTATCTGGCTTCTTTCACTTAGCATGTTTTTGAGATTCATCTATGTTGTTATTATCTGCACTTCATTCCTTTTATGACTGAATACTAGACCATCTTATGGACACATCACATTTTGTTTATTCATTCTTCAGTTGATAAACATTTGGTTTTTTTCTACTTTTTGGCTATTGTGAAGAATGCTGATGAGAACACTTGCATACAAGCGTTTGTGTGGATTTATCTTTTCCATTCTCTTGGATTTAGCAGTAAAATTGCTGGTATGGTAGATACTGCAACTCAATGTTTAAGAATTTTAGGAAATATTTGAGGAAATGTTGTCAAACTTTTTTACAGTAACTGGGCCAGTTTACGTTTCCTCTAGAAATATTAGGGTTCCAACTTCATAACCTGCTAACTCTTATCCATTTTTATAACTATTTCCATGGGTGTCAAGTTGTATTTGAGTTATATTTGTAGTTATTGATGTTCATCCTGTTTTTATATTTATATACATTTGTATATATTTCTTCTGGTTTCTTTCAAGATTTTCTTTGTCTTTACTTTTCTTTGGTTTGATCACTTTATGTAGTTTAAATATTTTGTAGTCTTCTACACTTAAGTTAGATAGTTTTTCATTATTAATCCTGCTTGGTGTTCACTTAACTTTCTGGATCTATGGTTTGGTGCCTGCCATTAATTTCATAACATTCTCAATTTTACTTCAAGTATTGCTTTTGTTTTCTCTCTTCCTTCTCCTCTGGTATTCCCACTGTTTTTAGTGTGTTATTGTCCCACAGTGAGGAGAGTGGACATCCTTGCCTTGTTTCTGAGTTTAGAAAGCATCCATTCTTTTAATATAAAGTATTATGGTAGCTGTGGTATTTTTTACACATGCAATATCTAGTTGAGAAAACTTCCATTATTCTTATTATTTTTAAGGTAAAAAAAAATAAGATCTCAGATTTCGTCAAATATTTTTTGTGTATCTACTGAAAAGTTCGTGTGGTTTTGTTTTTTATTCTGTTGACATGATATGGTATATTAACTTGATAGTATAATGGTAAACCAAGCTATATTCCTGGGATACACCTCATTTGGTCGCTTATTAAATACAGTTTGCTGGCATTTTGTTGAGGAATTTTGCATCTATATTCATAAGGGGTATTGATCTGTGTTCTTCTTTTCTTCTTATTAAAGATTTATTTGCTTATGCATACAAGTAACTGGGGTACAGGCCAGAGGTGCGGGGGTGGGGGCGGGGGACAAAGTGGGGAACAGAACAGGAGGATCTACTGAAATACACTTCTGAGGAGAGCAGCAGATGAGACAGGAGAGGTCTGCTGCACCATGTGGGTAGCTCCCTGGCCAGGGATTGAACTCGTGCTGCAGAAGCTGCAGATAGCTTCACAGTGCCGTGCTTAACCCCTTGCACCACCAGGGAGGCCCTGATCTGTATTCCTTTTCTTGTTATGCCTTTTCTGCTTTTAATATCAGGGCAAATAATACTGACCTTGTAGGATGAGTTAGAAAGTGGTGTTTTAAACTATTTTTAATAGTTTAAATGGATTTATCAACTTGATCAAATGAGTGTTGCTTATTTGTTTTAGGCATATGGGTCTTAAGTGTGTGAAACTAGTATCATATATGAAACTGACATTCAACAGAGTTTGAGTGAAATCTGGTACACAAAAGATCTAATGGATAGACTTTGGTTAAACTAAGTCAAACTGAAACTTGTTGAAAACTTTAAAAAAAGAGAGAATCCAAAAGCTATTAAACCTTTCCATTGGATTTTGATATCCCATAAGCATTTTTTTTATTGATAAATTCAGAAAATTTGGTGAATCGATCTTTGGGTAACTTGGTCATTGAATGAACTGTCTTCAGTAAATAGATTGCAACTAATTACCTAGTTCTTGCATGAAGATAAGGAGGGTAGGAAATTGAGACCATGACCTACAGCCTCCTCTGCAGCCCCCCTCCTTTTTTTGAGAAGTAGTAGGTGAGATAAGTGCTGATATTAAGAGACAAAGGTGATACAGAGAGTTTAAGAAAAATGTGGGCCTCCCTGCTGGCGCAGCGGTTGAGCGCTGGGTTGCGAAGCTGCCGTGGCCTCTGCAGTGCTGGTTTGATCCCCGGCTGCTCCCTGGCCACCGGAGGAGGGTCCCACATGGCAGGCAGACCTCTCCTGCCGCCTGCTGCTCCCCTCAGCAGTGTACTTCGGTCTTCTGCCTGCTCTGCTCCCTGCTCTGACTCTGGTGAATTCTCTCACCCTCCCGCGCTTCTGACTGTACCCAGTGCATGTATAAACCAACCAACCAACCAAACAAACAAACAAATAAATAAATAAATAAATAAAAACATGCCTCTATTAAAAAAAAAAAAAGAAAAATGGACAAAATTTGCAGGAGTGAGTGATGATCGGATTGAGCAATCCAGGTTTGGTTTGTGTCAGCGTCAAGCTCTGTTGATACCAATTCCAATGGCTGTGTGATATATTTTGTTTCCAGGAGCTCTCAGTGATGAGGGTATAGGAGTAAAGAAATCTGGTGATTAGCAGGTTGGTGGGAAAGAAAGACATAGGTTTGCATAGGTGCTGGTATGAGAATAGATGAAATATTGGGGTCATGACACATAGGCTGTTTTGAAAAGGAAGGAAGGCCCTGATACACAGGGAGAAAAGCGATTCAAAGGACTGGACTTAGACAAGGTTAAATATTTGATGTGTGTGCATGGGGATGAGACAGCCAGAGGAGAGAAGCTGGCTTTAGAAAATGAGTCTCAGGGGTAGAATTTCAGGGCAAGGAAAATCTTGTCAGGAAAGGGTCACAGGTTTGGTAAGCAGAGTGGGCTGAGTGGATGAGCTACAGGACAAGAGGACAATAGACAATTTTGGGGCCAGTCTTGGGGAGATGTCTACAAGGCTGGGAAGGTAGCAGGTCTTGGGTGGTGAGCAAGATTCTGGGCCTAAATTATCATTCTGAGTGTGAGTGATTAATAGCTGTCTTTCCCTGCCTCCAACCCCAACCTGTTAGGTGCAGTTTGCCTAGTCTGTTATAAAAGTATAGTTGGTTTTATGTCTACAAAGCTCTTCCAAAGAGGCCTTTGAAACTCTTATACTTACTTCTATCTCTGCACATTGACTATGTTATGTTTTGAATTTATGAGATTGTCTGTCTGCTCTTACCCATCCTGTTAGCTCTCTGATAGACTGAATTTAATGATTTTGTTTCGTGGTTTCCTTCTTAAAGGAAGACATGCTCAAGCTGCAAGATTGCCAACTTTCCTGAGGGCTGGGCCTGCAGGTGCTCTAGGCAGCCCTTAGCAGCTAAGGCCATCAGGAGGCCATCAAGAGGAGATGGTGCAACCAAAGTCCTGAATCCCAAAAGAGAATGGGTTTCATATATATTTGGAGCAGTCATGGAAGCCACCATGGAGAATGAGAAAACATATCCCTCCCCCTTTACTCTCAACCCAAATTTGGACTATTCTCTCAGCCTATATATACACTTAAGTGTGTCTCCACAACTAAGGCCTGGCAAAAGTACTCATTATACAACTGTCTGTTTGGGCTGCTGGAACAGAATACCACAGACGGGGTAGCTTATAAACAACAGAAATTTATTCTCATAGCTTCAGATGGTGGGAAGTCCAAGATCAAGGTGCCCGCAGGGTCCAGTTCTGGTGAGGCAGCTGGTGACTTCTTGCCATGTCCTTACATGGTGGAAGAGGCAAAGGATCTTGGAGGGGTCTCTTTCATAAGAAATTCCATTCATGAGGCCACGACCCTCTCCTTGTGACATAGCACCTCCCAAAGGCCTCACTTCCTAACATCACAGCAGGTGTTAGGATTTTAACACATGAATTTGGGAGTAAACAAACATTCAGAACATAGCAAAAATAAATACAGTAATCCTCAAATTTACTTTTCAAATCTGCTTTCCTCTCAAGTTGCTGCAGTATCTCTGCTGGCTTCCCTTTTCATTGTCACCAGACTTAGCACATTTTTGGTTTCTACTTTCGCCTTCTTGAGAGTGTTCTATCATTGGTCAACAGTGAGCACCTTTGTTTCCAAGTCCAATGGCCAACAACACTCATGAAACCACAGCTCTGGAGTTTGGTCACATTATGTTCTGAGAGTACAAAGATAATCGAGTGTCTGCCTCCAAAAACTCACACTCCACTGACACAGAGAGGTTGTTGACACTCTTCTCCCCTAGATTTTGGACACCAGTGTTCTAGGAGTCCTTTCCTACCTCCTTAGAGAACTTCTATTATTCTATGCTAAGTCTTCTTTTTCCTCTTATTTGTCTGTTATATATCTCACCTAGCATAATTGCTTCAGTTCCCATGTTTGTGTGTGACTCTAACATCTGTGTTGCTGGCTTACATACCTACTCTGAGCTCCAGAACAATGGTTCACAAGACAGTTCCTTAACATGAATATACTTAGCACAAAGTTCATCACAGTAATCTCAGATCTGCTTTTCCTCTGCTATCCTTGTTCTCTGTGAATGGGATTATTCCACCCAACTGTCCAAGTAGAAACTTGGAGTCGTTCTTGACTCAACTTTTTGCTCTACCAGATGTGATCACAATGTCTAGTCTATACTCTCTCCTCTGTAACTGTCTGGCCTGTCAGTTTCTCTTCATTTCCCTGTTACTGGCCTGGTCTAATGAAGATTCCTTTCTATCACTCTCCTAGAATCCCTTAAATAGCCTCCTATCTGGCTTCCTTGCTTCTATTCTTGCCCCTCTAACCCATCTTCCAGTTTGATGTAAGAGTAGTCATTCTGAAAAGTATATCTGATCCTTTTTCTCTCCATTTAAAAATCTTGCAGTTGCTTTCCCCAGTCTTCAGGATAACATCCAAGTACTTTATCATGTCTTCCAAGGGCCTTTGTAACCTGATCTTGCCTGGCTTTCCCGCTTCATTTCCTCCACTTCTTCCTCAAATACTAAATCCCAGCTGTACCAAATTACTTACTTGGAATTTCTCAACTACTT
The DNA here is from genome assembly GCF_014898055.3 of Talpa occidentalis. NCBI lineage: Eukaryota > Metazoa > Chordata > Mammalia > Eulipotyphla > Talpidae > Talpa > Talpa occidentalis. The sequence continues at coordinate 34,657,038 of NW_023603184.1, forward strand.
CATACTGTTTCCTAATTCTGTGCATTTATACCTGCAGATCTTGCTGTCTGAAAAGCCCTCCCAGCTGACTTCACTCCCCCATGCTTGGATACCTACTCATTCTGCAAGATTCAGTCTTTAGCATTGTCTTTCCTCTGAAAAGTTCCTCTCTGACTTTCTTTCATGGTACTCCAGTGCGCCACGTGCACACTACTTTCATAGCACCTGTCTTCTATGTTGTACTTATTTTATGATCTGTCCTTGCAGTTGGCCTGTTGGGTCCTTGAGGAATCACCTCTGCATTCTCTCACCATACAGTACTTTGAATGGAGGAATATTCTTGCTGACTTTATTTGATAAAATATTTTTGAGTGCTTCTTATGTAGAAGGGAGACACTCTCTGAGGTACTGTGATGAATTTTGCAGGTTCTTTCCTCTGGAAGGCAATATCTCAGTCTCCTTTATAGTCTGTATCCTGTCTGTCCCCGAATGTCTGATCTCACCCTCCTTTCCATCTACATGTACACTGAGTCACTCCATCCATTTCCTTAGCTTTAATTGCCAACAACTCCCAAATCTGTTCTCCCAGCTCCAGATGCTCCCAGGCAGCTCAAACTCATACATAGAAAATGGAACTATTTTCCTTTTTTTCTTACTCCCTTATTTCCTTTTCTTACCCCTTTTGGGGAGAAAAGGGAAGGATAATTTTAGGAAAGCTTGAGACTGTTTTAAGGAAAAGCAGTAAGAAATTAAGTCAGAACAATGGCATTAAGCTTCCAGTGACATTCCTAGGTACAGCTTCCTCAGCGTGAGGAGCAGGGTAATTTTAGTGCTGATTCCCATGCTGGGCTCCACAGTGGTGTGCCAAGGTCTATGTGAAGCCACAGTGTAAACAAGATTTATCTTCCTAGAGCATTAATTTTCATAGACGTGTGTGTATGTGTGTGTGTGTGTGTGTATGATGTACAATCTTTAGTAAAAAATAAAACCACTTTATATTACGGAGATATTGTGAAACAGAATGCAATGTAAACAGAAAATATTAACTTCTTACTGAAAATATAAACACAATAACCATTTCTATTTTTTTTAAGATTTATTTATTTATACATACAAGAACTGGGGTACAGGCCAGAGGTCTGGGGGGTGAGAGGATTCACTAGAGTCGGAGTGGGGAATAGAACAGGCGGATTGACTGAAGTACACTGCTGAGGGGAGCAGCGGGTGAGGCAGGAGAGGTCTGTTGTGCCACGTGGGTAGCTCCCTGGCTGGGGATTGAACTCTTGCTACAGTGGTTGCGGCGAGCTTCATAGGTTGTGTCTTAACCCCTTGCGCCACCAGGAAGGGACCCCCCATTTCTCTTCTTACGGCATCTCAAATTTAAGCGAGGTAGAAAGGCTGAAGGGTACAGAAGTTACACAATAGTGAACTTGGGCAGTCAGTTTTGCAGGAGCTTCTCAGATGAAGTATCAATAGAAGGAAACCAGGGAAGGCAGGAGTTAGTGCACCCTTACTGCAGAGCTAGGGTAAAGAACTTCACACAAGGAATTGATTCAGTTAGTAGACATTTGTGGATATGTCTCTAGGTGGTGCAAGAATGAATTACATTATATTCCCTGGTCTCAAGGAGTTCACTCTGGGAAAGGATGCGAACCAAGTTGATTATGCCATTACTACAATGAAGAATATATAGTGTGAAATTGGACATGGGTAACATGCCTAGGTTTTCTTGGGAAATTCTGTGATTACTTCTCAAGTTATCATTTCAAATTTTGGGTTAAGTCTTAGAAGATGTACAGGTACTTTTTTGGTCTGTAGGCTGGTTAGAAATATTTCAGGAAATTGCAACATGAAATGTGTGGAAAATGCGTCAGACACATGCTTACATTCTTGACAGTCAGGAACACTTACGTCCCTGGAGAAGGAGTCGGCCATTTCTTCTTTAGCTTTGGCATACTCAGCAGTGTTGCTGAGCGCTGTCCCTGTACCATGGCTACTATTTTGTAAAGCCAGAATTCAGTGTCTTAGACGAGTAGCTTACACCACCTAATGTAATAAACGTAGGTTGAGTAGGATAATGTGATAATCTCCTTTGATAGGACTGTAACTGCATACAGGAAGAGAAGAGACCCAGCTCTGTTTGGAGGGTGATGTGGTTTGGAGGTCTCACTAAAGTGCCTTCTGAGTAGAGATCTGAATATAACGTAGGCAAACCAAGGCAATGGTGAGTCACTGTAATGCTGATTGAGATCAGAATTTTTCAAAGTGCAAGTTGTGATTCATTGTTAAATTGTAAAATCAAGTGAATTAGGAGCACCACTAAAAAAAAAATAGCAAATTAGAACAGAAAATGTTATGTGCCTTATGTAGTAAAATGTTTTATAGTACATGGATATAATTTAATTATATTATACATGGATATAATATGTTCTGATGTAAAAGTGTTTTGATCTGTAAGTCATAATTTTTTTTTTTGAGAAACACTAATCTATAAAGATTCAACAGGAGCAACTAATTTGGGTAATTATTAAGAAGCCAGGGTTAAATGGAAATAATCACTAAAGGTTATTACTATGAAGTTTAGTTGCTCTGACCTGCTATTTTGTGTCATCTTCAGCCTAAAGCCAGTTTCCCACTGGCATTAAGAATAACATACCTTTTTTTAAAATTAATTAATTTATTTATACAAGCACTGGGTACAGTCAGAAGCGTGGGAGGGTGAGAGAATTCACCAGAGCCAGAGAGGGGAGCAGAGCAGGCAGAAGGACTGAAGTACACTGCTGAGGGGAGCAGCGGGTGGCAGGAGAGGTCTGCCTGCCATGTGGGACCTTCCTCCGGTGGCCAGGGAGCAGCCGGGGATCGAACCGGTGCTGCAGAGGCTATGGGCAGCTTCGCAACCAGCGCTCAACCACTGCGCCACTGGGGAGGCCCTACCATACCTCTGTTGAGCACAGTAGAGTCTGGATTCTCACTGGCTGGTATTAGTTCAGGTCTGTCCATCCCTGAGCCCAACAATACTAAGGGGATGGAAATATTATTATTGCCTTAATCAGGGATGGGTGTTTGGGAACCAACACAGTTGGGAGCTCTAACGCCCTGTTGTAAATTCAGTGGATTATGAAAATAATGTAGTGGAACTTAGCTTTACAGAGAAATGAATTTAACTGTGGGGATGGAGAGAGAAGTCACTCAGGAGATGCCAACGGTGTGTGTAACAAGTTAGGTAGGTAGAAGGTGGCAGGTTCTCTGGGTGAGACTGCATGAATGAAATGTGTTAAGGGGAATGATGGGAAAGGTTGTTTCTGCTCATCTCTGTATCCCTAATATCAGGGTCTGACATGGCAAACATGCTGGTTACTAGCAGATGCTTAATACTTAGAAAACTGTTGAAAGTCTCAAAGGGACATACATTTCTGGGGACTAAACGGAAAAGTTATGGAATTCAGCCATAATCCTGTTACCAATATTTAAAGATGTGGTTTAAGGAAAATTAAAAAAAAATATGTATTTTTTATTTTTATTTATTTTTAAAGATTTATTTACTTATACAAGAACTGGGCTACAGGCCAGATGTGCGGGAGGGTGAGAGGATTCACCAGACAGAGCAGGGAACAGAACAGGCAGATGGACAAAATACACTGCTGAGGGGAGCAGCGGGCGCGACAGGAGAGGTCTGCAGCGCCATGTGGGATCCTCACTGGCCGGCCAGGATCGAACTGGAGCTGCAGAGGTTACAGACAGCTTCACAGTGCTGTGCTCAGCTGCCTGCGCCACCAGCGGAGGCCCAAAATATGTATTTTTTTAAGATTTATTTATGCATACAAGTGCTGGGGTGCAGACTAGAGGTGTGGGGGCAGGGGTGAGAGGATTTACCAAAGTGGGGAGCAGAACAGGCAGATTGATTGAAACATATCGCCGAGGGTAGTGATGGGTAAGTCAGGAGAGGTCTGCTGTGCCATGTGGGTTAGCTCCCTGGCAAGGGATCAAACTCTTGCTGCAGTGGCTGCCCATAGCTTCATAGTGCCGAGACTTAACCCCTTGTGCCACCAAGGAGGCCCAGAAAATACTTTTCTTTAGATTTCAGGGATGACTGCAAAATATCTACCTGTGGTGAATATTCATGCCTAGACAGAAGGGTGTAAATTTTTTGCAAGATGCACTTACAGTTGCAGGTTTATTCATTTATTCAATAAATGTTTTGCATATCTCACTCACAATAGTTAGAAAGAGCTTCCTGGCAACAGCATGGAAAAACGAATTGAGATGGGGAACTCTATTGGGAACAGATGTTTTAGAGGCGAGCAGCTGCAGTGAGAGACCAGACTAGCCTTGTCAGTGGTGCCTGTATCTGCCAGACCACTGACCCCTCCATTCTCATCCTTATCTAGAAAGTAGATGGATTTGGTGGGCCAAGTACAAGCTGAAGGTCCAGCCTAAGGTAAAATCTCTTATATGGTGATAGATCATCCAGGCCCTGCTCTCAAGTGTGCAGGTCAGGGACAGCTTCAAGTCTTCTCAGACTGATGCCTGGCTGGGCCAAGTCTGGTTTCACAGTAATGAACATGTATAAATGATCTTCCTCCTTCTCATATGCCTTAGCCATTCTGAAGCCGGATTTCCCTTTTCTGAGTTCCCAGAGAGGCCCAGATTTGACAATAAAAAATTTCCAGGAAATTCCCATCAGTTTTAACTTCCTAGTACTCCTCCCACCTCACCAGCTACGGAAGGAGCTTATCCTGGAGTCCAACATCCTCTGTTGAATGCTTCTACTCCCTTGGCTAGAATGGTATAACCTGAATTCTCAGGTCCTCTCCTTTGAGGTTCATTGTGGGCTTGAGTGGGGGGCACATGAGGATCACATGTGACCCTGTCTAAAAACAGAATTGTTCTAGTGTTTCTGAGGGCTCCCAGGATACCAGATAATTATGAAAAGTTCACTTCTAGATATTCACCCTCAACCTGTGCCAGTAAGTAATCTTTCTCTAGATGTCAAAATTCAGTCAACTTTGGGGGGTAATGTGGAGTACACACAAAAAAACATAGACATACTGTTACTAATTTACTTTTCTAGGTAGGCTGAGCATTTGGATAGTCCTTTTTCTCCAGAAATCCCCAGGGAGAAAAAAAAAAAAATCAGCTTTTTTTTTTTTTTTTAATACAAGGAACTTTATCTATGGTGACAAGAGAGGGTCATCTGGCTTCCAAGAGGGTTCTGGGCATTAAGGTTGCCCATTTTACAAGTCTAGCTCCATTTCTTCTTAGAGATAAAAGAGCTTCAAAGACCTGTTGTGACCATCAATACTGATGAGAAGGCCATGCACCTGCCTCCAGTTAAATCCTTGGTGTCTGAGTCGTGTGGGAGCGGTGGCTGCAAGCTTCCTGGTCCTGCCGCAGCCCCAGCAGCAGCTGGTTGAGGAGTGTAAGATTGCTGTCTCTGCGAGGCAGGGGCAGGGGCGGGAGGCAGTTCCCTTTATACTCGATGACTGCCATCTTGGCCCGATCCTGCGCAGGCCTATTTGGGATCTGCAGCATTCTCGTGTAGCCTCCTTTCTGACCTTGGTACCGGGGGGCCAGGACTTTAAACAGCTTCGGGATCAAATCTTTCTCCTGGAAGGGGAGAATTACCCAGGTGAGAGTAGAGATAAGCACCACTGCAGACAAACAACTTTCGACACTCACAAAAGTAGGATCCTCACCCGCATAGACCTCCCTAACCCTGAAAGTGGCAGCGTCAACGCAACACAGAGGGGTCGGTTCCAAGCAGTTGTGGAGATTCAGAATCCCATGAAACAACTAATTTAAGACCCATGTGTCTAATTTAGTTCACCAGATTTGTCCTAGTGAATGCCTTCACTTCATTCTGCCCCCGGGGGGAGCAGAGATTAAGGAGGCCTTATGGGAAATACTCACCGTGAGCCAAAAGTCAGCCATGCGCATGGCCCGTTCATTGGTGTCCCCCAGCTTCCCATAGTCGATGAGCTGTGAGGACAGAGCACAACCGATCCACGCAACAAGAAACCAGACGCCAATTTTACTCCTTTAACATGAAACTGCAGCTCATTCATTCCACTAACAAAGCACATCTTTAATGCCACCCCCAAGCCCGCAGCCCTAACCACTTGGGACGCCGGAGGGCCGGGTTCAGCCCACAGTACCGGGGGATTCCCTCTGGGAGAAGGCATCAGGCGGGCCCCTCTCCTTCCCCAAGTCGGGGGACCCCGCCCCGCAGGCCGGGCCGCGAGGAAGAGGGGGGCCCCTCCCTGCGCGGGCGCAGCCCTTCACCTTCTCGGCGTAGCCCCTCATCTCGTCCACGCGCGCCCAGGGCGCCTCGATGCGCTCGTGCCGCACCAGTCCCGTAAGTAAGTTGCGCAACAGGTGGATGCGGGACTCGGGGCCGAGGCCCATGCGGCGGAAGACGCGGCCATGGGAGACGGCGGCGGCGACCGACAGCCGCATGGTGCCCGCCTCGCCCTCCCCTAGGAGCCGGAACTGGAAGCTCCAGGGCAGCCTGCGCGGAGGGGCGGGATTTGCGGGGACGCACGCGCGCACCCGCTGCGTGGTGGACGTGTTTGCGCATGAGCATCAGAGCCTGCCTCGTTGGCAGAGCGGAGGGAGGAGAAGGGGCGTTGCCCTCTTGAAGGCGGCGAGCCGCGCCGGCTTCAGGCATTTCCCTGACGCGAGGAAACGCGCCCTCTAGTGTGGGACGCGCGGGACTGCGGGCGCTTCTGTGCTGCGTCAGACCTGGGGCGGCCGGCCGAAACGGGACGCCCCGCCGCGGGGCATGCTGGGAAAGCGAGTCTCCGCTCACAGGGCGCCGGGAGGGGCCGGTCCCGCGGCTGCCGGCCCCGCCCCGCGCGCGATGAACCCGCCTGACTCTGAGCGCGACGTTTTGAAACAAATTATTTTCCTTTATGACGGGGAGAGGAATAACTGATGCTCAGTAAAGAATGGTAGGTAGTGAAAAATTTCTTTTAAGTACATGTAATCATTACAGTTAAAGAAAAATAACAGCACTTTGGAGGAAAAGTAATAGATTAATACTTTTAATTACATCTGCTTTTTTAAAATTTTATTTAATATATTTTTACATTATTTTTCATTTTTGCACAATGTATGCATTTTCATCTTGGTTATATAGTCCCCGTACAATTCCCACCCCCCTTATTTTGACCCTCCCCCCCCCTCTGGTTTATAGCTGCTTGTTGATTTTGATTTTTACTTTATTACAATTAGTCTTTTTCCTGGTCCCTTATTTAGGTTTTCTAAATTCCTGCTATGAGTGAGACCATCCCGTATTTTTCTTTTTCTTTCTGGCTTATTTCGCTGAGCATGATCCCTTCCAGCGCCATCCATGTTGCTGCAAATGGCATGAGTTTATCTTTTTTGAATGCTGAGTAATATTCCATGGTGTATATGTACCACATCTTCTTGATCCAGTCATCTATTTTTGGGCATTTGGGTTGTTAACATAGCTTAACTATTGTAAATAGCGCTGCTATAAACATAGGGGTGCAGGCTTTTTTTTTTTAAAGGAGAAAACATACCTACGCATTTATATATTCACGTATTTTTCTGTTTTGGGGCTTTAGTGTCTGTAGATTTGTAGAGACTTTGTAAAAATTGCTCCTTGTTATGGGTTGTATTTTGTCACCCTGAAAAACAGGGTAAGTTGATTACTAATTTTTGTGGTATCATTACTGAGGTTAAAAACTAAGCCCCCACTCCTTGCCTAGCAGGCAAGTTTGGGAGACTTGAATTGGTAAGGTTGATATGGGAACCTGGCCTTAAGACCCTTCACCTTGACCATGAATGCCCAAGCAGGATCAGGACACATTCTGTTTCAAAGGTCAACGGCTACGACCAGACATCCCTGAAGATAACAGGTTATAAATGAGAGCCTCAAGCCCATCTTGGGTTGTACACACCTCCCATCTTGCCCCCTGCTCTCTTGCAGGAAATTTCAATGATTCTGCCTTTTCTGTTCTCCACTTTGTCTCTGGTGAATTCTTTCACACATGCTAATCCCCTTTCCCCCCAGCCCCCCACCATCAATATTATACTGCTACAATATTTGATACATAGGATACTTAGATTTGTCACTTTATCTTTTTTATAAGTGACCAGAGAATGTAGAGTTTTATATAAATTATACTTCACAGTGAAATCCAGAAGTTACAGTATTGTTCATGTCTTGTTTCTTTGTGATCAGTTCTTACAGCTTTCAGTTATATGCACTATTAAAAATTTCACCAAGACATCATCATCAGAAAATTCATCATGAATTTCTATTGGTAAAAGCTATTTCTGTTGAAGATTTCTTTCTTAGCACAAGTCCGAGAAAGTGAACATTGACACTGACATTATTTGATCCAGTGCTTTTAAAGGATGACCTGATCTGAAACTCAGGAAAGAAAATTCTCATACAACTAACTTTGTTTAGTTAAATTTACTTTAAATTTACTGTTTTAAAAGCATGAGGGTTGGAATCACAAAATACACCTGAATGGAGCTTTGAACATCTAAATTCTTATGAATTTCCTATGAAAGTAATACATGTGGTGGAATTTGTGCAACTGATACTCCTTCAACTGATACTATACTTCCATATAGAATAAAATATTTTTAGTAGATTAGTTTTAAAAAGTGGTAATTTGAGGCATACCAACATATTTTATTATTATATTCAACAATAACCATAGCAATTGTTTAGAATATATACCAACAAAAATCTTTTTTTAAGTATTTTGAATCTTTTGGTGTACAACAAAAATTGTTTTACAAGGTGATAAATATCTGATTGACTTAATTATATTATTATATTAATATCCTCTACGGACATTTACCCCTTATGCTTGCATGGGGACAGGTTGCTTCCATCACCCGACCCTTGGTACTCACTTACTGGTTCAGCTGAGCCCCTAGAGAAGATGCTCAGATGGATCTGGGTATCTTGGCTGAGCAGGGACTTGGAGTAACTCTCATGAGATTTCATGTTTAGTACTTGAGAAGGTATTAGTCAATAGTTTCTAGTCTGGCAGAGATGAGAAAAGTGGTCCCCAACAATGTTCTGGAGTTTGCTTGTAGAAAAATTCTATATATACAATTTCATAGTTTTGGGAGAAGGGAGTTGGGTCCACACTGCTACAGAGATCCCTGAGTGATGTTGTAATAGAACAAAAATATTCGTTTGGTCTTCATCCATGATTCTTGGTAGAGAGCTCCTAAAACCCCTGGAAGTGCTCTTTGAACCAATCTTGTGATTAGAGGGTTGGAACTTTCAGCCTGGAGGGCGGTAGTGGTGGAGGAGAGAGTGGGGAAGATGGAGTGGTGGTGGTTTTTCTCTTCCAGAGAAAGGAATGGTTGAAGGTTGACATAGTCACCAATGACCGATGATTTTATCACTCATGCCTACATAATGAAGCCTCTGCAAAACCTTAATGTTCTGGGAGGGACTGAATAAAGACTGTCTTTGGTATCAGATAGAATTGTGATCATATGAAGCCCAGATAAAATGAGTTTTCACATTAAGAATCACTAAGATATTGAAAGTAATAGTAAAGCAAACATTTCAAATGGAAATAAGAAACTTGGAAGCAGCAAAATAAGTCACTGATCTATATGCAGTAAAGGCGAGGTGGTCCAGCATTGTAGAGGGACAAGGAGTTTGGATGGAAATCAGCAGAACCCTCTGTGATGATGTTTCCCTCTGGAAACGATGTTTTGAACTTGGCTTACTCTCTTCATGTGGTGTTCTTTCCCCTTCCCCCTTCATTTCCTTGTATTATTAGTGAGAACTGCCTGCTGCTGAGATTACAAGGTCTTTCAAGGTCAGAGACGGGCTCTGACTCATGCATTCTCCTTTTTTCTCTCCTCCACCTCCAGCCTAGAGTTGTGCTTTTCTTTCTTTTCTAAAATGTTTTTCAACACAAGTTTGTACAAAAGGGAACTTTGATTTTTTTGAGTCTGAATGCCTGGATGATTTTACCTTTATTTAGAAAGATTGTTTATCCTTCCCTTCCCTTTCATTTGATAGCTCTTTATTGAGAATTTACTATGTGACTAGGTACATTGCTTGTTGACTGATTTTCATCATGCCTCAACACCGTATCTTTCACTAATTGTGTCTCTGCATGGTATATCCCATTCTCTGTGACCTCTCAATACTGAGTTTAAATTATTAAAGGGATTCCTTTAACTCACTTCTTCCTTGTGAGCGGGAACTCAGACATGTCAGTAACTATACTATAGTGAAGCGTCTACTTGCTATGCTTTGAGTCCTTTCATTCATCCTAGCTGACGTATTCATTCACCTCTGGGAATCATTTCTTCCTATTTTTCTCTACTTACTTCTTTTAGGAACTCTTCTACCAGCTAAAATTTAGATAATTAGAGCATTAGAGAAGAAAATAGCTATACATTTGATCCATTTGATAGGTCATTTGCTAATTTTCTAGTTCAAGTGTTTTTGATCTTTTTTATTTCTTTTGGAAATGACTGACAAAACTTATTTTAAAGTAATTTTTTTAAAATGTGCAAAATATAAAGGATTACAAAGGAAAACAATGATATTGGGACACATAGTATATTTTAAAAGCTCATATTTGCTTACTTTGTAAGATGTACTTTCAAATTAAAATATCAATTAACAAGATTTAATAGGCTTTAGAAGAACTGTATTTTATAAAGTAATGATGAACAACAATGGTATTTACAACAACTGTAATGTGATGCAAAAATATCTGTGATTTCTACTAAGACTTCTGTAGTTTGCTGCCTACACACAGATTGAAGAAAATGCTGCATTTCAGTAACAGATCAGTGAAAATAGTTACTTTTTTTCCCCATTCAGTTTCATGGGCCCCTTGAGTATCTGTAACCTTCAAGTTAACACTCCCTGATGTATTGTGCAGGTGAGGAACTGAGCAACACTTCTGTGGAAAAAAAGTGAAAGGAACTCTTCTTGGAAAGAGAACTACATTTGAATTCTAGTGTAGCTTAGTAATGAGTATCAAGTCAGACCCTGTACTCCACACCCTGTTTCTCTGATTATTCTCTCTCTCTCTCTCTCTCTCTAGACTTATGTACATAAACTTTGTATGTTCCAAGCACTGGACTAGGTATTAGAGATTCATACTATAACTGTCCTTTACAAGAGATATAATCTAGTTAGGATTTAAACATTGAACAAACACACAGAAGAGTTTTTACATTGCTTGTAAAGGTATAAAATATGATTTCGAGGGAATAAGTAATGGAAGAAATTCAAACTAGTTTGTGAGGTCAGGAAAAGCTTGTCTAAGAATGTGATATCTGACCTAGGACCTGAAGGATAACAGCAGAAAGATGGGAGTAGTTGTTTGAGAAGGTGGCATTTTCCCTGCCCCCACTTACATGCGGCCACCTTGGAATACCAGTCCCAGTGTTCCATGAACTGAACTTCCTGTTTGGGAGAGCTACTAGGAACTATGGGTGGACCTTAGCAGCCCCTGACTATATTACACATAAGTAAAGTGGGCTTGGAGTTCTTGCTTCTCCAACTTTGACTTGTATCCAGGGACTTGCGGGGACTTGGAAGGAGACATATGGAGAATGAAACATGTTGAAACACTTGGAAGAGATGTGTGTGAGACATAGGGGGAAACTGACATGTGTGGTGCGTATTATCTTGATTTGTATTTTTGCATCTCTCCTCCTGTCACAGACTTGCCTGACCCCTTTTGCCTTCTTTTGTGGTTCCCTGCCAGACATCAGACTTAGACTTGTGGCAAGCTTTTGTACCACAGTGGCCCCGCTGTGGAGTGACCCTGTTTGACTAGGCATTTGCCCATAAGGAGATGGGTAATTTTGGGAGAGGGGTAATTTTTGGAAATGAAACAGTGCCATACAGGTCTGTAGTGGGTCAAAGGATAGTGCCAAGGTAGAAGACAAGTAACCTCTGTGGAGTCTCACCTACACACAATTGCAAGATCACTCAGGGTCAAGAAACAACAACGGGGTTTATTTAACAAATGGGGGAAACAAAGAGTTTCTAAGGCTACAAGTGGCTGGCTATCTCACCCCAGATAGTGTCTAGTGTCCAGAACAAAAACAAAAAAGGCCGCTCATTCAAGATGGTGCTGTCCCATCAATGAGGGCCTGGAGCTTGTAGCACACCAGCAAGCAGCAGGCCAGGATCCAACTCAAGGTGGCAACCGGAGGTGTTCAAGGTGGGGTTGCTGAGATGACACTGTAGTAGCCCACAACAACAGTCTGAAGGTTGGGCTGGACAGCACCAGATGCCAGACTGAGCAATGCCAAATGCAACAGCACCAGGAGGTGGTGCTAGATAAGTGGAAACAGTGGGCAGCTCTTAAAGGTGGCTGGACACAGAGTGCTGGTCACCAGGCAGCCATGCTGGTCTACATTGGTTAGTAGTGCCAGTCAGTACCAGTTACCAGGAGATGGTTTCAGAGACATCAGTGTTACAGCTCCTTGGGCAGCTGGGATGGGGAAACTTTAACTGCTGCTGCTGCCCAGGCAGACCCCCCCTGGGAACCCCATCGTTCATATCTGACTGGGATGGGACTGCCTGTAGGTGCTGTGCTCTAAGGTGGTGGGGTGCCAGCAAAGCCAGCATGCCAAGCTGCTTGAACAGCAGGTCTGCTGTGACACAGGCACAGTCTCTTAAACTCAAAATTACTGGCTTCAAATGTCAACAGAGCAGTTTGAGAAATTTATTATAATTTTCCTTTTATAGCTCTTTACCACCATCTGGTGGTAAGAGAAGGACCTGAACTTCAGAAGGATGTCTGGTGATTGAACTCAGAGATAAGACGGGAGGCCCCAAGCAGGATGTGTATAGTGAGAATGGGAATCAGGGCAGGAGCAAGGGATTTCCTTGGTTTGAGGAATGGTTGAGAGGATCTGTGATGCTTTTACCAAAGCCAGTAGTTGCTTGCAAGGCTACCATTCTGTATCCCTACATTAAGATTCCCATTTTGCAGTTTCATTGTGACTCCAGAGACCCCTAATAACTATGCACTGAAGCAAGAAAAGCTTTTAGTAAACTTCATATATTTAACATGACAGAGAGCTGGGGGAGGGGGATCGCATTTGCACACTTAGGTGCCTCCCCAGTACATAGAATGATAAAGCTCTAGCTCTTCCAGTAATTATGCTAGCCCAGAGCATGTGGGACTTAGACTGGACGTCTTGTTTTGACTCAGTTGCACTCTTTACCGCCCCCCCCCTTCTAAGCAATGCATTTGCGAGGTCCAGGTTTTTCATTTGACCTTACTTCCTTACCCCTGTAACCAAGTGCTGTGGAAAAATACCTATTCTTGCTCTGCTCATTAGTTTTCTTTCTTTTTTTCACCTTCTAAATATCTGTTTTCTAATCATCACTAATGAGTTGCCCATCTGGAGCTTTGTCTCACGCCGCTCTCCACTGCTCTCAACAGGGCTGTGGGCGCCTGCTCACTGTCTTGCCTGCTGGTCACTTCTGGCAAGTCTCCATTTTTTCTTGCTTTGAATGGATGCAGCCTTTATTTCCTCAAGCACTGTTTTGTTATTCTCTAAAACCCCATTGTTCAAATCCATTTAGATGTCACAGTCTTTCCCAAGGCCTTAAAGGAGTCACAGAATGGTTTCTCCAGAAGCGGATGCTAAGACAGTGTGAGATGCAAGCTGCTTACTAGGGATAAACCCTCATGAAAGAAAGGGGGCAGAAGCAGATTTAGCAGAGGAGGGAGTTGAACTGTGATGCAGGACCCACAAACCTTTCTCCAGCAGGTGGGTGAGTTCTGGATCATGTGTAACCCATCAGAGCATCATGTGTCAGCCTGTGATGGCCAGGTCTTTTTATTATTCTCACTCACTGGGTACTGGATGCACTGGATACAGGCTCACTCAGGAGGGGAAGAGGCTGTGCAGTTGAGGCAGATTTGAAGAACCTGAGAACTGAAGACTGGCTGCTCAGCTTCACTCCTCTAAGCTGGGCAGCAAACACTTCCTTAGAAGGGGATGGGGTGGCACATTTCTGTTTGCCACAGAGAAACTGATGGGAATCACATTGTAAACTATAAGATAAAGTGATTGTTCCCATTGTTCAGAGGGAAAACACCAAAGATAATTTAACTGTCAGGGAGGTTCTTGCCAAGAGAAAGTGCCCTGATTCATACTAAAATAGTCTAGGTTAATTAAACTGCAAGCAGGCAGGAAAAAGCTGTATCACATTTTGTTTTAATAACCCTGGGGAGTTACCTGGTTTCCTGCTTTAAATCATAACTGACAGGGGGAGTTACCTTGCATTCTCCTTTAAACAGATGGTCTGTGTCACAGCTGGCAGGAATTGCTTAACACATTGTTTTAACATCCTTAATACACAGCACCAGATGAACTAATGGCTGCTTTTGACATTTGGTGCCCCATCCTAGTACCACCTCTAGACAAAAGGTCCCATATATCTTGGTAAAGGCTGATGTTTTAGCAGCTAATTACTGTATCATACCGCTTGAGGGGCGGTGGCTGTGGGCCCACAAGTGCAGTTAGCAAAGGCTCTGACTGAGAAGTGACTGGAGTCTTGCTAGGCTAGAATACACACCCGAAGGGGGACACTTCAGATGCAGTGAGGCATATGAAGAAGCCTAGCTATTCTGTGCATGCCCCAATATAGCCTGCCCCTGAGTATATTATGAGGTTACCTCCTCTGTCCCTCCTGGAGGCTGACCCCATGAAACCTGTTTACAGCTCCCCTCTGGGAGTCAGCCCAGAAACTTTCCTTTCCGGGGTTGTCTTCCTCATAAACTAGTCTAATAAATCTTGCTTGATGCTGTATGTCTTGCCTTCTTGTTAAATTCTTTTATCAGGAGTCAGAAACTGTGAAGGGGACCCAAGGTCTATGACAGTAACATTTCCAACTTGGAATAAATGTAAGTTCCTTAGGTTGCATGGAAATTATAGTGATGTTGGGTGCTACTAGGGAGTTGTTGCTGTGTAGAATCTTCTATTTGATGTAGTGCCACTTGTTTATTTTTGCTTTTGTTTCTTTTGCCATTGTATTTGAGCCTCCAAAGACATTTCTGAATCCAATGTTTCTAAGCATTTGACCTAGGTTGTTTTTTTTTCCTATGTAATTTATGGTTTTAGATCTTACATCCAAGCTTTTAGTCCATTTTGAGTTAATTTTTGTGTATGGTGTGAGATAGTTGTTAAGTTTTGATAGGGGCTAAGGAGGGGAGATGGGGTAGAACACATATGGAAGGATGCTGGGAACCAGTTTTGTCAGGAGACCAGATAGCATATAGGACATGCTTGAGACCAGATGTCCAGGAGGATGATAAGGAGCTTCGGGGTCTGGACATCACGAGCTCCTGGCAGAGATGAAAACCTGCTGACTGCTGAACAACTGTCCAGTTCACTAGAAAAGCCTGCTAGAAATGAAATGTTAAGGCCGTTTCTTTAGGGTGAACCCCTGTTTTCTGTATTGCCGGCTGTCTGATTAAAGCGCAGCTTAAAGATTCAATTTCTGTCTGTGCTTTATTGGCCTTTGGTGGCGACAGGCAGCCCAAGTTCTGGACTTCTGGCTTCAGTTTCATTCTTTTGCATGTGGCTGTTCAGTTTTCTCAGCACTGTTTGTTGAAGAGATTTTCCTTTTTTCATTGTATCCTCTTGACACCATTGTCCTAAATTAACTGTCCATGTAGGTGTGGGTTTATTTCTGGGCTCTAAACTCTATTCCATTGATTCTGTGTCTATTTTTATTCCAATACCAAACTGTTTTGATTGCTATAACTTTAGAAGTCTGGGAGCTCTAGAGATAATCTCTTTTTCTCCTTTTTATGTTAGAATAACTTTGGTTATTTGGGGTCTTTTGTGCTTCCACATAAATTTCAATAATGTTCCTTTAAAAAATGTCACTGAAACTTCGATATGGATTGCATGGAAGCTGTATGTTGCTTTGGGTAGGATAGCCATTTTAACAATGCTTGTTCTTCCAATCCATGAACATGGACTATCTTTCCATGTCTTTGGGGCTTCGTTCATTTCTTTTAATAATCTCGCCATAGTTACCCTGGTGCAGGCTTTCCCCACTTTTATTTGGTTTATTTCTAAGTGCTTAATTCTTTTTGATGTGATTGTGAATAGTATTGTTTTCTTGATTTTTTGCTCTTCTAGCCTGTGACTTACATGTAGGAATGCAATGAGTTTTTTCTGTGTTGATTATGCAGCCTGCTACTTCACCATCCTCATCTGTTTCATTTTCTCTCTTCTGTTTGTTAATTTTATGCATGAGTTCATTAGTTTGTTTTTCTGAACTTTGTTGTGTCTCTTTGATTACCTTTTCTCAGTTCTTTTGTATCACTTTGACTTACTTTTCTGCCTTTCTTCTATCTCTTTGATTTTTTTCATTATACATTTTAATCACCCTATTTTATAGGGATATAATCTCCCATGTCTTTGTGGTTAGATTCTGGGGAGTTGTGTACCTCTGGGATGAGATGTCATATTCTCTTGATGTCTCAGGTTGCTATGCATTTTTTTTTTTGTCTAACCATTTTGCTACTTTTCCCTACTTTAAAAATCTGTAGTACTAAATTGGAGAATTGAACAACTTTAACATTCCCCTCAGTGGTGCTGTGTTCTAGTTGTTAATCATTTATAAGTAACCTGTGATTCTATTTATATAAAATATTTTAAAATTTGCAAGATATTAATGGTTTGAGTGGTATTTTCTTAAATACCACTCCAGAGTTTCTACATTTTGGTACATGTTGACATTTTGATGGACTTTTATTAATCACTTTCACTTTCAATACCTAATTGAGTTACAGTTTACATACCATGAAGTTTACCTACCTAAAGCACACAATTCAGTGACTTTTAGTATATCTACAGGGTTGGGTCATCATCACCCTAATCTATTCTTTTGATAATTTCCAAAATATTACCTCCAGAGCAAACGTGTAGTCATCAGCATTCATTCCTCCACTACTCCCACCTTCTCCTCCCAACCTTTGGCAACCGCTAATCTAACTTTGTCTCTAAAGATTGGCCTGTCTTGGCTTTTCATATGAATAGTGTCACTAATATATGGTCTTTGTGTCTAGGTTCTTTCACTTAGTGTGATGTTTTGCAGTTTCATCTATGTCGTAGCATGTATCAGTAGTTTACTCCTTTTTTGTCAATATCACATTATATGAATCTACCATATTTTGTTAATCCATTCAATATTTGATGGAAATTTGCGTTTTTTCACTTTGTAGCTGTTATGATTTATGCTATGAATATTTGTGTGTAAGTTTTTATGTGGATATTTATTTCATATCTCTTGGGTATTTTTGTAGGAGTGAAATTGCTAGGTCATAATGGTAGCTCTTTGTCTGACAACATTTTGAGAAACTGACAACTATTTTCCAAAGTAAATGTACCATTGTACATGCACACCAACATTTTATGAGGGCTACAATTTCTCTACAACTTCAGCAACACTTGTTGCTACCTGCTCACTGTTCTTTGAATGCTATGGCACTCTGCTTTACTGCTGTTTCACTTATACATTTGAAGCTACAAGACATTAAATGGTTTAGATCATGACACAAAGAGATGAAAGACAGTCCATTCTCATGGATATGGAGAATAAAAATAGTCAAAATCATTATTCTACCAACAATGATATGTAAACTTAATACAGTCTACACTAAAATGCCAATAATACTCTTCAAAGAATATTAAAAGTCTATTAAAAATAGTAAAATTTATGTGGAATCATAAAAAGACTCAGAGACTGGGGCAGATCACTGGACCTAGTGAACTGACTGTAAGCTTAGCCAGGACTCTGTCTATCACCTGCCCATCATTTATTGATAATGCTACTTTCTTTCTCTAGATGCCAGTGTCAACTCAAACCTTGTGTTCGGTAATTCTCTCAAGGTTTGGGTGCTTCCCCTTTTCCTTTTCCCCATTGTATATTTATCTGAGGAAATGGCTGTATATTATTTGGGGATCTATTATGGTACATGTTTGCCACAATCCTACTGGCTCCCTAATACCAAGAACCCACTCATCTTTTTGCTCAGTAGGTTTTTTTTTTTTTTTTTTAAAAGATTTATTTATTTATTTATACAAGCACTGGGTACAGTCAGAAGCGCGGGAGGGTGAGAGAACTCACCAGAGCCAGAGCGGGGAGCAGAGCAGGCAGAAGGACTGAAGCACACTGCTGAGGGGAGCAGCGGGCGGCAGGAGAGGTCTGCGTGCGCCATGTGGAACCCTCCTCTGGTGGCCGGGGAGCAGCCAGGGATCAAACCGGTGCTGCAGAGGTTGTGGGCAGCTTTGCAACCCAGCGCTCAACCACTGCACCACCAGGGAGGCCCTCGCTCAGTAGGTTTTTAATAAAGGTTGTGAGTCTTTATTTGGATGAGTACTCTTAGCCTCTGCTCTCTTATTTTTGCCCTTTTCTGTTTGTAGGTATTAAACAGCATCATCATTGAGTGTCTTTTTGCCCCTGGTGGACAGCAGGTTCTTATAAGCATTTTTACAACTCCTAGTGGATTGTAACGACAGTGGGCACTGCTTGTGCCTGACCTCTGTTTAGAGCTCCATGTCCCCATAGGTGTTACTAAACCAGCTCCTACCATTGTTCCTGGCCTTCGGAAGACAGCTTCCACTGAATTCTCAGTGATGCTGGTATACTTCTCATTGGCACATTTCCAATCCTGGTGAGTAATGTGTCTTTTGTGCTTTCATATGAAATATAAGCATCTGCTGAGTTTTCTGGCCTTACATAATATAACCATTCTGCCTTGCCTATCTCCCTGTCTCTAGTTTTTCACTTTATCATCTAAGAAACTTAAGTTTCTAGTTTGCTTGTTGTAGACTTTTGATTTCTTTAAGCGTCTAAGAATCTTCTTAGCAGTGAGTTTGTCTCATTCTGAGGTCATTGCCTAAGCATTAAATTTTATGTCCTAAGAAAGTATCCCCATGTTGGTGAATTTTTACACATAGAATTATGTTTTAACTGTCTTCATCAAGAACTTTAAGAAACCGACTATGCTTTCATGGCATCTAACTAGTTGTGACTTTGCTCTTTTCACCCTTATCAGGTCCAGCATGTCACTGGCTGTGTTCTTCTAATAATGGACCTGTAACTGTGAAAGGTTATAAAGTTAGCTCCCCAGGGAGGCACTTATTAATTTGCAGAGGAGAGGCTTCTGCCATAACATTCCAGGCATGAGAAGTGCCATCGGACCTTTCTGTGGAGGGGTGGGCTTACATTGAAAGCTCTGAGGTTTCAGGGGGCCCTATAGAGCTAAAATAGACCTGCCCTTTCAGGTGTCTCTGAAGCTCTGTGACTGTCATGTCCAGAGTCCACCTCTTTAATGTGTTCTCTATGCCACTGCAGAAGTTAAGGGACTCATTGCAAGTTACAAAATAGTCCCCCAGGTTCTTAAAACACAGCCTATAATTATTTATTAACTACCCCTAGTTTCTCACTATTCCCCTACCCAGTGTTACCCTCATTTAGTAAACTTCCAACTGCTGATCAACATGGGTGTTTTGCATTGGACTATGTAATTGTAACTATTAAAAAAACCATCGTTTTAGTTAAAGATTTGATTCCTGGTGAGCTCTGTCTTCCTGGCTTGCAGAGAGGGAGGGAGAGAGGGAGCACAGAGTGGGGATGGGCAGGGGGGGGAGCAGAAGGGGGAAGAG
Organism: Talpa occidentalis; assembly: GCF_014898055.3. Lineage (NCBI taxonomy): Eukaryota > Metazoa > Chordata > Mammalia > Eulipotyphla > Talpidae > Talpa > Talpa occidentalis. The sequence continues at coordinate 34,676,706 of NW_023603184.1, forward strand.
GAGGGAGAGGAGGAAGAGGAAGAGTTGTTGTTGTGGGGAGGGGGGATGGATATTCTGGTGTCTGTTCCCATGAGGGCACTGACCCCACCATGAAGGCCTTCACCATGAGCTCATCTCCCCTAATGATCTCCCAACACACTCTCTCAATCACCCCGGGAGTTAGGGCCTCAGCAAATGAATTTGATGGGAGGGGGACACAAACCTTTAGTCCTTAACATGCCCTGTCCTCTATTCTTTCTCATATTTATATCCTGTTCCTCTGAGACTTTCTTCTCTGTCAATGAAATTTTACATCTCCATTTAACTAATTCACATTTTATTCTTGTGGTTTGATCTTGTCTTAGAATCTATCACCTTCCATTCCTACCCCTTAAGGGCCTGTGACTCATTCTTTCCCATTGCATTTGGGGTCACTTATCAACTTTTTCTGGAAATCTCCTAAGTCTGTTGATAAGGTGACCTCCAATTTCTGTGTTTCTCAGAGCCCCACTTTCAATGACTCATTCCACTCACCATGTGAACATAACCTCTACCAACTTTATAATTCTGGATGCCTCAAATCCTGCTCCTAACCTTGGCTCACTATCCCCACACGTTGATGATCTTGTGATTCCCATCCCTACTCCCTCCATTCCCTATCACCCTCGTTGTTCCTGAGGTCCCTTAGCAACTGTAACAGTGGACAGGGTGTAATCCTTTAATCCTGACCCTGCCTTGATGGCAGCTTTTCTCCCTCTACTACTATCTCAGAAAACCCTGTTCCTGCATAATCACATTCTCTATCCTGATTGCTTCTTCCCAGTTGACTTTTTTTTGAGATCCATTGAGCATAGCCTCTGAATCTCTTTTAATAATCATACTGCTGAAAAGCCTGAGGCATTTATCAAAACTTTTGTATTCATGCACAGCAATTTTAGCTTGAAAACAAGCTTTAATCTTTGATATATGATACTTCTTAGTTAAAGGCAATTATACATTATTCATTTACAAATATCCAACAAAGAGCATTCAGCAAATGTTAACTAGACATTGTGGTTTTCAGGGCACAGCATAGTGAAAGGCAGGCATGATGCTCTGTGTGGTTCAGCTTCTATTACCATTTTAACTTATCACATTAGGACATCCTTCAGCTCTTACTGCCAGTATTTTCCAGGTGACAAGAGTGAAACTTGCCCTTAAAGAACTATGTCTTTTAAATAGGATTTCTTCTGTGGATAGGGTCATTTGATCTGACACTGGGATAGGCTTGAAGTCCTTTGGGGACAATGACAGCACAGGCAGCACTCCTGTCTTGCACGCTGAAGAGCCAAGTCCTGTGACTGCTGTTCCATGGACTGTTGTCACTGCTATGGAGGGGTAGAGAGAGTTACTGTAAATGGAAGCCAGTGGATGATGTGCTTAGGTCCAACAGAAAGTAATTGCATTTTTGTTTAGGATTCAATACAAAAATACTGATTTGAAGAAATATGTGTACTCCTGTGTCCATTGCAGCACTATTTACAATAGCCAACTTACGGAAACAAGCTAAGTAGCCCATAGATGAGTGGGTAAAGAAGATGTGACTTCTATACAGAATGGACTACTACTCAGCTAGAAAGAGATGAAATCTTGCCAAACTGTTTGTTGAAACAACCAATAGCTAATTTATGGAATGCTATAGCAGTCTGTAATGACTTGATTTCCCTCTATGAAAACTACATTTTCTGATAATTTATGAAGTGCTGGGGAGGATGCGAAGTTTGGCATGGGTTTTAGAAGAATCAAGAGACCTACGGTCAGAAGTAAAGGAAATTTTTATTGAAAGTATTTTTCAAGAGAGGAGAGGGCAGAGGTCAAATTACCTGCCTGCATGTGAGTAGGGGCAGGATCTAGCATTTACAGTTAAGCTTATTCTGCCTTGTGGTTTCTGGTTTTGCTTAGTTAGCAAGTTCTGCGTGCATCCCCTTCCCAGAATAAAGGAGCAGGAACTTTCTGTGAGAACTGTGGGATAGGAAATGTTGCTGGTGGTTGGGGTACAAATAGGGCAATAGCTTTTGACCCAGTTTAAGCTCATCAATTTATATAAAATTGCATATTAAAAAGAAGCAATATTCTGTATACTAGTTTAAACTATGAAGAATATATATATTTAGTAAAATGTTTTTAAAGTAGAAGGAATCGTGGCAAAGTTAAGTGAAGTCCTTTCACAGAAAAGCTTTAATTCTTGAAGTATTAGTTAATTTGTTTTTAGATGTTTCATTGGATAAGTGGAAATAATGAGGCTCTCCTTGTGAGGAGATGTCTGAGCATTGTTCATACTGGGGCTCTTTTGTGATCACTGAATATTATCTCTTCTAGTCATTGAGCACATCCTGCTTTGTGATTTTGGTCCAGGCATCAGGGATTTCACCCCTCCCAGCAAACTTTTGCTTATATCTTTCTTGTAACTCTGATCTGAAGTGACAGACAAACCATTTCCAGTATGACTGGGAGGATAAGTCTGGGGTGATGCTCCATGTGGCATATTCCCCACCTGCCTGTCGGTAGGTCTTCCACGGGATTTCTCTGCCATCTGGAAAAACTATTGTACAATCACTTGCTACCAAACGAGTACAGAAATCGATGACAAAGTGGTCTGTCTTGTGCCATATCCCTCCTTTGACAGCCGAAGGATGGTGAAAGGAAACACTGTGGTCTCCTTCGTGTGCAGGGATTGTGTTTGTACAAATTGCCGCACAGGAAGGACACTGTTTCCAGCAGCCACAGAGATGTTCAGAGAGCTTTTTTGTGATTTCAGGAACCATTTCTTCTGCAGACTTGCTCAGACACTTCTGTTCCACTGTCTTCATTGCGGGATCCAAAGCTTCACTCCTGGCTTCTTTGAGGAAATCATTATCTTTTATCTCTTGGTGTTCAATGCCTACCAAGTCCTTTCGAGGCAAGATCAGTTTCTCGCTCAGCTGATCACAGAACATATCCAGCCACTCAGACACTGTGCTGCCTTTATCTTTAGCTATTTCTGTGGATTTGTGAATGGCTGAGAGAATGGTATTTTTTATTTCATCTAACCTTAGTTTTAACATATCCTTCACTTTGTTACTTTCTTTGTCTGAACAATATGACTTTCAATGTAATTCCTGAAAAATGATTGTGGATGATGAAGGTACTGCCAGTAGTTATCAAAATTCTCCTCTTCTGCTAGAGAGATGAGAATGTGTTTCTCCAGGTTGGCCCTGTTTCCATTGAAAGCAGAACAAGTTGCTCGAATGTCACCTGAAATGTCACGAACCATTAGCCCCTAGATGGTAGTTAAGACAGCAGGAGTGAGCTTGTTCCACAGAAAATCAACAAATGTTTTGATTGAAGTTGCTCCCTGACAAGAGATCTTAAAACTCATGAAGAAATCATCTTTCTTGCTTTCCAGGTAGTTGACAGGATCATTTGCTCGCTTGAATGCCCTGTGTATCTCCTTAAATTCTATTGATCCACTTTGGAATAAACTCGAAGATAAATCCATTTTATATCAACTTGTAAACGTGTATCTTTCCATAGTTGATGCAGATTGCACCTCTTGCTCCATTATTGTTAGGATTTCGTGGAAATAACTTGAATTGTAATCATACTGTTGCTTCCTAATATTGGTAATAGTTTCTTCATGTCTTGAGACTATGTTACTAGTCGTCATTTTTATGGATTCATTTTTATGGATTCTTCATCTTCCACCTTTAAGTGCTTTGTAAAGAAAATATAACTCTTTCTCATTTGGACATGTTTGTCATAATCTATTTGAAACTTCCAGAATTTTCTTTCAGTATGTTCACCACATTTTTCTCTTTATTGAAATGTTGCAAAAGGATGTTTTCTGCATCCACATCAATCTTAGGCTCTGGAATTGGCTGGAGTATTGAGGACACTTCAGAGACCCAATTTTGCCAAAGTTCATTGAATATTTTACATAGCTCCTTCTCACTCAATTGTTTGCCCTTTACAGTTAAAGCCAACTCTCGACTTCTTTTTAATAATTCCATTTCATAACTTGATTTTTTGTTATCCAGTTTTTCTTGACTTTTTTTAAAACTGATAAGTTCCTTGGCTTTTTTTTTGGCTCTCTGAAATAAGTTGCTCTTTAAGGCTTATTAACTTATTCTCAAAATTTGCTTTCCACTGAATGAGTATTTCGCTATCTGGATCTTCATTAAAATATTTTTCAAATTTTTGCTTGATGGCTTCATATTTTGCTGCGACAGGAACATGAAGTTCTTCTGTCATGAGTATTTTGGTTTTCCCATTCTGAATCTGGTTGATCAGCTTGTCCTGCAAGCCCAGCACATGACTCCTCAGCTCCCAGGTCCAGGAGTTGTACATGGTCTCCAGTTTGCTCATGGCCACGACCTCTTGGGTATTCCTGAAACTGAAAATGAAGTTCTCACTCACGAGTGATCTCCACAAGTCTTGAACTCACAGTTTTACATCTGATATCTTCATGATGCTTCCCCTGGCCTCCTGCTGGGCGGTCAGGAGAATCCTGCTCTTCAGGTCCTGGATGTTGTGACTGTAGCGAGGATTAGGAGGGGCCATTGGGGGGTTGCCGTCCCACAGGTGGGCAAAGTAGCAGACATGAGTGTTGACGTCAAACTTGATGACATCGCTGAAGCGGGTCACATCTGAGCACTGTTCCTGCTCAGCAGCTGTCGCTGCCATCTCGTCCAGTCTCTGCTGTAGTCGCCTTCGTCCTTCCATGTTTAGGTCTTCAGCTGTGACTTCTCCCACATTCTGATGGACAAAGAGGCAACGTGGAGTGATTTTCACTTGCTTCATCCTTAGAAAGGCCTGGACAACTATCTGTAGAATGTCTTGCATTTCTGATGGATTCTCTCCAAAAATATTGATCAGAGTCAAGTTTGCAAGTCCAATGACAAAGGTTGCCAACTCGTTGTCCCGACTCTGGGATTTGTTGTTGAGTTCCGGGGCTCGAAGTCCTTCTGTGTCCACCACCAGGACAAAATCAAAGCCAAGGTCTTCTATGAATGTCTCCTCTATCTTCAGGAGCTGCATGTAGGCCCCTCGGGTGCACCTCCCTGCACTGACCATGAACTGCAGCCCAAAAAGGGCATTCAGCAGGGTGGACTTCCCTGAGCTCTGCAGGCCAAGGATAGAGAGAACAAACAGTCATTTGTCCCCTAGTTTCTCAGAGACCTTGTCAAACACGGCTGCCACCCACTTCAGGGGTACATAGGAAGCATCCCCGTCCATCAGCTCAGTGGGAACCCCAGCGATCATCAGATCCGCAGCAATCTGTGGGAGAAACAGGAATAGGTTATCCTTTGTGCAGGAAGCTTCTTCCAGCGCTTCATAGATCTGGCCCACTTCTCTGAGAAGTTGCTCAATCCCCAGGGAACAGTCATTAATCTCTCTGGAGAGAGCTTCTATCTCACATTCCCAGTCATGCAGATGGTTGCTCTTTGGTATGTTTTGCTTTTCTGTTTGTTTCTGTGACCACAATATCTTTTTCTTTTTTATTCAGTTCTTCCAAGTGTCCAGTTGTAATTTTGTCCAAAAATACACTCATCCATTGGAGGAAATAAAGTTTGGTATGAGTTTCTGAATATGTATGAAGAATTTCAAGAATAGATCGCATTAAATCATTGAGATGAAAGACACTGTTCACCTGTTGTTGCCGTATTCTTTGCTTCTCCTTCTCAATTTCACTCTTGTGTTGTTCAATGCTCCGATTTCCCTTCTCTCACAGATGGTACAGTTCTTTGTCCTTCTTACACCAAAGGTGCCAGAGTTGTCCCTGAAGGGGCAGTAAGTTTTCCTTCATCTCCAAGATCTGCATCTCCCTCAGTAGTGCCATTAAAGTCTCTGCCTTTCCCTTGGCCTCCTTGCAATCTCTCTGGTCCTCATCAATGAGGAATCTCTGCTGGCGAGCAATCTGGGCACAGGCCTGTAAGCTAAGAGCAGCTTCAGATCGCTCTAGCAAACATTGGATTGTAGTTGCGAGCTCTTCTGTTAATTCAGCCTCATTTCTGTTTCTGATTCCTATCTTCACTCTTTGGGCAGACTTACTGCCCATTATTTTTTCTTTGTCATCAAACAAAAAGATCAAAGGTCTTGATAACTGACACAGGTCATGGACAATTTTTCTGTTCTCTTTATTGTCATCAGTGGTTGACGTGAGGACCACAAGGAGAGAAGAGACCTTCTTCAGGAAGGTGAGTTGCTCCTGGTGTTCTTTCACATCTCCATGGAGATTGGTGAAGGTTAGGCAGGTGTGAAATCTGCCTCCTCCTCTCCGCCGGGACAGAACCAGCAGATTTCCACCACACCTCCCATCAAGAGACAGTTTTTGCTGCTCCCTCTGCAGTGTCGATGAAAAAAGACATCGTGTTTACGTTTACTGACAAGACAGTTCATGATCTGAGATTTGGAAGCAGAGAGGCCATTTCCAACTCGAATAAAGGACACAATGAGGGTAGGGACCTGGCACATCTGCTGATTCCTGTAATTGCTCTTCTCAGTTGCTGTTGTCCTTGACTCTTGCCAGGTTTTCCTAATTTGACTGAGAGACCAGAGAGAGAATTCAATTTGAGAAGTGCAGGGGTTAGGTATTAGAAGGGGAAGGGCAAACTGACAAATGGCAAGTTTGCCCAAAATATATTGTCTGGCAAAATCATCTGCACAGTGAAGAATTGCCATCTGAATATCCATAGGGTGGATGTGAGGCCTGGGAGTAGGGCCTGAAGAACTAGTGGCACCTTCACTATTGTAAGGGGCAGGACAGGGCACAAGGCAGGTTTTCTGATCCCATGCAGATCGGGTAAAGGAGGAGTTAGAGTCCTCAGTAGTTTTGCAGGTTTTTTATTTGGGGTTCACCAGGCATATGGCAGGCAGGGGTGCTGGCTGGGGGGCTGGGAGGCTGGCAGGCCTCCCAGCCCCCAGCAAGTCCTCACTCTATCTGGGCTCTCTAGCGTTCGTTCTGCTGCTTCTCGGCTTCGGCTGCGGCTGCTGCTGGTGCTGGTGCTGCTGGCGTCCCCCCGTGACGCCGCCCTTAAAAGCACAGTCTTAGCTCAGCTGAATCCCATCTACCTATGCCCACACCCTATTCCAGGTGCCCACCATCAGGCATGCATTCAGGACAAGGATCCATCATCTATCCTGATGGCGGAAGGGCAGAAAAGCCTGATATTTTCTTTACCCTACAGTCCACCCCCTCAGGGTTTTCTGCCATACAGTCTATACATATATACACAATTTTCTAAGCAAACAAACAATGCAGCCATGGCCCACAAAAGCAAATACATCAAATAACAAAATACAACATAACAAAATACAACAGAACACAAATAAGTCCAGGCAGGGCACCAACCAAGTGCAAAAGACAATTATTGGTACCAGCAGATGAGCCACCAAATCTGCTGCCGAAGGCACTGCTCATACGAGGGAGGGGAAATCACACACGGCATTTGCTATAACACACCAGGAGCCGTCAGGCTTCCTGGCCTTCTCTGGCTGTAGTCTCGGCTACAAGGCACACACAGCATCCACCCCCAGGATGCACTAGCTCTGGGATTGGCAATTTTATTCTGTTGGGGGTAATCGCCAACCCTCAGGGTTTCTGTCTGCAGTCGCTCCAACACTCGGCCTTCATGGCCACCCATGCGACTCGCAGACCCCTGCTCTCAAGCCAACCCACTGCACAAGCACATGGGTTGGGGATCCAAACTTTGCATTTGGCTTGGGCTCCACCCCAAGCCACATTCCCCACCCGTCCCCCAAGGACGGGCTCCTCAGCTCCTCACCCTCACTCAAGAATGAGCAGGGCATCACCCATAGGTGATTTTACGAGACTCACAGGGCTTCAGCATACCCAGGCTGCTTAACAGCCGCTTTAGGGCTTCTCAACTTAGCATCAGTACCAGCTTTTGCCACCTTAGTTGGCTTTTCTCCTCCACCTGGCCACTGGGCATACACAGGCTGCTTTTGGCCATCTAGGCCCACTGGCCACCCCCAGATTCTCAAAAAATAAAGATAACCTGCTAAGGTCCTCCGCCTTCTGGCGGGATTGTCAGTCCAAAATCATCAGTTCATCAGTTCAAGTCCATTGGCCTCTCCCTGCGTCAGCAATGGCCTGCTGCCTCAGGGGTCATTGGCTGGTCCTTTCCGGTGTCGTTGGCTGGTCCTATCCGGTGTCGTTGGCTGGTCCTTTCCGGTGTCGTTGGCTGGTCCTTTCGGGCGTCTCCTTCACGCCAGGTCTCATCCTGTAGCTCGTGGACGTATCCATCTTCTGTACCGCCATGGCGCCTCCAGCGTCGTCACAGGCAGTCTTTTACTCCTTAGTCCCTCCAGGCCTTTGGAGGGCTCCAATACCCATCTGCATGGATCTTGCCGACTTACGCCAATTGTAAGGGCAGGACTGGATACAGGTGCAGGTTTTCTGATCCCATGCAGACCGGGTAAAGGAGGAGTCAGAGTCCTCAGTGGTTTTGCAGGTCTTTTATTTGGGGTTCACCAGGCATATGGCAGGCAGGGGTGCTGGCTGGGGGACTGGGAGGCTGGCAGGCCTCCCAGCCCCCAGCAAGTCTTCACTCTATCTGGGCTCTCTGGCGTTCTCGGCTTCTGCTTCGGCTTCTCCTTCAGGTTCTGCTGCTGCTGGCTGGGGCTGCTGGCGTCCCCCCGTGACGCCGCCCTTAAAAGCACAGTCTTAGCTCAGCTGAATCCCATCTACCTATGCCCACACCCTATTCCAGGTGCCCACCATCAGGCATGCATTCAGGACAAGGATCCATCATCTATCCTGATGGCGGAAGGGCAGAAAAGCCTGATATTTTCTTTACCCTACAACTATCTTCAAAAAGGTCTGCATATGGATCAAAAGCCTCATTTTCATGACTTGTGGTGCTTGGGCAGTCTTGCATCTCTGTTTTTCCATCATCTTTGAAGACCAGGTATCTCAGCCCATAATCCAGCATGAGCAGCTTCTGCAGGAATTAGAAGGGAAGGTCCTGTTCAGAACTGGGCTGCGTGTTATTCACAGAAGCTTTGTAGATCAAATGGAAGTTAGCTCTGTTCATCCTTTTTGGGTAGTAATGCTCTAGGCCTAGACGCTGGAGTAATTCTAGCAAGGGCCTATTTTCTTTGACTTCCCATTTGTTAATTTCATTTTCTTGTGATTCGTGGGGTGGTTTCTTTTCATGGAAGATATTTTGCAATTGTTTCATCACCTCATTCCCTTGCAATGGAGACTTGGTGGCTTCATAATCTCCATCAATGAGCAATTTCAAGTCTTTCTCCAGGTTCTTGCAATCATGAAATGCTCCATATTTGGTGAGCACATGTGCAACTTCTTCAGATAATGATTGTCCCAGGTGCTGTCTTATTAATTCCAAGCATTGTATTTTCTCTTGTGGAGAAAGAGTTGTGACACCAGCAGTGGCCGTCAGCCCTGTGAGCACCAGGAATGCATGAGCCCTGTAGCTGCAAATCGTTTTGAGTTTCTGGTATTGCTTGTGTGTTCTTTGCATTTCATTCGCTAGGAAGTCTAATTGTTTATACCCTAGAATAGATTGGAAAGTTTTGTTTACCGCATGGTATCCTGCACCCATTGCAATGCAAAGTAGTAAGACTTGTACGTCTGACTGCTCATTTTCTTGGAGGTTATTCAGGAAACAGCCAAGAGCCAAGCTAACCTCATAAGTAGCCTTTCTTTGCACTTCCTCTACTGTTTCTAGAGACTCTGATTCGGCCTTCACTTCCATGAGATCATTCTGGGCTTCTTTTAAGATTTTTATTAGTTCAGAAAATTTGGAGATGTTGACATGCTCTTGTGCTGACTCTGGCTGGAAGATCCATTGCATGATGGAACGAGTCTGAGGAAAGTTTGTCACGCTGTAGATGTGAGGATCCAGGAGGATGCGCAAATGAGATTTAACAAATTTAGTATTGTAAGTGGAAACGTTTTTGCAATAGTTGACAGTGTTTAACAGAAAATTCTGCAGACCCCAGTCTGTAAGGCATATGTTAATCCAAGTGTCATAACTTCTTACTTTTTCATTCAACACTTGCATGAAATCTATCAGTTTTTTAAGTTGCTCTTCAGGATCAGCCACCGCCCAGGATCTCACATGCTCTAGGAAAGCCTTAACCTCTGCCCCAGCACTCAGTGATTCTTCCCCCTCCTGGATGTGGGCTGGGAGGCCAGTCAGTGCAGCGTAGCAGTTTTTCAGGAATTTAGCTATGGGGAGCGGGTCCTTGAAATCACTCCTGTGGCTGGAGAGGATGATGTCCCAGATGGGCACCAGCTGAAGTCCCTTGTCAATGACACACCAGGTTTTATTACTGGCCACGAGGCCAGCTTTCCACTGAATGAGGCCGTTTGCTTCTGGTGGGCCCCCTGTCTGGGCAGTAGATAATTGGACTTTGGTTTGGAGACTTTGGAAGGTGTTTTTCTGAGACGCTGCTTTTGATTGTGAGGCTGACACATCCACCCCTGCGGCACCATGCACTCCAAAGCCTCTGTAGCTGCCCCTTATGTAACTATCCAGGGCCTCTGCTGCCTGCTGTTTCACTTCCGCCAGCTGCTTGCTCTGGAAACCCTCTGCAGTGGCTTTCCACCAGTAGATTCCTCCCAGATGCAGGGGTCCCTGGTTATCATGAGAGCCAAACCTGTGGAAGAAGGCTTCTGCCCTGCCCCTCAGCTGGAGGAGTCTGTCTGGGCCTGCAGGCTGACCCAGAAGGCCTTCAATGTATTGCAGTTCCTGGAGAGCAGCCTTGGAGAACTGGAGCTGATCAAGAGGAAAGTGGCAGGAGGCCAGGGGGACATTGCTGAACTTGGTTGAACAAAAATAGGAATGCTGAGAATGTGATTGTCGGGTTGCCTTGGATTCGGAATGTTTGCTTTTATCTATACCAGCCTCCAGGCTAAATCCCCAACCTCCACCCTTGGCTGCAGCAGTTACACTGAAGCCCAATTTTTCCATAGTCTGGGTGAAGGTGGATTCATCTTCAGAAGATGTAAATTCTTTCGTTTCCATGCGGGTGCCCTGCTCAGGGCCAGCAAGTGAGAACTCCTTGGGGACCCTGAGTAGCTCTTCTCTCTTCTCTGTCAGGCCTCTTGCAGAGATGGTTTTGTAAATTCCCTGCAGGGCCAGTCTTCCGGATGCCCATCTCACCAGCTCTCTGTCAGGGAGGTTTTGTCTGTGGGACAGTGTCACCTCTGTGAGGTGAAGCTGTCTCTGCATTATTTCTGTGACCTCGTTTAGGGATGTTTGAGGATGTTTGGGGATGTCCATTGCTTGCCTCAACTCTGCCTCTTTACTCCTCACTGCGTCTTCCTGTCGCTGCCTCCCTGCTGACATTGAGCCTCTCAGCTCCTGCAGCGCCTGCTCCGCCTGCTTCTGCTGCTTTTTCATCATTTCCACCTGAGCCTCCTGTGACTCTGGAAGACTCTTTGAGTGTGACAGGTGCAGCAGTTTCTCCAGGGCCCTTGTCTCCCAGGGATGTTGTGCCTGGGCCTGTAGCCTCTGCAGGTCCTTTTCTTCTAGGTGTTGTGAAGCCTGGGCACAGGTGACACCGACGAGTTCCTGAAGCTGTGGCAACCAGTACTCAGCTGCCAGCCCCACTTCTCTCAGCATCTCCTGGAGTCTTGCCCTCTCTCCCCCAGGAGCTGGGAGTCCTCAGGGGTTGTCTGTGCCATGGCCATGGCTGTGGGAAGAGAAAACTCTCAGATTAGCTGGATCAGGACCTTACACATTACCAGCCATATGGTCAAAGGGGAGTGTACTAAGGATGGAGATCAGCAATTTTTTTTTTTCATTTCCACCTGTCATTTTTTAAGAAATATATTTTATAGCATTGATTCATTTCTTTTTTGTGGCGGACATCTTTGTAGGTTTCCTCAACATGGATTTTGTACGCAGCCTGACTTTTGTGCTTCCTATTACACAGAATCAAGAGGATGGAGAACATTTTGCCAAAGTTTAGCATTTGAAAATATGCATGAGTTTGGCAACTTTTTATTTTTTTGAACATAAGAGTTGGCACCAAGTACCTTTTTCTCTCTTTGTTCGACCAGCCTGTGTTGACTGGTACCCTATCTCTGGCACTTAATTATAGATCATATCATAATATATATTTATTCTCCTATATTTGAAAATTTCATTTTTTTATCTTTTAATTTATTTTATTTCTTTGTTTTAAAGATTTATTTATTCATGCATACAAGAACCGGAGTACAGGCCATATGTGTGGGAAGGTGAGACCATTCACCAGAGACAGAGTGGGGAGCAAAACCGGCAGATCTATTGAAATACACACTGATGGGAGTGGTGGGCGAGACAGGAGAGTTATGCTGCACCTCGTGGGTATCTCGCCGGCTGGCCGGAATCAAATCTGCACTGCAGAGGCTGCAGATAGCTTCGCACCACTGTGCTCAGCTGCCTGCGCCTCCAGGGGAGGCTCTTATTTCTTAATTAATTAAAAAAAAATGTTTGACATTAGAATCCCCTCCATTAGGTATTGCCATGTCTCCTACACTTTAAAATGTCCTTGATATTTCCATCGAGGTAACAAGAAATTCCTTCTTTTTAGTTCCATTGCCTTTAAACAACTAAGTAAAATTTTATCCATAAGCAAAGTGTCTGTGTGGGAGATGTGGGTGTAGCACCAAATGCCAAAGGATCTGAGAGGAGTCATGCCCCCCTATAGATCCCATAATAAGCAGAAGACCTTGGTATAGACTTAGAATCAGAGGGTAGTTAACCTGCCCCAGCCTCTTCCATTATGGTTGGATAAATGTGGATAGTGGTGACCTGTGTAGAGCACTACAGATGAGAGAAAATTTATAGGAGTCCAGTCTCTCTGAGCAGATAGTCCAGCAGGAGTTTGGTGACTGCATGAGACTGGACTGGTCAGTGCCATGACCTCTCCGGTGGGGCTAAGGAGAGTGTTGACTGAGTGCGTGACTCTCCACTTGTGTGGGACATGGCTGGAGGGGAAAAGAGATCAGGACAGAGGCAGATAAGAATATCAACGGTCACTGAAGAGAAGTGATTTCTATTGACTGAGCCAAGGGCCTCAGCAAGGAATCCACCCTCGAGCCTCTGGAGAACCTCACCCATGGATCTCTCCAGTGGGCCTATGAGTGACTAAAGTCCCCTTCCTTTGGGGTCAGCTGTTGCTACTTGTGTTGAGTTCAGCAGAGAGAGCTATTATGATAAATGGACACTGTCAGAAAAGCACTGTTAGCATCTGTGTGCTAGGGCTAAAGCACAGACTTGAGCTATAGCGCCATCTTCTGGGAAAGGAAAAGATAATCTTCCAAATGTCAGTGTGTTACAAGACCTAGGGAAGAAATAAAAGTTTAATAATACTATCACAAGAGACACTTAGGTGGTTTCCATAGTTTAACTATAGTAACTAGTGCTGCCACAAACATGGGAGGGCAAGTTTCGCTTTGATTTGCTCGTTTTGAACTTTTTTGGGAATGGAATTATTGGGTAGAATGGAGATCCTCGTTTAATGTTTTGAGACACCGCCATGTTGCTTTCCATAGACTGGCCGGGCCAGTCTACATTCCCCCAACAGTGTGGAGGGTTCTCTTTTCTCTGCATCCTTGGCAGCACTTGTTATTTCTGGTCTTTTCAATATGGGCCATGCTCACAGGTATGAGATGGTAACTTATTGAGGTCTTAATTTGCATTTCTCTAACAATAAGTGGTTGTGATATTTTTTCTTGTGCCTGGTAGTCACTTTGGAGAGATGTCCGTTTAGTTCGTGTGCCCATTTTTTGATTGGGTTATTTGTTGTTTTGGTAGAGTTTTGTGAGTCTATCTGTAACTTTGCTATCAGTCTTGTCAGATGTATGGTATACAGACATTTTCTCCCATTCAGTCGGGTGTCTTTCCATTTTAGTTATGGTTTCTTTCTCTGTACAGAGCTCTCTTTTGATGTAGTCCCAGCTGTTTATGTTCTCTGTTTTCCTTGTTGTAGGGGACACATCCCTAAAGGCATCACTAACTCTTACATTATGAAATGTTTTGTGTATATTTTCTTCTGACAAAGGAGCCCCAAAAATACCCTGGGAGAAGGATACATAGTCCTTGTCCTTGGGGAACCTGAACAGCTGCGTGCAGTGAGAAGAGTGGAGCTGGTGTACCTGTACCTGACACCACCCCAGATAGAATTGTTGTAACAAACACACACCACATTTTAAGGCAGCTAGTAAAGATTTTAGGAGGTGACTGCTTCTACAATGAGAAAGCTGCAATGCAAAATTATAATACAGGAACATGAAAATCAAGAAACCATCACCAAAAGATAATAATTCATCAATAACTAGGTCAAAGGCATAGAATTTTGTGACCTGGGTAATAAAGAATTCAAAACAATTGTGTTAAAAAAACTCAACAAGTTATAACAAATGTCAGAATAATATCCTAAAACAAGTGAAAAATTCATGTACAAAACAAAGTACCCAAGAAATATGAATCATAAAAAAGAAAGAAACTCTAATTATAGAAACACCAGTTATGAAGCTGAGCAATAGCATGAATGATACAAAGAATGCAGTGGAAACATCTGAATCAAAGAGAGCAAATGAAAGAGAAACAGACAAATGAGTTAGACGGCAGATAATTTAAAATAACTGACTAGTGGAGGACAAAGAGGACAAAGTTGAAAAGTGAAAGGAAAGGCTATAGGAACTATAGGATTCCATAAGAACAACAGAGATTAGAATAATCAGGATTCCTGAGAAGTAGGGAGCAAAATTATTTATTTATTTATTTAATAATAAATTTTATTTTTATATTCCCCCATACAATTGCAAACCCCCCATTCTGACCCCAATCCCTCCCCTCCCGCCCCCCACCCCCCAAAAAGTGTCTCTGGTTCATAGTTTTTTGTTGATTTTGATTTTCACTTTCTTATAGTTATTCATTTTCCTGGTCCCTTATTTAAGTTTTCTAGATTCCTGCTATGAGTGAGACCATCCGGTATTTTTCTTTTTCTTTTTGGCTTATTTCGCTGAGCATGATCCCTTCCAGCGCCATCCATGTTGCTGCAAATTGCATGTGTTTATCTTTTTTGAATGCTGAGTAATATTCCATGGTATATATGTACCACATCTTCTTGATCCAGTCATCTATTTTTGGGCATTTGGGCTGTTTCCAAAGCTTAGCTATTGTAAATAGTGCTGCTATAAACATAGGGGTGCAGGTGTTCTTTGGAATTGATGTTTCTGTGTCCTTTGGGTAAATACCTAGGAGTGGAATTGCTGGATCATATGGAAGCTCTATGTTTAGTAGGCCCAGAAATCTCCACACAGCTCTCCATAGTGGTTGGACCAGTTTGCACTCCCACCAACAGTGCAGGAGAGTTCCTTTTTCTCCACAACCTCGCCAACATTTGCTGTTGCTAGTTTTTTTAATATGTGCCATTCTCACTGGTGTAAGATGGTATCTCATGGTAGTTTTGATTTGCATTTCCCTGATTACAAGTGATGTTGAACATTTTTTCATATGTCTGTTGGCCATTTGCATTTCCTCTTCAGAGAAGTTTCTTTTTAGCTCTTCTGCCCATTTTTTGACTGGATTATTTTCTTTGTTGTTGCTGAGTCTCATCAGCTCTTTGCAGATTTTTGTGATCAGTCCTTTGTCATTAGTGTTGTGTGCAAAAATGTTCTCCCAGTTGGTGGGGTTTCTCTTTTTTTTATTGTGTCTCTTTTGCTGTGCAGAAGCTCTTTAATTTGATGTAGTCCCAGCTGTTTATCTTTGCCTTCACTATCACTGCTTTGGGTGATGTGTCTGTAAAGATGTCTTTGATATGCAAATCACGTAGTGTTTCGCTTGTATTTCCTTCTATGTATTTTATGGTTTCAGGTCTTATGTCTAGTTCTTTAATCCATTGGCAAAATTATTTATTAAAAGAAATAACTGGTACACCTATCATAAGAAGAGACTCTGAGAACAAAAACAGATCATCCTTTTGTTAGTGGAACCCAGCCATGCAAGGCTGGAGCCGGCAGCAGCAGTGCTGTTCTGTAACCTGCTGTTCCACCACACCTCAGTTGTGGCAGTTGCTCCTCAGAGCCCTTTTATGCAACCATGTACTTCCTGGATCATTGAATGGCCAGTCAGGTGCGAGCTATGAGCTGATTGGTGCTAAATGGTCCCATCAGCACAGGATTGAAAAATGTCCGCCCAGACTTGTGGGTGGGGCATCCTGAAAGAGTATATAAGCCGTGGTGGGAGGTAGCCGAGGAAGGGACGGTTCCAGCCTGAGCAGGGGAGACAGTTCCAGCCCGAACAGGAAGAAGAAAGAAGGGGAAGACTCCGTTTCTGGCTTACAAAGAAGAAAGAAGAAAAGCAGCATAAGCAGCCGACCTCCAATGCGGGAAGAAACACTGAAGACCTCTGTCAGAGACTGGGCCTCTGGTCCAGTCTCTTAGGTTGCTTGGAAGGCGCACCAAAGGCCCTCGGCCTTCTGTGTCCAAGGGCTGTTTATTGCTGGGATAGCCCAACGACCCATAAAGAGCTGTTAACAGTTGATGTCTGACACTGCCTTTGGGGACCTGTAGTGATCATCACTACCGGCCAGTGCTGTCCAGCACTCCTGGTGACCCTTGGCAACCAGCACTGACACTATCTGGGTGAGATAGCCAGCCACTGTGACTGCAGTAACCTCTGTGCTTCCCCTGTTTGTAAAATAATCCCCATGATGGTTGTTCCCAGAGCCTTAGGTCTCTTGCATGTATGCATTCAGGTGAGAACCCAGAGGCAGGAACCTGCTCTCTTGTCGGGCACTGTCCTTTGTTTGACTATAGTGCATAAGCCCCTGTTGAGAGGATATTGTATGGCTATAGCCCTTGCTTTTGGTTGTTGGCCTTTTGGCCTTTTGGGGGTTTTGGTGGCTGTCTTGTCTCAGAGCCTGGCCTGGTGGATAGGCCGTTCCATCCTACCATCCTGGCCTCTGCCCTGTTGCCCTGTCTGCTTCTGTTTCACTTTTATCTCAATGCATAAAGTATTTCTGTAGGACACATTTTAATGAAACTGTCAAAAATCAAAGATAAGGAGAGAATCTTAAAAACATCCAGGGATAAACGATATAACCTACAGTGGGTCCTCCCCCACTTCCCCCGTAATAGGCTGAGGGGGAGTTCATCACACTAGATCTTGCAAGAAATGCTGAAAGGAGTTTTTTAAACTGAAACAAAAGATGTCCATTGGTGACATGAAAACATAGGAAAGCCTGAAAACACACTGGTAGACACAAAGGCAAATATTTAGAATATTCTAATTCTGTAATAGAGTTTTTTTAACCATGTAATTATAGTATACAGGTTAAAGGTAAAGAGTATAAAAATAACTATAGTTACTATAATAGTTACTGAATACACATGTAAAGGAGATAAATTGAATACTTAATTTTAAAAGGGAGTGAAAAATGGTAGAGAATTTGTATATGGTCGAGGTATGCTGCTATAAGCTTAAAATGCATAGTTTATTCAATGAGATTCTTTATGTAAGCCTCGTGGTAACTACAAAGCAGAAACCTAGAATAGATTCATAAATATTAAGAGAGGGAAAATAGCCTATGATTATGGAAAATCACTAATGTAGAAAAGTGTCAGAAACAGGGAAAAGTAGAAATATAAAAAAACAAAGTAGTTAATAAAGATGGCATTAGTAAGTTCTCACCAGTAGTTATTCTAATTGTAATGGATTGAAATAACCAATCAAAAGGCATTTAGTGGCTAATTGGATAAAAATATCAAGATCAATTGTATGATGCCTATAGGAGACTCATTTCAGCTTTAAGGAAACACATAGTCTTAAAGTGAAGGAATGGAAAAAGATTCCATGCAAGGAGAAAACAAAAGAAAGTCAAAATAACTGTAATGTAGTAGACATGGTGGACATTAAGCCAAAAAATGATAAGAAGAGGAGCCAGTTCCTCAGATGTCATGATGTTTATAAATATATATGAACAAGTATTGGAGCCCCTACATATATTAAGCAAATACTAACAGGCTTAATAGACAATATAGACAATATAATATAATATAATGGATCTTCAGTACACCATTTTGACTAAAGGATCGATCACCCAGACAGAAAATCAACAGAGAAATGTTGGATTTGAACCAAAAATTAGACCAAATGACCAAAGAGACATATATAGACCATACCATGCAATAATAGTACACCTATTATTTTCAAATTCACAGACCATTCTCACGGGGAGATTATATGAAAGGACATACTATAAGTCTCAATAATTTAAAAAGATAGAAATTTTCCCTCCATTTTTCCCTATCACAATGATACCAAACTGGAAATGAACAGGAAGTTGGAAAAATCTACAAATAGTTGGAAATTATACAACACAATCCTGACAAACCAGGGCATCAAAGAAAAATCCAAAAGAATAAAAAAAAATGTCTTGAAATGGGTGGAAATACAAAATACAAAACATGTGTGATGCTGCCAAAAAGCTCTGGAGGGTTGTTTATGATGATTAATGCATATATATATATAAAAACAGATCTCAAATAAATAACCTAACTTTATCAAAGAACTAGAAAAGGAAGAACAAAAGTGAGCCTAAATTTAGTAGAAGGAAAGAAAGAACAAATCACAACATAAATAAATGAAATTGAGCTTTGAAAAGCAATAGAAAAAAATGTTTATTTTGAAATAGATTTCCAGATGGATAAAGGAAAATGATGAAAGTAGCTAGAATAAGAAAAAAAGACTCCATTAGATCAGAAATCAAAGAGGAAATATTAATATGACATGTTCAGCAAAATAAATCTAAATGAGATAGACAACTACAGGATTTCTTTCATTCATGTGGAATATAAAGAAAACGGGATCAGACTAAACTAAATTAAAAAAAAACACATAGATAATCAAACTGCTGAATTGAGGCTACTAGCGGGGGAGATAGGGTACAGTACAGTATTTTATGGTGGGGGTTCGGTGTTTTATGGTGGAGGATTATGGATGCTTTGGTGATCACTGATGTGATCTTAATCTGCATTTGTGGACCCAACGGCTCTCTTTTATTCAGTATTTCAAATTTCCCACTGTTGCCTTCACGTTATATCCTGGGCAGCAGGTAAGAGGAGAGTTCACATGTCTCAGCCTCACAGGTGACTCAGCTTCCCTTCTTCCCTGTCCTCCTGAATGTCCCTGCCATGCTTCTAAATCAGTGTGTGTCCTATTCATTCCTTTCTCTCCTACATACAGTTCACAAATATTTTCAGTCTACTCACTGAGATTTCTTTCACTCTCACTTCTTGTTCATATAGCACCCACTCTCCTTTTGATCTTGCCTTTATCATGTGTTTATTGGATTGCTGTCACCATCCTCTCATCTTCAGTTTTTCATCTGTGCTTCCCATCCTCCCCATTGTCACTAAATTTGAAACTAGACTCTAATGGCATCTCAGCAATTGAGGTTGTGGGTAGCAAAATAGGCTGCTTTCAATGTCGCTTTGGGCTGTTGCTTGCTTTGATTTAAGGTTAATGAACAACCAGTTAGTTTAAAAAGGACACTGATCTTCCTTTGTGTCCTTGAAAGCAGGAGATAGATCCCCAGGTGAAATATACTCTCCTGTAAGAGAAAGCTGTAGGCATCCTCGTCACCAGGTATAGGGAATTTATGGCTGAGAAGGCAGTGAACAAACTTTGTTGCTTCTTTTCTAGTCTATAAACCCAAATCTTTTTTTCCCCTGTCAATTCTTTGTCTGAAAGTTATACAAACTGGATGTTTTGTTCATTTTGCTGGTTCCCACAACTCTGGGAAACCTGTACGTGTAGAATTAAATTCCCCCAGCCCCAATCCTATTTGTCTTCCTACTGTCATTTTAATTGTTTTATTAGCCAAAGAACCTAGACTGGGGAGAACCTAGATTCTTTCCCCAACAAGGCCAACCTTTCCAACTGAAGATACCTAAAATAACTAGAAAAAAAAAAAAAGAAAAAAAAAGAGTTTGAAAGCCTCAAAGAATTACTCAATACCGAAGAATATTTATTGGATAGAACATAAATAATTGGAAGCATTAGTGGCTGAAACATCTCTTATATATTAAAGGCAAAATTTAAGACTTCAACAAAGGACCAAACAGGACAGACAGAAGAAATCCTTATTCAGACATATAATGAAACCGTAGAAACTACAGAAAAACCCCAAGAGCAAAGCATTCAGAAAACAGTTTATCTTCAAGCAACTGGCAATTACAGAGAGCTGAATCCTCAATGGAGTGGGTGGAAGTCAGGAGACAGTAGAATGGAATCATGTATTTTTTGGGTGATAACTTCAGTTTTAATACTAACACTTGAAAATAATAGAAGGTTTGGTCTTGTAAACTTCAGGGGACTGTTGTGCACATGCAGTGAATTGACAGCTATGCAATTCCGCTTATGGAAATCAGTAACATACCTTAAACACAACCTCAGAATTAAAAACAGAAGCAGAAGCCAACCACTGTGATACCAATAGCAGTGAGAGGTTTTCAATTTCCTTCTTGACATAACAGTCAGAATCTAGTAGGGGAAACTGAAAGTGATTTCAGATTCTCATCCTGTTGTGCTCATTTGGGAAGTTTTTTTGAGAAGATATGACTGGTCAAAGGTGGTACAGCAGGATCAGAACAGCAAGTAAAGTTCAACCACATTTCAGTATTTTCACTTTCTTTTCTTTATTAGTTAAAAGTGAACAGGGAAAATTAAATATTCTTTATATATTCACAGGGTATTCTGTGAAAGCATATATGCTTACATACATTATAAAAGTACCTGTTAAGGGGCCTCCCTGGTTGTGCAAGGGGTTAAGAAGCCAACCTTGAAGCTATCCGTTCAGCATGAGTTCGATCCCTGGCCAGGGAGCTACTCACATGGCGTAGCAGACCTCTCCTGACTTGCCCCCTGCCCCCCTCAGTGTGTATTTCAGTTAATGAGCCTGTTCTATTCCCCACTCTGTCTCTGGTGAATCCTCTCACTCCCTGCACCTCTGGCCTGTACCCCAACTCTTGTATAAAAATAAATAAATCTTTAAAAAAAAAAAAAAAAACTAAGAGCATTGAAATGCCCGAGTCCAGATTGAGTCCAAATATTTGGCTACATAGAATTATTATCATTTTAGTGAGTAGGAGTAATAATAAAGACTTTTAATGTAGTTTTTAATCTATAGCTAGAAAGGCATGTTTGCATTGCGGGCACTGGGAAACAAAGGTGAAGCCTCAGTACAGGTTAGATGTTTCTGTTGTTACTGGAGACATTTCAGTATAGTTAAGCTTAACTAAAGTTGACAGCAGAGTTTAATTAAAAATTAATCATTCACAGAAAATCCAGAAATAAACCCACAGATTTATGGTCAACTAATCTTTGACAAAGGAGCAAAAAATATGCACTGGAGCAAAGAAAGTTTGTTCTGGGAAAACAAACAAGTTTGGTGCTGGGAACACTGGGTCACTACATGCAAAAGAATGAAGATTGACTACTACCTCACACCATGCACAAAAACCAACTCAAAATGGATAAAGAACTAGAAACCATAAAATACATAAAAGGAAATATAGGCGAAACACTACATGACATGCACATCAAAGACATCTTTACAGACACATCACCCAAAGCAGTGATAGTGAAGGCAAAGATCAGCAGCTGGGACTACATCAAATTAAAGAGCTTCTGCAGAGCAAAAGAGACAATAACAAAAACAAAGAGAAACCCCACTGACTGGGAGAATATTTTTACATACAACATTAGTGATAAAGGACTGATCACAAAAGTCTACAAAGAGCTGATGAGACTCAACAACAACAAAGAAAATAATCCAGTCAAAAAATGGGCAGAAGAGCTAAAAAGAAACTTCTCTGAAGAGGAAATGCAAATGGCCAACAGGCATATGAAAAAATGTTCAACATCACTTGTCATCAGGGAAATGCAAATCAAAACTACAGTGAGATACCATCTTACACCAGTGAGAATGGCACATATTAAAAAAACTAGCAACAACAAATGTTGGCGAGGATGTGGAGAAAAAGGAACTCTCCTGCACTGTTGGTGGGAGTGCAAACTGGTCCAACCGCTATGGGGAGCTGTGTGGAGATTTCTGGACCTACTAAACATAGAGCTTCCATATGATCCAGCAATTCCACTCCTAGGTATTTACCCAAAGGACACAGAAACATCAATTCCAAAGAACACCTGCACCCCTATGTTTATAGCAGCACTATTTACAATAGCTAAGCTATGGAAGCAACCCAAATGCCCAAAAGTAGATGACTGGATCAAGAAGATTTTGTACATATACACAATGGAATATTACTCCACAATCAAAAAGATAAACACATGCAGTTTGCAGCAACATGGATGGAGCTAGAAGGGATCATGCTCAGCAAAATAAGTCAGAAAGAAAAAGAAAAATACTGGATGGTCTCACTCATAGCAGGAATCTAGAAAACATAAATAAGAGACCAGGAAAAAGACTAATCAATACAAAGTAATAACCAAAATCAATAAGCAACTATAAACCAGAGACACACTACAGGGGAGGGGGGGAGGAGGGAGGGGCAGAGAGAGGAAGAACTAGAGTCAAAGTAAGGGGGGGGTGCAATTGTATGGGGAATTTAACCAAAATGAAAATGCATACATTGTACAAAGATGGAAAATGATGTAAGAATTATATAAAATATTAAAAAGAAAAGAAATTAATCATTCACATTATCTAAAACTCCCTTATGTTCATGTAAAAAATATTAAAAAACAAAAAGAAAAGCTCCCTATGTTTCTAAGCAGAGTGACAGCAGGCAATATGAATCCAGAAGTTAAAAGTTCACAGCCTAAGTCCTGGGCTTGGCAAACAACTTGTTACAAATTGATTCTCTCCTATTAAAATATAAGCCCTTAAAAAAGAATGTGCCTGCATGTATATGTCTGTGTTTTCATATACGTATATAATTTAATATATATGTAAAAGTAATCAAATAATCTTTAAAGCAGCTTTAGTGTTTCCTTTATATCTGTCTTTGAAATGACCATAGGATTAGCTCATGGAAAGGATAAGCCGATGTGTGGCTTGAATGAATGTGGGTGGCCTGTTGGGTACTTTTGGTCACAAAATCCCTTCAGCACTGCAGACCTCCTAAGTTGGAGGAGCTCTGTCCCCTCATACCAGAAGACTATTAGTGGGTGGGAGTCAAGTGGAAAATGTCAAGCTGACCTGTTCAGTAGTTGAAGTTGGGACATGGCCTGTGGACTAACAGTTTCAGGGAACAACTGTAAGTGCCCGCAAGGCCACGTGCACCCCTCATACCAGCAGGCTCCTAAGAGGATGGCGAACCTGTTTGCTTCTGTCTTCCTCTCCTACCGCCCTAACTGGGCAGACATACAGTCGATGCTACAAACTTCACTAACTGTGTATGAGCAGAGAATGGTATTCAGGAAAGCCAGGGAGGAGGCTGACAGTCTCCATCGACAGGATAGATTATCCCCAGAGCCAGATATGGTTGTCCCAGTGGTAGATCCTGAATGGGACACCAGCAATGGAGGAATGGCAATGTTAGAACTACATAAAAAATGTTTATTGGTAGGACTGCAGCAGGGAACAAAAAAATTTTAACAAAATATTACCACTCGAACAAGGAGCTAATGAGGATCCATCAGAGTTCCTTGAAAGAATTATTCCTATGTATACCAACCACATAGATATAAACCCAGATGCCCCAGAACATGCTCGTCTGATCACTATGGCGTTCATTACACATAGTGCCCCAGACATTAGGAAAAAGTTAGCAAAGGTGGACGGTGTCACAGAAGTGGATCCATCCCAGGTAGTGGACTTAACATTTAAGGTTTATAATAATAAGAGAGGACAGGAGACTGAAACCTGCCACTGTTTTTGTACAAAGAGAGCACAGGACAGGATTTCAGGGAAACAGTAACAGACGGAGATCTGAACCCAGGGGAAGTGAGCCCCTAGGGAGAAATCAGTGTGCTTACTGCAGGGAAGAGGGACACTGGAAGTACAGTTGTCCCAGATTACAGGGAAGCAGCAGATGAAATAATGACAGAAGAAAGGACAGAAGACTGAGGGCACCATGACATGATGATTCACGCAGTGGTTACAGGAGGGAATATGGAAGGAGTACACAGAACCAGGAACCAAGGAGAGAGGAAAGGAGACAAGTGACAGCAAGAGTAGAAGCTCAGGTGAAGATAGGAGGGAAGACAGACAGAGTAGAAGGAATCTAGAGCCGAGTACAGAGGAAAGGAGACAAATGATAGTACGTGGAGAAGGTTCAGATGAAGAATAGGGGTGACCAGGGGCTCCACTAGATCTAAAAGCGCCCCAGAAGGAACTGACCCAGAGACAAAATCCCATTGGTCATGTGAACCGTTTGAGGACTTGAGATATTTATTTAAGAAGAAGACAAACACTTGAATGTTACTGACTTCTTTTCCAGTTATTGTTGCAGGATACCCAGGACTCACTTTTCTGAAGAAACCCTGAGATAACTAACATGCTCTAACCAATCTTCTTCCTTTCAAAGTTTAGGAGAGGTGAAATAACATCTAGGATCACGCATATGCTGACAGCATTTTTTTTTTTCCACAGAAAGGCTTTCAATCTTGGGCCTCCCTGGTGGTGCAGTGGTTGAGCGCTGGGTTGCAAAGCTGCCCGCAGCCTCTGCATCACTGGTTCGATCCCCGGCTGCTCCCCGGCCACCGGAGGAGGGTCCCACATGGCGCGCAGACCTCTCCTGCCACCCGCTGCTCCCCTCAGCAGTGTACTTTGGTCCTTCTGCCTGCTCTGCTCCCCACTCTGGCTCTGGTGAATTCTCTCACCCTTCCACGCTTCTTACTGTACCCAGTGCTTGTATAAATAAATAAATAAATCTTTAAAAAAAGAAAAAAGAAAGGCTTTCAATGTTGATTTGGGTATTTCCTTTTAACTTTTTTTCTTTTTTTTTTAACTTTGAGGGTTTTTTTTCTGCTTGTTTTTGTTACTTTGGCCTGTGAGTGAAACTGTAGTTGTATGAGCTATCCCATGCATGAAAAATGGTAACCAAAGAGCTCTTTGTGTCTATATGTTGTGTGTTTGTATGTCCTTTCCTTGTGTCCTTGTCTTGGCCTCTAGTGGTTGACAAGTTGGTATACATGGTGCCTATAGAAATTGAAAAAAAAAAAGTCTCCAGTTATGAGGAAAAACTAAAGATTATGGTTTGATTGTCAACATTGCACTACTGGACTAAGCTGGTGCCTTCATAGAGATTGAACATTGTTGTTTCTGCTGTTTTCTGATATTTATGGCAAAGCTTCCCAGAAATCTAAATTCAAGTAAAAATTTGGTAGCCTGTCATTTGGTTGATCAAAGGAAATCTTGTGGAACCTCAGTAGAGCTCCTGAGACACTCCACAAAATTTCTCCCTTTCCTCCTGGGAAAGGCATTAGATGAATTTGTCCTATTTGGCTTACCTAGTAAAGTAAAACTAGAAGGGAAGCATTTCTCTTGGGAAAAAAGGTAACACTTTGATGTGTGCAGAAATGTTCACATTGGTTTTCTAAAACATGTGTGCAACCTCTCAATACCTGATATATATGTAAATTGTCAATGGTGATTGTTGCCTTGTAATATTGTATACTTCAATGGTTTGATATCTACAGAAATTGTTTCTGGAGAAAATGGGGAGAAAAGGCCTCAACGGATTCCTATTGATGGAACTATTGAGAGTAAAAATTTCCTACACACACACAACTTAATAGACCTGGAAATACACCTGATTTTTACTAAGTTTTGACATAATACTGGTAATTTTTTTTTTGCATTTTGTTCTGAATCCACAAAATTTTCTTGTTTTGAGTGACTGGGCTCTGCAGCAAGGTTGCTTTTTTCCCCCGGCAAAGCTAACCTGTGTTTGCAATTTCTCTCCCCTTGATACCAACACAGCATAAAAATAGTGGTAGTAATCTTTTGCCACTTATCTCAGAGACTGTTTTTGCATAACTTCTATAGGGATTTTGTCTGCGTAAACTAAAACACTGGACATGAGTTTCATTGTGTGGCTTTGGGTGGAATCTTCCAGGAAGTTGAAGCAGAGCTGAACCAAGAAGAGGAGAACCTGTTGCTTTTTTCGTAGGGTTCCAGAGACCTCCAAAGAAGGTGAGGAAGCTTGCCTCCATTGGCAGGACTGGACGACCCGGCCAACGAAAAAGTCCTGGTACCCTGGAGAAGAGGAAAGCCCAGGTGGAGTCTGAGACCAACTTTGTTCTTGAAGCGTACATGGACCAGATGTCAAGAGTTCGCTCTGATCCTATGTGGAGTATTCCAACAAAGCCAGCTACAATTGCCGTTTAATTATTCTGCCCTGTGATTGTATGCAAAAATGGGTAATATGGTTTAAAAGTAGATTTAGTTTGCAAACTTTTGCTATGCTGTTGAAACAATTTGGGATCAAGTTGAGAGAACTTGTTTTTTTACATAAGTTGAACCAATTTTAAGAATTTTTTTCCCTGTAATTTTGACATATCTGCTGTCTTGTTTTGGCTAATGCCTCCAGAGGTTTTTTTTTTTTTTTTTTTTTTTTTTTTTGTCTTGGACTGATGAACTGTTTTTCCAGGAATGGAGGACTTTTGCTTTTCACAATGAACGATACCTGGAGAGACTGGTTTTCTTTCACATTGAAACCCGAAAAATTTTCCTCTGAGACTATATCCGAGCATCCATATATTTGATCTTCATCACCATGGAAATGGTGGCGAAAAGTGAAAGGGGGAATTCTTAGGAGGAAAGGATGTCCTGAGGTAATTCCATATGGGCTTTGTGGACTCCACCCCCACTCCAGACCAGAGCCATGAAGACATTTGGAAAGACAAATCCCATCATCACCAAAGGGAGGGTTGCTGGGATCTGAGGGAGGAGTTAAGCTGCCAGGGCTGGTATAAAATCAGACACTTGGGTCTTTGGGGCACTCTTGGCTTCATGGCTCTTGGCTCGCCACCCGCTCCCAGTGTGGCATTGGGATTTCAGGTCGGCGGAATGGGTAGGACACATTTTAGGCTTTATCTCCCTCTTTTCTCCCTGACTTGTACATTTCCTCATTTCCCCTTCCCTTGTAAATAAACCTGTTATTAACCTTTTGTGTGTGCCTGCAGTTGAGTATTAGTAAGTCCCTTTTAAGTGCGCGGGTGAGGACCCCCAGTCAGGCAACCCATTTTATATTGGCGTTGCCCTGTAACAGTTTGGCGCCAATGTGGTTTCCAAGTTACACCCGTGGTTGACTAGCCCAAAGTAACTTTCCTTACGTGGTCACCATATGTGCACTAGGTCTGCGGGACTCGCAGTGTAATCTTTGTCGCAAGTCTTAAAAAGTCTGCTTCTTCCCCTCGTGACCAGTTCTCTCTTGTGGATGTGTTTTTGACCCAAACATATCCTCAACCATGAGCTTACACAGTTTTATTCCTAGCTTGAGTTATTTCATTTTTTTTCCGGCCTTGAGTTTAAGTAGCCTTTTTCCGTTAAATGTTACCACCAGTTTTATCAATGTAAATCAGTTGATAAAACCTGGTATATGGCACACGATTTTACTTCTGTATACATAGATGGGTGGTTTACAAGCCATCCCTTTACAGGCTGTGCTTCTGGGTGTTTTTTGGGTAATGTGTGTAAGTGCCTTTTGCTACATTCTTGGTTCTATGAGAGGTAGATGTTCTGCTTCACATACTGAGAATGTGCGACAACACATTCAGGCTCTTAGCTATGCAACAAGAATTCAGGCTCTTAACTTAGTTATGCAACAACAAAATCAGGCTCTTGATTTAACTATTAAGAGTATGAGGGATGGAAACTACTGTTTTTGAGTCAGCTTTTAAAAACATGCAGGATCAAGCTTTTAAAAGTATGCAGGACCAGCTTAAATTGGATGTGGTAGAGGCTCATGTGATGGCACAGAGGAGGGATAAACGTTCCCCTTCCCATGAGGACTGCAAGAGGGCAGAGTTAGAAGAGGAGGAGTATCATTTGTTAAATACCTTAAATACATCAGGACAAAGTCCTTCTCCATGTGACAAGGCCCCTCCTGTGCAGACTCCTGAGGCTCCACGGCCTCCACTTAATAGACCCACTGAAACTGTTCCCGGTTTTGCTGCTGTCACAGCCTGGCAGAGAAAGTGAAGGCCCAGAGCCGGGTGCCTCTCTGAGCTGCGTGAGTGTGGCCATTAGTCATGTTTCAAGATCAAATGTGTGAGAACAAGGGGCATCAAGGGGAATGGGGCCCCTCATATATGCAATTCGAACCTCCGTGATTTTCTGTACAAATGCCAATCTCGTACAGTTCTAGGAATTTTTCTTTTCTTTTTTCTTTTGCATTCAGTGCTGGGTATTGTATCTTTCCTATGTCCCCTCTATTGCTGTGCTAGAGTCTACAGAGGACAGTCTGTCTGATCCATCTCAGACTCCCTCATGTGAGCACATTTTCTCTATAGTAGTTTCCCCCATATCTGTGTTTTCCATCTCCTGAGGTCAACAGCAGCCAAAATTGGCGTGTACTGGAACATATTTTAGAGAGGGAGGCTACATCCCCATGACGTTTATGACATATGTGGCCATAATGGGTCTATTCTATTACTAGTCATTCTTGGTTAGCTCTACAAGTGCCTAATTTATACATTAAAACTTTGTCACAGGGTGTAGGGCAAGTGATTTTCAGGCTTTTCTGCCCTTCCACCATTAGGATTGCCCTGCCTGGGGCACCTGCATTTTGTTAAGATTTATTTATTTATTTATACAAGCACTGGGTACAGTCAGAAATGTGGGAGGGTGAGAGAATTCACCAGAGTCAGAGCGGAGAGCAGAGCAGGCAGACTGACAAAGTACACTGCTGAGGGGAGCAGCGGGCGGCAGGAGAGGTCTGCGCGCCATGTGGGACCCTCACCTGGTGGCCAGGGATCGAACTGGTGCTGCAGAGGCTCCGGGCAGCTTCGCAACCCAGCGCTCAACTGCTGCACCACCAGGGAGGCCCCTGTGTTTGCCATTTTGTTTGTCTTTTTTGTGATTTTATTCCTTGCTTTATTCTGTTCTTCTTGTTCATTCCTCTGTTGGCTTTGGCCTTAGGACTTCTTGTAGAATTTTTTGGAGTGGGTTTAGTTGTAATGAATTTCTGGAGTTTCTGTTTGTCTGAGAAGGTCCATATTTTTTCTTCGTAGAGGAAGGAGAGCTTTGCAGGGTAAAGTATTCTTGGTTGGCATTTGCTGTCTTGAAGTTTGCTGAATATGTTACTCCATTCTTTTCTTGCCCATAATGTTTCTTCGGAGAAGTCTGAAGTTAACCTGACTGGTTTTCCCTTATAAGTTATCTGTTTCTTCCCCCTTGCCAGTTTCATTATTTTTTGCTTGTCTTGGACTCTTGCAAGCTTTACTATTAGGTGTCTTGCTGTAGTTTTCTTTGCATTGTGCAATTGGGAGTTCTTCTTGCTTCTTATATGTCTATATTCATCTCCTTTTTCATGCTTGGGAAGTTTTCTTCAATTATCTCCTTGAATAATTTCTCAGTTCCTTTGTCTTTCTCCTCATCTTTCTGGAATGCCTATAACTCTTACATTTCCTCTCTTCATGGAGTCTGATAATTGTCTGAGAGTCTCCTCATACTGCTTCATTTGCACTTCTCTCTCCTTTTCTCTTTTGGCTCTTATTATTTCTGTATCTTTAAGAGTACTGATCAGGGGCCTCCCCGGTGGCGCAGCGGTTGAGCGCTGGGTTGCGAAGCTGCCCACGCGGCCTCTGCGGCGCTGGTTCGATCCCCGGCTGCTCCCTGGCCACCTGAGGAGGGTCCCACATGGCGTGCACACCTCTCCTGCCGCCCACTGCTCCCCTCTGACTGCTCTGCTCCCGCTCTGGCTGTGGTGAATTCTCTCACCCTCCCACGCTTCTGACTGTACCCAGTGCATGTATAAACAAACAAACAAACAAACAAATAAATAAAACATGCCTCTATTAAAAAAAAAAAAAAGAGTACTGATCAGTTCTTCCATTTCATCGCTTCTGTTTTCATTGCTTTTCCCAGAGTTCTTTATCTCCTCTAGTAATCTTTTAATCTCCTGTGTTTCTTTTCTTTCCTTTCTTAAGATGTTTCATTTTTCAGTTCAGTTATTATTTGTGTCAAATCCTTTTTTTCCTTTTCACTTTCTTTCTACTTTTTAATCACGATGATCATTCATTCTCTGATAGGCCGAGAAGTTCTTCGATGTCATTGTTGAGCTCTGCTCACTGTACTTCTTTGTGTGGTGTGTTCTCCTGTGGGATTGCTTGGTTATTTATATTTTTTCTTCTCCCTGTTGTTTGCTTTCTAATTAGTTCTATGCGTTGGGATGTTGTGCCACTGGTGTTGGCAGGCATCTCTTTGGAGTGCGCCTTTAGGGGTGCCGGAAACAGTTTACCAGACTGAGACCAGCACTGATAGGCCAAAACTCCACCAGGGTGTTGATGCTATGTTGCTGAGCGCTGTCCCTTATAGTTCCCTCTCTGTATTTACTGTTTCAACAGTATTTAGTTCTGGTCACGAGGTGGCGCCAGAGACCTGTACTTGCTGACCTTGCCTTTTCCCAGTGGTTCTCTGAGTAGCGGAGTGGTGGCAGAGGGGAGCACCTCAACACAGGGGCTCTTATTCCAGCTGGATGCTGTGTCTACCTGTGTTCACCCGGTGCTGTGCCCGCAGCTGTATGGATCCCGCGCCCTGAATTCTGCACTCTAGGTCTCAGTTCCGGGGCTATCAGATCCAAAACGCTGGCTGTCACCCTGTGCAGTGCCTGATGCTATGGTGCGTCCCACGCCCCAGATCCTGTACCTGGCTCTCAGTTCCAGGATGAGGTCTTGCTCCCTGTCTTATTTCCCTCCTTACCCCCATTTGCATGGCCCACCCTTTCTCAGAGCCTGAGGGTGTTTTGGGGATCCCTGGTTTCCAACTATCAGGATGTTGGTGATTTTTTTTTTGGTTGCTAGGTGGCGCCAGAGATCTTTCCCAGTGTCCTTCCAGAACTCTGTTTTTCTGGTGGGTCCAGGGGAACAAGTTGGGAGTGGCGTGGAGAGCTTCAAAGGCATGGGGGTGCTGTGCTGCCCTGTACCCCACCGCCGTGGGGATTCTGCGCCCCGAATTTCGTGCCCCAGGTCTCAGTTCCGAAGTCCTCCGATCCAGCATGTGGGCTGTAGCCCAGTTCAGTGTCCGCAGAAATTGTGCCTTTTGCACCCAGCTGCCATGACTGGGCGCCTGGTTTCTGATTACTCAGCGAGGGACATTCCCCTCGCTGAGGGCTCCCTCGGGTCTACCCGCAAGTCTAGGTCACACAGGCACAGGGACCTGGGCACCCGTGATCTGTGATCTGCTATCCGCATGCGCTTTTCGAGCGCACCGCTTTTCTGCACAAGCGTTCAGGGTGGCCTTGGGCTATTTGTAGGTCTCCTGGGAGTCTTTGTTTTTCTTTAAGGCGCCCTGAGCCATTCGCTCCCCTCCACGGTGATTCCTGCCTGGTTTTTGAAAGGTTCAGCGCGGTAAAGAAAAGGAGAGCCAGGCCAAATTTCTCAAAGGGAGGGAAAATTTATTGTGCCCCGGGCGGACCTCACGGACCCAAGGTGGGGGTCCGTGAAGCCGCGCCCATTGTCAGGGGCAGGCTGGCTTTTATAGGGGGAGGAGAGGTCAGGTGGGAGTCTGGGTTCTATGGGGGGGGGGGGAGTTTGTAGGGCTCCAAAAAATTTGTAGGACAGGAGAGGTTCTCTGTCTGAGAAAAGATTTGTAGGGCGAGGGGGAGGCTCATTGTCTGAATCCTCTTGGCAGGCATCCGCATTCCTGTCCCCAGGTGGGCTTGCTGGTGGGTTTTTACATCCCAGTCTCCTGCATGGACCTTTCAGTTCTCCACAGCTCCAGTTCACGGGGTGTGGTGCCTGAAATAGTTCCTTTCCACTCACAGGCCCGCTTGAGGAGTAGTTTGTTCTCGGTGGTTGTTTCACTTTTTTGTTTTTTCCTCCTTTCTGTTGGTCGGAGAGTGCCGACATTGTGGGTGGGGGAGGGTAGCAGGGTTCTGAGCTTTCCTCCCTTCTAGTCCTCTTTTATGGCAACTTTCTTCTTCAGGCAGTTTGCCAGAGTCGCCTGTTTATCTTCAGTTTTCACAGGGACCTGCCACTTTTCCTCCCTATTAACTTTTTTTTTTTTAATGGGAGGACTTACACCGTTTCCACGCTGCCATGTTGATCTCTCACATTATTGAATTAAAGAAGAAAAATCACATGGTTGTTACATGTGATGTTATAGATGGTGAAAAAGCTTTTGATAAAATCCAGCACCCACTCATGAAAAAGTCTAACAAACTAGGAGTAAAAGGGAACAGTGCTAAAATTGATAAAGTACTTTTGCAAAACCCTACAGCTAGCATTATTCTCAATAGTGAGAAACTAGAAGATTTCTCTCCCAAACAAACAAGACTATCCAGCATCCCTCTGGTAGTGCTAGCTAATGTTTTAAGACTAGAAAAGAAAAGGAAAAAAATACAGATCGGGGAAGAAGAATTAAAATTGTCATTGTTTGCAGATGACATGATTTCCTATTTAGAAATTCCTAGACTCAACAACAGCAAAAGCCCCAGACTGAGAAGTGATTATACAAGTTCATAGGACCGAAGGATTAATATAAAAAAGCCAATTGTTTTTCCATCCATTAGTAACGAATAAGTGGAATGAGAACTAAAAATACAATGCCATTTACATTAGCATCTCTCAAAATGAAATACTTAGGTTTAAAACTGACATTATATATACTGAATCTATGTGAGAAAAACTGGAAGACTGTTGAAAGAAATTAAAGGAGAACTAAATAAAAGACAATTCATGTTCATCAATGGGAGGATCAATGCTTTCCCTGTTTCTGTTCTCGCTTTTCACTGTAGATTCAATGAATCACAAAATTTCAGGAAGTTATTTTGTGGAGACTGGCAAAGAAAGTCTATTGTTTATATGGAGAAGCAAAAAACCTAGAACAAAATTGTAGGACTGATACACAAAATTGAAGGAGAATAAAATTGTAGGGCTGATACTGTTATAGGACAGGGAGAGGGGCAGCCCAAACCCCGCAAACCTGCCTATTCTACATGGGTTCTGCCATCCGCCGCATCAACACAAAACATAGGAGACTTTAATGGGAAGGAACTTTAATTAAAACTAGGAAACAATACAGTTAAGGCAAAGAGTCTAGTTTCTAAATGAAGCACCCAAAGTTACCCGTCCCCTCGTGGGTAAAAGTCCATCCATATGGGATCGGTCCAGAACAAGGCCCCAAAGCCTGCTACAAGTCTAAAGCATCTTCCAGTGGGGACCCACAGAAAAGGGTCACAAACAACCGGACAAGCCCGGAAGGAAAAGAGCAAAATCAACATCAAGATAAAAGCTGCCATTGTCACCTCCCCACGGGTCTCACCCACCTCTGTGTCACCCAGTCCACGACCAAAAGACAAGCGCAGTTTCTTTACGTGTCTCTAGGCTCCATGCACCTCCTCCAGGTCTCCTGGCTCCATCCTGCTTCCTTCCTTAGTCTCTTCTTCAGCTTCTCCTCTTCCTGCTCAGCTCCACCCTTCCTTGGGTGGGGCAGGGAACCTGGAACCTCCCCCTTTCCTGGGGACCACCCTGTTACAATCCCCCCTTTTAATTTTTATTCCACCATATCTATGGTGGCACAAATGTTAGGGTGTAGTCTTAGGAGACAGTCTTTTTTTAGGGTTACAATGTGTGTAAGAGAAGCAACAATTAGTCAGCAGCATTGTCCATGAATGTCCAGTATGACAGTTTTTCATTACTTGAAAATAGTCCATTATCCAAGCCAAAAGAAAAAAAATTGGAGCGTTAGCTAAAACAAGACAGCAAATATGTAAAAATCACAGGAAAAAAAAATCTTAAAATGGTTCAACTGATGTAAAACACAAATTTTCTCAACCTTGATCCCAAACTTTTAACAGCATAGCAAAAGTTTGCAAACTAAATCTACTTTTAAATCATTTTTCCTATTTTTTTTGCATAAAATCACAGGGTAGAAATAACTAACAGCAATTTTTAGCTGGCTTTGTTGAAATACTCCACACAGGATCAGAGCGAACCGGTGGCATCCAGTCGATGTAGGCTTCAGATATAAAGTTGGTCTCATCAGACTCCACCTGGGCTTTCCTCTTCTCGAGGGTACCAGGGCATTTTCGTTGGCCGGGTTGTCCAGTCCTGCCAATGGAGGCAAGCTTCCTCACCTTCTTTGGAGGTCTCTGGAACCCTACAAACAAGGCAAACAGGTTCTCCTCTTCTTGGTTCAGCTCTTTTTCAACTTTTTGGAAGAACTCCACACAAAGCCACACAATCAAACTCACGTCCAATTTTTTTTTTTTAAAACAGACAAAATCCCTATGGAAGTTATGCAAAAACAGACTCTAAGATAAGTAGCAAAAATTACTACCACTATTTGTATGCTGTGTTGGTATCAAGGGGAGAGAAAATGTGACAAGTTAGTTTTGCTGGAAAAAAAAATTACAACCTTTCTGCAGATCCTGGTTACTCAAAACAAAACAAAACAAAACAAAACAAAAACTTCGTGGATTCAGGACAGAATGCATAAAAAAATTTCCAGTATGTCAAAGAAACCTTAGTAAATGTCAGGTGTATTTCCAGGTCTATTCAGTCCTTTGTAGGAAAGTTTTTTCCTCTCAACAGTTCCATCAATAGGAATCTGTTGAGACCTTTTCTCCCTATATTTCCGGAAACAATTTCTGTAGGTGTGAAACAATTGAATTATACAATATTACAAGGTGACAATCACCATTGACAATTTACATACATACCAGATACTACTGTTAACATTTTGTACATACCAAAGTTTTACCATTTTCCCAAGTGACAATGCTTCCCTTCCAGTTTTACTTCATTAGGTAAAAGCCAAATAGAACAAATTCATGTAATGCCTTCCCAGGAGGAAAAGGAGAAACTTCGTGGAGTGTCTCAGGAGCTCTACTTGTAACAGGGTGGTCCCCAGGAAAGGGGGAGGTTCGAGGTTCCCTGCCCCACCCAAGGGAGGGTGGAGCTGAGCAGGAAGAGGGAAGCTGGAGAAGAGACTGAGGAAGGAAGCAGGATGGAGCAAGGAGACTTGGAGGAGGCACATGGAGCCTAGAGACACGTGAAGAAACTGCGCTTGTCTTTTGGTCGTGGACGGGGTGACACAGATGTGGGTGAGACCCGTGGGGAGGTGACAATGGCAGCTTTTATCTTGATGTTGATTTTGCTCTTTTCCTTCCGGGCTTGTCCAGTTGTTTGTGACCCTTTTCTGTGGGTCCCCACTGGAAGATGCTTTAGACTTGTAGCAGGCTTTGGGGCCTTGTTCTGGGCCAATCCCATATGGATGGACTTTTACCCACAAGGGGACGGGTAACTTTGGGTGCTTCATTTAGAAACTAGACTCTTTGCATTTCCTGTATTGTTTCCTAGTTTAATTAAAGTTCCTTCCCATTAAAGTCTCATGTTTTGTGTTGATGCGGCGGATGGCAGAACCCATTTAGAATAGGCAGGTTTGCGGGGCTTGGGCTGCCCCTCTCCCTGTCCTATAACATACTGAGGTTCCACAAAATTTCCTTGCATCAGTCAAATGACAGGCTACCAAATTTGTACTTGAATTTAGATTTCTGGGAAGCTTTGCCATAGATATCAGAAAATTAACAGAAACAACAATATTCAATCTCTATGAAGGCACCGACTTAGTTCAGTAGCACAATGTTGACAATCAAACCATAACTTTTTTTTTTTTTTTTTCCTTTCCAACGTCTATGGGCACCATGTATATCAATTCGTCGATCACTGGAGGTCAAGACAGTTAGACACAAGGACATACAGACATACAACGTATAGACAAAGACAGTTTTTTTTTTTTTTTTGTTATGCCACGTAGAATATGTTATGTAACTGCAGTTTTACTCCATAGGCTCAGAAAAAAAAATATCAAAGTCCAAAAAAAATGTGGAGTGTTGCTGGCAGAAAAATTTCCAGTTGTCATCCTGCAAACCTAAGACTTTGGAAATAGGAAGGAAAAGTTTTATTAATCACAAGAGTTACATGACCTTGTTTATCACCTTAGGGTTTTCAGTGTTGAAGACTTTTTGTTAGAAGTCAATCCTGGGGTATTCTGTACAGCAGCTGAAAGAGCAAAAGTAAACCTTTAAGCAAAAGGAGTCATCTCTTGTTAGCCACCAAGCAGGCACTCCTTGGGTTTCCTGGAATAGAACCTGAAAAAAAGCAAAATCAAAATATCAGTAATTAACTTTCAATTAAAAGGAGTCATCTCCTTACTTCTGTTAGCCACTCTGGGACAGAAGCTGAAAGAGCAGATTAAACATCTAAGAATAGATTACACCTCCCCCACACTAGGGAGGGACAACAACAACACAGGTATGAAAACCTGGTACAGTTACATGATGCACCCTAAAGAGTGCTTTCCACAACAGACCTTCCTCAGTAGGAAGCAGAAACTTAGAATCTTGTCTTACACCAGCAATTGAACAAATCCAGTATTCAAAAATGGCAAACATGCCCAAAACAAATTGTGTAGACAAAATTCACAGCAGCAAATCCTTTCAGACTCAGACAAAATCTTGTTAATTTTTCTGATCCAGACTTTGCAAAAATTCAAGTTATCTCCAAGAATCCATCAAGGATACCAGCGATTACCAGTTACTGCTTAAGGCTACTCTTTCCTTAACACCCAGGCATACATTTGCTAATTAAAAACACCACCACTCCACAGTTGGCTTGCAAAACCGGTCAGACACAGGGCAGGAAGTAGTCAAAGACAAAGCAACATACCACTGAAGAACCATTATTGCCTTTAGAAATGCTAATGAGACAGCAGAGATTACAAAAAGAAAGAAAAAAAAAAAAGTTCCAAGTGGCCTCAGACGCCATCTTTGATCTGGCCACATGGTCCAATGTACTGCCTAATCTTTTGAGTAAAACTGGCACAGAACAATTTCCACAAAATCAAATGTCTTAGAAAGTCACTACAAACAAATTACATACAGACACACAGATCTTCACAAAGCCCAAGCCAGTTTCTCAACAGCAAATCGACATATGAAACAAACACACCTGAGAAACCAAAAATCACATTTGCGCTTATGGTAGCCAGTGCCATAGGGAAGCCCAATTTCCCCATGGGGCTGACTAACCACGGATGGCTCTGTCCTAAATCCCTTCGTGGTTGCCAAATCTGTTATAGGACAGGGAGAGGGGCAGCCCAAACCCCGCAAACCTGCCTATTCTACATGGGTTCTGCCATCCGCCGCATCAACACAAAACATAGGAGACTTTAATGGGAAGGAACTTTAATTAAAACTAGGAAACAATACAGGTAAGGCAAAGAGTCTAGTTTCTAAATGAAGCACCCAAAGTTACCCGTCCCCTCGTGGATAAAAGTCCATCCATATGGGATCGGTCCAGAACAAGGCCCCAAAGCCTGCCACAAGTCTAAAGCATCTTCCAGTGGGGACCCACAGAAAAGGGTCACAAACAACCGGACAAGCCCGGAAGGAAAAGAGCAAAATCAACATCAAGATAAAAGCTGCCATTGTCACCTCCCCACAGGTCTCACCCACATCTGTGTCACCCAGTCTGTTATAGGACAGGGAGAGGGGTAGCCCAAGCCCCGCAAACCTGCCTATTCTAAATGGGTTCTGCCATCCGCCGCATCAACACAAAACATATGACGCTTTAATGGGAAGGAACTTTAATAAAAACTAGGAAACAATACAGGTAAGGCAAAGAGTCTAGTTTCTAAATGAAGCACCCAAAGTTACCCATCCCCTCGTGGGTAAAACTCCATCCATATGGGGTCGGCCCAGAGCAAGGCCCCAAAGCCTGCCACAAGTCTAAAGCATCTTCCAGTGGGGACCCACAGAAAAGGGTCACAAACAACCGGACAAGCCCGGAAGGAAAAGAGCAAAATCAACATCCAGATAAAAGCTGCCATTGTCACCTCCCCACGGGTCTCACCCACATCTGTGTCACCCAGTCCACAACCCAAAAGACAAGCGCAGTTTCTTCACATGTCTCTAGGCTCCATGTGCCTCCTCCAGGTCTCCTTGCCCCATCCTGCTTCCTTCCTCAGTCTCTTCTGCAGCTTCTTCTCTTGCTGCTCAGCTCCACCCTCCCTTGGGTGGGGCAGGGAACCTCCCCCTTTCCTGGGGACCACCCTGTTGCAAGTCCAGGACCAAAAGACAAGCGCAGTTTCTTTACGTGTCTCTAGGCTCCATGCGCCTCCTCCAGGTCTCCTTGCTCCATCCTGCTTCCTTCCTTCCTCAGTCTCTTCTTCTGCTTCTCCTCTTCCTGCTCAGCTCCACCCTTCCTTGGGTGGGGCAGGGAACCTGGAACCTCCCCCTTTCCTGGGGACCACCCTGTTACAATACTACCCGACTTCTATATTTAATGTAAAGAAACAGTAGTCAACAAGTGTGCTTTGACAAAAACATGGAGAACTAGATCAGTAAATGGACTAGAGCCCAGAAATAGATCTACATATAGTCCCTTGACCTTGACAAAGGAGCAAAAGCAAAACAATGGTGCCAAAATAATATTTGCACGAAATGGTGCTGGAACAATTAGAATCCACATCCAAATAAAAATGTACCTGGATACAGCTAGCATACCCTTCAAAAAAGTAAATTAAAATAATATACTTAGGGCCTTTGTAGTGGCCCAGTGATAGAGTCTCAGCGCTATCACTGCTAAGGCCTGAGTTCGACCCCCCGGCCAGGGAGCTAACCCACATGGTGCAGCAGACCTCTCCTGTCTCACCCGCTGCTCCCCTCAGCAGCGTATGTCAGTGAATCTGTCTGTTCTGCTCCCCATTCTGTCTTTGGTGGATCCTCTCACCCACCCCCCCACCTCTGGCCTGCACACCAGTTCTTCTATGCATAAACAAATAATCTTTAAAAATATAAAATAAAATGATATACTTATATGAAAATTGCAAAATTATAAAACTCTTAGAAAACAATACAGTAGAAAATTTAGATGACTCTAGGTATGCTAATGATTTTTCAGATATAATACCAAATGTGGAACCAAGCATAAGTGTTCATAGACATTGCTTTGTGTAACTGCCATTTTACAATTTAAGGTTTTGCTGGGTAAAGACTGCATTCCAGAGATAGTTTGGACCCTCACTCCACCTTTACTCTCTGGTCACCAATGAGGGCGAACTAGCTGTAATTGGAGCTGCATCTTGGCCTAGCCAGTCAGCTTAGAATGATAGCCGGGCAAAGTTGGAGAACGCATCCTTGTAGCCAATGAGTAACTGCCAGCATAATTTAACCTTATTAAAAGACCCCTGCTTCTTTTGTTCAGGGCTCTCGGTATCTGCCACTGCGTTGGTAGGTGCCGTGAACCCGGACTCAACTCGAGTCTGAAATAAACTCCCTTTTGTGTTTGCATCAGCTGTCTTTGGGTTCTTGGAGGCTATGCTTGCTGAGTCTGCTGACCTTGGGCACAACACCAAAGACATGATCTATGAAAGAAAGAATAAACTGGATTTCATTCATTGTATTATAAATACATAAAGTTTCTGCTTTGTAAATAAAAAGACAAACCATAGGTTGGAAGAAAATATTTGCAAAAGACACATTGACGAAGGATCGTTATCCATAATAGCTGAAGAACTCCTAAAACTCAACAACAATGACAATAAAAAATAGCCCTATTAAAAGTAGGACTCAGGCCTGCCTGTGACTATGTAAGTGCCATTCTTTTTCTCTCTCCTTTTCCTAACCAGTCCTTTTAAAATGTAAAAAAAAAAATAATAATAATAGGTCTCATATATTCCACCTGTTTATCTACCTAGGTGTCTGTTTCGGTCTTTGACCCTTTTATACATATATATGTGTATGTGTATGTATGTGTGTGTATATATTTATATAATTATAATGTATTATAAATATGTATTAATAATATAATTATATTAATGTAGATATAAATATATACATATAATGTAATTAGTACTATTTATTTTATATTAATAAAAGTAACAAATATATATTTATATATGGTAGAGATGTTCCACCCCTTATATTATTAAATAAAGTAACTCAAAACAACACAACACTGATTTACCACTCTACACCTAGTATAATGGTCAAAATCAAGATCACTAACAACAACAAATGGTGACAAGGATGTGGAAAAACAGGAACTCTCATTCTTTTTTTTTTTTTTAAAGATTTATTTATTTATTTATACAAGCACTGGGTACAGTCAGAAGTGCGGGAGGGTGAGAGGATTCACCAGAGCCAGAAAAGGGAACAGAATAGGCAGACTGACGAAATACACCACTGAGGTGAGCAGCGGGTGGCAGGAGAGGTCTGCGCACCATGCGGGACCCTTGCCCGGCGGCCGGGGATCAAACCAGTGTTGCAGAGGCTGCGGGCAGCTTCGCAGCCCAGTGCTCAACCATTGCACCACCAGGGAGGCCCAGAACTCTCATTCTTGCTGGTGAATGAGATGAAATGAAAAATGTTGCAGTCATTTTGGAAGACAGTTTGGTTGGTTGTTACAAAACTAAACGTACTTTTCTATAATTCAGCAATTCTGCTCCTTGATTTTACCCAAATGATCTGCGAACTTACGCACTTACAAAAACCTATACACAGATGTCTTTGGCAGTTTATTCATAATTTCAAAACTGGAAGTAAGTAATATGTCTTTCAGTAGGTGAATGGATAAATAAACTATGATTCATCTAGACAATGGAATGTTACTCAGTTCCAAAAAATAATGTAAAGACATGGCAGAAACTTAAATACTACTTAAATATTACTAAGTGTAAAAAGCTAGACTGAAAGCTATATGGGAAGGTCCATTCAAAATGAATCACATTTTGAAGAATTACTCAGTGAAATTTATTATCTCCAATTACTTTAGGGAAGACTCAGTATGCCTTTACAGTACCCAATAAAGCAAGCCTACAGCAATAGCAACAAAGTCAGTAAATAGAGATTCAACAATATGACTAA
Source organism: Talpa occidentalis (assembly GCF_014898055.3). Lineage (NCBI taxonomy): Eukaryota > Metazoa > Chordata > Mammalia > Eulipotyphla > Talpidae > Talpa > Talpa occidentalis. Next base: position 34,717,753 of record NW_023603184.1, read on the forward strand.
AACATATTTAATGTCTACATTTAGAACACTGCTTACAACATTGTTGTCATTGTGTCTGGAATGATTTAAAGAAAACCTGAGGCTGGCCACAAGGGAACTGAGCATTTGGTCAGGGGCAGCCAAGTGGTTGGGGATTATTGGTGGATAATTAAGGCGAAGGGAGGAGGAGATGCTGAAGGTGTAGGTGAGGGCATGAAGACATGCCCTTGGAGAGCCTGTCAAGGGGTCAGCCTAAGACAGAACTGTCTTCACTAGTCACAACTCTCCTCAAGGTTGGATTGAAATAAGATGATTCAAGTTGCCCTCGTGTCTCCTGCTTTCTAAACTTCTTCATCCCTTTATTTTCTCAAGACACTTATCCTATTCCAGTATTTTCAGCACTTGAGATTTCAAATAGTTATTTTTGATTTCTGCCTTTAACTCCTTACAGACAGCTATCACAACTTCGTCTCGTATCCAATTTAAACACATTTCTCACTGGCTGTGTGCCAGGTGCTCTTGTGGAAAATGGATTACAGGCACGAATAGCATATGGTCAGAGAGGGTCCTGCATCAGCATAGGAGCAGGGAAAAGCTTAAGAATATTCTAGAAGTTGTGACTGGAGCTTCTCTGAGCCTCAGATGGCTTAACTTTTGGTTATACAGAGAATAGGGAAGCTCTACCCATCTTCCTGGAGTCTTGCTCATTCCTTTATCCTTTCTTTCATTTCTGTCATCAATCTTGCTCTGCTGGTTGTTTCATACCAACCTCTAAACATGCTCAGGTACCCCATTCTAAATGTAGTCTGGTTTCTGTGTCCTTGGGCTCCCAACCTCCTTTATTGTTTTCACTACAATAATTCTAAAAAGGGGTCCTTTCAAATTCATTCTTTTCCAAATATTTACCTCATGCTTTTCCTGACACCTTCCTTCATTTTCATGGTGTTTCTAGACTCTAAATATTACATTGCATAAGGTTTTCCCCACTTTCTCTGCTAGGGGCTCTGTACTGTAGACCTAGCTCTAGTTTCTCCTCATTTGTGAAGCTAGTACCTCTCTTTTCTGTGCTTATAATGGCACCCATTACGTATTGTGAATCATAATAACAATTTTAAGCTTTTCCTCAGGTGTTAACTCCTGGATAACAGTGACAGTTAAAGAAATCCATGTACCCTGGTATGCTGTAAAGGACTGCTGCTGCATGAACCACACTTTCTCATTAAGAGTTAGATAAAACTCTGCACAAGGGACTCTGCACATTCAGCATACAGCTGTCCTTAAAGAGCCCCTCCTGTGAACCAGCTGGCCTCTGGGAAAAAATTCCCTAATGATTCTACTCCCTCCATAACTTGTTTTCTAAGCTTGTAGGACCTTCCCCATAAAAGAAAATTCCTTTCTGTCTGGCCTTGAAGAAGGTTGCAGCTCTGTGGTGAGTTGTTTCCCTTATTTAATAATCTCCCCTTACTGCAGTAATGCTATCAAATACAGTTTTGTTTTGTTTTTTTTAATTTATTTATTTATACAAGCACTGGGTACAGTCAGAAGCGCGGGAGGGTGAGAGAATTCACCAGAGCCAGAGTGGGGAGCAGAGCAGGCAGAAGGACCGAAGTACACTGCTGAGGGGAGCAGTGGGTGCAGCAGGAGAGGTCTTCCTGCCATGTGGGACCCTCTTCGGTGGCCGGGGAGCAGCCGGGGATGGAACTGGTGCTGCAGAGGCTGCGGGCAGCTTCGCAATCCAGCACTCAACTGCTGTGCCACCGGGGAGGCCCACAGTTTGGTTTTAAACCTGTCCCTATGTTTCGTTTATCTGTCTGGGTAGATATGTGCACCTTTCTTGCCAGATTTGGAAATGGGTTTTGGAACAATGATAGAGTCACGCTTGTGTTCTGAGCATGTCCTGCCCTGCCTCTGTCTCTCTTGCTCCCCATGAGGGTTTCCATCAGTTTGTTGCTATTTCAGTCTCAGAGTCTGCTGTTGTAGCTCCCTGTCTACCCCATCTTCCTCCTTCCTCACCTACCTGTCTCCTAAGCAAACTTCAGACTTCAGCTTGAACCAGAGAGACCTGCCTATAGAGTAGATTCCTTAGAGTGCGGAGTCTGGCAGGCTTCTGACTCATGTGGGAAGCACAGACTTTGATTTCCTGTGAAAGAGGAACTGAGCTTATCCTCTGAGCAGGGAGTAGTTTCACAATTGTTTTTTTTTTTTTAGAACTGATCTAAAGGAATTGTATTAGTCTGCTTATTTATTTTGTTGGGATTTCTGAGTTTTAATATACTGCAATTTGAAGACTAATATTGGTGTGTGTGTGTGTGTGTGTGTGTGTGTGCATGTGTGTGCCAACGGTGGGGCTGGGGTGAGCACAAGATAATGAACATAGCAGAAACAGGATAAGGAAAGAATTTGGGAGAACAGACCTGGGCACAGAGAGTGTCTTCCTCAGGGAAAGCTCCTTAAAATGCTCCCCCACTGTTTGCATTTTCAGGCCACCCAAGGACAAAGGGGGAGGCACATCCCAGTGCTGAGACAGCAGGTTAGTCTTCATGTCCCTCCAAAGCGCCTTTTTACTGGAGGTAGCTCTTTTCCACAGTGGTTGTTTTGGAAATTAGCAAAGTTTCTATCACTGTATTGGCTGACCTGGGTGCTGTCCACAGTTAAAGTGAGAACAATCTAAGAGCATTTTTGTGTTTTTTATGGAGGGAAAGTGAACTTCCCCATTCTCTTTGACTTTAGAACTTTTTAACAATATTATTTCTGACAGTTTTCCCTCACCCTTACTTTCATGCAGAGCTTTGTTTTGTTGGTTACTGTCGTTCTCCATGTTCTTATTCATGGTAATGTTGCTTGTAGATCAAGGCCCCTGCCCACGGTTCTGTTTCCACCTTCAGATGTCTACACACGCCTGCTTCCAGGGAGACTCCACTCTCACTTTCCCATTTGCTCCGGAGATCCTCCCCACGCCATCTGTGTCCTGCTCCCACCCTGGGCACCTGCTTACCTGGCCTGGAGGACCTGCCCTGTGCTCCTCTGCGCTGCGCTCCCAGAGCTCTCCCCTTGGCGCAGAACCCCTCTCACAGGCCGCACTGTGGGGTTCGTGGGCTGCCTGATGTCTCCAGGCCCCAGACTTTAGCCCTCCCGCTTTCCTAAGCCCTCCCAGTTGTGGGAGACTCTGTCAGTCATCATCACACCTCAGTTCCCACACGGTGCCTGAAACAGATGAGCAAGAAATGTGTGATGAATGAATAAGGAGATGAGCCTGTCTGAGCTGGTTTCCTCATTTGTGTGTGTGCGTGGCTGTAGGTCGGGTCACATGAGTAAATGGGACAAACAGGAATTGGCAGAGTCTTACCAGTGAGATTTCCCTTAAAGGGGGAGCACAGGTGTTTTCTACTAAGCAGGAGTTTTCATGTCAGTCGGAGATTTAAGTCTAGGATCCAACAGCTATATAACCTGAGTCTTGGGTGTGGAGACTGGGTGACCTACTGAGTTTTGGGGGATATTTTCCCCATTCTATGCTGGGTCTTGTATCCTGGCCTGTTTTTCCTATCAGCTGTGCTAGACTCTCTAGAGGATACAGTGTGTTCCAAAGTACCCTGTATTCTCTAGTTGAGCATATTTTCTGTAGATGGTAAAATCTCAGGAAATATTGGAAAAGTTAATAAAGAAGATAAAGCAATCACTTGGCCTTAATTATCAGACTCAAAGACAAGTTCATTTCAACACAGTTGGCACCTGTTCCTCATGTCAACCCTCAGTACTGAGAATGACATTGGGTTCATGTTTCAGTCCTGTCTCACTTTCCAGAAATGTTTTTTTAGTTAGTTTTTTTTTTTTTTTTAACAAGAAGAATGTCTGCTCAGTGATTAATGAATTTTTTTTAAGGTGTGAATGAATGTTTTTAAGGTGTGAATGAATTTTTTTTGTACGGCCTTCCAGTTCCTTTTTTTTTGATGTAAATGTAATTCTGAAGATTTTATTTGTAATAAAAGATGAAGCTTAGAACTGGATCACCTGGCCCTTTCTCTTTCTTATGTCCTCCAAGTTCAAAATGCTTGCATCTCTTAATAGCCAACATTTTCTTAGATCTGCAGTTGGGCTCAACACATTCAAGTCTCAGCACAATCTTCTTTGTACTTTTAGCATTTTTCCGGAAAATTGGCTTAGTCTGTCCACCATAGCCACTCTGCTTCCTGTCATATCACCGCTTTCCCTGGGCATAGAGAGAATCCTTGCCCTTCTTGTACTGTGTCACTTTGTGGGGCTGAACCTTGCCACACTTCTTACAGAAGGTCCGGTGGGTTTTAGGAATGTTCACCATGATTGCGAGAGCGCTATTGTCAAGGAAAGAAAGATCTCAGCCTTCCGGTTCTTCTAATAGTTTTCAATATACCTCAGTTCATCATTTAACACTACCAACATAATTCATGATTCATGAGAATGTACATTGATTTTCTGTTCTATTTGTGTCTAGATAGGCCAGAAATGGCAGGCTGTCTACCCCAGAGAGTGTCTGTAGGGTCGAGCTGTCCAAAGGCTGCTTGTGCAAGATGGTGCTGTCCCTTTGACAAACTCTTGGTGCTGGTAGCACACTGGTAAGCAGTAGACTGAAATCCAACCAACTCACAGTGACAGATGGAGGTGTTGCCAGGTGTGGCTGCTGAGGTGACACTGCAACCTCTAAGGGGAAACCATTAATAAACTAAAAAGGTTAATACATTTAATTATTTTTTATTACTATCAAAAAAGCCCCACTTTTTTCAAGCCCTCAAGCTCGGTAAATAATACTATCCTTCTTTGATTTCACTTCTCTTCCTTAAGATGTAAGTTAGAGATCTTTTGAATTTGGTAAACAGTATAATCTCATCAATTATAAGTTTACATATATGTACAGTGAGATAACTAAAATAAGATCTTGCTTTCAAGGATCTTATAAAATATTTTTTAAAGTTCAATTTAAAGGGTTGACTTTTTAGTTACTTACTTTGAAAATAAGGTTCTGTAAGTGTGCTGAGTGGAAGTATCCTCTAGCCACAGTGTGAAGGCCAGGCTAGACATCAACTGGATGCTAGATCAACACCAGGAGGCGTTGTCAGAGGATCAGAGGTGCTGGGCAGCATTCAAAGGTGGCCAGATACTGGTTGGCAGTGCCAGCATTGACTCTATATAAACTGCCAAAATTAACTCTATTAATTAATTAACTAAATTATTAATTAATTAATTAGTTCTATTAATTAAATACCTGCATCTCTATAGAGAAACTCTGTGATTGTGGGAATAGACCTCCTAAGAAAAATAACACACAAAACTTTCATTTTATTTAAACATTTTAAAAGCATATTCACAAGCCCAATCAGGGACAAAAGAACCAAAAGATTGTACTTGCCTTATATTCATTTGCATTTCAACTTTAAAAAGAATGAAAAATAACTGGATTTTTAAAATAAGAATGAAATGATTTCATGTAAGTAAACTACACAACCAACATAAGGAACAGGATTCTGCAAGATTGAGATGAATAACAAAAAGAATGTTTGTGTGAAGTGTTATTTTGAAGACTTATCTGATACTTCCTTAAGAAATATTGAAAGGGCCTCCCCTGGTGGCTTAGTGCTGGGCTGCAGAGCTGCATGCAGCCTCTGCAGTACCGGTTCAATACCCTAGCCGCAGGCGAGGGTCCCCATGGCACGCAGACCTCTCCTGCTGCACCCGCTGCTCCCCTCAGCAGTGTATTTCATCCGTCTGCCTGTTTTGTTCCTCGCTTGGCTCTGGTGAATTCTCTCACCCTCCTGCGCTTCTGATTGTACCCAGTGCTTGTATAAATAAATAAATCTTTTTTAGAAAAAAAAAAAAAAAAGAAATATTGATAGTCCTTAAGTAATTCCTGGGCCCTGTGGGAATCAGTATTGCAGAAATTTGCCAGGCCCCTACACAATGCTAGAAATAAGTTCTATCCAACTGAAATAAATGAAATTTGTTTCACACACACAAAACAACAACAACAGTAACTCATAAAACAGTGCAAGAGTCTATGGCAGGAGCCATGACCTATTGCTTTTCTTTACTCTGAGCAGATATAATGAGTAAGTTGTCACTCCTCCTTCCTCGGTTCCTGTGAAAGGATATGGTATCTTACTGGGAGGGTCAGGCAGCTGGTGGTTCTCATCCCCTCTAATTCCAAGTTGCATGAGACTGCTTTTGTAGGTTAGGGTTCCTATTGTGCCAGCATGCTCGTGACAGGTTCACTATTCGGCAGACAGATAAAGGAGACTCCTGGAGCCCTTGGTCTATTTTTCAGGCTCTGACGCTCTCTCAGGGAACCAGGAACACAGGCACACCAGGCAGGGAGGCCCTCAATGTGCAAGGAGGTAGGCACGGGCCGTGCAGTGGGAACTGGGAGGCCGGCAGGCAACTGAACCTTCCAGAACCTCCACAAATCTTTACGCTCTCTTTCTCTCTTTGGGCTCTGGCTTTCTCTCTCACATCTTCATGTGGGCTCATACTCTGGTAGCGACCTGTCTCTGAGTGATGCCACCTTATATCCCTGACCACTAGGTTCAGGTGTGCACACTTGCATATGCACGTGCACACCCACCTGTCAGGTGTCCAAAGTCAGGCACTCATGCCTGGTAACCACACGCCTGCATCAAGACAATCAAGGACACAGGTGATAGCCATAGAGGCTAATGGTACAAAAAACCTGATTTATTACATTTACCCTGCAGTTCCCTTCTTCCGCCACGTCCCACCCTTAGGCATAGAGGTTCTACCACAGGGTTGGCAGCTGCAAATGCTGGGGTCTCAATGGACCTTGTCTCAGCTCACTTGTAGGCCAGAGAAGCTCCATACATAGCAAGAATAGCCAATTAAGACAATTAGTCTCACTCAGTACTTGTATCAGCAACTCAGGATATATCCTAGGTTAAAAGGCAGTTCATCAGGAACTGCCCAGTGATGCAGCAGTTTGAGAACAGTGCTGTGGAACTGTCTGCAGCCTCTGCAGCGCCGGTTTGATTCCTGGCCTGCCAGGGCGATTCCCACATGGCGCGGCAGACCTCTCCTGTCTCGCGCCCGCTGCTCCCCTCAGCAGTGTATTTCAGTCCTTGTGCCTGTTCTGCTCCATGCTCTGTCCGTGGTGAATCCTCTCAAGCTCCTGCGCCTCTGGCTTGTACCCCAATGCTAGTATAAATAACTAAATCTTAAAAAAAAGGGAAAATAGAATTTCAGATTGAGCAAGATTGAGTTCTAAAAAATAAAAGGAAATATATTGTATAGTAGTATTTAAATTTTTTTGGGGGGGAAACACATCTTTGTGATTTTTTTCTACCATAAATTTTTATTTTAGTTGCCAGGCTGTATGCAGCCTGGCTTCTGTACTTCCTATTATATAGAATCAATTGCATGGAGAACATTAGGCAAGGCTTAGCATTTGAAAAGACACATGAGTTTGGCAACTAATATTTATTTTAAACATAAGTGGTGCCAATTACCTTTCCTTTGTTAGTTTCTACAAGCCCATGCTGAGTGTTTTCCTTTCTATTTCTCTGCCATCTAATTTTACATCAGTTTATGATGTTTATCTATTTGCCTACACATGTTTGAATTTTAAAATATTTTGTTTGTAATTAATTTTTTTTAAAGATTTATGTATTTGTTGATCCATTTATTGATTTATACATACAAGCACTGGGTACAATCAGAAGAGCGGGAGGGTGAGAGAATTCACCAGAGCCAGAGCGGGGAGCAGAGCAGGCAGAAGGACCGAAGTACACTACTGAGGGGAGCAGTGGGCGGCAGGAGAGGTCTGGGCACCATGTGGGGCCCTCCTCTGGTGTCCGGGGAGCAGCCGGGGATCGAACTGGCACTGCAGAGGCTGTGGGCAGCTTCGCAACCCAGCGCTCAATCTCTGCGCCACTGGGGAGGCCCCTGGTTTTAATTAATTAATTAACTTTTCAAATGAGGTAACATTGGGATCCTCTCACTACATATCACCACCACATTTGCTCTTTAAAATGGGCTCGGAGATATTAGCATCGTGGTAGCTAAGATTTTCCTATTTTTGGCCCCCTTGTCTTTAAACAAATAATTAGAATTTTATTCACAACAAAGGTGTCCCCTTGGGAGATGTGGGTGTAGCACCAAATGCCTAAGGACCTGGGAGGAGTCACGCCCCCCTGTAGATCCCGTAATAAGCAGGAGACCTTGATACAGGCTATAGAGCCAGAGGAATCAGTGAACCTGCGCCAGCCTTTCATTGTGGTTGGGAAAATGTGAATAGTGTTGACCTGGGCAGAGAACTACAGATGAGTGAGAAGTTACAGAAGTTCAGTCTCTCTAAGCAGGTATTCCAGCAGGAGTTTGGTGACTGCATGAGACTGAACTGTTCAGTGCGTGACCTCTCCGGTGGGGCTAAGGAGAGTGCTGACTGAGTGTATAAACACTCCAGTTGTGTGGGACATAGCTGTGGGGACCCGTGTCCCCCTAGCAGGACACAGAATTCTGAGGGAGGATGTCTGTGATTAGGAGGATGAAAAGGGTTGTGACAGAGGAGATGAGAATATCAAAGGTCACTAGGAAAGGGAACAGCTAAGCAAATCTTTTCCAGCTCCCTGGTAAGGGTCTTAGGCCTGGTGCAGTTAATAATCCAATGCAATTGTAAGTAACAAGTTTGCTTAATAAATCTTTTCTTAGAGAGCTTTCTATCTAAGTTTTAGCTTAGCTAAAGAAAGTTACATTTTTAACAAGGTCAGGCAGCCCGCCATGCTGGTCTCTCTCTCCAAGGCCATCCCTGAATACCGGCATCATTCCCCCTTTTGCCCGCCCCCTTGTCTAGGAACTTTGCAGCAAATGGTTGTGCCTGCTAAAAACCGATGTCATCAATGTAAGATAGTGGTGTATAAAAGGAACCCTTTGTCTTTTAACAGGTGCTCAGACCTTATGGGACTACCCAGGTCTGGGACCTCATGCATGAGTAATGAAGCTTCTCCTGACCTCACCATTCCTGAAGTACCGCTTGTTCTTCCTCTGCCTGGGTAAAAGGCTAGAATTTATTTCTTCAACAACTAAGGGACATTGATTTCTGTCAGTTGAGCCAAGGTCCTCAGCACAAGATCCATCCATGAGCCTCTGGAAAAACACGCCCACTATCTCTCCAATTGGTCTGTGGGTTATCGAATAGCCTTCCTTTGTGGCCAGCTGCTTCTAATAGCTTTTAGTTAGCAGAGAAAGCAAGTATGATAAATGGAGCACTATTAGTAAAACAGACCAGTTACCTGTGGACTATGGAGAAATCACCAACTAGATCTATTGCACCATCTTCTGGAAAAGGAAAAGGTAATCTTCCAATAGATAGTGGTCATAAGAACCAGAGAAGAAATAATAGAAAAATAAATTCTTAGAAACAATAGAAAAATAAATTCTAAAAAATAGAGAAATAAAATTTTCTGCAAGAGATAAGAGTGGAGCTGTTGTACCCATGCCTAATAACCACATATCATACCCAGATATAATGATTCCAAAACTAACACCACATTTTAAGGTAACTAGTAAAGAGTGTAGGAGGTGTCTCCTGCAGTGAGAAATGCAAAACTACAAGAACATGAAAAATCAAGAAAACATACTATCACCGAAAGATAATAATTCATCAATCACTAGCTCAAAGGAGTAGAATTTTGTGGCCTGACTGATGCATCATTCAAAATAGTTATGTTAAAGAAACTCAACAAGGTACAGAAGTCTCAGAAAGTTAATATTGTGAAATGAGAGGCAAAATATATGAACAAAATGAGGTATCCAAGAAACATGAGTTGTTAAAAAGAAACGAACACTAATCCTGGAGCTGGATAATTGAATGACAAAAGCAAAATAAATAAGTAAAAATCAGTAGAGATCATCTGAATCAGAGTAGAGAAATGAAAGGAAAACAGAATAAACAGGTTAGATGGTAGATAATTCCAGAGAATTAGAGGAGGACAAAGAGAAAATGTTGGAAAGAGAAAACAAAGGCTACATGATATAGTATTCCACAAGACGAACAAAGATTAGAATACTAAGAACTCAGCAGAGAAATTGGGAGCAGAATGTTTATTTAAAGAAATAATAGGTGCACCTTTCCCAATCATGGGATGGGAACTGGACATCTAAGAAAACAGACAAGAAATGTAATTTTCTCTCAGTGCATGAAGAATTTCTATAGGAGACTTTGTAATGAAAAACAAAGATAAGGAGAGAATCTTTGAGACATCCAGGATACAAAAGATATAACCTACAAAGGAATCTCTATCAGGCCATGAAAGGGAGCTCATCATTTGTTCTTTACACTGAAATGAGAAATTTTAATTGGTGACATGAAAACTTATGAAAACATGAAACATACTGGTAGACACAAAGGTAAATTTTTAGAATATTCTAATCTGTAATAGGGATAGTTAATAGTTTCTTAATCATTTAATAGGGATAGTTAATAGTTTCTTAATCATTTAACTACAGTATGAAGGTTAAAGGAAAGAATGCTAAAAATAGCTATAGCTCATATAATGGTTAATGTATATGTAACTAAAGGAAGCAAATTTTGAGAGTAAATTTTAAAAGGGGGAGTAAAATGGTGGGGTTTTTGTATGTGGCAAAGTAAGTTGCTATAAACTTAAAATGAAGTTTTATCAATGAGATGCTTTATGTAAGCCTCATGGTAAGGTAACCACAAAATAGAAACCAAGATTAGATTCACAAAACATAATTAGGAATGGAAAACAGCCTATGATCTTGGAAAATCACCAATTTAGAAAAGGTGGGAGAAACAGAGGAAAAAATTTGGAAATACAAACAACCAGAAAGTAATTAATAAAGATGACATTTGTAAGTCCTTATCAATAATTACTCCAACTGTAAATGGATTGAATTCAGTAACCAAAAGGCACTTAGTGGCTAAATGGATTAAAAAAACAAGACCAGCTATATGATGCCTACAAGAGACTCATTTCAGCTTTAAGGAAACACAGAGTCTCAAAGTTTAGGGATGAGAAAAGTTTCCATACAAGGACAAAACAGAAGAAAGTAAGAGTAACTATACTCGTATCAGGCAGAATAGACCTTGAGCCAAAAATGCTAAGAAGAGACAAAGAAAGTTAATATGTAATGGTATGGGGATCAATTCATGAGAAGTTACAATATTTACAAATATACGTGTACCCACTATTGGAATCCCTAACTATATTAAGCAAACACTAACCAATTAAGGGAAAAATAGACAATAATAAAATATAGTGGAACTTCAATACACCATTTTGACCAATGGATAGACCATCCACAGACAATCAATGAGGAATTGTTTTTCAACCAAATATTAGACCAAATGACCAAACAGACATAGACAGAGCATACTATGCAATAATAACATCAAAAAGTTGAGATATATTTACACAATGGACTATTACCGTTCAAAAAGGACAAATTCGTGCCATCTGCGACAACATAGATGCAGCTGGAAGGGATTATGCTAGCCAAAATAAGTCAGAAGGAAAAAGATAGTATTGGATGCTCTCGGTTATATGAGGAATGTAGAGAAACTGAACAAAAGGTCAAGAAAAATGAGCAAGTTGACCATCGATCTAAGGCATACAGCATAGGAGGGAGAGCGAGAAGCAACAGTAGGGCAGGGACCACATGGGAATATGGTGACATTTCATGGGTGATATATTGGTGGGATAACAAAAGAGATGTAAAAATTCTGCAATGATAGAATACATTGTTTTCAAATTCACAGAACATTTTCCAGAGTAGATCATATGAAAGAAAGGATCCAACATAAGTCTTCACAACTTAAGAAGATAGAATATCCCCAGAAGTTTTTCCTATCACAGTGGTATGAAACTGGAAATGAAAAAATACATACAAATAGTTGTAAATTATACAACATAATCCTGACAAACCAGTGCATCAAAGAAAAATCAAAGGGTTATAGGGCCTCCCCGGTGGCGCAGCGGTAGAGCGCTGGGTTGCGAAGCTGCCCGCAGCCTCTGCGGCGCCGGTTCAATCCCCGGCTGCTCCCCGGCCACCGGAGGAGGGTCCCACATGGCGCGCAGACCTCTCCTGCCGCCCGCTGCTCCCCTCAGCAGTGTACCTCGGTCCTTCTGCCTGCTCTGCTCCCCGCTCTGGCTCTGGTGAATTCTCTCACCCTCCCGCGCCTCTGACTGTACCCAGTGCATGTATAAACAAAAACAAAAACAAACAAGCAAACAAATAAAGAAAAACATGCCTCTAAAAAAAAAAAAAATCAAAGGGTTATAAAAAGTATGTTGAAGCAGATGGAAGTACCAAATATCAAAACATATGAGATGCTGGAAAAAAAACTTCTAGTTGATGTTTGTGGTGATAAATGCCCTGGCAAGATGATTCCAGGGGTGAGCACAGACAGGATTGCAGGGACAGGCCTTATTAGCCTGGCTCCTGACATCCTGGAACAGCTTTTCTTCCTGTCCCCAGTGTTACCCTCATTGTTTTGTAAATTTCCAATTCCTGATCACCATGGTTTTTTATTGGACTGTGTAATAGAAAGTGTCCCTCTGGTTCCTAGTGAAAGCCATTGTTTTAGTTGAAAAAGGTTTGGTCCCTGGTGAGCTCTGTCTTCCTGGCTTGCAGGGTGGGAGGGAGGAAGGGAGGGGGATTGGGACGGGGAGAAGGAGAAGCAGGAGATGGAGAAGAAGAAGAGGAGGAGAAGTAGTTGTGGGGAAGGAATGACTGTCTCTGGGTCTGTTCCCATGAGGGCACTTATCCCATCATGAAGGCCTTCACCATGAGCTCATCTCCCCTAATGATCTCCCAACACACTCTCTCAATCACCCCGGAATTAGGGCCTCAGCAAATGAATTTGATGGGAGGGGGACACAAACCTTTAGTCCTTAACACACCCCCTCCTCTATTCTTTCTCATTTTTTATATCCTGTTCCTCAGAGAGAGACTTTCTTCTCTGTCAGTGCAATTTTACATCTTCATTTAACCAATTCCCATTTTATTCTTGTGGTTTGGTCTTGCCTTAGAATCCATCGCCTTCCATTGCTACCCCTTAAGGGACATTCTTTCCCATTGCATTTGGGGCCACTTATCCACTTATTCTGGAAATCCCCTAAATCTGTTGATAAGGTGACCTCCAATTTCTGTGTTTCTGGGAGCTCCACTTTCAATGACTCACTCCACTCACCATGTGAACATAATTTCTACCAACCTTATAATTCTGGATGCCTCTAATCCTGCTCCTAACCTTGGCTCACTATCCCCACACGTTGATGATCTTGTGATTCCCATCCCTACTCCCTCCATTCCCTATCACCCTCATTGTTCCTGAGGTCCCTTAGCAACTGTAACCGTGGACAGGGTGTAATCCTTTAATCCTGACCCTGCCTGATGGCAGCTTTTCTCCCTCTACTACTATCTCAGAAAACCCGTTTCCTGCATAATCACATTCTCTATCCCGATTTGCTTCTTCCCAATTTTTTTTTTTTTTTTTTGAGATCCATTGAGCATAGCCTCTGAATCTCTTTTAATAATCATACTGCTGAAAAGCCTGAGGAATTTATCAAAACTTTTTTATTCATACACAGCAATTTTAGCTTGAAAACAAACTTTTATCTTTGCTACATGATACTTCTAGGTTAAAGCAAATATAAATTCATTAAACAAATATCCAACAAACAGCATTCAGCAAATGTTAACTAGACATTGTGGTTTTCAGGGCACAGCATAGTGAGAGGCAGGCATGATGCTCTCTGTGTTCAGCTTCTATTACCATTTTAACTTATTACATTAGGACATCCTCCAGGTCTTACTACCAATATTTTCCAGGTGACAAGAGTGAAACTTGCCCTTCAAGAATTATGTCTTTTAAATAGGATTTCTTCTGCAGATAGGGTCATTTGATCTGACACTGGGATAGGCTTGAAGTCCTTTGGGGACAACGACAGCACAGGCAGTACTCCTGTCTTCCACGCTGAAGAGCCAAGTCCTGTGACTGCTGTTCCATGGACTGTTGTCACTGCTATGGAGAGGTAGAGAGAGTTACTGTAAATGGAAGCCAGTGGATGATGCGCTTAGGTCCAACATAAATAAATTCTCATTTTGTTCAGGATTCAATGCAAAAATACTGATGTGAAGAAATATGTTCATTGCAGCACTATTTACAATAGCCAACTTACAGAAACAAGCTAAGTACTGCATAGATGAGTGGGTAAAGAAGATGTGACATCTATTCAGAATGGACTACTACTCAGCTAGAAAGAGATGAAATCTTGCCAAACTGTTGAAACAACAATAGCTAACTTATGGAATGCTATAGTAGTCTGTAATGACTTGATTTCTCTGTATGAAAGCTACATTTTCTGATAATTGATGATGTGCTGGGGAGGATGGGAAGTTTAGCATGGGTTTAGAAGAATCCAGAGACCTAAAAGTCAGAAGTAAAGCAAATTTTTATTGAAAGTATTTTCTAAAAGAGGACAGGGCAGTGGTCAAATTGCCTGCCTGCACGTGAGTAGGGGCAGGATCTAGCGTTTACAGTCAAGCTTATTCTGCCTGGTGGATTCTGGTTTTGCTTAGTTAGCAAGCTCTGTGTGCATCCCCTTCCCAGAAAAAGGAGCAGGGACTTTCTGTGAGAACTGTGGGATAGAAAATGTTGCTGGTGGTTGGGGTACTTATAGGGCAACAGCTTTTGACCCAGTTTAACCTCATCAATTTATATAAAATTGCATATTTAAAAAAATCACTATTCTGTATAATAGTTTAAACTATGAAGAATATATATATTTAGTAAAATGTTTTTAAAGTAGAAGGAATCGTGGCAAAGTTAAGTGAAGTCCTTTCACAGAAAATCTTTAATTCTTGAAATATTAGTTGATTTGTTTTTAGATGTTTCATTGAATAAGTGGAAATAATGAGGATTCTCATCGTGAGGAGATGTCTGAGCATTGTTCATACTGGGGCTCTTTTGTGGTCACTGAATATTATGTTTTCAAGTCATTGAGCACATCCTGCTTTGTGATTTTGGTCCAGTCATCAGGGATTTCACCCCTTCCAGCAAACTTTTTCTTATATCTTTCTTGTAACTCTGATCTGAAGTGACAGACAAACCATTTCCAGTATGGCTGGGAGGAAGAGTCTGGGGTGATGCTCCATGTGGCATAATCCCCTCCTGCCAGGCGGTAGGTCTTCCATGGGATTTCTCTGCCATCTGGAAAAACTATTGTACAATCACTTGCTACCGAAGTAGTACAGGATTCAATGACAAAGTGGTCCGTCTTGTGCCAAATCCTTCCTTTGACAGCCGAAGGACGGTGGAAGGGAACACTGTGGTCTCCTTCGTGTGCAGGGATTGTGTTCGTACAAATTGCCCCACAGGAGGGACACTGTTTCCAGCAGCCACAGAGATGTTCAGAGAGCTTTTCTGTAATTTCAGGAACCATTTCTTCTACAGACTTGCTCAGACACTTCTGTTCCACTGTCTTCATTGCGGGATCCAAAGCTTCACTCATGGCTTCTTTGAGGAAATCATTATCTTTTATCTCCTGGTGTTCAATGCCTACCAAGTCCTTTCGAGGCAAGATCAGTTTCTCGCTCAGCTGATCACAGAACATATCCAGCCACTCAGACACTGTGCTGCCTTTATCTTTAGCGATTTCTATGGATTTGTGAATGGCTGAGAGAATGGTATTTTTTATTTCATCTAACCTTAGTTTTAACATATCCTTCACTTTGTTACTTTCTTTGTCTGAACAATACCTTTGAATATGACTTTCAATGTAATTCCTGAAAAATGATTGTGGATCACGAAGGTACTGCCAGTAGTTATCAAAATTCTCATCTTCTGCTAGAGAGATGAGAACGTGTTTCTCCAGGTTGGCCCTGTTTCCATTGAAAGCAGAACAAGTTGCTCGAATGTCACCTGAAATGTCACGAACCATTAGCCCGTGGATGGTAGTTAAGACAGCAGGAGTGAGCTTGTTCCACAGAAAATCAACAAATGTTTTGATTGAAGTTGCTCCCTGACAAGAGATCTTAAAACTCATGAAGAAATCATTTTTTTTACTTTCCAGGTAGTTGACAGGATCATTTGCTCGCTTGAATGCCCTGTGTATCTCCTTAAATTCTATTGATGCATTTTGGAATAAACTCGAAGATAAATCCATTTTATATCTACTTGTAAACGTATATATTTCCTTAGTTGGTACAGATTGCACCCCTTGCTCCATTATTGTCAGGATTTCGTGGAAGTAACTTGAATTGTAATCATGCTGTTGCTTCCTAATGTGGCTAATAGTTTCTTCATATCTCGAAACAATGCAAGCAGTAGTCACATATATGGACTCTTCATCTTCCACATTCAAGTGCTTTGCAAATCCAAAAAAACCCTTCATTTTGACATGTTTGTCATGATCTATTTGAAACTTCTTCCTCCCAGAATTTTCTTTCAGTATGTTTACCACATTTTTCTCCTTCCTGAAATGTTGCAAAAGGATGTTTTCTGCATCCACATCAATTTCTGGCTCTGGAATTGGCTGAAGTGTTGAGGACACTTCAGAGACCCATTTTTGCCAAAGTTCATTGAATTTTTCACATAGCTCCTTCTCACTCAATTGTTGGCCCTTTACAGTTAAAGCCAACTCTCGACTTCTTTTTAATAATTCCATTTCATAACTTGATTTTTTGTTATCCAGTTTTTCTTGACTTTTTTTAAAACTGATCAGTTCATTCACTTTTCTTTCGCTCTCTAAAATAAGTTTCTCTTTAAGGATTATTAACTTATTCTCAAAATTTGCTTTCCACTGAACCAGTATTTCGCTATCTGGATCTTCATTAAAATATTTTTCAAATTCTTGCTTGATGACTTCATATTTTGCTGCTACAGGAACATGAAGTTCTTCTGTCATGAGTATTTTGGTTTTCCCATTCTGAATCTGGTTGATCAGCTTGTCCTGCACGCCCAGCACATGACTCCTCAGCTCCCAGGTCCAGGAGTTGTACATGGTCTCCAGTTTGCTCATGGCCATGACCTCTTGGGTGTTCCTGAAACTGAAAATGAAGTTCTCACTCACGAGTGCTCTCCACAAGTCTTGAACTCGCAGTTTTACATCCGATATCTTCATGATGCTTCCCCTGGCCTCCTGCTGGGCGGTCAGGAGAATTCTGCTCTTCAGGTCCTGGATGTTGTGACTGTAGCGAGGATTAGGAGGGGCCATTGGGGGGTTGCCGTCCCACAGGTGGGCAAAGTAGCAGACTTGAGTGTTGACGTCAAACTTAATGACATCGCTGAAGCGGGTCACATCTGAGCACTGTTCCTGCTCAGCAGCTGTCGCTGCCATCTCGTCCAGTCTCTGCTCTAGCCGCCTCCGCCCTTCCATCGTCTGGTCTTCAGCTGTGACTTCTCCCACGTTCTGATGGACAAAGAGGCAACTTGGAGAGATTTTTACTTGTTTCATCCTCAGAAAGGCTTGGACAACTATCTGTAGAATGTCTTGCATTTCTGATGGATTCTCTCCAAAAATATTGATCAGAGTCAAGTTTGCAAGTCCAATGACAAAGGTTGCCAACTCATTGTCCCGATTCTGAGATTTGTTGTTGAGTTCTGGAGCTCGAAGTCCCTCTGTGTCCACCACCAGGACAAAATCAAAGCCAAGTTCTTCTGTGAATGTCTCCTCCACCCTCAGGAGCTGCATGTAGGCCCCTCGGGTGCACCTCCCCGCACTGACCGTGAACTGTAGCCCAAAAAGGGCATTCAGCAGGGTGGACTTCCCTGAGCTCTGCAGGCCAAGGACAGAGAGAACAAACAATCGTTTGTCCCCTAGTTTCTCAGAGACCTTGTCAAACACAGCTGCCACCCACTTCAGAGGCACATAGGAAGCATCCCCATCCATCAGCTCAATGGGAACCCCAGCGATCATCAGATTCGCAGCAATCTGGGGGAAACACAGGAAAAGGTTATCCTTTGTGGAGGAGGCTTCTTCCAGAGCTTCATAGATCTGGCCCACTTCTCTGAGAAGTTGCTCAATCCCCAGGGAACAATCATTAATCTTTCTGGAGAGAGCTTCTATCTTACATTCCCAGTCTTTCAGATAGCTGCTCTTTGGTACAGTTTGCTTTTCTGTTTGTATCTGTGACCACAAAGTCTTTTTCTTTTTATTCAGTATTTCCAAGTGTCCGGCTGTAATGCCATCCAAAAACACACTCATCCATTGGAGGAAATAAAGTTTGGTATGAGTTTCTGAATACATATGAAGAATTTCAAGAGTAGATCCCATTAAATCATTGAGAGGAAAGGCTCTGTTCAACTGTTGTTGCCGTATTCTTTGCTTCTCCTTCTGAATTTCACTCTTGTGTTGTTCAATGCTCCGATTCCCCTTCTCTCTCAGATGGTACAATTCTTTGTCCTTCTTACACCAAAGGTGCCAGAGTTGTCCCTGAAGGGGCAGTAGGTTTTCCTTCATCTGCGAGATCTGCATCTCCCTCAGTAGGGCCATTAGAGTCTCTGCCTTTTCCTTGGCCTCCTTGCAATCTCTCTGGTCCTCATCAATGAGGAACCCCTGCTGGCGAGCAATCTGGGCACAGGCCTGTAAGCTGAGAACAGCATCAGATCGCTCTAGCAAATCCTGGATTGTAGTTGCGAGCTCTTCTGTTAATTCAGCCTCATTTCTGTTTCTGATTCCTATCTTCACTCTTTGGGCAGACTTACTGCCAATTATTTTTTCTTTGTCATCAAGCAAAAAGATCAAAGGTTTTGATGACTGACACAGGTCATTGACAGTTTTTCTGTTTTCTTTATTATTGCCATCATTGGTTGACATGAGGACCACAAGGAGAGAAGAGACCTTCTGCAGGAAGGTGAGTTGCTCCTGGTGTTCCTTCGCATCTCCATGGAGATTGGTGAAGGTCAGGCAGGTATGAAATCTGTCCTCCTCTTCCCCCCCGGGACAGAACCAGCAGATTTCCACCACACCTCCCATCAAGAGACAGTCTTTGGTGCTCCCTCTGCAGTGTCTGTGAAAAAAGACATCATGTTTACGTTTACTGACAAGACAGTTCATGATCTGAGATTTGGAAGCAGAGAGGCCATTTCCAACTCGAATAAAGGACACAATGGGGGTAGAGACCCGGCTCATCTGCTGATTCCTGTAATTGCTCTTCTCGGTTGCTGATGTCCTTGACTGTTTCCAGGTTTTCCTAATTTGACTGAGAGACCAGAGAGAGAATTCAATTTGAGAAGTGCAGGGGTTAGGTATTAGAAGGGGAAGGGCAAACTGACAAATGGCAAGTTTGCCCAAAATATATTGTCTGGCAAAATCATCTGCACAGTGAAGAATTGCCATCTGAATATCCATAGGGTGGATGTGGGGCCTGCGAGTAGGGTCTAAAGAACTAGTGGGACCTTCACTATCTTCAAAAAGGTCTGCATATGGATCAAATGCCTCATTTTCATGACTTGTGGTGCTTGGGCAGTCTTGCATCTCTGTGTTTCCATCATCTTTGAAGACCAGGTATCTCAGCCCATAATCCAGCATGAGCAGCTTCTGCAGGAAGTAGAAGGGAAGGTCCTGTTCAGAACTGGGCTGCGTGTTATTCACAGAAGCTTTGTAGATCAAATGGAAGTTAGCTCTGCTCATCCTTTTTGGGTAGTAAAGCTCTAGGCCTAGACGCTGGAGTAATTCTAGCAAGGGCCTATTTTCTGTGACTTCCCATTTGTTAATTTCATTTTCTTGCGATTCTTGGGGTGGGTTCTTTTCATGGAAGATATTTTGCAATTGTTTCATCACCTCAATCCCTTGCAATGGAGACCTGGTGGCTTCATAATCTCCATCAATGAGCAATTTCAAGTCTTTCTCCAGGTTCTTGCAATCATGAAATGCTCCATATTTGGTGAGCACATGTGCAACTTCTTCAGGTAATGATTGTCCCAGTTGCTGTCTTATTAATTCCAAGCGTTGTATTTTCTCTTGTGGAGAAAGAGTTGTGACTCCAGCAGTGGCCGTCAGCCCTGTGAGCACCAGGAATGCATGAGCTCTGTAGCTGCAAGTACTTTTGTGTTCCTGGTATTGCTTGTGTGCTCTTTGCATTTCATTCACTAGGAAATCTAATTGTTTATACCCTAAAATATATTGAAAAGTTTTGTTTTCCGCATGATATCCTGCACCCATTGCAATGCAAAGGAGCAAGACTTGTATGTCTGGCTGCTCATTTTCTTGGAGCTTATTCAAGAAACAGCCAAGAGCCAAGCTAACCTCATAAGTAGCCTTTCTTTGCACTTCCTCTACTGTTTCTAGAGACTCTGATTCGGCCTTCACTTCCATGAGATGATTCTGGGCTTCTTTTAAGATTTTTATTAGTTCAGAAAATTGGGAGATGTTGACATGCTCCTGTGCTGACTCTGGCTGGAAGAGCCATTGCATGATGGAATGAGCCTGAGGAAAGTTTGTCACGCTATAGATGTGAGGATGCAGGAGGATGCGCAACTGAGATTTAACAAATTTGGTGTTATAAGTGGAAACGTTTTTGCAATGGTTGACAGTGTTTAATAGAAAATTCTGCAAACCCCCATCTGTAAGGCATATGTTAATCCAAGTGTCATAACTTCTTACTTTTTCGTTCAACATTTGCATGAAATCTATCAGTCTCTTTAGTTGCTCTTCAGGATTAGCCACCTCCCAGGATGTCACATGCTCTAGGAGAGCCCGAGCCTCTGCCCCAGCACTCAGTGATTCTTCCCCATCCTGGATATGTGCTGGGAGGCCAGTCAGTGCAGCGTAGCATTCTTTCAGGAATTTAGCTATGGGGAGCGGGTCCTTGAAATCACTCCTGTGGCTGGAGAGGATGATGTCCCACACGGGCACCAGCTGAAGTCCCCTGTCAATGACACACCAGGTTTGATTACTGGCCACGAGGCCAGCTTTCCACTGAATGAGGCCGTTTGCTTCTGGTGGGCCCCCTGTCTGGGCAGTAGATAATTGGACTCTGGTTTGGAGGCTTTGGAAGGTGTTTTTCTGAGAAGCTGCTTTTGAATGTGAGGCTGACACATCCACCCCTGTGGCACCTTGCACTCCAAAGCCTCTGTAGCTGCCCCTTATGTAACTATCCAGGGCCTCTGCTGCCTGCTGTTTCACCTCTGCCAGCTGCTCACTCTGGAAACCCTCTGCAGTGGCTTTCCACCAGTAGATTCCTCCCAGATGCAGAGGGCCCTGGTTAGCATGAGAGCCAAACCTCTGGAAGAAGGCTTCTGCCCTGTCCCTCTGCCGGAGTCTGTCTGGGCCTGCAGGCTGACCCAGGAGGCCTTCAATGCAGTGCAGTTCCTGGAGAGCAGCCTTGGAAAACTGGAGCTGATCAAGAGGAAAGTGGCAGGAGGCCAGGGGGACGTAGCTAAACTTGGTTGAACAAAAATAGGAATGCTGAGAATGTGATTGTCCGGTTGCCTTGGAATCTGAATGTTTGCTGTGATCTGTACCGGCTTCCAGGCTAAATCCCCAACCTCCACCCTTGGCCTTGGCAGTTACACTGAAGCCCAGTTTTTCTATAGTCTGGGTGAAGGTGGATTCGTCTTCAGAAGATGTAAATTCTTTTGTTTCCATGCATGGGCCCTGCTCAGGGCCAGAAAGTGAGAACTGTGTGGGGACACTGAGTAGCTCTTCTCTCTTCTCTAACAGGCCTCTTGCAGAGCTGGTTTTGTAAATTCCCTGCAGGGCCAGTCCTCTAGATGCCCTTCTCAACAGCTCTCTGTCTGGGAGGTTTTGTCTGTGGGACAGTGTCCCCTCTATGAGATGAAGTTGTCTTTGCATGTTTTCCACGACTTCTTTTAGTGGTGTTTGAGGTGGTGGCCAGTACTCTTTGGGGATGTCCATTGCTTGCCTCAGCTCTGCCTCTTTACTCCTCACTGCCTCTTCCTGTCGCTGCCTCCCTGCTGACAGCAAGCCTCTCAGCTCCTGCAGCGCCTGCTCTGCCTGCTTCTGCTGATTTCTTATCATTTCCACCTGAGCCTCCTGTGACTCTGGAAGCCTCTTTGAGTGTGACAGGTTCAGCAGTTTCTCTAGGGCCCTTGTCTCCCAGGGATATTTTGCCTGGGCCTGTAGCCTCCGGAGGTCCTTTGCGTCTAGGTTTTCTAAAGCCTGGGCACAGGTGACGCCAAGGTGTTCCTGTAGCTGGGGCAGCCAGTACTCAGCTGCCAGCCCCACTTCTCTCAGCATGTCCTGGAGCTCTTGCCCTCTTTCCCCTGGGAGCTGAGGGTCCTCAGGGTTTATCCGTGCTGTGGCCATGGCTGTGGGTAGATAAAACTCTCAGTTTAGCTAGATTAGGACCTTACAAATTTCCTTCCACATGGTCAAAATGGTGAGTGTACTAAGGGTGGCGGTTGGCAATGTTTTTTTTCATTTCCACCTGTCATTGTTTTAAGAAATATATTTTATAGCATTGATTAATTTCTTTTTTATGGAGGGCATCTCTGTAGGTTTCCTCAACATGGATTTCTCTATGCAGCCTGACTTTTTTCTTCCCATCCACAGAATGGAGAGGATAGAGAATATTAAGCCAAAGTTTAGCATTTGAAAGTATACATGAGCTAGGCAACTTTATATTTATTTGAACATAAGAGTGGCACCAAGTACTTTTTTCTCTATTAGTTTCTACCAGCCTGTGTTGACTGGTACCCTAGCTCTGGCACTTAATTTTAGATAATTTCATAATATTTATTTATTCTCCTATACTTTATTGTTAAATTTCATTTTTCATCTTTTAATTTATTTTGTTTCTTTTTTTTAAAGATTTATTTATTCATGCATACAAGAACCAAGGTACAGGCTAGATGTGCAGGAGGGTGCGAGGATTCACCAGAGACAGAGCGGGGAACAGAACAGGCAGACTGACCCAAATACACTGCTGAGGGGAGCAGCGGGTGAGACAGGAGAGGTCTGCTGCACCATCTGTGTATCTCGCCAGCTGGCCATGATTGAATCTGCGCTGCAGAGGCTGCGGACAGCTTTACACTGCTGCCCTCAGCCTCCTGCGCCTCCAGGGGAGGCTCTTATTTCTTAATTAATTTTTAAAAATGTTTGACATTAGAATCCCCTCCATTAGGTATTGATTGTAGTGTTGCCTACACTTTAAAATGTCCTTGAAGATATTTCCATTGAGGTAACATACAAAATTCCATCTTTTTAGTTCCATTGTCTTTAAACAGCTATGTAAAATTTTATCCACAAGCACAGTGTCCCTATGAGAGATGTGGTTGTAGCACTAAATGCCAAAGGACCTGGGAGGAGTCACGCCTCCACTGTAGATCCCATAATAAGCAGAAGACCTTGGTCTGGACTTAGAACCAGAGGGTAGTTAACCTGCCACAGCCTCTTTCATTATGGCTGGATAAATGTGGATAGTGGTGACCTGTGCAGAGAACTACAGATGAAAGTGAATTTATAGAAGTCCAGTATTTCTAAGCTGATATTCCAGCATGAGTTTGGTGACTCCACTGGTCAGTACCATGACCTCTCCAGTGGGGCTAAGGAGAGTGTTGACTGAGTGCGTGACTCTCCAATTGTGTGGGACCTGGCTGGAAGGGAAAAGAAATCAGGATAGAGGCAGATAAGAATACCAAAGGTCACTGAAGAGAAGTGATTTCTATTGACTGAGCCAAGGGCTCAGCAAGGAATCCACCCTCGAGCCTCTGGAGAACCTCACTCATGGATCTCTCCTGTGGGTCTGTGGGAGACTCGAGTACCCTTCCTTTGGGGTCAGCTGCTGCTACATGCTTTGAGTTCAGCGGGGAGAGCTATTACGATAAATGGACACTGTCAGAAAAGCACTGTTATCATCTGTGTGCTAGGGAGAAAGCACAGCCTTGAGCTCTTGCAGGTATGCATTCAAGTGAGAGCCCATAGGCAGGAACCTGCCCTCTTGTGGGCACTGTCCTTTGTTTGGCTATAGTGCATTGGCCCCTATGGAGAGGATATTGTATGGCTTTAGCCCTTGCTTTTGGTTGTTGGCCTTTCGCCTTTTGGGGGTTTTGGTGGCTGTCTTGTCTCAGAGCCTGGCCTGGGTCCCACATGGTACGCAGACCTCTCCTGCCGCCTGCTGCTCCCCTCAGCAGTGTATTTCATCAGTCTGCCTGTTCTGCTCCCTGCTCTGGTGAATTCTCTTACCCTCCCGCACTTCTGACTGTACCCAGTGCTTGTATAAATAAATAAATAAATCTAAAAAAAAAATGCTTAAGCTTTAAAAAAAAAATAGTACAATGTTTAATGGTGGGAGTTTGGTGTTTTAATGTGGAGGGTTATGGGTGCTTTGGTGATCACTGATGTGATCTTTTTTTTTTTTTAAGATTTCTTTATTTATACAAGCACTGGGTACAGTCAGAAGAGCGGGAGGGTGAGAGAATTCACCAGAGCTAGAGTGGGGAACAGAACAGGAAGACTGACAAAATACACTGCGGAGAGGAGCAGTGGGCGTGGCAGGCGAGGTCTCTTGTGCCATGTGGGACCCTCTCTGGGGGCTGGGGATCGAAGTGGTGCTGCAGAGGCTGCGGGCAGCTTCGCAGCCCAGTGCTCAACCGCTGCACCACCGGGGAGGACCTGATGTGATCTTAATCTGTGCATGCAGACCCAATGGCTCTCTTTTATTCAGTATTTCAAATTTCCCACTGTTGCCTTCACACTATATCCTGGCAGCAGGTAGAGAGAAGGGTTCACATGTCTCAACCTCACAGGTGACTCAGCTTTCCTTCTTCCTGTAACCGCTGTCCTCCTGAATGTCCCTGCCATACTTCTAAGTCATTGGGTGTCCAATTCATTCCTTTTTCTCCTTCATACAGTTCACAAATATTTTCAGTCTACCCACTGAAATTTCTTTCACTCTCACTTCTTGTTCATATGCCACCAACTCCCTTTGATCTCGCCTTCATCATGTATTTATTGGGTTGCTGTAACCATCATCTCATCATCAGTTATTTTTATCTGTGCTTCCCATCCTCCCCATTGTCACTACATTTGAAACTAGACTGTAATGGCATCTCAGCAATTGAGGTTGTGAGCAGCAAGATAGGCTGCTTTCAATGTTGCTTTGGGCTATTGCTTGTTTTGATTTAAGGTTAATAAAGAACCTGTTAGTTTAAGAAGGACACTCTGATCTTCCTTTGTGTCCTTCAAAGCAGGAGATAGATCCTCCAGGTGAAATACACCCTCCTGTAACAGAAAGATAGAAAGCTTCCTTGTTACCAGGTATGGGAAATTTATGGCTGAGAAGGTGGTGAATGAACTTTGTTGCTTCTTTTCTATTCTATAAACCCAAATCTTTTTTTTTTCCTGTCAATTCATTATCTGAAAGTTATACAAGCTGTATGTTTTGTTCATTTTGCTAGTTCTCATCCTGTTGTCTCTATTGGGAAGTTTTCTTGAGAAGATATGGCTGGTCAAAGGTGGTATAACTGGACCAGAACAGCAAGTAAAGTTCGACCAATTTTCAGTATTTTCACTTTCTTTTCTTTGTTAGTTAAAAGTGAACAGTGAAAATTAAATCCTTATCTTTATATATACACAAGGTATGCTGTGAAAGCTTATGTGCTTACATATATTATAAAAGTACCAGTTAAGGGGCCTCCTGGTGGCGCAAGGGGTTAAGAAGCAAACTTGAAGCTATCTGTAGCCACTATAGCATGAGTTCGATCCCTGGCCAGGGAGCTACCCACATGGCACAGCAGACCTCTCCTGTCTCACTCGCTGCTCCCCTCAGTGTGTATTTCAGTCAATCCACCTGTTCTGTTCCCTGCTCTGTCTCTGGTGAATCCTCTCACTCCCTGTACCTCTGGCCTTTACCCCAGTTCCTGTATGCATAAATAAATAAATCTTAAAAAATAAAAGTACCTATTAATTAGTTTGATAAAAAGAAATATATAATGGTAATAATAAAAACATTAATATTTGCACACCCTGGAAATATCAATTCCATGATTCATTTTATAAACAAAAGTAGTTTTGGATTTTTTGAATCCCTTATCCAGAAATACTTTGAAAAGACTTAAGAAACTAAGGATTTTAGATTAGGGATCTTTGTGTCCAGAACCCACTGAGACTGTGTGGAACTGGGAAAGGGCTGCCCCCACAGCCAGAGGTGAGCTGAAGGCTCCCACAAGCGAGGCCCCACCTGGCAGTGAGTCAGAGCCCAGAGGGGGATCCAGCAATGTGGAGCCCAGCGGGCGATCCAGCCACCCCAACTCTAGGGCAGTCTGTGGGATCTCAAAACACACCTCTGGAATTAAACAAATACAGAAGGAGGAGATTTTCTGTGACAGCGACCATTAATATATTCATAGTACCACTGCCCTACTGGACTTCTAGCATAACAGTATTTGACTTGATTTGACCACCAGTGTCCAACATCCCAGAAAGAGCACGCCAAAAAGTTGCCAGCCAGTAATAACAACACAGTGTCCCAACACATAGGACAAATTAGAAGACAAGCAGCAGGGAGAAGAAAAACTACAAGCAACCAAGCAAGTCTTCAGGGAAAAGACACATCACAAAAAGAAAATCACCTACCACATTGCAACAACACTGACTTGGAAGAACTGAGCCTTCCAGAAAGAGAATTTAAAATTGCCATGATTAAAAATCTGACAGAGGGGCCTCCCCGGTGGCGCAGCGGTTGAGCGCTGGGTTGCGAAGCTGCCCGCGGCCTCTGTGGCGCCAGTTCGATCCCCAGCTGCTCCCCAGCCACCTGAGGAGGGTCCCACATGGTGCGCAGACCTCTCCTGCCGCCCGCTGCTCCCCTCAGCAGTGTACTTTGGTCCTTCTGTCTGCTCTGCTCCCCGCTCTGGCTCTGGTGAATTCTCTCTCCCTCCCGCGCTTCTGACTGTACCCAGTGCATGTATAGACAAAACAAACAAACAAATAAATAATCAAATAAATAAAACATGCCTCTATAAAAAAATTTAAAAACTGACAGAAGTCATAAAGGAAAACAATAAGGGAAAAATAATCAACGATCAGAAGAATGAAATTGAGTCCCTAAAGAGGGAAGTGAAAGAAATGCTAGAGATCAAAGGATTAAAGGAAGAGCTAAAGAACTCTGGGAAAAGCAGAATAGATGAAATGGAAGAACGAATAAGTAATCTTGAAGACACAGAAATAAAAAGAACCAAAACAGAAAAGGAAAGAGAAGTACGAAGGAAAAAGAATGAAGAAAGACTTCGGGAACTATCTGACTCCATGAGGAAAGGAAATATAAGAGTTATAGGAATCCCCAAAGAAGAGGAGAGAGACATAGGAACAGAGAAAATGTTCAAGGAAATAATTGAAGAGAACTTCCCAAACATGAAGAAGGAGATGAAAATAGACATACAAGAAGCAAGAAGAACATCAAAATTCCATGATGAAAGAAAAAATACAACAAGATGCATAATAGTAAAGCTCCCAAGAATCTAAGACAAGGAAAGAATAATGAAGCTGACAAGAGGGAAGAAACAGATAACATACAAAGGAAAACCAATCAGGCTGACATCAGACTTCTGCAAAGAAACACTACAGGCAAGGAGAGAGTGGAGGGACATAGTCAACAAACTCCAAGACAACAAATGCCAACCAAAAATACTCTATCCAGCACAGCTTTCCTTCCTCTATGAAGAAAGAGTAAGGACCTTCCCAGACAAACAGAAACTCTGGAATTTCATTATGACTGAACCCCCACTCCAAAAAATACTACAAGGAGTCCTAAAGCCAGAGCAACAGAAGAATGAATAAGAACAAAACAAGACAAAAAAGAAGTTAAAAAATAAATTAGAAAAATAAGTAAATAAAACCAGAGAAAAGACAAACACAATGGCAAATATAGATGCTAACATATCAATAGTAACTCTAAATGTAAATGAACTAAACTCTTCAATAAAAAGACACATAGCAGGAATTTAGAAAACCTAAATAAGAGACCAGAAAAAAGACTAATCAATGCAAAGTAATATCAAAATCAACAAGCAACTACACACTAAGGGGTGGGGAATTAGGGAGGGGTGAAGAGAGGAAGACTAGAGTCAAAATAAGGGGGGGGGGTGCAATTGTATGGGGAATATAACCAAAATGAAAATGCATACATTGTACAAAGATGAAAAACAATATAAGAATTATATAAAATAAAATATTAAAAAAAATAAAGTACAGAAAAAAAAAGACACAGTTGCAGGCTAGATTAAGAAACAAAACCCAACCTTTTGCTGTCTCCAGAAACACATTTAACTACAAAAGATAAAAATAGACTGAAAGTGAAAGGATGGAAAACAATCCTACAAGCAAATGGACCAAAAAAGAAGGCAGGAATAGCTGTTCTTACAACAGATAAAACAGATTTCAAACTCAAAAAGGTAAAAAGAGACCTAGACAGTCACTATATTATGATCAAGGGGACAATACTTCAAGAAGAAATAACACTCATTAACATATACTCATCAAATGAAGGAGCACCAAAATATATCAGACAACTATTATCATCTCTGAAAACAGACATCAGGGAAAACACATGTGTAGTAGGAGACTTCAACACACCACTATCAACAGTGGATAGATCAATGAGACAAAAAATAAATATGGACAGTAAAGCTCTGAATAAGGATCTAGATCTCATGGGCTTAACAGACATCTATAGAACACTAAACCCCCAAAAATCTGACTACAAATTTTTCTCAAGCGCACACAGATCATTTTCCAGGATGGATCACATACTGGGACACAAGACACACATTAACAGATACACCAAGACTGAAATAATACCAACCATCTTCTCTGACCATGAAGGCATCAAACTAGAAATAAACCATAAAAAGATGGCAAGGAACTCTCTTGCCTCATGGAGATTGAAACCCACACTACTGGAAGACCACTGGACTAATAAGGAGATCAAAGAAGAAATTAAAAATACTTTGAGTTGAGTTACAGGGAGGACACTAATTTCCTAAATGTATGGGACACAGCAAAAGGAGTAATAAGAGGAAAATATATAGCAATACAGGCTCGCATCAAGAAACAAGAAAGAACTCAAAGAAACAAACTAATCTCACATCTCAAAGAACTAGAAAAAGAATAACAAAAAAGCCTAAAACCAGTAGAAAAAAGGAAATAATAAAAATCAAAGCAGAAATAAATGAAATAGAAACTAAAAAACCAAAAGATCAATAAAACAAAAAGTTGGTTCTTTGAAAAAATAAATAGACAAACCCTTAGCCAGGCTCACAAAGGAAAAATGGAAGAAAGCACAAATAAATAGGATCACAAATGAAAGAAGAGAAATCACAACAGACACAGCAGAAATCAAAAAAATAATCACAAACTACTGTGAACAGTTATATGCAAACAAGCTCAATAATCTAGAAGAGATGGACAAATTCCTACAACTTTGCTATCATCCAAAGCTAGATAAAGAAGAAATAGAACACCTAAAGAGACTAATTACAAGCAGTAAAATTGAAATGGTAATCAAAGCCCTCACCAAAAACAAAAGCCTGGGACCAGATGAATTTACAAATGAATTCTACCAAACATTCAGAAATGAATTAGTGCCTATCCATTATAATCTCTTTCAAAAAATTGAGAAGGAAGGGATAACACCAAACATGTTCTATGAATTACACTAATAACAAAACAGAACAAGGACAACACAAGAAAAGAAAACTACAGGACAATCTCTCTAAAGAACACTGATGCAAAAATCTTCAATAAAACTTTAGCTATCAGAATCCAACAATGAATGCATAAGATAATTCACCACAACCAAGTAGGATTTATTCCAGGGACACAAGGATGGTTCAACATCTGAAAATTAATCAATGTATTCAACACATCAACAAAAAAAATACTAAAACCATATGATAATATCAACAGATGCTGAGAAAGCTTTCGACAAAGTACAACACCCATTTATGAAAAAGGCCCTTGAAATACTTGGGATACAAGGAACATACCTCAACATTATAAAGGCCATATATGACAAGCCCATAGCCAATATCATTCTCAATGGTGAAAAGTTGAAAGCATTTCCATTAATGTCTGGAACAAGACAAGGATGTCCACTCTCACCACTGCTTTTCAACATAATACTGGAAGTCCTAGCCAGAGCAATAAGACAAGAGAAAGACATATAAGGAATCCAAATAGGGAAGGAAGAAGTCAAACTACCACTCTTCACAGATAATATGATAATATACATAGAGAACCCCAAAAACTCTGCAGAAGACTAGTTTTGTAAAATAGCAGGATACAAAATCAACACATGAAAATCAATAGCCTTCCTATACACAAACAATAAATCTGAGGAAGAAATCAAGAAAAACTTCCCTTTTATTATTGAAACAAAAAAAATCAAATACTTGGGAATAAACCTAACAAAAGAGGTAATGGACCTATACAATGAAAACTATAAAATAATGTTAAAAGAAATAGAAGAAGACACAAAGAAATGGAAAGACATCCTCAGCTCATGGATTGGAAGAATTAACATTATCAAAATGTCCATCCTGCCAAAAGCAATTTACAGATTCAATGCTATTCCAATAAAAATTTCAATGACATTCTTCAAAGAAGTAGAACAAATATTGATGAAATTCACATGGAGCCACCAAAAACCCCAAATAGCCAATACACTCTTGAAAAAAAATAAAAAAAAGGGAATGGAGGCATTACACTCCCAAATTTCAGACTGTACTACAAAGCCATAATTATCAAAACTGCATGGTATTGGAACAAAAACAGACACACAGACCAATGGAACGGGATAGAAAATCCAGAAATAAGCCCACAGATATACAGTCAAATAATCTTTGACCAAGAAGCAGAGAATATGCAATGGAACAAAGAGATTTTGTTCAAAAAATGGTGCTGGGAAAACTGGGTCGCTAATGCAAAAGAATGAAGCTTGACTACTACCTCACACCATGCAAAAAACCAACTCAAAATGGATTAAAGAACTAGATATAAGACCCGAACCATAAAATATATAGAAGGAAATGTAAGCGAAACACTACATGACATACACCTCAGTAATATCTTTAAAGACTCACCACCCAAAGCAGTGATAGTGAAGGCAGAGATAAATACCTGGGATTACATCAAATTAAATAGCTTCTGTACAGCAAAAGAGACAGTAACCAATACAAAGAGAAAGCCCACTGACTGGGAGAAAATTTTTGCACACAACACTAATCAAAGGACTGAAATCAAAGAAAATAATCCAGTCACAAAATGGGCAGAAAAGCTAAAAAGGAACTTCTCTGAAGAGGAAATGCCAATGGTCAACAGGCATGTGAGAAAAATGTTCAGCATTACTTGTAATCAGGGAAATGCAAATCAAAACTACAATGAGATACCATCTTACACCAGTGAGAATGGCACATATTAAAAAAACTAGCAACAACAAATGTTGGCGAGGTTGTGGAGAAAAAGGAACTCTCCTGCACTGCCAGTGGGAATGCAAAATGGTCCAACCACTATGAAAAGCTGTGTGGAGATTCCTAAACCTGCTGAAGATGGAGCTTCCATCTGATCCAGCAATTCCACTCCTGGGTATTTACCCAGAGGACACAGAAACATTCATTCAAAAAGGCACCTGCACCCCTATGTTTATAGCAGCACTATTTACAATAGCTAAGCTTTGGAAACAACCCAAATGCCCAAGAATAGATGACTGGATCAAGAAGATGTGATACATATAAACAATGGAATATTACTCAGCAATCAAAAAAGATAAACTCATGCAATTTGCAGCAACATGGATGGAGCGGGAAGGGATCATGCTCAGCGAAATAAGCCAGAAAGAAAAAGAAAAATCCTGGATGGTCTCACTCATAGCCGGCATTTAGAAAACCTAAATAAGGGACCAGGAAAAAGACTAATTGTAATAAAGTAAAAATCAAAATCAACAAGCAACTATAAATCAGAGACACACTACAGGGTGGGGGGAGGAGGGATTAGGGTCAAAATAAGGAGGGTGGGAATTGTGTGGGGACTATAATCAAGATGAAAATGCATACATTATGCAAAAATGAAAAATGATGTAAAAAATAAAATAAAAATGGCTTAACAACAACAACAACAAAAAGAAACTAAGAACATTGAAATGCCTGAGTCCAGAATGAGTCCAGATATTTGGCTACATAGAATTATTATCATTTTAATAAGTAGCAGTAATAATAAAGACTTAAAGTGGTTTTTAATCTATTGGTAGAAAGGCTTGTTTGCATTGTGGGCACGAGAAACAGGCTGAAGCAGCAGCACAGGTTAGATGTTTCTCATGTTACTGGAGTTATTTCAGTATATTTAAGCTTTACTAAGCTGACAACAAATTTTAATTAAAAATTAATCATTCACATCTAAAACTCCCTTTTGTTCATGGAAAAAGCCATATAAATAACAACATGAAAAGCTCCCTATGTTTCTAAGCAGAGTGACAGCAGGCAATATGAATCCAGAAGTTAAAGAGTTCACAGCCTAAGTCTTGGGCTTGGCAAACAACTTGTTACTAATTGATTCTCTCCTATTAAAATGTAAGCCTCTAAAAAAGAATGCGCTTGCATGTATATGTGTGTGTCTTCATATACATATATAATTTAATATATGTAAAAGTAATCAAATAATCTTTAAAGCAGCTTTAGTGTTTCCTTTACATTTGTCTTTGAAATGACCATTGGATTAGCTATGGAAAGGATAAGCCAGCTTCCGGTCTAAGGCTACCATGGTGATATGTATCTAAGTCTCCAAAGGTACTGACAAGATGTAAACCATAAGGAGAGAGGTAGATATGAGGGCTTTTCCTGGCAGTTGGTAGCTAGAACTCAAGGGAGTCTTAGAATAGGACACAATGGCAGCCTTTCCTGTATTTTTCTTTCTGCTCTGGTTCTGTGAAGGAGGATATTCCTGCTCTTGACTTTTTCACCTGGACGAGTTCATGAAAGCTTGATCTACATTGGTCTGTATCTTTGCCTCCATGTGTGTTACCTTCAGGTGTGCTAAATGTTGTCCTTCCCATGTCCCTGTCTCTGATGTTCCAGATCCGCTTTGTTACCAATTATAGTCATTGGAAACGCATCATGATCCTTTACTCTGAGGATCTGTCTTTGAAATGCACAGATTTCTTCAAAACTGCCTCTATCTATAACTGAAAAGACCAACAGAACCCCACCCACCCCCTCCAGCCAATTCTTGTCTGCTGTTCAGTCGTATCTAGAAACTGTCTTATCCTGTGGTATACAGATTATCTAGCTGGGCTCTGCTCTGTCCCTCATCATATACAGTTTGTGTAGGATCTCATGGTTGGATCATGATCTGTCACAAAATAGACCTGAATGAACTGGATGGTGCACACCCACTTGTCCACACTGCCTCCACTGAGCAGCCAAAGCTGGTACTTCTGATCAGTACTGTGCTGACAATTGGTTGTGGACATGGGGGTGCTGTCAAGCCCAGCCTGGTCACTCTGTGATGCGCTCTGCCCAGGCAGGGCTCTGGGGCCGTGTTTGGCCCCAGCACAGGGTACTGGGGCTGGCTGGTCCCATCCCACATGCAGGAAAGTGGGCTAAAGGCCCCGGGATCACAAGTGGCAGGGATCATGGACCTCTACAGGTCTCTGCAGTGCCTGCTGAATGCAGCCTCTGGCACTGCCATCTACCATGGAATCTTCAATCGATTGAAATGAAATTTAAAAATTAGGATTTTATCAAGAGATAGATGTCCTTAGAATTGCAGTAGAAAAGCAATGGTTAGAAACAACAAATTCACAATTTGCCACTAGGCGATACATACAGAAGAAACTACTAAAGTGTGTTTTTCAGAAGGAATTGTCACCAATGGAATTCAGAGGTGCAGGAAGAAATGATGTGTAACAAAAGGGATAAATATATAGAAAATTACATATAGCAGAGGGTTCGAAATATTTGATATTGTTGCATGCAATTTGGAATGTATAGAGAAGCAATATTTGGGAGGGAGATCAGAGATCTTGACTTCAATATCTTTTGTCAAGTTGCAATTTCACATGCAATACATGTTGCAATTTTTAGCATAGTTTCCAAAAAGAAAAGAATGTATAACTGTCACACTAACAGGAAAAATGAAATAGTAAAAACACTTTGTTTCATAATTTATCAAAATTTCTGTAGTATAGTCAAACTATACTAGAAATTAACAGCATTGAATGTACTTACTGAAAAAGTAAAAATCTGAAATCAATATCCTGAGCTTCCACCATAGGGAATGAAAATTTAAAACAATTCAACAAAGAAATAATGAGGGCTTCCCTGGTGGTGCAGTGCGTTGAGTGCAGCCCTGTGAAGCTGTTCACAGACTCTACAGTGAAGGTTCGATAACTGGCCGGCCAGGGAGATTCCCACATAGAAGAGTAGACCACTCCTGTTGTACCCGCTGCTTCCCTCAGCAGTGCATTTGGTCTGTCTGCCTGTTCTGTTCCCTGCTCTGTTTCTGGTGAATCCTCTCACCTTCCAGCACCTGTGACCTGTACCCCAACTAAGATATAAATGAGAAATAAATCCTTAAAAAATGAAAATTAAATCAGAAATCAATGAAAATGAAAGAGGAAAATGATAAAGAAAATTAATGAAAACAAAATCTGAATCTCTGAAAAGATCTCCATTGGTGATAAGCAAACTAGGAAAAAAACACAAATTACTGTACAAACATAAAAGAATAGTGTTAAAGCTACTGATCCTAGAGACATTAAGATAAAAAAACGGCACTAGGGAAGGCAAAGATAAACAGCTGGGACTACATCAAATTAAAGAGCTTCTGCACAGCAAAAGAGACAATAACAAAAACAAAGAGAAACCCCACCAACTGGGAGAACATTTTTGCACACAACACTAATGATAAAGGACTGATCACAAAAATCTGCAAAGAGCTGATGAGACTCAACAACAACAAAGAAAATAATCCAGTCCAAAAATGGGCAGAAGAGCTAAAAAGAAACTTCTCTGAAGAGGAAATGCAAATGGCCAACAGGCATATGAAAAAATGTTCAACATCACTTGTCATCAGGGAAAAGCAAATCAAAACTACCATGAGATACCATCTTACACCAGTGAGAATGGCACATATTAAAAAAACTAGCAACAACAAATTTTGGCGAGGGTGTGGAGAAAAAGGAACTCTCCTGCACTGTTGGTGGGAGTGCAAACTGGTCCAACCACTATGGAGAGCTGTGTGGAGATTTCTGGACCTACTAAACATAGAGCTTCCACAGGATCCAGCAATTCCACTCCTAGGTATTTACCCAAAGGACACAGAAACATCCATTCCAAAGAGCACCTGCACCCCTATGTTTATAGCAGCACTGTTTACAATAGCTAAGCTTTGGAAACAACCCAAATGCCCAAAAATAGATGACTGGATCAAGAAGATGTGGTACATATATACCATGGAATATTACTCAGCATTCAAAAAAGATAAACACATGCAATTTGCAGCAACATGGATGGCGCTGGAGGGGATCATGCTCAGCGAAATAAGCCAAAAAGAAAAAGAAAAATACCGGATGGTCTCACTCATAGCAGGAATCTAGAAAACTTAAATAAGGGACCAGGAAAATGAATAACTATAAGAAAGTGAAAATCAAAATCAACAAAAAACTATGAACCAGAGACACTTTTTGGGGGGTGGGGGGCGGGAGGGGAGGGATTGGGGTCAGAATGGGGGGGCTGCAATTGTATGGGGAATATAAAAATAAAATTTATTATTTAAAAATAAAATAAAATAAAATAATTCATCCAAAAAAAAATGGCACTAGGAAGAACTCTATATTATGAAATGATCCAATTCCTTAGAATCTACCAAACTTTACAGGAAAAGAAAACTAACTTGAATAGGCCTGTGCCTATTTAGAATTTTGAATAAATGATAAACAACTTTCAAAACAGAAAGCACCAGCCCAGACGAATTCACTAGTGATTTCCACCAAACCTTCACAGTAGAAATTGTACCAATTATCTACAATCTCTTTCAAGAAGAGAAGTGGAGGGAGTATGTACTAAACGGCTCTATGAAGCCAACATTACCCCAGCACCAAAGCCAGAAAAAGACACTGCAGCAAAGAAAACATAAACCTTTAATTTTCATGAGCAAAGTATTTGCAAGTTGAACCCAACAGTGTATAGATGAATTTATACACCAGGATAAAGTGAGATTTGTATCAGGTAAACAAGCTGATACCACTTTTGAAAACCAATTAATGTGATATGTCACAACATCAAGTTAAAGAAGAAAAATCACATGGTCATATCAATAGTTGAAGGAAAACATCTGACAAAATCCAGTACCCATTCATGATGAAAACGTTCAGCAAACTAGAACTAGAAGGGAGCCTTCTAATTTTGATAGGTTTTACAAAACCCTCCAACAAACATTATAATCAATGGTGAGAAATTAAGAACTTTATCCCTAAATCTAGACTGTCCCTTCCATCATTCTGTCAGCATCCAACTAGTTTAGCTAACAGATTCCAAGACTAGAAAAGGAAATAAAAAAATACACAGATTTGGAAGGATGAAATCACACTGTCTTTGCTTACATATAACATGCTTGTCTATGTAGAAAACTCAAAGTATTATTTCATGCATAATAACATAGCAAGGTTAGATCAAAGGTTAATAGTCATAAACATTGTTTTCCTACATACCAGCACTAAATAAATGCAAATTTGAGATAAAAAACACAGTATTATTTATACACACAAAATATGTAGTTAAAAACTTAACAAAATGTGTACGAGATCTATGTAAGATTAACTATATACACTATATAAGGAAAGCTACAAAACTGATGGAAGAAATCAAAGTTTTACATAAATGGAGGGAAATTTCTTGTTGAGTGGAGTAGTCAGTTCTTCCCAACTTGATCTAGAGTCAATGAAATCTCAGTCAAATCCCCAGCAAGGTATTTTCTGGATAATGAGCCTCCTTGGTGGCACAGCGGTTTGAGCACAGCACTGTGAAGCTGTCTGCACAGCCTCTGCAGCACGGGTTCTATTCCCGGCCATCCAGGGAGATACCCACATGGTGTAGCAGACCTCTCCTGTCTGGTCCGCTCCTCGCTTCAAGAGTGTTTTCAGCCCATCTGCCTGTTCTGTTCCCCGCTCGGTCTCTGGTGAATTCTCTTACACTCTCGGGCCTCTGGCCTGTACCCCAGTGCTTGTATAAATAAATAAATCTTAAAAAAAAAAGGTATTTTCTGGATATCAACAATTTGATCCCAAAATTTATATGGAAAAGCAAAAGGCCTAGAATAGCCAGCAAAATACTGAAGGTGAAAGACAAAGCTAGTACAGATACCTCAAGGCTTACTTTAAACTCATAAAGGAATGAAGACAGCGCAGTAATGACGAAAGAATACAGAAGCGGATTTGACACATAGCACAGAGGATCCCAAACTAGACCCACACAGATACAGTCAACTGATGTTGGGAAAGAGTGAAGATAAGCTAGTGGGGAAAAGGAATTTTTAAACAAGTGGTGTGAGGATAACTTGCACATGAAAAAAAAAATCTAAGTGGACACTCCATGTGAGCAAGCTGGCTGTGGTCCTCTACCCTGCCTTATATCTCCTTTCTAATTAATATGTAATTAAAACTATTGGAAATAATAAAAGCAGTCTGTATGCAAGAAAAGCAAGGTATATGTTTCCAGAAAGAGAAACAATATGGAGCACATTATGTTAAAGGAAAAGAAGGTGGTTTTGTCCTTAAGTAAGGAAAAATATGGAAAAAATCTGAACATGAAAAAAAATGGAAGAAGGTTTATGGAAAAGGAATTATATTTATTTCCAAACTTGATAAGATTAAATAAGTTTGTTATAAGGGTTTCAAAAATAAGTTTTAATATCAATAGTATACTTATGTTAAATTAAACTTTAATTTCTTTCAACTGTTAAAGGGCGGGGTTTTCTTGGGCTGTGGTCTGCTCTATTTTTTTTTTTTAAAGATTTATTTATATAAGAACTGGGGTACAGGCCAGATTTGCAGGAGGGTGAGAAGATTCACCAGAGACAGAGTGGGGAACAGAACAGGCAGACTGACGAAATACACTGCTGAGGGGAGCAGCTGGTGAGACAGGAGAGGTCTGTGGAGCCATGTGGGACCCTCGCCAGCCGGCCCGGATCAAACCGGCGCTGCAGAGGCTGTGACAGCTTCACAGCCCTGTACTCAACTGCCTCCACCACCAGGAGAGGCCCGTGCTCTTGAT
The DNA here is from genome assembly GCF_014898055.3 of Talpa occidentalis. Classification (NCBI taxonomy): domain Eukaryota; kingdom Metazoa; phylum Chordata; class Mammalia; order Eulipotyphla; family Talpidae; genus Talpa; species Talpa occidentalis. The sequence continues at coordinate 34,755,956 of NW_023603184.1, forward strand.
AACATATTGTGAAAGGTGTTTCCTTACTCTTTTAGGTAATCAGCAAAGATTTTGTGCTTGATCAAAATAATACACTCTGCTACTTTTATCATCAGGTCTTTGCTTATTTGGGTAGACCTAGTGTTCTTAATATCACAAGAGCTAATTTTTATTTATTACTATGTATGCTTCCATATTTGGCTTTAGACTTACTTGTCACTTTGGATGCTACTTTTTCAAAGGGATTTAATGATTCTCATAGATAAAGTGTCTTAAAACCGTTTGATGTATTGATAACCTTCCTCCAAAACAAATTCTAAATGAAGTCTTTTGACTTTGAACTCATCTTGAGGCATACCAAATGGTCCTTCTATCTAGATGATTTGCTTTCTACCTTTATAAAAGAGATACTAAGCCAAATAAACTCATTTGGTTTGCTGAATTGCATGGGAAATACTGTGAAATACCAAGATATTAAACCTTCTTCATTTAAATTTGTATGGAGAGGAATCATTCCAAGTGACATCAGAGGCGGTTTCTTGCTTTGCTCCCCAGAGGCCATCTAAGAAGTACACAGATGGACAATATCCCAGGCGTCCCGTGACTTGGTCAAGTTAGTACCTTAAACACCTCTGGGACATCAGAGACCAGCACAGTCTACACTAGAAGGGTCATAGAAGAATTTTATGCAGCATTGAACGAGAGATGGGTAGAAAGAAATGCCTGGACACTATCTTGGGTGGGAGACTGCTGTCCTAACTGTGACATGCTGCTCAGCCAAGGTCCTTGCAAGGGGCTAATTAAAGGGTGTGGGGGCGCACACCCTTGACTAAGAGGGTACAAGTAGGGAGGAGCAGGAAGGTCCTGAATGGTAACAGCAAGGACAGTCCTTGGTCTGTGCTGTCCCTCCTGCCCTAACCCCTGGGACTGGTACTGGCCTCATGACAGCCACTGACACATCTCGGGTGGGAACCCCAGAGAGCAGGAATATCAGTGGTGCCACAGACATGAGCGAGCACTGTACACCCACAGCACATGTGCAGCAGCTACCAGGAGACATCATGACCCAGGACTTATCTCCTGTGGCACTTTCCTACATCCTGATTAGGAGAATCTGATCAGAACTCTCTCATCATTCTTGAGGGTATTGCCAGTACCATTGTTGTGTCAGTAACTGATCGTCAGTTGCACCTAAGTCTAAGACAACAAAACCCTGGACTCTGACGAAAGTTGTTCTTGAAAACAGGATAGTCCTTGATTATCTTTTAGCAGAGCAAGGAGTCTGTCCTGTTGCCAACTTCACCTGGTGCACCTCGATTAACACTTTGAATAAGCCACTTTACAGGGTGAATTCTTCAATGGGGATCTTTTTTGACTTACTTCATTTTAATTGGTTCGAGTCTTGGGGACAAGGACTCAAGTGCACTTCAAAGATTGGGATTTATCCTGCCTATTATAGTCATAATAGTCCCCTTGGTGTGTTGTATTCTGTCAAGAGCTCTAATAGATGCTACCATTCTCGAACCAGCATGCAAATTGTCTCCCTAGGACTGGAACATGAGAAAAGAAGGGAAGAAAATGACCAGCTTCATGTAAACATGAAGCCATGACCTGTGACTATCAGAGAAGTTAAAAAAAAAATGTTACAACTTATGGATACTACACAGTCTTGACACAAGGCTGCAAGGATTATGCCGTGGCAGCTCAGAGTAGCTCTAGTGCCTTAAGTTTTGATCACATCTCTCAGTTCAACTTCAAGTCTGATCAAAGTTACAACCTCCCTTAGGAATGTTGTCTTAAGTACACATGTGATATGTTTAGAAATTTCTCGTCATCTCCAATGAGGGAATTCTTTCCATCCGCTGAAGGAAGAAGGGGTAACCTGTCCCATAGAGCCCTTACCTGCTCCATAGGTTACCTGAATCGGAAAAAATCCTTTTTTCATTTATGATTCTTTGTGTTGCCTTAAGAAACTTTCCCATTCAGTAGCTCCTGGGAGCTCGCTCCAACATTCTAGAGGGACACCATTTATGAATAGTTTAATAAAGCCAGTCAGATCTTTAAAGTTATTGTTTATATTTTTGTTCCTATTATTTAGTACTTCACTTTTTTTTCCTTAGAAGTCCCATTCTGTCATCTTTCTCCAACCTCAGTTTTCTTTTTTTTTTAATTTTTTGTTTACATCATTGTTCATTTTTAAACAATATTCTTAACACTTTATATTACATCTCTCATGGAACGCTATATCCAGGCCCAGTTCATGTTTCTCCTTATTTGTGCAATCTTCCATTAATCTTCCAGGTCAAGTTAGTACCTGTCTTCTCTGTGCTTACAGTAACACCTGTCATCTACATGATCCATTATAACAGTGTTCAAGTTTCCCTGAGCCATTTACTCCTAGAAAACAGGAGTGAATGATGGGTTAAGTAGTTGACCCACCTTTTTATTTCCTGAGAAACTGGGCTTTGTTCACTGCATTATTTTTCGGTCACTCACTTGTGACTTCCCCAGGTGACTTAATTAAGACTCACTTCCCTTTTTCACTTCTAATTGGAGCAGGTACAGATCTTAAATTCCCAATCTTTGCTTCAGTGAAGATTAGCTGAACTGTTTGTCCACCTTGATCAGTGAAGCAAAATCCTTATAACTGGAATAAACTTTAATCAATCTTCTCTCCTATTTCCAGAGCCTTAAGCATTGACTTACCCCTCTTTACCAAGGAAATAACCCTTCAGAGTTTCCTCCTAAGAAGTAGCAACATTGGCACAAGGGGTTAAGACAGCACTGTGATGCTATCCACAGCCACTGCAGCACAAGTTCAATCCTCACCCAGCCAGGGAGCTACCCACATGATGCAGCAGACCTCTCCTGTCTCACCCCCTGCTCCCCTCAGCAGTGTATTTCAGTCAGTCTGTCTGTTCTGTTCCCCACTCTGTCTCCGGTGAATCCTCTCACCCCCATCCCCCGCACCTCTGGCCTGTACCCCAATTCTTGTATGCATAAATAAATCTTAAAAAAAAAAAACAAAGAAGCAGCAACATTCCCTAATTATCACACTCTTACCATTACCTGCTTTTTTAACTTTGTTGGCCCTTCCCCATAGAAAAAATTCCTCTCTGTGTGGACTTTGAGAGGCTTGAAGCTGTGTGGTTGGGTTGCTTTCTCTTTGCAATGATGTATTTACCCATTTGCAAAAATCCTTTCAAAGAAATTCTCTGTTTACCTAAATCCATATTTACCCTTATTTGACAATAGAAATAACCAGATGGTCTGCTTTGATACTGCTCTTCTTTCTCCTTCACCCCCAGATTAGGAGCTGTTTTGTGGAACAATGACAAAGTTGATTCATGCTTGTCAGCATTTCCTGTTCTTCCTTTGCCTCTGTTGTTCCCTATGGCTGTTTCCATCAGTTTTTTACTATTTTAGTCACAGTCTGTTGTAGCTCTCTGTCTACCCAATTTTCCTCCTTCTTCACCTACCTGTCTCCAGAGGCCAAGCTCCTGACTTCAGTTTGTTCCAGAGAGACTTGCATGTAGGTCTCTCCTAGGTCTGGCAGCTGCTGCTTCACCACTGCAGCCCAGACTTTGGCTCCCTCTGTGGTAGATGAGCCCTTATTTATCATCTAAGTGGGAAATGAAAAGTAGTTTCACTTTTGTTTTTGCTGCTTTTTAAAATTTTTTTCCCCCCAAAGTCAGAGGTGCGGAGGGTGAGAGAATGCACCAGAGACAGAGCGGGGAACAGAATAAGCAGACTGAAATACACTGATGAGGGGAGCAGTGGGCAAGCAGGAGAGGTCTGTGGATTTCTCCCCGGCTGGCCGGGAATCGAACCCGCACTGCAGAGGCTGCGGAGAGATTCACAGCGCTGCATTCAGCCCGCTGTGCCACTGGGGAGGCCCTATTTTTTTTTTTAAGTTTTATTTATTTATGCATACAAGAACTGGGGTACTGACCAGAGGTACAGGGGGTGAGAGGAACCAGAGACAGAGTGGGGAGCAGAACAGGCGGATCTACTGTTATACTCTGCGTTGGGGAACCACGACAGGAGAGGTCCGCTGGGCCATGTGGGTTTCTCCCTGGCCAGCCGAGGACTAAACTACTACCTCAGGGGCTGGCAATAGCTTGATAGTGCTGTCTTTAACCATGCACCACCACGGAGGCCCTTTGTTGCTTTTTAAAAAAAATATTTTTAGTTGCGTTAATGGTTCACACTGCTGTACTGGTTTCAGAAGGAATAGATTAGCACCTGTTGGGCTGTGTTATCACACCATCCTCTTACACAGGTTTCACTCTGGGAAGCAGGCATCACTCAGAGAGGAGAAGGGAAGCTCTTTATGCTGGCCTGGCGAGCTTTACACTGGTGGGCCCAGAGAAGATCTCTCCAAAGCCTGAGCCCCAAGGAACTAGATCACAAAGTATTTATGGACTAAAGCAGCGGTACTGCCAGCTGGGATGCAGGAATCAGGGTACGCGTGGCCTTGCGGGCACTTATAGCTGTTCCCTGAAACTGTCAGTCCACAGGCCATGTCCCAACTTCCCCTACTCAACAGGTTGGCCTGACATTTTCCACTTGACTCCCACCCACCATAGTCTTCTGAGATAATCCATTTGTTTTGTTCTTAAATGAAATTCATCAGATCAAAAGGAATCTGTTTGCTTATCTAATTCATTTCTGCTTTGATTCTTGGGTTTTATAATTGCTGAAAATGTAACTGGTGGCCAAAGCCAAAAGACTGTTGTGGGGGTTGCTGGTGAGGACAGATAGCCCCAGGAATATGTACTGCCCCCATTAGCCCTCCTGCATTTCTGACCTCATCGCTGCAGTATATTTTGTTAGCACGTCTTAGAATTTACTGTCCTTATCTCTAGAGTATGTTTGCTTCGCACTTCTCTAACTCTCCTGACATGCCTGCCTGCACTGCCCCTGAAGCTGCCTAATCAAACCTAACTTGCCGTGGGACTCATTTCTAATGAGGTGACTCTGGTTGAGTTCCTGGATGGCTCCCGGACAGGTACCGGTCACCAGAAAGACAAAGCTGTGATGACAGGCCTGGTATTTTCAGTTCCCACCTGCATCTCTCCAGTCTCCAGAGTGGGGGGAGAGGCTAAAAATGGAACTCACAGTAGATTGTGCCTGTGTGAGGAAACCTCCATAAAATATCACTATCATGGGATTTGGGTACCAGGTTGAGGCACCCCCAACTCCATGCTGGCAGAAGCTTTGGCAGTCACCACCCCCTTCCCTAGAACGCATCTAGGTAGCTCTTCATCTGGCTGTTCATCAACAACAATCTGGCTGTTCATCTGTGTCCTTTAGCACATCCTCTAATGAATGGGTTAATGCAATAAGTGTCCTCTGAGTTCTGTGAGCCAAGATGGCAAGTTACCTGAACCTGAGTCATTGAACTTCAGCTAATTGGTGCTAAATCTGACAGAAGTTGGGGGTAACCCAGGAACTACACTTGTGATGGGCATCTGAAGAAGCGTCAGGGGGAAGTCTCAGAACTGAGTCCCCAAACTGGGGTGTCGAACATTAAATCTGTCTGTATTTAGACAAATCGTAGGGCATGTGGCTGGTGTCCAGAAGTAACCGTATGTGGGGAAAACATTCCCACTTCTGGTGCTGAACTAAGGAAAACTTGGCTTTCCTAACACAGCTAGGATATCTGGCTTTTCTTTCTCCTTTCCCTGTCTTTCTTGGTTGGCCAGAATCTCCTGCCAGATTTCAGAAGAGGAGAACAGAGTCCCCTAAACATATATTCTCTAAGCTGAAATGGACCATTTGAAAGGAAAGGGTCAGAGGGAACCACCGGGCAGCAGAGACCTGGGGATGTCACTGTCCTTTGTCTTTGTTTAATCAGTGGGTGAGTGTCTGGGCCACTGCACAGGATTTTAGTCAAAGGTGAGAGGCCTGAACCAAGCTGAGGCTCCTCTTCCCTCTCCCTTGTCCCAGTTGCTGGCGCCTTCTATTTCCTGGTGAGTCTGAGGGAATTGCTTTTCCCTCAGATTAGTCAGAGTAAAGCTAGATGTCTCACCAGGAACTTCATTTAGGGGACTGGTAGGAACGCTCCTTCGTGTTTTAAACAAACATTTTTGGGAATGGAGATGAAACTGAGAAATGAAACTGAAAGTCTCTTGTCAGTGGGGGGTTGACCTGAGGACCAGGAGGTGACTGTTGGGATGACTTCTCAGATCTGATATGAGGCCATGGAAGGCTTTACCCCCTTCATTAATTTATGCATTTACTGTAGGCCTCTCCTCTTATCATAGGGGATACGCTACAAACTTCCAGGGTATGCCTGTAACCTAATCTTTTTTCTATGCATACACCCTGTGACAAAGTTTATGTATAAATAAGGCACACGCAGAGCTAACCCAGAATGACTAGTAATAGAATCGACCCTTTATAGCAATATATGTCATAAACGTCATGGGGATGTGACCTCCCTCTCTAAAATATGTTCCTGGACACACCATTTTTGGGCTGCTGTTGACCTCAGGAGACAAAACCATGGATATGGGGGAAACTACTGTAGAGAAAATGTGCTCACATGAGGGAGTCTGAGGTGGATCAGTCAGACTGTCCTCTGTAGACTCTAGCACAGCAACAGAGGGGACACAGGAAAGATACAACACCCAGTGCAGAATGCAAAAGAAGAGAGAAAAGAGGGCCTCCCCGGTGGCGCAGTGGTTGTGCGCTGGGTTGCGAAGCTGCCCGTTGCTGCTCCCCTCAGCAGTGTACTTCGGTCCTTCTGCCTGCTCTGCTCCCCGCTCTGGCTCTGGTGAATTCTCTCACCCTCCCGCGCTTCTGACTGTACCCAGTGCTTGTATAAATCAATCAATCAATCAATCTAAAAAAATAAATAAATAAAGATGACTTCTTAAAAAAAAAAAGGAAAGAGAAAAGAAAAACCCCTAAAGCAATAAGAAATTGGCATTTGTCCAGAAAATCACAGAGGTTCGAATTGCACATATGAGGGACCCATTCCCTTTGATGCCCCTTGTTCTCACACATTTGATCTTGAAACCAATGATGTGCTGGGAGAAAAGAATTCCTGTTTGAACAGCTACTCAGGCCAAGCACTGGGAGAGAATGACCTGCCTCACAGGCGCCTCCTGATGTTAGGTTTGGTGGATGGTTCTTCCCCCACCAACATATCCTGCAGCTGTGCCTCCCACAGGCAATCGTGAATCTATTAGTAACGGTTGGCTCCTAGACTCAAACCTGTCTCGGACTGACAGTAAGACTCTTGCTTTTTCAGAAACACTTATCCTACTCTACGGACACCACCAGGATTGTGAGACAACTATTCTCCAAGGAATGGGAGAACATTTGTCCATCCATGATACACCTGTCTGTCTGTGAGTCTGTATCTAGCTGCTCTTCTGTCTTTCATCATCTGTTTCATCCAGAGCCTTTTCATCATCCCCAAAAGAAAATTTCCAGTGAGCAGGACTCCTCATTTCACCCTCACCCCCTGCCCTGGAAACCACTGACGGACTTTTCTGTCTGTAGTTTGCCCATTCTGGACATTTCATAGAGATACAACAAACACATTGTAGCCTTTGGTGTCTGCCTTCCTCACTCACCCTGTCTCCAGGGCCGTCCATGCTGTAGCAGGTGTCAGCGCGACACGCCTTTTTTTGACCAAATAACATTCCATTATCAGGACAGGACACATTTGCTCATGCATTTATCAGTTGATGGACATTTTGGCTGTTTCACTTTTTGGTTATTAAAAACATGCTGTAACAAAGTTTTCTGTAAAATTTTTGCATAGCATATTTTTCAATTCTCTTGGAAAAAATAAAAATAAAAAATAAATTCTCTTGTACTGAATCCTAGAAGTGAAATTGCTAATTCATGGTTAAATTCTACATTTCACTTTTTGAGGCACTTTTTTTTTTTACTGTTTCCACAGCCTTGTAGTATTTTACATCCATACCATAATGATACAAAGATTTTTATCACCACATCCTCTTATTTGTTGCCTTTATTTTCATCCCAGCTCTTCACATCATTCCTTTCATAGACATAAAATGTAACGGGTTTGCAAAGGAAGGGCAGAAAATGACAGACTTTAAAGGCAACCCTTGAAAAGCCAACCCCTAAGAGCTGCCCATAGATCTGAGGCGCCCAGCAGGGGAGGGCGATGCTGAGCACAGGGGGAGGGCACAGTGGGCTGCGTGGAGGCCTGTGGGTGCTCTGGAGGTGGGAGAGCTACGGGGACCACCCCTGAGGGACAAATCTTCCACTGTTCAGTATTAACAAGATGTAAAACAATGGTGCTTCCTTATATGAGAAAGGTATATACCCACGCTAGCTTCCCCTCTGCCTGCCACATCCTTATCTCTCTCACTGTCTTCCAGGAAACATGACTGTTCCACTCTGTGAATTTGGAATTTTGATCTTCTGAGTGCTAAGAGCCTCATGAACAGTGTACCTTTCACATCCCCTAAGGTCCTTGTCTAAACATTAGATCTCATATCTGAGAAAGGGTCCCCAAGTCAAGGAATGACGGCATATTAGTCTTATGTTGTAGCTCCTTTGAACAATCACCTCAGAATAAAATCTTTGGAGTTCCCGTAGGCACCTGTTGATCCATATTAACTAGTTCTGTGACTCATTGGAATATAAGTTCTTTTCATCTTTAACATGTCACTAGCTGGATTCTTCTTGAATTTAACCCTAAAATGGCCTTGCAACATGGGGGGTCAATAATGTAAGTGCTTCCCAATGGAATCACTTATAATCTTGCAAAGGTGAGGCTTCTGCAGTATTCTAGGCAAGAGAAGTGCCACCTTTTCTATGGAGGGTGGGCTTCCTCTGCAGTGTTTTAGGTGAGACATCAGATCTAATATCCTTGGAGATTTCCACCAAGATACCCCATTCTCTGTTCCAGGTTTCAAGTTCTAGGCCTTTCAGCCAGGGCCCTGATGTTAGCATAGCAGTCCTGCCTTGGCTGAGTGTCTCTGAGTTGTGTCTCCAGCTATAAAGACCCAAGTCTGCCTGTGCATATGCCCACTCTTTTGTGCAGGAAATAAAGACCTCTTTGTAAGCTACCAAACAACCCCTCAGAATTTACACATGGACATCAAGTATTTGCCAATACACCCAGTCCATTATTCTGCAGGGTTGTAACCAAGTTTTACAATAACCAGTCAAATTTACGGTTTTTGTATCCCACATATTTTTCAAACGTCTGAAACATCACACTGGTAAATGTATTTTGAGATCACCACTGGTAAAATCTTCAGCCATTTGGGTGCCATCTTGTGTGAGAGACTATGTCTGCCTCACATGCTCTCAGGATGGGTCCTTGCTGCCCGGTTTGGCCGGGGGGAGGTGAGTCAGTCATTTGCCAAATTCTTTTATCTCCTGTTTTCTGGGACCACACCATTACCCCCTATGTAAATTTGAGCCCTTCAAGATGCACACACTAAGATGGGGTTAGATGTGTAAGTGATTTCAAGGGAGACGTGCCTGTGAATGATTAAAAGGTGGGAGCAAAAATAGTCAGGGAACTTTTCCAGATCACCATGCCACCTCCTTATCTCTCTTGGCCAGGATCAAAACTACGCTGCAGAGGCTGCGGGCAGCTTCACAGACCAGCGCTCAACCGCTGTGCCACTGGGGAGCCCCACATGTGATAATATTTCAAAGATCAATCAATGAAAGGTTCTCAAAATTTTCTAAGGCCATTAATCATGAAAGAATATCCAGGAAAATCTATTTAAACTCTATCGCTCTAATCTACCTTTGATACAGTTAACAAGTTTGTCTTTTCCCCATTTCTTGCAATTCCCCCTTATCTAGCATTAATAGGATTAATAGCTTGTCTTTCCCATTTGTTGCAGCTTCCCCCTCCCCTTGGGAAGAAAAACAAGCTGGCACCCACCGGTTTCCATGCAGACCCTTCTCCTCCCCCTCTCTGTGCTGACACCGTCCCCTTCCCTGAAGATGAATGAGCTGACACCCATTGGCCTCCGTGAAGACCCCCTGCCCTTCCCCTTCTCTGTGCTGACACTTTCCTCCTCCCCTTGATGAAAACCATCTGGTGCCATCCATCTCCGTGTTGAGCTGGCACCCACTTGTCTCTGTGAGGACCCCTACCCATCTCCCCCTGTATAAATACCCCTGCCCCCGGCCATAGAGCAGCACTGTGGTCTTTCGGACTTGAGTCTGCCACCCTCCTCATTTGTCGACAAATAAAACCGCTTTCCTTTTCCTCAAACTCAGTTTCCTTTTATTGGCTGAGGGAAACTAAGGCCAGCGTTCAGTAACAATTTTGGGGAGCCAGCCAGGAGGTGGATGCCACTTCGGCTCTCCCAACCCTAACTCTGACTTCCAACAGACGGAGCAGTTGGCCGCAGCAGCGCGCAGGGTTCACCTGTCTATGCTGGGCTATGCTGTGGGAGAGGGGCCTGGGCATCCCGGATGGCATCCTGACCCTCCCGCTGAGAGGGAGCGCCCTCTCTCCAGGAGGATGAGGGAGAGTCCCAGCAGCTGCTGGAGTTCTTTTTCCCCCGGGGAACTTCCCAAGTCCTCCTCAGGGGAGGCACAGCTCTTCTCTGCACCCTGGAGTTACCTTTGAGGAGATGGAACCTGGATGGAAAACCGCGGCCCCCTGGAGTTTGGTGTAAGTTCCCCTGGCCTGCACGCCAAGACCTTGGCCTTCACACATTTGGGAGGAATCTGAGTCCCCTCGAGGAGGGAGTTCAGTTCTCAGTTTGGGAGGGAGTCTGTGAGTCTCCCTCAATTGGAGCGCTCTTTTGTGTGTTAGGCCCGGTTGCGTGGGAATGGGAAATATTTGGTATTTTTACTTGATGTCTATTTGGTATCTGGTATTTGGAGTTTCCCGTTTGTTTTTTTGGAAGCCAGGGATTTAAGTTAAACTTATGAGAGGCGCCGTATTTGTTTCATCTGAAAGCCCCTTGGGGAAAATATTAACTGAGTGGTCGACCTGTAGCTACAAACCTATGTCTAAGAAGTAGCTCCTATCATGGTTTCCCTGCAGGAGCCCAGGAACAACTGATTGTGGGGAACAGACTGATTTTTTTTTTTTTAACACAAAAGCCAGGCAATATACTCCCTTTTCCCCATTGGCTGGCTCACCTATGAGTTCCTTTTATCTATGCTCTGCTAAAATCTTACCCTGACATTCAGTGTCAGTTCAGATGCTTTGGCTTTAGGCAACCTGAGATTACTCTGACTCCTCTAGGACACTGGCAGACGGCTGGAAGGACTGGAATTGTTCCAGTGAGAAAAGTGGGCGTGGACCAGGGCTTCGACTTGATGTTGTTTTTGGAGTTAGTGGGTCTGGAGTGCGGGGTCTTTGGGTTCACTTTGGGAAGGGTGTTACCAGAGTTCCTGTTTCAGGGACATGCAGCAAGCTTCCCAGGCGAGTTTCCCCATGACACAGAGACCTTAGTTATATTTAAAGGGCAGGTTTATTAGGGAAAGGGGACAGGAAAGTAAAGGAGACACAAGCGGGCAGGAAGAGCTGCCCCAGAAGGGACAGGTTTGCTGAGAGAGGCCTGTGTGGTTGCAGGCGGGTGGCCTTGAGGAGAGTGGCCTCTGCTGAGGGAGGTCAGTGAGGAGAGGCCCCAGAGGGACAGGTCAGGAGCAGGCAGGGAGGCTGCTCCCCTGCAGAGGGAGAGGGCTGGTGAAAAGAGGAACCAGCTTAGGCACAGGTGGGTGCGGCAGGCTGCGCCTCCCATGCTGTCTCTTGACATGGTCCGGGCATTGGGGGAGACTCCCGAGAAGCGGGGAGTTCCTGTGCTCCCCCGAAGAGGGAAATTGTACTTCCCAGAAGAGGGGAGTCCTTGCACTTCCCATAGAAGATCTGAACTAGGGAGTCTCCATGGCAAAAACTCTCCTAGGAAGTCTCCATGGCTAAAGTTCTCCTCTTTGTTCTTGGTTAATGCTGAAGTAAGTTAGTTATTAATTGGCCTGTGAAAACCTAATTCGGACCAAGGTGACAATTGGCTTATTGTTCTTACGCATGAACTATCACAAAAGAAGTAAAAATTGTTAAAGATATAGTTAGGAAAGAAGTGTTTCGGCCCTGAGAACTATGGAGAACAAGCTGCTCTGAACCAGCTGTGCTTGTGGCAACAATACATCTCCTGGTGTATGCAAAAGGCCAACAGTTCGCAGGTTGTGTGGAGGTTAGGAATTTCTAGTTAAGAGTTAGACTTCAGCAGAACTTAAATAGTTTTGATGCGTTGTTTTAGATCACTTTGAAGTAATTGATAATAGGCTAGATTGAGTACTAGAGAATGGGTTGATTTTCATAATATAGCATAATAGTGGACTTTCATGTCCACTCTGAAATTAGAGAGGCTTGACAGGATGATTGATTGTTACTGAACATTGTACTGTCTTAGACAATTCATAATGTTAGAAAAAGAGTTGCACCTAGGAGAGTAATTGTCCCTGTTGATTTTCTTAATCAGATTAAAGAAGTGTCCTTTTGTAGTATGAGACCAAGAGGATCTTTGTATATTCATGAAAAAATATGTAATGATTGTCTCTGTTCTGCTTTGATGCTTATGCTGATGTAATCTCACCACTAGCTTTCAGGTATAAATAAAGACCCACTGAGACCCTCAGTAGGAGATACTTGCACCAGAGAGAGTGTCTGTGTCTACCTCACTTCTACCTCGCTCCACTTCCCCTCAGTCCTCCGAGAGAAAACTTGGCCGATGCGGTCCTCTCCTCTCTGAGACCTCTGACACAATTTCTAGCTGGAGCTGGTCTCCAGCAGGTGGGCAGACGGAGTGCTGCCGGGAGCCTGTGCAGAGACTGCACGGATATAGTTGTCTTCTGTTTGGGAGGGGCTGGCCTCTTGTGAGCCTTGGGGTTAGTTGCTGATTCTGGATAACTATGTAGAATCTGAAAGGGACCAGAGATTCTACAATGGGCTCAATCTCCATATCTTTATACCTGCTTGGGTGTTATGCTTTGTAATCTAGGCATTGGAGACTGAGGATCTTGGTTTCCATAGCCATGTCAACGGCTATGCTAATCCCTTCTACCCGCACCTCCAGCTCTTGGCATTTTGTGAGACAGGTTTTTGGTCTTGTGGTCACCTTCTTTTCAGTTTTTCTATTCTTGTCTTCCATCATACTTACCTTACCTTTTCCCCATTTTATGCAAATAGCTTTGTGAATCTGATCTTTGTGCCTGTGTAAGGAATTCAAGCAAGTATCTGGAATCAGGTCTTGGATAATTTAAAAATTTGGTATTTGATGCAGGAGGAAAACAGGGTGCAGTATCCTCAAATCCAGTGAGCAAAGTGATTCAGAGAAAGAGTAATAAGTGATGCAGGTAATTCAAGAAAGATGATTGAGAAAAGAAAAATGTTGTAGCAAATCAGATATCATTGGCGACCATTTATTTAAATTAATGTTACTTGCATTATCCCTGTATGAGAAAGAACCACCTTTGACTTACTTCTTCCTTCCAACTGTCACCACCTTTGATGCAAAATCTAGTGAACTTGTCCAGTAGCAGCAGCAATTTCTCCTTGGCTGCATTGCTTACACTGTGCAGAGCACCATTGTAGATGCTGAGCATGAGAACGTGAGCTCTGTTCCTCATGACCTCACAATGGAGAATGCAGGTGTAACTCCATCTCATTATAGCCATGAGAATGTTTACAACTATAAATATTTCTATTAGCATGACAGTTGCTTCTCTTCTTGCTGTACCACCACCACCTGGCATTAGTGCAATCATCCTCTGTGCCAGGCACATGCGTTATCCTAGGTAGCCCACATACCTTCATGAGGGGCTGTCATTTTATAGATGAAGAACATAAAGCACAGGAGCTTGGCGAACACGTTCCATTTCACAGAGGCAGTAAATGGTGGACATCCTCTGTAACATCAAGCCATCTAACTTTTGAGATAGTGTTCTTTAACACTGCAAGCTGGCATTAGCTAACTCTCCAAACTTGATTTACGCTTACCAATCTATTCCCTTTAAATCACCTTCTTTTTGCTTCCCTGTGTTCATTTGGACTGGGAGAACTTTTCTAATAAATCAGTTGTGTGTGAATCTCTGTTTTAGTCTTCTGAGGCACCTAACACATGATAAATAATGGTCTGATGACTTCTTTAAGTCTTAGGTTAATTAGTGATTGAAATAGCTGCAAGTATTGATAAAGGACATTGTTAATCTTGAGCTGCACATTGAGCTGTAAGATACAATCACACTTGTTGAGACCTTACTGTGCTCTAGCCCACCTGGGTGGCGGCTTTGTTCTGTCTGGTGCTATCACAGAGCTTCTGCTCTCTATTCCAATTTGCTTCTTGGCAGGTTTTGTTTTGTTTTTTTTTCCAATCTCTTGAGCACAGCCTATGGAGCTCATTTAGTAAGTGCACAGTTTAAATGCCTGTGGAATTGATCAAATACCTTTTTTATTGATATACAATAATTTAACATTAAAATCAGTTTATATATGAAACTTATTGGTCAAGGCAATTATGAATACATTAAGCAAACATAAAAAGCATGCAGCAAATGTTAAGCAAGCATTATCATTTCAAGCATAAAAGAAGTCAGGTATGCTTTGCAGGGGCTGTTTTCATTGCCATTTCATTCTATATCTTTAGGAATCTTTTCAACTCACTTAGATTATTTCCCAGAGAAAAAAAGTAAAATGAAACTGTTAACAACACCTGATTCTTTGTAATTTTTCTGTCCAAGATTCTTCTGGAATTAGAGATATTTGAACTAAAACTGAACGTTTGCTTGAAGCCGTTTGAGGGGACAGAGCAGAGTCAGGACTCCCACCTCCAGCCCTAAAGGTCAAGTCCTCTGACTCCTGTTCCCTGGATGGTGAGTTTTACCTGGATGGGCATAGGGCGAGCCTGGACCTGGAAACCTGGGGACGCCCGCATTTCAATATAAAGGATTAGTCTCCTTCTTACTGGGATTCCTTTAGCTGGTCAGCTGGGGACCCTGCATACATCACTGTTTCAGAAGGTGCGGGTTTGCCCAGTGGTGACACTTTTCCATCTCAGGTCCTTGGTGGGATTCAGCATGTTCTTCATTTTTATTCCAATCTTGACCTCACGGCAAAATAGGGTGAAAATCAAAGGCACATGTGATTTGGTGATAGTATTTTCTTACATAAAAATAATTGCTATAAAAATATCATAATCTAAAACTACATACTTTTTCATAATTTTTTTCTGGAGGGAGTCAAGTTTTCAATCATTAATGGCTTAATCAAAATTGACCATGTCGAGAGAGGAGCAACATGGTGGCGAGGAGACCCTGCGAGTAAGATCTTCCATTAAAAAAAGTTAATAGGGAGGAAAAGCGGCAGGTCCCAGTGAGAACTGGGACACGGAAGATAAACGGATGACTCCAGCAAACTACCCAAAGAAGAAAGTGGCCATAAAAGAGGACCAGAAGGGAGGAAAGCTCAGAACCCTGCTCCCCTCCCCCACCCACAAAGTCGGCACTCTTCGACCAGCAGAGAGGAGGAAAAAAAAACAAACTAAAACGACCAACAAGAACAAACTACGCAGCAAGAGGGACTGTGAGTGGAAAGGAACTATTGCAGCCACCACACCCCGTGAACGGGAGCTGTGGAGAACCCTGCAGGATTCTCCGCGGAGGTGAGCTCCAGGCGCCATTAAAGAGAGCCCCCCCCAGGAGGAGACCAGCACCAGCACACAGCCCCGGCCGCCCGGTAAGCTTGCAAAGAAAAGCAGTGCACTGGAAAAGCAAACGCGGATTGGGATCGGGATTGCGCGGAAAAGCGGTGTGCTGGAAAAGCAAACGCGGATCGGAATCGGGATCGCGCGGAAAAGCAGTGCGGTTGAAAAGCAAACGCGGATCCGGTTCGCAACTGCCCAGATCCCCGTGCCTGCGACCTAAGCTTGCGGGGAGACGCGCGGAGGCCCTCACTGAGTGAGTAGGAACCAGGCGTCCAGGCACGGGAGCGGGGTGCAAAAGGCGCCATTCCCGCGCCACTGAACTTGGCTACAGCCCGCGTCCTGGAACTGAGGGCTTTGGAACTGAGACCCGGGGCACGAAATTAGGGGCGTGGGTTCTCCACGACGGTGGGGCACAAGGCAAACACAGCACCCCAAAGCCCTTGAGGTTTACCCTACCATTCCCGCTCTGTTCCCTGTCCCACCGGGTAGAAAAATCAGCTCCCCAAGGGCTCTAGGAGAGATCTCTGGCGCCACCTAGCGACTTGAAACCAGCAGAGGCTCCTGGAGGAGCCAGTGGCCAGCTGGGGAGTTAGCCCACGCCGGGCCCCTTCCGACCAGTAGTCTGAGCCCACAGGGGGAGCAAGCACCCACAGCCGGGGCAGACCAGGCGCGCAGAAGAGTGTGCCTGAGACCGGACGTGCAGGGAGTGTGTCCCACATTACCATTTTAGAACAGGGACATTTCTTCAGTAAAGACTTACCTGCAGAAGGCTTCCTCAGGAGCCAGAGGTGAGCGGGGGAAGTTCACCCACGCCAGACCCCCTCTGGCCTGCAGTCCAAGCCCAGAGGGGGAACAGGAACCCACCGCCGGGGCAGATCAGGTGCACAGGGGAGTGTGTCCCCACATCGGCATCTTAGAAAAGGGACCTTTCTCCAGTAAAGACTGCTTGAAACTGACAGATGGCTCCTGGAGGAACCAGAGGGGAGCAGAGAAGCTCACCCAAGATGCCGGCCAGTCCCAGCAACACAGTGTCCCAACGCATACGGCAACTTAGAAAACAGACAGTAGGGAGTAGAAGAACCACACACAACCTAGCAACTCCCCAGGGAAAAAGCACACCACAAAAAGAAAACCAGCCCCTAGATTGCAACGACAGTGACTTAGAAGAACTTCTGAGCCTTCCAGAAAGAGAATTTAAAATTGCCGTGATTAAAAAACTGACAGAAGTGATAAAGGAAAACAATGATAAGGGAAAAATAATCAACGATCAGAAGAATGAAATCGAGACCCTAAAGAGGGAAGTAAAAGAAATGCAGGAGATCAAAGAATTAATGGAAGAACTAAAGAATTCTGGGAAAAGCAATGAAAGCAGAATAGATAAAATGGAAGAACGAGTAAGTTCTCTTGAAGACACAGAAATAAAAAGAACCAAAACCGTAAAGGAAAGAGAAGTACGAAGGAAAAAGAACGAAGAAAGACTTCGGGAACTATCTGACTCCATGAGGAAAGGAAATATAAGAGTTATAGGAATCCCAGAAGGAGAGGAGAGAGATGTAGGAACAGAGAAAATATTCAAAGAGATAATTGAAGAGAACTTCCCAAATGTGAAGAAGGAGCTGAAAATTGATATACAAGAAGCAAGAAGAAAACCAAACTTCCACGACGAAAGGAAAAATACAGCAAGATACATGATAATAAAGCTCCCAAGAATCCAGGACAAGGAAAAAATAATGAAGCTGGCAAGAGGGAAGAAACAGATAACATTCAAAGGAAAGCCAATCAGGCTGACATCAGACTTCTCCGAAGAAACACTACGGGCAAGGTGAGAGTGGAGGGACATAGTCAACAGACTCCAAGAAAACAGATGCCAACCAAGAATACTCTATCCCGCAAAGCTCTCCTTCCTTTTGAAGAAAGAATATGGACCTTCCCAGACAAACAGAAACTCCGGAATTTCATTACAACTAAACCCCCACTCCAAAAAACACTACAAGGAGTCCTAAAGCCAGAACCTCAGAGGGACGAATAACAATGAAGAAGGCCAAAAAAAAAAAGTTATTAAAAGAATAAATAAATAAAATCAAAGGAAAGACAAACACAATGGCAAATACAGATGCTAACATATCAATATTAACTCTAAATGTAAATGGACTAAACTCTTCAATAAAAAGACACAGAGTTACAGCCTGGATTAAGAAACAAAACCCAACCATTTGCTGTCTCCAGGAAACACATTTAGCTACAAAAGATAAAAATAGGCTCAAAGTTAAAGGATGGAAAACAATCCTACAAGCAAATGGACCAAAAAAGAAAGCAGGAACAGCTATACTTAGATAAAATAGATTTCAAACTCAAAAAGATACAAGAGACCCCAATAGTCACTACATTATGATCAAGGGGACAATACTTCAAGAAGAAATAACACTCATTAACATATACTCACCAAACGAAGGAGCACCAAAATATATCAGACAACTGTTGTCCTCTCTGAAAACAGACATCAGAGAAAACACATACGTAGTGGGAGACTTCAACACACCACTATCAACAATGGATAGATCAACAAGACAAAAAATAAGTAAAGAAACCAAAGCTCTAAATAAGGACCTAGAGCATTTGGGCTTAACAGACATCTATAGAACACTAAACCCCCAAAAAACGGAATACACATTTTTCTCAAGCGCACAAGGATCATTCTCCAGGATCGATCACATACTGGGGCACAAGACAAACATCAACAGATACACCAAGATTGAAATCATATCAACCATCTTTTCTGACCATGAAGGCATCAAACTAGAAATAAACCATAAAAAGAAGGCAAGGAACTTTCCTACCTCATGGAGATTAAAAACCACACTACTGGAAGACCACTGGACTAATGAGGAGATCAAAGAAGAAATTAAAAAATTCTTTGAATTGAACGACAAGGAGGACACCAATATCCTAAATGTATGGGAAGCAGCAAAAGCAGTAGTAAGAGGAAAATACATAGCAAGTGAGGCTCACATCAAGAAAAAAGAAAGAACTCAAAGAAACAACCTAATCTCACAGATCAAAGATCTAGAAACAGAACAACAAAAAAACCCCAAAACCAGTAGAAAAAAAGAAATGATAAAAACCAAAGCAGAAATAAATTAAATCGAAACTAAAAAACAATCCAAAAGATCAATGAAACCAAGAGCTGGTTCTTCGAAAAAATCAATAAAATAGACAAACTCCTAGCCAGGCTCACAAAGGAAAAAAGGGAGAAAGCACAAATAAACAGGATCATCAATGAAAGAGGAGAAATCACGACGGACACAGCAGACATCAAAAGAATAATCAGTAACTACTATGAACAGTTATATGGAAACAAGTTCAACAATCTAGAGGAGATGGACAAATTCCTACAACTCTACAATCACCCAAAGCTTGATAAAGAAGAAATAGAACACCTAAACAGACCAATTACAAGCAGCGAAATTGAAATGGTAATCAAAAACCTCCCCAAAAACAAAAGCCCAGGACCTGATGGATTTACAAATGAATTCTACCAAACATTCAGGGACAAATTAGTGCCTATCCTTCACAAACTCGTCCAAAAAATTGAGAAGGAAGGGACAATACCAAACACGTTCTATGAAGCCAACATTACACTAATACCAAAACCGAACAAGGACAACACAAAAAAGGAAAACTACAGGCCAATCTCCCTAATGAACACTGATGCAAAAATCCTCAATAAAATTTTAGCTATCAGAATCCAACAATGTATCCATAAGATAATTCACCACGACCAAGTAGGATTCATTCCAGGGACACAAGGATGGTTTAACATCCGAAAATCAATCAACGTTATCCAACACATCAACAAAAAGAAATATAAAAACCATATGATAATATCAATAGATGCTGAGAAAGCTTTTGACAAAGTGCAACACCCATTCATGATAAAAGCCCTTGAAATTCTTGGGATACCTAAACATCATAAAGGCCATCTATGACAAGCCAACAGCCAGTATCATTCTCAATGGTGAAAAGCTGAAAGCAATTCCATTAAGATCTGGAACAAGACAAGGATGTCCACTCTCACCACTGCTTTTCAATATAATACTGGAAGTCCTAGCCAGAGCAATAAGACAAGAGAAAGACATCCAAGGAATCCAAATAGGAAAAGAAGAAGTCAAATTATCACTATTTGCAGATGATATGATAGTATACATAGAGAACCGCAAAAACTCCACAGAAAAACTAATTCAACTCATCAATCAGTTCAGTAAAGTGGCAGGATACAAAATCAACATGCAAAAGTCAGTAGCCTTCCTATACACAAACAATAAATCTGAAGAAGAAGAAATAAAAAAAAAAACCATCCTTTTTTTATTGAAACAAAAAAAATCAAGTATTTGGGAATAAATCTAACAAAAGAGGTAAAGGACCTATACAAAGAAAACTATAAAACACTGTTAAAAGAAATAGAAGAAGACACAAAGAAATGGAAAGACATCCCCTGCTCATGGATTGGAAGAACAAACATTATTAAAATGGCCATCCTTCCAAAAGCAATATACATATTCAATGCTATTCCAATCAAAATTTCAATGTCATTCTTCAAAGAAATAGAACAATTATTGATGAAATTCATATGGAATCACAAAAAACCCCGAATAGCCAAAGCTCTCCTGAAAAAAAAAGAAGGGAATGGAGGCATCACACTCCCAGACTTCAAACTATACTACAAAGCCATAATCATCAAAACTGCATGGTATTGGAACAAGAACAGACATACAGACCAATGGAATCGAATAGAAAATCCAGAAATAAACCCACAGATTTATGGTCAACTAATCTTTGACAAAGGAGCAAAGACTATGCATTGGAGCAAAGAAAGTTTGTTCAATAAATGGTGCTGGGAAAACTGGGTCGCTACATGCAAAAGAATGAAGCTTGACCACTACCTCACACCATACACAAAAATCAACTCAAAATGGATTAAAGAACTAGACATAAGACCTGAAACCATAAAATACATAGAAGGAAATATAGGCGTAACACTACGTGATTTGCACATCAAAGACATCTTTACAGACACATCACCCAAAGCAGTGATAGTGAAGGCAAAGTTAAACAGCTGGGACTACATCAAATTAAAGAGCTTCTGCACAGCAAAAGAGACAATAACAAAAACAAAGAGAAACCCCACCAACTGGGAGAACATTTTTGCACCCAACACTAATGATAAAGGACTGATCACAAAAATCTGCAAAGAGCTGATGAGACTCAACAACAACAAAGAAAATAATCCAGTCAAAAAATGGGCAGAAGAGCTAAAAAGAAACTTCTCTGAAGAGGAAATGCAAATGGCCAACAGGCATATGAAAAAATGTTCAACATCACTTGTCATCAGGGAAATGCAAATCAAAACTACCATGAGATACCATCTTACACCAGTGAGAATGGCACATATTAAAAAAACTAGCAACAACAAATGTTGGCGAGGGTGTGGAGAAAAAGGAACTCTCCTGCACTGCTGGTGGGAGTGCAAACTGGTCCAACCACTATGGAGAGCTGTGTGGAGATTTCTGGACCTACTAAACATAGAGCTTCCATATGATCCAGCAATTCCACTCCTAGGTATTTATCCAAAGGACACAGAAACATCCATTCCAAAGAGCACCTGCACCCCTATGTTTATAGCAGCACTGTTTACAATAGCTAAGCTTTGGAAACAACCCAAATGCCCAAAAATAGATGACTGGATCAAGAAGATGTGGTACATATGTACCATGGAATATTACTCAGCATTCAAAAAGATAAACAAATGCAATTTGCAGCAACATGGATGGCGCTGGAAGGGATCATGCTCAGCGAAATAAGCCAAAAAGAAAAAGAAAAATACCGGATGGTCTCACTCATAGCAGGAATCTAGAAAACTTAAATAAGGGACCAGGAAAATGAATAACTATAAGAAAGTGAAAATCAAAATCAACAAAAAACTATGAACCAGAGACACTTTTTGGGGGGTGGGGGCGGGAGGTGAGGGATTGGGGTCAGAATGGGGGGGCTGCAATTGTATGGGGAATATAAAAATAAAATTTATTATTTAGAAATAAATAAATATATAAATAAATAAATAAATAAATAAATGGGCAGACGAACTTAAAAGACTTTTCTCCAAGGGGGAAATGCAAATGGCCAACAGGCATACGAAAAAATGTTCAACATCCCTTACCATCAGGGAAATGTAAGTTAAAACCACATTGAGATACCACCTTACACCAGTAAGAATAGCACATATCAAAAAAAAAAAAAAAGAAAAAGCAACAACAAATGTTGGCGAGGATGTGGTGAAAAAGGAACTCTCCTACATTGCTGGTGGGAGTGCCAACTGGTCCATCCACTATGGAAAGCTGTCTGGAGGTTCCTCAGTCTACTAAAAATCAAGCTACCATATGACCCGACAATTCCACTCCTAGGGATCTACCCAAAAGACACAAAAACATTGATTCGAAAGAACACCTGTACCCCTATGTTTATTGCAGCACTATTTATAATAGTTAAAACCTTGGAAACAACCCAAATGCCCAAAAATAGATGACTGGGTCAAGAAGATTTGGCATATTTATACAATGGAATATTATTCAGCAATCAAATAAAGATAAACTTATGCCATTCACAGCAACATGGATGAAACTAGAAGGAATTATGCTCAGTGAAATAAGCCAGAAGGGAAAAGAAAAAAAAATTGGATGGTTCCACTTATAGCGGGAATATAGGGGAACCTAATAAGACATCCCAATAAGACTAAAAAAAAAATAGTAACAGTATAAAACACAACAAAGCAAAAATGGAAATTATAAATCAGAGACATCCTGCAGGGGAGGAGGAGGGAGAGGGGATCAGAGGGAGGGAGGGAGAAGCACGGGGGTCTGAGGTGATGGTGCACCCGGGGAGCCTTGGGGAATGAAACTCTATGGGGACTACACCTGAGGGGGTGGGGGGAAGCAAATATTGCTTAAAAATGAACAATGATATAAAAAATTCAAAAAATTAATAAAAAACAAAACTAAACATACTTTTTTATAATTCAGCAGTTCTGCTCCTTGATTTTACCCAAATGATATGCAAACTTCTGCACTCACAAAACCCTATGCACGGATGTCTCTGGCAGTTTTATTCATAATTTCAAAACTGGAAGTAAGTAATATGTCTTTCAGTAGGTGAATGGATAAATAAACTATGATTCATCTAGACAATGGAATGTTACTCAGTTCCAAAAAGTAATGTAAAGACATGGCAGAAACTTAAATACTACTTAAATATTACTAAGTGTAAGAGCTAGACTGAAAGCTATATGGGAAGGTCCATTCAAAAGAAAGCACATTTTGAAGAATTATTCGGTGAAATTTATAATCTCCAACTACTTTACAAAGACTCAGTCTGCCTTTTTAGTACCCGATAAAACAAGCCGACAACAATAGCAACAAAGTCAGTAAATAGAGATTCAACAATAGGGCTAAAACATCATTTAACATTGAGAGCACTGCTTATGATATTGTTGTCATTGTGTCTGAAATGATTTAAAGAAAAGCTGATGCTGGGCACAAGGGAACTGAACATTTGGTCAGGGGCAGCCAAGTGGTTGGGGATTATTGGTGGATAATTAAGGTGAAGGGAGGAGGAGATGCTGAAGGTGTAGGTGAGGGCATGAAGACATGCCCTTGGAGAGCCTGTCAAGGGGTCAGCCTAAGACAGAACCGTCTTCACTAGTCACAACTCTCCTCAGGGTTGGATCGAGATAAGATGATTCAAGTTGCCCTCGTCTCCTGCTTTCTAAACTTCTTCATCCCTTTATTTTCTCAAGACACTTACCCTATTCAGTATTTTCAGCACTTGGGGTTTCAAATAGTAATTTTTGATTTCTGCCTTTAACTCCTTACAGACAGCTATCACAACTTCGTCTCGTATCCAATTTAAACACATTTCTCACTGGCTGTGTGCCAGGTGCTCTTGTGGAAATGGATTACAGGCATGAATAGGATATGGTCAGGGAGGGTCCTGCATCAGTCTAGGAGCAGGGAAAAGCATAAGAATATTCTAGAAGTTGTGACTGGAGCTGCTCTGAGTCTCAGATGACTTAACTTTCGGGTTCTACAGAGAATAGGGAAGCTCTACCCACCTTCCTGGAATCATGCTCTTCCATTTATCCTTTCTTTCATTTGTGTCATCAGTCTTGCTCTGCTGGTTGTTTTCATACCAACCTCTAAACATGCTCAGGTGCCCCATTCTAAATGCAGTCTGGTTTCTGTGTCCTTGGGCTCCCAAACCTCTTTATTCTTTTCACTTCTATAATTCCAAAAAGGGGTCCTTTCAAATCCATTCTTTTCCAAATACTTACCTCATGCTTTTCCTTAGAATCCAAACCCTGACACCTTCCTTTATTTTCATGGCATTTCTAGACTCTAAATGTTACACTGCATAAGGCTTTCCCCACTTTCTCTGCTAGGGGCTCTGTACCCCAGACCTAGCTCTAGTTTCTCCTCATTTATGAAGCTAGTAGTTCTCTTCTCTGTGCTTATAATGGCACCCATTACGTATTGTGAATCATAATAACAATTTTAAGCTTTTCCTCAGGTTTTTAACTCCTGGATAATAGTGGTGGTTAAAGAAATCCATGCACCCTGGTATGCTGTAAAAAACTGCTGCTGCATGAACCACACTTTCTCATGAGACATAGATGAAACTCTGCACTAGGGACTCTGCACATTCAGCATAGACTGTCCTTAAAGAGCCCTCCTGTGACCAGAAGGTCTCTGGAAAAAAATTCCCTGATGATTCTGCTCCCTCCCTAACCTGTTTTCTGAGCTGTTGGACCTTCCCCATAAAAGAAAATTCCTGTCTGGCCTTGAAGAAGATTGCAACTCTGTGACAAACTGTTTCCCCTATTGAATAATCTCCCCTTACTGCAGTAATGCTTTCAAATACAGTTTGGTTTTAAACCTGTCCCTATTTTTTTTTTTCTTTTATAGAGGCATGTTTTATTTATTTATTTGTTTGTTTGTTTCATTTATACATGCACTGGGTACAGTCAGAAGCGCGGGAGGGTGAGAGAATTCACCAGAGCCAGAGCGGGGAGCAGAGCAGGCAGAAGGACCGAAGTACACTGCTGAGGGGAGCAGCGGGCGGCAGGAGGGGTCTGCGCACCATGTGGGACCCTCCTCTGGTGGCCGGGGAGCAGCCAGGAATCGAACCGGCGCCGCAGAGGCTGCGGGCAGCTTCGCAACCCAGGGCTCAACCGCTGCGCCACCGGGGAGGCCCTGTCCCTATGTTTTGTTTATCTGTCTGGGTAGATATGTACACCTTTCCTCCCAGATTTGGAAATGGGTTTTGGAACAATGATAATTAGAGTCACTCTTACGTTCTAGTATGTCCTGCCCTGCCTGTGTGTCTTTTGCTCCCATGACAGTTTCCATCAGTTTGTTGCTATTTCAGTCTCAGAGTCTGCTGTTGTAGCTCCCTGTCTACCCCGTCTCCCTCCTTCCTCACCTACCTGTCTCCTGGACAGCAAACTCCAGACTTCAGCTTGATCCAGAGAGACCTGCCTGTAGAGTAGATTCCCTCAGAGTGTGGAGTCTGGCAGGCTTCTGACTCATGTAGGAAGCACAGACTTGGATTTGCTGTGAAAGAGGAACTGAGCTTATCCTCTGGGCAGGGAGTGGTTTGACTATTGTGTTTTGGGGGGGGAGGAGAAGGGGAACTGATCTAAAGGAATTGTGTTAGTCTGCTTATTTATTTTATTGTGATTTTCTGAGTTTTAATATACTGCAATTTGAAGACTAATATTGGTGTGCATGCGTGTTGGTGTGCGTGTGTGTGTGTGTGTGTGTGTGCATGTGTGCCAACGGTGGGGCTGGGGTGAGCACAAGATAATGAACATAGCAGAAACAGGATAAGGAAAGAATTTGGGAGAACAGACCTGGGCACAGAGTGTGTCTTCCTCAGGGAAAGCGCTTTAAAATGCTCCCCCACTGTTCGCCTTTTCAGGTCACCCAAGGACAAAGGGGGAGGCTCATCCCAGTGCTGAGACAGCAGGTTAGTCTTTATGTCCCTAAAAAGGGCCTTTTTACTGGAGGTAGCTCTTTTCCACAGTGGTTGTTTTGGAAATTAGCAAAGTTTCTATCCGTGTGTTGGCTGACCTGGGTGCTGTCCACAGGTAAAGTGAGAACAATCTAAGAGCATACTGTGTTTTTATGGCGGGAAAGTGAACTTCCCCATTCTCTTTGACTTTAGAAGTTTCTGACAATGTTATTTCTGACAGTTTTGCCTCCACCATACTTTCATGCAGAGCTTTGTTTTGTTGGTTACTGTCGTTCTCCATGTTCTTAGGCCTCCTGATGTTGCTTGTAGATCAACGCCCCTGCCCACGGTTCTGTTTCCACCTTCAGATGTCTACACACGCCTGCTTCCAGGGAGACTCCACTCTCACTTTCCCAGTTGCTCCGGAGATCCTCCCCACGCCATCTGTGTCCTGCTCCTACCCTGGGCACCTGCGTACCTGGCCTGTGAGGACCCGCCCTGTGCTCCTCTGTGCTGCGCTCCCAGAGCTCTCCCCTTGGTGCAAAGCCCCTCTCACAGGCCGCACTGTGGGGTTTGCGGGCCACCTGATGTCTCCAGGCCCCAGACTTTAGCCCTCCCGCTTTCCTAGGCCCTCCCAGTCGGTTGTGGGAGACTCTGTCTCAGTCATCATCACACCTCAGTTCCCACACGGTGCCTGCAACAGATGAGCAAGAAATGTGAGATAAGTGAATATGGACATGAGCCTGTCTGAGCTGGTTTCCTCCTGTGCCCGTGCATGCGTGGCTGTTGATGGGGTCACACGAATAAATGGGACAATCAGGAATGGGCAGAGTCTTACCAGTGAGATTTCCCTTAGAGGGGGAGCACAGGTGTTTTCTACTAAGCAGGAGTTTTCATGTCAGTCGGAGATTTAAATCTAGGATCCAACAGCTTTATTTATTTATTTTTATTATAAATTTTATTTTTATATTCCCCATACAATTGCGACCCCCTTATTTTGACCCCAATCCCTCCCCTCCATGCCCCCATCCTCCACAGAGTGTCTCTGGTTCATAGTTGCTTGTTGATTTTGATTTTTACTTTCTTACAGTTATTCTTTTTCCTGGTCCCTTATTTAAGTTTTCTAGATTCCTGCTATGAGTGAGACCATCTGGTATTTTTCTTTTTCTTTCTGGCTTATTTCGCTGAGCATGATCCCTTCCAGCACCATCCATGTTGCTGCAAATTGCATGTGTTTATCTTTTTTGAATACTGGGTAATATTCCACAGTGTATATGTACCACATCTTCTTGATCCAGTCATCTATTTTTGGGCATTTGGGTTGTTTCCTAAGCTTAGCTATTGTAAACAGTGCTGCTATAAACATAGGGGTGCAGGTGCTCTTTGGAATGGATGTTTCTGTGTCCTTTGGGTAAATACCTAGGAGTGGAATTGCTGGATCATATGGAAGCTCTATGTTTAGTAGGTCCAGAAATCTCCACACAGCTCTCCATAGTGGTTGGACCAGTTTGCACTCCCACCAACAGTGCAGAAGAGTTCCTTTTTCTCCACATCCTCGCCAACATTTGTTGTTGCTAGTTTTTTTAATATGTGCCATTCTCACTGGTGTAAGATGGTATCTCATGGTAGTTTTGATTTGCATTTCCCTGATGACAAGTGATGTTGAACATTTTTTCATATGCCTGTTGGCCATTTGCATTTCTCTTCAGAGAAATTGCTTTTTAGCTCTTCTGCCCATTTTTGACAGGATTATTTTCTTTGTTGTTGAGTCTCATCAGCTCTTTGCAGATTTTTGTGATCAGTCCTTTATCATTAGTGTTGTGTGCAGAAATGTTCTCCCAGTCGGTGGGGTTTCTCTTTGTTTTGTTATTGTCTCTTTTGCTGTGCAGAAGCTCTTTAATTTGATGTAGTCCCAGCTGTTTATCTTTGCCTTCACTATCACTGCTTTGGGTGATGTGTCTGTAAAGATGTCTTTGATGTGCATATCACGTAGTGTTTCGCCTATATTTCCTTCTATGTATTTTATGGTTTCAGGTCTTATGTCTAGTTCTTTAATCCATTTTGAGTTGATTTTTGTGCATGGTGTTAGGTAGTAGTCAAGCTTCATTCTTTTGCATGTAGTGACCCAGTTTTCCCAGCACCATTTATTGAACAAACTTTCTTTGCTCCAGTGCATATTCTTTCTCCTTTCTCAAATATTAGTTGACTATAAATCTGTGGGTTTATTTCTGGATTTTCTATTCAGTTCCATTGGTCTGTGTGTCTGTTCTTGTTCCAATACCATGCAGTTTTGATGATTATGGCTTTGCAGTATAGTTTGAAGTCTGGGAGTGTGATGCCTCCATTCCCTTCTTTTTTTTTCAAGAGAGCTTTGGCTATTTGGGGTTTTGGGTGGTTCCATATGAATTTCATCAATAATTGTTCTACATCTTTGAAGAATGACATTGAAATTTTGATTGGAATAGCATTGAATCTGTCTATTGCTTTTGGTAGGATGGCCATTTTAATAATGTTTATTCTTCTAATCCATGAGCAGGGGATGTCTTTCCATTTCTTTGTGTCTTCTTCTATTTCTTTTAACAGTGTTTTATAGTTTTCTTTGTATAGGTCCTTTACCTATTTTGCTAGATTTATTCCCAGGTATTTGATTTTTTTTGTTTTGATAATAAAAGGGATTTTTTTTGATTTCTTCTTCTTCAGATTTATTGTTTGCGTATAGGAAGGCTACTGACTTTTGCGTGTTGATTTTGTATCCTGCCACTTTACTGAACTGATTGATGAGTTTGATTATATTATCATGTCATCTGCAAATAGTGATAGTTTGACTTCTTCTTTTCTTATTTGGATTCCTTGTATGTCTTTCTCTTGTCTTATTGCTCTGGCAAGGACTTCCAGTATTATATTGAAAAGCAGTGGTGAGAGTGGACATAGGATCCAACAGCTTTATAACCTGAGTCTTGGGTGTGGAGACTGGGTGACCTACGTAGTTTTGGGGGAATGTTTTTCCCATTCTATGCTGAGTCTTGTATCCTGGCCTGTTTTTCCTATTTGCTGTGCTGGACGCTGTAGATGATAGTCTGCTCGAAAGTACCCCATATTGTCTAATGTGAGCATATTTTCTGTAGATGGTAAACTCTCAGGAACTGTTGGAAAAATTAACAAAGATGGTAAAGCAATCTCTTGGCCTCAACATCAGACTCAAAGACAAGTTCATTTCGATACAGTTGGCACCAGCTCCTCATGTCAACCCTCAATACAGGGAACAACTTTCGGTTTCCTTTCTCCGTCCTGTTTCACTTCCCAGAAATGTTTTTTTAATTAGTTTCCTTCCTTTGTTTTTTTAACAAGAAGAATGTCGGCTCTGTGATTAACGATTTTTTTTTAAGGTGTTTTTGCTAGACCTTCTGGTTCTTCTGATAGTTTTTAATATACCTCAGTTCATCATTTAACACTACCAACATAATTCATAATTCATGAGCATGTACATTGATTTTCTGTTCTATTTGTGTCTAGATAGGCCAGAAATGGCAGGCTGTCTACCCCAGAGAGTGTCTGTAGTGTTGAGCTGTCCAAAGGCTGCTTGTGCAAGATGGTGCTGTCCCTTTCACAAACTCTTGGTGCTGGTGGCACACTGGTAAGCAGTAGACTGGAATCCATCCAACTCACGGTGGCAGATGGAGGTGTTGCCAGGTGTGGCTGCTGAGGTGACACTGCAACTTCTAAGGGGAAACCATTAAAAAAGTAAAAAGGTTAATACTTTTCATTATTTTTTAACTTAATCAAAAAAGCCCCACTTTTTTCTTTTTTTTTTAAATAAATTTTATTTTTATATTCCACATGCAATTGCAACCCCCTTATTTTGACCCCAATCCCTCCCCTCCCCGCCCTCCCGCCCCCCATAGAGTGTCTCTGGTTCATAGTTTTTTGTCGATTTTGATTTTCACTTTCTTATAATTATTCATTTTCCTGGTCCCTTATTTAAGTTTTCTAGATTCCTGCTATGAGTGAGACCATCCGGTATTTTTTCTTTTTCTTTCTGTAAGCCCCACTTTTTTCAGGGCCTCAAGTTCGGTAAATAATACTATCCTTCTATGATTTCACTTCTCTTCCTTAAGAAGTGAGTTAGAGATCTTTTGAATTTGGTAAACAGTATAATCTCATCAATTATAAGTTTATATATTTGTACAGTGAGATAACTAAAATAAGACCTTGCTTTCAAAGATCTTATAAAATATTTTTTAAAGTTCAATTTAAAGGGTTGACTTTTTAGTCACTTACTCTGAAAATAAGGTGCTGTAAATGTGCTGAGCAGAATAGTATCCTCCAGCAACGGTCTGAAGGCCGGGCTAGACTTTAACTGGATGCTAGATCAGCACCAGGAGGCGTTGTCAGAGGATCAGGGGTGCTGGGAAGCATTCAAAGGTGGCCAGACACTGGTTGGCAGTGCCAGCAGCAGACAGCACTGGTGTTAGAGCATTTAGAGAGCTGTTGGTAGAAATCAACAGCAGGCAGGCATTGTCAGAGGCAGAGCCAGAACCAGGTGCAGTGGTCAAGGCTGCAGATCAAATAGGAAGGTCTGTGGCAGTCTCAGAGGTCTCGGAAGGATGCCACAAAGGTCTTGAAGTTTGCAGAGGTCTTTCTAGGAGTCCTGACGAATATGATCTGAAGCCATCTGATGAACTGCTCCAGCTGGACCCCTCCAGGGTCCCTGCCCTTCAAGCCTGAGTCTTCTGTTCACAGTGTTCTGTCCAGCTGTTTTGATTGGTGCCGGTCAAATTCCATTCAGGATTGGTTCATTTATAATCCTGACTGCTCTCCAAAACCTTGAATGGCACCAGTGAAAGCTTGAACCTGATTGGTCCATTTAAAATTCCACTACAGTATCCATAAGTGGAACCCTATCCTGTGCGCCCAGACTGAGCCTACAGTACAGTCAAGTACAGGAGTGTAGGCTGCAGTCTTCAGAGGCTGCTAGACTGGCCCACGGGCTGTATGTGTGCAGGCCTCTCTCCTGGAGGCACAGGAACTAGCTTTAGCTGGGCACCCCTTACCTAAGCATCTGGAGGATGTGTATCACATTTGGAGCCCCAGAGGCTGGCCCATAGGGGCTGCTGGTACCAGTCCTCAAGCCTGGCTGCTGAGGAGCTGCAGTGGGTAGGCAAACACGGTCATGCCCTCTGGCATTAGCTGCCAGCCTCCTATATCACCTCTGCTGAAGATGCAAAATGAGACCCCTAAGTGTTCTGTGCCTGCTTCTGTCCTTTGTTGTGTCCTCCCCTTTTTCCATCCCATGAATGTGCTCATTCTTCCAGTGCCTCTTCACGAGCTACCTAACAGTCCCTCAGGAATTTACACATGGACTTTAAGTATTTGCCAAGTATATGCTCAGTCTAATTATTACTCTGCAGGGTGGTAACCAGTTTTACAATAACCAGTCAAATGTACTGTTCTTGTATCCCTCATATTCTTCAAATGTCTGAATCATCACTTTGGTAAGGGTATTCTGAGATCACCACCAGTAAAATCTTCAGCCATTTGCATGCCATCTTGAGTGAGGGACTGTGTCCCCGTCACATTCTGTCAGGATGGGTCCTTACCAGCTTGGGGTGGGAGGTGAATCAGTCATTCTCCAAATTCCATCTTATCTCCTGTTTTCCAGGACCACACCATTACCACCTATATGAATTTGAGCCTTTCAAGATATACTCTAAGATGGGATTAGACGTGTAAGTAATTTAAAGGGAGACATGCCTGTTTAAGATTAAGTGGTGGGAGAAAAAATAGTCAGGGAATTTTCCAGATCACCATGCCAGTCTAACACCTGTGAAGGGGAGAGGGAAGAAAGGATGAGGAAAGACAAGTTTCAGACTACAGCTCTCTTCTGAAAAAGTCTCAGGTCCTTAGCAAAGGTTACTTGCTGGAAGAGAACTGCAGTGTGTAGGGACAGGCCAGCTCTAATCACCTGACCATAGTCAGTTACTGGCTTGGACAGCCTAGGGAGGGATGCCATGTGGGCATGACGAGCACCTTGGTGGTCCATCGGTTGAGCAGCACAAAGCTGTTCTGTGCAGCTTCTCCTGACGGAGAGCTAAGTGTGAACATCGTGCAGCAGGAGGGTGCGCCATTGAATAGGAGCCAGTATGTAGGTTTTGGTTCATAACCAGGTATTGTGTGAAAGAAAAAACAAGTGGAATGAAAGGAAGGAAGATGAATTACTGGAGAACTTGTGAGAATGAAGCTCAGGGAAATAGGCAGGCTGATGAGTAGAAGGCCCGTGCAATAATCCAGCAGAGAACATGAAACTCAGAATGTTGTCAGTGGCGCTCTTCAAGCCTTTTCTTACACATCCTCCAGGGCTGTTCCCTTTAGAGGAGTGCACTTCTGGAATGGCCGTGTGAGGGGCCACACAGACCCATCCTTCAGGGAAACAGCACATGTGAGAATATCTCAATTATCAACCAATGAAAGTTTCTCAGGCCATTAGCCATGAAAGAATATTTATCCAGGAAAATCTATTTAAACTCTTACTGCTCTCATCTATGTTTATGCTTGCTTGTTATGCTTATGCTTAACTTAGGAAGTAGGGTTAATAAAAGCCAAATGAAGTGTCAGGTCACTCATTTATTTTTTCTCTTCTTACACAGTTGATCATTTTTGTACAGTATTGGGATTCTCCCCTCATGTGTAGTCCCCACAGTTCTCCCACCACCACACCCCCGTGACTACCCCCGTAGTCCCCTGGGCTCTATCTCCCCCTGTTTTGACACCCTCAATCCTCCTTCCCTTGTGTATGCCTAAGATACATGGCCAGCTTGCTAGTGCTGTTTTTTTCTCTGTCGCCCATTGTTATTTACCATCTCACTTTAATATAGTCTTAACTTTAGATAATGATGTTTTCCTAATGATTGATGTGGCTATATACATGCTGATGGAAGTTCTGTGCATGTATCTGTTCACTCCAAAAGCATCACGGCCCCTATATCAGTAACTAGTGAATTACTTAAGAGACACTTGCGTCATATCTAAATAAGAAATTTTAATGATTGTAGTAGAATTTCATATGCATTATTATAATTTTTAAAAATGCCAAATGTCATTGACTCTATATAAACTACCAAAATTAATAGAGTTCTATTAATTAAATACCTGCATCCCTATCGCAAAACTGTGATTGTGAGAATAGATCTCCTAAGAAAAATAACACACAAAACTTTTATTTTATTTAAACATTTTTAAAGCATATTCACAAGCCCAATCAGGATAAAAGAACCAAAAGATTGTACTGCATTATATTCATTTGCATTTCAACTTTAAAAAGAATGAAAAATAACTGGATTTTAAAATAAGAATGAAATGATTTCATTTTAATAAACGACACACCCAACATAAGGAACAGGATTCTGCAAGATTGAGATGAATAACGGAAAGAATGTTTGTGTGAAGTGTTATTTTGAAGAATCACCTTGTACTTCCTTAAGAAATATTGATAGTCCTTTAGTAATTCCTGGGCCCTGTGGAATCAGTGTTACAGAAATTTGCCAGGCCCCTATACAATGCTAGAAATAAGTTCTGTCTAACTGAAATAAATGAAATTTGTTTCACACACATAAAACAACAACAATAAAACTAACTCTGAGCACTGTGCAAGAGTCTATGGCATGAGCCATAACTTACTGCTTTCCTCTACTCTGAGCAGGTATAGTAAGTTCTGGCTCCTTCCTCGGTTCCTGTGAAGGGATATGGTATCTTACTGGGAGGGTCAGGCAACTGGTGGTTCTCATCCCCTCCAATTCCAAGTTGCATGAGACTGCTGTTGTGGGTTAGGGTTCCTATTGTGCCAGCATGCACAGGACAGGTTCACTATTCAGTAGACAGATAAAGGAGACTCCTGGAGCCCTTGGTCTATTTTTCAGGCTCTAATGTTCTCTCAGGGAACTAGGAACACAGGCACACCAGGCAGGGAGGCCCTCAGTGTGCAAGGAGGCAGACACGGGCCATGCAGTGGGACCTGGGAGGCCGGCAGCCAATTGAACCTTCCAGAACCCCCATAAATCTTTATGCTCTCTTTTTCTCTTTGGCCTCTGGCTTTCTCTCTCACATCCTTGTGTGGGCTCATACTCTGGTATCAACCTGTCTCTGAATGATGCCACCTTATATCCCTGTCCACTAGGCTCAGGTGTGCACATGAGCACATGCACGTGCACACCCACATGCCAGATGTCCACAATCAGGCCCTCGTGCCTGGTAACCATGCTCCTGTGTCAAGACAATCAAGGACACAGGTGATAGCCATAGAGGCTAGTGGTGCAAAAAACCTGATTTATTACATTTACCCTACAGTTCCCTTCTTACTCCAAGTCCCACCCTTAGGCGTAGAGGTTCTACCACAGGGTTGGCAGCTGCAAATGCTGGGGTCTCAATGGACCTTGTCTCAGATCACTTGGAGGCCAGAGAAGCTTGATACCTAGCAAGAATGGCCAATTAAGAAGATTAGTCTCACTCAGTACTTGTATATCAGTGTAGGGTAAGGTAAAAAGTATCAGGCTTTTCTGCCCTCCCACCATTAGGATTGATGATAGATCCCTGGGGTCCTGAATGCATGCCTGATGGCGGGTACCTGGAGTAGGTTGTGGGCATGAGTTAGTGGGTACACCTGGGCTTAGAGACTGAGCTTATAAGGGCGGCATCACGGGGACGCCAGAAGAGCGAGAGAGAAGCAGAGAACCATGAGGAGAGCAGAGAAGAGGAAACCATCGGAGAACGCCGGAGAGCCCTGGTAGAGTGAGGACTTGTTGGACTCTGGGAGGCCTGCCAACCCCCTGTCCCCCCAGCACCACTGCCTGCTGAGTACCTGGCAAATCCCAACAAAATCCTGCAAAAGCCACTGAGGGCTCCAGGACTCTCTCCTACTTTACCCTGTCTGCTCGCGTCATAGGGATCCTGCTCCGTGTCCTTTCACCTTTACAATAGGCAAATCAGGATATATCCCAGGTTAAAAGGCAGTTCATCAGGGCCTCCCCGTTGGTGCAGCAGGTGCCGTGGAGCTGTCCGCAGCCTCTGCAGTGCCAGTTTGATTCTGCCTGCCAGGGAGATTCCCACATGGCGTGGCAGACCTCTCCTGTCACTCCTGCTGCTTCCGCAGCAGTGTATTTCAGTCAGTCTGCCTGTTCTGTTCCCCACTCTGTCTCTGGTGAAATCTCTCACCCTCCCGCACCTCTGGCTTGTACCCCAGTGCTTGTATAAATAAATCTTAAAAAAAAAAAAAAAGGGGGGGCCTCCCCGGTAGTGCAGCGGTTGAGCGCTGGGTTGTGAAGCTGCGTGCAGCCTCTGCAGCCCTGGTTCGATCCCTGGCTGCTCCCCGGCCACTGGAAGAGGGTCCCACATGGCGCGCAGACCTCTCCTGCCGCCCGCTGCTCCCCTCAGCAGTGTACTTCGATCCTTCTGCCTGCTCTGCTCCCCGCTCTGGCTCTGGTCAATTCTCTCACCCTCCCGCGCTTCTGACTGTACCCAGTGCTTGTATAAATAAATAAATAAATAAATATTAAAAAAAAAAAAAGGGAAAACAGAATTTCAGATTGAGCAAAATTGAGTTCTAAAAAATATATATTTTACAGTGTATTTAAATTTATTTTTTGGTGGAACACATCTTTTTGGTTTTTTTTTTCACCATGAATTTTTATTTTACTTACCAGGCTGTATGCAGCCTGGCTTCTGTACTTCCTATTATATAGAATCAATTGCATGGAGAACATTAGGCGAGGCTTAGCATTTGAAAAGACACATGTGTTTGGCAACTAATATTTATTTTAAACATAAGTGGTGCCAATTACCTTTCCTTTGTTAGTTTCTACAAGCCCATGTTGAGTGTTTTCCTTTCTGTTTCTCTGCCATCTAATTTTACATCAGTTCATGATGTTTATTTATTTGCCTACACATAATGTTTGAATTTTAAAATATTTTGTTTTTAATTAATTAACTTTTCAAAATGAGGTAACATTGGGATCCTCTCATAACATATCACCACCTCATTTGCTCTTTAAATGTGCTCAGAGATATTAGCATCATGGTAGCTAAGATTTTCCTATTTTTGGCCCCCTTGTCTTTAAACAAATAATTAGAATTTTATTCACAACACAAGTGTCCCCTTGGGAGATGTGGGTGTAGCACCAAATGCCTAAGGACCTGGGAGGAGTCACGCCTCTCTGTGTATCCCATAATAAACAGGAGACCTTGATACAGGCTATAAAAACAGAAGAATCAGTGAACCTGCCTCAGCCTTTCCTTGTGGTTGGGAAAATGTGGATAATGGTGACCTGAGCAGAGAACTACAGATGAGTGAGAAGTTACAGAAGTTCAGTCTCTCTAAGCAGGTATTCCAGCAGGAGGTTGGTGACTGCATGAGACTGAACTGTTCAGTGCGTGACCTCTCCGGTGGGGCTAAGGAGAGTGCTCACTGAGTGTATAAACACTCCAGTTGTGTGGGACATAGCTTTGGGGACACATGTCCTCCTAGCAGGACCCAGAATTCTGAGGGAGGATGTCTGTGATTAGGAGGATGAAAAGGGTTGTGACAGAGGAGATCAGACTATCTAAGGTCAGGAGGAAAGGGAACAGCTAAGCAAATCTTTCCAGCTCCCTGCTAAAGGGTCTTAGGCCTGATGCAGATAATAATCCAATGCAATTGTAAGTAACAAGTTTGCTTAATAAATCTTTCCTTAGAGAGCTTGCTATCTAAGTTTTAGCTTATCTAAACAAAGTTACATTTTTAACAAGGTCAGGCAGCCGGCCATGCTGGTCTCTCTCTCCAAGGCCATCCCTGAATGCCTGCATCATTCTCCCTTTTGCCCGCCCCCTTGTCTAGGAACTTTGCAGCAAATGGTTGTGCCTGCTAAAAACTGACGTCATCAATGTAAGATAGTGGTGTATAAAAGGAACCCTTTGTCTTTAAACAGGTGCTCAGACCTTATGGGACTACCCAGGTCTGGGACCTCATGCATGAGTAATAAAGCTTCTCCTGACCTCACCATTCCTGAAGTACCGCTTGTTCTTCCTCTGCCTGGGTAAGTGGCTAGAATTTATTTCTCCAACAACTAAGGGACATTGATTTCTGTCAGTTGAGCCAAGGTCCTCAGCACAAGATCCATCCATGAGCCTCTGGAAAAACACGCCCACGAATCTCTCCAATTGGTCTGTGGGTTATCGAATAGCCTTCCTTTGTGGCCAGCTGCTTCTAATAGCTTTTAGTTAGCAGAGAAAGCAGATATGATAAATGGAGCGCTATTAGTAAAACAGACCAGTTACCTGTGGACTATGGAGAAATCACCAACTAGATCGATAGCACCATCTTCTGGAAAAGGAAAAGATAATCTTCCAATAGACAGTGGTTATAAGTACCAGAGAAGAAATAATAGAAAAATAAATTCTTAGAAATAATAGAAAATAATAGAAAAATAAATTCTAAATAATAGAGAAATAAAATTTTCTGCAAGAGATAATAAGAGTGGAGCTGGTGTACCCATGCTTAATAACCACATATCATACCCTGATATAATAATTCCAAAACTAACACCACATTTTAAGGTAACTAATACAGAGTGCAGGAGGTGTCTCCTGCAGTGAGAAAGCAGAAATGCAAAACTACAAAAAACATGAAAAATCAAGAAAACATACTATAACCAAAAGATAATAATTCATCAATCACTAGCTCAAAGGCATAGAATTTTGTGGCCTGACTGATGCATCATTCAAAATAGTTATGTTAAAGAAACTCAACAAGGTACAAGAAATCTCAGAAAGTTAATATTGTGAAATGAGGGGCAAAATATATGAAAAAAATGAGGTATCCAAGAAACATGAATTGTTAAAAAGAAACACTAATCCTGCAGCTGAACAATTGAATGACAAAAGCAAAATAAATAAGTAAAAACCAGTAGAGAACATCTGAATCAGAGTAGAGAAATGAAAGGAAAACAGAATAAACAGGTTAGATGGTAGATAATTCTAGAGAATTAGAGGAGGACAAAGAGAAAAGCTTGAAAAGAGAAAACAAAGGCTACATGATTTATAGGATTCCATAAGATGAACAAAGATTAGAATACTAAGAACCCAGCGGAGAAATTGGGAGCAGAATGTTTATTTAAAGAAATAATAGGTGCACCTTTCCCAATCATGGGATAGGAACTGGACATCTAAGAAAACATACAAGAAATGCAATTTTCTCTCAGTGCATGAACAATTTCTATAGGAGCCTTTGTAATGAAAAACAAAGATAAGGAGAGAATCTTGAAGACATCCAGGATACAAAAGATATAACCTACAAAGGAATCTCTATCAGGCCATGAAAGGAAGCCCATCATCAGTTCTTTACACTGAAATGAGAAATGTTAATTGGTGACATGAAAACTTATGAAAACATGAAACATACTGGCAAACACAAAGGTAAATTTTTAGAATATTCTAATCTGTAATAGGGATAGTTTGTTAATCATGTAACTATAGTATGAAGGTTAAAGGAAAGAATGCTAAAAATAACTATAACTCTTATAATGGTTAATGTATATATAACTAAAGGAAGCAAATTTTGAGCCTAAATTTTAAAAGGGGGAGTGAAATGGTGGGGTTTTTGTATGTGGCAAAGTAAGTTGCTGTAAACTTAAAATGAACAGTTTTATCAATGAGATGCTTTATGTAAGCCTCATGGTAACCACAAAATAGAAACCGAGATTAGATTCACAAAACATAATTAGGAATGGAAAACAACCTATGATCTTGGAAAATCACCCATTTAGAAAAGGTGGGAGAAACAGAGGGAAAAAAATGGAAATACAAACAACCAGAAAGTAATTAATAAGGATGACACTTGTAAGTCCTTATCAATAATTACTCCAACTGTAAATGGATTGAATTCAGTAACCAAAAGGCACTTAGTGGCTAAATGGATTAAAAAAACAAGACCAGCTATATGATGCTTACAAGAGACTCATTTCAGCTTTAAGGAAACACAGAGTCTCAAAGTTTAGGGATGAGAAAAGTTTCCATGCAAGGACAAAACAGAAGAAAGTAAGAGTAACTATACTCGTACCAGGCAGAATAGACCTTGAGCCAAAAATGGTAAGAAGAGACAAAGAAAGTTAATATGTAATGGTATGGGGATCAATTCATGAGAAGTTACAATATTTACAAATATACGTGTACCCACTATTGGAATCCCTAACTATATTAAGCAAACACTAACCAATTAAGGGAAAAATAAACAATAATATAATACAGTGGAACTTCAGTACACCATTTGGATCAATGGATAGATCATCCACAGACAATCAATGAGGAATTGTTTTTTCAACCAAATATTAGACCAAATGACCAAACAGATATAGACAGAGCCTATTATGCAATAATAGCATCAAAAAGTTGAGATATATTTACACAATGGACTATTACCGTTCAAAAAAGGACAAATTCGTGCCATCCGCGACAACATAGATGCAGCTGGAAGGGATTGTGCTAGCCGAAATAAGTCAGAAGGAAAAAGATAATATTGGATGCTCTCGGTTATATGAGGAATGTAGAGAAACTGAACAAAAGGTCAAGAAAAATGAGCAAGTTGACCATCGATCTCAGGCAGATAGCATAGGAAGGAGAGAGAGAAGCCACAGTAGGGCGGGACCGCATGGAAATATGGTGATGTTTCATGGGTGATATATTGGTGGGATAACAATGAGGACAAAAAAAGATGTAAAAATTATGCAATGGTAGAATACATTGTTTTCAAATTCACAGAACATTCTCCAGAGTAGATCATATGAAAGAAAGGATCCAACATAAGTCTCCACAACTTAAGAAGATAGAATATCCCCAGAAGTTTTTCCTATCATGGTGGTATGAAACTGGAAATGAAAAAAATACATACAAATAGTTGGAAATTATACAACATAATCCTGACAAACCAGTGCATCAAAGAAAAATCAAAGGGTAATAAGAAGTACGTTGAAACAGATGGAAGTACAAAATATCAAAACATATGAGGTGCTGGAAAAAAACTTCTAGTTGATGTTTGTGGTGATAAATGCCCTGGCAAGATGATTCCAGGGGTGAGCACAGACAGGATTGCAGGGACAGGCCTTATTAGCCTGGCTCCTGACATCCTGGAACAGCTTTTCTTCCTGTCCCCAGTGTTACCCTCATTGTTTTGTAAACTTCCAATTCCTGATCACCGTGGGGTTTTATTGGACTGTGTAATAGAAAGTGTCTCTCTGGTTCCTAGTAAAAGCCATTGTTTTAGTTAAAAAAGGTTTGGTCGCTGGTGAGCTCTGTCTTCCTGGCTTGCAGGGAGGGAGGGAGGAAGGGAGGGGAAATTGGGAGGGGGAGAAGGAGAAGCAGGAGATGGAGAAGAAGAGGAGGAGGAGAAGTAGTTGTGGGGAAGGAATGACTATCTCTGGGTCTGTTCCCATGAGGGCACTTACCCCACCATGAAGGCCTTCACCATGAGCTCATCTCCCCTAATGATCTCCCAACACACTCTCTCAATCACCCCGGAATTAGGGCCTCAGCAAATGAATTTGATGGGAGGGGGACACAAACCTTTAGTCCTTAACACACCCCCTCCTCTATTCGTTCTCATTTTTTATATCCTGTTCCTCAGAGAGAGACTTTCTTCTCTGTCAGTGCAATTTTACATCTTCATTTAACCAATTCCCATTTTATTCTTGTGGTTTGGTCTTGCCTTAGAATCCATCGCCTTCCATCCCTATCCCTTAAGGGACATTCTTTCCCATTGCATTTGGGGTCACTTATCCTCTTATTCTGGAAATCCCCTAAATCTGTTGATAAGGTGACCTCCAATTTCTGGGTTTCTGGGAGCTCCACTTTCAATGACTCATTCCACTCACCATGTGAACATAACCTTTACCAACCTTATAATTCGGGACGCCTCTAATCTTGCTCCTATCCTTGGCTCACTGTCCCCCCATGTTGATGATCTTGTGATTCCCATCCCTACTCCCTTCATTCCCTATTACTTCATTGTTCCTGAGGTCCCTTAGCAACTGTTACCTCGGACACGTGTGTAATCCTTTAATCCCGACCCTGCTTTGATGGCAGCTTTTCTCCCGCTACTACTATCACAGAAAACCCTGTTCCTGCATAATCACATTCTCTATCCCGATTTGCTTCTTCCCAGCTTTTTTTTTTTTTTTTGAGATCCATTGAGCATAGCCTCTGAATCTCATTTAATAATCATACTGCTTAAAAGTCTGAGGCATTTATCAAAACTTTTTATTCATACACAGCAATTTTAGCTTGAAAACAAACTTTAATCTTTGGTATATGATACTTCTCAGTTAAAGGCAATTATAGATCCATTAAACAAATATCCAACAAAGAGTATTCAGCAAATGTTAACTAGACATTGTGGTTTTCAGGGCACAGCGTAGTGAGAGGCAGGCATGATGCTCTGTGGGGTTCAGCTTCTATTACCATTTTAACTTATCACATTAGGACATCCTCCAGCTCTTACTTCCAGTATTTTCTAGGTGACAAGGGCGAACTTGCCCTTCAAGAACTGTGTCTTTTAAATAGGATTTCTTCTGCAGATAGGGTCATTTGAGCTGACACTGGGATAGGCTTGAAGTCCGTTGGGGACAACGACAGCACAGGCAGCACTCCTGTCTTCCACGCTGAAGAGCCAAGTCCTGTGACTGCTGTTCCATGGACTGTTGTCACTGCTATGGAGAGAGTTACTGTAAATGGAAGCCAGTGGATGATGCGCTTAGGTCCAACAAAGTAATTTCATTTTTGTTTAGGATTCAATATAAAAATATTGATTTGAAGAAATATGTGTACTCCTATGTCAATTGCAGCACTATTTACAATAGCCACCTTACGGAAACAAGCTAAGTACCCCATAGATGAGTGGGTAAAGAAGATGTGACATCTATACAGAATGGACTACTACTCAGCTAGAAAGAGATGAAATCTTGCCAGTTTGTTGAAACAACCAATAGCTATCTTTTGGAATGCTATAGCAGTCTGTAATGACTTGATTTCCCTCTATGAAAACTACATTTTCTGATAATTTATGATGTGCTAGGGAGGATGGGGAGTTTGGCATGGGTTTTAGAAGAATCCTTAGACCTAGAGGTCAGAAGTAAAGCAAATATTTATTGAGAGTATTTTCTGAGAGGACAGGGCAGAGGTCAAATTGCCTGCCTGCACGTGAGTAGGGGCAGGATCTAGCATTTACAGTCAAGCTTATTCTGCCTTGTGTTTTCTGGCTTTGCTTAGTTAGCAAGCTCTGCATGCATCCCCTTCCCAGAATAAAGGAGCAGGAACTTTCTGTGAGAACTGTGGGATAGGAAATGTTGCCGGTGGTTGGGGTACTGATAGGGCAATAGCTTTTGACCCAGTTTAACCTCATCAATTTATATAAAATTGCATATTTAAGAAAATAATATTCTGTATAATAGTTTAAACTATGAAGAATATATATATATAGTAAAATGTTTTTAAAGTAGAAGGAATCATGACAAAGTAAAGTGAAGACCTTTCACAGAAAATATTTAATTCTTGAAATATTAGTTGATTTGTTTTTAGATGTTTCATTGGATAAGTGGAAATAATGGGATCTCATTGTGAGGAGATGTCTGAGCATTGTTCGTACTGGGGCTTTTTTGTGGTCACTGAATATTATCTTTCAAGTCATTGAGCACAACCTGCTTTGTGATTTTGGTCCAGTCATCAGGGATTTCACCCCTCCCAGCAAACTTGTTCTTATATTTTTCTTGTAACTCTGATCTGAAGTGACAGACAAACCATTTCCAGTATGACTGGGAGGATAAGTCTGGGGTGATGCTCCATGTGGCATATTCCCCTCCTGCCTGTCGGTAGGCCTTATATGGGATTTCTCTGCCATCATGCAGAACCAATGAACATTCACTTGCTACCAAACTAGTACAGAAATCGATGACAAAGTGGTCTGTCTCGTACCATGCCACTCCTATGACAGCCTGAGGACGGTGGAAGGGAACACTGTGGTCTCCTTCATGTGCAGAGATTGTGTTCGTACAAATTGCCCCACAGGCGGGACACCGTTTCCAGCAGCCACAGAGATGTTCAGAGAGCTTTTCCGCGATTGCAGGAACCATTTCTTCTGCAGACTTGCTCAGACAATTCTGTTCCACTGTCTTCATTGCGGGATCCAAAGCTTCACTCATGGCTTCTTTGAGGAAATCATTATCTTTTATCTCCTGGTGTTCAATGCCTACCAAGTCCTTTCGAGGCAAGATCAGTTTCTCGCTCAGCTGATCACAGAACATATCCAGCCACTCAGACACGGTGCTGCCTTTATCTTTAGCTATTTCTGTGGATTTGTGAATGGCTGAGAGAATGGTATTTTTTATTTCATCTAACCTTAGTTTTAACATATCCTTCACTTTGTTACTTTCTTTGTCTGAACAGTATCTTTGAATATGACTTTCAATGTAATTCCTGAAAAATGATTGTGGATGATGAAGGTACTGCCAGTAGTTATCAAAATTCTCTTCTTCTGCTAGAGAGATGAGAA
This sequence comes from Talpa occidentalis, assembly GCF_014898055.3. Classification (NCBI taxonomy): domain Eukaryota; kingdom Metazoa; phylum Chordata; class Mammalia; order Eulipotyphla; family Talpidae; genus Talpa; species Talpa occidentalis. The sequence goes on from NW_023603184.1 coordinate 34,799,231, forward strand.
TGTGTTTCTCCAGGTTGGCCCTGTTTCCATTGAAAGCGGAACAAGTTGCTCGAATATCACCTGAAATGTCACGAACCATTAGTCCATGGATGGTAGTTGAGACAGCAGGAGTGATCTTGTTCCAGAGAAAATCAACAAATGTTTTGATTGAAGTTGCTCCCTGACAAGAGATCTTAAAACTCATGAAGAAATCTTCTTTCTTGCTCTCCAGGTAGTTGACAGGATCATTTGCTCGCTTGAATGCCCTGTGTATCTCCTTAAATTCTACTGATGCACTTTGGAATAAACTTGAAGACAAATCCATTTTATATCTACTTGTAAATGTGTATCTCTCCTTAGTTGGTGCAGATTTCACCTCTTCATCTATTATTGTCAGGATTTCGTGGAAATAACTTGAATTGTAATCATGCTGTTGCTTCCTAATGTTGGCGATAGCTTCTTCATATCTTGAGACTATGTGAATAGTCGTCATTTTAATGGATTCTATATCTTCCACATTTAAGCGCTTTGTAATGATATAGTAACTCTTTCTCATTTGAACATGTTTGTCATGATCTATTTGAAACTTCCTCCCAGAATTTTCTTTCAATATGTTCACCACATTTTTCTCCTTGTTGAAATGTTGCAAAAGGATGTTTTCTGCATCCACATCAATTTGTGGCTCTGGAATTGGCTGGTGTGTTGAGGACACTTCAGAGACCCATTTTTGCCAAAGTTCATTGAATTTTTCACATAGTTCATTCTCACTCAGTTGTTGGCCCTTTACAGTTAAAGCCAACTCTCGACTTCTTTTTAATAATTCCATTTCATAACTTGATTTTTTGTTATCCAGTTTTTCTTGACTTTTTTTAAAACTGATCAGTTCATTCACTTTTCTTTGGCTCTCTAAAATAAGTTTCTCTCTAAGGATTATTAACTTATTCTCAAAATTTGCTTTCCACTGAACCAGTATTTCGCTATCTGGATCTTCATTAAAATATTTTTCAAATTCTTGCTTGATGGCTTCACATTTTGCTGCGACAGGAACATGAAGTTCTTCTGTCATGAGTATTTTGGTTTTCCCATTCTGAATCTGGTTGATCAGCTTGTCCTGCAAGCCCAGCACATGACTCCTCAGCTCCCAGGTCCAGGAGTTGTACATGGTCTCCAGTTTGCTCATGGCCACGACCTCTTGGGTGTTCCTGAAACTGAAAATGAAGTTCTCACTCACGAGTGCTCTCCACAAGTCTTGAACTCGCAGTTTTACATCCGATATCTTCATGATGCTTCCCCTGGCCTCCTGCTGGGCGGTCAGGAGAATTCTGCTCTTCAGGTCCTGGACATTGTGACTGTAGCGAGGATTAGGAGGGGCCATTGGGGGGTTGCCGTCCCAGAGGTGAGCGAAGTAGCAGACATGAGTGTTAACATCAAACTTAATGACATCGCTGAAGTGGGTCACATCTGAGCACTGTTCCTGCTCAGCTGCTGTCGCCGCCATCTCATCCAGTCTCTGCTCTAGCCGCCTCCGCCCTTCCATGGTCTGGTATTCAGCTGTGATTTCCCCCACGTTCTGATGGACAAAGAGGCAACTCGGAGAGATTTTCACTTGTTTCATCCTCAGAAAGGCCTGGACAACTATCTGTAGAATGTCTTGCATTTCTGATGGATTCTCTCCAAAAATATTGATCAGAGTCAAGTTTGCAAGTCCAATGACAAAGGTTGCCAACTCATTGTCCCGATTCTGGGATTTGTTGTTGAGTTCTGGGGCTCGAAGGCCTTCTGTGTCCACCACCAGGACAAAATCAAAGCCAAGTTCTTCTGTGAATGTCTCCTCCACCCTCAGGAGCTGCATGTAGGCTCCTCGAGTGCACCTCCCTGCACTCACCGTGAACTGCAGCCCAAAAAGGGCATTCAGCAGGGTGGACTTCCCTGAGCTCTGCAGGCCAAGGATAGAGAGAACAAACAGTCGTTTGTCCCCAAGTTTCTCAGAGACCTTGTCAAACACAGCTGCCACCCACTTCAGAGGCACATAGGAAGCATCCCCATCCATCAGCTCAATGGGAACCCCAGCGATCATCAGATTCGCAGCAATCTGGGGGAGAAACAGAAAAAGTTTATCCTTTGTGGAGGAAGCTTCTTCCAGAGCTTCATAGATCTGGCCCACTTCTCTGAGAAGTTGCTCAATCCCCAGAGAACAGTCATTAATCTTTCTGGAGAGAGCTTCTATCTTACATTCCCAGTCTTTTAGATGGCTGCTCTTTGGTACATTTTGCTTTTCTGTTTGTATCTGTGACCACAAAGTCTTTTTCTTTTTATTCAGTTCTTCCAAGTGTCCAGCTGTAATATTGTCCAAAAACACACTCATCCATTGGAGGAAATAAAGTTTAGTATGAGTTTCTGAATACAGATGAAGAATTTCAAGAATAGATCGCATGAAATCATTGAAAGGAAAGGCTCTGGTCAACTGTTGTTGCCGTATTCTTTGTTTCTCCTTCTCAATTTCACTCTTGTGTTGTTCAATGCTCCGATTCCCCTTCTCTCTCAGATGGTACAGTTCTTTGTCCTTCTTACACCAAAGGTGCCAGAGTTGTCCCTGAAGGGGCAGTAGGTTTTCCTTCATCTGCGAGATCTGCATCTCCCTCAGTAGTGCCATTAGAGTCTCTGCCTTTTCCTTGGCCTCCTTGCAATCTCTCTGGTCCTCATCAATGAGGAATCCCTGCTGGCGAGCAATCTGGGCACAGGCCTGTAAGCTGAGAGCAGCATCAGATCGCTCTAGCAAACCCTGGATTGTAGTTGCGAGCTCTTCTGTTAATTCTGCCTCATTTCTGTTTCTGATTCCTATCTTCACTCTTTGGGCAGACTTACTGCCCATTATTTTTTCTTTGTCATCAAGCAAAAAGATCAAAGGTTTTGATGACTGACACAGGTCATTGACAGTTTTTCTGTTTTCTTTATTATTGCCATCATTGGTTGACATGAGGACCACAAGGAGAGAAGAAACCTTCTGCAGGAAGGTGAGTTGCTCCTCGTGTTCCTTTGCATCTCCATGGAGATTGGTGAAGGTCAGGCAGGTATGAAATCTGTCCTCCTCTTTCCCCCCGGGACAGAACCAGCAGATTTCCACCACACCTCCCATCAAGAGACAGTCTTTGCTGCTCCCTCTGCAGTGTCGGTGAAAAAAGACATCATGTTTCCGTTTACTGACAAGACAGTTCATGATCTGAGATTTGGAAGCAGAGAGGCCATTTCCAACTCGAATAAAGGACACAATGGGGGTAGAGACCCGGCACATCTGCTGATTCCTGTAATTGCTCTTCTCGGTTGCTGATGTCCTTGACTGTTGCCAGGTTTTCCTAATTTGACTGAGAGACCAGAGAGAGAATTCAATTTGAGAAGTGCAGGGGTTAGGTATTAGAAGGGGAAGGGCAAACTGACAAATGGCAAGTTTGCCCAAAATATATTGTCTGGCAAAATCATCTGCACAGTGAAGAATTGCCATCTGAATATCCATAGGGTGGATGTGGGGCCTGGGAGTAGGTGCTGAAGAACTAGTGGGACCTTCACTATCTTCAAAAAGGTCTGCATATGGATCAAAAGGCTCATTTTCATGACTTGTGGTGCTTGGGCAGTCTTGCATCTCTGTGTTTCCATCATCTTTGAAGACCAGGTATCTCAGCCCATAATCCAGCATGAGCAGCTTCTGTAGGAAGTAGAAGGGAAGGTCCTGTTCAGAGCTGGGCTGGGTGTTATTCACAGAAGCTCTGTAGATCAAATGGAAGTCAGCTCTGCTCATCCTTTTTGGGTAGTAATGCTCTAGGCCTAGACGCTGGAGTAATTCTAGCAAGGGCCTATTTTCTGTGACTTCCCTTTTGTTAATTTCATTTTCTTGCGATTCTTGGGGTGGGTTCTTTTCATGGAAGATATTTTGCAATTGTTTCATCACCTCTTTCACTTGCAATGGAGACCTGGTGGCTTCATAATTGCCATCAATTAGCAATTTCAAGTCTTTCTCCAGGTTTTCCCAGTCATGAAATGCTCCATATTTGGTGAGCACATGTGCAACTTCTTCAGATAATGATTGTCCCAGGTGCTGTCTTATTAATTCCAAGTGTTGTATTTTCTCTTGTGGAGAAAGAGCTGTGACTCTAGCAGTGGCTGTCAGCCCTGTGAGCACCAGGAACGCATGAGCTCTGTAGCTGCAAGTACTTTTGAGTTCCTGGTATTGCTTGTGTGTTCTTTGCATTTCATTCACTAAGAAGTCTAATTGTGTATACTCTAAAATAGATTGAAAAGTTTTGTTTACCGCATGGTATCCTGCACCCATTGCAATGCAAAGTAGCAAGACTTGTATGTCTGGCTGCTCATTTTCTTGGAGCTTATTCAAGAAACAGCCAAGAGCCAAGCTAACCTCATAAGTAGCCTTTCTTTGCACTTCCTCTACTGTTTCTAGAGACTCCGATTCGGTCTTCACTTCCATGATATCATTCTGGGCTTCTTTTAAGATTTTTATTAGTTCAGAAAATTGGGAGATGTTGACAGGCTCTTTTGCTGACTCTGACTGGAAGATCCATTGCATGATGGAATGAGCCTGAGGAAAGTTTGTCACGCTGTAGATGTGGGGATCCAGGAGGATGCGCAACTGAGATTTAACAAATTTGGTGTTATAAGTGGAAACGTTTTTGCAATGGCTGACAGTGTTTAACAGAAAATTCTGCAAACCCCCATCTGTAAGGCATATGTTAATCCAAGTGCCATAACTTCTTACTTTTTCATTCAACATTTCCTTGAAATCTATCAGTCTCTTTAGTTGCACTTCAGGATCAGCCACCTCCCAGGATTCCACATGCTCTAGGAAAGCCCGAGCCTGTGCCCCAGCACTCAGTGATTCTTCCCCCTCCTGGATGTGGGCTTTGAGGCCAGTCAGTGCAGTGTAGCAGTCTGTCAGGAATTTCGCTACCAGAAGCGGGTCCTTGAAATCACTCCTGTGGCTGGAGAGGATGATGTCCCAGACGGGCACCAGCTGAAGTCCCCTGTCAATGACACACCAGGTTTGATTACTGGCCACGAGGCCAGCTTTCCACTGAATGAGGCTGTTTGCCTCTGGTGGGCCCCCTGTCTGTGCAGTAAATAATTGGACTTTAGTTTGGAGGCTTTGGAAGGTGGTTTTCTGAGAAACTGCTTTTGAATGTGATGCTGACACATCCACCCCTGCGGCACCATGCACTCCAAAGCCACTGAAGCTGCCCCTTATGTAACTATCCAGGGCCTCTGCTGCCTGCTGTTTCACTTCTGCCAGCTGCTGCCTCTGGAAACCCTCTGCAGTGGCTTTCCACCAGTAGATTCCTCCCAGATGCAGAGGGCCCTGGTTAGCATGAGAGCCAAACCTGTGGAAGAAGGTTTCAGCCTTGTCTCTCAGCTGGAGGTGTCTGTCTGGGCCTGCAGGCTGACCCAGGAGGCCTTCAATGCATTGCAGTTCCTGGAGAGCAGCCTTGGAGAACTGAAGCTGATGAACAGGAAAGTGGCAGGAGGCCAGGGGGACATAGCTGAACTTGGTTGAACAAAAATAGGAATGCTGAGAATGTGATTGTCCGGTTGCCTTGGAATCTGAGTGTTTGCTGTAATCTGTACCGGCTTCCAGGCTAAATCCCCAACCTCCACCCTTGGCTGTAGCAGTTACACTGAAGCCCAGTTTTTCCATAGTCTGCGTGAAGGTGGATTCGTCTTTAGAAGATGTAAATTCTTTTGTTTCCATGCGTGGGCCCTGCTCAGGGCCAGCAAGTGAGAACTGTGTGGGGACACTGAGTAGCTCTTCTCTCTTCTCTAACAGGCCTCTTTCAGAGCTGGTTTTGTAAATTCCCTGCAGCGCCAGTCCTCCGGATGCCCATCTCACCAGCTCTCTGTCCGGGAGGTTTTGTCTGTGGGACAGTGTCCCCTCTATGAGGTGAAGTTGTCTCTGCATGTTTTCCATGACTTCTTTTAGGGATGTTTGTGGTGGTGGCCAGTACTCTTTGGGGATGTCCATTGCTTGCCTCAGCTCTGCCTCTTTACTCCTCACTGCGTCTTCCTGTCGCTGCCTCCCTGCTGACATCAAGCCTCTCAGCTCCTGCAGCGCCTGCTCCGCCTGCTTCTGCTGCTTTCTTATCATTTCCACCTGAGCCTCCTGTGACTCTGGAAGCCTCTTTGAGTGTGACTGGTTCAGCAGTTTCTCCAGGGCCCTTGTCTCCCAGGGATGTTGTGCCTGGGCCTTTAACCTCCGGAGGTCCTTTGCGTCTAGGTGTTCTAAAGCCTGGGCACAGGTGACGCCAAGATGTTCCTGTAGCTGGTGCAGCCAGTACTCAGGTGCCAGCCCCACTTCTCTCAGCATCTCTTGGAGCTCTTGCCCTCTTTCCCCTGGGAGCTGAGGGTCCTCTGGGGTTTTCCATGCTGTGGCCATGGCTGTGGGAAGATAAAACTCTCAGTTTAGCTGGATTAGGACCTCACAAATTACCTTCCACATGGTCAAAATGGTGAAATGTACTAAGGGTGGTGGTTGGCAGTGTTTTTTTTTTTTCATTTCCACCTGTCATTGTTTTAAGAAATATATTTTATAGCATTGATTAATTTCTTTTTTGTGGAGGGCATCTCTGTAGGTTTTCTCAACATGGATTTCTCTATGCAGTCTGACTTTTTAGCTTCCTTTTCCACAGATTCAAGAGGATAGAGAATATTACACCAAACTTTAGCATTTGAAAATATGCATGAGCCTGGCAACTTTATATTTATTTGAACATAAGAGTGGCACCAAGTATTTTTTCTCTATTAGTTTCTACCAAGCTGGGTTGACTGGTACCCTAGCTCTGGCACTTAATTTTAGATAATTTCATGATATTTATTTATTCTCCTATACTTTATTTTTAAATTTCATTTTTCATCTTTTAATTTATTTTATTTCTTTTTTAAGATTTATTTATTCATGCATACAAGAACCAGGGTACAGGCTAGATGTGCAGGAGGGTGCGAGGATTCACCAGAGACAGAGCGGGGAACAGAACAGGCAGATTGACCGAAATACACTGCTGAGGGGAGCAGCGGGTGACACAGGAGAGGTCTGCTGCGCAGTGTCGGTTTCTTGCCAGCTGGCCGGGATTGAATCTGCGCTGCAGAGGCTGCAGACAGCTTTATACCACTGCCCTCAGCTGCCTGTGCCTCCAGGGGAGACTCTTATTTCTTAATTAATTTTTAAAAATGTTTGGCATTAGAATCTCCTCCATTAGGTATTGCAGCGTCGCCTATACTTTAAAATGTCCTTGAAGATATTTCCATCTAGGTAACATAAAAAATTCCATCTTTTTAGGTCCATTGTCTTTAAACAGCTATGTGAAATTTTATCCACAAGCAAAGTGTCCCTGAGAGATGTGGGTGCAGCACCAAATGCCAAAGGACCTGGGAGAAGTCACGCCCCCTCTGTAGGTCCCATAATAAGCAGAAAACCTTGATATAGACTTAGAACCAGAGGGTAGTTAACCTACCCCAGCCTCTTTCATTATGGCTGGATAAATGTGGATAGTGGTGAACTGTTCAGAGAACTACAGATGAGAGTGAATTTATAGAAGTCCAATCTTTCTGAGCAAATATTCCAGCATGGGTTTGGTGACTGCACTGGTCAGTGCCATGACCTTTCCGGTGGGGCTAAGGAGAGTGTTGACTGAGTGCGTGACTCTCCAGTTGTGTGGGATATGGCTGGAGGTGATAAGAGTTTGGGACAGAGGCAGATAAGAATATCAAAGGTCACTGAAGAGAAGTGATTTCTATTGACTGAGCCAAGGGCATCAGCAAGGAATCCACCCTCGAGCCTCTGGAGAACCTCCGCCATGGATCTCTCCAGTGGTTCTGTGGGTGACTCAAGTCCCCGTCCTTTGGGGTCAGCTGCTGCTACATGCGTTGAGTTCAGCGGGGAGAGCTATTATGATAAATGGACACTGTCAGAAAACACTTTTAGAGTCTGTGTGCTAGGGAGAAAGCACAGCCTTGAGCTATAGCACCATCTTCTGGGAAAGGAAAAGATCATCTTCCAAATGTCATCAGGTGGGTTACAAAAAGTAGAGAAGAAATAAAAGTTTAATAATACTATCACAAGAGACACTTAGGTGGTTTCCATAGTTTAGCTGTAGCAACTAATGCTGCTATAAACATGGGAGTGCAAGGATTAATGGAAGAGCTAAAGAACTTTGGGAAAAGCAGTGAAAGCAGAATAGATGAAATGGAAGAACGAATAAGCATTCTCGAAAACACAGAAATAAGAATAATCAAAACAGAAAAGGAAAGAGAAGTACGAATGAAAAAAGAATGAAGAAAGACTTCAGGAACTATCTGACTCCATGAGGAAAGGAAATATAAGCGTTACAGGAATCCCCGAAGAAGAGGAGAGAGACATAGGAACAGAGAAAATATTCAAGGAAATAATGGAATAGAACTTCCCAAACATGAAGAAAGAGCTGAAAATAGACATACAAGAAGCAAGAAGAACACCAAATTTCCATGATGAAAGAAAAAATACAACAAGACGTGTAATAGTAAAGCTCCCAAGAATCCAAGACAAGGAAAAAATAATGAAGCTGACAAGAGGGAGGAAACAAATAACATACAAAGGAAAACCAATCAGGCTGACATCAGACTTCTCCAAAGAAACACTACAGGCAAGGAGAGAGTGGAGGGACATGCTCAACAAACTCCAAGACAACAAATGCCAACTGAGATACTCTATCCAGCAAAGCTTTCCTTCCTCTATGAAGAAAGAATAAGGACCTTCCCAGACAAACAGAAACTCTGTAATTTCATTACAACTAAACCTCCACTCCAAAAAATACTACAAGTCCTAAAGCCAGAACCATCAGAGTGATGAATAAGAACGAAACAAGACAAAAAAGAAGTTAAAAAATAAATTAGAAAAATAAGTAAATAAAACCAGAGAAAAGACAAACAAAATGGCAAATATAGATGCTAACATATCAGTATTAACTCTGAATGTAAATGAACTAAACTCTTCAATAAAAAGACACAGTTGCAGGATGGATGAAGAAACAAAACCCAACCTTTTCTTGTCTCCAGGAAACACATTTAACTACAAAAGATAAAAATAGACTGAAAGCAAAAGGATGGAAAACAATCCTACAAGCAAATGGACCCCAAAAAGAAGGCAGGAACAGCTATACTTACAACAGATAAAACAGATTTCAAACTCAAAAAGGTAAAAAGAAGACCCAGATGGACACTACATTATGATCAAGGGGACAATACTTCAAGAAGAAATAACACTCATTAACATAAACTCATCAAATGAGGGAGCACCAAAATATATCAGACAACTATTATCATCTCTGAAAACAGACATCAGGGAAAACACATATGTAATAGGAGACTTCAACTCACCACTATCAACAGTGGGTAGATCAAAGATTAGTTGACCATAAATCTGTGGGTTTATTTCTGGATTTTCTATTCTATTCCATTGGTCTGTGTGTCTGTTCTTGTGCCAATACCATGCAGTTTTGATGATTATGGCTTTGTAGTATAGTTTGAAGTCTGGGAGTGTGATGCCTCCATTCCCTTCTTTTTTTTTCAGGAGAGCTTTGGCTATTCAGGGTTTTTGGTGATTCCATATGAATCACATCAATAATTGTTCTATTTCTTTGAAGAATGACATTGAAATTTTGATTGGAATAGCATTGAATCTGTCTATTGCTTTTTTTTTTAATTAATAAATTTTATTTTTATATTCCCCATACAATTGCAATCCCCCCATTCTGACCCCAATCCCTCCCCTCCCGCCCCCCACCCCCAAAAAGTGTCTCTGGTTCATAGTTTTTGTTGATTTTGATTTTCACTTTCTTATAGTTATTCATTTTCCTGGTCCCTTATTTAAGTATTCTAGATTCCTGCTATGAGTGAGACCATCCGGTATTTTTCTTTTTCTTTTTGGCTTATTTCACTGAGCATGATCCCTTCCAGCGCCATCCATGTTGCTGCAAATTGCATGTGTTTATCTTTTTTGAATGCTGAGTAATATTCCATGGTATATATGTACCACATCTTCTTGATCCAGTCATCTATTTTTGGGCATTTGGGCTGTTTCCAAAGCTTAGCTATTGTAAATAGTGCTGCTATAAACATAGGGGTGCAGGTGTTCTTTGGAACTGATGTTTCTGTGTCCTTTGGGTAAATACCTAGGAGTGGAATTGCTGGATCATATGGAAGCTCTATGTTTAGTAGGTCCAGAAATCTCCACACAGCTCTCCATAGTGGTTGGACCAGTTTGCACTCCCACCAACAGTGCAGAAGAGTTCCTTTTTCTCCACAACCCCGCCAACATTTGTTGTTGCTAGTTTTTTTAATATGTGCCATTCTCACTGGTGTAAGATGGTATCTCATGGTAGTTTTGATTTGCATTTCCCTGATTACAAGTGATGTTGAACATTTTTTCATATGCCTGTTGGCCATTTGCATTTCCTCTTCAGAGAAGTTTCTTTTTAGCTCCTCTGTCCATTTTTTGACTGGATTATTTTCTTTGTTGTTGTTGAGTCTCATCAGCTCTTTGCAGATTTTTGTGATCAGTCCTTTATCATTAGTGTTGTGTGCAAAAATGTTCTCCCAGTTGGTGGGGTTTCTCTTTGTTTTTGTTATTGTCTCTTTTGCTGTGCAGAAGCTCTTTAATTTGATGTAGTCCCAGCTGTTGATCTTTGCCTTCACTATCACTGCTTTGGGTGATGTGTCTGTAAAGATGTCTTTGATATGCAAATCACATAGTGTTTCGCCTATATTTCCTTCTATGTATTTTATGGTTTCAGGTCTTATGTCTAGTTCTTTAATCCATTTTGAGTTGATTTTTGTATATGGTGTGATGTCTATTGCTTTTGGTAGGATGGCCATTTTAATAATGTTTATTCTTCCAATCCATGAGCAGGGGATGTCTTTCCATTTCTTTGTGTCTTCTTCTATTTCTTTTAACAGTGTTTTATAGTTTTATAAAACAGTGTTTTATAGTTTTCTTTTATAGGTCCTTTACCTCTTTTGTTAGATTTATTCCCAAATATTTGATTTTTTTTTGTTTTGATAATAAAAGGGATTTTTTTTTGATTTCTTCTTCTTCAGATTTATTGTTTGTGTATAGGAAGGCTACTGACTTTTGCATGTTGATTTTGTATCCTGCCACTTTACTGAACTGATTGATGAGTTGAATTAGTTTTTCTGTGGAGTTTTTGGGGTTCTCTATGTATATTATCATATCATCTGCAAATAGTGATAGTTTGACTTCTTCTTTTCCTGTTTGAATTCCTTGTATGTCTTTCTCTTGCCTTATTGCTCTGGCTAGGTCTTCCAGTATTATATTGAAAAGCAGTGGTGAGAGTGGACATCCTAGTCTTGTTTCAGATCTTTTTTTTTAATATTTATTTATTTATGCATACATGAGGTGGGGTAAAGGCCAGAGATGCGGGTGGTGTGTGAGGATTGACCAGACAGAACAGGGAGCAGAACAGGCAGACTGACTGAAATACACTGTGGAGGGGAGCAGTGGGCTAGGCAGGAGAGGTCTGCCTTGCCATGTGGGTTTATCCCCGGCTGGTTGGGGATCAAACTCATTCTGCAGAGGCTGTGGATTGCTTCATAGTGTGGTGCTTAACCCTTGCGCCACCAGGGAGGCCCTTGTTTCAGATCTTAATGGAAATGCTTTCAGCTTTTCACCACTGAGAATGATACTGGCTGTTGGTTTGTCATATATGGCCTTTATGATATTGAGGTATGTTCCTTGTAGCCCAAGAATTTCAAGGGCTTTGACAGCAAAGAAAGTTTGTTCAATAAATGGTGATGGGAAAGCTGGGTCACTACATGCATAAGAATGAAGCTTGACTACTATCTCACACCATTCACAAAAACCAACTCAAAATGGATTAAAGAACTAGACATAAGACCTGAAACCATAAAACACATAGAAGGAAATATAGGCGAAACACTACGTGATATGCACATCAAAGACATCTTTACAGACACATCACCCAAAGCCGTGATAGTGAAGGCAAAGATAAACAGCTGGGACTACATCAATTAAAGATAAACAGCTGGGACTACATCAAATTTTGCTTCTGCACAGCAAAAGAGATAATAACCAAAACAAAGAGAAACCCCACCAACTGGGAGAAAATTTTGCACACAACACTAATGATAAAGGATTGATCACAAAAATCTACAAAGAGCTGATGAGACTCAACAAAAACAAAGAAAATAATCCAGTCAAAACATGGGCAGAAGAGCTAAAAAGAAACTTCTCTGAAGAGGAAATGCAAATGGCCAACAGGCATATGAAAAAATGTTCAACATCATTTGTAATCAGGGAAATGCAAATCAAAACTACAGTGAGATACCATCTTACACCAGTGAGAATGGCATATATTAAAAAAAAACTAGCAACAGCAAATATTGGCGAGGTTGTGGAAAAAAAGGAACTTTCCTGCACTGTTGGTGGGAGTGCAAACTGGTCCAACCACTATGGAGAGCTGTGTGGAGATTTCTTGACCTGCTAAACATAGAGCTTCCATATGATCCAGCAATTCCACTCCTAGGTATATACCCAAAGGACACAGAAACATCAATTCCAAAGAACACCTGCACCCCTATGTTTATAGCAGCACTATTTACAATAGCTAAGCTTTGGAAACAGCCCAAATGCCCAAAAATAGATGACTGGATCACGAAGATGTGGTACATATACACCATGGAATATTACTCAGCATTCAAAAAAGATAAACACATGCAATTTGCAGGAACATGGATGGAGCTAGAAGGGATCATGCCCAGCGAAATAAACCAGAGAGAAAAAGAAAAATACTGCATGGTCTCCCTCATAGCAGGAATTTAGAAAGCTTAAATAAGAGACCAGGAAAATGAATAACTATAAGAAAGAAAAAAAAAATAAAAATCAACAACTAAGAACCAGAGACACTCTATGGGGGAAAGGGGGCAGGGAGTGGAGGGATTGGGGTCAAAATAATGGGGTTGCAATTGTATGTGGAATATCAAAATAAAATTAAAAAATAAATAAATTTTAAAAAATGGAAAAAAAAAACAGTGGATAGATCAATGAGACAAAAAATAAGTATGGACATTAAAGCTCTGAAAAAGGATCTAGACCTCATGGGCTTAACAGACATCTATAGAACACTAAACCCCCAAAATTCTGACTACACATTTTTCTCAAGTGCACACAGATCATTCTCCAGGATCGATCACATACTGGGACACAAGATAAACATCAACAGATATACCAAGATTGAAATAATACCAACCATCTTCTCTGACCATGAAGGCATCAAACTAGAAATAAACCATAAAAAGAAGGCATGGAACTCTCCTGCCTCATGGAGATTGAAACCCACACTACTGGAAGACCACTGGACTAATGAGGAGATCAAAGAAGAAATTAAAAATACTTTGTGTTGAATGTCAAGGAGGACACTAATTTCCTAAATGTATGGGATGCAGCAAAAGGAGTAATAAGAGGAAAATATATAGCAATACAGGCTTGCATCAAGAAACAAGAAAGAACTCAAAGAAACAAACTAATCTCACATCTCAAAGAACTAGAAAAAGAATAACAAAAACCCCTAAAATCAGTAGAAAAAAGGAAATAATAAAAATCAAAGCAGAAATAAATGAAACAGAAACTTAAAAACCAAAAGATCAATAAAACGAAAAGTTGGTTCTTTGAAAAAATAAATAAAATAGACAAACCTTTAGCCAGGCTCACAAAGGAAAAACAGGAGAAAGCACAAATAAATAGGATCACAAATGAAAGAGGAGAAATCACAACAGACACAGCAGAAATCAAAAAAATTAATCAGAAACTACTGTGAACAGTTATATGCAAACAAGCTCAATAATCTAGAAGAGATGGACAAATTCCTACAACTTTGCAATCATCCGAAGCTAGATAAAGAAGAAATAGAACACCTAAAGCGACTTATTACAAGCAGTGAAATTGAAATGGTAATCAAAGCTCTCACCAAAAACAAAAGCCTGGGACCAGAGGAATTTACAAATGAATTCTACCAAACATTCAGAAATGAATTAGTGCCTATCCTTTATAATCTCTTTCAAAAAATCAAGAAGGAAGGGATAATACCAAACACATTCTATGAATACACTAATACCAAAACTGAACAAAGACAACACAAGAAAAGAAAACTACAGGACAATATCTCTAATGAACATTGATGCAGAAATCCTCAATAAAACTTTAACTATCAGAACCCAACAATGTATCCGTAACATAATTCACCCCAACCAAGTAGGATTTATTCTAGGCACACAAGGATGGTTCAACATCTGAAAATCAATCAATGTAATTCAAAACATCAACAAAATAAAATAAAAACCATATGATAATATCAATAGATGCTGTGAAAGCTTTTGACAAAGTACAACACCCATTTATGAAAAAGGCCCTTGAAATTCTTGGGATCAAGGAACATACCTTAACATTATAAAGGCCATACATGACAAGCCCATAGCCAATATCATTCTCAAAGGTGAAAAGTTGAAAGCATTTCCATTATGTCTGGAATAAGACAAGGATGTCCACTCTCACCACTGCTTTTCAACATAATACTGGAAGTCCTAGCCAGAGCAATAAGACAAGAGAAAGACATATAAGGAATTGAAATAGGGAAGGAAGAAGTCAAACTACCACTATTCGCAGATGATATGATAATATATATAGAGAACCCCAAAAACTCTGCAGAAAACTAATCAAACTAATCAGTTTTGTAAAGTAGCAGGATACAAAATCAACACACAGAAATCAATAGCCTTCATATACACAAACAATAAATCTGAAGAAGAAATCAAGAAAACCATCCCTTTTATTATTGAAACAAAAAAAAATCAAATACTTGGGAATAAACCTAACAAAAGAGGTAATGGGCCTATACAATGAAAACTATAAAATAATATTAAAAGAAATAGAAGAAGACACAAAGAAATGGAAAGACATCCCCTGCTCATGGATTGGAAGAATCAACATTATCAAAATGTCCATCCTACCAAAAACAATTTACAGACTCAATGCTATTCCAATAAAAATTTCAATGACATTCTGCAAAGAAATGGAACAAATATTGATGAAATTCACATGGAGACACCAAAAGCCCCGATGAGCAAATGCACTCTTGAAAAAAAAAAGTAGGGAATGGAGGCATCACAACTCAAGATTTCAGACTGTAATACAAAGCCATAATTATCAAAACTGCATGGTATTGGAACAAAAACAGACACACAGACCAATGGAACTGAATAGAAAATCCAGAAATAAGCCCACAGATTTACAGTCAAATAATCTTTGACAAAGAAGCAAAGAATATGCAATGGAACAAAGAGAGTTTGTTCAATAAATGGTGCTGGGAAAACTGGGTCGCTAATGCAAAAGAATGAAGCTTGACTACTACCTCACACCATGCAAAAAAACCAACTCAAAATGGTTAAAAGAACTAGATATAAGACCAGAACCATAAAATATATAGAGGAAAATATAGGCAAAACACTAAATGATATACACCTCAGTAACATCTTTAAAGACTCACCACTCAAAGCAGTAATAGTGAAGGCAGAGATAAATACCTGGGACTACATCAAATTAAATAGCTTCTGTACAACAAATGTTGGCGAGGTTGTGGAGAAAAAGGAACTCTCCTGCACTGTTGGTGGGAGTGCAAACTGGTCCAACCACTATGGAGAGCTGTGTGGAGATTTCTGGACCTACTAAACATAGAGCTTCCATATGATCCAGCAATTCCACTCCTAGGTATTTACCTAAAGGACACAGAAACATCAATTCCAAAGAGCACCTGCACCCCTATGTTTATAGCAGCACTGTTTACAATAGCTAAGCTTTGGAAACAACCCAAATGCCCAAAAATAGATGACTGGATCAAGAAGATGTGGTACATATACACCATGGAATATTACTCAGCATTCAAAAAAGATAAACACATGCAATTTGCAGGAACATGGTTGGAGCTGGAAGGGATCATGCTCAGCTTAATAAGCCAGAAAGAAAAAGAAAAATACCAGATGGTCTCACTCATAGCAGGAATCTAGAAAACTTAAATAAGGGACCAGGAAAAAGAATAACTAAAAGAAAGATAATATCAAACCAGAGACACTCTATAGGGGGTGGGGGTGCTGGGAAAGAAGAGACTGGATTCAAAAAAGGGGCTTGCAATTGTATGGGGAATATAAAAATAAAATTAAAAAAAGAAGAAAAAAGACAAAAAACAGAAAAAAAAATAGCTTCTGTACAGCAAAAGAAACAGTAACAAAAACAGAGACCCCACCAACTGGGAGAAAATTTTTCCACACAACACTAATCATAAAGGACTGATCACAAAAATCTACAAAGAGCTGATGAGACTCAAAAAATCAAAGAAAATTATCCAGTCAAAAAATGGGCAGAAAAGCTAAAAAGGAACTTCTCCAAAGAGGAAATGCCAATGGCCAACAGGCACATGAAAAAAATGTTCAGCATCACTTGTAATCAGGGAAATGCAAATCAAAACTACAATGAGATACCATCTTACACCAGTGAGAATGACACATATTAAAAAAAAACTTGCAACAACAAATGTTGGTGAGGATGTGGAGAAAAAGGAACTCTCCTGCACTGCAGGTAGGAATGCAAACTGAACCAGCCACTATGAAAAGTTGTGTGGAGATTCCTCAACCTGCTAAAGATGGAGCTTCCATATGATCCAGCAATTCCACTCCTAGATATTTACCCAGAGGACACAGAAACAGTAATTCAAAAGGGCACCTGCACCCCTACGTTTATAGCAGCACTGTTTACAATGGCTAAGTTTGGAAACAACCCAAATGCCCAAAAATAGATGACTGGATCAAGAAGATGTGGTACATATACACAATGGAATATTACTCAGCAATCAAAAAGATAAACTCATGCAATTTGCAGCAACATGGATGGAGCTGGAAGGGCTCATGCTCAGCGAAACAAGCCAGAAAGAAAAAGAAAAATATGGGATGGTCTCACTCATAGCAGGAATTTAGAAAACCTAAATAAAGGACCAGAAAAAAGACTAATTGTAATAAAGTAAAAATCAAAATCAACAAGCAACTATAAATCAGAGACACACTGCAGGGTGATGGGAGAGGGAGTATGATCAAAACAAGAGGGGTGGGAATTGTATGGGGACTATAATCAAGATGAAAATGCATACATTGTGCAAAAATTAAAAACGATGCAAAAAATACAAAATAAAATAAAAATGGCTAAACAAACAAACATACAAAAAGAAACTAAGAACATTGAAATGCCTGAGTCCAGAATAAGTCCAGATATTTGGCTACAAAGAATTATTATCATTTTAATGAGTAGCATTAATAATAAAGACTTTTAAAGTAGTTTTCAATCTATTGCTTCAATCTATTGTTTCAATCTTGGGAAACAAGCTGAAGCATCAGTACAGGTTAGATGTTTCTCATGTTACTGGAGTTATTTCAGTGTATTTAAGCTTAACTAAAGTTGACAACAAATTTTAATTAAAAATTAATCATTCACATCTAAAACTCCCTTATGTTCATGGAAAAAGTCATATAAGAAACAACAAGAAAAGCTCCCTATGTTTCTAAGCAGAGTGACAGCAGGCAATATGAATCCAGAAGTTAAAGAGTTCACAGCCTAAGTCTTGGGCTTGGCAAACAACTTAAGTTACAAATTGATTCTCTCCTATTAAAATGTAAGCCTTTAAAAAAGAATGTACCTGCATGTATATGTGTGTGTCTTCTTATACATATAATATAATATATATATAAAAGTAATCAAACAATCTTTAAAGCAGCTTTAGTGTTTCCTTTACATCTGTCTTTGAAATGACCATAGGATTAGCTCATGGAAAGGATAAGCCAGCTTCCGGTCTAAGGCTACCACGGTGATATGTATCTAAGTCTCAAAAGGTACTAATGATGTAAACCATAAGGAGAGAGGAAGATATGAGGGCTTTTCCTGGCAGCTGGTAGCTAGATCTCAAGGGAGTCTTAGAATAGGACACAATGGCAGCCTTTCCTGTCTTTTTCTTTCTGCTCTGGTTCTGTGAAGGAGGATATTCCTGCTCTTGACTTTATAACCTGGACGAGTTCATGAAAGCTTGATCTACATTGGTCTGTATCTTTGCCTCCATGTGTATTACCTTCAGGTGTGCTAAATGTTGTCCTTCCCGTGTCCCTGTCTGTGATGATCCAGATCCGCTTCATTACCAGTTACAGTCACTGGAAATGCATCATGATCCTTTACTCTGAGGATCCGTCTTTGAAATGCACAGATTTCTTCAAAACTCCCTCTATCTATAACTGAAAAGACCAACAGAACTCAGCCTATTCTTGTCTGCAATTCAGTCATAACTGGAAGCTGTCTTGTCCTGCGGTATACAGATTATCTAGCTGGGCTCTGCTCTGTCACTCATCATATACAGTTTTGTGCAGGATTCTCATGGTTGGATCATGATCTGTCACAAAATAGACATGAATGAACTGGATGGTGCACAACCACTTGTCCACACTGCCTCCACTGAGCAGCCGAAGCCGGTACTTATCAGAACTTCCCTGACAATTGGTTGTGGCCGTGGAGACGCTGTCAAGCCCAGCCTGGTCACTCTGTGCTGCTGCCTGCCCAGGCAGGACTCTGGGGCCGTGTTTGACCCCAGCACAGGGTATTGGGGCTGGCTGGTCCCATCCCACAAGCAGGAAAGTAAGCTAAAGGCGCCAGGGTCACCAGTGGCAGGGATCATGGACCTCTACAGGTCTCTGCAGTGCCTGCTGAATGCAGCCTCTGGCACTGCCATCTACCATGGAATCCTCAATCAATTGAAATAAAATTTAAAAATTAGAATTTTATCAAGAGATAGATGTCCTTATAATTGTGGTAGAAAAGCAATGATTAGAAACAACAAATTCACAATTTGCCACTAAGCGATACACACAGAAGGAACTACTAAAGTGTGTTTTTCAAAAGGAAAATGTCACCAATGGAATTCAGAGGTGCAGGAAGAAATGATGAGTGAGAAAAGGGAAAATATATAGAAAATTACATAAATCAGAGGATTTGAAATATTTGATATTGTTGCATGCAATTTGGAATGTGTAGAGAAGCAATATATGGGAGGGAGGTCAGAGATCTTGACTTTGATATCTTTTGTCAAGTTGCAATTTCACATGCAATACATGTTGCAATTTTTAGTATAGTTTCCAAAAAGAAAAGAATGTATAACTGTCACACGAACAGAGGAAAAATGAAATGAAATAGTAAAAACACTTTGTTTCATAATTTATCAAAATTTCTGTAGTATAGTCAAACTATACTAGAAATTAACAGCATTGAATGTACTTACTGAAAAAGAATAAAGATCTGAAATCAATATCCTGAAGCTTCCACCGCAGGGAATGAAAATTAATTTAAAACAATTCGAAAAAGAAATAATGAGGGCTTCCCCGGTGGTGCAATGGGTTGAGTGCAGCACTGTGAAGCTGTTCGCAGCCTCTACAGTGCAGGTTTGATACCTGGCAAGCCAGGGAGATTCCCACATGGCAGAGTAGACCTCTCCTGTTGCACCTGCTGCTTCCCTCAGCAGTGCTTTCCGTCTGTCTGCCTGTTCTGTTCCCTGCTCGGTTTCTGGTGAATCCTCTCACCCTCCAGCACCTGAGACCTGTACCCCAGCTAATGTATAAATGAGAAATAATTCCTTAAAAAAATGAAAATTAAATCAGAAATCAATGAAATTGAAAGAGGAAAATGATAAAGAAAAGTAATGAAAACAAAATCTGGTTCTCTGAAAAGATCTACATTGGTGATAAGCAAACTAGGAAAAATCACACAAATTATTGTACTAACATAAAAGAATAGTGTTAAAGCCACTGATCCTAGAGACATTAAGATTAAAAAAAAAATGGCACTAGGAAGAACTCTATGTTATGAAATGATCCAATTCCTTAGAATCTACCAAACTTGACAGGAAAAGAAAACTAACTTGAATAGGCCTGTGCCTACTTAGAATTTTGAAAAAATGATAAACAACTTTCAAAACAGAAAGCATCAGCCCAGATGAGTTCACTAGTGATCTCCACCAAACCTTTACAGTAGAAATAGCACCAATTTTCTACAATCTCTTTCAAGAAGAGAAGTGGAGGGACTATGTACTAAATAAATGGCTCTATGAAGCCAACATTACCCCAGCACCAAAGCCAGAAAAAGACACTGCAGGAAAGGAAACATAAACCTTTAATTTTCATGAGCAAAGTATTTGCAAGTTGAACCCAACAGTGTATAGATGAGTTATACCCCAGGACTAGTGAGATTTGTATCAGGTAAACAAGCTGATACCACTTTTGAAAATCAATTAATGTAATACGTCACAACATCAAGTTAAGGAAGAAAAATCACATGGTCGTATCAATAGTTGAAGAAAAACATCTGACAAAATCCAGTACCCATTCATGATGAAAATATTCAGCAAACTAAAACTTGAGGGGAGCCTTCTAATTTTGATAAGGTTTCACAAAACCCTCCAACGAACATTATAATCAATGGTGAGAAATTGAGAACTTTATCCCTAAATCTAGACTGTCCCTTCCATCATTCTATCAGCATCCAACTAGTTTAGCTAACAGATTCCAAGACTAGAAAAGGAAATAAAAAATACACAGATTGGGAAAGATGAAATCAAACTGTCTTTGTTTGCATATAACATGCTTGTCTATGTAGAAAACTCAAAGTATTATTTCATGCATAATAACATAGCAAGATTGAAGATCAAAGGTTAATAGTCATAAACATTGTTTTCCTACATACCAGCACTAAATAAATGCAAATTTGAGATTAACAACACAGTATTATTTATACACACAAAATATGTAATTAAAAACTAAACAAAATGTGTATGAGATCTATTTAAGATTAACTATATATACTAAGGAAAGCTACAAAACTGATGGAAGAAATCAGAGTTTTACATAAATGAAGGGAAATTTCTTGTTGAGTAGATTAGTCAGTTCTTCCCAACTTGATCTAGAGTCAATGAAATCTCAGTCAAATCCCCAGCAAGTTATTTTCTGGATAATGTGCCTCCCTGGTAGCACAGCGGGTTGAGCACAGCACTGTGAATCTGTCTGCACAGCCTCTGCAGCACGGATTCGATTCCCGGCCATCCAGGGATATACCCACATGGCATGGCAGACCTCTCCTGTCTGGTCCACTCCTCCCCTCAGCAGTGTTTTTGGCCCATCTGCCCGTTCTGCTCCCCGCTCGGTCTCTGGTGAATTCTCTCACCCTCTCTGGCCTCTAGCCGGTACCCCAATGCTTGTATAAATAAATAAATCTTTTTTAAGAAAAGGTATTTTCTGGATATCAACAATTTGATCCCAAAATTTATATGGAAAAGCAAAATGCCTAGAATAGCCAACAAAATACTAAAGGTGAAAGACAATGCTACTACAGATACCTCAAGGCTTACTTTAAAGTCATAAAGAATGAAGACAGCATGGTAATGATGAAAGAATACATGAGCGGATTTGACATATAGTATAGAGGATCCCAAACTAGACCCACACAGGTACAGTCAACTGATGTCGAGAAAGAGTAAAGACAAGCCAGTGGGGAAAAGGAGTTTTTTAAACAAATGGTGTGAGGATAACTTGCACATGAAGAAAAAAGAACCTAGACGGACATTCCCTGTGAGCAAACTGGCAGTGGTCCTCTACCCTGCCTTATATCTCCTTTTTAATTAATATATAATTAAAACTATTGTAAATAATAAGGAAAACCTGTCTATATGCAAGAAAACTAAGGTATATGTTTCCAGAAAGAGAAGCAATACGGAGCACATTATGTTAAAGCACATTATGTTAAAGAAGGTGGTTTTGTCCTTACGTAAGGAAAAATATGGAAAAAATCTGAACATGAAAAAAAATGGAAGAAGGTTTATGGAAAAGGAATTATATTTTTTTCCAAACTGGATAAGATTAAATAAGTTTGTTATAAGGGTTTCAAAAATAAGTTTTAATATCAATAGTATACTTGTGTCAAATTAAACTTTAATTTCTTTCAGCTGTTAAAGGGCAGGGTTTTCTTGGGCTATGGTCTGCTCTTTTTTTTTTTAAAAAGTTCTATTTAATTGCAGGTGTCTCTGGTTCATAGTTTTTTGTTGATTTTGATTTTCACTTTCTTATAGTTATTCATTGGAATATAACAATAAAATTTATTATCTAATAAAAAAAAAAAAGTACTACTGATTTCCTGGAAGTCATACCCCTTGAAAGTAAATGTATATTTATATATATAAATTATATGTAAATATATATAATTCATATAAATATAAATTTATATAATAAATATGTAATCTATAAAAACAAACAAAAAAAAAAGTTCTATTTATACAAGAACCAGGGTACAGGCCAGATTCGCCGGAGGGTGAGAAGATTCACCAGAGACAGATGGGGAACAGAACAGGCAGACTGACGAAATACACTGCTGAGGGGAGCAGCAGGTGAGACAGGAGAGGTCTGCTGCGCCATGTGGGACCCTCGCCAGCCAGCCGGGATCAAACCGGCGCTGCAGAGGCTGTGGAAGCTTCACAGAGCTGTGCTCAACTGCCTCCGCCACCAGGAGAGGCCCATTCTCTTGATAACATATTGTGAAAGGTGTTTCCTTAGTCTTTTAGGTAATCAGCCTAAAAGGGAAAGATTTTGTGTTTGATCAAAATAATGCACTATGCTATTTTTATCATCAGGTCTTTGCTTATTTGGGTAGACCTAGTGTTCTTAATATCAGAAGAGCTAATTTTTATTTATTACTATGTATGCTTCCATATTTGGCTTTAGACTTACTTGTCACTTTGGATGCTACTCTTTCAAACGGATTTAATGATTCTCATAGATCAAGTGTCTTAAAACTGTTTGATGTATTGATAACCTTCCTCCAAACCAAATTCTAAATGAAGTCTTTTGACATTGAACTCATCTTGAGGCATACCAAATGGTTCTTCTATCTAGATGATTTGCTTTCTACCTTTATAAAAGAGATATTAAGCCAAATAAACTCATTTGGTTGCTGAATTGCATGAGAAATACTGTGAAATACCAAGATGTTAAACATTCTTCATTTAAATTTGTATGGATAGGAATCAATCCAAGTGCCATCAGAGGCTGTTTCTTGCTTTGCTCCCCAGAGGCCATCTAAGAAGTACACAGATGGACAATATCCCAGGGGTCCCGTGACTTGGGGCAAACCTGAAGCACCTCTGGGACATCAGAGACCAGCACAGTCTACACTAGAAGGGTCATAGAAGAATTTTATGTAGCACTGAACAAGAGATGGGTAGAGAGAAATGTCTGGACACTATCTTGGGCGGGAGACCGCTGTTCTAATTGTGCCACGCTGCTCAGCCAAGGTCCTTGCAAGGGGATAATTAAAAGGTGTGGGGGTCCACACCCTTGACTAAGGGGGTACAAGTAGGGAGGAGCAGGAAGGTCCTGAATGGTAAGAAGAAGGACATCCTTGGGAGGTGCTGTCCCTCCTGCAATAACCCTTGGGACTGGTACTGGCCTCATGACAGCCACTGACACATCTCGGGTGGGAACCCCAGAGAGCAGGGATATCACAGACATGAGCTAGCACTGTACACCCACAGCACATGTGCTGCAGCTACCAGGAGACATCTTGCCCCAGGACTTATCTCCTGTGGCACTTCCGTACCTCCTGATTAGGAGTAAATATAAAGGAGAATCTGATCAGAAATCTCTCCTCATTCTTGAAGGTATTGCCAATACCATTGTTGTGTCAGTAACTGATCTTCAGTTTCACCTAAGTCTAAGACAAGATAACACTGGATTCTGACAAAAGTTGTTCTTGAAAACAGGATAGTCCTTGATTATCTTTTAGCAGAGCAAGGAGTCTGAGCTGTAGCCAACTTCACCTGGTGCACCTGGATTAACACTTTGAATAAGCCACTTTAAAGGGTGAATTCTTCAATGGGGATCTTTTTTGACTTACTTGATTTTAATTGGTTCGAGTCTTGGGGACCATGACTCAAGCGCACTTCAAAATCGGG
Organism: Talpa occidentalis; assembly: GCF_014898055.3. Classification (NCBI taxonomy): domain Eukaryota; kingdom Metazoa; phylum Chordata; class Mammalia; order Eulipotyphla; family Talpidae; genus Talpa; species Talpa occidentalis. Next base: position 34,823,347 of record NW_023603184.1, read on the forward strand.
ATTTATCCTGCCTATTATAGTCATAATAGTCCCCTTGGTGTGTTGTATTCTGCCAAGACCTCTAATGGATGCTACCGTTCTTGAACCAGCATGCAAGTGGTCTCTCTAGGACAGGAACATGAGAAAAGAAGGGAAGAGAATGACCAGCTTAAAGATATGAACATGAAGCTATGACCTGTGGCTATCAGAGAAGTTAAAAAAAATGTTATAACTTAAGGATACTACACAGTCTTGACACAAGGCTGCAAGGATTATGCCGTGGCAGCTCAGAGTGGCTCTAGTGCCTTCAATTTTGATCACATCTCTCAATTCAACTTCAAGTCTGACCAAAGTTACAACCTCCCTTAGGAATGTTGTCTTAAGTACACATGTGATATGTTTAGAAATTTCTCGTCATCTCCAATGAGGGAATTCTTTCCATCTGCTGAAGGAAGAAGGGGTAACCTGCCCCATAGAGCCCTTACCTGCTCCATAGGTTACCTGAATCGGAAGAATCCTTTTTTTCATTTATGATTCTTTGTGTTGCCTTGAGAATCTTTCTCATTCAGTAGCTCCTGGGAGCTCACTCCAACATTCTAGAGGGACACTATTTATGAATAGTTTAATTAAGCCAGTCAGATCTTTAAGTTATTGTTTGTATTTTTGTTCCTATTATTTAGTACTTCACTTTCTTTCCTTAGAAGTCCCATTCTGTCATCTTTTTCCAACCTCAGTTTTCTTTTTTTAAAATTTTTTTGTTTATATCATTGTTCATTTTTAAACAATATTCTTTTTTTTTAAAGATTTATTTATTTATTTATTATTTATTTATACATGCACTGGGTACAGTCAGAAGCGGGGGAGGGTGAGAGAATTCACCAGAGCCAGAGCGGGGAGCAGAGCCAGCAGAAGGACTGAAGTACACTGCTGAGGGGAGCAGCGGGCGGCAGGAGAGGTCTGCGCGCCATGTGGGACCCTCGCCGGAGGCCGGGGAGCAGCCAGGGATCGAACCGGTGCTGCAGAGGCTGTGGGCAGCTTCGCAACCCAGCGCTGAGCCGCTGCTCCACTGGGGAGGCCCTATTTGTGCAATCTTCCATTAATCTTCCAGGTCAAGTTAGTACCTGTCTTCTCTGTGCTTACAGTAACACCTGTCATCTACATGATCCATTATAACAGTGTTCAAGTTTTCCTGAGCCATTTACTCCTAGACTTAATTAAGACTCACTTCCCTTTTTCACTTCTAATTGGACCAGATACAGATCTTAAATTTCCATTCTTTGCTTCAGTGAAGATTAGCTGGACTCTTTGTCCACCTTAATAAATGAAGCAAAATTCTTATAACTGGAATAAACATGAATCAATCTTCTCTCCTATTTCCAGAGCCTTAAGCATTGACTTACCCCTCTTTACCAAGGAAATAACCCTTCGGAGTTTCCTCCTAAGAAGTAGCAACATTGGCACAAGGATTAAGCACAGCTCTGTGATGCTATCCGCAGCCACTGCAGCACAAGTTCAATCCTCTCCCAGCCAGGGAGCTACCCACATGGTGCAGCAGACCTCTCCTGTCTCACCCCCCACTCCCCTCAGCAGTGTATTTCAGTCAGTCTGCCTGTCCTGTTCCCCACTCTGTCTCCGGTGAATCCTCTCACCCCCAAACCCCGTACCTCTGGCCTGTACTCCAGTACTTGTATGCATAAATAAATCTTAAAAAAAAAAAAAACAAAGAAGCAGCAACCTTCCCTAATTATCACACTCTTACCATTACCTGCTTTTTTAACTTTGTTGGCCCTTCCCCATAGAAAAAATTCCTCTCTATGTGGACTTTGAGAGGCTTGAAGCTGTGTGATTGGGTTGCTTTCTCTTTGCATTGATCTATTTAGCCATTTGCAAAAATCCTTTCAAAGAAATTCTCTGTTCACCTGAATCCGTATTTACCTTTATTTGACAATAGAAATGACCAAATTGTCTGCTTTGATACTGCTCTTCTTTCTCCTTCACCCCCAGATTAGGAGCTGTTTTGTGGAACAATGACAAAGTTGATTCATGCTTGTCAGCATTTCCTGTTCTGCCTTTGCCTCTGTTGTTCCCTATGGCTGTTTCCATCAGTTTTTTTACTATTTTAGTCTCAGTCTGTTGTAGCTCTCTGTCTACCCAATTTTCCTCCTTCTTCACCTACCTGTCTCCAGAGGCCAATCTCCTGACTTCAGTTTGTTCCAGAGAGACTTGCATGTAGGTCTCTCCTAGGTCTGGCAGCTGCTGCTTCACCACTGCAGCCCAGGCTTTGGCTCCCTCTGTGGTAGAGGAGCCCTTATTTATCTTCTAAGTGGGAAATGAAAAGTAGTTTCACTTTTGTTTTTGCTGCTTTTTAAAAAATTTTTAAAAATTTTTTTCCCCCCAAAGTCAAAGGCGCCGGAGGGTGAGAGAATTTACCAGAGACAGAGCGGGGAGCAGAACAGGCAGAAGGACCAAAGACACTGCTGAATAGAGCAGCGGGAGAGGCAGGAGGGGTCTGCCACACTCTGTGGGTTTCTCCCTGGCTGGCCGGGAATTGAACCCGCACTGCAGAGGTTGCGGACAGCTTCACAGCGCTGCGTTCAGCCCGCTGAGCCACTAGGGAGGTCCTATTGTTTTTTTTTTTTTTAAGATTTATTTATTTATGCATACAAGAACTGGGGTACTGACCAGAGGTGCAGGGGGTGAGAGGATTCACTAGAGACAGAACAGGCGGATCTACTGTATACACTGCTGAGGGGAGCCATGACAGGAGAGATCTGCTGGGCGATGTGGGTTCTCTCTGGCCAGCTGAGGATTGCACTACTGCCTCAGGGGCTGGTGATAGCTTGATAGTGCTGTCTTTAACCCCTGCATCACCAGGGAGGCCCTTTGTTGCTTTTTAAGAAAAATATTTTTAGTTGCGTTAATGGTTCACACTGCTGTACTGGTTTCAGAAGGAACAGATTAGCACCTATTGGGCTGTGTTATCACACCATCCTCGTATGCAGATTTCACTCAGGGAAGTAGGCATCACTCAGAGAGGAGGAGGGAAGCTCTTTATGCTGGCCTGGCGGGCTTTACACTGGTGGGCCCAGAGATCTCTCCAAAGCCTGAGCCTCAAGCAATTAGATCACAGAGTATTTATGGACTAAAGCAGCAGTACTGCCAGCTGGGATGCAGGAATCAGGGTGCGCGTGGCGTTGAGGGCACTTACAGCTGTTCCCTGAAACTGTCAGTCCACAGGCCATGTCCCAACTTCAGCTACTCAACAGGTCAGCCTGACATTTTCCACTTGACTCCCACCCACCATAGTCTTCTGAGAAAATCCATTTGTTTTGTTCTTAAATAAAATTCATCAGATCAAAAGGAGTCTGTTTTTTTCTCTAATTCATTTCTGTTTTGATTCTTGGGTTTTATAATCGCTAAAAATGTAACTGGTGGCCAAAGCCAAAAATACTGTTGTGAGGGTTGCTGGTGAGGATAGATAGCCCCAGGAGTAATGCTAGAAGTATCAGGGAGAGAAAAAAAAAGTATGGCATTTTCAAAAAGAAAAAGAAAAATACCGGATGGTCTCACTCATAGCAGGAATCTAGAAAACTTAAATAAGGGATCAGGAAAATGAATAACTATAAGAAAGTGAAAATCAAAATCAACAAAAAACTATGAACCAGAGACACTTTTTGGAGGGTGGGGGGTGGGAGGGGAGGGATTGGGGTCAGAATGGGGGGGTTGCAATTGTATGGGGAATATAAAAATAAAATTTGTTATTTAAAAAAAATAAATAAAAACAACTATTAAAAAATTAAAAAAAAAAAAGTATGGCATTTTTTGGTGGAACAATAGATAAGTAACATAAGGGACTACAGAAGGTGCTTCAGATTCATTCAGTCTTTGGGGTTTGTTTTCTGCTCTTTGGTGTTTGGGGTTGGCAAATTTTGGCCTCCACCATGCCAATCTTCTGGAAGGCTCTTGAGGGCCTCTGAAGATGGAGACCTCCAGCAGCCAACCTCAGAGAGGAAAAGTTTGTAGGCTTTGTAATTAGCCAAGCCACCAAAACTGTTCCCGGTTTTGCTGCTGTCACAGCCTGGCAGAGAAAGCGAAGGTCCAGAGCCAGGGACCTCGCTGAGCTTCGTGAGTGTGGCTGTTAGTCAGTCGTTCAGCCACTGCAGCTGCTGTTTTGAGTGTCACTTGTCTGGTGCTGCGCTGGGGCATCCCCGCATCTTCCGTTGTGTCTTCTGTTGTCTTCATGAGTTGAAACCTGGCCTAGTGTCTGGCTGCCCTGTGCTCCAAGTTGGCAGAGGCAGGAAGACACCATCTTGGACATGTGGCCTATTGTTCAGGAGAGGATCTCCGTGTTCTCAGTGGCAGGAAGATGCCATTTTAGCTGCTTTTGTTTAGGACTTGAAGACACTGGACACTGCTGTGGGTGAGGTAATGCTATTTTTGGCCTTAGTAACTCTTTGTTTTTCCCTGGTTTGTTAAATAAACCATTGTTTTTGTTCTCTGAGCCTGAATAGTCTTGCAGTTGTGCGCATGGGTGAAGAACTCAGACAGAGACCGGTACACTATTTGGGCAGTGTCCTTGGCCAGTTTTAGTGCCCCTTGCTGCCTTGTATCAAAAACAAAAGACTAATGTTGATGTGTGTGTCTGTGTGTGTACCATGGTGGGGTGGGATGAGCACAGGATAATGAACACAGCAGAAAACCAAAAAATAATGAAACATCATGTAAACAAAAGAAAGCAACAATTAAGAGGGTGCTCCCTACTTTCCCTCACCCAGATCTCAACTAAGGGGTACAGGCCTAGTCCAGTAAAGAGGCTGTAGTACCTGAAGACGGCCATCTCAGAAAAAAAAAAAATCAGTAACTTCAAAGAAAAGCAGACTTTCAAGATTTATAGCTTTCTAGTTACCAGGAGATAAGGCTCTCCATAGATGGAAATAAATTTTGCAACTCTGTTTTTTTTTACATCTTTGTTTTCCTCTATGCATAGAAAAACATCAGATAAATATATTAGTTGCACCCTTACCCAATTTTTCTTTGACTCTACAGAAATCTTTGAAAAAGTATGTAAAACTCACTGAAAAACAGAATCCAGGCAGCTTTCCACAGAGCTGTCTGGAGGCTTTTCCCAGATTCCAATCCTTACTCTTGGTTATTTAATAAACTCATGAAATTTTGCTGGCCTCAATTCATTTTTAGTCAATACAGAATAGGGAAAAAAAATTGGGAGTGGAGAGCTGGCACATTAGGGCGTTTTACTCAGGAAAAGTGCTTCAGCTTTTCTAGTTCTCAGCTCACCCAAGGGCCAGCAGAGAAGCTGCTCCCAGTGTAATGACAGCTTGTGTGTTTTCATTTCCCATTAAGTCCCTTTTGTGTCATCATCATTGTTTTTTTCTACAGTGGTTGTGAAGCCAGTGCCTGTTAGCATGATTCCAGCTGCTGTTGCTGCTACTTTTCACCCCAGTAACATTAAACAGTCACAAGTTCTTGTCCCATGAAGCAGTCAAAAGGAAATTGTAGACAAACCCTCAGATAAATAAGCTGAGAGAAGCAAATCTTTATTTAGAGAGTAAGGAGAAGTTTATTTAGAAGAGAAAGAACAAAAGCAAAGACTTGAAGGCAAGCAATGCCAAATCGGGGCAAAAGACCCCAAATGGGCCTCTGTCCAGGGGATATTTAACCTTTTTCTCTATTCTATTTTATTTATTTATCTATCTATCTATTTATTTATTTATTTATTTATTTATTTAAATAGAGGCATGTTTTATTTGTTTGTTTGTTTGTTTGTTTGTTTTGTTTATACATGCACTGGGTACAGTCAGAAGCGCGGGAGGGTGAGAGAATTCACCAGAGCCAGAGCGGGGAGCAGAGCAGGCAGAAGGACCGAAGTACACTGCTGAGGGGAGCAGCGGGAGGCAGGAGAGGTCTGCCCGCCATGTGGGACCCTCCTCAGGTGGCCAGGGAGAAGCCGGGGATCGAACTGGCGCTGCAGAGGCCACGGGCAGCTTCGCAACCCAGTGCTCAACCGCTGCACCACCGGGGAGGCCCTTTTTCTCTATTCTAAACTGTCATCATCCTGCTCTGTGATTGGCGCTCTCTCCTACTGGCTCTACTCCTCTGGGCAGATGTGCCCATTTTTCCAGAGCCTATCTCAGAGTTTGCTTTTACCTCCCCTGTGCAAGGCCTCTTAAACTTTACTGCCCCCATTAGCCCTTCTGGATTTCTGACCTCATCTCTGAAGTATGTTTGGTTAGCACGTCTTAGAATTTACTGTCCTTATCTCTGGAGTATGTTTGCTTCGCACTTCTCTAACACTCCTGAAGTTCCTGCCTGCACTGCCCCTGAAGCTGCCTAATCAAACCTATCTTGCCCTGGGACTCATTTCTAATGAGGTGACTCTGGGTGAGTTCCTGGATGGCTCCCGGACAGGGGCCGGTCACCAGAAAGACAAAGCCGTGATGACAGGCCTGGTATTTTCAGTCCCCACCTGCATCTCTCCAGTCTCCAGAGAGGGGGGAGAGGCTAAAAATGGAACTCACAGTAGATGTGCCTGTGTGAGGAAACCTCCATAAAGTGTCACCTTCATGGGATTTGAGAACTTCCTGGTTGGTGCACACAGCCATGTATCAGGTTGAGACACCCCCAACTCCATGCTGACCGAAGATTTTGCACTCATGATCCCCTACCCAAGAACTCACTGAGGCAGCTCTTCATCTGGCTGTTCATCAACAACAATCCAGCTGTTCATCTGTGTCCTTTAGCACATCCTCTGATGAATGGGTTAACGCAATAAGTGTCCTCTGAGTTCTGTGAGCCAAGATGGCAAGTTACCTGAACCTGAGTCATGGAACTTCAACAGATTGGTGCTAAATCTGACAGAAGTTGGGGGTAACCCAGGACCTACACTTGTGATGGGCATCTGAAGAAGTGTCAGGGGCGAGTCTCAGAACAGAACCCCCAAACTGGGGGGTCAGACATAAAATCTGTATTTAGACAAATTGTAGGGCATGTGGCTGGTGTCCAGAAGTAACCGTATGTGGGGAAAACATTCCCACTTCTGGTGCTGATCTAAGGAAAACTTAGCTATCCTAACACAACTGGGGTATCTGGCTTTTCTTTCTCTTTTCCCTATCTTTCTTGGTTGGCAAGAATCTCCTACCATATTTCAGAAGAGGAGAACAGAGTCCCATAAACATATATTCTCAAGCTGAAAAGAGCCATTTGGAAGGAAAGGGTCAGGGGGAACCACCAGGCAGGAGAGACCTGGGGATGTCACTGTCCTTTGTCTTTATTTAATCAGTGGGTGAGTGTCTGGGCCACTGCACAGGACTTTAGTCAAAGGTACGAGGGCCTGAACTAGGGTGAGGCTCCTCTCCCCCCTCTCCCTTGTCCCAGTTGCTGGCGCCTTCTATTTCCTGGTGAGTCTGAGTGAATTGCTTTTCCCTCAGATTAGTCAGAATAAAGCTAGATGTCTCACCAGGAACTTCATTTAGGAAACTGGTAGGAAACTGGAAAACCTAGAGAAAACAACATGGAAGGACCATTCATTATTCAGTGAATGCTCCTTAGTGTTATGAACAAACATTTTTGGGAATTGAGATGAAACTGAGAAATGAAACTGAAAGTCTCTTGTCAGTGGGATTGACCTGAGGACCAGGAGGTGACTGTGGTGGGATGACTTCTCAGATCTGATAAGAGGCCATGGAAGGCTTTACCCCCTTCATTAGTTTATACATTTACTGTAGCCCATCCCCTTGTCATAGGGGATACGCTACAAACTTCCAGGGCATGCCTGTAACCTAATCTTTTTTTCTATGCATACACCCTGTGACAAAGTTTATGTATAAATAAGGCACATGCAGAGCTAACCCAGAATGACTAGTAATAGAATTGACCCTTTATGGAAATATATGTCATAAACTTCATGGGGATGTGGCCTCCCTCTCTAAAATATGTTCCTGTACACACCATTTTTGGGCTGCTGTTGACCTCAGGAGACTGAAAACATAGATATGGGGGAAACTACTGTAGAGAAAATGTGCTCACATGAGGGAGTCTGAATGTCCTCTGTAGACTCTAGCACAGCAACAGAGGGGACACAAGAAAGATACAACACCCAGCTCAGAATGCAAAAGAAAAGAGAAAAGAAAAACCCCTTAAGCTATAAGAGATTGGCATTTGTCCAGAAAATCATGGAGGTTCGAATTGCACATGTGAGGGACCCATTCCCCTGGATGCTCCTTGTTCTCACACATTTGATCTTGAAACCAAGGAAGTACTGGGAGAAAAGAATTCCCGTTTGAACAGCTACTCAGGCCAAGCACTGGGAGAGACTGACCTGCCTCACAGGCACCTCCTGACATTAGGTTTGGCGGATGGTTCTTCCCCCACCAACCTTTCCTGTAGCTGTGCCTCCCACAGGCAAGACTTCCGTGAATCTATTAGTAAAGGTTGGCTCCTAGACTCAAACCTGTCTCAGACTGACAGTAAGACTCTTGCTTTGTCAGAAACACTTATCCTACTCTACGTTCACCACCAGGATTGTGAGACAACTATCCAAGGAATGGAGAACATTTATCCTTCTGTCATACACCTCTCTCTGAGTCTGTCTCTATCCAGAGCCTTTTCATCATCCCCAAAAGAAAATTTCCAGTGAGCAGGAGCTCCTCATTTCACCTGCACTCCCTTTCCTGGAAACCACTGATGGACTTTTCTGTCTATAGTTTACCCATTCTGGACGTTTCATAGAAATACAACAAACACATTGTAGCCTTTGGTGTCTGCCTTCCTCACTCTTCCCATCTCCAGGACCATTCATGCTGTAGCAGGTATCAGCGTGACATGCCTTTTTTTTTTTTTTTGACCAAATAACATTCCAATATCAGGATAGGACATTTTGCTCATGCAATTATCAGTCGATGGGCATTTGGGGCTGTTTCCACTTTTTGGTTATTAAAAATTGCTGTAACAAACTTTTTTGTAAAATTTTTGTGCAACATATTTTTAAATTCTCTTGGAACTGAAACCTGAAGTGAAATTGCTAATTCATGTTTAAATTCTACATTTTGCTTTTTGAGGCACTTTTTTTTTTTTTTTTTTGCTGTTTCCCACAGTCTTTGCAGTATTTTACATCCGTACCATAATGTTAGAAGGTTTTAATATCACCACATCCTCTTGTTTGTTGCCTTTATTTTCATCCCAGCTCTTTACATCATTCCTTTCATAGATATAACATGTAACGGGTTTGCAAAGGAAGGGCAGACAATGGCAGACTTTAAAGGCAACCCTTGAAAAGCCAACCCCTGAGAGCTGCCCATAGACCTGAGGTGCCCAGCAGGGGAGGGTGATGCTAGCATAAGGGGGAGGGCACAGTGGGCTGCGTGGAGGCCTGTGGGTGCTCTGGAGGTGGGAGAGCTACGGGGACCACCCCTGAGGGACAAATCTTCCACCGTTCAGTATTAACAAGTGTAAAACAATGGTGCTTCCTTATATGAGAAAGGTATATACCCACGCTAGCTTCCCCTCTGCCTACCTACCACCTCCTTATCTCTCTCACTGTCTTCCAGGAAACATGACTGTTCCACTCTGTGAGTTTGGAATTTTGATCTTCAGAGTGCTAAGAGCCTCATGAACAGTGTACTTTTCACATCCCCTAAGGTCCTTGTCTACACATTAGATCTCATATCTGAGAAAGGGTCCCCAAGTCAAGGAATGAGGGCATATCAGTCTTATGTTGTAGCTCCTTTGAACAATCACCTCAGAATAAAATCTTCGGAGTGCCAGGTAGGCACCTGTTGATCCATATTAACTAGTTCTATGACTCTTTGGAGTGTAAGTTCTTTTCATCTTTAACATGCCACTAGCTGGGTACTTCTTGAATTTAACCCTAAAAATGGCCTTGCAACATGGGGGGGTCAATAATGTAAGTGCTTCCCAATGGAATCACTTATAATCTTGCAAAGGTGAGGCTTCTGCAGTATTCTAGGCAAGAGAAGTGCCAGCTTTTCTATGGAGGGTGGGCTTCCTCTGCAGTGTTTTAGGTGAGACGTCAGATCTAATATCCTTGGAGGTTTCCACCAAGATACCCCGTTCTCTGTTCCAGGTTTCAAGTTCTAGTCCTTTCAACAAGGGCCCTGATATTAGCATTGCAGTCCTGCCTTGGCTGAGTATCTCTGGGTGGTGTCTCCAGCTATAAAGACCCTTGTCTGCCCATGCATATGCTCACTCTTCCGTGCAGGACATAAAGGGCTCTTTGTAAGCTACCAAACAACCCCTCGGGTATTTACAGGACATCAAGTATTTGCCAACTACACCCAGTCTATTACTCTGCAGGGTTGTAACCAAGTTTCACAATAACCAGTCAAATGTACAGTTCTTGTATCCCTCATAGTTTTCAAATGTCTGAATCATCACACTGGTAAATGTATTTTGAGATCACCACCGGTAAAATCTTCAGCCATTTGGGTGTCATCTTGTGTGAGAGACTGTGTCTGCCTCACATGCTCTCAGGATGGGTCTTTCTTCCAGCTTTGGTGGTGGGAGGTGAGTCAGTCATTCGCCAAATTCTTTTATCTGCTGTTTTCTAGGACCACACCATGCCACCTATGTAAATTTGAGCCCTTCAACATGCACACACTAAGATGGGGTTAGATGTGCAAGTGATGTCAAGGGAGACGTGCCTGTGAATGATTAAGAGGTGGGAGAAAGTCAGGGAAATTTTCCAGATGATCATGCGAGTCTAACACCTGTGAAGGGGAGAGGGAAGAAAGGATGAGGGAAGACAAGTTTCAGACTACAGCTCTCTTCTGAAAAAGTCTCAGGTCCTTAGCAAAGGTTACTTGCTGGAAGAGCACTGCAGTGTGTAGGGACAGGTCAGCTCTAACAACCGTACCATGGTCAGTTACTGGCTCGGACAGCCTAGGTAGGGACGCCATGTGGCATGACGAGCACCTTGGTGGCCCCCAGGAGTGCAGCACAGAGCTGTTCTGTGCAGGTTCTCCTGACGGAGAGCTAAGTGTGAACATCGTGCAGCAGGAGGGTGCGCCATTGAATAGGAGCTGGTGTGTAGGTTTTGGTTCATAACCAGGCGTTGTGCGAAAGGAAATACAAGTGGAATGAAAGGAAGGAAGATGAATTACTAGAGAACTTGTGAGAATGATGCTCAGGGAAATCGCAGGCTGCATCAGGCTGATGCAGTTACCTAGCAGAGAACATCAAACTCAGAATGTCTCAGTGGTGCTCTTCAAGCCTTCTCCTCACACATCCTCCAGAGCTGTTCCCTCCTCACACATCCTCCAGAGCTGTTCCCTTTAGAGGAGTTCACTTCTGGAATGGTCGTGTGAGGGGCCACACAGACCCATTCTTCTGGGAAACAGCACATGTGATAATATCTCAAAGAGCCAATGAAAGTTTCTAGAAATTTTCTAAGGCCATTAGTCATGAAAGATTATTTATCCAGCAAAATCTGTTTAAACTCTATTGTTCTAATCTACCTTTATGCTTGCTTGTTATGCTTATGCTTAACTTGGGAAGTAGGGTTAATAAACGTCAAATTAAGTGTCAGGTCACTCATTATTTTTTCTTTTCTTTCCTTGCACGATTGTTCATTCATGCACAATATTCGGTTTCTCCCCTCATGTGTAGTCCTCACAGTTCTCCCACCACCACACCACCAGTGACCACCCCCATAGTTCCCTGAGTCCTTTCCTCCCCTGTTTTGATCCCCTCTTTACCCTCCCCCTGCGTGTGCCTCACATGTGTGGTCAGCTTGCTGGTGTGTATTTTCTAGGTCACCCATTGTTCTTTACCACGTCATTTTAATGTAGTCGTAACTCTGGATAATTCTATTAAGAACATTATGTATTTGCCCTTCTCCCAAATTATTTCTTTTTCAGTGACATTAGCAAATAGAAGGGGCACCTGATGATTGATGTGGCTGTACACATGTGGCTGGAAATTCTGTACCTAAATCTGTTCACTCCGGAAGCATAATGGCCCCTATGTAAGTTAACTAGTGAATTACTTAAGGGACATTTACATCATATCTAAATAAGTAATTTTAATGATTGTGGTAGAATTTCATATACATTATTGTAATTTAAGAAAATGCCAAATACGTTATTGACTATATAAACTGCTAAAATTATTAATAGAGTTCTAGTAACTAAATACCTGCATCTTTTTTTTTAATAATAAATTTTATTTTTATATTCCCCATACAATTGCACCCCCCCCCATTCTGACCCCAATCCCTCCCATCCCACCCCCTAAAAAGTGCCTCTGGTTCATAGTTTTTTGTTGATTTTGATTTTCACTCTCTTATAGTTATTCATTTTCCTCATCCCTTATTTAAGTTTTCTAGATTCCTGCTATGAGTGAGACCATCCGGTATTTTTCTTTTTCTTTCTGGCTTATTTCGCTGAGCATGATCCCTTCCAGCGCCATCCATGTTGCTGCAAATTGCATGTGTTTATCTTTTTTGAATGCTGAGTAATATTCCATGGTGTATATGTACCACATCTTCTTGATCCAGTCATCCATTTTTGGGCATTTGGGCTGTTTCCGAAGCTTAGCTATTGTAAACAGTGCTGCTATAAACATAGGGGTGCAGGTGCCCTTTGGAATTGATGTTTCTGTGTCCTTTGGGTAAATACCTAGGAGTGGAATTGCTGGATCATATGGAAGCTCTATGTTCAGTAGGTCCAGAAATCTCCACACAGCTCTCCATAGTGGTTGGACCAGTTTGCACTCCCACCAACAGTGCAGGAGAGTTCCTTTTTCTCCACACCGTCGCCAACATTTGTTGTTGCTAGTTTTTTTTTTTTTTAAAGATTTATTTATTTATTTATTTTTATTTATTTATACAAGCACTGGGTACAGTCCGAAGCGCGGGAGGGTGAGAGAATTCACCAGAGCCAGAGCAGGGAGCAGAGCAGGCAGAAGGACCGAAGTACACTGCTGAGGGGAGCAGCGGGCGGCAGGAGAGGTCTGCGCGCCATGTGGGACCCTCCTCTGGTGGCCGGGGAGCAGCCGGGGATCGAACCGGTGCTTCAGAGGCTGCGGGCAGCTTCGCAACCCAGCGCTCAACCGCTGCGCCACCGGGGAGGCCCGTTGCTAGTTTTTTTAATATGTGCCATTCTCACTGGTGTAAGATGGTATCTCATGGTAGTTTTGATTTGCATTTCCCTGATTACAAGTGATGTTGAACATTTTTTCATATGCCTGTTGGCCATTTGCATTTCCTCTTCAGAGAAGTTTCTTTTTAGCTCTTCTGCCCATTTTTTGACTGGATTATTTTCTTTGTTGTTAAGTCTCATCAGCTCTTTGCAGATTTTTGTGATCAGTCCTTTATCATTAGTGTTGTGTGCAAAAATGTTCTCCCAGTTGGTGGGGTTTCTCTTTGTTTTGGTTATTGTCTCTTTTGCTGTGCAGAAGCTCTTTAATTTGAGGTAGCCCCAGCTGTTGATCTTTGCCTTCACTATCACTGCTTTGGGTGATGTGTCTGTAAAGATGTCTTTGATGTGCTTATTACGTAGTGTTTCGATTATATTTCCTTCTATGTATTTTATGGTTTCAGGTCTTATGTCTAGTTCTTTAATCCATTTTGAGTTGATTTTTGTGTATGGTGTGAGGTAGTGGTCAAGCTTCATTCTTTTGCATGTAGCAACCCAGTTTTCCCAGCACCATTTATTGAACAAACTTTCTTTGCTCCAATGCATAGTCTTTGCTCCTTTGTCAAATATTAGTTGACCATAAATCTGTGGGTTTATTTCTGGATTTTCTATTTGATTCCATTGGTCTGTATGTCTGTTCTTGTTCCAATACCATGCAGTTTTGATGATTATGGCTTTGTAGTATAGTTTGAAGTCTGGGAGTGTGATGCCTCCATTCCCTTCTTTTTTTTTCAGGAGAGCTTTGGCTATTTGGGGTTTTTTGTGATTCCATATGAATTTCATCAATAATTGTTCTATTTCTTTGTAGAATGACATTGAAATTTTGATTGGAATAGCATTGAATCTGTCTATTGCTTTTGGTAGGATGGCCATTTTAATAATGTTTATTCTTCCAATCCATGAGCAGGGGATGTCTTTCCATTTCTTTGTGTCTTCTATTTCTTTTAACAGTGTTTTATAGTTTTCTTTGTATAGGTCCTTTACCTCTTTTGTTAGATTTATTCCCAAATATTTGATTTTTTTTGTTTTGTTAATAAAAGGGATGGTTTTTTTGATTTCTTCTTCTTCAGATTTATTGTTTGTGCATAGGAAGGCTACTGACTTTTGTGTGTTGATTTTGTATCCTGCCTCTTTACTGAACTGATTGATGAGTTGAATTAGTTTTTCTGTGGAGTTTTTGGGGTTCTCTATGTATATTATCATATCATCTGCAAATAGTGATAGTTTGACTTCTTCTTTTCCTATTTGGATTCCTTGTATGTCTTTCTCTTGTCTTATTGCTCTGCCTAGGACTTCCAGTATTATATTGAAAAGCAGTGGTGAGAGTGGACATCCTTGTCTTGTTCCAGATCTTAATGGAATTGTTTTCAGCTTTTCACCACTGAGAATGATACTGGCTGTTGGCTTGTCATATATGGCCTTTATGATGTTGAGTTTAAATACCTGCATTTTCATAGACAAACATTGTGACTGTGAAAATAGACCTCCTTAGAAAAATAAAACACAAAAAATGTATCTCATGTCATTTTAAAAATGTTAAAGCGTATTCACAAGCCCAATCAGGACAAAGAATCAAAAGATTGCACTGCATTATATTCATTTGCATTTCAACTTCAAAAAGAATGAAAAGTAATAGTTCATAATATATTAATATAATGTGTCTAGTTTCCACCAAAAAAAAAAGGCAAGGCATTCAAAGAAACAGTAAAATATGATCCCTACTCAGGAAAAAGGCAGGCAGGAGCAATCCCCTGCAAGAATAATCCAATGTCGGATTTAAGGGTAGAAGACTTCAAATACACCATAATAAATATATTGAGAGAACTAAAGAGAGACCAAGATTAGGATGTAAAGGTAGGTGTGATGACAATTCACATCTGTAGTGGAAGCAGCCAGGAGCAGAGCCAGCAGAGGGACAAAGGAGGGCCTGAGGCCCGGAGACAGGAAGGCCTCCCCGCCCCCTCACAAATCTGTACTCATTCTTTGGGCTCTCTCTAGAGTTCTCCTGTGGTCCTGCCTCTCTGTAGTCACTTGGCCTCTGGTAGCCATTCGCCACCCTCTCACTGCACCATCTCTGAGTGACGCGGCCCTTTGGCCTCAGCCTCCAGGCCCAGGTGTGTCCACTCACTCATGCCCACACCATCCTGCAGGTGACCCCCATCAGGCCCGGGCTCCCAAGTGCTCCTGCATTTAAGGCCACAGGTGATAGCCACAGAAGCTAGTGGCATCAAAGCCTGACCATCTATTTACCCTACAACATCATGTAAGAAATTTCCATAAAATGAAATTATTAAAAGAATCAGATGGTATAGTCAAAAAGATTAACATCTGATGTGAAAATTTCATTTGAGTCACTCAACATAGATTGGAACTGGAAGAAGGAATTAGAGGATTTAAAGATAGAGATTATTCACTTGTGCATAGTCTGAAGAACAAGGATAAATGGAATGGGTAATGTGCAAGGAACCTTAAGGAAATATGGGAAACCACAAGGCATGGCACCACACACATGGTGGGAACCTGGAAGGAAAGGAAAGAGAGAAAGGAGCAGAGAAAATATCTGCTGATATTGGCTGAAAACTTCCCCAATTTATTTATAAAGATCAATCTGACCCTCCAAGAAACTAAATGAATTATGAATTCAAAGAGATCCATAGACAGAAAATTGAAGTAAAACTTTTGAAACTAGAAGCAATAAGAAAATCTTGAAAGCAGTAGGAGAAAAGTGACTCACTTCATACAAGAGATCTCCAATAAGATGGGCAGAAACGTCTTACCAGTTCCCGTGGGGGTGGGAGGCAGTATGATAACAGGTTCAAAGTGCCAGCCAAGAACCCTCTATCTTTAAGTAAACAAAAGCAAAATAAATTTCTATGTAAAGAAACATTGAGACAATTTGTAACTAGCAAACACAACTTACCAGCTGTACTAAAAGGAGTTCTTTATGTTGAACACAAGTAATGTGATTTGAAATACTAGTAATGATTTCTATGAAAATTTCACTACATAAAAAAAATCCCTTAATTTAAGGAGATCATTCATTCATTTATTGAATAACTTTTATTGAGCGCCCACATTGAACCTGCATTGTGATGGTGCAGGGATGTCACAGTGAGCAAGAGTCTCGTGCTCTAATGTTTGTTTTATCCTAGACAATAAGAACAAAATAAAAAAAGAATAATTAATGGCATCCCAAAGGTGAGAAGTCATATGAAAAACAAGCATGTGAAGAAGTGATTCAGAAGGAGCTGAATGCCAGGTGTTGGATAGGGGTGCAGACCGCAGCTCTGCTTAGGATGGTTTAGGAAAGTCTCATTGATAAGGTGAAGTATCAGTAAGGACTTGAAAATATTTAGGAGTACACGGGAACTTATACCGTGGGGATCTGGGGGAAGAATATTCCAAGCAGAGGTTCCAAGTAGAGCCAGGGACCCGCAGCAGGAAGGCAGGAGAGCTTGAGGAGCAGCAGGTGGTGTGAGGGAGGGAGAGACCAAAGGACAGAAGTAAGGGAGTGACTCAGGATGGTTACTCGGGCTCTGTCACAGGGGGCCTCAGTGACTCTTCTGCTGCCCTTGGTTTCCACACTGAATGAAAAATGAATCTATTTCATGTTTGTTTGTTTTTTACCAAAGATTTAAGTAATTAGCTTACATTTTAAAAAAAGCTTTCTGACTGGTATGCTGACAACAGACTGCAGAGTTGGTGTTTTGTCTGGAGTCTATGAAGCCTTGGTGTCTCCACTGGATGGTGGTAACTGGTTGCATTTAAGTGATAGTCTGAAAGTAGATTTTTACAAGTTTTACCCACGATGAGGGGGTGAGAGGAGTTATGAATAATTCATAGGATTTTTTGATGCAGCAGATTAAACAATGGATTTTCCTTTAATTGAGATGAGAAAGGTCATTGATAAAGCAGGTTTTGGGTGAGTGGGTATCAGAATCCCGTTGCAAGTATATTCATTGTGAGATGTCTCTACTGCAGGGGGAGGAGGGAGAGGGATCTGAGGGAGGGAGGGAGGAGCACAGGGGACTGAGGTGATGGTGCACGGGTGCACTGGGGAAGGAAACTCTATGGGGACTACACCTGAGGTGTGGGGGGAAGCAAATGTTGTTCAAAAATGAACAATGATGTAAAAAATAAAAAAATTAATCTAAAAAGAAAAAATAAGTTTGAGATGACCAAGATGTTCAGATACGGGTGTTGAGTGAGCAGGTGTGTGATATTTGTAGAGAGGTGTGAGTGATACATATATTAAGCATCATAAAAAAATAAAGAGTCATCAATGTACAGGTAATATTTATTGCCATAGGGACTGGTGAAACTTGAGAGAGAGAGAGAGAGAGAGAGAGAGAGAGAGAGAGAGAGAGAGAGAGAGGGAGGGAGACAGGAGGGAGAAGAGGAAGGACGTGGGGGAGAAGAGCAGGGGGAGGACACTAGATCTTGAAGGAGGACCAAGGACTGAGCCTTGGAGTGTGGCCGCAATGGGAGCTATAACAGAAGAGTGCTGTGGGAGGAAACAGGGTGCAGTATCCTCAAATTCAAGTGAGCAAAGTGTTTTAGGGAGAGAGTAATAAGTGATGCAGGTAATTCAAGAAAGATGATTGAGAAAAGAAAATGTTGTAGCAGATTAGATATCACTGGCAACCACTTATTTAAATTAATGTTACTTGCATTATCCCTGTATGAGACAGAACCATCTTTGACTTATTTCTTCCTTCCAACTGTCACCACCTCTGATGCAAAATCTAGCCAACTTGTCCAGTAGCAGCAATTTCCCCTTGGCTGTACTGCATACACTGTGCAAAGCACCATTGTAGATGCTGAACATAAGGACATGAACACTGTTCCTCATGACCTCACAATGGGGAATGCAGGTGTGACTCCATCTCCTTATAGCCATGAGAATGTTTACAACTGTAAATATTTCTATTAGCATGGCAGTTGCTTCTCTTCTTGCTGTACCACCACCACCTGGCTTTAGTGCAATCATCCTCTGTGCCAGGCACATGCGTTATCCTAGGTAGCCCTCACACCTTCATGAGGGGCTGTCATTTTATAGATGAAGAACATAAAGCACAGGAGTTTGGCGAACTCATTCCATTTCACAGAGGCAGTAATGGTGGACATCCTCTGTAACATCAAGCCATCTAACATTTGAGATAGTGTTCTTTAACACTGCAAGCTGGCATTACCTAACTCTCCAAACTTGATCTATACTCACCAATCTATTCCCTTTAAGTTACCTTCTTTTTGCTTCCCCATATTCAGTTTGACTGAGAGAACTTTTTTTTAATTTTTATTTTTTATATATTTCTTACATCATTTTTCATTTTTGCACAATGTATGCATTTTCATTTTGCTTATATTCCCCATGCAATTGTACCCCCCTTATTTTGACTCCAATCCCTTCTCTCCCCCCAGGGCCTCCCCCCTGCCCTCGCAGTGTGTCTCTGGTTTATAGGTGCTTGTTGATTTTGATTTTTTCTTTATTATAGTTATTCTTGCTCCTGGTCTCTTATTTAGGTTTTCTAAACTCCGCTATGAGTGAGACCATCCAGTATTTTTCTTTTTTCTTTCTGGCTTATTTTGCTGAGCACGATCCCTTCCAGCTTCATCCATGTTGCTGCAAATGGCATGAGTTTATCTTTTTTGATTGCTGAGTAATATTCCATTGTGCATATGTAACACATCTTCTTGATCCAGTCATCTATTTTTGGGCATTTGGGTTGTTTCCAAACCTTAGCTATTGTAAATAGTGCTGCTATAAACATAGGGGTGCAGGTGCCCTTTGGAATGGATGTTTCTGTGTCCTTTGGGTAAATACCTAGGAGTGGAATTGCTGGATCATATGGGAGCTCTATCTTTAGTAGGTTGAGGAATCTCCATACAGCTGATTGGACCAGTTTGCACTCCCACCAGCAGTGCAGTAGAGTTACTTTTTCCCCACACCCTTGCCAACATTTGTTGAGAACTTTTCTAATAAATCACTTATGTGTGAATCTGTCTCGATTGTGTATGCGAATTTAGTCTCAATTCTGAGGTACCTAATACATGCTAAATAATGGTTAGGCCACTTTGTTAAATTTCAGTTTGATTTGTGCTTGAAATAGCTGTAAGTATTGATGAAGGACATTGTTATCTTGAGATGCATATTGTGCTGTAAGATACAATCACACTTATTGAGACCTTACTGTGTTCTAGCCCCACCTTGATGGCAGCTTTCTTCTGTCCAGCATTATCACAGAAAAAACATTAATAATTGACTTATCTCTCTAGTCCAATTTAGTTCTTTCCAGTAATTTATTTTTTTTATCTCAAGCACAGCCCATGGATATCATTTAATAAGTACACAGCTTAAATGCCTGTGGAATTAATCAAAGATCTTTTTTATTGATACACAATAATATGACTTGAAAATCAAATTAATATATAGGAAACTTGTTAGTCAAAGGCAATTATGAATGCATTAAACAAACATAAAAAGTATTCAGCAAATGTTAAGCAAGCATTATAGTTTTCAAGAACACAAAAATACAGGTATGCTTTGCAGGGGACCTGTTTTCGTTCCCCTTTCAATCTATATCTTTAGGATATAGATTTCCAACTCTTACTGAGATTATTTCCCAAAGAACAAAAGTAAAATGATACTGTCGACAACACCTGATTCTTTGTGATTTTTCTGTCTAAGATTGTTCTGGAAACAGGGATCATTTGAACTAAAACTGAATGTTTGCATGAAGCTGTTTGAGGGAACAAAGACAGCAGAGTCAGGACTCCCATCCCCAACCCTAAAGTCCAAGTCCTCTAACTCCTTTTCTCTGGACTGTGAGTTTTCCCTGGAGGGGCAGAGCTCGAGCCTGCACATGGAAACCTGTGAACGCCCGCATTTCAATGTAAAGGATTTGTCTCCTTCCTACTGGAATTCCTTTAGCTCATCAGCTGGGGACACTGCATATGTCACTGTTTCAGAAGGTGCGGGTTTGCCCAGTGTTGACACTTGCCCATATCAGGTCCTTGGTGGGATTCAGCGTGTTCTTCATTTTTATTATAATCTTGACCTCATGGCAAAATAGGGTGAAAATCAAAAGCACACATGATTTGGAGATAGTATTTTCTTACATAAAAACAAATTCTATTGGGGGCCTCCCTGGTGGCACAAGGGTTAAGATGCAACCTGTGACTCTGTCCACAGCCACTGCAGCACGAGTTCGATCCCCAGCCAGGGAGATACCCACATGGCGCTGCAGACCTCTCCTGACTCGCCCGCTGCTCCCTTCAGCAGTGTATTTCAGTCAGTTTGCCTGTTCTGTTCCCCACTCTGTCTCTTGTGAATCCTCTCATCCCCCACACTTCTGGCCTGTACCCCAGTTCTTGTATGCATAAGTAAATAAATCTTTCAAAAAAATAAATTTTATTAAAATATCAGAATCTGAGTGCCGAAGACCAGCTCTGGCAAAATGTCATCTCAGGGGTTCCTGAAAGGATGAGACAGCATTAGCCAAACTTGAGGGAAGAGGGGCAGGGGAGTGAGGCAGACACAGACACTCTATCTGGTGCAAGTATCTCCTGCTGAGGATCTCAGCTGTCTTTATTTATACATTAAGGCAAGCCGTGGGATTACATCATCATATGCATAGAAGCAAAACAGAAACAATGGGTACATTCCTTTCCCATAGATATTTGGCGCCTATGTGTTTTGAGAAAAGAGGTGACCTTTAAAGTTAACAGATAATTAAAGCTTATACTCATTATTTCAGCCTAAACAACTACCTAAGACAGCTAATAGTCCTTGGTACATCCCTATCCATCAAGGCTACAATAGCAGGAGACTCCTCTATCTATGTGGCCTGCAGCTAGAGACCACTTGCTTCCCAGTTACCAGTTATTAGAATGTTTTCTACCTAGAAACTCATAGCGCAATCAACTTTATGAATCATTAGAAGGCTTCTTTACGGAACTTCCATATAAGGAAAATTGCGGCCAGCTCTGGGTTGCTTACCAGGTATGCCCTTGCACAGAAATGATTACCTATTATCAAGTGGGCCAAATTATTCAGTGGTTAATTTTTAAGCAAGTAATCTTCTGAGCCATGTACTTACAATATTCTTATATGTATAATGTATTGCCCAATGTATTTACTGAGAAGTTCTTTCTTGTTATGACCAAGAACAAAAAAAACAAAGGGATGTTTAATCTTCAGCCTCACGGTGTGAGGCACAAGGAATCTTCAGCCCCAGGGTGGGAGGCTCTTTAAAATCTTCAGCCCCATAGTATGAGGCCCTTTTTCTTCAGCCCCATCGTGTGAGGCCCTTTTCTTAGTTGCTTGCCAGCATCTTATCTGGCTGGGGCAGCAAGACCCCCTGCAGCATCTGAGACTATAAATTTTTGTTATTTTATTCTGGAAGGAATCAATTTTTCAATCATTAATGGCTTACTCAAATTTGACCTTATCCAGTCTTTATTAAATAGCACTTTTTTGAACTTTTTTAATTTATTAAGATTTATTTAATCAATTAAATAAATTAATTTATTTTTAAAAAGCTTAATTTATTAAGCTTAATTAAAAGCTTAATTTATTAAGATTTATACTGTTGTCAACAGTATCATTTTACCAAGTTTAAAAGAATAAATATTTATTATTTAATAATAATAAATATTTAATAATTTATTGTTTAAATTAATCTTAATTTATTAAGATTTAAATAATCCAAAGGTTATCCTTCTCAATGTGTACATTGCACCAGACTTCAAATACCTGTGCTAATGTGAGTCATTTTATTATTTTTTTAAGATTTATTTATTTATGCATGCAAAGATTGGGTTATAAGCCACAGTTGGGGGGCAAAGGGAGGTGAGAGGATTTACCAGAGATTGACTGGGAGCAGAACAGGCAGATCCACTGAAATACACTGCTGAGGGGAGCAAGACAGGAGAGGTCTGCTGTGCCATGTGGGTCAGCTGCCTGGCTTTTCCTGGATCGAATTCCAGCTGCAGTGGCTGCAGATAATTTGATAGCACAGTGTCTTTAAGCCCCACACCACCAGGGAGGCCCTAATGTGAGTCATTTTAAAGATGTCAATAATTTTAAGGGCCTCCCTGGTGGCCTAGGGGTTAAGCCTCAGTACCATCATCCCTAATGTCTGAATCCCAGCCTGATCCCCCGCCAGGGAGCTGGCCCACTTATGGCGGAGCAGACACACTGCTCCCCTCAGCAGTGTATTTCAGTCAGTCTGCCTGTTCTGTTCCCCACTCTGACTCTGGTGAAGCCTCTCACTGCATCTAACCCCTACCTCCCCACCACCACCACCACATCTCTGGCTTACACCCCAGTTCTTCTCTGCAAATAAAAATAAAGTTGTGAAAATTTTTAAAAATGCACTGAGTACTGAAAATGCCAGGGAAGAAAGTGATGAAAGGAAAATGAGAATAAAAAAGAATGAAAAAAAATATTTGTTTTCTTTTTCACAGTTACTTGGTTATGATTTTTCTGAATTGTCACAGGCCTTATCCTGGTAAAGTCTTTGCTTACTCTTTCCTAGAACAGGATACATGAAATATTGTATGGCCTGGGAAACAGGAAATTCCATGATTATTTTGTAATTTAAAGTTTAGAAACTTATATTCGCAATTTCAGAGGGTGAAAAAATGCACTCATATTAAAATGCAGTTTGTAATTTCAACCAAGAACTGTATCTTAGTTGAAATATTTTTTTTTTCATATGTAAAGAACAGGTTTATTAGGGAAAGGGACAGATTAAAGGACACTTGCATAGACACCAGTGGTCAGGAAGAGCCTCCCCAAAAGGCACAGGTTTGCTAAGAGAAGGCTGCATGGTTGCTGGCAGGCTGCCTTGAGGAGAGCTGCCTCTGCAGAGGGAAGTCAGTGAATGTGAAAAGAGGCACCTGCAGAGTCACAGGTGGGCAGATGGAGTGCCTGAAATATTAAAATAATAAAAATTTGTCATAGTCAGCAATGATTTTGATTTCCCATTATGAACCTTATTTTCTATGACTTCATATAGTATTGTGTATTTTAAAATTAAAAGCATTCAGAATAATTTAAAATATGCAGTAAGATTTTAAAATGAATTTGATTTGATTTGATGATATTTCATGTATATGTGTCTATATATATTTTAATGCAGAAAGAATTAAAGTAAAAAAAAATGAGCCGTCACAGAAAATCTACTCTTGAAATGTTATTTTCAGATGTATTACTTGAACAATGGAAATAGGGAGGATTATGATGTGAGGTGGAAGTACATCAGGATGGCTCAGGCACTGTCACTCTAGCTCTGATGCTTGGGCTCCTTTGTGCTCACTGAATATTATCGGTTTTTCAAGTCATCAAGCACGTCCTGCTTTGTGATTTGGGTCCATGAGTCAGGGATTTGGCCCCGGCCTACAAATTTATACTGATGTCATTCTTCTAGCTCTGATCTGAAGCGATAGACAAACCATTTCCATTATGGCTGGAAGGAGAGGTCTGGGGTGATGCTCCATGTGGCATATTCCCCTCCTGCCAGGCGGTAGGTCTTCCATGGGAAATTTCTGCCATCAAGCAAGCTAAATGTGGAATCACTTGCTACAGCAAGTGTACAGAAATTAATTGAAAAAATGTCTGTTCCAATAAAATGCCCTCCATTGACAGCCCGAGGACGGTGGAAGGGAACATTGTGATCTCCTTCTTGTGCAGGGATTGTGTTCCTATGAATTGCTCCACGGAAGGGGCACTGTTTCTAGCAGCCACAGGGAGGTTCAAAGAGTATTTCTGTGATTTCAGGAACCATTTCTTTTGCAGGCATGCTCAGAGAGTTCTGCTCCACTAACTTCATTACGGGATCCAAAGCTTCACTCATGGCTTCTTCAAGAAAATAAATATCTTTTATCTCCTCGTGTTCAGTGCTTACCAAATCCTTTCGAGGCAAGATCAGTTGACTTTCCAGCTGATCACAGAACAGATTCAACCAATCAGACACAGTGCTGCTTTTTTTAATCTTTGGTTTGTGCTGTTCATTCATGAATAGCTGAGAAGATGGAATTCTTGATGGCACTTAAATTTATTTTTTAAAATATCTTCATCTTTTCAGTTCCATCCTCTAAAAAATATCTTTGAAAATGATTTTCAATGTACTTTCTAAAAAATGACTCTAAATGAGAAATATACTGGATGCGCAATTTTTTTCTCTTCTGCCAGAGAGTTGAGAATGTGCCTCACCAGGTCGGCCCTGTTTCCATTGAGTGCTGGGCAGGTAGCCCTCATGTCCCCAGCAATTTTAAGGGCTATTTTCCCTCTTATGGCAGTGGCAATAGCAGGAGTGAGCTTGTTCCACAGAAAATCAACAAATGTTTTGATTGAAGTTGCTCCCTGACAAGAGATCTTAAAACTCACAAAGAAATCATCTTTCTTGCTCTCCAGGTAGTATACAGGATTATTTGCTTGCTTGAATGCCTTGTGCAGCTCCTTAAATTCTCTTGATGCACTTTGGAATAAACTCATAGATAAATCCATTTTATATCTACTTGTAAATGTGTATTTATCCCAAGTTGGTGCAGATTTCACCTCTTGCTTTATTACTGACAAGATTTTGTGGAAATGGCTTGCATCGTAATCCTGCAGTTTCTTCCTAATGCTGGCAATAGTGTCTTCACATCTTGAAACAATGTGACTAGTCGTCATATCTATGGACTTTTGATCTTCCAACATTAAGCCCTTTGCAAACAGCACATAACCCTTGTACATTTGGACATGTTTGTCATAATCTGGAAAATTCCTCCCAGAATTTTCTGTCAGTATGTTGACCACATTTTTCTCCTTTCTGAAATGTTGCAAAAAGATGTCTTCTGCATCCACATCAATCTTAGGCTCTGGAATCGGCTGGAGTGTTGAGGGCACTTCAGAGATCCATTTTTGCCAAAATTCATTGAATATTTTACATAGCTCCTTCTCACTGAATTGTTTGCCCTTTACAGTTAAAGCCAAGTCTCGACTTCTTTTGAATAATTGCCTTTCATAAATTGATTTTTTGTTATCCAGTTTTGCTTGACTTTTTTTAAAACTGATCAGTTCATTGACTTTTCTCTGGGTCTCTGAAATAAGATCCTCTTTAAGGATTAGTAACTTATTCTCCAAATCGTCTTTCCATTGTATCGGCATTGTACTAAATACTGGATATGCCGTAAAACATTTTTCAAATTCTTGCTTGATGGCTTCATATTTTGCTGCAACAGGAACATGAAGTTCGTCTGTCATGAGTATGTCGGTTTTCCCATTCTGAATCTGGTTGATCAGCTTGTCCTGCAAGCCCAGCACATGACTCCTCAGCTCCCAGGCCCAGGAGTTGTACATGGTCTCCAGTTTGCTCATGGCCACGACCTCTTGGGTGTTCCTGAAACTGAAAATGAAGTTCTCACTCACGAGTGCTCTCCACAAGTCTTGAACTCGCAGTTTTACATCCAATATCTTCATGATGCTTCCCCTGACCTCCTGCTGGGCGGTCAGGAGAATTCTGCTCTTCAGGTCCTGGACGTTGAGACTGTAGCGAGGATTCGGAGGGGCCATTATGGGGTTGCCATCCCACAGGTGGGCAAAGTAGCAGACTTGAGTGTTAATGTCAAACTTAATGACATCACTGAAGTGGGTCATATCTGAGCACTGTTCCTGCTCAGCCGCTGTCACTGCCATCTCGTCCAGTCTCTGCTCTAGCCGCCTCCGCCCTTCCATCATCTGGTCTTCAGCTGTGACTTCCCCCACGTTCTGATGGACAAAGAGGCAACGTGGAGCGATTTTCACTTGCTTCATCCTCAGAAAGACTAGGACAACTATCTGTAGAATGTCTTGCATTTCTGATGGATTCTCTCCAAAAATATTGATCAGAGTCAAGTTTGCAAGTCCAGTGACAAAGATTGCCAACTCATTGTCCCGATTCTGGGATTTGTTGTTGAGTTCTGGGACTCGAAGGCCTTCTGTGTCCACCACCAGGACAAAATCAAAGCCAAGTTCTTCTGTGAATGTCTCCTCCACCCTCAGGAGCTGCATGTAGGCCCCTCGGGTGCACCTCCCTGCACTGACCGTGAACTGTAGCCCAAAGAAGGGCATTCAGCAGGGTGGACTTCCCTGAGCTCTGCAGGCCAAGGACAGAGAGAACAAACAGTCGTTTGTCCCCTAGTTTCTCAGAGAACTTGTCAAACACAGCTGCCACCAACTTTGGGGCACATAGGAAGCATCCCCATCCATCAGCTCAATGGGAACCCCAGCAATCATCAGATCCGCAGCAATCTGGGGGAGAGACCCGAGAAGATTATCTTTTGTGGAGGAAGCTTCTTCCAGAGCGTCATAGATCTGGCCCACTTCTCTGAGAAGTCGCTCAATCCCCAGGGAACAGTCATTAATCTCTCTGGAGAGAATGTCTATCTCATATTTCTCATCTTTCAGATAGCTGTTCTTGGGTACATTTTGCTTTTCTGTTTGTATCCATGACCACAAATTCTTTTTCTTTTTATTCAGTTTTTCCAAGTGTCTGGCTGTCATATTGTCCAAAAGCACACTCATCCACTGGAGGAAATAGACTTTGCTATCAGTGTCTGTATATTTTTGGAGATTTTCAAGGACAGATTGCATCAAATCATTGAGAGGAATGTCTTTGGTCAACTGTTGATGCTGTATTCTTTGCTTCTCTGTCTCAATTTCTGTCTTGTGTTGTTCAATGCTCTGATTCCCCTTCTCTCTCAGATGATACAGTTTTCTGTCTTTCTTACACGATAGGAGCCAAAGTTGTCCCTGAAGGGGCAGTAACTTTTCCTTCACCCAAGATATCTGCCTCTCCCTCAGTCAGGCCATTAGAATCTCTGCCTCTTTTTTGGCCTCCTTGCAATCTCTCTGGTCCTCATCAACAAGGAATCCCTGCTGGCGAGCAATCTGGGCACAGTCCTGTAAGCTGAGAGCAGCATTAGATTTCTCTAGCAAACACCGGATTGTATTTGCGAGCTCTTCTGTTAATTCAGCCTCATTTCTGTTTCTGAATCCGATTATCACTCTTGGGCCAGAATTATTATTCACAGGGTTTTCTTTGTCATCAAGCAAAAAGATGAAACGTTTTGAGGACTTCCAAAGGATTTCTAAAATTTGTTCATTTTCTTTGTTGTCATCAGAATATGACATGAGGACTACAAGGAGAGATGAGACCTTCTGCAGGAATGTGAGTTGCTCCTGGTGTTCCTTCGCATCTACATGGAGATTGGTGAAGGCCAGGCATGTGTGAAATCTGTCCTCCTCTTCCCCCCCCGGGACAGAACCAGCAGATTTCCACCACACCTTCCATCAAGAGACAGTCTTTGCTGCTCCCTTTGCAGTGTCTGTGAAAAAAGACATTGTGTTTACGTTTACTGACAAGACAGTTCATGATCTGAGATTTGGAAGCAGAGAAGCCATTTCCAACTCAAATAAAGAACCCAATGGGAGTAGAGACCCGGCACATCTGCTGATTCCGTAATTGCTCTTCTTGGTTGCTGTTGTCCTTGACTCTTGCCAGGTTTTCCTAATTTGCCTGAGAGACCAGAGAGAGAATTCAATTTGAGAAGTGCAGGGGTTAGGTATTAGAAGGGGAAGGGCAAACTGACAAATGGCAAGTTTGCCCAAAATATATTGTCTGGCAAAATCATCTGCACAGTGAAGAATTGCCATCTGAATATCCATAGGGTGGATGTGGGGCCTGGGACTAGTGGTTGATGGAGTAGTGGGGCTAAAATTGTCCTTTAAAAACTCTTTAAAAGAATCAAATGCCGTATTTTCCTGATTTGAGTCACTTGGATGAACTCGATTCTCTGTGTTTCCAGCATCTTTGAAGACCAGGTATCTCAGCCAATAATCCAGCATGAGCTGCTTCTGCAGGAAATAGAAGGGAAGGTCCTGTTCACAGCTGGGTTGGGTGCTATATACAGAAGCTCTGTAGATCAAATGGAAGTTAGCTCTGCTCATCCTCTTTGGGTAGTAATGCTCTAGGCCTAGACGCTGGAGTAATTCTCTCAAGACTTCATTTTCTGTGACCTCCCATTTGCTCTTTTCATCATTATGTGGATCATGGAGCTGTTTCTTTTCATGGAAGACACTTCTCAACTGTTTTCCCACCTCATCTTTGGCAACATAATCATGGTGGTTTCATCATCCTGCTTGATGAGCAACCTTAATTCTTTCTCTAGATTTTCCCACTCATGATCTGCTCCAGTTTTGGTGAGGACTTGTACAACTTCTTCAGATAATGATTGTTCCATGTGCTGTTTTATACATGCCAAGCGTTGTGTTTTCTCTTCAGCAGAAATAGGTATGTCTCCTGCAGTGGCCTTCAGTCCTGTGAGCACCAGGAATGCATGAGCCCTGTAGCTGTGAACAGTTTGAGTTGCTGTTATTTTTTGCATGCTGTTTGCATTTCTGTCCAAATAAAGTGTAACTCACCACATCCCAAGAGATACTGAAAAGTTTTGTTTATTGCATGGTATCCTGCACCCATTGCAAAGCAAAGTAGCAAGACTTGTATGTCTGGCTGTTCAGTATCTTGGAGATAATGCAAGAAGCAGCTAAGAGACACGCTGACTTTATCAGTAGCCCTCCTTTGAACTTCCTGCACTGCTTTTGGGGACTGAGATTGGCCCTTCAATTCCATGAGATCATTCTGGGATTCTTTTATGGTATTAATTAAATCAGAAAATTGGGAGATGTTG
The DNA here is from genome assembly GCF_014898055.3 of Talpa occidentalis. Lineage (NCBI taxonomy): Eukaryota > Metazoa > Chordata > Mammalia > Eulipotyphla > Talpidae > Talpa > Talpa occidentalis. Next base: position 34,852,212 of record NW_023603184.1, read on the forward strand.
CCATGCTCTTCCAGCCCCGCCAACTCTGAGATCCATTGCATTATGGAACAAGCCTGAGGAAAGTTTGTCACTTTGTGGATATGAGAGTCAAGGAGGATGCACAACTGCAATTTAATAAACTTAGTGTTATAAATGGAAGAATTTTTGCAAAATTTGACAGTTTTTACTAAAAAATTCTGTAGATTCCTATCCATGAGGCATATGTGAATGCAAGTGTCTTATTTTTTTACTTTTTCATTCAACATTTGCATGAAATCTATGAGTTTCCTTAGTTGCTCTTCAGGATCAGCTACCTTCCAGGATTTCACATCCTCTAGGAAAGCCCTACCCTCTGCCCAAGCACTCAGTAATTCTTCCCCATCCTGGATTTGGGCTGGGAGGCCAGTCAGTGCAACATAGCTTTCTTTCAGGCAGTGAGCTACCTGAACTGGGTCCTTGAAATCACTCCTGTGGCTGGAGCGGATGATGTCCCAGATGGGCACCAGCTGAAACCCCCTGTCAATGACACACCAGGTTTCATTACTGGCCATGAGGCCATCTTTCCACTGAAAGAGGCCGTTTGCTTCTGGTGGGCCACCTGTCTGGGCAGTAGATAATAGCACATGGGTTTCAAGGTTTTGGTAAATGGTTTTCTGAAAAACTGTGCTTGAATGAGAGTCTGATACATCGAAGCTCGAGGCACCTTGCACTCCAAAGCCACTGTAGCTGCCCCTTATGTAACTATCCAGGGCCTTTGTTACCTGCTGTTTCACTTCTGACAGCTTCTCTCTTTGGAAACCCTGTGCAGTGGCTTTCCCCCAGTAGATTCCTCCCAGATACAGAGGGCCCTGGTTAGCATGAGAGCCAAACCTGTGGAAGAAGGTTCCGCCCTGCACCTCAGCAAAAGGAGTGTGTCTGGGCCTGCAGGCTGACCCAGAAGGCCTTCAATGCATTGCAGTTCCTGGAGAGCAGCCTTGGCGAACTGGAGCTGATCAAGAGGAAAGTGGCAGGAGGCCAGAGGGACATAGTTGAATCTGATTGAACAAAAATAGGAATGCTGAGAATGTGATTGTCGGATTTCCTTGGATTCTGAATGTTTGCTGTGATCTATACCAGCTTCCAGGCTTTTTCCCCAAATTCCACCCTTGGCTGCGGCCGTTACACTGAAGCCCCATTTTTCCATAGTCTGGGTGAAGGTGGATTCGTCTTCAGAAGATGTAAATTCTTTTGTTTCCATGCGCGTGTCCTGCTCAGGGCCAGCAAGTGAGAACTCCATGGGGACACTGAGTAGCTCTTCTCTCTTCTCTAACAGGCCTCTTTCAGAGCTGGTTTTGTAAATTCCCCGCAGGGCCAGTCCTCTGGATGCCCATCTCACCAGCTCTCTGTCCAGGAGGTTTTGTCTGTGGGACAGTGTCCCCTCTATGAGGTGAAGCTGTCTCTGCATGTTTTCCATGACCTCTTTCCGGGACGTTTGAGGCGGTGGCCAGTACTCTTTGGGGATATCCATTGCTTGCCTCAGCTCTGCCTCTTTACTCCTCACTGCCTCTTCCTGTCGCTGCAAGTTTTTCAGCTCCTGCAGCGCCTGCTCCGTCTGCTTCTGCTTCTTGTTCATCATTTCTGCCTGAGCCTCCTGTGACTCTGAAAGCCTCTTTGAGTGTGACAGGTACAGCAGTTTCTCCAGGGCCCTTGCCTCCCAGGGATGTTGTGCCCAGGAGTGTAGCCTCTGTAGGTCCTTTTCTTCTAGGTGTGGTAAGGCCTGGGCACGGGTGACTCCGAGGTGTTCCTGAAGCTGCGGCAACCAGTACTCAGCTGACAGCCCCACTTCATTCAGCATCTGCTGGAGGTCTTGCCCTTTCTCCCCTGGGTGCTGGGAGTCCTCAGGGGTTGTCTGTGCTGTGGCCGTGGCTGTGGGAAGAGAAAACTCTCAGTTAAGCTGGATCAGGACCATATAAATTACCAGCCACATGGTCAAAATGGTGAGTGTACTAAGGATGGAGTTTGGCAATTTTTTCATTTCCACCTGTCATTGTTTTAAGAAATATATTTTATAGTATTGATTCATTTCTTTTTTGTGGAGGGCATCTTTGTAGGTTTCCTCAACATGAATTTCTGTATGCAGCCTGGCTTTTATGCTTCTTATTACACAGAATCAAGTGGAAGGAGGACATTATGCCAAGTTTTCACGTTTGAAAATATGCATGAGTTTGGCAACTATATTTATTTGAACATAAGAGTGGTACCAAGTACCTTTTTCTCGATTAGTTTCTACCAGCCTATGTTGATTGGTGCCCCTCCTGTCTCTGCCATTTAATTTTAGATCACTTCATAATGTTATTCATTCTCCCTTAAATTTAATTTTTAAATTTATTTTATTTCATAATTTTTAAAAAATGTTTGACATTAGAATCCTTTCCATTAGGATTTGCCATCTCTCCTACACTTTAAAATGTCCGTGGAGTTACTCTTATTGTGGTAGCATAAGCAGTTCAGTCTTTTTATCCATTGCCTTTAAATAACTAAAAAATTTATCCACAAGCAAAGTGTCCCTGTGGGAGATGTGGCTGTACACCAAGTGCCCAAGGGCCTGGAAGGAATCATACCCTCTGTTGATCCCACAATAAGCAGATGAACTTGGTAGAGGCTGTAGAACCAGAGGAGTAGTTAACCTGCCCCAGCCTCTTTCATTATGGCTGGAAAAATGTGGGTAGTGGTGACCTGGGCAGAGAACTACAGATGAGAGAGAATTTATAGAAGTCCAGTCTCTCTAAGAAGGTATTCCAGCATGAGTTTCGTGACATGCATGAGACTGAACTGGTTAGTGCCATGACCTTTCCAGTGGGGCAAAAAGAGTGGTATCTGAGTGCCTGACCACCCCATTTGTGTGGTTCATGGCTGGAGGAGAAAAGGGATCGAACAGAGGCAGATGAGAATATCAATGGTCACTGAAGAGAAATGATTTCTATTGAGTGAGCCAAGGGCCTCAGCAAGGAATCCACCCTCGAGCTCTGGAGAACCTCACCCATGGATTTCTCTAGTGAGTCTGTGGGTGACTCGAGTCCCCTTCCTTTGGGATCAGCTGCTGCTACATGCATTGAGTTCAGTGGGGAGAGCTATTATGATGAATGGACACGGTCAGAAAAACAGACCAGTGTCTGTTTGCTAGGGAGAAAGCACAGTCTTGAGCTATATCGCCGTCTTCTGGAAAGGAAAAGATAATCTTCCAAATATCAGATAGTAGGTTTCAAGAACTAGGGAAGAAATGAAAGTTAAATAATACTAGAAGAGACACTTAGGTTGTTTCCATAGTTTAGCTATAGTAGCTGGTGCTGCAATAAACTGGGAGCGCAAATTTCCCTTTGATTTAGTGGTTTCGGAAAGATGCCTGGGAGTGGAATTATTGGGTCGAATGGAGATCCACATTTAATGTTTTGAGACACTGCCATGTGCCTTTCCATAGACTGGCTGGACCTGATTGCATGCAATGTAAAACCCGTTGCAGCAATGTAAAACTATAATACAAGAACATGAAAATCAAGAAAACATCATTGAAAGATAATAATTCATCAATAACTAGATCAAAAGCATAGAATTTTGAGACCTGGGTGATATATAATTCAAATACAGTTGTGTTAAAGAAACTGAACAAGTTATCACAAATCTCATGATAGTAATATAGGGGAAAATTCATGAACAAAACAAGGTACCCAAGAAATATGAATCATAAAATAGAAAGAGACACCAATTCTGGAGTTGAGCAATTGAATGATGAAACAAAGAATGCAGTAGAGAACATCTCAAAGAAGAGCAAATGAAAGAGAAACCCTGAGTTGTACATTTCCTTAACCCCCTTTCCCTTGTAAATAAGGCTTTTATTAACCTTTTGTGTGTGCCTGTAGTGGAGTATTAATAAGTCCCTTTTAAGTGCACAGGTGAGGACCCACAGCCAGGCAACCCGTTTTATATCGGGGTTGCTCCATAACAGTAGAATTTCACATACATTATTATAATTTTTAAAAATACCAAATATGTCATTGACTATATAAACTGCCAAAATTAATAGAGGCCAATTAACTAAATACCTGTATCTTCATAGATAAACATTGTGATTGTGATAATAGACCTCTATAGGGTAAGGAAAATGTCAGGCTTTTCTGCCCTCCCGCCATCAGGATAGATGATGGATCCCTGCGGTCCTGAATGCATGCCTGATGGTGGGCACCTGGAATACGGTGTGGGCATAGGTAGATGGGATTCACCTGGGCTGAGACTGTACTTTTTTTTTAATAGAGGCATGTTTTTATTTATTTATTATTTGTTTGTTTGTTTTGTTTATACAAGCACTGGGTACAGTCAGAAGCGCAGGAGGGTGAGAGAATTCACCAGAGCCAGAGCGGGGAGCAGAGCAGGCAGAAGGACCGAAGTACACTGCTGAGGGGAGCAGCGGGCGGCAGGAGAGGTCTGCATGCCATGTGGGACCCTCCTCTGGTGGCTGGGGAGCAGCCGGGGATCGAACCAGTGCTGCAGAGGCTGCGGGCAGCTTCGCAACCCAGCGCTCAACCACTGCGCCACCGGGGAGGCCATGAGACTGTACTTTTAAGGGCAGTGTCACGGGGACGCCAAGAGAAGCCGAGAAGCAGCAGACACCAAAAGAGAAGCCAAGAAAGAAGCAGCAGAAGCCGAGAGAGAAGTAAAGAACGCCGGAGAGCACAGATAGAGTGAAGACTTGCTGGTGGCTGGGAGGCCTGCCAGCCTCCCGGCCCCCCAGCACCCTTGCCTGCTGTGTACTGGGTAAATCCCAATAAAAGACCTGCAAAAACCACTAAGGACTCTGACTCCCTTTACCCGGTCTGCATGGGATCAGAAAACCGGCACAGTGTCCATTCCTGACCCTACAATTGGCGTAAGTCGGCAAGATGATCCATGCAGACGGGTATGGAGCCCTCCGAAGACCTGGAGGGACTAAGGAGTAACAGACTGTGTGAGCCTGTGACAGCACTGGAGGCGCCATGGCGGCACAGAGGGTGGACAAGGTCCAGGAGCTACAGGACGAGATCTGGCATGAAGGAGATGCCCGAGAGGACCAGCCAACGACCCCCAAGAGAACCAGCCAACAACCCCCAAGGCAGCAAGAATCATCGGCGAAGAGAGGACCACAATTCAGAGCTTGCCAGTGCTGATGCAGGGAGAGGCCAATGAACTTGGCCTAATGGACTTGGACTGAGGGACTCGGACTGATGAACTCGGACTGATGCACTTGGACTGACAATCCTGCCAGAAGGCGGAGGACCTTGGCACATTATGTTTTTTTGTGAATCTGGGGGTGGCCAATGGGTCTTGATGGCCAAAAGCAGCCTGTGTATGCCTAGCAGCCAGGCAGAGGAGAAAAGGCAACTAAGAAGGCAAAAGCTGGTGCTGATGCTAAATTTGAGAAGCCCTGAGCGACTGGTAAGCAGCCTGGGTATGCTGAAGACCTGTGAGTCTCATAAAATCACCTGTGGGTGATGCCCTGCTTGTTGTCGAGTGAGGGTGAGGAGCTGAGGAACCCCTCCTTGGGGGACGGGTGGGGAACGTGGCTTGGAGTGGAGCCCAAGCCGAATGTAGAGTTTACATCCCTGACCCATGTGCTTGTGCAGTGTATTGGCCTGAGTGCAGGGGTCTACAAGTCACATTGGTGGCTATGAAGGCCAAATGTTGGAGCAACTGCAGACAGAAACCCTGAGGGTTGGCGATTACCCCCAACAGAATAGAATGCCAGTCTCAGAGCTAGTGCATCCTGGGGGTGGATGCTGTGTGTGGCTTGTAGCTGAGACTAATGTATTGCAATGTATTTGCTTTTGTGGGCCATGGCTGCATTGTTTATGTTTGCTAAGAAAATTGTATATATGAAGATTGTATGACAGAAAACCCTAAGGGGGTGGACCATAGGGTAAGGAAAAATGTCAGGCTTTTCTGCCCTCCCGCCATCAGGATAGATGATGGATCCCTGCGGTCCTGAATGCATGCCTGATGGCGGGCACCTGGAATACGGTGTGGGCATAGGTAGATGGGATTCACCTGGGCTGAGACTGTGCTTTTAAGGGTGGCGTCATGGGGACGCCAAGAGAAGCTGAGAAGCAGCAGGCACCAAAAGAGAAGCCAAGAAAGAAGCAGCAGAAGCCGAGAGAGAAGCAGAGAACGCCAGAGAGCCCAGATAGAGTGAAGACTTGCTGGTGGCTGGGAGGCCTGCCGGCCTCCCAGGCCCCCAGCATCCTTGCCTGCTGTGTACCGGGTAAATCCCAATAAAAGACCTGCAAAAACCACTGAGGACTCTGACTCCTCCTTTGCCTGGTCTGCATGGGATCAGAACCTGCACGGTGTCCATTCCTGACCCTACAACCTCCTTAAAAAAATAACATAAAAAAATTATCTCATTTCATTTAAAAAATGTTAACACATTGTAGGGTAAGGTAAAAAGTATCAGGCTTTTCTGCTCTCCCGCTATTAGGATTGATGATGGATCCCTGCGGTCCTGAATGCATGCCTGATGGCGGGCACCTGGAGTAGGGTAAGTGTGTACACGTGTGCTGAGAAACTGAGCTTATAAGGGCAGCATCATGGGGATGCCAGGAGAACCATGAGAAGAGAGAGAACAGAGGCCATGAGAGAGCATGGGAGAGCCCAGATAGAGTGAAGACTTGCTGGGGGCTGGGAGGACTGCCAGCCTCCCAGCTCCCCAGCACCTCTGCCTGCTGTATACCTGGTAAATCCCAATAAAAGCCTGCAAAAGAGCCACTGATGTCTCCAGGACTCCTCCTTCCCCAGTCTGCTGAGGTCATAGAAAACCTGCTCTGTGCCCTTCCTGCCTCTACACGCATATTCAAGCCCAATCAGGACAAGAACCAAAAGATTGTACTGCATTATATTCATTTGCATTTCAACTTTAAAAAGAATGAAAAGTAACATTTTCATAATATATTAATCTAAAGTGTCTATTTTCCACCAAAAAAAATTTCAAGATATTCAATGAAACAGTAAAGTATGATCCCTGAACAGGAAAAAAAAGCAGGCAGGAGTGCTGCGAGCCAGCTGCAGCAGCCTGGGTGTCAAGGGTTCCTGAAGGATGGGACAGCATGGGCGCAATTGTAGAAAATGTGGGGTAGAGGGAGTGAGGAGAGGCAGACACCTGATCAGGGTGCAGACATCATCCTGCTGAGGATCTCAGCAGCCCTTTATTTATACATTTCAAGTAAACCATGAGTGCATAAGCATATGCATTAAGACAGGAAGATAACAATCATCACATCTCTTTCAAGAGCAGCCAAGGGTCTGTTTGCCTTCCTGCAGAGATCCTGACATTTATTATTCTTTGTTTTAAAGAAGGCACATTTGTTAAACAAAAGTGTTCTTAGAGTAGTCATTTACCTTAAACAGTCATTTTATTATTAGCAAAAAGCTTATGTGACTGAAACTAACATTTCCATGTTTGCCATAGTGAAGGATTAACTAAGGGCTAGGGGAAACAAAGGGCAGGAAGTTACCTGGGGGAAGGAAGATGCTTTGACTCTTCCCTAGCCCCAAGCTCTCAAGTAAGGGAGGTATTTTCCTAATCTAACAGAAGAGTTTTTCTACCTATTACTCCTCTGCTTATCTACTCAGCCTAGTTTCCATATGTAACTTTAAGATCAAGGGAAAATTCCTTTTTCTGTAAGATTGCTGATTGTTGTTTGTAGTTGTAAGGAACTACAAATATTTTATCAGAGGCAGAACAGAAGATGGTTATTTAACAGGGTGGTCCCCAGGAAAAGGGGAGGTTCCAGGTTTCCTGCCCCACCCAAAAGGATGGTGGAGCTGAGCAGAGAGAGAAGAAGCTGCAGAGGAGACTGAAGAAGGAAGGAAGCAGGATGGAGAGCCAGGAAGAGACCTGGAGGAGGCACATGGAATGGAGAGACAAGTGAAGAAACTGCGCTTGCCTTTTGGCCGTAGACTGGGTGACACAGATGTGGGTAAGACCCGTGGGGAGCTGATCATGGTGGTTTTTGTCTTGATTTTGATTTTGCTCTTTTCCTTCTGTTGTAGAGCAACCCCGATACAAAACGGGGTGCCTGACTGTGGGTCCTCACCCGCGCGCTTAAAAGGACTTATCAATGCTCTACTGCAGGCACACGTGAAAGGTTAATAAAAGGTTTATTTACAAAGGGAAGGGGAATGAGGAAATGTACAGCTCAGGGAGAAAAGTGGGAGACAAAGTTTTAAATGAGTCCTACCCGATCCGCCGATCAGGAATCCCAAAATGGCACTCTCAGAGTTGGCCGCCAGCCAGGAGCGGTGAAGCCAGGAGGCGAGCGATCGTGAGCCAGAGAGCCCAAGGCCCACGTGTTTGGTTTTTTATATCCAATCTGGCTGCCCAACTCCACCCTCAGGTCCCAGCCATCCTCCCTTGGTGGTGATGGGATTTGTCTTTCCCAGAGTCTTGATGGCTTTAGTCTGGAGTGGGGGTGGAGTCCACAAAGTTAATCCTGTATGGGATTAACTCAGGACATCACTTCCCCCTAACACTTCCACTCTTGTCTGGTGGTTTTTGATCCTTTTCTGTGGGTCCTCACTGAGAGATACTTTAGACCTGGGGGCTTTGGGGCCTTGCTCTGGGCATTTCCTGCTTGGGTGGACTTTTACCCACGAGGGGACGGGTAACTTTGGGTGCTTGATTTAGAAACTATATTCGTTGCCTTTCCTGTCTTGTTTCCTAGTTGTATTAAAGTTCCTTCCCATTAAAGTCTCATATGTTTTGTGTTGATGTGGCAGATGGCAGAACCCATTTAGAATAGGCAGGTTTGCAGGATTTGTGCTGCCCCTCTCCCTGTCCTGTAACAGTTATAGCTTTTGGTTCCCAGAATGGTTAATACATGACATTTCAGTAGTTGTAACATTGACTATTTCCAACTGTTGTAGAGCAACCCCGATACAAAACGGGGTGCCTGACTGTGGGTCCTCACCTGCGCGCTTAAAAGGACTTATCAATGCTCTACTGCAGGCACACGTGAAAGGTTAATAAAAGGTTTATTTACAAGGGAAAGGGAAATGAGGAAATGTACAGCTCTGGGAGAAAAGTGGGAGACAAAGTTTTAAATGAGTCCTACCCGATCCGCCGATCAGGAATCCCAAAATGGCACTCTCAGAGTTGGCCGCCAGCCAGGAGCGGTGAAGCCAGGAAGCGAGCGATCGCGAGCCAGAGAGCGAGCAAGGCCCACGTGTTTGGTTTTTATATCCAACCTGGCTGCCCAACTCCACCCTCAGGTCCCAGCCACCCTCCCCTTTGTGGTGATGGGATTTGTCTTTCCCAATGTCCTGATGGCTTTAGTCTGGAGTGGGGGTGGAGTCCACAAAGCCTGTATGAGATTATCTCAGGACATCCTTTATAGGACAGGGAGAGGGGCAGCCCAAGCCCCGCAAACCTGCCTATTCTAAATGGGTTCTGCCATCCGCTGCATCAACACAAAACATAGGAGACTTTAATGGGAAGGAACTTTAATTAAACTAGGAAACAACACAGGTAAGGCAAAGAGTCTAGTTTCTAAATGAAGCACCCAAAGTTACCCATCCCCTCGTGGGTAAAAGTCCATCCATATGGGATCGGCCCAGAACAAGGCCCCAAGGCCTGCTACAAGTCTAAAGCATCTTCCAGTGGGGACCCACAGAAAAGGGTCACAAACAACTGGACAAGCCCGGAAGGAAAAGAGCAAAATCAACATCAAGATAAAAGCTGCCATTGTCACCTCCCCACGGGTCTCACCCACATCTGTGTCACCCAGTCCACGACCAAAAGACAAGCGCAGTTTCTTCACGTGTCTCTAGGCTCCATGCGCCTCCTCCAGGTCTCCTGGCTCCATCCTGCTTCCTTCCTTAGTCTCTTCAGCTTCTCCTCTTCCTGCTCAGCTCCACCCTTCCTTGGGTGGGGCAGGGAACCTGGAACCTCCCCCTTTCCTGGGGACCACCCTGTTACACAAGTGCATTATTTGTGCTGTCATGGTTCTTAGCTCAACCAGTCAAAAAATTGCTGTTGACTTGAATGCACACTCTAATAGCTACCATACCAATTGTCACATCCAGGGGAATCAGCCCTAAACAAATAGGAAGAATTTAGCAGGAGCTATCTATGGAGCCTCCTGGCTTATCAGGAATTTTCTTACACTTGGAGCATGGCTCCCATCTGCCACCCAACTGCTATCTTTAACTTTAAAGTAAGAGAATTTCCTTCTCCATTTAGCCCTTGCCTCAAAAGACCACATCTCCATATTAAAGACTTGGCCAAGGGATGTTTACAGCCTTTTGTTCCCCGAAGTTTTTCACTTGCTAATCTAAGGCCAAATGTTGAATTACTGCCTTTTGGCAGAGAATTACTAATTTTATAAAAGATGCAATATTTGTATCATGCAGTGCCATTTGCCATCAAATTGGTTATTCAGTAATCGATCAAACAGCATGTACAGTTTTACTTTTAAATGCATATTTTGACAATGGTAGAAATGGAGATTTCTTGACCTGCTAAACATAGAGCTTCCATATGATCCAGCAATTCCACTCCTAGGTATTTACTCAAAGGACACAGAAACATCCATTCCAAAGAGCACCTGCACCCCTATGTTTATAGCAGCACTGTTTACAATAGCTAAACTATGGAAACAACCCAAATGCCCAAAAATAGATGACTGGATCAAGAAGATGTGGTACATATACACCATGGAATATTACTCAGCATTGAAAAAAGATAAACACATGCAATTTGCAGGAACATGGATGGCACTGGAAGGGATCATGCTTAGCGAAATAAGCCAGAAAGAAAGAAAAATATTGGATGGTCTCACTCATAGCAGGAATCTAGAAAACTTAAATAAGGGACCAGGAAAAAGAATAACTATAAGAAAGTAAAAATCAAAATGAACAAACAATTATTAATCAGAGACACACTATCGGGGTGGGGGGGAGGGGAGGGATTGGGGTCAAAATAAGGGGGTCCAAATTGTATGGGGAATATAAAAATAAATTTTATAATAAAAAAATTCAATGTAAAAAAGAAAAAGAAAGAAAGACTTGGGGACCAGTATATTAAAATCCAAACAGGACTCTCTGAGGTGGGCAGAGATTTTTCACAGACCAGCCCTACTCCACCACGGACTTGCTCAGCTGGAAAACCCTCACAACTTCCTACTCCAGTAAGCCCTACGCTATGATCAATCTCAGTCCCACAGCCAGCACACCTAGGATCCAGTGTCACCTTGGGATTCTTACACAGTGTCAGCCCAGCTAGAATTTCCCCTTTTAAAAATCCTCTACAGATGGCCACCACGCTACCTCCTCCTCTAACGCAAACTCTACAGGGTGACCCTAGCTAAATTGAAAACATTAATATCACCCAACCGATGCAGGCTTTGGATACCATTCTCTGCGAATTAAGTCACTGCGTACAGAAACAAAAAGCTACAGTGGCTATCTATCTTAAATTTGTGTGTTTTCATCATTGTTTAGATGGTGTTAAATTTCCTTATAACACTAAGGTTTTGCTAAGTGTAGTAAATGCAAGTAAGGTGAGGTATGTGTGTTTAAAAAAATGTATTAAAGATGGATATTCTGAAGGTCCTTAAAATAATTTAAAGCAGGATGGATAAAATAAAATGGTATTAGAAAGAAAGAAGGCAAAAGAAAGTGTTGAAGGTCTGAGAGAGGTTTTTGGTGAGAAATCATGTGTACTCAGGTGTCTCCATTACCAGAATTGGGTCAGCTCTCCCTTACTACCATGAATTCTGCCCTTAGTAGGCCCGGTGAAAATAATCATGCTTTTCCTTGTTTCTAAACCCTGTTTTCTCCCCTTATCCAGGCCAAGATCTCTGAGATTGTTAGGGGGAAAGGATGTCCTGAGCTAAATCCATGCAGGCTTTGTGAACTCCACCCCCACTCCAGACAGAAGCCATCAAGACATTGGGAAAAACAAATCCCGTCACCACCAAAGGGAAGGTGGCTGAGACCTGAGGGTGGAGTTAAGCAGCCAGATTTGGTATAAAAACCAGACAATTGGGCCTTGGGGGGTCTCTTGCTCTCCGGCTTGCCTCCTGGCTTCAGGGCTCCTGGCTCGCGGCCAGCTCTCAGAGTGCCATTTGGGATTCCTGATCGGCGGATTGGGTAGGACGCATTTAAGACTCTGTATCCCACTTTTCTCCCAGAGCTGTACATTTCCTCATTTCCCCTTCCCTTGTAAATAAACCTTTATTAACCTTTTGCGTGTGCCTGCAGTAAAATATTAATAAGTCCATTTAAGCGCGCGGGTGAAAATCCACAGACAGGCAACCCGTTTTGTATCGGGGCTGCCCTGTAACAAGATGAGCCTTAGCTCTCCCAGACCCGTAAAAGCCATTCCTGTAATTGACAGATGAGCAACAGGGTCCTGTGGACAAGCAGTGTGTATGTGAGCGCTTGGGCCCAACTTGGGTACGCATCACTGTGCCCCTGGTCCAGGTTCCACTGAGTCTCCAAAGCGGAGGCCCTCTGGTACTCCCTCGTCTGTTTCTAATCCCATCTCTTAAAGCCACTTCCCGTTCTTCTGTCTATGCCTGCAATTCCAGATCGGCACAGCCTTAGACAAGGTATTACCATTCATAGGGCCTCTAACTGGGGGCTCCAACACTGCGCTGACATGTTTTCAAAATCCTATAATGTCATGGCTCCTCCCACTTATAGGGCCAATATTAATGATAACCTTATTTTTTTCGTTTTTTTGCTCCTTGCCTCCTAAAATTCATACAGTCTCGCATTCGGGAAATGTCTCTATCCCACCTTTAACCAACTCCTTCTCCACCCATATCCTCGCATCCCTGCAGAAGACCCTCATACCCAGGCCTGAGCCCCCACCCTGGTCTTCGCCCCCCTCCAGAAAGAAGTAGGCAAAAAAAGAACCGTCGCCCTTTTCCTATCAACAAAAGGCTGAATGAAAGGTCGATGCAGGGGCCAGGAATGAGGAAGCCCACACCGAAAAAGACAACATGGCCCTGACACCAGGACCACTGATACCATCAAACCGAAACTGAAGCCATAAACAGGAGAAAAACAACTCGGTTCCACCCAGAACAACTTTGTTCCGCCTAAACCTGTTTCCCCCCAGCCAACCCAGTTTTCCTGCACGAACTCCCCTCTCCCTGGAAAAGGGACATTTCTCCCCACAACGGGGGCGGATTCACGGACCACAACTTGGGTCCATGAGGCCCACCCGGGGCACAATAAATTTTCCCTTCTTTTGAGAAATTTAGCCTGGCTCTCCTTTTCTTTACCGGGCCAAACCTTTCAGGCCCCTCACACCCTTGTAAGTTCCTAAGTTGTAGGATCACTAGGAAATCCTCTTGTTCTAATGCGGTGACGCTGGGTGAGCTCCTGGGTGCCTCCTGAGCAGGGGCCGCTCACCAGAAAGACAAAGCCGTGATTCCAGCCTGGTAGTGTCAGTCCCACCCGCATCTCCCTGTTCTCCAGAGAGGGGAGAAGTGCTAGCGGTGTAGCCCATAGTAGATCCTGCCTGTGTGAGGAAACCTTCATGAAATGTCAAATTCGTGGGATCTGGAGAACTTCCAGGTTGGTGAGGTGCCCCAGCTCCCTGCCGACAGAGGCTGTTACACTCACGACCCCCTTCCCTAGAGGGCACCTCAGTAGCTATTCACCTGGCTCTTCATCTGTATCTTTCATCTAATCCTCTAATGACTGGGTTAGCCCAATTAGTGTCTCCTGAGGTGTGGGGGCGCAGACAACAAGCTAAGCAACCCTGAGTCACAGGACTCAGATGGGTGCCAAACTGGACAGAAGTTGGGGGTAACCTGGGACCTACACTCGTGATGGGCTCCTGAGAGGTATCAGGAGTCAGGCTGTGACAGAGCCCTAACCCTGGGGGATCTGACAGTGTCAGAATGTGGGCACGTGGCTGGTGTCCCAGAAGTTGTCTTGTGTGTGGGGAGCACCCGCCCATCTGGTGCCGAAGCAAAGGAAAACTTGGCTCTCCTACCAGGCCCGGGCTATCTGCCTCTCCTGGCCCTTTTCCCTCTCTCTCGTGTTTGGCAAGAATCTCCCAGCAGATTTCAGAAGAGGACAACAGAGTCCCTGAAAAATGTACTCTCCAAGTGGAAATGAGCCATTGGGAAGGAATGGGTCAGGGGCATCCGCCAGGCCGGGGATAACAGGTCTGTCATAAGCATTGACAAGATCCCCCCTGTTTGACAGGTGTGTCTTCTTGCATTCCAAGGAAAATGGAGTTGAACAGCAGTTGCTGACATAAGCCAGTTGGTGGGCCTCCCGGGTGGCAAGGGTTTAAGAGGCAACCTATGAAGCTATCCCCAGCTATTGCAGCACCAGTTTGATCATGGGCCCGGGAGCTACATACATAGGGCAGCAGACCTCTCCTGCCTCGCCCGCTGCTCCCCTCAGCAGTTTACTTCAGTCAGTCTGCCGGTTCTGCTCCCCACTGTGTTGCTGGTGAATCCTCTCACCCCCCGCGCTGCTGGCCTGTCCCCCAGTTCTTGTATGCATCACTCAATCACTCAATCTTTAAAGAAAAATCCCCTGGGTGCCCACCCTGCTCCATGCCAGCCACATCCCCCCTCCTTTGCAGACCCTTGCCCGTTGTCCCCCCTTTGCTTCTTTGGTTTGAATACCCCTGCACTCTGCAAAAGAGCAGGGCCATGGTCTCTCACACACGAGTCTGCTGCCACCCACATTTGTTGACAAATTCAACCACTCTCCTTGTCCTCCAACTCTGTTTCCCTTTACTGGCCGGGGGAAACCGAGGCCGGCGTTGAGTGTGGACACTGTGTAAGCCTGTTGCGTTCCTGGGGAGAAACAGAGCCTGTCACTCATCTCTGTCTCTGACATCTTCCGCATAATGCTATTTCTGAACATTCTCTCTCAAACCTACCTACGTCCCATATATATCATTTTGATTTGTTGATCTTTATCTTTTTCCATGACCTCACTGAGTATGCTATTGCTCGTTGACCAGGACCTCCTGCCCCATTGTGCTTCCATTTCAAACGGCAAAATACGCCACAAGCTTGTTTTTCCAGGTGAACCTCAATGGTGACTTTTTTAAGTTCCTCTAGGAATCCCACCCACATGGATGGGGTGAGTTCAAACCTTAGAATGAAAACTGGGGTCTGGACTGAGCACTCCCCTGGTGCGCTGCTCAGCAGCAGCGGTTCCCGGAAGCTCCTGCTCACACCACACTTGGACCATCTGTCCTGCTTCCTGTCCCACAGGCGGACAGAAGGGGTTCTTTTACTCCTTTTCTCAGAAAACCCAAGTACCCAGTACTTGCTGGCCCAGGCTTGCTTAGTGAGCCAAAAGAAAGAGCCCTGCAGAGCAAGCTGAGAGAGAGAGGCAAGTTGTGCTCTGGCCCCAGGTGAGGTTTTCTACCTGACACCTGACCTTTCCTCCATTGTCAAGCACTGCCAGTCAACTTGGCTTCCCACCTCTCAGTCTGAGCCCTTTGCTTTCTTCCAAGCAAGCCAAGCAGAGCTCACCCGGACCCCTGTACACTGCCTGACACATCACCCCAGCTCAGCACCCACGTGACCCCCAGCCCCAGCACATCGCTCAGCTCTCCTGCGTCTGCATGGGCCTTGAGCTTTCCCCACACGAAGCAACTCCCTGACACCAGCCCAGTGTCCGATATTTAGACTGAACCTGACAGTATCCCCTGGGCCTTGGGAAGGAAGAAAGGAAAGGGAGGTACTGCGGGTTGCAGGGAGAAAGGGAGGGAAGGAAGAGGAAGTGAGATCAGGGGGAAGGAGTGGGGGGAGGGCAGGAGGAAGGGACAAGGGAGGAAGGAAGATTAGGACAGGAGCTGGGTGGAGAGTGGAGGCCGGCAGGGAGGGGGCGGGGAGGAAGGACTCCCAGTCCCTTACATGTAGATCATATGGCTTTAAGGGCAGGAATGTTCAGGGCTCTCTGTTACCAGGAAAATTGAGCCCAAATTCTCATCCCTGTTTTTGCAAGATGTTTTCTGCAATGGACTGGGTGGAGGTATGATCAGATCAAAGCAGAGAAAAACCAGGGTGTCGAGGAGCAAGGAAGAATATACGCTTCCTCCCTGCATCTCCTGCAAGCCCCGGCCCAGGGGTTGCAGCGGGGCATGACCTGGGAGGCAGAGAAGGCTCCAGGGAGGCAGGACCTGATCCTCTGTGGCTTTCCTGAGTGATAATAGGAGTTACAGAGTTACAGTGAGAAATGCACTTGCGGTCTCTGTCCTGGTTCCTGACAGAGGCCCTGAAAGGTCGATGCAGGGGCCAGGAATGAGGAAGTCCACATCGAAAAAGACCAGATGGCCCTGACACCAGGACCACTGATACCATCAAACCGAAACTGAAGCCATGAACAGGAGGAAACAACGCGGCTCCACGAAAAACAACTTTGTTCCGCCTAAACCTGTTTCCCCCCAGCCAACCCAGTTTTCTTGCCCGACCTCCCCTCACCCTGTAAAAGGGACATCCCTCCTCACAACGGGCGCGGATTCACGGACCCCACTTTGGGTCCACGAGGTGCGCCCGGGGAACAATAAATTTTCCTTTCCTTGGAGACATTTAGCCTGGCTCTCCTCTTCTTGACCGCGCCCAACTTTTCATCTGGTGTGTTGGTCGGGAATGGGGTCCAGTCCCATGTGGCGACCCTGCCCGTCCTGATCCCTGATCCCTCCACTCTCCCTGTCCTGATCCCTGATCCCTCCACTCTCCCTCTCGTTCGCTCTCTCTCTTTCTACCTCTCCCGGTGCAACTGGAAGCCAGGAACCCCTCCCTGCTCACTAAGGCTTAATGGTCGCCGGTACATGACCCGGGCCCCCTCCCTGCGGGAGACCGGGCCCCGCTGCCTCTCATGCCGCCTGAGCAGACCAGGGACTTGCTCTAGTCCCTTAATGGGCTTCCCTGGTAACTCCAATCCATGGGGCCACCTCCACCTCAACAACTTCTCATCTCCCCTGGAGGGGCCACCCTCCTCTTCCTCCTCTTGGCCCACCACCTTCTCTTCCTGCGGCACTTTGCCAGATAATTGTGAGGAACGAAAGACCCGGCCGGCCTGTGGACCACCAGCGCTTGGCTTGACTCTCCCAGGGGGAGTTGTTGCCTCTAGGGTCCCTCGGATCACGGAGGTCACTTCTTTTTTCAGCGATCGCTGCCCCCTCCTGATCCGCACTTTCCATTTGGGGCTTCCTCTGAGGTGAGACTTCTCCTCAGGGGCACGACCCATCCTATTTCTTGGAGGTAAAGAGGACTGCGGGACGCCACCTTCCCCTTTCACTCTCCTGCTCAATTCCCTGAGGATCGGGCAGGGACGCTGGGACGCCGGCCTCCCCCCGACCCTCCATTTGAGATCCTAAGAGGGACACTCACTATGGGATCAACGCAATCCCGCATTCAGGCAGACAACCCCTTGGGGTGCCTCCTAAAGGCCCTTGGCCCTCTACATTTAAAGCAGATGTGAGACCTAAGCGCCTCATTTTTTATTGCACCACGGCCTGGCCCAAACACGAATTGGACAATGGCTCTAGGTGGCTGGAAATGGGCTCTTTTGACCCCAAATTCTAACCGACTTAGACAATTTTTGCCATAGGCAGAAGTAGTGGCCCGAAATTCGCTTAGGGCCAGGCTGTCTTTCACTTGCGCTCCGCCCCTTCCCTCCCTCCTGAAAACCTGCCATATTTTCAAAGTCTCCAGACTCCTCACTCTTCACCCTCTCTGGACCCCTTTTCAAAATTCTCTAATCCTCTAGATTCTCAGTCTCCACCTCCTTCAGCTTCCCAATCCAGCCCCTCCCCCCTTTCTTTTCATCTCCCAGCAGCCACACCCTCTCTAGTGCTGATCCTCTTCTCTATCCCCTTAGGGTAATGGTGGAGACTGAAAGAGTAGGTAGAGTCCATGCTCCGTCCTCTGTCTGATCTCTCCCAAATTGAAAAGAGTCGCGACTCTTTCACTACCTACACCCAAAAATTTCGTTATCTTACCCAAGCCTATGGCCTTACAAGTCATGATTTACATGTTATCTTCTCTTCCACCCTGACCTCTAATAAAAGGGAACATGTTTTTAGGTCTGCCCAAGACCATGTGGATCAGGCCCATTTGCCTGACACAACATGCCCCCAGGCTCTGAAGCAGTTCCCCGGGGTGAGACTACCAGACTGACACAAGTAGGGTTGCCAGGGCTGGGCTCAAAGAGACCATTTTATTACCTGTCCCCTAGCTTTTCTCCAAGCAGAAGTGCATAAACCTGTAAACTTTAATAAGCTCAGGGAGATTACCCAGTCTGCCTCAAAAAACCCTGCTGCCTTCCATCGCTATACCACGCTTGACCCTGACTCGCCTGGAAGCGCCATAGTAGCCACTTTTTATCTCAGTCAGCCCCAGACATTAACAAACAGCTTAAGAAGGCTGAGGATGGTCCTCAAACCCCGATCCGGGATCTGCTGAACATGACCTTTATAGTATTTAACAACTTGGAGGAACAGGACAGGGCAGAGAGGGAACTCTGTAGTCGCCAGAAGGCTGAGCTTTAAGCTCAGGCCCTAGTAGCTGCCTTGAGACCACCAGGCCTGCTCCTCCAGGGACCACAGTGCCTGCAGCCCGACAGAGGACAACAATGGGCCCCATAGGCACCAACCGACTGCCCCTGGGAACCTGCTTCAAGTGTGGCCTGGAGGGCCACTGGTCTAAACATTGCCCCAACCCCCGTCCTCTGCCAGGACGGTCTGGGGTCACTGGAAAAGTGACTGTCCCTCCACGCTTGGCCATGGTGGGCCTGGCCGTGGTGGGCCAGTCCTTCCAGTCCCTGCAACCCTGCCACTGGTGAGCTTGGGTTTTCTAGTTGAGGACTAAAGAGGCCTGGTCTCATGGACCCCGATAACCTTCGAGGAGCCCAGGGTAACAGTCAAGGTAGCAGGTAAGTCCATCTCCTTTCTGGTTGATACGGGGGCTACCTTCTCTTTCCTCCCCTCTTATTCCTGTCAAGTTTATCCTTCTCAGGCCTCAGTTACGGGTATTGACAGCCATCCTCCTCAGCTCAGGACCACTGGTCCACTCTTTCCTAGTCATGCCTTCTTGCCCCACACCAATCTTGGGTCGTGTCCTCCTAGCCAAACTCAGGGCTACTCTCTCATGGTTCCAAGACCCTAGCGTTGCTCTAACCTTCCCACTGCTCCAAACATCTCCTAACCCTTCTCAGGACTACCCGCTGTCTCCTTCCACTGTCCACCCCGTGGTCTGGCATAACTCTGCCCTGGTTGTGGCCACTCACCAGCCCCTACAGAGTGGTCATGGGCAACCCAGGTCACCTAGACCAAATTTCTATGTATAGCCTCCTGGCTTACTATAGTCCTTTCTCAGCCACCTTGGTTAAAAGTTTCAGTACAACTTCCTTCTGTTTTACAACCTCAATGCAACCTCATATCAAAATGAGTCTTCTTATCCACTGATGATAAAAAAAACAACCACAACCATATGCCTGGGCACCCTGGAGGCCCCCCTTGTATCCTCCTCTACCAGCCTCCCAGGAATCCCACTTGAGTGAGCCCCATCTTCCTGCATCTGCATCTAAGTCTCAGCTGTCTCCTGCTAGTCCTGACTCTCCAGAGCCACTGCTTCTTACGCCCCAGGTGGTAAAATGTGTAGGTTGCAAGGAGCAGATAGAGAGGCTCTACAACTCCCCTTAAGAAGTACTTGGGGAGACTGGGAGCGCAGGGAGTGCGTCCTGTATCAACATTTTAGAAGAGGGACATTTCTTCAGTAAAGACTTCTTGAAACCAGCAGAAGGCTCCCAGAGGAGCTAGAGGTGAGCTGGGAAGTTTGCCCATGCCAGGCCCCCTCTGGCCTGCTGTCTGAGCCCAGAGGAGGAGTGAGAACCCACTGCCGGGTCAGACCGGGCTCGCA
This sequence comes from Talpa occidentalis, assembly GCF_014898055.3. Lineage (NCBI taxonomy): Eukaryota > Metazoa > Chordata > Mammalia > Eulipotyphla > Talpidae > Talpa > Talpa occidentalis. Next base: position 34,872,107 of record NW_023603184.1, read on the forward strand.
GGAGTGCGTCCCGCATCGCCATTTTAGAACAGGGACATTTCTTCAGTAAAGACTGTTTGAAACTGGCAGAAGGCTCCTCGAGGAGCCAGAGGTGAGCTGGGAAGTTCGCCCAAGATGCCGACCAGTACCAGTAACACAGTGTCCCAATGCATATGGCAAATTAGAAAACAGAGAGTAAGGAGTAGAAAAACCACATGCAACCCAGCAACTCCTCAGGAAAAAAGCACACCACAAAGAGAAAACCACCCCCTGGATTGCAACAACAGTAACTTGGAAGAACTTATAAGCCTTCCAGAAAGAAAATTTAAAATTGCCATGATTAAAACTGACAGAAGTCATAAAGGAAAACAATGAGAAGGGAAAAATAATCAACGATCAGAAGAATGAAATTGAGTCCCTAAAGAGGGAAGTAAAAGAAATGCAGGAGATCAAAGAAATAATGGAGGCGCTAAAGAACTCTGGGCAAAGCAATGAAAGCAGAATAGATGAAATGAAAGAACGAATAAGTACTCTTGAAGACACAGAACTAAAAAGAACCAAAACCGTAAAGGAAAGAGAAGTACGAAGGAAAAAGACCAAAGAAAGGCTTCGGGAACTATCTGACTCCATGAGGAAAGGAAATATAAGAGTTATAGGAATCCCAGAAGGAGAGGAGAGAGATGTAGGATCAGAGAAAATATTCAAGGAGATAATTGAAGAAAACTTCCCAAACATGAAAAAAGAGCTGAAAATTGATATACAAGAAGCAAGAAGAACACCAAACTTCCACGACGAAAGGAAAAATACAGCAAGACACATAATAGTAAATCTCCCAAGAATCCAGGACAAGGAAAAAATAATGAAGCTGACAAGAGGGAGGAAACAGATAACATTCAAAGGAAAACCAATCAGACTGATATCAGACTTCTCTGAAGAAACACTACGGGCAAGGAGAGAGTGGAGGGACATAGTCAACAGACTCCAAGAAAACAGATGCCAACCACGAATACTCTATCCTGCAAAGCTCTCCTTTCTCTATGAAGAAAGAATAAGGACCTTCCCAGACATACAGAAACTCTGGAATTTCATTACGACTAAACCCCCACTCCAAAAAATACTACAAGGAGTATGAGAGCCAGAACCTCAGAGGGACGAATAACAACAAAAGAAGGCCCAAAAAAAAGTTATTAAAAGAATTAATAAATAAAATCAAAGGAAAGACAAACAATGGCAAATACAGATGCTTACATATCTATATTAACTCTAAATGTGAATGGACTAAATTCTTCAATAAAAAGACACAGAGTCACAGGCTGGATTAAGAAACAAAATCCAACCTTTTTCTGTCTCCAGGAAACACATTTAGCTACAAAAGATAAAAATAGACTCAAAGTTAAAGGATGGAAAACAATACTACAAGCAAATGGACCAAAAAAGAAAGCAGGAACAGCTATACTTATATCAGATAAAACATATTTCAAACTCAAAAAGATAAAAAGAGACCCCAACAGTCACTACATTATGATCAAGGGGACAATACTTCAAGAGGAAATAACACTCATTAACATATATTCACCAAAGGAAGGAGCACCAAAATACATCAGACAACTATTGTCATCTCTGAAAACAGACATCAGAGAAAACACATACATAGTGGGAGACTTCAACACACCACTATCAACAATGGATAGTCAATGAGACAAAAAATAAGTAAAGACACTAAAGCTCTAAATAAGGATCTAGAGCGCTTGGGCTTAACAGACATCTATAGAACACTAAACCCCAAAAAATCTGAGTACACATTTTTCTCAAGCGCACACGGATCATTCTCCAGTATCGATCACATACTGGGATACAAGACAAACATCAACAGATACACCAAGATTGAAATCATACCATCCATCTTTTCTGAGCATGAAGGCGTCAAGCTAGAAATAAGCCATAAAAAGAAGGCAAGGATCTCTGCTACCTCATGAAGATTGAAAACTACACTACTGGAAGACCACTGGACTAACGAGGAGATCAAAGAAGAAATAAAAAAATTCTTTGAACTGAATGACAAGGAGGACACCAATTTCCTAAATGTATGGGAAGCAGCAAAAGCAGTAGTAAGAGGAAAATACATAGCAAGTGAGGCTCACATCAAGAAAAAAGAAAGAACTCAAAGAAACAACCTAATCTCAAAGATCAAAGATCTAGAAAAAGAACAACAAAAAACCCCCAAAACCAGTAGAAAAAAAGAAATAATAAAAACCAAAGCAGAAATAAATGAAATCGAAACTAAAAAAACAATCCAAAAGATCAATGAAACCAAGAGCTGGTTCTTCGAAAAAAATCAATAAAATAGACAAACCCCTAGCCAGGCTCACAAAGGAAAAAAGGGAGAAAGCACAAATAAACGGGATCATGAATGAAAGAGGAGAAATCACAATGGACACAGCAGAAATTAAAAGAACAATCAGTAACTACTATGAACAGTTATATGGAAACAAGTTAAACAATCTAGAGGAGATGGACAAATTCCTACAACTCTACAATCACCCAAAGCTAGAGAAAGAAGAAATAGAACACCCAACAGACCAATTACAAGCAGCGAAATTGAAATGGTAATCAAAAACCTCCCCAAAAACAAAAGCCCAGGACCTGATGGATTAACAAATGAATTCTACCAAACATTCAGAGACAAATTAAGGCCTATCCTTCACAAACTCTTCCAAAAAATTGAGAAGGAAGGGACAATACCAAACACGTTCTATGAAGCCAACATTACACTAATACCAAAACCGAACAAGGACAACACAAAAAAGGAAAACTACAGGCCAATCTCCCTAATGAACACTGATGCAAAAATCCTCAATAAAATTTTAGCTATCAGAATCCAACAATGTATCCATAAGATAATTCACCACGACCAAGTAGGATTCATTCCAGGGACACAAGGATGGTTCAACATCTGAAAATCAATCAACGTTATCCAACACATCAACAAAAAGAAATATAAAAACCATATGATAATATCAATAGATGCCGAGAAAGCTTTTGACAAAGTGCAACACCCATTCATGACAAAAGCCCTTGAAATTCTTGGGATACAAGGAACATACCTCAACATCATAAAGGCCATATATGACAAGCCAACAGCCAGTATCATTCTCAATGGTGAAAAGCTGAAAGCATTTCCATTAAGATCTGGAACAAGACAAGGATGTCCACTCTCACCACTGCTTTTCAATATAATATTGGAAGTCCTTGTCAGAGGAATAAGACAAGAGAAAGGAATCCAAATAGGAAAAGAAGAAATCAAACTATCACTATTTGCAGATGATAATATACATAGAGAACCGCAAAACCTCCACAGAAAAACTAATTCAACTCATCAATCAGTTCAGTAAAGTGGCAGGATACAAAATCAACATGCAAAAGTCAGTAGCCTTCCTATACACAAACAATAAATCTGAAGAAGGAGAAATCAAAAAAAAAAATCCCTTTTATCATCAAAACAAAAAAAATCAAATACTTGGGAATAAATCTAACAAATATGTAAAGGACCAATACAAAGAAAACTATAAAACACTGTTAAAAGAAATAGAAGACGACACAAAGAAATGGAAGGATATCCCCTGCTCATGGATTGGAAGAATAAACATTATTAAAATGGCCATCCTACCAAAAGCAATAGACAGATTCAATGCTATTCCAATCAAAATTTCAATGTCATTCTTAAAGAAATAGAATGATTATTGATGAAATTCATATGGAATCACTAAAAACCCAGAATAGACAAAGCTCTCCTGAAAAAAAAAAGAAGGGAATGGAGGCATCACACTCCTAGACTTCAAACTCTACTACAAAGCCATAATCATCAAAACTGCATGGTATTGGAACAAGAACAGACACACAGACCAATGGAATCGAATAGAAAATCCAAATATAAACCCACAGATTAATGGTAAAATAATCTTTGACAAAGGAGCAAAGACTATGCATTGGAGCAAAGAAAGTTTGTTCAATAAATGGTGCTGGGAAAACTGGGTCACTACATGCAAAAGAATGAAGTTTGACCACTACCTCACACCATACACAAAAATCAACTCAACATGGATTAAAGAACTAGACATAAGACCTGAAACCATAAAATACATAGAAGGAAATATAGGCGAAACACTATATGATATGCACATCAAAAACATATTTACAGACACATCACCCAAAGCAGTGATAGTGAAGGCAAAGATAAACAGCTGGGACTACATCAAATTAAAGAGCTTCTGCACAGCAAAAGAGACAATAACAAAAACAAAGAGAAACCCCACCAACTGGGAGAACATTTTTGCACACAACAATAATGATAAAGGACTGATCACAAAAATCTACAAAGAGTTGATGAGACTCAACAAAAACAAAGAAAATAATCCAGTCAAAAAATGGGCAGAAGATGGGCCTCCCTGGTGGCGCAGCAGTTGAGCGCTGGGTTTCGATGCTGCCCACAGCCTCTGCAGCGCTGGTTGGATCTCTGACTGCTCCCCGGCCACCGGAGGAGGGTCCCACGTGGCACGCAGACCTCTCCTGCCGTCTGCTGCTCCCCTCAGCAGTGTAATTTGGTCCTTCTGCCTGCTCTGCTCCCCACTCTGGCTCCGGTGAATTCTTTCACCCTTCCGCACTTCTGACTGTACCCAGTGCATGTATAAACAAAAAACCAAACAAATAAATAAATAAATAAAACATGCCTCTATTAAAAAAAAAAAAATGGGCAGAAGAGCTAAAAAGAAACTTCTCTGAAGAGGAAATGCAAATGGCCAACAGGCATATGAAAAAATGTTCAACATCACTTGTAATCAGGGAAATGCAAATCAAAACTACCATGAGATACCATCTCACACCAGTGAGAATGGCACATACTAAAAAAACTAGCAACAACAAATGTTGGCGAGGTTGTGGAGAAAAAGTAACTCTCATGCACTATTGGTGGGAGTGCAAACACTCCAACCATTATGGAGAGCTGTGTGGAGATTTCTTGACCTGCTAAACATAGAGCTTCCATATGATCCAGCAATTCTACTACTAGGTATTTACCCAAAGGACACGGACATCCATTTCAAGGAGCACCTGCACCCCTATGTTTATAGCAGCACTGTTTACAAAAGCTAAGCTTTGGAAACAGCCCAAATGCCCCAAAATAGATGACTGGATCAAGAAGATGAGGTACATATACACCATGGAATATTACTCAGCATTCAAAAAAGATAAACACATACAATTTGCAGCAACATGGATGGAGCTGGAAGGGATCATGCTCAGCGAAATAAGCCAGAAAGAAAAAGAAAAATACCGGATGGTCTCACTCATAGCAGGATCTAGAAAACTTGAATAAGGGACCAGGAAAAAGAATAAATATAAGAAAGTAAAAATCAAAATTAACAAACAATTATGAATCAGAGACACACTATCGGGGGTGGGGGGCAGGGAGGGGAGGGATTGGGATCAAAATAACGGGGTCGCAATTGTATGGGGAATATAAAGATAAAATTTATAATAAAAAAATTCAGTGTAAAAAAAAAAGAAAGACTTGGGGACCAGTATATTAAAATCCAAACAGGACTCTCCGAGGTGGGCAGAGATTTTTCACAGACCAGCCCTACTCCACCACGGACTTGCTCAGCTGGAAAACCTTCACACCTTCCTCCTTCAGTAAGCCCTAGGCTATGATCCATCTCAGTCCCGCAGCCAGCACACCTAGGATCCAGTGTCACCTCGGGGTTCTTACACAGTGTCAGCCCAGCTGGAGTTTCCCCTTTTAAAAATCCTCTACACACGGCCACCACCCTACCTCCTTCCCTAACGAAAACTCTACAGGGTGACCTTAGCTAAATTGAAAACCTTAATATCACCCAAACGATGAAGGCTTTGGACACCATTCTCTGCGAATTAAGTCACTGCGTACAGAAACAAAAAGCTACAGTGGCTATCTATCTTAAATTTGTGTGTTTTCATCATTGTTTAGATGGTGTTAAATTTCCTTATATCACTAAGGTTTTGCTAAGTGTAGTAAATGCAAGTAAGGTGAGGTATGTGTGTTTAAAAAAATGTATTAAAGATGGATATTCTGAAGGTCCTTAAAATAATTTAAAGCAGGATGGATAAAATAAAATGGTATTAGAAAGAAAGAAGGCAAAAGAAAGTGTTGAGGGTCTGAGAGAGGTTTTTGGTGAGAAATCATGTGTACTCAGGTGTCTCCATTACCAGACTTGGGTCAGCTCTCCCTTACTACCATGAATCCTGCCCTTAGTAGGCCTGGTGAAAATAATCATGCTTTTCCTTGTTTTTAAACCCTGTTTTCTCCCCTTATCCAGGCCAAGATCTCTGAGATTGTTAGGGGGAAAGGATGTCCTGAGCTAAATCCATGCAGGCTTTGTGAACTCCACCCCCACTCCAGACAGAAGCCATCAAGACATTGGGAAAAACAAATCCCGTCACCACCAAAGGGAAGGTGGCTGAGACCTGAGGGTGGAGTTAAGCAGCCAGATTTGGTATAAAAACCAGACAATTGGGCCTTGGGGGTCTCTTGCTCTCCGGCTCACCTCTTGGCTTCACGGCTCCTGGCTCGAGGCCAGCTCTCAGAGTGCCATTTGGGATTCCTGATCGGCGGATCGGGTAGGACGCATTTAAGACTCTGTCTCCCATTTTTCTCCCAGAGCTGTACATTTCCTCATTTCCCCTTCCCTTGTAAATAAACCTTTATTAACCTTTTGCGTGTGCCTGCAGTAAAATATTAATAAGTCCATTTAAGCGCGCGGGTGAAAATCCACAGTCAGGCACCCCGTTTTGTATCGGGGCTGCCCTGTAACAAGATGAGCCTTAGCTCTCCCAGACCCGGAAAAGCCATTCCTGTAATTGACAGATGAGCAACAGGGTCCTGTGGACAAGGAGTGTGTATGTGAGCGCTTGGGCCCAACTTGGGTACGCATCACTGTGCCCCTGGTCCAGGTTCCACTGAGTCTCCAAAGCGGAGGCCCTCTGGTACTCCCTCGTCTGTTTCTAATCCCATCTCTTAAAGCCACTTCCCGTTCTTCTGTCTATGCCTGCAATTCCAGATCGGCACAGCCTTAGACAAGGTATTACCACTCAAAGGCCTCTAACCGGGGCCTCCAACTCTGTGCTGACATGGTTTTGTAACAGGGTGGTCTCCAGGAAAGGGGGAGGTTCCCTGCCCCACCCAAGGGAGGGTGGAGCTGAGCAGGAAGAAGAGAAGCTGCAGAAGAGACTGAGGAAGGAAGGAAGCAGGATGGAGCCAGGAGACCTGGAGGAGGCACATGGAGCCTAGAGACACGTGAAGAAACTGCGCTTGTCTTTTGGTCGTGGACTGGGTGACACAGATGTGGGTGAGACCCGTGGGGAGGTGACAATGGCAGCTTTTATCTTGATGTTGATTTTGCTCTTTTCCTTCCGGGCTTGTCTGGTTGTTTGTGACCCTTTTCTGTGGGTCCCCACTGGAAGATGCTTTAGACTTGTAGCAGGCTTTGGGGCCTTGCTCTGGGCCAATCCCATTTGGATGGACTTTTACCCACGAGGGGACGGGTAACTTTGGGTGCTTCATTTAGAAACTAGACTCTTTGCCTTACCTGTATTGTTTCCTAGTTTTATTAAAGATCCTTCCCATTAGTCTCATGTGTTTTGTGTTGATGCGGCGGATGGCAGAACCCATGTAGAATAGGCAGGTTTGCAGGGTTTGGGCTGACCCTCTCCCTGTCCTATAACAGATTCAAAATCCTATGGTGTCATGGCTCCTCACACTTTTAGGGCCAATATTAATGATAACCTTATTTTTTTCGTGTTTTTGCACCTTGCCTCCTAAAATTCATACCGGCTCGCATTTGGAAAATGTCTCTATCCCACCTTAACCAACTCCTTCTCCACCCATATCCTGGCATCCTTGCAGAAGACCGCCCATACCCAGGCCTGAGCCCCCACCCTGGTCTTCGCTCCCCTCCAGAAAGAAGTAGGCAAAAAAAGAACCTTCACACTTTTCCTATCAACAAAAGGCTAGAATGAAAGGTCAATGCAGGGGCCAGGAATGAGGAAGCCCACACCGAAAAAGACAACATGGCCCTGACACCAGGACCACTGATACCATCAAACCGAAACTGAAGCCATAAACAGGAGAAAAACAACTCGGTTCCACCCAGAACAACTTTGTTCCGCCTAAACCTGTTTCCCCCCAGCCAACCCAGTTTTCCTGCCCGAACTCTCCTCTCCCTGGAAATGGGACATCTCTCCCCACAATGGGCGCGGCTTCACGGACCCCCAACTTGGGTCCATGAGGCCCACCCGGGGCGCAATAAATTTTCCCTTCTTTTGAGAAATTTAGCCTGGCTCTCCTTTTCTTTACCGGGCCAAACCTTTCAGGCCCCTCACACCCTTGTAAGTTCCTAAGTTGTAGGATCACTAGGAAATCCTCTTGTTCTAATGCGGTGACTCTGGGTCAGCTCCTGGGTGCCTCCTGATCAGGGGCCGCTGACCAGAAAGACAAAGCCGTGATTCCAGGCCTGGTAGTGTCAGTCCCACCCGAATGTCCCCGTTCTCCAGGGAGTGGAGATGGGCCAGGGGTTTAGCCCATACTAGAAACTGCCTGTGTGAGGAAACCTTCATGAAATATCAAATTCGTGGGATCTGGAGAACTTACAGGTTGGTGAGGCGCCCCCAGCTCCCTGCAGACAGAAGCTGTTGCACTCATGACCCCTATCCTAGAGGGCACCTCAGTAGCTCTTCATCTGGCTCTTCATCTGTATCCTTCATCTCATCCTCTAATGACTGGGTTCACCCAATTAGTGTCCCCTGAGGTGTGGGGGTGCAGACAACAAGCTAAGCAACCCTGAGTCACTGGACTCAGACGAGTGCCAAACTGGACAGAAGTTGGGGGTAACCTGGGACCTACACTTATGATGGGCTCCTGAGAGGTGTCATGGGGTGTGTGTGACTGAGCCCTAATCCTGAGAGATCTGACAGTGTCAGAAGGTGGGCACGTGGCTAGTGTCCCAGAAGTTGTCTTGTGTGTGGGGAGCACCCGCCCATCTGGTGCCGAAGCAAAGGAAAACTTGGCTCTCCTACCAGGCCCGGGCTATCTGGCTCTCCTGGCCCTTTTCCCTCTCTCTCGTGTTTGGCAAGAATCTCCCAGCAGATTTCAGAAGAGGACAACAGAGTCCCCTAAAAATGTACTCTCCAAGCTGAAATGAGCCATTGCGAAGGAATGGGTCAGGGTGATCTGCCAGGCTGGTGATGACCGGTCTCTCATAGGCATTGACAAGTGTGTCTTTCATGAATTTCTTGCAATTTCCCCCTGTTTGACAGGTGTGTCTTCTTGCAGTCCAAGGAAAAGTGAGGTGAACTGCAGTTGCTGAAATAAGCCAGTTGGTGGGCCTCCCGGGTGGCAAGAGTTTAAGAGGCAACCTATGAAGCTATCCCCAGCTATTACAGCACCAGTTTGATCATGGGCCAGGGAACTACCCACATGGGGCAGCAGACCTCTCCTGCCTCACCCTCTGCTCCCCTCAGCAGTGTACTTCAGTCAGTTGCCAGTTCTGCTCCCCACTGTGTCGCTGGTGAATCCTCTCACCCCCGCGCTGCTGGCCTGTCCCCCAGTTCTTGTATGCATCACTCAATCACTCAATCTTTAAAGAAAAATCTACTTGGTGCCCACCCTGCTCCATGCCAGCCACATCCCCCCTCTTTTGCAGACCCTTGCCCATCGTCCCCCCTTCGCCTCTTTGGTATGAATACCCCTGCACTCTGCCAAAGAGCAAGACCATGGTCTCTCACACAAGAGTCTGCTGCCACCCTCATTTTTTGACAAATTCAACCACCTTCCTTGTCCTCCAACTTTGTTTCCCTTTACTGGCCTGGGGAAACTGAGGCCGGCGTTGAGTGTGGACACTGTGTAAGCCTATTGCGTTCCTGGGGAGAAACAGAGCCTGTCACTCATCTCTGTCTCTGACATCTTCCGCATAATGTTTTTTCTGAACATTCTCTCTCAAACCTACCTACGTCCCATATATATCATTTTGATTTGTTGATCTTTATCTTTTTCCATGACCTCACTGAGTACGCTATCGCTCGTTGACCAGGACCTCCTGCCCTGCTGTGCTTCCATTTCGAATGGCAAAATACGCCACAAGCTTGTTTTTCCAGGTGAACCTCAATGGTGACTTTTTTAAGTTCCTCTAGGAATCCCACCCACATGGATGGGGTGAGTTCAAACCTTAGAATGAAAACTGGGGTCTGGACTGAGCACTCCCCTGGTGCGCTGCTCAGCAGCAGCGGTTCCCGGAAGCTCCTGCTCACACCACACTTGGACCATCTGTCCTGCTTCCTGTCCCACAGGCGGACAGAAGGGGTTCTTTTACTCCTTTTCTGAGAAAACCCAAGTACCCAGTACTTGCTGGCCCATGCTTGCTCAATGAGCAAAAAGAAACAGCCCTGCAAAGGAAGCTGAGAGAGACAGGCAAGTTTCGCTCTGGCCCAGGGGAGGTTTTCCACCTGACACCTGACCTTTCCTCCACTGTCAAGCACTGCCAGTTAGCTTGGCTTCCCACCTCTCAGTCTGAGCCCTTTGCTTTCTTCTAAGCAGCCCAAGCAGAGCTCACCTGGACCTCACCTGTGCACCACCTGACACATCACCCCAGCTCAGCACCCATGAAACCCCCAGCCGCAGCGCATTCCTCAGCTCGCCTGTGCCTGCATGGGCCTTGAGCTTTCCCTACACGAAGCAATTTCCCTGACACCAGCCCAGTGTCTGACAGACTGAACCTGACAATATCTCCTGGGCCTTGAGAAAGAAGAAAGGAAGGGGAGGTACTGCAGGTTGCAGGGAGAAAGGGCGGGAAGGAAGAGGAAGTGAGATCAGGGGGAAGGGGTGGGGGGAGGGAGGGAGGAAGGGACAAGGGAGGAAGGAAGATTAGGAGAGGAGCTGGGTGGAGAGCAGAGGCCGGCAGGGAGGGGGCGGGGAGGAAGGACTCCCAGTCCCTTACATGTGGATCATGTGACTTTAAGGGCATGAATGTTCAGGGCTCTCTGTTACCGGGAAAATTGAACCCAAATTCTCATCCCTGTCATTTGCAAGATGTTTTCTGCAATGGACAGGGTGGAGGTATGATCAGATCAGAAGCAGATAAAACCCAGGGTACACAGGAGTGAGGAAGAATATACCTGTGGAACCAAGCATAAGTATTTATAGCCATTGCTTTGTGTAACTGCCATTTTACAATTTAAGGTTTTGCTGGGTAAAGACTGCATTTCAGAGATAGTTTGGACCCTCACTCCACCCTTACTCTCTGGTCACCAATGAGGGCGAACTTGCTGTAATTGGAGCTGCAGGTTGGAGCTGCATCTTGGCCTGGCCAGTCAGCTTAGAATGATAGCCTGGCAAAGTTGGAGAACTCATCTTTGTAGCCAATGAGTAACTGCCAGCATAATTTAACCTTATTAAAAGACCCCTGCTTCCTTTGTTCGGGGCTCTCGGTATCTGCCACTGCGTTGGTAGGTGCCTTGAACCCGGACTCGAGTCTGAAATAAACTCCCTTTTGTGTTTGCATCAGCTGTCTTTGGGTTCTTGGAGGCTATGCTCGCTGAGTCTGCTGACCTTGGGCACAACATTTTGGGGGCTCGTCCGGGATCGGCTAGCACAACCCCAACCACCAAACAGCTGAAGGGAACCATTAAAGCGCGCAGGTGAGTGGTGAGGTTTTAGTCTGCAGACCTGTAGTATTGAGTACCTGTATTTGTATTGTTATAGGACAGGGAGAGGGGCAGCCCAAACCCTGCAAACCTGCCTATTTTAAATGGGTTCTGCCATCCGCCGCATCAACACAAAACATATGACACTTTAATGGGAAGGAACTTTAATAAAAACTAGGAAACAATACAGGTAAGGCAAAGAGTTTAGTTTCTAAATGAAGCACCCAAAGTTACCCGTCCCCTCGTGGGTAAAACTCCATCCATATGGGATTGGCCCAGAGCAAGGCCCCAAAGCCTGCCACAAGTCTAAAGCATCTTCCAGTGGGGACCCACAGAAAAGAGTCAGAAACAACCAAACAAGCCCGGAAGGAAAAGAGCAAAATCAACATCAAGATAAAAGCTGCCATTGTCACCTCCCCACGGGTCTCACCCACATCTGTGTCACCCTGTCCACGACCAAAAGACAAGCGCAGCTTCTTCACATGTCTCTAGGCTCCATCCTGCTTCCTTCCTCAGTCTCTTCTGCAGCTTCTCCTCTTCCTGCTCAGCTCCACCCTCCCTTGGGTGGGGCAGGGAACCTCCCCCTTTCCTGGGGACCACCCTGTTACAGTATCATTTGTGCTCTTTACCTGTAGAAGTACTGAGTACCTGTATTTGTATTGTTTGTGCTCAGTATCTGTGGAATTGTTTGCAAACCTGTAATTTTGGTAGCCAGGCGCTTAAGTGGACGCGCTGGTAGGCGTCTTGGTGTGGACCAGGGGAGAAGTCCCTGTACCACCTGATTGGCTATCCCCTGTGGGGCAGCACTGGGGTAGCATTTGTGTTGGGCCTTTTGAAAAATTTGTTTTTGGTTCGTTTCTTGTGTTTGTTATTCTTAAAACTTTGGTGTTTGTCTTTACCCAGGGAACTCTGGTTTTGTTCCTGGTGTTTGTCGTCCCTGTTGCTTTTGTGTGTTCGTAATCATGGGTCAGGCAATGCCTACTCCACTGTCTTTGGTCACAGTCAAGGCTAAAAGTAAAATGCTGGGCACTGCAAAGCAACTATGGCTGGCTGGTGAGAGACTGCCTATGATCTCAACGAGCAGCTGCCTGTGTTATAGAGCAACCCCGATATTAAACGGGTTCCTGGCTGTGGGTCCTCACCCACGCGCTTTAAAGGGACTTATGAATACTCTACTACAGACACACGCAAAAGGGTTAATAAAAGGTTTATTTACAAGAGAAAAAGAAATAAGGAAAATATACAACTCAGGGAGAAAATAGGGAAATAAAGTCTTTAATGTGCCCTACCCGATCCGATGACCTGGAAACCCAAAGTCACTCTCAGAGCTGGCCGAGAGCCAAAAATGCAGAGACCTCCAAAGCCCACGTGTCTGCCTTTTGTATCCACCTGGCTGCTTAACCCCACCCTCAGGTCCCAGCCACCTTCCCTTTGGTGGTGATGGGATTTGGAGTTCCCAGTGTCTTTGGCTTTGGCCTGGGGTGGGGGTGGAGTCCACAAAGCCTATATGGAATTTGCTTTGGGACATCCTTTTCCCCCTAACACCTGGACATTTTCTCCAGTGTTGAGATCATTGGTATATCTCTGCTGCCTTCCAACTGTGGGGGAATTAAAACTCTCCCTTTGTCCACCTTTAAAAAGAAACAAAAAAACTGCTGAGTTACTTTGCACTTGCTAACTGAAAGGTTCCACGTGGTAAAAAAAAAAAAAAAAAAAAGAGAGCCAGGCTGAATTTCTCAAGGGAGAGAAAAATTTATTGCACCCCAGGCAGACCTCACAGACCCAAGGTGGGGGTTAGCGAAGCCCGCGGGAAAAAGTTTATAGGGCTGAAGGAGTTTCTTTGTCTGAACAACAACAACAAAAAAATAGTAGGGAGATGGAAGTTTCATTGTCTGAATCCTCTAGGCAGGCTTCAGCATTCCTGTTCCCAGGTGGAATTCCTGGAAGACTTTTGCATTCCAGTCTCCTGCATGGACCTTTCACTAACAAGCTATAAAAGGTAATTTTTGGTTAAGTAAAAAAAAATAAAGACTTCTAAATTACTTATTGGACATGTAAAAGTTTAGTTTCTTATTAAGACTAACTTCTGATAAGAGTCTGAAAACAGGCAAACTGTAAAGGAAGATCTTAATCTTCCTCTTCTGTCCTCCCCATACAAGGTTCTGGGAAAGAAAAAAAAAAAAGTCTTTTGTCTTAAAAATGTGCTTGCTCTCAGTGAGACAGAACTAAAACAATGTAAAGATAAATAATAATTACTTAAAAATACAAACTCAAAATGTTTTTCTTATTTAAGAAAGTTAGTACAAACTGCTTAATTTTGAAATTGTTGTGGTCTTTGTTGGACCCTAGGTTTTAAATAAGGGTTAAAATTGAATACTTGCTCTATAAAAGGATTCTAACTTCTGTTATTAAAACCTGCTTGATATAAAAAGGATATTAAAAACATGCCTACATGGATGTGTCAAACTTTTAAAAAAATTGTTATTAAAAAACTGGAGTTTACTAAATTGTAGTTTCTCAGTGTTTTTGCAAATATAGGTAAAAATAACTGTTTCTTAAAATTGCATGTGGCCAAAAATTTTAAATAAAAATTAAAATATCTCTTTGTTCTTGCTTTTGCCTCTGGAGGATTAATTATAAATGGCGCCTATAAAAAATCCTAAATTTTAAAATTGCAATCGAAAATTGTGGTTAAAAAAAAATACTAATTCAAAATTTAATGGTTTAAAGCATACATGCCTTAAGGTTTGAGTGTTAAAAAATTTGGTGCTTTGCTTTGTTTGAATGTGTTTACTTGTGCTGTACAAAGAAAATAATCATTAACCTGGCTTATGCTAACAAACAAACTTACTTCTAGGCTTTTATCTAAACTTCTCTTGATAAGATCTTGTTCCAGGAAGACTGATCTACTTGTCTTTTCCCCTTGGAGAAAACAACATATTCTCCCAGTAAATGACTAGGTTTCTTTACAAAATTCAAGGTAACATCTAAAGCCATATAAACAAGTTACTGGAAAAATGTATATGGTATTAGGTGTCTTTTTTTTTTTTTTTTCTTTCTTGCTTTTGTCAATCTATCTGTAACAGAGTGGTCCCCAGGAAAGGGGGAGGTTCCAGGTTCCCTGCCCCACCCAGTAACATTTATTATTCTTTGTCTTAAAGAAGGCACAGTTGCTAAACAAATGTTTTCAAAATAGTTATTTACTTCAAACAATCCAACAGTTATTGTATTACTAGCAAAAAAGCCTATGTGTCTGCAACTAACATTTCTAAGTTTGCCAGGTGAACAATTAACTAAGGGCTGAGGGAAACAAAGGGCAGGAAGTTACCTGGGGGATGGGAGACAAAGAGATTATTTCTAACTAACCTATAAAGTTTAGACTAACATATAACTAATTGATTAAAGTAAAAAACAGAAGGCTTTTGTATAGAAATCATCATCCATAGTATATTGTTTTAATATTGATTTGATATTAAGGAACCAAGGGCCTGGAGGGCGTTAATGCCAGGCGAGCTGCACTGACTCTTCCCTAGCCCCCAACTCTCAATTAAGGGAGGAAGTCTCCTAATCTAAACAAAGAGTTTTCTACCTATCACTTCTCTACTTTATCTAGTCAGCCTAGTTTCCATATTTAACTACAAGATCAAGGGGCAATTTCCTCTTCCATAAGGTTGCTGGTTGTTGTTCTAAAGAACTACAAATATTTCATCGGGGCAGGAGTGGAGATGGTTATAGCCTTTGATTCTCAAAAATGGTCAATATGTGACACATCAGTAGTTGTAACATTGACCATTTCCGAGCGCGTTATTTGTGCTGCCGTGATTACTAGCTCAACAATTCATAAAATTGCTGTTGACTTATTCTTGAATGCACACTCTAACAGCTACCATACCAATTGTCACATCCAAGGGAATTAGCCCTAAACAAACAGGAAGAATTTAGCAGGAGGCAACTATGGCTGTCTCCTGGTTTATCAGGAATTTTCTTATACTTGGAGCATGGCTCACCTCTGCCACCCAACTGTTATCCTTAACTTTAAAGTAAAGGAATTTCTTTCCCCAATTAGCTCTTGCCTCAAAAGACCACATCTCTATATCAAAGACTTGGCCGATAGAGGTTTACAACCTTTTGTTTCCAGAAGTTTTTTCACTGGTTAATGTAAAGCCAAATGTTGAATTGCTGCCTTTTTGGCAGAGGACTACTAATTTTATGAAAAATGTAGTATTTGTATCATGCAGTGCCATTTGTCATCGAATTGGTTATTCAATGATTGATCAGTATTTGCAGTTTTACTTTTAAATGCATATTTTAGCAATGGTAGAAACTAGCCATAAACAAATGAGGAGAATCTTGTAGTCAGCTAATGAGATTCCTGATTTTTCAGAAATCTGCCCCATGCCCGGACTTTTGTCAGACGACATGAGTAGCACGGCTCCCCATAAGGGCATTATAGTAAAAATTGCCCGAAATAATCTCTGTGCCGCCTCCAGCTTTGCCTCAAAGGTCTGACAGGCTTCTCACAACAAATAACAGTGTGATTCCTTCTCAAATAATGCTTCCAAAAACTCTTTGCCCGCGTTGTAATAAAGAATTTCATTGACAAAGAGCGTCGGTCTAAATATCATAAAAATGGTGCGTTGCTGCCACCTAATGGACCATTTACTGCGGGCACCACTCCGACTGTTTTTTCAAAAAATTCTTCACAGTGGGTAAACTGGCTAAGGGTCCTGACCCGGGCCCCTCAAATAATTGGGGATCTAGACGACCACAGCAGTGAACAATCTCAGATCTCGCCTGCAGAGCCTCAGGCTTGGACTTGCATTCCACCTCCGCTGCAATATTAACTTCTCATCAATCTTAGACCATGCTGGCAATGGGAGTGTATGGGCCCCGACCCGCCGAGCACAATGGGGTTGTTTTTGGCCGAGGCTCTATGTCTTTACAAGGCATAAAAGTAATACTGGTTGTTATTAATTCTAATTTTAGTGGTAAAATAAAAGTCATGCTAGAGCCTCCTTGTGAGTAAGCTGGCAGTGGTCCTCTGCCCTGCCTTATATCCCCTTTCTAATTAACATTAAAACTATTAGAAATAATGAAGAAAAGCTGTCTATAGCAAGAAAAGCAAGGCACATGTTTCCAGAAAGAGAAGGAATATGGAGCACATTATGTTAAAGGAAAAGAAGTTGGTTTTGTCCTTAAGTAAGGAAAAGTAAGGGGAAAATCTGTACATGAGAAAAAAAAAATGGAAAAAGGTTTATGGAAAAGGAATTATATATATATCGCCAAACTGGGTAATATTAAATGAATTTGTTATAAGGATTTAAAAAGTAAGTTTTAATATCAATAGTATAGTTACATAAAATTAAACTTTAAGTTCTTTCATCTGTTAAAGGTCAAGTTTTTCTTGGACTGTGGTCTGCTCTTGATAACATATTGTGAAAGGTTTTCCTTACTTTTTTTTAGGTAATCTGCCTAAAGGGCAAAAGTTGTTCATAATAACAGGACAGTCCTGATTATCTTTGAGCAGGGCAAGGAGTCTGTGCTGTAGCCAGCACCACCTGGTGCACCTGGATGAACACTTTGAACCAGCCACTTACCTTAAAGGGTGATTCCTTCAGTGGGATCTTTTTTGACTTAATTGATTTTAATTGGCTCCGGTCTTGGGCACCATGGCTCAAGTGCAATTCGAAGATTGGAATTTATCCTGCCTATTATAGTCATAATAGTCCCCTTGGTGTGTTATATTCTGTCAAGAGCTCTAGTGCAGGCTACTGTTCTTGAACCAGCATGCAAGTGGTCTCCCCAGGACTGGAACATAAGAAAAGAAGGGAAGAAAATGACTAGCCTAACAATATGGACATGAATCCATGAGCTGTGACTATCAGAGAAGGAAAAAAAAAAAAATGTTACAGCTTAAGGATCCTACATAGAGTCTAGACAAGGCTGCAAGGACTATGCCGTGGTAGAATAGAATGACTCTAATGGTTTAATTTTGATCACATCTCTCAGTTAAACTTCAAGTCTGATCAAGGTCACAACCTCCCTGAGGACTGTCGTCTTAAATACACATGTGATAAGTTGAGAAATTACTGGTCATAGCCAATGAGGGAATTCTTTCCAACTGCTAAAATGAATCATTACAAATGACTGGCTTCTCAGACAAGAATTAACAAGTTTGTCTTTCCCCATCTCTTGCAATTTCCCTCTTATTTGACACATTTGCTCTCTTTGTGACTTTCTCTCAGAGAAGCATTAACAAGTTCATCTTTCCAGTATTTATTGCAATTTCCCACTTGTTTGACATGATTGTTGTAGGGTAAGGAAAAATGTCAGGCTTTTCTGCCCTTCTGCCATCAGAATAGATGATGGATCCTTGTGGTCCTGAATGCATGCCTGATGGTGGGCACCTGGAATAGTGGGCATAGGTAAATGGGATAGGTAAATGGGATAGGTAAATGGGATAGGTAAATGGGCATAGGTAAATGGGATTCACCTGGGCTGAGACTGGGCTTTTAAGGGTGGTGTCACGGGGATGCCAGCAGAAGCCAAGAACAAACAGAAGCCAAGAGAGAAGCAGAGAATGCCAGAGAGCCCAGAAAGTGTAAAGACTTGCTGGGGGCTGGGAGGCCTGCCAGTCTCCCAGCCCCCCAGCGCCGCTGCCTGCCGTGTACCTGGTAATCCCAATAAAAACCTGCAAAAAGTCACTGGGGGCTCCAGGACTCTGACTCCTCCTTTACGCGGTCTGCTGGATCCTAGAAAACCTGCCCTGTGTCATTCCTGCTGCTACAATTGGTGTAGTCGGTAGGATGATCCATGCAGACAGGTATGGAGCCCTCCGAAGACCTGGAGGGACTAAGGAGTAACAGACTGTGTTTCTCTGTGACGACGCCGGAGGCGTCATGGTGGCACAGGAGAAGGACAAGGTCCGGGAGCTGCAGGACGAGACCTTGCATGGAGGAGATGCCCGAGAGGACCAGCCAATGACCCCTGAAGCAGCAGAATCATCGGAAGAGAGGACCTCGATTTGGAGCTCACCAGTGCTGATGTAGGGAGAGGCTAGCGAACTTGGACTGATGGACTGACAATCCTGCCAGAAGGCAGAGGAACTTTGGCAAGTTAAGTTTTTGGGACCCCGGGAGTGGATGCTATTGTTTGTACACCCCAGGATATGGGAATCTGGGGGTGGCCAGTGGGCATTGATGGCCAAAAGCAGCCTGTGTATGCCCAGCAGCTAGGCAGAGGAGAAAAGCCAACTGAGAAGGCAAAAGCTGGTACTGATGCTAAGTTTGGAAAGCCCGGAGTGGCTATTAAGCACTCAGTAAGCTGAGGAAGGCCAGTGAGTCTTGTAAAATCACCTGTGGGTGATGCCCTGCTCGTTCTTGAGTGAGGGTAAGGAGTTGAGGAACCCATCTTTGGGGGATGGGTGGAGAACGTGGCTTGGGGTGGAGCCCAAGCCGAATGTACAGTTTGGATCCAAGGATTCCCGACCCATGTGCTTGTGCAGTGTGTTGGCCTGAGTGCAGGGGTCTGCGAGTTGCATTGGTGGCTATGAAGGCCAAGTGTTGGAGCGACTGCAGACAGAAACCCTGAGGGTTGGTGATTACCCCCAACAGAATAGAATCGCCAATCCCAGAGTGAGTGCATCCTGGGGGTGGATGCTCTGTGTGGCTTGTAGCTGAGACTACAGCCAGAGAAGGCCAGGAAGCCTGACGGCTCCTGGTGTGTTATAGTAGATGCCGTAGTGGTTCCCCTCCCTCGTATGAGCAGTGCCTTTGGCAGCAGATTTGGTGGCTCATCTGCTGGTACCAATAATTGTCTTTTGCCACTATTTTGGGGCCCTGCCTGGACTTATTTGTGTTCTGTTGTATTTTGTTGTTATATTGTGATGTATTTGCTTTTGTGGGCCATGGTTGCATTGTTTGTTTGCTAAGAAAATTGTACATATAAAGACTATATGGCAGAAAACCCTGAAGGGGTGGACTGTAGGGTAAGGAAAAATGTCAGGCTTTTCTGCCCTCCCACCATCAGAATAGGTGATGGATCCTTGTGGTCCTGAATGCATGCCTGTTGGCGGGCACCTGGAATAGGGTGTGGGCATAGGTAGATGGGATTCACCTGGGCTGAGACTGGGCTTTTAAGGGTGGTGTCATGGGGACACCAGCAGAAGCAAAGAACGACAGAAGCTGAGAGAGAAGCAGAGGACGCCAGAGTGCCCAAAAGGAGTAAAGACCTGCTGGGGGCTAGGAGGCCTGCCAGTCTCCCAGCCCCCCAGTGGCCCTGCCATGTACCTGGTAATTCCAATAAAAATCTGCAAAAAGTCACTGGGGGCTCCAGGACTCTGACTCCTCCTTTACTCGGTCTGCTGGATCCTTGAGAAATTGCCCTGCCATTCCTGCCGCTACAATTGTCTTCTTCCATTCCAAGGAACAGAGAGTTTAAATATCAAGCTTGGGCGCACCTGTCTCCTTGCTGACCCCTTCCCCTCCCCTTTGCAGGCCCTTGACCATCTTCCCCTTTTCCCCCTTTGTGTAAATACCCCTGCCCTCTGCCAAAGAGCAGGACAGTTGTCTTTCAGACATGAGCCCGCAGTCCTCCTCATTTGTCCCCAAATTAAACCACTTTCCTTTTCCTCAAACTCTGTTTCCTTTCATTGGCTGAGGGAAATTGAATATCAATTTTCAGCATTCAGTATCAAAAGAAAGAAGGGGTAAACTGCCCCTTGCCTGATCCACAGGTTATCTGAATAGGAAAAAATCCCTTTTTCATTTATGATTCTTTGTGTTGCCTTTAGAACATTTCCCATTCAGTAGCTGCCGGGAGCTCGCTTTGACTCTCTAGATGGGCACTATTTACGAATGGTTTAATAAAGACAGTCAGGTCTTTAAACTTATTGTTTGTATTTTTGTTACCATTATTTACTACTTCACTTTCTTCCCTTAGAAATCACATTGTGTCATCTTCCTCCAACCTCAGTTTTCTTAACTCTTTATATTACATCTTTTCTCAGGAGGACGCCATACTCGAGACCCCATCAAGTTTCTCATTTGAGAAATTTTCATTGTTCCCGGTCAAGTTAGAACCTTTCTTCTCTGTGCATACAGTAATAACACCTGTCATCTACATGAACGCCAATAACAACTTCAAGTTCTCCTCAGCCCTTTACTCCTGGAAGACAGTGATGGTTTAAGAAGTCGACCCACCTTTTTGTTTTCCGAGAAATTGGTTCTTTGCTTACTACATTAAATTTTGGTCACTCACTTGTGACTTCCCCATTTGACATAAAAGAGACTCACTTCTCTTTTTCACTTCTAATGGGACCCCTCCACCCCCACACACAGATCCTTAAATTGCCATTCTTTGCCTCATAGAAGACTTGCTGAACTGGTGGTCCACCCTCATCAGTGAAGCAAAATTCTTGTGACTGGAATAAACATTAGTTAAGCTTCTCATCTATTTCCAGAGCCCTAAGCATTGACGGACCCCTCTTTACAAGCAGATAACACTTCAGAATTTCCTCTGAAGAATTTGCAGACCTCAGGGAAATTATCACACCCTTACCATCCCCTGCTCTTTCTAACCTTGTTGGCCCTTCCCCATAGAAGAAAATTCCTCTCTGTGTGGCCTTTGAGAGGCTTGAAGCTGTATGGTTGCATTGCTTTCCCTTTGCAATGATTTCTTTCCCCATACTGCAAAAATCCTTTCAAAGAAAGTCTCCATTTACCTAAATCTCTATTTACTTTTATTTGACAACACAAGTGACCAATTTTTTAATTTCCTGCTTTGATGCTGCACATCTTTCCCTCTCACTCCCAGATTAGGAGCTGTTTTGTGGAGCAATGACAAAGCTGATTCATGCTTGTTAGCATTTCCTGTTCTGCCTTTGTCTCTGTTGCTCCCTATGGCTGTTTTCATCAATTTTTTTCCATTTTAGTCACAGTCTTTGTAGCTCTCTGTCTACCCCATCTCCCTCCTTCTTCACTCGCCTGTCTCCTGCAGGCAGAGCTCCTGCTTCAGTTTGTTCCAGAGAGACCTGCCTGTAGGTCTCTCCTGAGTCCGGCGGCTGCTGCTTCACCCACTGCAGCCCAGGCTGTGGCTCCCTCTGCGGTAGAGGAGCTGAATTATACTCTACGCGGGAAGGCCAACATAGTTTCACTTTTGTTTTTGTTGCTTTTTTAAAAACATATTTTTGTTGAGTTAATGGTTCACACTGCTGTAAGAGACTCAGAGGAAGAGACTAGCACCTCTGGAGTTTTGGTGGAGCGTGGGATTCTCAGATTCACTCTGGGAAAGATTTCACCAGAGCTCCCGTTTCAGCGACATGCAGTGAATTTCCTAGGCAAGTTTTTCCATGAGGCAGAGATGTTAATTCTGTAAGGGCAGGTTTATTAGGGGAAGAGACAGAAGAGTAAAAAGCACTTGCATTGACACAAGCAGGCAGGAAAAGCTGTCCCGAAAGGGCCAGGTTTCCTGAGACACCTGTATGGTTGCAGGCGGGCGGCCTTGAGGAGAGCGGCCTCCACTGTGGGAGGTCAGTGAAGAGAAGTCCCGGCATGGTACAGGTCACGGGGAGGCAGGAGGCTGCTGCCCTGCAAAGGGAGAGAGTTGGTGAGAAGAGGCACCGCACAGTCACAGGTGGGCAGTGGGAGTGCTGCCCCGAGCCTGTGCAGAGACTGCCCTGATAGAGTCCTTTTCTCTTTGGGAGGGGTCACTCCTCCGTGGAGTGGCCTGTTTGTTGCTGATGGTGGATAACAAGAAAGGGACGAGAGATTCCAGAAGGGTCTAATCTCCCTATCCTTACCCTCAGGTCTGTGCTCTACTCTCTATAGCTCTCTGATCCTGCTTGGGTCTTATGCCTTGTGATAAGGCACTGGTGCCTGAGGGTCATGACCTCTACAGCTGGGTTAAGGGTCATGTTATTTCCCTCTACCCCCACCTCCTTGTGAGTCAGGTTCTGGTCTTGGGGCACCTCCTGTCCAGTCTGTCTATTCCTGTCCTCCATCAGTTTGACAGTTACACATTCTTTTACTTTCCATTTTGGAAACTATTCTAAATTTGCAACATGTGTAGTGACTCTACAAAAGGCCAAAACCAACAGGGTTTTGACCTTCCTCCCAAATATTGCAGGGACCAGGAGACACTGTCAATCTGCTTCTCTACACATGCCAACTTGCACGCAATTACTATCAAATATTTCAAACCCACTCCAGCCTCTTTCCTGGACTAGGCCTGTACCACTTAGCTGAGATCTGGGTAAGGGGCAGTAGGGATCACCCTCATAATTATTCTCTTTGTTTACATGACAGTTCACTATTTTTTTTGGTTTCTGCTGTATTCCTTATCCTGTGCTTGATGGAGGACTAGAATAGCAAAACCGGGGAAAAGGAGGCGCCACCAGACCAGAAACCTGGCTCCCACAAGGAGGTGGCTCTTTTGTTTCTATGACGTTTCACTTATTTTTGGTTCCTGCTGCGTTCGTTATCCTGTGCTCATCCCGCCCACCAGGTACACACACAGACACACATATCAGCATTAATCCCATGTTTTCAGCAATTTTAAAACCCAAGAATCAAAACAAAAATGAATTCGATAAGCAAACAGCCAGATTCCTTTCACTCTGATGAATTTTATTTAAGAACAAACAAATGGCTCATGTCAGAGGACTGTTGGTGGGTGGGAGAGAGGATGTGGTGTTGATGGAGGACAAGAATTGGTACACATGGCCAGAACTTTAAATGCAAATCCAAAGATATCTTGTTTTACCTCTGGAGGGTTAATTATAAACTGGCACCTATATAAACTTTAACAAAAACAAATTTTGAGATCGTGACCTAAGATTTTTGGTAATGAAAAACTAGTTCAAATCTAATAATTCAAAATGTACCTTAAGGTTATAATGTGTATTATCACTTTGTCTAAATGTTGTTTAGTAAACAAGCTCATGGTATTCAGATTAAAAAAAAGGTAATAAATCTGGTTTGCTTTTCAATGTCTATACCTAGACATTTCTTAACCAAGTTCTTTTCCACGAATACAAATTGGCTTATCTCTTTAGAAGGAACTTTTGTTTTTCCTCAGAGAGAATGTCTTAACTTTCTTTCTCTTGGTCCTAGCCAAGCTCCAGATGACATCTAAAGTCAAGTGGACAAACTACTCAGTCGTACTGAGTCAATTAAATCTCTGATTTTTCTTGCTCTTACCATCCTGTCTGATGCTTGTTCGATTATTTGCCAACCTGGAAAACCTTGGTGTGTGTAATTGTTCCATTAACAACCCTGCAATTTGGAATTCCAGTTCTAAGAAAAAGTAAAAGCTACAATTGGTTGCTATCTTAAATTTTTTTCTTTTCTTTATTATTTAGATGGTGGCTAAATTCCTTATAAAACTAAGGTTTTGCTAAATTTATTTTTTTTAATTTAAAAAAAAATTATTTATTTTTAATACAAGAACTGGTGTACAGGTTAGATGTGTGGGAGGGTGAGAGCATTCACCAGAGACAGAGGGGGAACAGAACAGGCAGACTGACTGAAACACACTGCTGAGGGGAGCAGCGGGTGAGACAGGAGAGGTCTGCTTCACCATGTAGGATTCTCACCGGCTGGCAGGGATTGAACCCACACTGCAGAGGCAGCAGACAGCTTCACAGTACAGCGTTCAACCTCCTGCACCACCAGGGAGGCCCTGCTAAGTTTAGTAATAAAAATTTGTTTATCATTTACTAAATTTTCAGGTTTACATTTTGCTCCATATGGTAGGGAAACTTAACTTTCAGGTCTACTTTTTGCTCCTTACTGTAAGGAAGACAAAACAAAGTGTTAAATGTCTAAAAGTAATTTATTAACTTTAATAAAAACACTGTTTAAGTAATCTAATAATCTTGTTACTCTTATACTCTCAAATTTGGTTTTACAAAATCTTATCCTATTGTTACAGGGCAGGGAGAGGGGTACCTCAGTACCCCCAAACCTGCCTGCTCTAAATAGGTTCTGCCATCCATCCCATCAACACAAAACATGTAACACTTTAATGGAAAGGAATTTTAACACAATTAGGGAACAATACAGAAAAGATGAAGAATGTAGTTTCTAAATCAAGCACCCAAGTTACCCATCCCCGTGTGGATAAAAGTCCACCCAAGCAGGATTGGCCCAGAGCAAGGCCCCAAAGCCTGCCACAAGTCTGAAGCAACTTTCAGTGGGGATCCACAGAAAGGGTCAGAAACAACCGACAAGTCTGGAGGAAAAAGAGAAAAATCAAAATCAAGACAAAAACTGCCATTGTCTCCTCCCCACGGGTCTCTCACCCACATCTGTGTCACCCAGTCCACGACCAAAAGGTAAGCGCAGTTTCTTCACGTGTCTCTCAGCTCCATGTGCCTCCTCCAGGTCTCCTTCTTGTGCCTCATCTTTCTTCTTTCCTTCCCCTGTCTCCTCTCTAGCTTCTTCTCCTCTCTTTAGCTCCACCCTCCCTTGGGTGGGACAGGGAGCCTGGAACTTTCCCTTTTTCTGGGCATCACCCTGGAATACTATCCATATGGCTAAGTCTTATCAACAAATAGACGTTCTCAAATCTTTGTCACGCTGGGTCATTCTTTTATAAAAATCTGCTAATACTAATGTTTAACTTCTAAAATACTGATGTCTGTGTCTTAAAAGGACTCAAGACAGCCAAGGAGTGTTTTCCTTGTAAAAAGCTTGTTCAATTTATTTTTTTCTCCAGCATGATAATACTTAATTTTTTTTTTATATTCCCCATACATTTGCAACCCCCTTATTTTGACCCCAAGCCCTCTTTTCCCTGCACCCTAGCCCCCATAGAGTGTCTCTGGTTCATAGTTGTTTGTTGATCTTGATATTTTCTTTCTTATAGTTATTCTTTTTCCTGGTCTCATTTAAGTTTTCTAGATTCCTACTATGAGTGAGAACATCTGTTAATTTCCTTTTTTCTTTCTGGCTTATTTCGCTGAGCATGATCCCTTCCAGTGCCATCCATGTTGCTGCAAATTGCATGTGTTTATTTTTGAATGCTGAGTAATATTCCATGGTGTATATGTACCACATCTTCTTGATCCAGTCATCTACTTTTGGGCATTTGGGTTGTTTCCAAAGCTTAGCTATTATAAACAGTGCTGCTATAAACATAGGGGTGCAGGTGCTCTTTGGAATTAATGTTTCTGTGTCCTTTGGGTAAATACTTAGGAGTGGAATTGCTGGATCATATGGAAGCTCTATGTTTAGTAGGTTGAGGAATCTCCACACAAGCTTGTTCAATTTAAATACATTCATACCTCAGGTGACATTGTCATCAACATAAGTATAAATAGATAAAAATGTTCTCAGGTATGTAAAACTTCCTAGTGACTAATGTATTCTGGTACAGTATCATTGGACAAATCTAATTATTCTACATATATATGTCACAGTATTAAACATGCTTGCCTACTAACTAGTACTCATGTTACAGGGCAGGGAGGGGCACCCCAGAACCCCCAAACCTGCCTGCTCTATATAGGTTCTGCCATCTGCTGCATCAAGACAAAACATACTTTATTGTATAAGGCCTTTTAAGGAAAATGTTGTAGAGTCTCCCCATAGACACAGACCCGAGTCTAAATCAAATTTAGAAAAAGCCTTTATTAGCTGGCCGGCAATTGTCCCCATTATAGGGAACAGCCCTGAGCAGGGGGTGATAAGGGTTTTTAAAGCCAAAAACCACACCTGGGAGTTTGCAGTTGCCATAGCAAGCAGGAGTACAGAAGCCAAACTGTGCTGTTACAAGCAGCGGAGGTTTTCACCGCATCCCATGTTTCAAGTAAAGAGGGTCCATACATCTTCTTTTTGACAGGAACCCAGCCTCTATTGTTTTGGCCTGAATTTTCCACAGCCCTAACTTGTCCTCCTGAGATAGCTCAAGCATAGGCCTTACATGCCTGCTACATTTTGCATTGCCCCCTTTTCACAAAAGGAACTTTAATACAATTAGTGTGCAATAAAGAGAAGGGAAAGAATGCAGTTTCCAAATCAAGCCCCAAAGTTACCCATCCCTCGTGGCCAAACAGGATTGGCCCAAAGCTGGGCAACTGAGGCCAGAAAGTCTGCCACAAATCTAAGGCACCTCCTGATGGGGACCCACAAGAAAGGGGCAGAAGGGGGCCAACATGTCTGGGACAGAATGAGCAAAATCAAAATGAAGATAAAAGCTGCCATTGTCACCTCCCCATGGGTCTCTCACCCACATCTGTTTCAACCAGTTCAGGGCCAAGAAGCAAGTGCAGCTTCTTAACATGTCTCTCGGCTCCATGTGCCTCCTTCAGGTCTCCTTCTGCCTCTTCCTCCTGCTTCCTTCCTTCTCAGTCTCCTCTGCAGCGTCTTCTCTTTAGCTCCACCCTCCTTGCGTGGGGCAGGGAACCTGGAACTTCCCTTCCCTTTTTCCTGGGGGGCCACCCTGTTACATTGCCACTGAAACAATTTCATATACTAAGTTTCTTCTTAGGCAAGCACTAGATAGATCGACAAAAGCAAGAAAAAAATCAGAGTCCTAATTCCATATACACTTTCTGTATATATGTGAGGGTCTCAGTGACTTGTCCATATGGCTTTAGATGTCACCTTGAATTTTTTTAAAGAAGTCAAGTTATTTACTGGGAGAAAAATATTTTTTCTCCAAGGGGAAAAGACAAGTGGATGAGACTTCCTGGAAAGAGACTGTAAGGGCAGGAACTGGACCACAGTGCAGGTTTTCTGATTCCATGCAGACCGGGTAAAGGAGTCAGAGTCCTCAGTGGGTTTTTTGCAGGTCTTTTATTGGGGTTCACCAGGCATAAGGCATATGGCAGGCAGGGGTGCTGGGGGGCTGGGAGGTTGGCAGGCCTCCCAGCCCCCAGCAAATCTTCACTCTATCTGGGCTCTCTGGCGTTTGTTCTGCTGCTTCTCGGCTTCTCTTTCGGCTTCTGCTTCAGCTTTTTTCTCGGCTTCTTGGCTTCTACTGTCGTCCCTGTGACGCCACCCTTAAAAAAGCACAGTCGTAGCCCAGGTGAATCCTATCTACATCTGCCCACACCCTATTCCAGGTGCCCGCCATCAGGCATGCATTCAGGACAAGGATCCATCATCTATCCTGATGGCGGGAGGGCAGAAAAGCCTGATATTTTCTTTACCCTACAGAGACCTTATCAAGAGAAGTTTATTTAAAGATTTATTTATTTATGGATGGTGACCTGGGATAAGCAGCCTGGGGACCTTAGAAACAACCTTTAGCTCAGTTCCTGGTATGCAACTCACTCCCTGATATGAATCTTAGACCATGTACTGCCATGAGGCAGGATGGACCTGGGAGGCCCCATGACTACTGACTACTCACCCTTGGTATGCAACTGTGCGACTCACCTCTTGGTATGTAGCCACATCCTATCTGACCATGTACAGCTGCCGATGCAAACCCACCCGGAACCTTGTAGAAACTGTGTTGGGAGCCAGCCGCAGCAGTCTGGGTGTCAGGGGTTCCTGAAGGATGGGAAGGCGTCGGCGCAAATGTAGAGAAAATGGTAAGGGAAGGGAAAGGAGAATGAGGAGACGCAGACACGTGATCAGGGTGCTGACATCATCCTGCTGAGGGTCTCAGCAGCCCTTTATTTATACTAAGTAAATCGTGAGTGCACAAGCATAAGGTAGGAAGATAATAATCATCACATGTTCTTTTTCAGGAGCCGCCAAGGGTCTGTTTGCCTTCAGGCAGAGGTGTAACATTTATTATTCTTTGTCTTAAAGAAGGCACAGTTGCTAAACAAATGTTTTCAAAATAGTTATTTACTTTAAACAATCTAACAGTTATTTTATTACTAGCAAAAAGCCTATGTGTCTGCAACTAACATTTCTAAGTTTGCCATGGTGAACCATTAACTACGGGCTGGAGGAAAACAAAGGGCAGGAGATTACCTGGGGGAAGGGAGACAAAGAGATGATTTCTAACTAACCTATAAAGTTTAGACTAACATATAACTAATTGATTAAAGTAAAAAACAGAAAGCTTTTATATAGAAATTATCATCTATAGTATATTGTTTTAATATTGATTTGATATTAAGGAACCAAGGGCCTGGAGGGCGTTAATGTCAGGCAAGCCACACTGACTCTTCCCTAGCCCCCAGCTCTCAATTAGGGGAGGAAGTCTTCTAATCTAAACAAAGAGTTTTCTACCTATCACTCCTCTACTATCTAGTCAGCCTAGTTTCCGTATTTAACTTTAAGATCAAGGGGCAATTTTCTCTTCCATAAGGTTGCTGGTTGTTGTTTTAAGGAACTACAAATATTTTATCAGGGGCAAAAGCAGGAGATGGTTATAGCCTTTGATCCTCAAAAAAAATGGTCAATATGTGACATATCAGTAGTTGTAACATTGACCATTTCCGAGTGCGTTATTTGTGCTGCCGTGATTACTAGTTCAACCATTCACAAATTGCTGTTGACTTATTCTTGAATGTACACTCTAACAGCTACCATACCAATTGTCACATCCTAGGGAATTAGCCCTACACAAACAGGAAGAATTTAGCAGGAGTCAACTATGGCTGTCTCCTGGTTTATCAGGAATTTTCTTATACTTGGAGCATGGCTCGCCTCTGCCACCCAACTGTTATCCTTAACTTTAAAGTAAAGGAACTTCTTTCTCTAATTAGCTCTTGCCTCAAGACACCACATCTCTATATCAAAGACTTGGCCGATAGAGGTTTACAACCTTTTGTTTCCAGAAGTTTTTTCACTGGTTAATGTAAAGCCAAATGTTGAATTGCTGCCTTTTTGGCAGAGGACTACTGATTTTATGAAAAATGTAATATTTGCATCATGCAGTGTCATTTGTCATCAATTTGGTTATTCAGTGATTGATCAGTATTTGCAGTTTTACTTTTAAATGCATATTTTAGCAATGGTAGAAACTAGCCATAAACAAATGAGGAGAATCTTGTAGTCAGCTAATGAGATTCCTGATTTTTCAGAAATCTGCCCCATGCCCGGACTTTTGTCAGACGACATGAGTAGCACGGCTCCCCATAAAACTGAAAGTGTATATTGGTCCCTGACTACCTACAGACAGGGCTCAGCCTTGGGATACGAATCCGCTGAGTCAGCACCAGTGCATTAAACCTGCTTCTTGTTAGCCCTGGTGTCCATGTTTCCTCTGTGCCATATAACAGTAATAGTCCCCTTGGTGTGTTCTATTCTGTCAGGAGCTCTAGGGATGTTACCATTCTCGAACCAGCATGCAAGTGTTACCGAACGCCGGCCTCAGTTTCCCTCAGCCAATAAAAGGAAACTAAGTTTGAGGAAAAGGAAAGCGGTTTTATTTGTCGACAAATGAGGAGGGCGGCAGACTCATGTCCGAAAAACCACCGTCCTGCTCTTTGGCAGTGGGCAGGGGTATTTATACAGGGGGAGATGGGTAGGCATCCGCGAAGGGGAGGGGGAAGGGGTCCCCACAGAGACAAGTGGGCGCCAGCTCAACAGGGAGATGGATGGGTGTCAGCTCATTCATCTTAAGGGAAGGGGAAGGTGTCAAGGCACAGAGACGGGTGATCGCCAACTTGTTTTCCTTAAGGGTCTACAGGGAACCCGGTGGGCGCCAGCTTTTTTTTCTTCCCAAGGGGAGGGGAAGCTGCAACAAATGGGAAAGACAATCCATCAATCCTGTTAATGCTAGATAAGGGGAATTGCAAAAAATGGGGGAAAGACAAACTTGTTAACTGTATCATAATCCCCACTCTCAGTTATGACCTTCCATTTCTATGGGAAAAGGGGCGTCGTGTCATCTGGCTGCTTCCTGCTGAACAGGGTCGTCGTGGTGGGGGGTTTACGATGGAAGGCCTGCACTTATTGGTGCCATAGTTCCCGACAGACATGATGTTAAGGTCTTGGTGCTGGTGTGGCAGCGACAAGATATACAACACAGCGTAGTCCTAAATGTAAGAGGGATTACTTTTTCTCTTCCTCAAGATGATGACATTAAGGTTATAGCCCTCACTGGAGAGGACCAGAGAATAATATAGTTACGGAAACATAATTTTTCTCTACCCTCATCCCAATTCTGTAAAATAGTAAACCAAATCTAATTTTAACAATTTTCCCTATATTTGCATAAACTCATAGGGCAGAGTAAACAAGTAGAGTGTTGTTGGCTTTGTTGAAAATTCCACAGGCCTTAGCGTGAGCTTTTTAACATCCAGTCCATGCCGGCTTTATCAAAGTCACAGTCTCACCAATCTTCACCTGAGATTTCCTCTTCTCAAGGTTCCCAGGACTTTTTCCAGGGTTTTCCTCAGTCCTGTCCATGGAGGCAGCTTCCTCATTTTTCATGGAGGTCTCTGGAACCCAGTAAGCAAGGTGACAGGATCTTCTTGGCTCGCTCTTCTCAGCTCAGCACGGTTTATTCCCAGAAGAATTTCAATCAAAGCCTTTTAACAAAACATGTTTAATTTACCAGGTTAAGGAGAAATAAATAAAATTCCCTATTGAGATTATGCAAAGATAGACATTGTCCTGAGAAGTACAAATATTGCTTATAAATTTTTGGGATGAGACAAGAGAAAAGCAAATGCTTCAGTTTGTTCATAAAAAGATGCAAATTGTCATTGTTAAGATCATAGCCCAGCTTAAAGACAAGGTTTCTGGAGACCCAAAAAACCAAAACATTAAAAACTAATTTTTTTTTAAAAAGTCATGAAATATTATTCAAATCTTCCTCAGTGTACTTTCCATATATTAAGTCTCCATCTTCTGTTGGTAATTTTCATAAATCAAATTTTTATAGGCTCAGTAGGTCTTTTCAGTTCCAAAACATATCTATGTTGTCAGTCTCTTTTTGTGAGTTTTTTTTAAAGACAAAGCTCAGCAAATAAACTTTAGAAAGAACAAAAACTCGAAAATGACCATACCTAAAATCATGGCTTAAGGTAAAAGACAAGGATGTTTGCTCAATTTTGTGACACACATACACATATATATTTCAGTATAATCAGAACCATCCAATAATATTATACCAGAACATACTAGGTTTTAAAAATCGCATATATTTTAGAACACTTTAATCAATTTTATATATGCTGAAAAGGTATAACTTTTTCCCTCAATGACAATTTTTATGAAGTTTTAACATTTCTAGATTGGTCCAATGTGTTTTAGCATTTTGCTATAAGGAAAATAATTTATTAAGAGTCCTAAGACGCATCAAATAATTTTACTTGATTCAAAAAAAAACTTTACCATTTCTGAACTTTGACTCCAAGAAAAGTTTCTTCACAGGCTTAATAATATATACAGATTTTTATAAAACAACACTAAGGTACCCAGAGTGATAACTAGAGGTTTTTAAAAGTAGATATATTTTCACAGTGCTCAACAATGCTGACAGGACTATATTTTTCAGTTTACCAAGTCCAAGGGTAAAAGAGAACCAAGATTTCAGATTACCTAAACAGTTTTTAATTTGTCATCAAGAACTAGTAAAAGCAGTTTAAGAATACTTGAGCCTTTACTGCAGATGGAAAAGAAATTAAATTTTGGTTTTACGTAAGTACACCACTGATAATAAATTTGAATATTCCTAAAGCAAGTCATTCTAGCACATAGCATTTTACTAAGATACCTCTCTCAGATCTGCAAAGCTTTAACACCTTTTTTTTTTTTCAAGATAGCTATTTTGTTTTGACACTAAATTTTTCAGACCTTTAGCATATTTTTTTACATACATATCTTAACACAATCTCGCTTTATTTGCATTTAGAGTTACAACATTTTAGTTTTTAATTTTTAGATTGTAAGACTGTTATAGAAGACTTTTGTCTTTACTTATGCCCACAGGCCCAGAGATCTTTTTCCAAAGTTCAAGCCCCCAGCAATTAGGCAATAGAGCATCCATTGCCCCAGCAGAGGCACATTCGCACTTTAAAGCAAGCAGGGAGTACAGAAGCTGGAGACTCCCAAGAGGTCATCTGGGACACACAAGTCAGGCGCCTGGCCAGAGAAAGTCCATCAGTCACTCCCTGAAACTTTTAGTCCACTCAGGCCTTGTCCCAACAAAACCAGCTAATTAACAGGCAAGCCTCACATTTTTTACTTTAAGACATTGTTAGAGCTGTTATGCTATTATTCCTTTGTACTGGATAACTCATACATAAACACATGTTTTATTTTTTCCTGGATGATAACAATAAAGTTTTGTTTTCCTACTATAAGAAGCAAAAATACACCAAAAGCTCATCAAGCAGTCAACAAACTTTCGTTATTAAACTTAGTAAATCCTTAGTTTTATAGGAAAAATATACCACCATTTAAATAATGATAAGAAGAACAGAGATACCAACTGTAGCTCTAGTTTTTCTTAGGATACGAAGTTCAAATTGCAGAGTTATAAACGAAACAAATTTATATACCAGAGGTTTTTCTTTTTTTTTTTCCTTGGCTAGGACAAGGGAAAGAAAAATCAATTAAGTTGCTTACCTGGGGAACAAAGGTATTTCTTTCAAGGTAAATAAATAGTGGGCCAGTCTTTTTAGAAGAGAATTTTATCAAAAAGAAGTCCAGCTATAAACAAAATCACACTTATCTCTGTTAACATAGACCAGGTCAATATTTTTTCTTTTTTTTTTTTTTGACCACTCCAAATTTTTTAAAACACATTTAACATACAATATAACGTTTAACTCCCAACATTATAAATCTAAGACATATGTGCTTTAATTAAACCATTACATTTTGAACTAGTTTTTGTTTACCAAAAATTTTAGATCGCGATCTCAAAATTTGGGTTCTTTTCTATTAGAATTTATATAGGCGCCATTTAAAATGATTTTTTAACACAGTAACCCTCCAGAGACAAAAAAACACAAAGGCAAAGACATAGACACAGAGATCTCTTTCATTTAGAATTTTGGCCATTTGCACTAATTTTTAGAGATAGTTATTTTACCAATATTTCTGACAACACTGACAACAATTATTAATTTGCTTTTTAATATCTTTTCTAACTAACTCCTTCAGATAAGAAAACATTTCTCAAGTTATATTTGTAAGAATGCCCCTTAGGTTCTAAAGAAAGTGAGGCATAAAATTCCCTATCAGTTTTCTAAGGCCACATATTCCTTTAAATTCCTAGAAGAGATATTGGATGGGTAGACAGTTTCACCAAAACTATATTCCTTTCAATACAAAGATAGACTAATTCCTAAAACAACTTAAGTTTTCAAGTTAAGTTGATATAGCCATCTAAGTTCTGTTGGTTTTTTTTTTTGTTTGTTTGTTTTTGTTTTAATCAAGGAGGTTTCCAATAAGAGAGATGGAAGTTAAAGTCCTTACATGTTCTAATAAGCATCCCATTTTAATCATTTTAAAACCTCTAGAACCCAAGATTGGAACCATTTTTAAAGACAAGCATAGAAAACTCAAATTGCTTCACAGAGTCCTAGTTTCTGTTTGACCTCACGGATGAGGCCTGGTCCTAAGAAAGATAGAACATGGGCCATGAGATATACATGGGCCACGAGAAGGACAGCAGAAGAGGCAAATTAAGATCTTAACTTGGCAGCTTATTTGTTCTTAGATTCTTACTAGAAATTTGATAAGGAATATTATTTACAGAAACCTACTATGTAGTTTGATTAGTAAATTGATTACTTTAAGAGACTTAGATTTTCAAGGAAACCTAAAATTTTATGGTCAATAAGAAGTTTAGAAATTTTCCAACCAACTAGCAAGCTTCCTTTATAGCTAACTAGAAAGTCCAAAGTAATCTTGACAAAACCATCTGAGCCTGATCCCAGAAGTCTCAGCACGTGATCAGAAAAAGCCTGCAAATTTAGAGGAAGAAAACACCTCCTTAAAGTGGAGAACACTCTCTTCAGCTTACTTTACATCCAATTATTACAGTGACTGGTAAATACTGAGTTAGGTATCTGACTAAAACATAAAAAGCAGAAAAATACCAAATTTTTAAATTATCCAAGACCTGATTCCAGATACTTGCTTGAATTCCTTACACAGGCACAAAGATCAGATTCACAAATCTATTTGCATAAAATGGAGAAAAGGTAAGGTAAGACAAGAATAGAAAAACTGAAAAAGAGGTGTCCACAAGACCAAAAACCTGGCTCACAAAATGCCAAGAGCTGGAGGCCTGGGTAGAAGGGATTAGCATAGCCATTGACACAGCTATGGAAACAAGATCCTCAGTCTCCAATGCCCAGATTACAAAGCATAACACCCAAGCAGGTATAAAGATATGGAGATTGGGCCTATTGTAGAATTGGGCCTATTGTAGAATCTCTGGTCACTTTCAGATTCTACATAATTATCCAGAATCAGCAACTAACCCGAAGGCTCACAAGGGGCGAATCCCTCCCAAACAGAAGACAACTATATCCATTCAATCTCTGCACAGGCTCCGGAGAGCACTCCGTCTGCCCACCTGTGCCTAAGTAGCTTCCTCTTTTCACCAACCCTCTCCCTCTGCAGGGCAGCAGCCTCCCTGCCTGCCCATGACCTGTCTCTCTGGGGCCTCTCCTCACTGACCTCCCTCAGCGGAGGTCACTCTCCTCAAAGCCACCCACCTGCAACCACGCAGGCCTCTCTCAGCAAACCTGTCCCTCCTGGGGCAGCTGTTCCTGCCCGCTTGTGTCTCCTTTACTTTCCTTGTCCCCTTTCCCTAATAAACCTGCCCTTTCAATATAACTAATGTCTCTGTCTCATGGAGAAACTGGTCTGGGAAGCTTGCTGCAGGTCCCTGAAACAGGAGCTCTGGCAACACCTTTCCCATAGTGAACCCAAAGACCCCGCACTCCAGACCCACTAACTCCAAAAACAACATCAAGTAGAAGTCCTGATCCAAGCCCAGTTTTCTCTCTGGAACAATTACAGTCCTTCCAGCCATCTGCCAATGTCCTAGAAGAGTCAGAATAATCTTAGGTTGCCTAAAGCCAAAGCATCTGGACTGACACTGAATGTCAGGGTAAGATTTTAGCAGAGCATAGATAAAAGGAGCTCACAGGTGAGCCAGCCAAAGTGGAAAAGGAGAGTATATTGCCTGG
The DNA here is from genome assembly GCF_014898055.3 of Talpa occidentalis. Classification (NCBI taxonomy): domain Eukaryota; kingdom Metazoa; phylum Chordata; class Mammalia; order Eulipotyphla; family Talpidae; genus Talpa; species Talpa occidentalis. Next base: position 34,907,880 of record NW_023603184.1, read on the forward strand.
CTCTTGTGCTAAAAAAAAAAATCAGTCTGTTCCCCACAATCAGTTTTTCCTGGGCTCCTGCAGGGAAACCGTGATAGGGGTTGCTTCTTAGACATAGGTTTGTAGCTACAGGTCGACCACTCAGTTAATATTTTCCCCAAGGGGCTTTTAGATGGAACAATACGGCACCTCTCATAAGTTTAACTAAATCCCTGGCTTCCAAAAACAAACGGGAAACTCCAAATACCAAATACCAAATAGATATCAAGTGACAAAAACACCAAATGTTTCCCAATTCCCACTCAACCGGGCCTAACACACCAAAGAGCGCTCCAAATTGAGGGAGACTCATAGACTCCCTCCCAAATGAGGAGACCTGAACTCCCTCCGCGAGGGGACTCAGATTCCTCCCGAATGTGTGAAGGCCAAGGTCTTGGCGTGCACGCCAGGGGAACTTACACCAAACGCCAGGGGACCGCGGTTTTCCATCCAGTTTCCATCTCCTCAAAGGTAAATCCAGGGTGCAGAGAAGAGCTGTGCCTCTCCCGAGGAGGACTTGGGAAGTTCCCCGGAGGAAAAAGAACTCCGGCAGCTGCTGGGACTCTCCCTCATCCTCCTGGAGAGAGGGCGCTCCCTCTCAGCAGGAGGGTCAGGATGCCACCCGGGATGCCCAGGCCCCTCTCTGACAGCACAGACCAGCATAGATAGGTGAGCCCTGGTGCACAGCAGCAGGCAACAGCTCCGTCAGTTGGAAGTCAGAGTTGGGGTTGGGAGAGCCGAAGTGGCATCCACCTCCTGGCTGGCTCGCCAAAATTGTTACCGAACGCCGGCCTCAGTTTCCCTCAGCCAATAAAAGGAAACTAAGTTTGAGGAAAAGGAAAGCGGTTTTATTTGTCGACAAATGAGGAGGGCGGCAGACTCATGTCCGAAAAACCACCGTCCTGCTCTTTGGCAGTGGGCAGGGGTATTTATACAGGGGGAGATGGGTAGGCATCCGCGAAGGGGAGGGGGAAGGGGTCCCCACAGAGACAAGTGGGCGCCAGCTCAACAGGGAGATGGATGGGTGTCAGCTCATTCATCTTAAGGGAAGGGGAAGGTGTCAAGGCACAGAGACGGGTGATCGCCAACTTGTTTTCCTTAAGGGTCTACAGGGAACCCGGTGGGCGCCAGCTTTTTTTTCTTCCCAAGGGGAGGGGAAGCTGCAACAAATGGGAAAGACAATCCATCAATCCTGTTAATGCTAGATAAGGGGAATTGCAAAAAATGGGGGAAAGACAAACTTGTTAACTGTATCACAAGTGGTCTCCCTAGGACTGGAACATCAGAACAGAAGGGAAGAGAATGACCAGCTTAAAGATGTGAACCTGGAGCTGTGTCTATCAGAGAATTTAAGCCAAATATTAAACTTAAGGCTGCTACACGGAGTCTTGACAAGGCTGCAAGGACTATGCCGTGGTAGAATAGAATGACTCTAATGGTTTAATTTTGATCACATCTCAGTTAAACTTCAAGTCTGATCAAAGTTACAACCTCCCTTAGGAATGTGTCTTAAGGACACATGTGATAAACTTAGAAATTTCTGGTCATCTCCAATGAGGGAATTCTTTGCATCTGCTAAAGGAAGAAGGGGTAACCTGCCCTTTCCTGCTCCATAGGTTACCTGAATAGGAAAGAATCCTTTTTTCATTCATGATTCTTCGTGTTGCCTTAAAAACCTTTCCCATTCAGTAGCTCCTGGGAGCTCGCTTAGACATTCTAGATGGACACTATTTACGAATGGTTTAATAAGCCAGTCAGGTCTTTAAACTTATTGTTTGTATTTTTGTTACCATTATCTAGAACTTCACTTTCTTCCCTTAGAAGACACATTCTGTCCTTGTTCTCCAGTTGTGAATCAGTTACAAATGACTGGTCTGTCAGCTAAGCATGAACAAGTTTGTCTTTCCTGTATTTCTTGCAATTTCTCCCTTGTTTGACAGGTTTGTCTTTTTGCCTTCCAAGGAAAAGGGAGCTAAAAAGCACGTGGTGCCCACCCATCTCCCCACAGACCCTGGCCTCCTCCCCTTTGCAGACCCTTGCCCAGCTTCCCTTTTTTTCTTATTTGTATAAATACCCCTGCCCTCTGCCAAAGAGCAGGATGGTTGTCTTTCAGACATGAGTCTCCTGCCCTCCTCATTTGTCCACAAATTAAACCACTTTCCTTTGCTTCAAACTCTGCTTCCTTTTATTGACTGAGGGAAACTGAGGCTGGCATTTGGCACACAACTTCAGTTTTCTTAGCTCTTTTTTTAAAAAAAAATTTATTTATTGGGCCTTCCTGGTGGCGCAGCGGGTTGAACACTGCACTGTGAAGCTGTCTGCAGCCTCTGAAGTGAGGGCTCGATTCCCAACTGGCCAGGGAGATTCCCACAAATGCACAGCAGACCTCTCCTGCCTCACCCGCTGCTCCCCTCAGCAGTGTCTTCAGTCAGTCTGCCTGTTCTGTTCCCCACTCTGTCTCTGATGAATTCTCTCACCCTCCTGCACTCTGACCTGTACCCCCATTCTTCTATAAATAAATCAATCTTTAAAAAAATAAATTATGGATCCAGATTTGACCAGATGCTTAAAAACTATTTCTTTAAAAAAAAAAAAAAGATTCATTTATGCATACAAGAACTGGGGTCCAGGCAAGAGGTGTGTAGGGGGTGAGAGGATTCACCAGAGACAGAGTGGGGAACAGAACAGGCAGATTAACTGAAATATACTGCTGAGGGGAGCAGTGGGAGAGTAAGGAGAGGTCTGAGTGCCATGTGGGTCACCTCCCTGGCTGGGGATCAAACTCGTGCTGCAGTGGCTTCATAGTGCAGTGTCTTAACTCCTTGTACCACCAGGGAGGCCCCATAACTCTTTATATCACATCTTCTCTCAGGAGGACACTGTGCTCTGGACCCAATCAAGTTTCTCATTTGTGATATCTTTCTTCTCTGTGCTTATAGTGACTCCTGTTATCTTCATGAACCACAATAACAATTTCAAGTTTTCCTGAGTCTTTACTATTGGAAGACAGTGATGGTTTAAGAAGTCTACCCACCTTTTTGTTTTCTGAGAAACTGGTTGAAAGGACTGGTGTTGTAAAGAGGAGAGCCAGGCCAAGTTTCTGACAGGCAGGAACTTTATTGAGCCCCACGTGGGGTTCGCTGGTTAAGCTCCTGGGTGGTTCCTAGACAGGGGCCGGTCACCAGAAAGACACATCCATGATTACAGGCCTGGTAGTTTTAGTCCCACCCACACCTCCCCATTCTCTAGAGAGGGTAGAAAGGCTAAAAATGTAGCTCATAGTCGATCATGCCTGTTTGAGAAAACCTCCATGAAATATCAAATTCATTCGATCTGGAGAACTTCCAGGTTGGTGAGGCACCCCCAACTCCATGCAGACAGAAGCTTTTGCACTCACAACCCCCTTCCCTTGAAGTCACCTAGGTAGCCCTTCATCTGGCTGTTCATCTACAACAATCTGGCTGTTCATCTGTAACCTTTATCACATCCACTAATGAATGGGTTTGCCCAATAAATGTACCCTGAGTTCTGTGAGCCCAGATGGCAAGTTAAGTGAACCTGAATCACAGAACTTCAGATGGGTGCCAAATCGGACAGATTTGGGGGTAACCTGGGACCTACACTTGTGATGGGCATCTGAAGAGGTGTCAGGGAGCAGTCTGTGACTGAGCCCTAAACCTGGGGGATCTGACAATAGCCCCAGACATTGTCAGAATTTAGTCAAATGTAGAACATGTGGCTGGTGTCCCAGAAGTTGCCTTGTGTGGGGAAAAGACCGCACATCTGGTGCTGAAACAAAGGAAACGTGGCTTTCCTAACTCAGCTGGGATATCTGGCTTTTCTTTCTCTTTTCCCTGTCTTTCTTGGTTGGCAAGAATCTCCTACCAGATTTCAGAAGAGGAGAACAGAGTCCCCTAAACATATATTCTCTAAGCTGAAATGAGCCATTTGGAAGGAAAGGGTCAGGGGGAACCACCAGGCAGGAGAGACCTCAGAATGTCACTGTCCTTTGTTTAATCAGTGAGTGAGTGTCTGGGCCATGGCACAGGACTTTAGTCAAAGGTGAGAGGCCTGACCTACGCTAGGGTCCTCTTGCCCCTCTCCCTTGTCCCAGCGTGGGAAGCCCCTTGTGCCTTCTAGGTCCCAGGGAATCTGAGTGAATTGCTTTTCCCTCAGATTAGTCAGAATAAAGCTAGCTGTCTCACCAGGAGCCTCATTTAGGAAACTGGTAGGAAACTGGAAAACTGGGAGAAAACAACTTTCAAGAAACCTTCATTTTTCAGTTCACTCTCCTGAATATTAACAAGAAACTTTTCTGAGAGTTGAGAAGAAACTGAGAAATGAAACTGAAAGTCTCTTTTCAGTGGGGAGTTGACCGAGGAACAGGAGGTGACTGTGGTGGGATGACTTCTCTGAATCTGGTAGGAGGCCACTGTGGCGTTTAACCCTTTCATTAATTTACACATTTACTGTAGCCCCTCCCCTTATCATGGGGGATATGTTACAAACGTCCAGTGTATGCCTGTAGCCTTATCGTTTTTTCTATGCATACACAAAGTGTAATGTATAAATTAGGCACATGTAGAGCTAACCAAGAATGGCTAGTACAATAGACCCATTACAGCAATATATGTAATAAACGTCATGGGGATGTGCCTCCCTCTCTAAAATATGTTCCTGTACACACCATTTTGGGGCTGCTGTTGACCTCAGGAGACAGAAAACATATATGGAGGAAATTACTGTAGAGAAAATGTGCTCACATGAGGGAGTCTGAGGTGGACCAGACAGACTGTCCTCTGTAGACTCAGCACAGCAGTAGAGGGGACACAGGAAAGATACAACACCCAGCGCAGAATGCAAAAGAAAAGAAGAGAAAAGAAAAACCCCTAAACTATAAGAGATTGACATTTGTCCAGAAAATCATGAAGGTTCAAATTATACATATTCCCCTGATGCCCCTTGTTCTCACACATTTGATCTTGAAACCAGTGATGTGCTGGGAGAAAAGAATTCCTGTTTGAACAGCTACTCAGGCCAAGCACTGGGAGAGACTGATCTGCCTCACTGGCACCTCCTGACATTAGATGAGGCCGAAGGCTTTTCCTCCACCAACTCATCCTGCAGCTGTGCCTCCCACAGGTGAGACTTTCGTGAATCTATTAGTTACGATTGGATCCTAGACTCAAACCTGTCTTGGACTGACAGGAAGTCTCTTGATTTTTCAGAAACACTTATCCTACTCTGCGGACACCACCAGGATTGTGAGACAACTATCCAAGGAATGGGAGAACATTTGTCCATCCATCATACACCTGTCTGTCTGTGAGTCTCTCTTTATCTAGCTGCTCTTCAGTCTTTCATCATCTGTTTCATCCAGAGCCTTTTCATTATCCCCAAAAGAAAATTTCCAGTGAGCAGGACTCCTCATTTCACCTACACCCCCTGTCCTGGAAACCACTGATGGACTTTTCTCTCTGTAGTTTGCCCTTTCTGGACATTTCATAGAAATACAACAAACACATTGTAGCCTTTGGTGTCTGCCTTCCTCACTCACCCTGTCTCCAGGCCTGTCCATGCTGTAGCAGGTGTCAGCACGACAAGCCTATTTTCGACCTAATAACATTCCATTATCAGAATAGGACACATTTGCTCATGCATTTATTAGTTGATGGGCATTTGGGGCTGTTTCACTTTCTGGTTATTAAAAACATGCTGTAACAAAGTTTTCTGTAAAATTTTTATGTGAACGTATATTTCAATTCTCTTGGAACTGAAACCAAGAAGTGAAATTGCCAATTCGTGGTGTAATTCCATATTTAGCTTTTTGAGGCACTTTTTTTTTTTTTTTACTGTTTTCCACAGCCTTTGCAGTAGTTTACATCCATACCGTAATGTTACAAGGTTTTAATATCACCACATCCTCTTATTTATTCTCTTTATTTTCATCCCATCTCTTCACATCATTCCTTTCATAGACATAAAATGTAACGGGTTTGTAAAGGAAGGGCAGACAATGGCAGACTTTAAAGGCAACCATTGAAAAGCCAACCCCTGAGAGCTGCCCATAGACCTGAGGCGCCCAGCAGGGGAGGGAGATACTAGCACAGGGGGGAGGGCACAGTGGGCTGCGTGGAGGCCTGTGGGTGCTCTGGAGGTGGGAGAGCTACAGGGACCACCCCTGAGGGACAAATCTTCCACTGTTCAGTATTAACAAGTGTAAAACAATGGTGCTTCCTTATATGAGAAAGGTATATACCCACGCTAGCTTCCCCTCTGCCTGCCACCTCCTTATCTCTCTCACTGTCTTCCCGGACACACGACTGTTTCACTCTGTGAGTTTGGAATTTTGATCTTCAGAGTTCTAAGAGCCTCATGAACAGTGTACCTTTCACATCCCCTAAGGTCCTTGTCTACACATTAGATCTCATATCTGAGAAAGGGTCCCCAAGTCAAGGAATGAGGGCATATCAGTCTTATGTTGTAGCTCCTTTGAACAATCACCTCAGAATAAAATCTTCGGAGTGCCGGGTAGGCACCTGTTGATCCATATTAACTAGTTTTGTGACTCTTTGGAGTGTAAGATCTTTTCATCCTTAACATGTCACTAGCTGGGTTCTTCTTGAACTTAACCCTAAAAATGTCCTTGCAACTTGGGGGATCAATAATGTAAGTGCTTCCCAATGGAATCACTTATAATCTTGCAAAGGTGAGGCTTCTGCAGTATTCTAGGCAAGAGAAGTGCCAGCTTTTCTATGGAGGGTGGGCTGATTCTGCTGTGTTTTAGGTGAGACCTCAGAGCTAATATCCTTGGAGTTTCTGCCAAGATACCCCATACTCTGTTCCAGGCTTCAAGTTCTAGGCCTTTCAGCAAGGGCCCTGATATTAGCATAGCAGTCCTGCCTTGGCTGAGTATCTCTGGGTTGTGTCTCCAAATATAAAGACCCTTGTCGTTCTGTGCATATGCTCACTCTTCTGTGCAGGACATAAAGACCTCTTTGTAAGCTACCAAACAACCCCCCAGGTATTCACACATGGACATCAAGTAGTTGCCAACTATACCCAGTCTATTACTCTGCAGGGTTGTAACCAAGTTTTACAATAACCAGTCAAATGTACTGTTCTTGTATCCCTCATAGTTTTCAAATGTCTGTATCATCACACTGGTAAATGTATTTTGAGATCACAACCAGTAAAATCTTCAGCCATTTGGGTGCCATCTTGTGTGAGAGACTGTGTCTGCCTCACATGCTCTCAGGATGGGTCTTTCTTCCCAGCTTTGGCGGTGAGAGGTGAATCAGCCATTCGCCCAATTCTTTCATTTGCTGTTTTCTAGGACCACACCATGCCATCTATGTAAATTTGAGCCCTTCAAGATGCATGCACTAAGATGGGGTTAGATGTGCAAGTGATGTCAAGGGAGACGTGCCTGTGAATGATTAAGAGGTGGGAGCAAGTCAAGGAAACTTTCCAGATCATCATGCAAATCTAACACCTGTGAAGGGGAGAGGGAAGAAAGGATGAGGGAAGACAAGTTTCAGACTACAGCTCTCTTCTGAAAAAGTCTCAGGTCCTTAGCAAAGGTTACTTGCTGGAAGAGCACTGCAGTGTAGGGACAGGTCAGCTCTAACAACCGTACCATGGTAAGTTACTGGCTGGGACAGCCTAGGTAGGGATGCCATGTGGGCATGACGAGCACCTTGATGGCCCAAGGGGAGAGCAGCATGAAGCTGTTCTGTGCAGCTTCTCCTGACGGAGAGCTAAGTGTGAACATCATGCAGCAGGAGGGTGCACCATTGAATAGGAGCCGGTGTGGAGATTTTGGTTCATAACCAGGTGTTTTGTGAAAGGAAATACAAGTGGAATGAAAGGAAGGAAGATGAATTACTAGAGAACTTGTGAGAATGATGCTCAGGGAAATTGCAGGCTGATGAGTAGAAGGCCCATGCAGTAATCCAGCAGAGAACATCAAACTCAGAATGTCTCAATGGTGCTCTTCAAGGCTTTTTCTTACACATCCTCCAGAGCTGTTCCCTTTAGAGGAGTTCACTTCTGGAATGGCCCTCTGAGGGGCCACACGGACCCATCCTTCCGGGAAACAGCACATGTGATAATATCTCAAAGAGCAACCAATGCAAGTTTCTAGAAATTTTCTAAGGCCATTAGAATATTTATCCAGGAAAATCTGTTTAAACTCTATCGCTCTAATCCACCTTTATGCTTGCTTGTTATGCTTATGCTTAACTTAGAAAGTAGGGATAATAAAAGCCAAATGAAGTGTCAGGTCACTCATTATTTATTTTTTCTTTTCTTTTCTTACATGACTGTTCATTCATGTACAGTATTCGGTTTTTCCCGTCATGTGTAGCCCCCACAGTTCTCCCACGACCACACCACCAGCGACCACCCCCGTAGTCCCTGAGCCCTTTCCTCCCCTGTTTTGACCCCCTCTTTACCCTCCCCCTGTGTGTGCCTCACATATGTGGTCAGCCTGCTGGTGTGTATTTTCTAGGTCACCCATTGTTCTCTACCACGTCATTTTAATGTAGTCGTAACTTTGGATAATTCTATTAAGAACATTATGTATTTGCCCTTCTCCCAAATTATTTCTTTTTCAGTGACATTAGCAAATCGAAGGGGGAGGACTTTTTTTGGCACCTGATGATTGATGTGGCTGTGCACATGCGGCTGGAAGTCTTGTACCTATATCTGTTCACTTCAGAAGCATAATGGCCCCTATGTAAGTTAACTGGTGAATTACTTAAGGGACATTTACATCATATCTAAACAAGTAATTTTAATGATTGTGGTAGTATTTCATATACATTATTATAATTTTAAAAAATGCCAAATTGTCATTGACTATATAAACTGCCAAAATTATTAATAGAGTTCTAGTAACTAAATACCTGCATCTTCATAGACAAATATTGTGACTGTGAAAATAGACCTCCTTAGAAAAATAACACACAAAAAAATTATCTCATTTCATTGAAAAAATGTTAAAGCATATTCACAAGCCCAATCAGGACAAAGAATCAAAAGATTGCACTGCATTTCATTTGCATTTCAACTTCAAAAAGAATGAAAAGTAATAGTTCATAATATATTAATCTAAAGTGTCTAGTTTCCACCAAAAAAAATGCAAGATATTCAAAGAAACAGTAAAATATGATCCCTACTCAGGAAAAAGGCAGGCAGGAGCAATCCCCTGCAAGAATAATCCAATGTCGGATATAAGGGTAGAAGACCTCAAATACACCATAATAAATATATTGAGAGAACTAAAGAGAGACCAAGATTAGGGATGTAAAGGTAGGTGTGATGAAATTCACATCTGAAGTGGAAGCAGCCAGGAGCAGAGCCGGCAGAGGGACAAAGGAGGCCCTGAAGCTGGGAGACTGGCAGGCTTCCCAGCGCCCCCCGCCCCCCCCACAAATCCGTGTTCATTCATTGGGCTCTCTCTGGAGTTCTCTTGTGGTCCTGCCTCTCTGTAGTCACTTGGCCTCTGGTTGCCATTCGCCACCCTCTCACTGCACCATCTCTGAGTGACACAGCCCTTTGGCCTCAGCCTCCAGGCCCAGGTGTGTCCAGTCACGCATGCTCACACCATCCTGCAGGTGTCCCCCATTAGGCCTGGGCTCCCAAGTGCCTCCTGCATTCAAGGCCATTGGTGATAGCAACAGAGGCTAGTGGCGTCAAAGCCTGACAATCTATTTACCCTACAACATCATGTAAGAAATATCCATAAAAAGAAATTATTAAAAGAATCAGATGGTATAGTTAAAAAGTATAATATCTAATGTGAAAATTTCATTTGAATCACAACATAGATTGGAACTGGAAGAAGGAATTAGAGGACTTAAAGATAGAGATTATTCAGTTGTGCATAGTCTGAAGAACAAGGATAAATGGAATGGGTAATGTGCATAGAACCTTAAGGAAATGTGGGAAACCACAAGGCATGGCACCACACACATGGTGGGAGCCTGGAAGGAAAGGAGAGAGAGAAAGGAGCAGAGAAAATATCTGCTGATATTGGCTGAAAACTTCCCCAATTTATAAAGATCAATCTGACCATCCAAGAAACTAAATGAATTATGAATTCAAAGAGATCCACAGACAGACAAATTGAAGTAAAACTTTTGAAACTAGAAGCAATAAGAAAATCTTGAAAGCAGTAGGAGAAAAATGACTCACTTCATACAAGAGATCTCTAATAAGATGGACAGAAACGTCTTACCAATTCCCATGGGGGTGGGAGGCAGTATGATAACAGGTTCAAAGTGCCAGCCAAGAACCCTCTATCTTTAAGTAAACAAAAGCAAAATAAATTTCTATGTAAAGAAACATTGAGACAATTTGTAACTAGCGAACACAACTTACCAGCTGTACTAAAAGGAGTTCTTTATGTTGAACACAAGTAATTTGATTTGAAATACTAGTAATGATTTCTATGAAAATTTCAGTACATAAAAAAAATCCCTTGATTTTATGTAGATCATTCATTCATTTATTGAATAACTTTTATTGAGCGCCCACATTGAACCTGCATTGTGATGGTGCAGGGATGTCACAATGATCAAGAGTCTCATGCTCTAATGTTTGTTTTATCCTAGACAATAAGAACAAAATAAAAAAATGAATAATTAATGGCATCCCAAAGGTGAGAAGTTATATGAAAAACAAACATGTGAAGAAGTGTTTCTGAAGGAGCTGAATGCCAGGGGTCGGATAGGGGTGCAGACCGCAGCTCTACTTGGGATGGTTTAGGAAAGTCTCATTGATAAGGTGAAGTATCAGTAAGGACTTGAATATAATTTAGGAGAACACGGGAACTTATACTGTGGGGATCTGGGGGAAGAATATTCCAGGCAGAGGTTCCAAGTAGAGCCAGGGACCGCAGCAGGAAGGCAGGAGAGCTTGAGGAGCAGCAGGTGGTGTGAGGGAGGGAGAGACCAAAGGACAGAAGTAAGGGAGTGACTCAGGATGGTTACTCGGGCTCTGTCACAGGGGCCTTGGGGACTCTTCTGCTGCCCTTGGTTTTCACACTGAATGAAAAATGAATCTATTTCATGTTTGTTTGTTTTTTACCAAAGATTTAAGTAATTAAATTACATTTAAAAAAAGCTTTCTGACTGGTATGCTGACAACAGACTGTAGAGTTGGTGTTTTGTCTGGAGTCTATGAAGCCTTAGTGCCTCCACTGGATGGTGGTAACTGGTTGGATTTAAGTGGTAGTCTGAAAGTAGATTTTTACAAGTTTTACCCATGATGAGGGGGTGAGAGGAGTTATGAATAATTTAGAGGATTTTTTGATGCAGCAGATTAAACAATGGATTTTCCTTTAATTGAGATGAGAAAGGTCATTGATAAAGCAGGTTTTGGGTGAGTGGGTATCAGAATCCAGTTGCAAGTATATTCATTGTGAGATGTCTCTACTGCAGGGGGAGGAGGGAGAGGGATCAGAGGGAGGGAGGGAGGAGCACAGGGGACTGAGGTGATGGTGCACGGGTGCGTTGGGGAAGGAAACTCTATGGGGACTACACCTGAGGTGTGGGGGGAAATGAACAACGATGTAAAAAATAAAAAAAAAAGTAATCTAAAAAGAAAAAGTAAGTTTGAGATGACCAAGATGTTCAGATATGGGTGTTGAGTGAGCAGGTGTGTGATATTTGTAGAGAGGTGTGAGTGATACATGTATTAAGAGTCATTAAAAAAAAAAAGAGTCATCAATGTACAGGTGATATTTATTGCCATAGGAACTGGTGAAACATGAGAGAGAGAGAGAGAGAGAGAGAGAGAGAGAGAAAGGAGAGACAAGAGGGAGGACGTGGGGGAGAAGGAAGAGCAGGGGAAGGACAGTAGATCTTGAAGGAGGACCAAGGACTGAGCCTTGAGTGTGGCCGCAATGGGAGCTATAAGAGTGCTGCAGGAGGAAACAGGGTGCAGTATCCTCAAATTCAAGTGAACAAAGTGTTTTAGGGAAAGAGTAATAAGTGATGCAGGTAATTCAAGAAAGATGATTGAGAAAAGAAACATGTTGTAGCAGATTAGATATCATTGGCGACCACTTATTTAAATTAATGTTACTTGCATTATCCCTGTATGAGACTGAACCATCTTTGACGTATTTCTTCCTTCCAACTGTCACCACCTTTGATGCAAAATCTAGCGAACTTGTCCAGTAGCAGCAATTTCTCCTTGGCTGCACTGCCTACCCTGTGCAAAGCACCATTGTAGAAGCTGAACATAAGAACATGTACACTGTTCCTCATGACCTCACAATGGGGAATGCAGGTGTAACTCCATCTCATTATAGCCATGAGAATGTTTACAACTGTAAATATTTCTATTAGCATGGCAGTTGCTTCTCTTCTTGCTGTACCACCACCACCTGGCATTAGTGCAATCATCCTCTGTGCCAGGCACATGCGTTATCCTAGGTAGCCCTCACACCCTCATGAGGGGCTGTCATTTTATAGATGAAGAACATAAAGCACAGGAGCTTGGCGAACTCATTCTATTTCACAGAGGCAGTAATGGTGGACATCCTCTGTAACATGAAGCCATCTAACATTTGAGATAGTGTTCTTTAACACTGCAAGCTGGTATTACCTAACTCTCCAAACTTGATCTATACTCACCAATCTATTCCCTTTAAGTTACCTTCTTTTTGCTTCCCTATGTTCAGTTTGATTGAGAGAACTTTTTTTAAATTTTTATTTTTTATATATTTCTTACATCATTTTTCATTTTTGCAGAATGTATGCATTTTCATCTTGGTTATATTCCCCATGCAATTGTACTCCCCTTATTTTGACTCCAATCCCTTCTCTCCCCCACGTCCCCCCTTCCCTCGCAGTGTGTCTCTGGTTTATAGTTTCTTGTTGATTTTGATTTTTTCTTTATTATAGTTATCTTGCTCCTGGTCTCTTATTTAGGTTTTCTAAACTCCTGCTATGAGTGAGACCATCCAGTATTTTTCTTTTTCTTTCTGGCTTATTTTGCTGAGCACGATCCCTTCCAGCTTCGTCTGTGTTGCTGCAAATGGCATGAGTTTATCTTTTTTGATTGCTGAGTAATATTCCATTGTGTATATATACCACATCTTCTTGATCCAGTCATCTATTTTTGGGCATTTGGGTTGTTTCCAAAGCTTAGCTGTTGTAAATAGTGCTGCTATAAACATAGGGGTGCAGGTGCCCTTTGGAATTGATGTTTCTGTATCCTTTTGGTAAGTACTTAGGAGTGGAATTGCTGGATCATATGGGAGCTCTATCTTTAGTAGGTTGAGGAATCTCCATACAGCTTTCCAAAGTGGTTGGACCAGTTTGCTCTCCCACCAGCAGTGCAGTAGAGTTCCTTTTTCCCCACACCCTCGCCAACATTTGTTGAGAACTTTTCTAATAAATCACTTATATGTGAATCTATCTCGATTGTGTATGTGAATTTAGTCTCAATTCTGACGTACCTAATACATGCTAAATAATGGTTAGGCCACTTTGTTAAATTTCAGTTTGATTAGTGCTTGAAATAGCTGTAAGTATTGATGAAGGACATTGCTATATTGAGATGCATTTGTGCTGTAAGATACAATCACACATAATGAGACCTTACTGTGTTCTAGCCCCACCTTGATGGCAGCTTTCTTCTGTTCAGCGTTATCACAGAAAAACCATTAATAATTGACGTATCTCTCTAGTCCTATTTAGTTCTTTCCAGTAATTTATTTTTTTTGATCTCTTGAGCACAGCCCATGGATATCATTTAATAAGTACACAGCTTAAATGCCTGTGGAATTAATCAAAGACCTTTTTTATTGATACACAATAATTTGACTTGAAAATCAAATTAATATATTGGAAACTTGTTAGTCAAAGGCAATTATGAATGCATTAAACATAAAAATTATTCAGCAAATGTTAAGCAAGCATTATAGTTTTCAAGAATACAAAAATACAGGTATGCTTTGCAGGGGCCTGTTTTCGTTCACATTTCAATCTATATCTTTAGGATATAGATTTCCAACTCTTACTGAGATTATTTCCCAAAGAAAAAAGGTAAAATGATACTGTCGACAACACCTGATTCTTTGTGATTTTTCTGTCTAAGATTCTCATGGAAACAGGGATCATTGAACTAAAACTGAATGTTTGCTTGACGCCGTTTGAGGGAACAAAGACAGCAGAGTCAGGACTCCCATCCCCAGCCCTAAAGTCCAAGTCCTCTAACTCCTTTTCTCTGGACTGTGAGTTTTCCCTGGAGGGGCAAGAGCACGAGCCTGCACATGGAAACCTGTGAACACCCGTATTTCAATGTAAAGGATTTGTCTCCTTCCTATTGGGATTCCTTTAGCTCATCAGCTGGGGACACTGCATACGTCACTGTTTCAGAAGGTGCGGGTTTGCCCGGTGTTGACACTTGCCCATATCAGGTCCTTGGTGGGATTCAGCGTGTTCTTCATTTTTATTCCAATCTCGACCACGTGGCAAAATAGGGTGAAAATCAAAAGCACACATGATTTGGAGATAGTATTTTCTTACATAAAAACAAATTCTATTAGGGGCCTCCCTGGTGGCACAAGGGGTTAAGATGCAACCTGTGACTCTGTCCACAGCCACTGCAGCATGAGTTCGATCCCCAGCTAGGGAGATACCCACATGGCGCTGCAGACCTCTCCTGACTCGCCAGCTCCTCCCCTCAGCAGTGTATTTCAGTCAGTCTGCCTGTTCTGTTCCCCATTCTGTCTCTGGTGAATCCTCTCACACCACACACCTCTGGCCTGTACACCAGCTCTTGTATGCATAAGTAAACAAATATTTTAAAAAAATAAATTTTATTAAAATATCAGAATCTGAGTGCCGAAGACCAGCTCCGGCAAAATGTCATGTCAGGGGTTCCTGAAAGGATGAGACAGTGTTAGCCAAACTTGAGGGAGGAGGGGCAGGGGAATGAGGCAGACACAGACACTCTATCTGGTGCAAGTATCTCCTGCTGAGGATCTCAGCGGCTCTTTATTTATACATTAAGGCAAGCAGTGGGATTACATCATCATATGCATAGAAGCAAAACAGAAACAATCGGTACATTCCTTTCCCATAGACATTTGGCACCTATGTGTTTTGAGAAAAGAGGTGACCTTTAAAGTTAATTAGATAATTAACTTTAATTAGATAATTAACTTTAAAGATAATTAAAGCTTATACTCATTATTTCAGCCTAAACAACTACCTAAGACAGCTAATAGTCCTTGGTACATCCCTATCCACCAAGGCTACAATAGCAGGAGACTCCTCTATCTATGTGGCCTGCAGCTAGAGACCACTTGCTTCCCAGTTACCAGTTATTAGAATGTTTTCTACCTAGAGACTCATAGCGCAATCAACTTTATGAATCATTAGAAGGCTTCTTTATGGAACTTCCATATAAGGAAAATTGTGGCCAGCTCTGGGTTGCTTACCAGGTATGCCCTTGCACAGAAATGATTACCTATTATCAAGTGGGCCAAATTATTCAGTGGTTAATTTTTAAGCAAGTAATCTTCTGAGCCATGTACTTACAATATTCTTATATGTATAATTTATTGCCCAATGTAGTTACTGAGAAGTTCTTTCTTGTTATGATCAAGAACAAAAAAACAAAGGGATGTTTAATCTTCAGCCCCATGGTGTGAGGCACAAGGAATCTTCAGACTATAAATTTTTGATATTTTATTCTTGAAGGAATCAATTTTTCAATCATTAATGGCTTACTCAAATTTGACCTTATCCACAGTCTTTATTAAATAGCACTTTTTTGAACTTTTTTAATTTATTAAGATTTATTTAATCGATAAATAAATTCATTTATTTTAAAAAAGCTTAATTTATTAAGCTTAATTAAAAGCTTAATTTATTAAGATTTATACTGTTGTCGACAGTATCATTTTACCAAGTTTAAAAGAATAAATATTTATTATTTAATAATAATAAATATTTAATAAATAATTTATTGTTTAAATTAATAAATCTTAATTTATTAAGATTTAAATAATCCAAAGGTTATCTTTCTCAATGTGTACATTGCACCAGGTTTCAAATACCTGTGCTAATGTGAGTCATTTTATTATTTTTTTAAGAAAAAGTGAGGTGAGAGGATTCACCAGAGATAGACTGTGGAGCAGAACAGGCAAACCCACTGAAATACACTGCTGAGGGGAGCAAGACAGGAGAGGTCTGCTGTGCCATGTGGGTCAGCTGCCTGGCTTTTCCTGGATCAAATTCCAGCTGCAGTGGCTGTGGATAACTTGATAGCACAGTGTCTTTAAGCCCCACACCACCAGGGAGGCCCTAATGTGAGTCATTTTAAAGATGTGAATAATTTTAAGGGCCTCCCTGGTGGCCTAGGGGTTAAGCCTCAGTACCATCATCCCTAATGTCTGAGTTCCAGCCTCATCCCCCGCCAGGGAGCTGGCCCACTTATGGCGGAGCAGACCAACTGCTCCCCTCACCAGTGTATTTCAGTCAGTCTGCCTGTTCTGTTCCCCACTCTGACTCTGGTGAATCCTCTCACTGCATCTAACCCCTACCTCCCCACCACCACCACCACATTTCTGGCTTACACCCCAGTTCTTCTCTGCAAATAAAAATAAAGTTGTGAAAAATTTTAAAAATGCACTGAGTACTGAAAATGCCAGGGAAGAAAGTGATGAAAGGAAAATGAGAATAAAAAAGAATGAAAAAAAAATTTGTTTTCTTTTTCACAGTTACTTGGTTATTTTTCTGAATTGTCACTGGCCAAGTCTTTGCTTACTCTTTTCTAGAACAGAATACATGAAATATGTATGGCCTGGGAAACAGGAAATTCCATGATTATTTTGTAATTTAAAGTTTAGAAACTTATATTCGCAATTTCAGAGGGTGAAAAAATGCACTCATTTTAAATGCAGTTTGTAATTTCAACCAAGAACTGTATCTTAGTTGAAATATTTTTTTTTTCATATTTAAAGAACAGGTTTATTAGGGAAAGGGACAGATTAAAGGACACTTGCATAGACACCAGTGGTCAGGAAGAGCCTCCCCAAAAGGCACAGGTTTGCTAAGAGAAGGCTGCACGGTTGCTGGCGGGCTGCCTTGAGGAGAGCTGCCTCTGCCGAGGGAAGTCAGTGAATGTGAAAAGAGGACCTGCAGAGTCACAGGTGGGCAGATGGAGTGCCTGAAATATTTAAATAATAAAAATTTGTCATGGTCAGCAATGATTTTGATTTCCCATTATGAACCTTATTTTCTATGACTTCATATAGTATTGTGTATTTTAAAATTAAAAGCATTCAGAATAATTTAAAATATGCAGTAAGATTTTAAAATGAATTGATGATATTTCATGTATGTCTATATATATTTTAATGCAGAAAGAATTAAAGTAAATAAAAATGAGCCGTCACAGAAAATCTACTCTTGAAATGTTATTTTCATATGTATTATTTGAACAATGGAAATAGCGAGGATTATGATGTGAGGTGGAAGTACATCAGGATGGCTCAGGCACTGTCACTCTAGCTTCTTCATATCTTGAGACTATGTTACTAGTCGTCGTTTTTATGGATTCTTCATCTTCCACATTTAAGTGCTTTCTAAATCCAAAAAAACCCTTCATTTGGACATGTTTGTTATGATCTATTTGAAATGTCCCCCCAGAATTTTCTTTCACTATGTTCACCACATTTTTCTCCTTGTTGAAATGTTGCAAAAGGATATTTTCTGCATCCACATCAATTTGTGGCTCTGGAATTGGCTGGAGTGTTGAGGACACTTCAGAGACCCATTTTTGCCAGAGTTCATTGAATTTTTCACATAGCTCCTTCTCACTCAATTGTTGGCCCTTTACAGTTAAAGCCAACTCTCGACTTCTTTTTAATAATTCCATTTCATAACTTGATTTTTTGTTATCCAGTTTTTCTTGATTTTTTTTAAAACTGATAAGTTCATTCACTTTTCTTTCGCTCTCTAAAATAAGTTTCTCTTTAAGGATTATTAACTTATTCTCAAAATTTGCTTTCCACTGAACCAGTATTTCGCTATCTGGATCTTCATTAAAATATTTTTCAAATTCTTGCTTGATGGCTTCACATTTTGCTGCGACAGGAACATGAAGTTCTTCTGTCATGAGTATTTTGGTTTTCCCATTCTGAATCTGGTTGATCAGCTTGTCCTGCAAGCCCAGCACATGACTCCTCAGCTCCCAGGCCCAGGAGTTGTACATGGTGTCAGGATTGTTCGTGGCCATGACCTCTTGGGTGTTCCTGAAACTGCAAATAAAGTTCTCACTCACGAGTGCTCTCCACAAGTCTTGAACTCGCAGTTTTACATCCGATATCTTCATGATGCTTCCCCTGGCCTCCTGCTGGGCAGTCAGGAGAATTCTGCTCTTCAGGTCCTGGACGTCGTGACTGTAAAGAGGATTCGGAGGGGCCATTGGGGGGTTGCCATTCCACAGGTGGGCGAAGTAGCAGACATGAGTGTTGACGTCAAGCTTAATGACATCGCTGAAGCGGGTCACATCTGAGCACTGTTCGTGCTCAGCAGCTGTCGCCGCCATCTCATCCAGTCTCTGTTGCAGCCGCCTCCGCCCTTCCATGGTCTGGTCTTCAGCTGTGACTTCTCCCACATTCTGATGGACAAAGAGGCAACTTGGAGAGATTTTCACTTGTTTCATCCTCAGAAAGGCCTGGACAACTATCTGTAGAATGTCTTGCATTTCTGATGGATTCTCTCCAAAAATATTGATCAGAGTCAAGTTTGCAAGTCCAGTGACAAAGTTTGCCAACTCATTGTCCCGATTCTGGGATTTGTTGTTGAGTTCTGGGGCTCGAAGTCCTTCTGTGTCCACCACCAGGACAAAATCAAAGCCAAGTTCTTCTGTGAATGTCTCCTCCACCCTCAGGAGATGCATGTAGGCCCCTCGGGTGCACCTCCCTGCACTGACCGTGAACTGCAGCCCAAAAAGGGCATTCAGCAGCGTGGACTTCCCTGAGCTCTGCAGGCCAAGGACAGAGAGAACAAACAGTCGTTTGTCCCCTAGTTTCTCAGAGACCTTGTCAAACACAGCTGCCACCCACTTCAGGGGCACATAGGAAGCATCTCCATCCATCAGCTCAATGGGAACCCCAGCGATCATCAGATCCGCAGCAATCTGGGGGAGAGACCGGAGAAGATTATCTTTTGTGGAGGAAGCTTCTTCCAGAGCTTCATAGATCTGGCCCACCTCTCTGAGAAGTTGCTCAATCCCCAGGGAACAGTCATTAATCTCTCTGGAGAGAGCGTCTATCTCATATTCCCAGTCTTTCAGATAGCTGTTCTTCGGTACATTTCGCTTTTCTGTTTGTATCCATGACCACAAATTCTTTTTCTTTTTATTCAATTTTTCCAAGTGTCTGGCTGTCATATTGTCCAAAAGCACACTCATCCATTGGAGGAAATAGACTTTGCTATCAGTGTCTGTATATTTTTGGAGATTTTCAAGGACAGATTGCATCAAATCATTGAGAGGAAAGTCTTTGGTCAACTGTTGATGCTGTATTCTTTGCTTCTCTGCCTCAATTTCTGTCTTGTGTTGTTCAATGCTCTGATTCCCCTTCTCTCTCAGATGATACAGTTTTCTGTCTTTCTTACACGATAGGAGCCAAAGTTGTCCCTGAAGGGGCAGTAACTTTTCCTTCACCTGAGATAACTGCATCTCCCTCAGTTGGGCCATTAGATCCTCTGCCTTTGCCTTGGCCTCCTTGCAATCTCTCTGGTCCTCATCAACAAGGAATCCCTGCTGGCGAGCAATCTGGGCACAGACCTGTAAGCTGAGAGCAGCATTAGATTTCTCTAGCAAACACCGGATTGTATTTGCGAGCTCTTCTGTTAATTCAGCCTCATTTCTGTTTCTGAGTCCGATTATTACTCTTGGGCCAGAATTATTATTCACAGGTTTTTTTTCTTTGTCATCAAGCAAAAAGATCAAAGGTTTTGAGGACTTCCAAAGGATTTTTAAAATTTGTTCATTTTCTTTGTTGTCATCAGAAGATGACATGAGGACTACAAGGAGGGAAGAGACCTTCTGCATGAAGATGAGTTGCTCCAGGTGTTCCTTTGCATCTCCATGGAGATTGGTGAAGGTCAGGCAGGTGTGAAATCTGTCCTCCTCTTCCCCCCTGGGACAGAACCAGCAGATTTCCACCACACCTCCCATCAAGAGACAGTCTTTGCTGCTCCCTCTGCAGTGTCGGTGAAAAAAGACATCATGTTTATGTTTACTGACAAGACAGTTCATGATCTGAGATTTGGAAGCAGAGAGGCCATTTCCAACTCGAATAAAGGACACAATGGGGGTAGAGACCCGGCACATCTGCTGATTCCTGTAATTGCTCTTCTCGGTTGCTGAGGTCCTTGACTCTTGCCATGTTTTCCTAATTTGCCTGAGAGACCAGAGAGAGAATTCAATTTGAGAAGTGCAGGGGTTAGGTATTAGAAGGGGAAGGGCAAACTGACAAATGGCAAGTTTGCCCAAAATATATTGTCTGGCAAAATCGTCTGCACAGTGAAGAATTGCCATCTGAATATCCATAGGGTGGATGTGGGGCCTGGGACTAGTGGTTGATGGAGTAGTGGGGCTAAAATTGTCCTTTAAAAACTCTTTAAAAGAATCAAATGCCGTATTTTCCTGATTTGAGTCTCTTGGATGAACTTGATTCTCTGTGTTTCCAACATCTTTGAAGACCAGGTATCTCAGCCCATAATCCAGCATGAGCAGCTTCTGCAGGAAATAGAAGGGAAGGTCCTGTTCACAGCTGGGTTGGGTGCTATATACAGAAGCTTTGTAGATCAAATGGAAGTTAGCTCTGCTCATCCTCCTAGGGTATTAATGCTCTAGGCCTAGACGCTGGAGTAATTCTCTCAAGACTTCATTTTCTGTGACCTCCCATTTGCTCTTTTCATCATCATGTGGATCATGGAGCTGTTTCTTTTCATGGAAGACACTTCTCAATTGTTTTCCCACCTCATCCATTGGCAACATAATCATGGTGGTTTCATCATCCTGCTCGGTGAGCAACCTTAATTCTTTCTCTAGATTTTCCCACTCATGATCTGCTCCAGTTTTGGTGAGGACTTGTACAACTTCTTCAGACAATGATTGTTCCATGTGCTGTTTTATTAATGCCAAGCGTTGTGTTTTCTCCTCAGCAGAAATAGGTATGCCGCCTGCAGGGGCCATCAGTCCTGTGAGCACCAGGAATGCATGAGCCCTGTAGCTGCAAATAGTTTTGAGTTCCTGGTATTTATCATGTGCTCTTTACATTTCAGTCAGTATAAAATGTAACTCACCACACCCCAAGAGATACTGAAAAGTTTCGTGTACTGCATGGTATCCTGCACCCATTGCAATGCAAAGTAGCAAGACTTGTATGTCTGGCTTTTCAGTTTCTTGGAGATAACGCAAGAAGAAGCTAAGAGACATGCTGACTTTATCAGTCGCCCTCCTTTGAACTTCCTGCACTGCTTCTGTGGACTGAGATTTGCCCTTCAATCCCATGAGATCATTCTGGGATTCTTTTATGGTATTAATTAAATCAGAAAATTGGGAGATGTTGATGTGCTCTTGCACAGACTCTGACTCTGAGATCCATTGCATGATGGAATGAGCCTGAGGAAAGTTTGTCACTTGGTGGATATGAGGGTCTAGGAGGATACGCAACTGCAATTTTATAAACTTAGTGTTATAAATGGAAGAATTTTTGCAATATTCAAAAGTGTCTACTAGAAAATCCTGTAGACCCCTATCCATGAGGCATATGTGAATACAAGTGTCATAATTTTTTACTTTTTCATTCAACATTTGCATGAAATCTATGAGTTTCTTTAGTTGCTCTTCAGGATGAACTACCTCCCAGGATTTCACATCCTCTAGAAAAGCCCTAGCCTCTGCCCCAGCACTCAGTAATTCTTCCCCATCCTGGATTTGGGCTGGGAGGCCAGTCAGTGCAACATAGCTTTCTTTCAGGCAGTGAGCTACCTGAACTGGGTCCTTGAAATCACTCCTGTGGCTGGAGAGGATGATGTCCCAGATGGGCACCAGCTGAAGTCCCCTGTCAATGACACACCAGGTTTCATTACTGGCCACGAGGCCATATTTCCACTGAATGAGGCCGTTTGCTTCTGGTGGGCCACCTTTCTGGGCTGTAGATAATAGCACATGGGTTTCAAGGTTTTGGTAAGTGGTTTTCTGAAAATCTGTGCTTGAATGAGAGTCTGATACATCAAAGCCCGAGGCACCTTGCACTCCAAAGCCACTGTAGCTGCCCCTTATGTAACCATCCAGGGCCTTTGTTACCTGCTGTTTCACCTCTGCCAGCTGCTCGCTCTGGAAACCCTCTGCAGTGGCTTTCCACCAGTAGATTCCTCCCACATGCAGAGGGCCCTGGTTAGCATGAGAGCCAAACCCGCGGAAGAAGGCTTCCGCCCTGCACCTCAGCAAAAGGAGTCTGTCTGGGCCTGCAGGCTGACCCAGAAGGCCTTCAATGCATTGCAGTTCCTGGAGAGCAGCCTTGGAGAACTGGAGCTGATCAACAGTAAAGTGGCAGGAGGCCAGAGGGATATAGTTGAATCTGATTGAACAAAAATAGGAATGCTGAGAATGTGATTGTCGGATTTCCTTGGATTCTGAATGTTTGCTGTGATCTATACCAGCTTCCAGGCTTTTCCCCCAAATTCCACCCTTGGCTGCAGCCGTGACACTGAAGCCCCATTTTTCCATAGTCTGGGTGAAGGTGGATTCATCTTCAGAAGATGTAAATTCTTTTGTTTCCATGCGCGTGTCCTGCTCAGGGCCAGAAAGTGTGAACTCCATGGGGACACTGAGTAGCTCTTCTCTCTTCTCTAGCAGGCCTCTTTCAGAGCTGGTTTTGTAAATTCCCCGCAGGGCCAGTCCTCCGGATGCCCTTCTCACCAGCTCTCTGTCCAGGAGGTTTTGTCTGTGGGTCAGTGTCCCCTCCGTGAGGTGAAGCTGTCTCTGCATGTTTTCCATGACCTCTTTTAGGGACGTTTGAGGCGGTGGCCCGTACTCTTTGGGGATGTCCATTGCTTGCCTCAGCTCTGCCTCTTCCCTCCTCACTGCCTCTTCCTGTCGCTGCCTCGTTGCTGACAGGAGGTTTGTCAGCTCCTGCTGCAACTGCTCCGCCTCCTGAGCCTCCTGTGACTCTGAAAGCCTCTTTGGGTGTGACAGGTGCAGCAGTTTCTCCAGGGCCCTTGCCTCCCAGAGATGTTGTGCCCAGGAGTGTAGCCTCTGTAGGTCCTTTTCTTCTAGGTGTGGTAAGGCCTGGGCACAGGTGACTCCGAGGTGTTCCTGAAGCTAAGGCAACCAGTACTCAGCTGACAGCCCCACTTCATTCAGCATCTGCTGGAGGTCTTGCTCTTTCTCCCCTGGGTGCTGGGAGTCCTCAGGGGTTGTCTGTGCTGTGGCTATGGCTGTGGGAAGAGAAAACTCTCAGTTAAGCTGGATCAGGACCTTACACATTACCAGCCACATGGTCAAAATGGTGAGTGTACTAAGGATGGAGTTCGGCAATTTTTTCATTTCCACCTGTCATTATTTTAAGAAATATATTTTATAGCATTGATTCATTTCTTTTTTGTGGAGGGCATCTTTGTAGGTTTTCTCAACATGGATCTCTGTATGCAGCCTGGCTTTTATTACATGCTTATGCTTTATTATGTTTCTTATTACACAGAATCAAGTGGAAGGAGGACATTATGCCAAGTTTTCGCATTTGAAAATATGCATGAGTTTGGCAACTATATTTATTTGAACATAAGAGTGGTACCAAGTACCTTTTTCTCGATTAGTTTCTACCAGCCTATGTTGATTGGTGCCCCTCCTATCTCTGCCATTTAATTTTAGATCACTTCATAATGTTATTCATTCTCCCATAAATCCTTTTTCTCTATTAGTTTCTACCAGCCTATGTTGATTGGTGCCCCTCCTATCTCTGTCATTTAATTTTAGATCACTTCATAATGTTATTCATTCTCCCATAAATTTAATTTTTAAATTTATTTTATTTCATAATTTTTAAAAAATGTTTGACATTAGAATCCTTTCCATTAGGATTTGCCATCTCTGCTACACTTTAAAATGTCCTTGGAGTTACTCTTATTGTGGTAGCATAAGCAGTTCAGTCTTTTTAGTTTCATTGCCTTTAAATAACTAAAAAATTTTATCCACAAGCAAAGTGTCCCTGTGGGAGATGTACCCTTAGGTACACCAAGTGCCTAAGGGCCTGGAAGGAATCATACCCCCTGTTGATCCCATAATAAGCAGATGAACTTGCCAGAGGCTGTAGAACCAGAGGAGTAGTTAACCTGCCCCAGCCTCTTTCATTATGGCTGGAAAAATGTGGGTAGTGGTGACCTGGGCAGAGAACTACAGATGAGAGAGAATTTATAGAAGTCCAGTCTCTCTAAGAAGGTATTCCAGCATGAGTTTGGTGACATGCATGAGACTGAACTGGTTAGTGCCATGACCTTTCCAGTGGGGCAAAAAGAGTGGTATCTGAGTGCCTGACCACCCCATTTGTGTGGTTCATGGCTGGAGGAGAAAAGGGATCGAACAGAGGCAGATGAGAATATCAATGGTCACTGAAGAGAAATGATTTCTATTGAGTGAGCCAAGGGCCTCAGCAAGGACTCCACCCTCGAGCTCTGGAGAACCTCACCCATGGATTTCTCTAGTGAGTCTATGGGTGACTCGAGTCCCCTTCCTTTGGGATCAGCTGCTGCTACTTGCGTTGAGTTCAGTGGGGAGAGCTATTATGATGAATGGACACTGTCAGAAAAACAGACCAGTATCTGTGTGCTAGGGAGAAAGCAGTCTTGAGCTATATCGCCATCTTCTGGAAAGGAAAAGATAATCTTCCAAATGTCAGATAGTAGGTTTCAAGAACTAGGGAAGAAATGAAAGTTAAATAATACTACAAGAGACACTTAGGTTGTTTCCATAGTTTAGCTATAGTAGCTGGTGCTGCAATAAACTGGGAGCGCAAATTTCCCTTTGATTTAGTGGTTTTGGAAAGATGCCTGGGAGTGGAATTATTGGGTTGAATAGAGATCCACATTTAATGTTTTGAGACACCGCCATGTGGCTTTCCATAGACTGGCTGGACCCGATTGCATGCAATGTAAAACCCGTTGCAGCAATGTAAAACTATAATACAAGAACATGAAAATTAAGAAAACATCATCAAAAGATAATAATTCATCAATAACTAGATCAAAAGCATAGAATTTTGAGACCTGGGTGATATATAATTCAAAAATAGTTGTGTTAAAGAAACTGAACAAGTTATCACAAATCTCATGATAATAATATAGGGGAAAATTCATGAGCAAAACAAAGTACCCAAGAAATATGAATCATAAAATAGAAAGAGACACCAATTCTGGAGTTGAGCAATTGAATGATGAAACAAAGAATGCAGTAGAGAACATCTCAAAGAAGAGCAAATGAAAGAGAAACCAACAAGTGGGTTAGACAGCAGATAATTTTAAATAACTGAATAGATGAGGACAAAGAGGGAAAAGTTGAAAAGTGAAAAGAGAGGCTATATGAACTATAGGATTCCATAAGAAGAACAAAGATTAGAATAATCAGGATCCAATGAAGTAAATATTTACAATATTCTTATTCTGTAATAGGTATAGTTGTTAACCATGTAATTATAGTATACTGGTTAAAGGTAAAGAGTATAAAAACAGCCATAGTTACTATAATAGTTACTGAATACACAATGTAAAGGAGGTCAATTGAACACTTAGTTTTAAAAAGGGGGTGTAAAATGGTGGAGACTTTGTATGTGGTCCAGGTATGCTGCTATAAGCTTAAAATGCATAGTTTACTCAGTGAGAAACTATGTAAGCCTCGTGGTAAGCAAAAAGCAGAAAACTACAGTAGATTCACAAAATATAAAGAGAAGGAAAACCTACAATCAGGGAAATTCACTAATTTAGAAAAGTTTGCAGAAACAGAGGGAAAAGTAGAAGTACAAACAACCAGAAAGTAATTAATAAAGATGACATTAGTAAGTCCTCACCAATATTTATTCTCATTGTAAGTGGATTAAAATAGCCAATCAAAAGGCACCTAGTGGCTAATTGGATAAAAATATCAAGACCAGCTATAATGATAATACAGGAGACACATTTCAGCTTTAAGAAAACATATAGTCTCAAAGTCAGGGATAGAAAAAGATTCCATGCAAGGAGAAAACAAAAGAAAGTAAAAATACCTAGAATGTAGCAGGCAGGATAGACATTAAGCCCAAAGTGGTAAGAACAGACAAAGAAGGTTAATATATAATGGGAAGGGGGCCTATTCCTCAGACGTCATAATATTTATAAATATAGATGAACTCGGTATTAGAACTCCTACATATATTAAGCAAATACAAACAGGTTGGATAGACAATATAATATAGTGGAACCTCAGCACACCATTTTGACTAAAAGACAGGTCACCCAGACAGAAAATCAACAGGGAAATGTTGGATTTGAACCAACAATTAGGCCAAATGACCAGAGACATATATAGAACATACCATGCAATAATAGTACACGAATTATTTTCAAATACACAGAACATTCTCCAGTGTATATCATGTGAAATGATACACTATATGTCTCAACAATTTACGATCATAGAAATTTTCCCTCTATTTTTTTCCGATCACAATGGTACCAAACTGGAAATGAACAGAAAGAAGTTTGGAAAAATCTACAAATAGTTGGAAATTATACAACACAATCCTGACAAACCAGGGCATCAAAGAAATATCAAAAGGGATACAAAAAATACTTGAAACAGGTGAAAATACAAAATACAAAGCATGTGAGTTGTTGCCAATTAGCTCTAGAGGGTTGTTTACCATGATTCATGCATATATGAAGAAAAAAAACCTCAAACAACCTAATTTTACACCTCAAAAAACTAGAAAAAAAAGAACAAAGTGAGCTTAAAGTTAGCAGAAGGAAGGAAAGAAGAAATCACAACATAAATAAATGAAATTGAGCTTAGAAAAGCAACAGAAAAAATGTTTACTTTGAAATAGTTTTTCAGATAGATAAAGGAAAATGATGAAACTAGCTAGAGTAAGAAAAAAAGAAAAGACTCCAATGGAATCAGAAATCAAAGAGGAGATTTTACATGTTCAGCAAAACAAATATAATTGAGATAGACAAATACAGGGTTTTTTTTCATTCATGTGGAATATAAAGAAACAAAACAGACTAAATTGAATTAAAAAAACACATAGATATCAAATTGCTGAATTGAAGCTCCTAGAGGGCATTGTGGGGAACAGTACAGTGTTTTACGTTGGGGGATTATGGGGGCTTTGGTGGTGGGTGTGGTATGGTCACATACATTGAAGAGGTGCGACCTAATCCCCTAAATCATCAGCAGTGCTATAAACTTGTTACTGCAATAAAAAAAAGTTACAAAAAATAAAAGACAAAAGCAATTAAAATATGTATAATAATATAAATAATATATCAACTATATAGAATAATGGAACACTGTAATATTACATTATTTATATGCTATACGTCACATATATAATTTTATATATCATTTTACATATGATATATAATGGAATATTATTCAGTCATGAGAAAAATGAAATCCTACTATTTGGAACAACATGGATGAACCTTGAGGGTATTATACTAAGTGAGATAAATTAAAGACAAATACTGTACATCTCTTACATATAGAATCTCATAATAATCAACCATGTAAGAGCAGAGAGTATATTGGTGGTTACCAAGGGCTGATCAATTGGGGATCAGTATTTTTATATATTACTTTATTTTTATTATGTATTTAGTTTTTGTGTGTAGAAGAACTGGGGTGGAGGCCAGGGTTGTGGGGGTTGAGAGGATTCACCAGAGCCAGAGTGGAAAGCAGAACAGATGGATTTGTAACAGGATGGTCCCCAGGAAAAGGGGAAGTTCCAGGTTTCCTACCCCACCCAAAGGAGGGTGGAGCTGAGCAGGGAGAGAAGAAACTGCAGAAGAGACTGAGGAAGGAAGGAAGCAGGATGGAGTCAGATGAGACCTGGAGGAGGCACATGGAGCAGAGAGACATGTGAAGAAACTGCGCTTGCTCCTTGGTCATGGACTGGGTGACACAGACATGGGTGAGAGACCCATTGGGAGGTGACAATGGCAGCTTTTATCTTGGTTTCAATTTTGTTCTTTTCCTCCAAGATTTGTCTGGCTGTTTCTGACCCTTTTCTGTGGGTCCCCACTAGAAGTTGCTTCAGTGGCAGGTTTTCAGCCTCACTCTGGGCCAATCCTGTTTGGGTGGACTTCTACCCATGAGGTTATGGGTAATGATATTCTTTGTCTTTTCTGTATTGTTCACTAATTGTATCAAAGTTCCTTCCCATTAAAGTCTTACATGTTTTGTGTTGATGCGGAGGATGGCAGAACCTATTTAGAGCAGGCAGATTTGGGGGTTCTAAGGTACCCTTCTCCCTGCCCTGTAACAGATTTGCTGAAAGGCACTTCTAAGGGGAGCAGTGGGTGAAACAGGAGAGGTCCACTGCACCATTGGGTTAGCTCGCTGGCCAGGGATTGTACTCAGGCCCCGTGGTGACAGTGCTGAGACTAACCCTGAGGCCATTCTGGAGGCCTGCAGGATTTTTTTTTAGGATCACAAACTTGGAACCAGGAGATAAATAAGTCCTGAACACCTAATTTACAGTGTAGTTATTATGAACCACACTGTCATATTATAAACATGGAGGTTACTAGAAGCATGTATCTTATTTGTCTCACCACACACAAAAAATATTATGTGATACGATAGAGGTGTTCACTAAGTCTGGTGGTAACCACATTGTAATGAATAAATGAATGAAATTAACACATTGTGCACCTTGGAATAATGTGATATTATATGTCATTTATATCTCAATAAAAATATATAATCTTAACCTTTGTCAACATTATCTTTGTATTATGAAGAACCATGTATGTTTTATGAGCTGTGTATGTATACTGAATTACTGTGTATATACTCATGTGATCTTAATTTGCGTATGTAGACCCAATGGCTCTCTTTTATTCAGTATTTCATCAAATTTTCTACAGTTGCCTTCACGCTATATCCTGGATAGCAGGTGAGATGAGAGTTCCCATGTTTCAACCTCACAAGTGGCTCATCTTCCCTTCTTCCTATAAACCCTGTCCTCCTGAATGTCCCTGCCATACTTCTAAGTCAGTGGGTATCCAATTCATTCCTTTTTCTCCTTCATAAAGTTCACAAATATTTTCAGTCTACCCAATGAGACTTCTTTCAATTTCACTTCTTGTCATATGCCACCAACTCTCCCTTTGATCTTGCCTTCATCATGTTTTTATTGGGTTGCTGTAATCATTGTCTCATTTTCAGTTATTTTCTTTTTTCTTTTAAAAGATTTATTTTATTTATACACAAACTGCGGTACACAGTCAGTGGGGCTTCTCTTTGTTTTGGTTATAGTCTCTTTTGCTGTTCTCAACCTACTAAAGATAGAGCTTCCATATGGTCCAGCAATTCCACTCCTAGGTATTTACCCAAAGGACACAGAAACATCAATTCCAAAGAGCACCTGCACCCCTATGTTTATAGCAGCACTATTTACAATAGCTAAGCTTTGGAAACAACCCGAATGCCCAAAAATAGATGACTGGATCAAGAAGATGTGGTACATATACACCACGGAATATTACTCAGCAATCAAAAAAGATAAACACATGCAATTTGCAGCAACATGGATGAAGCTGGAAGGGATCATGCTCAGTGAAATAAGCCAGAAAGAAAAAGAAAAATACCGGATGGTCTCACTCATAGCAGGAATCTAGAAAACCTAAATAAGGGACCAGGAAAAAGAACAACTATAAGAAAGAAAAAATCAAAATCAACGAACAACTATGAACCAGAGACATACTGTGGGGAGGGGGACAGGGAAAGGAGGGATTGGGGTCAAAATAAAGGGTTTGCAGTTGTGTGGGGAATATAAAAATAAAAGAAAAAAAATAAATATGCAAAAAAAAAAAAAAAGAACGGGGGTACAGGCCAGATGCACAGGAGGGTGAGAGGATTCACCAGAGACAGAGCAGGGAACAGAACAAGCAGACTGATAAAACACATTGCTGAGGGGAGCAGCTGGTGAGACAGGAGAGGTCTGCTGTGCCATGTGGGTTGCTCTGAGGCTAGCAGGGATCAAACTGGCACTGCAGAGGCTCCGGACAGCTTCACAGCGCTGCGCTCAACCGCCTGCATCACCAGCGAAACCCCTCATCAGTTATTTTCATCTGTGCTTTCCATCTTCCTCATGCTCACTAAAATTTGTAACTAAACTGTAATGGCATCTCAGCAACTGAAGCTGTGGACGGCAAAATAGGCTGCTTTCAATGTCACTTTGGGCTATTGTTTGTTTTGATTTAAGGTTAATTAAGAACCAGTCAGTATAAGAAGGACTGTGATCTTCCTTTGTGTCCTTGAGCAGGAGATAGAGCCTGGATGAAATATACCCTCCTGTAACAGAAAGATAGAAGGCATTCTCATCACCAGGTGTAGGGAATTTATGGCTGAGAAGGCAGTGAACAAAATTCGTTACTTCTTTTCTAGTCTATAAACCCAAATCTTTCTTTTTCCTGTCAATTCTTTGTCTGAAAGTTATACAAGCTGGATGTTTTGTTCGTTTTGCTGGTTCCCATAATTCTGGGAAACCTGTACATGTAGAATCAAATTTCCCCAGGCTGGGGCCTCCCTGGTGGTGCAAGGGATTAAGACACAACCTATGAAGCTGTCCCCAGCCTCTACAGCACCAGTTCGATCTCCTTGCCAGCCAGGGAGCTACCCACATGGCGCAGCAGACCTCTCCTGACCCTCATGCTGCTCCCCTCAGCAGCGTACTTCAGTCAATCTGCCTGTTCTGTTCTCCACTCTGCCTCTGGTGAATACTCTCACCCCCCCACACACACACCTCTGGCCTGTACCCCAGCTTTTGTATGCATGTATAAATAAAACTTTGAAAAAAAAAAACAATCCCCCCATGCCCAAATCTATTTATCTCCCTAATGTCAATTTAATTGTTTTATTAGCCGAAGAACATAGATTTGGGAGAAGGTAAACGTTTCTTTCCCCAACAAGGCCAAACTTTCCAACTGAACATACCTATAATAACCAGAAAAAAAAAAGTTAGAAAGGCTCAAAGAATTACTCAGTACTGAAGAATATTTATTGGATAGAACATAAATAATTGGAAGCATTAGTGACTGAACATTCCCATCACAAATTAAAGCAAAATTTAAGACTTCACAAAGGACCAAACAGGACAGACAAAAGAAATCCTCATTCAGGCATATAGTGAAACCATAGAAACTATAGAAGAACACCAAGAGCAAAGCATTCAGAGAACAGTTTATCTTCAAGCAACTAACAATCAGAGAGCGAGCTGAATCCTCAATAGAGTGGGTGGAAGTCAGGAGACAGTAGAATAAAATA
The DNA here is from genome assembly GCF_014898055.3 of Talpa occidentalis. Lineage (NCBI taxonomy): Eukaryota > Metazoa > Chordata > Mammalia > Eulipotyphla > Talpidae > Talpa > Talpa occidentalis. Next base: position 34,939,470 of record NW_023603184.1, read on the forward strand.
ATTTATTTTTTTTGTGATAGCATCAATTTCAATTCTAACACTTGAAAAGAATATAAGGTTAGTCTGGTAAACTTCAGGAGACTGTTGTACACATGCAGTGAAGTACAGCTGTGCAGTACCACTACTCATTGTCCTGAAATCAGCAACATACTTTTAAAATGCTTAATCACAACATCAGAATTAAAAGCAGAAGCAGAGGCCAACCCCTGTTATACCAACAGCAGTGAAAGGTTTTACTTTTCCTACTTGCCATAACAGTCAGAATCTTGTAGGGGAAGTTGGAAGTAATTTCAGATTCTCAGCCTGTTGTACTCAACTGGGAAGTTTTCTTGAGAAGATGTGACCTGTCAAAGGTGGTACAACTGGACCAGAACAGCAAGTAAAGTTTGACCAAGTTTCAGTATTTTCTCTTTTTGTTTCTGTTAGTTAAAAGTGAACAGTGAACATGAAACCCTTATCTTTACATATACACAAGGTATGCTGTGAAAGCATATATGCTTACAAACTTTATAAAAGTACCTGTTGGGGGCCTCTATGGTGGCGCAAGGGGTTAAAATGCAACCTATGAAGCTATCAGCAGCCACTGCAGCTGGAGTTTGATCCTTGGCCAGGCAGGGAGCACCCAGATGGCACAGCAGACCACTCCTGACTCTCCAGCTGCTCTCCTTGGCAGCGTACTTCAGTCGATCTGCCTGTTCTTTTCCCCACTCTGTCTCTGGTGAATCCTCTCACCCCTCACACCTCTGGCCTGTACCCCAGTTCTTGTATGCATAAATAAATAATTTTTTTAAAGTACTTGTTAAGTAGTTTGATAAAAAAAGAAATATATAGGGGACTCCATGGTGGCACAGAGGGTTGAGTGCTGCACTGTGAAGCTGTCTGCAGCCTCTGCAGCACGGGTTTGATTATCAGCTTACCAGGGAGAAAACCCATATGGCACGGCAGACCTCTCCTGCCTCGCCCGCTGCTCCCTTTAGCAGTGTCTTTGGTCCATTTGCCTGTTTTGCTTCCCACTCTGTGTCTGGTGAATTCTCTCATCCTCCTGTGCCTCTGACCTGTACCCTAGTTCTTATATAAATAAATGTTAAAAAAAAGAAAGAAAGAAATATATAAAGGTTGGGCCTCCCCGGTGGTGTGGGGGATTGAGTGCAGTGCTGTGAAGCTGTCTGCAGCCTCTGCAGCATGAGTTCGATCCCCCGCCAACCAGGGAGATACCCACATGGCACAGCAAACCTCTCCCGTCTCGCCCACTGCTCCCCTCAGCAGTGTCTTCAGTCCATCTACTTGTTCTGCTCTCCACTCTGTCTCTGGTGAATCCTCTTACCTCCCATGCCTCTGGTCTGTACTCCAGTTCTTGTATAAATAAAAAATAAATCTTTTAAAAAAAGAAATATATAAAGGTAATAGTAAAAACATTAATCATCTTTGACCCTAGAAATATCAACTCCATATTTCATTTTATAAATATACTAAGAACTAAATATACTGAGAACATAAATATACCCAAGTCCTGAATGAGTCCAAATATTGGGCTACTTAGAATTATTATCATTTAACAAGTAGGAGTGATAATAAAGACTTTTAAAGTAGTTTTTAATCTTTAACTTGAAAGATATGTCTGCATTGTGGGCACTGGGAGACAAAGGTGAAGGATCGGTACAGGTTAGATGTTTCTCATGTTACTGGAGTCATTTCAGTATATTTAAGCTTAACTAAAGTTGACAACAAATTTTAATTAAAATTAATCATTCACATTATCGAAAGCTCCCTTATGTTCATATAAAAATCATATTAAAAATTAACACAAAACTGCCTATGTTTGTAAGCAGAGTAACAGTAGGTAATAGGAATCCAGAAGTTAAAGAGTTCACAGCCTAAGTCCTGGGCTTGGCAAACAACTGTTCAGTCATAACTGGAAACTCTCTTGTCCTGCGGTACACAGATTATCTTGCTGGGCTCTGCTCTATCACTCATCATACACAAGATCCTATGGTTGGTGATAATCTGTCACAAGAGAGACCTGAAAGAACTGGATGGTGCACAGCCACTTGTCCATGCCGCCTCCACCAACCAACAGAAGCTGGTACTTCTGATCAGAACTGCCCTGACTATTGGTTGTCTCCGTGGGGAAGCTGTCAAGCCCAGTCTGGTTGCTCTGTGCTGCTGCCTGCCCAGGTGGGGCTCTGGGGCCATGTTTGGCCCCAGCACAGGCTACTGGGGCTGGCTGGTCCCATCCCACAAGCAAGGAAGTGCGCTAGAAGGACCAGGGGCACCAGTGGCAGGGGTCATGCACCTCTAAAGGTCTCTGCAGTGCCTGCTGAATGCAGCCTCCAGCACTGCCATCTCCCATGGAATCCTCAATCTATCGAAATAAAATTAAAAAATTAGGATTCTATCAAGAGAGATGTCCTTAAAGAACTGCAGTAGAAAAACAATGATTAGAAACAACAAATTCACAATTTGCCACTAGGTGATACACACGGAAGCATACTAAAGTGTGTTTTTCAGAAGGAAAATGTCACCAATGAAATTGAGAGGTGAAGGAAGAAATGATGAGAAACAAAATGGATACATATATAGAAAATTACATAAATCAGAGGGTTTGACATATTTGATATTGTTGAATGCAAGTGGGAATGTGTGGAGAAAATTTGTCTTGCCTCCAGGTCCATATAATTTTAGGGGGAGAGGTCAGAGATCTTATTGACCTCCCTTATTGATATCTTTTGTCAAGATGCAATTTCACATGCAATTCATGTTGCAATATTTAGTATAGTTTCCAAAAAGAAAAGAATGTATAATTATCAGAGGAAAAATGAATTAATAAAAAAACTTAGTTACACAACTTATCAAAACTTCTGTAGTTTAGTTAAACAGTGTGTAGAGGGAAATTAACAGCAGTGAACATACTTATTGGAAAAGAATAAAGATATGAAATCAATATCCTGAGCTTCCACCATAGGAAATGAAAATTAAATTAAAACAATTAGAAAAAGAAATAATGAAAATTAAGTCATAAATCAATAAAATTGAAACAATAAAGAAAATCAAAATCAAAAAAGAAAAATAACAAAAACAAAATCTGGTTCTCTGAAAAGTTTGCTGATAAGCAAACTAGGAAAAAAATGCACAAATTATTGTACTAACATTAAAGGATAGCATTAAAGGCACTATCCTAGAGACATTAAGAAGATTTTTAAAAAGTGGCTCTAGGAACCACTCTCCATTATGAGATGATCCAATTCCTTAGACTCTACCAAACTTTACGGGAAAAGAAAAATAGCTTGAATAGGCCTGTGCCTACTTAGAATTTTGAATAAATGATCAGCAACTTTCAAAACAGAAAGCACCAGCTCAGATGAGTTCACTAGTGAGTCTACCAAACCTTCACAGTAGAAATTGTACCAGTTATCTACAATCTCCTTCAAGAAGAGAAGTGGAGGGAGTGTGTACTAAACGTCTCTGTGAAGCCAACATTACCCCAGCACCAAAGCCAGACAAAGACACTGCAGAAAAAGAAACATAAACCTGTAATTTTCATGAGCAAAGTATTTGCAAGTTGAACCCAACAGTGTATAGATGAGTTACACACCAGGACACAGTGAGATTTGTCTCAGGTAAACAAGCTGGTACCACATTTGAAAATCATTTAATGCAATACATCACAACATCAAGTTAAAGAAGAAAAATCACATGGTCATATCAATAGTTGAAGAAAAAAAAATCTGACAAAATCCAATACCCATTCATGATGAAAACGCGAACTAGAACTAGAGGGGAGATTTCTAATTCTGATAAAGATTTTACAAAACCCTCCAACTAACATTTTAATCAATGGTGAGAAATTAAGAACTTTATCCCTAAACCCAGACTGTCCCTTCCCTCATTCTATCAACATCCAATTAGAAGTCCAACTAAACACATTCTAAGACTAGAAAAGAAAATAAAAAATACACAGAACGAGAAAGAAGAAATCAAACAGTCTCTGTTTGCATATAACATGCTTGTCTATGTAGAAAACTCAAAGTATTATTTCATGTACAATAACATAGCAAGGTTCAGAATCAAAGGCTAATATTCATAAATCATTGTTTTCCTATATACCAGCACTAAGTAAATGCAATTTGAGATTCAAAACACAGTATTATTTACACACACAAACTATGTAGTTAAAAACTTAACAAAATGTGTACCAGATCTATGTAAGATTAACTACATACACTATATAAGGAAAGCTACAAAACTGATGGAAAAAAATCAAAATTGTACATAAATGGAGGGAAATTTCATGTTGAATAGAGTTGTCAGTTCTTTCCAACTTGATCTAGAGTCAATGAAATCTCAGTCAAATCCCCAGCATGGTATTTTCTGGCTGTCAGCAATTTGATTCCAAAATTTTTATGGAAAAGCAAAAGGCCTAGAATAGCCAAGAAAATAGTGAGGTGAAAGACAAAGGCAGTACCGATACTCTTGGACTTCAAGGCTTACATTAGTCATAAAGTTATGAAGACAGCGTGGTAATGATGAAAGAATGCACAAGCAGATTTGTCACATAGCACAGAGGATGCCAAACTAGACCCCCAGTGATATAGTCAACTGATGTTGAGAAAGAGTAAAGACAAGCCAGTGAGGAAAAGGAGTTTTTAAACAAATTGTGTGAGGATAACTCGTACGTGGAAAAAAAAAAAAAAACCTAGGCGGACAATCCTTGTGAGCAAGCTGGCAGTGGTCCTCTACCCTGCATTATCTCTCCTTTCTAATTAATATGTAATTAAAACTATTGGAAATAATAAGGAAAAGCTGTCTATATGCAAGAAAAGCAAGGTATATGTTTCCAGAAAGAGAAGGGATGTGGAGCACATTATGTTAAAGGAAAAGAAGGTGGTTTTTGTCCTATATAGGTACATAGGAAAAAAAATGGGGAAAATCTGAACTTGAGAAAAAATTGAAGAGGGTTTACGGAAAAGGAATTATATATATTGCCAAAGTGAGTAAGATTAAATGAGTTTGTTATAAGGATTTAAAAAGTAAATTTTAATATCAATAGTATACTTATGTAAAATTACTTTAATTTCTTTCATCTGTTGAAGGGCAAGGTTTTCTTGGGCTGTGGTCTACTCTTTTTTTTAAAATTTTTTTTATTTTTTATAGAGGCATGTTTGTTTATTTGTTTATTTGTTTGTTTGTTTGTTTTGTTTACACATGCACTGGGTACAGTCAGAAGCACGGGAGGGTGAGAGAATTCACCAGAGCCAGAGTGGGGAGCAGAACAGGCAGAAGGACCGAAGTACACTGCTGAGGGGAGCAGCGGGCAGCAGGAGAGGTCTGCGCGCCATGTGGGACCCTCCTCTGGTGGCCGGGGAGCAGCCGGGGATCGAACCAGCGCCGCAGAGGCCGCGGGCAGGTTCGCAACCCAGCACTCAACCGCTGCGCCACCGGGGAGGCCCTGGTCTACTCTTGATAACATATTGTGAAAGGTTTTTCCTTACTTTTTTAGGTAATCAGCCTAAAAGGCAAAGATTTTGTGTTTGATCAAAATAATGCACTATTCTATTTTTATCATCAGGTCTTTGCTTATTTAGGTAGACCTAGTGTTCTTAATATCACAAGAGCCTTGTGATATGACTAAGCTTTAGCTTATCTAAACAAGTTACGTTTCAACAGGGTTGGGTAGCAGGCCAAGCTGGTCTGTCTCTCCAAGGCCATCCCTGAATACCTGCGTATTTCCCCCTTTGCCTGTCTCCCCTCTCGCCCTCCCCCCTTGTCTGGGGACTTTGCAGCAAATGGGCAAATGGTTGTGCCTGCTGTAAAACTATGAAGACAGTTTTTTTAATGTATAAAAGAAACCCTCTATCTTGAAACCAGGGCTCAGACAGCATGGCGTTCCCAGGTCTGAGACCTCATGCATGGGTATATAATAAAGCTTTTCCTGACCTCACCATGCCTGAAGTACTGCTTGTTCTTCCTCTGCCTGAGTAAAAGGCCAGAATTTCTGTAACATTGTTACAGTAGATTTCACTCAGGGAAGCAGGCATCACTCAGAGGAGGAGGGAAGCTCTTCATTTACACTGGTGGGCTGGCTGGTGGGCTATGCACTGCTGGCCCAGAGGAGATAGCTCTCTCTCTCAAAGTCTGAGCTGTGAGCAATTAGATTACAGAGTATTTATTGACTAAAGCAGTGGTACTGTCAGCAGGGACACAGGAAACAGGGTGCATGTGGCCTTGAGGGCACTTACAGCTGTTCCCTGAAACTGTCAGTCCACAGTCCATGTCCCAACTTCAGCTTCTCAATAGGTCAGCCTGACATTTTCTACTTGACTCCCACCCACCCACCAACAGTCTTCTGAGATAATCCATTTGTTTTGTTCTTCAATGAAATTCATCATATTGAAAGGCCTCTGTTTGCTTATCTAATTCTTTTTTGTTTAGATTCTTGGGTTTTGAAATTGCTGAAAATGTAAGTGTTGGATGAAGCCAAGACTGTTGTGGGTGGTGTCCCCTGGAGGGGGTTGCTGGTGAGGACAGATAGCCCCAGGAAAAATGCTAAAAAGTATTAAATTTGGTGGTGGGACAATGGATAAGTAATATAAGGGCCTGCAGAAGGGGAAGTGGATTCATTCAGTCTTTGGGATTTATTTTCTGCTCTTCAGCATCTGGGGTTGGCAAATTTCAGCCCCCACAGTGCTGATCTTCCAGAAGGCTCTTGAGGGCCTCTGAAGGTGGAGACCTCCAGCAGCCAATCTCAGAGAGGAAAAGTTCAGAAGCTTTGCAATTAGCCAAGCCACTGAAACTGTTCCCGGTTTTTGTGCTGTCACAGCCTGTCCGGAAAGGCGAAGACCCAGAGCTGGGCACCTCGCCAAGTTGCGTGAGTGTGGCTATTAGTCAGGTTTCAAGATCAAATGTGTGAGAACATGTGCAATTCGAACCTCCATGATTTTCTGTACAAATGCCAATCTCTTATAGCTTTAGGGGTTTTTCTTTTCTTGTTTCTTTTGCATTCTGTGCTAGGTGTTGTATCTTTTCTGTGTCCCCTCTACTGCTGTGCTAGAGTCTGCAGAGGACAGTCTATCTGGTCCACCTCAGACTCACTCACGTGAGCACATTTTCTCTATAGTAGTTTCCCCCATATCTTTGTTTTTAGCCTCCTGAGGTCAACAACAGCCCCAAAATGGTGTGTACAAGAACATATTTCAGAGAGGGAGACACATCCCCATAACTTATATTACATATATTGCCACAATGGGTCTATTCTATTACTAGTCATTCTTGGTTAGCTCTGCATGTGCCTAATTTATACATTAAACTTCATCACAGGGTGTGGATAAATGATTTTCAGGCTTTTCTGCCCTCCCACCATTAGGATTGCCCTGCCCTGCATTTTGTTACATTGTTATAGTTATGTTGTTTACTTCTGTGGGCCATGACTGCAGTACTGAGATAGAGTCATCAGGAGAAGCAGACACCGGAGGGAAGAAAAGAAGGACCCAACGCCAGGAGAGAGAAGCCCAGAGTGAAGACTTTCTGGGGGCTTGGAGGCTTCCTGGCTCCCTGGCATCCCTGCCTGCCATGTACCTGGCTATACCTGTGCCTTCTTTAAAACAAAGAATAATAAATGTCACAACCTCGGCAGGAGGGCAAATAGACCCTTGGATATTCTTGAGAAAGATGTGATGATTGTTATCTTCCTGCCTTAATGCATATGCTTATGCACTCTCACGGTTTGCTTGAAATGTATAAATAAAGGGCTGCTGAGACCCTCAGCAGGATGATGCCTGCACCCTGATCGAGTGTTTGCGTCTCCTCATTCCCTCTCCCCTGCATTCTCTACAATTGTGCTGATGCCATCCCATCCTTCAGGAACCCCTGACACGCAGGCTGCTGCGGCTGGCTCACAGCATTCCATGACTCAGGTTCAGGTACCTTGCCATCTTGGCTCACAGAACTCAGAGGACACTTACTTATTGGGTTAGCATAATGGATTAGCATAATGGGTTACTTTAACCCATTCATTAGAGGATATGATAAAGGATACAGATGAACAACCAGATGAAGCACTGCCTCAGTAAGTTCTAGGGAAGGGGACCATGAGTGCAAAATCTTCTGTTGTTAGGGGAAAAGGATGTCCTAAAGCTAATTCCATACAGGCTTTGTGGACTCCACCCCACTCCAGACCAAAGCTATCAAGACACTGGGAACTACAAATCCCATCACCACTGAAGGGAAGGTTGCTGGAACCTGAGGGTGGAATTAGGTAGCCAGGTTTGTTATAAACCAGACATGTGGGCTTTGGGGGGTTCCCTTTTTGGCTCTCCACCAGTTCGCAGCGCTCGGCCAGCTCTGGGAGTGCCTTTGGGTTTCCAGGTCAGCGGATCAGGTAGGATGCATTAAAGACTTTATTTCCCTATTTTTTCCCTGAGTTCTACATTTCCTAATTTCCCTTTCCCTTGTAAATAAACCTTTTATTAACCTTTTGTGTGTGCCTGTAGTGGAGTATTAATAAGTCCCTTTGAAGCGTGCGGGTGAGGACCCACAGCCAGGCAACCCGTTCAGTATCGGGGCTGCTCCATAACAGTTTGGCGCCCAACGTGGTTTCCAAGCCACAGCCATGGTGGACTAGCCCAAAGTAATTTTCCTTGCATTGGTCACCATAACACACTAGGTTTGCAGGACTTGCAGTGAAAATCTTTGTTTCACGTCTTGAAAGGTCTGGTTTTTTTTTCCCATGTGTGCGTACAGCTTTTGTGGGTGTGGTTTTGACCCAAACGTGGCCTCAACCATGAGCTTAAGTGGTTTTATCCCTAACTTGAGTTCTTTCAGTTTTTTTCCGGCCTTGAATTTAAGTTGCCTTTTTCCGTTAAATATTACCACCAGTTTTATAAGTGTAAATAATTGGATTAAACCTAGTGTATGGCGCATGATTTTACTTCTGTATACATATGTGGGTGGTTTTCAAGCCATCCCTTTACAGTCTGTGCTTCTGGGTGTTTTTCTGGTAATGTGCATAGGTGCCATTTGTTACATTCTTGTTTCTATGAGAGGTAGATGTTCTGCTTCACATACTGAGAATGTGCTGCAACAAATTCAAGCTCTAAGCTATGCAACAACAAAATTAACAGGCTTTTGATATAACTATTAAGAGTATAAGGGATGAAAACCGAAACGTTGTTGAGTCAGCTTTTAAAAGCATGCAGGATCAAGTGCAACAACAAAATCAGGCTTTTGATTTAACTATTAGGAGTGTGAGGGATGAAAATCATAACGTTTTTGAGTCAGTTTTTAAAAGCATGCAGGACCAGATACAGGCCGCCCTCCATAAATTGGATATGGCAGAGGCTCAGCTGATGGCACAGAGAAAGGATAAACCTTCCCTTTCCCCTGAGGACTGCAGGAGGGTGGAGTTAGAAGAGGAGGAGCATCATTTGCTAAATACCTTAAACACATCAGGACAAAGGCCTTCTCCACATGACGAGGTGCCCCCTGACGCCCCTCCCGCGCAGACTCCTGAGGCTTCACAGCCTCCATTGCCCTCCGGGGAGGAAACAAAAATGGCATCTCCTCCCCACACTAGAAGCAGCACCCATTTTGGCAGGAAGGATCACCCTGAGGCAGGACAGTTTCCTCTCCACCAGTTGCCAATGGGTGGCTTGAATGAACAGGGGCGACCTGCTGGGTACTTTTGGTTGCACCATCCTTTTAGCACTGGAGACCTCCTAAATTGGAAGAGCTCGGTCTCCCCATACCGGCAGGCTCCTAAGAGGATGGTGAACTTGTTTGCCTCCATCTTCGTCTCCCACTGCCCTAACTGGGCAGATATACAGTCAATGTTACATACTTTACTAAGTCTAGATGAGTGGAGGATTGTAGTCAGGAAAGCCAGGGAGGAGGCTGACCATCTCTGCCAACAGGATAGACAATCCCCAGAGCCAGAGATTGCTGTCCCAGAGGTAGATCCTGAATGGGACCCCAACAATGGAGGAATGGCGATGTTGGACCTGTATCAAAAATGTTTATTGGTAGGACTGGAGCAGGGAATCCCCAAACAAAAAAATTTTAACAAAATATTAGAACTTGCACAAGGGGCTAGTGAGGACCCATCAGAGTTCCTTGAGAGGATTATTCAGATGTATACAAACCACATGGATATTAATTCAGATGCCCCAGAAAATGCTCATTTGATCACTATGGCGTTCATCACATATAGTGCTCCAGACATAAGGAAAAAGTTAATAAAGGTGGACGGCGTCACAGAGATGAGTCCGTCCCAGGTGGTGGACTTAGCATTTAAGGTTTATAGTAATAGAGAGAACAGGAGAGAGGACAGGAGACTGAAACCTGCCACTTTTTTCATACAGAGAGCACAGGACAGGGTTTTGGGGAAACAGTAATGGACTGAGACGTGAACCCCTAGGAAGAGATTAGTGTGCTTTCTGTAGGGAAGAGGGACATTGGAAGTACAGTTGTCCCAGGTTACAGGGAAGTGGCAGATGCAGTAATTAAAGAAGGCAGGATAGAAGACTGAGGACACCACGACAGGATAATTCACCCAGGGGTTACAGGAGGGAATATAGAAGGAGAACACAGAACCGGAACCAAGGAGAGAGGAAAGAAGACAAATGTTAGCAAAGAGTAGAGGCTCAGATGATGATAGGGAATACAGACAGAGAAGGAATCAAGAGCCCAGCACAGAGGACAGGAGACAAGTGATAGCACAGAGTAGAGCCTCAGGTGAAGATAGGAGGGAATAATAGACAGAGTAGAAGGAATCTGGAGCCAAGTATGGAGGAAAGGAGACAAATAATAGTTCATGGAGAAGGTTCAGATGATAAATAGGGGTGCCTGGGGGCTCCACTAGATCTTAAGCCCATTAAAATAACCCCCTCAGAGCCCTGGGTAACCCTCACTGTCAGGGATCATCTGATTGATTTCTTGGTGGACACTGGAGCGACATACTCAGTTTTGAATTCAAAGTTAACTAAAATGAGCAAAGAGACTGTAGCAGTCACTGGGATTACGGAGAGGTCACAACAGAAAGCCTTCCTACAACCTTTGGAGTGACGGCTGGGCACCACACAGCTCCAGCACAGCTTCCTGTACATGGAAGAGTGTCCATTCCCTCTACTTGGTCGTGACCTTTTAAGTAAGCTCAATGCACGAGTTATATTCTTGCCCAAAAAGCAGAGGCTTCATCTATAGTTACCTCCAGAGCATGCTCTGCAGTTCCAGATATTACTTACTTCAAGATGCTCCACCAAAAGGTGAAATTTTACCTCCAGAAATTGTTGAAAGAGTAAGTAAATGGGTATGAGCTGATGGTACCCCAGGATATGCATGGAATGCAGAGCCTGTAAAGATGGACATGATAGAGGGGAGCAAAACCCCGAGGAGGAAACAATACCCCTTAAAGAAGGAGGCCTTGAGGGGAGTTGAGCCAGTATTGAAAGGTTCCTTCAATGTGGACTTATTCAGCCCTGCCGCTCACCGCACAACACTCCAATTCTGCCAGTGAAGAAACCCCATACAGGCGAGTACCATTTTGTCCACGATTTAAGGGCTTTTAATGACATTGTTCAGGATTTACATCCCACTGTGCCTAATCCGTACACCCTATTAACTGCCATACCTGGTGACTTTGAGTGGTTTTTGGTATTAGTCCTGAAGGATGCCTTTTTCTGTATCCCAAGAGATGTCCAAGATCAACTGCTTTTTGCCTTTGAGTGGGAAGACTCTAAGTCCAAGAGCACTCTCCAGTATTGCTGGACTGTGCTTCCACAGGGGTTTTAAGAACTCCCCAACTATTTTTGGGGAAATACTGGCCAGGGATCTCAGGAAGATTCAATTAAACCAGGGTGTCTTATTGCAATATGTAGATGATTTATTGATTGCAAGTCCAGACTACGAATCTTGTCTGGAAAATACCATAGTGGTACTGAACCACCTGGCAGAATGTGGCTACAAGATGTCATCTAACAAGGCACATATATCTAAACAAACGGTGACATACTTGGGGGTTAAAATTAAGAAAGGCAGATGGAGCCTGATGACAGAAAGAAAACAGGTAATTTCAGCCCTTAGAGTCCCCAGCAACAGGCGACAGTTGCGCGGATTTTGGGGTATGGCTGGGTTTTGCAGGATTTGGATTCCTAATATTGGATTACTACCAAAACCCTTGTATGATGCTCTCAAAGGCCTGGACTCTGAACCTTTGTCTTGGACTCCGGAATGTCAAAAGGCCTTTGATGAGATAAAAGTAAAGTTGATCTCAGCACCAGAATTAGGGCTTCCAGATCTTAGGAAGCCATTCAGACTTTATGTACATTAGAGACAGGGGTTGGCCTAGGAGTGCTAATCCAATTGTTGGGGCCATTTCCCCTAACACTGTCAGAATGGAGTTGGGGGGTGTCTGAACCTGGTACATGGCTATGTGCACCAACCTGGAAGTTCTCCAAATCCCATGATATTGACATTTTATGGAGGTTTCCTCACACATGGGCCATCTACTCTGAGTTCCATTCTTAGCCTCTCCCCCTTTTCTGTAGAATGGAGAGATGTAGGTAGGACTGAAAATACCAGGCCTGTCATCATGGCTTTGTCTCTCTGGTGACTGGGATGCATCGAAAGCAGTGCTTAGAAGAAAATATTTTACATTGTATGTACAATAGCTATTAGAAAAGAATAAAAATTTAAAATCACTATGCTAAGCTTCAATTAGGAAATGAAGAGAATGTTAGATCCAAAAAAGCAAAGAAATAATGAAAGTTAGAGCAGATGTCAATGAAATTGAAGACAGGAAATCTTTCACTTACAGGTGGAGCATGGGAAAACCAAACAAAGGGTCAAGAAAAACAGAACTCACAAGCTGACCATAGACTTGAAGCAAACAGCAGGGGAGGAGGAGGGAGAGTGGTCAAAAAAGGGAGGGAAGAGCACAGGGAGTGTGGTGATGTGCACGGGTGCTGTGGTGGTGGGAGAACTACGGGGACGACACCTGAAGGGAGAATGGTGATGTAAGAAAATAAATTATATAAAAAAAGAAAGTAGGAAATTGATAGACAAAACAGTGAAAATCATAAAATCTGGTTCTTTGAAAAGATGAACAAAACTGATAAGCCAGACTGAAAAAAAGAGGGAAGACACAAATCACTATTATCAGAATAAAATAGGGTTATGAAGAATCAACCTATAGACTTTCAGAGGATAAAAAAAAGGAGCAATATGAGTAACAGTGCTCACGGAATTGACCAACGGGGTGAAATGGATCAATTCTTTGAAAGACACACTCTACCACTCTACCAAGCCTTAACATGAGAGGAAATAGATAACCTGAATAGGCTCATTAAGAATTAATGACTTTTCAAAAGAGAATGCCCCTAGATGGACCAGATGAATTCACCAAATAATTCAGGAAGAAAAATGTACCAATCACCTGCAACATCTTTCTGAGAGTAGAAGCAGAGGCACGACTTCCTAATATGTACTATAAGGACAGTATTAGCAGATAACAATATCAGAAAAAAAGGTATTACAAGAATGAAAATTATAAACCTTTATCTCTCATGAACAAAATGTTAGCAAATCAATGCAACAATGCATAAAAGAATCACACCCTATCACCAAATGGGTTTTATATCTGATATGCAAGCTGGTTACACATTTGAAAATCAGCTAATGTCCTTTATCACATTATCAAATTAAAGAAGCAAAATCCATGGTTACTACATGTGATGTTATAGATGGTGAAAAAGCTTTTGATAAAATCCAGCACCCACTCATGAAAAAGTCTAACAAACTAGGAGTAAAAGAGTACAGTGCTAAAATTGATAAAGTACTTTTGCAAAACCCTACAGCTAGCATTATTCTCAATAGTGAGAAACTAGAAGATTTCTCTCCCAAACAAACAAGACTATCCAGCATCCCTCTGGAAGTGCTAGCTAATGGTTTAAGACTAGAAAAGAAAAGAAAAAAATACACAGATCGGGGAAGAAGAAATAAAATTGTCATTGTTTGCAGATGACATGATTTCCTGTCGGGGCCCAGACCTGGGGCCCAGACCTGAACATCCAGGTTCTTGCCTGAAGCAGGTACTGAATGTTAGCTCCAGTGAAGGTTTCAAGTTTCCTATGGTGACTGAACCCTTCCCCTGCTTGCTCCTTGTGGCTTGTTTGCATTGGTGGTCTCTCCTTGTTCGAGATAACGAGAGACCTCCTCCTCTGAACCCTATATAACCTTGTACACATTTCTGAATAAATGAGACTGGCGATGATCCTGGCTTTGTCTCCACTCCTCACGTACCCCTGTCCTATACCAAGCCCCTGCTTCCTTCCCCGGGTACTGCGTTGATCTGCCAGGCTGGCCCGGACATTTGTAGCCCAGCGTGGGGCCCGGGTACGAGGAAGAACTACAGAGGGAGAAGACGCCCGAAAAAGAAGCTATAGCTCAGGAGGAAGCCTTACCGACGTGGGACCCTGCTGCGTCGTGGATAAGGTAAGCTCAGGTACAGCGTCTGAATCATGGGACAGGAATTAAGGCAGCATGAAATATATGTGAAGCAATTAAAAGAGGCACTCAGGACGCGAGGAGTCAGGGTCACAAAAAAGGATCTACTCCACTTTTTTGATTTTGTTCAAGACCTGTGTCCTTGGTTCCCTCAAGAGGGCACAATAGATCAAAAAAGGTGGAAACGGGTAGGAGATGCTTTCAATGACTTCTATGAAGCCTTTGGCCCCGAAAAAATTCCGGTGACAGCATTCTCATACTGGAATCTAATTAATGATTTAATTTCAAAAAAGGAAGCCTACCCTGATATTAAAGACACCATTTGCCAAACAGAACAACTGCTTAGAAGTGCTTCCCCCAGCACGGCAGGGGCCCCATCCCCCAACGATCGCTGTGAGGACTTAATTTCCTTTCACAGTGATGCGGAGGACAATCCATCCAAAGAAGAACAAAAAGAACCCTTAGGGGAAAATGAAAGGGCCTCTCCCGACCGCCCCAAAATAGAAAAGAAAAACAGAATATATCCTTCTTTAAGCATGTTTACCTGTGGCTACAAACCCTCCTTGCTCATCTGAAGAAGAGGGCAGAGTGGTTCCACTGCTTAACTCCAGTAACGACACGTAAGTTGCTTTGCAACTCGCTCCGCAACTTCTCCCCCCTCCCGCTAAAGGGGAGGATCCTGAGGCAGGCGAAGCAGATTGGAGCAACCTCGAGGAGGAGGCTGCCCGTTACGATCCCCACTCTCCTCCTTATTACACGGCCGCTGTTGCCTCTGCGCCCTCACAACTCGCTGACCCTAATCTCTACCTTAAAACCAAAATCGCCCACCTGGAGGAGCGCATGCGCCTACAGGCTCGTTGTCATAATCTTTCCCTTCAGCTTCAATAGATCCAATTAACTTCTTCATCCAAATCAGATCCCGCTCCGCCATTACAGGGGAGGGGTGACGCCGAGGCCACTTCAAAGCCGCCGTTAAGGGGCGGGCTTGAAGCTGACGTCACCTTAAAGCCGCCATTATGGGGCGGGGTTAGCGCCGACGCCATTTTATCTCCTCCCCCCACGGCTCCCGCCGCTTTGTCTGCTTTCCCGCCTCCCAAAAAGCCCTTTTCCGCGGCTTCTGTCATTCCTGTTATTGAAGCTCCAGATGTTCAAGGCCACCTCCACCGCTATCACCAGCCACATAATTTTCAACATTTAAAGGAATTAAAAACCGCTGTTACCCAATATGGTGCTAGTGCCCCTTTCACTCTCACAATTCTTGATTCTATCGCAGAAGGGTGGCTCACTCCCCTAGAATGGCAAACCTTAGTAAAGGCTGCCCTTGACGGCAGAGATCATTTACTTTGGAGAACTGAATTTCAGGATCTCTGTAGGGACCTGGCCCGAGAAAATAAACGGGCTGGAAACCCATGGACTTTTGAAATGCTCACAGGCTCCGGGGATTTTCCTAAGTCGGAGGCTCTACTTGTGGCCGATCCTGGCCTTTTTGCTCAGATCTCTTCTGCAGCCACCAGAGCATGGCGCAAACTTCCTGCCAAAAACAATACTGGAATCCCACTGATTAAAATAAGACAGGGTACTGGGGAGTCCTTCTCTGATTTTGTTGACCATCTGCAGATTGCTGCAGAGCGCTCCCTAGGCTCCACCGCTGCCACTGCTGACTTAGTGAAGCAGTTGGCTTTTGAAAATGCCACTCCGGCTTGCCAAGCGGCTATCAGGCCCATAAAAAAGAGATGTTTCTGACTACATCCGCATTTGTGCCGACATTGACCCTTCATATCAACAGGGTTTGGCCATGGCGGCAGCGTTTAGCGGTCAGACTGTGGCTAATTATATTAAATCAAAAGCGGAACGCTCATGGGGTTGTTATAAGTGTGGCAAACCTGGCCATTTTTCAAAGGCTTGCCCTTTGAACCCCGCACAAGCCCAGCAAAGAGTCCCTGGGCTGTGCCCCTGCTGTAAGCGCGGCAAACACTGGGCACGAGAGTGTAAGTCAAAGATAGACATTCAGAGACAACAATTCCCGGCCCAGTCGGGAAACGGGAAGAGGGGCCAGCCCCAGGCCCCAAAACAAGCTCTTGGGGCAATCCCCTTTGTTCCAGCGACACCCACAAATCCTTTTCAAAACTCTGCAGAGCAACACCAGGAAGTGCAGGATTGGACCTCTGTGCCACCTCCTATGCAATATTGACCCCTGACATGGGGCCCCAGGTCTTAAGGACAGGGGTTCGTGGCCCTGTATCACAGGGTATGTTTGGCCTTATCATTGGCAGAGGCAGTGTGGCCTTACACGGTCTTAAGATTTTCCCGGGTGTTGTTGATAATGACTTTAAAGGTGAAATAGGAGTTATCGCTGAGTCAAAAAAACGTTCTTTCTATCGCTAAAGGTCAAAACATTGCTCAGCTAGTGCTGTTCCCCTTGGTGCCCACAGATCATGTCAGCCTCTCCCCCTTTAGAGGGAATAAAAATTTTGGCTCCTCGGACACTTTTTGGGTTCAGCCCATTACTGCTAACAAACCCTCACTTACCCTTATGTTAGATAATAAGCCTTTTACAGGAATAATTGACACAGGAGCAGATGTCACCATCATTAGGCAGGAAGACTGGCCATCTACCTGGCCAACTGTTGCCACCATAACCAACCTTCGGGGTATAGGCCAAAGTCATAACCCTTGCCAAAGCTCAAAATATCTTTCTTGGAAGGATCCCGAGGGCAATTCTGTTCTTTAAAGCCTTTTGTTCTTCCACACTTACCAGTCAACTTGTGGGGAAGGGACTTGCTTTCTCAGTTGGGGATGGTTATGTGCAGCCCTAACGACATTGTCACTGCCCAAATGCTCAATCAAGGTTTTGTCCCAGGACATGGATTAAGGAAAATGGGCCAAGGTATTCGACAGCCCCTCCCTGCCACTGGACAACAAGACAGGAAGGGACTAGGAAATTTTTAGTGGGTGCCACAGACAAGCCTGCACCCTTTAGACATGCCGATCCCATTGTTTGGCAGTCGGAAGACCCTGTCTGGGTTGATCAGTGGCCCCTATCTTATGAAAAGTTACTTGCAGCCTACCGGTTAGTGCAGGAACAAGTGGAGGTGGGTCATGTCGTGCCCAGTTCTTCTCCCTGGAATACACCTATTTTTGTTATTAAAAAACAGTCAGGGGCATGGCGACTCCTCCAAGATTTAAGAGCTGTCAATGCAACCATGGTTCTCATGGGGGCTCTTCAACCGGGCCTCCCTTCCCCGGTTGCCATCCCAAACTGTTTCTACAGGGCGGTGATCGACCTCAAAGATTGTTTCTTCACCATCCCTCTCCATCCTGAGGACTAAAAAAGGTTTGCATTTAGTCTTCCTTCAATTAATTTCAGAGAACCATTGCAACGGTTCCATTGGACAGTTTTGCCCCAGGGCATGGCTAACAGCCCTACTCTATGTCAAAAGTTTGTGGCACAGGTTCTTCAGCCTATTCGTGATTCTTGGACCCAAATGTACATAGTCCATTACATGGACAACATCCTTGTGGCTGGTGCCGATGGCCAGTCGGTTCTGCAATGCCTAACCCAACTGCAGGATCATTTGACAGCTGCAGGACTACAAATCTCTCCTCATAAGGTCCAGCTTCAGGACCTGTTTACCTATCTAGG
Source organism: Talpa occidentalis (assembly GCF_014898055.3). Lineage (NCBI taxonomy): Eukaryota > Metazoa > Chordata > Mammalia > Eulipotyphla > Talpidae > Talpa > Talpa occidentalis. Next base: position 34,957,606 of record NW_023603184.1, read on the forward strand.
TTTCCAACTTTCCAGGCCCATGATTACTGTCCGCAAGGTGGTTATCCGCAAAGATCACCTTAAGACTCTTAATGATTTTCAGAAACTTTTGGGTGACATCAATTGGCTGCGGCCATATCTAAAACTTACTACAGGTGACCTCAAGCCCTTATTTGATGTTTTACAAGGGGACTCTGACCCAAAATCCTGTAGGGCCCTCACCCCTGCAGCAGATCGGGCATTACAATTGGTGGAACAGGCCATAGCTGATCATTTTGTCTCAAGCATTGATTATTCTCAACCTTTTGTGTTGCTGATATTCAACACTACCTTTTCGCCCACTGGATTTTTTTGGCAAGACAACCCAATTCTCTGGGTTCATCTACCCTCTTCCCCTAAAAAGGTTCTCCTTCCATATTTTGATGCCATGGCAGATCTCATCATTCAAGCTAGAGAGAGCAGCCGCAGGTACTTTGGGAGGGAGCCTTCCTCGATTGTTCAGCCATACTCCCGTGCTCAGGTGAATTGGCTCTTACAAAACTCAGACTCCTGGCTCATCGCATGCGCTTCCTTTTCAGGCGAAATTGACAATCATTACCCTCCCAATAAGCTCCTGCAATTTTGCAAGTTGCATGACTTCATTTATCCCCACCTGGTTCATAATGAACCCCTCAGTGATGCGCTACTCATCTTCACTGATGGATCTTCTACAGGCCAAGCTGCCTATGTCTGTGAGGGTAAGGTCACACGCTTGAGCACCCCCTTCTCTTCTGCCCAACTGGTGGAATTGCAGGCCATTATCACGGTGTTGTCCACATTTCCAGATAAATTACTTAATATTTACACTGATAGCGCCTATTTGGCGAACTCTATTCCCCTGCTTGAAACAGTCTCCTATATCAAACCAGTTTCTTCAGCTGCACAACTGTTCTTGACCTGCCAACAACTTATTCAAAAAAGGTCGGTTTTTCTGGCCCATATCCACGCTCACTCGGGTCTGCCTGGTCCCCTGGCAAAAGGAAACCTGTTGGCAGATGAAGCCACACGGACGGTAGCCACAGTCCTGACTTGTAATTTCAGCAAGCCCAGGCTGCTCATGAGCTTCACCACCTCAACTCTCACTCATTGCGACTTTTATTTAAAATTACTCGTGACCAAGCCAGACAAATTGTAAAAGCCTGCTCCACCTGCGCGACAGGCCTTCCTATGCCCCATCTTGGTGTTAATCCCAGGGTCCTTGTCCCTAACGCCCTCTGGCAGATGGATGTAACCCATAATTCTCAATTTGGTAATCTTAAGTATATCCACGTTATTGTGGATACTTTTAGTGGGTTTCTCCTTGCCACCCTTCAAACAGGTGAAACCTCTAGACATGTTATTGCACACCTGCTCTACTGTTTCTCCATTTTGGGGATCCCAAAACGTATTAAAACTGATAATGGCCCATGCTACACTGCAAAAGCCTTCAAGAATTTTTGCTCTACCCTGTCCATTCACCACGCCACGGGCATCCCTTATAATCCTCAAGGACAAGGCATAGTTGAGCGTGCCCATCTTTCGTTAAAAACCACCACCCAAAAGATTTTACATGGTTCCTGGTACCCCTCTAAAGGTAACCCCCGCAACACGCTAAACCATGCTCTGTTCATCCTCAATTTCTTGAGGCTTGACGCTCTGGCGAAAAGTGCGGCTGATCGTTTCTGGCATACGGAAACGCAAAATCAATTAGCAATGGTAAAATGGAAGGACCCTTTGGACAATGCTTGGTACGGCCCTGACCCAGTTCTGATCTGGGGAAGGGGATCTGTATGTGTCTTCTCACAGACTCATGATGCAGCCTGATGGTTGCCTGAACGGCTTGTCAGACAAATTGATCACAAGCACCAACCCAGGGACACTCAACCTCCCTGAGGTATCTTTTATTTTTGATTTGTTACAGCATGGTGACCGCTTCCTGGCTCATCCTCTGTGCTGAGGTGTTACTTTTCTCCTCGGCCTTCGCCGGCTTTGGAGACACAGGCCAACTGATGTCCTTGACTGAAGCACTGTACGGTAAACCTTGTGATTGTAAAGGGGGTTACATGAAAATGTCGCCCACCAGCTATACCTCTCAGGTGACCTGTACTGGTGCCATTGCCTACTTGGTAACCGCTTGCTATGGGCCCACAAGCCGTCAGGCCTGTTACAAGTGCCTGAAAACCTCCGTGAACCTCTCTCCGGGCGGGCGGTGCCCCTGCACCAGTTTTCTTTCTTCAGTCTGAGACAGGGCAAGCTAGGGTTATTAGGCAGTTTTAGGGATAGTGCAGGAGGGGACCTCTGAAAATTCAGGAAGGCTTCAGAGATAAGGACGAGCAAGGAAATGAAACCAATTCCACTGGGAAAAACAAACATCCTAGCACCACAGATAATCTTGTTAAGGATGGTCCTGGTTTTCTTCAGATGATAAGATAAAGTGTAAAGATGCTCACCGGGAGGGCTAGACCATAAAGATAAAGATATAACAAATGGGGAAAGACAGACCTGTTAGATAAGGAATGTGAAGATCTCCCACTCAGTAGCAAATTAAGTAAAACAGCCAAAAACTGACCAATCACAAAGAGACTGGTAGAGCTTTAGAATAATCAGGGAAAGAAAGTATATATTCCCTGAGATACGACTTCACTTTGGCTTCCTTGCCCCTCCCAGGCCTGGTTCCCTGGCCTGGGAGTCCCACTTTATTTCTGTTCTTTTTTCTCTTCAATAAACTTTTTCTTCTAAACAAACCTGCGCTTCTCGCTTGCTTGCCTGAGCGTCTGCGAAGTTCCTGCTGCGGCTTCGTGAGACACCAACCCGTGGGGGGGTCTAGCGGCTGGGGCTCAGCACTGCCCTGCAGCCTGAAATCCCATCCTGGCTGGGAGACTAGGCCTGACAATTCCAGCATCAAGTCCACTCCTTGTGTTACAAGACTTTTTCTCAATGCACGGCCAATTATAATAATAATGTTATAGGACAGGGAGAGGGGCAGCCCAAGCCCCGCAAACCTGCCTATTCTAAATGGGTTCTGCCATCCTCCGCATCAACACAAAACATAGGAGACTTTAATGAAAAGGAACTTTAATAAAACTAGGAAACAATACAGGTAAGGCAAAGAATCTAGTTTCTAAATCAAGCACCCAAAGTTACCCATCCCCTCGTGGGTAAAAGTCCATCCAAATGGGATTGGCCCAGAGCAAGGCCCCAAGGCCTGCCACAAGTCTAAAGCATCTTCCAGTGGGGACCCACAGAAAAGGGTCACAAACAACCGGACAAGCCCGGAAGGAAAAGAGCAAAATCAACATCAAGATAAAAGCTGCCATTGTCACCTCCCCATGGGTCTCACCCACATCCGTGTCACCTAGTCCACGACCAAAAGACAAGCGCAGTTTCTTCACGTGTCTCTAGGCTCCATGCGCCTCCTCCAGGTCTCCTGGCTCCATCCTGCTTCCTTCCTCAGTCTCTTCTGCAGCTTCTCCTCTTCCTGCTCAGCTCCACCCTCCCTTGGGAGGGGCAGGGAACCTCCCCCTTTCCTGGGGACCACCCTGTTACAATAAGACTTATTATACTGCTGTTCTTATCAGGAAATCCCCTGCAAGTCGGCCACTGGCCTCTACCTTGCTGACCACCTGTGGTGCTAACAAAAAGGAGAAATGCTGTTTCTACGCCAACAAATCAGGAATCGTCCACAATAAAATCCGACAGTTACAAGATGACCTGGAAAGAAGACACCAGGACCTAGCTGAAAACCCACTCTGGACCGGTCTCAACGGACTCTTACCCTACCTTCTTGCCCTCATGGGTCCCCTATTAACCCTTTTGATATTGGTTGTCATGGGTCCTTGCATTTTTAACAGGATAATCTCTTTTGTAAGACAACAGATTCAGGCCCTTCAGGCAAAACCCATTCAGGTACATTACCATAAGTTGGAGATGCGAGATAAGGGAGGCTCTTACTCAGACATATGCTCAGTCTGAAGAAATAAGACCCCCTTCCCCTGTGCGATGGACTGGTCAGCCAATGACGGGTAAGATCGGGGGCATACTCAAAATGGCTTGAGGTGACAGGCGCATTCCCCGAGGGGTTTTGTCTTTTCGCTCTCCCATCAGAAATAATACAAAAGGAGGATCTGTCTGGGCCCAGACCTGGGGCCCAGACCTGAACATCCAGGTTCTTGCCTGAAGCAGGTACTGAATGTTAGCTCCAGTGAAGGTTTCAAGTTTCCTATTGTGACTGAACCCTTCCCCCTGCTTGCTCCTTGTGGCTTGTTTGCATTGGTGGTCTTGTTGTAGAGCAACCCTGATACAAAACGGGGTGCCTGACTGTGGGTCCTCACCCGCGCGCTTAAAAGGACTTATCAATGCTCTACTGCAGGCACACGTGAAAGGTTAATAAAAGGTTTATTTACAAGGGAAGGGGAAATGAGGAAATGTACAGCTCTGGGAGAAAAGTGGGAGACAAAGTTTTAAATGAGTCCTACCCGATCCACCGATCAGGAATCCCAAAATGGCGCTCTCAGAGTTGGCCGCCAGCCAGGAGCGATGAGGCCAGGAGGCGAGCGATCGCGAGCCAGCGAGACCCCAAGGCCCACGTGTTTGGTTTTTATATCCAACCTGGCTGCCCAACTCCACCCTCAGGTCCCAGCCACCCTCCCTTTGGTGGTGATGGGATTTGTCTTTCCCAATGTCTTGATGGCTATAGTCTGGAGTGGGGGTGGGGTCCACAAAGCCTGTATGGGATTAGCTCAGGACATCATTTCCCCCTAACAGTCTCTCCTTGTTAGAGATAACAAGAGACCTCCTCCTCTGAACCCTATATAACCTTGTACACATTCCTGAATAAATGAGACTGGCAATGATCCTGGCTTTGTCTCCACTCCTTGCGTACCCCTGTCCTATACCAAGCCCCTGCTTCCTCCCCCGGGTACCACGTTGATCTGCCCGGCTGGCCCAGACAATTTCCTATTTATAAATTCCCAAATTGTCAACAACAGCAAAAGCCCCAGACTGATAAGTGATTAAACAAGTTCATAGGACAGAAGGATTAATATAAAAAAGCCAATTGTTTTTCTATCCATTAGTAACGAATAAGTGGAATGAGAACTAAAAATACAGTGCCATTTACATTAGCGTCTCTCAAAATAAAATACTTAGGTAAAAACTGACGTTATATGTACTAAATCTATGTGAGGAAAAACTGGAAGACTGTTGAAAGAAATTAAAGAACTAAATAAAAGGAGACAATTCATGTTCATCAATGGGAGGATCAATGCTTTCACTATATCAGCTCTCAACTTTTCACTGTAGATTCAATGAATCACAAAATTTCAGGAAGTTATTTTGTGGATATTGACAAAGCAAGTCTATTTTTATATGGAGAAGCCAAAACCTAGAACAAAATTGTAGGACTGATACACAAAATTGAAGAACAAAATTGTAGGGCTGATATACCCGACTTCTATATTTAATGTAAAGAAAGAGTAATCAACAAGTGTGCTTTCACAAAAACGTGGAGTAAATGGACTAGAGCCCAGAAATAGATCTACATAAATATTGTCCCTTGACCTTTGACAAAGGAGCAAAAGCAAAACAATGGTGCCAAGATAATATTTGCATGAAATGGTGCTGGAACAACTGGAATCCACATACAAATAAAAATGTATCTGGATACAGCTATTATGCTCTTCAAAATAAATTAAAATGATATACTTAGGGCCTCCCTAGTGGCCCAGATTCAGCGCTCTCACTGCTAAGGCTTGAATTCGAGCGAACCCACATGGCACAGCAGACCTCTCCCTTCTGTCTCACCCGCTGCTCCCCTCAGCAGTATATGTCAGTGAATCTTCCTGTTCTGCTCCCCATTCTGTCTTTTGTGGATCCTCTCATCCCTCACACCTCTGGTCTGCACCCCAGTTCTTCTATGCATAAACAAATAAACAAATCTTTAAAAATATAAAATAAAATGATACACCTATATGAAAACTGCAAAATTATAAAACTCTTAGAAACAAAACAGTAGAAAATGTAGATGACTCTAGGTATGCTAATGGTTTTTCAGATATGATACCAAGGACATGATCTATGAAAGAAAGAATAGATAAACTGGATTTCATTGACTATAATATAAATACATAAAGTTTCTGCTTTGTAAATAAAAAGACAAACCATAGGTTGGAAGAAAATATTTGCAAAAGACACATTGACGAAGGATCATTATCCATAATAGCTGCAGAACTCTTAAAACTCAACAACAATAAAAAATAGCCCTATTAAAAGTAGGACTCGGGCCTGCCTGTGACTATGTAAGTACCATTCTTTTTCTTTCTCCTTTGCCTAGCCAGTCCTTTTAAAATGTAAATAAAAAAAAAGGGTCTCGTATATTCCATCTGTCTACCTAGGTGTTTGTTTCAGTCTTTGACACTTTTATATATATGTGTTTGTGTGTGTATATATATTTACATAATTATAATGTATTATAAATATGTATCAATAATATATTTATGTAGATATAAATATATACATATAATGTAATTAGTACAATTTATATTTACATAAATAAAAGTAACAAATATATATTTATATGTGGTAGAGATGTTCCACCCCTTATATTATTAAATAAATTAAGTAACTTAAAACAACACAACACTGATTTACACTTGTACACCTAGTACAATGGTCAAAATCAAGATCACTAACAACAAATGCTGACAAGGATGTGGAAAAACAGGAACTCTCATTCTTGCTGGTGAATGAGATGAAATGAAAACTGTTGCAGTCATTTTGGAAGACAGTTTGGTTGTTTGTTATAAAACTAAACATACTTTTCTATAATTCAGCAGTTGTGCTCCTTGATTTTACCCTAATGATATGCAAACTTATGTGCTCACAAAAACATATACATGGATGTCTCTGGCAGTTTTATTCATAATTTCAAAACTGGAAGTAAGTAATATGTCTTTCAGTAGGTGAATGGATAAATAAACTATGATTCATCTAGACAATGGAATGTTACTCAGTTCCAAAAAGTAATGTAAAGACATGGCAGAAACTTAACTACTTCTTAAATATTACTAAGAGTAAAGAGCTAGACTGAAATCTATATGGGAAGGTCCATTCAAAAGAAAGCACATTTTGAAGAATTACTCGGTGAAATTTTTAATCTCCAACTACTTTACGAAGACTCAGTCTGCCTTTTTAGTACCCGATAAAATAAGCCGACAACAATAGCAACAAAGTCAGTAAATATTGCTTCAACAATAGGGCTAAAACATATTTAATGTCCACATTTAGAACACTGCTTACGACATGGTTGTCATTGTGTCTGGAATGATTTAAAGAAAACCTGAGGCTGGCCACAAGGGAACAGAGCATTTGGGCAGGGGCAGCCAAGTGTTTGGGGATTATTGGTGGATAATTAAGGCGAAGGGAGGAGGAGATGCTGAAGGTGTAAGGTGAGGGCATGAAGACATGCCCTTGGAGAGCCTGTCAAGGGGTCAGCCTAAGACAGAACCGACTTCACTAGTCACAACTCTCCTCAGGGTTGGATCAAAATAAGATGATTCAAGTTGCCCTCATCTCCTGCTTTCTAAACTTCTTCATCCCTTTGTTTTCTCAAGACACTTACCCTATTCAGTATTTTCAGCACTTGAGGTTTCAAGTAGTTATTTTTGATTTCTGCCTTTAACTCCTTACAGACAGCTATCACAACTTCGTCTCGTATCCAATTTAAACACATTTGTCACTGGCTGTGTGCCAGGTGCTCTTGTGGAAAATGGATTACAGGCATGAATAGGATATGGTCAGGGAGGGTCCTGCATCAGTCTAGGAGCAGGGAAAAGCATAAGCGTATTTTAGAAGTAGGGAGAGACAAAGTTGTGACTGGAGCTGCTCTGAGTCTCAGATGACTTAACTTTCGGGTTCTGCAGAAAATAGGGAAGCTCTACCCACCTTCCTGGAATCATGCTCTTTCCTTTATCCTTTCTTTCATTTCTGTCATCAATCTTGCTCTGCTGGTTGTTTCATACCAACCTCTAAACATGCTCAGGTGCACCATTCTAAATGCAGTCTGGTTTCTGTGTCCTTGGGCTCCCAAACCCCTTTATTCTTTGCTCTACAATAATTCTAACAAGGGGTCCTTTCACATCCATTCTTTTCCAAATATTTACCTCATGCTTTTCCTTAGAATCCAAACCCTGACACCTTCCTTTATTTTCATGGCATTTCTAGACTCTAAATATTACACTGCATAAGGCTTTCCCCACTTTCTCTGTTAGAGGCTCTGTACCCCAGACCTAGCTCTAGTTTCTCCTCATTTGTGAAGCTAGTACCTCTCTTTTCTGTGCTTATAATGGCACCCATTATGTATTGTGAATCATAATAACAATTTTAAGCTTTTCCTCAGGTTTTAACTCCTGGATAACAGTGATGGTTAAAGAAATCCATGTACCCTGGTATGCTGTAAAAGACTGCTGCTGCATGAACCACACTTTCTCATGAGACTTAGATGAAATTCTGCACAAGGGGCTCTGCACATTCAGCATACAACTGTCCTTAAAGAGCCCTCCTGTGACCAGCAGGTCTCTGGGAAAAAATTCCCTGATGATTCTGCTCCCTCCCTAACCTGTTTTCTGAGCTGTTGGACCTTCCCCAGAAGAGTAAATTCCTTTCTGTCTGGCCTTGAAGAAGTTTGCAGCTCTGTGGTGAGTTTGTTATAGGACAGGGAGAGGGGCAGCCCAAACCCCGCAAACCTGCCTATTCTAAATGGGTTCTGCCATCCGCCGCATCAACACAAAACATAGGAGACTTTAATGGGAAGGAACTTTAATAGAACTAGGAAACAATACAGGTAAGGCAAAGAGTCTAGTTTCTAAATGAAGCACCCAAAGTTACCCGTCCCCTCGTGGGTAAAAGTCCATCCATATGGGAATGGCGCAGAGCAAGGCCCCAAGGCCTGCCACAAGTCTAAAGCATCTTCCAGTGGGGACCCACAGAAAAGGGTCACAAACAACCGGACAAGCCCGGAAGGAAAAGAGCAAAATCAACATCAAGATAAAAGCTGCCATTGTCACCTCCCCACAGGTCTCACCCACGTCTGCGTCACCCAGTCCACAACCCAAAGACAAGCGCAGTTTCTTCACGTGTCTCTAGGCTCCATGCGCCTCCTCCAGGTCTCCTGGCTCCATCCTGCTTCCTTCCTTCCTCAGTCTCTTCTGCAGCTTCTCCTCTTCCTGCTCAGCTCCACCCTCCCTTGGGTGGGGCAGGGAACCTCCCCCTTTCCTGGGGACCACCCTGTTACAAGTTGTTTCCCCTATTGAATAATCTCCCCTTACTGCAGTAATGCTTTCAAATACAGTTTTTATTTTTAACCTGTCCCTATGTTTTGTTTATCTGTCTGGGTAGATATGTGCACCTTTCCTCCCAGATTTGGAAATGGGTTTTGGAACAATGATAATTAGAGTCACGCTTGCGTTCTAGCATGTCCTGCCCTGCCTGTGTCTCTCTTGCTCCCATGATGGTTTCCATCAGTTTGTTGCTATGTCGATCTCAGAGTCTGCTGTTGTAGCTCCCTGTCTACCTGGTCTCCCTCCTTCCTCACCTACCTGTCTCCTGGACAGCAAACTCCAGACTTCAGCTTGATCCAGAGAGAGCTGCTGTAGAGTAGATTCTGTCAGAGTGCGGAGTCTGACAGGCTTCTGACTCATGTGGGAGGCACAGACTTTGATTTCCTGTGAAAGAGGAACTGAGCTCATCCTCTGGGCAGGAAGTGGTTTCACTATTGGGTTTTTTTTTGTTTTTTTTTTGTTTTTTTTGGAACTGATCTAAAGGAATTGTGTTAGTCTGCTTATTTTATTGTGATTTCTGAGTTTTAATATATCACAATTTGAAGACTAATATTGGGGTGTCTGTGTGTGTGTGTGTGTGCATGTGTGTGCCAACGGTAGGGCTGGGGTGAGCACAAGATAAAGAACATAGCAGAAATAGGATAAGGAAAGAATTTGGGAGAACAGACCTGGGCACAGAGGGTGTCTTCCTCAGGGAAAGAGCTTTAAAATGCTCCCCCAGGTTGCAATTGTATGGGGAATATAAAAATAAAATTTATTTAAAATAAATAAACAAATCAAAAGTTAAAAAAATAATAAAATAAAATGCTCCCCCACTGTTCGCATTTTCAGGGCACCCAAGGACAAAGGGGGAGGCACATCCCAGTGCTGAGACAGCAGGTTAGTGTTTATTTCCCTCCACAGGGCCTTTTTACTGGAGGTAGCTCTTTTCCACAGTGGTTGTTTTGGAAATTAGCAGTTTCTATCCGTGTATTGGCTGACCTGGGTGCTGTCAACAGGTAAAGTGAGATCAATCTAAGAGCATACTGTGTTTTTATGGCAGGAAAGTGAACTTCCCCATTCTCTCTGACTTTGGAACTTTTTAACAATATTATATCTGACAGTTTTCCCTCACCCTTACTTTCATGCAGAGCTTTGTTTTGTTGGTTACTGTCGTTCTCCATGTTCTTATTCATGGTAATGTTGCTTGTAGATCAACACCCCTGCCCCACGGTTCTGTTTCCACCTTCAGATGACTACACACGCCTGCTTCCAGGGAGACTCCACTCTCACTTTCCCATTTGCTCCGGAGATCCTCCCCACGCCATCTGTGTCCTGCTCCCACCCTGGGCACCTGCGTACCTGGCCTGCGAGGACCTGCCCTGCTCTCCTCTGCGCTGCGCTCCCAGAGCTCTTCCCTTGGTGCAGAGCCCCTCTCACAGGCCACACTGTGGGGTTCGCGGGCTGCCTGATGTCTCCAGGCCCCAGACTTCAGCCCTCCCGCTTTCCTAGGCCCTCCCAGTCGTGGGAGACTCTGTCTCAGTCATCATCACACCTCAGTTCCCACACAGTACCTGAAACAGATGAGCAAGAAATGTGTGATGAGTGAATAAGGAGGTGAGCCTGTCTAAGCTGGTTTCCTCGTGTGCTTGTGCGTGCGTGTCTGCGGATGAGTCACGTGAATAAATGGGACAATCGGGAATGGGCAGAGTCTTACCAGTGAGATTTCCCTTAGAGGGGGAGCACAGGTGTTTTCTACTAAGCAGGAGTTTTCATGTCAGTCGGAGATTTAAGTCTAGGATCCAACAGCTATATAACCTGAGTCTTGGGTGTGGAGTCTGGGTGACCTACATAGTTTGGGGGGATGTTTTTCCCATTCTATGCTGAGTCTTGTATCCTGGCCTGTTTTTCCTATTAGCTGTGCTAGACTCTCTAGATGATAGAGTCTGTTCCAAAGTACCCTGTATTCTCTAGCATGAGCATATTTTCTGTAGATGGAAAAATCTCAGGAAATGTTGGAAAAATTAACAAAGAGGGTAAAGCAATCTCTTGGCCTCAACATCAGACTCAAAGACAAGTTCATTTCAACACAGTTGGCACCTGTTCCTCATGTCAACCCCCAATACAGAGAACATCCTGTTTCACTTTCCAGAAATGTTTTGTTTTTTTTTTTAAATTTTTTTTATAGAGGCATGTTTTATTTATTTATTTGTTTGTTTGTTTGTTTGTTTGTTTTGTTTATACATGCACTGGGTACAATCAGAAGTGCAAGCACAGGAGGGTGAGAGAATTCACCAGAGCCAGAGCGGGAAGCAGAGCAGGCAGAAGGACCAAAGTACACTGTTGAGGGAAGCAGTGGGCGGCAGGAGAGGTCTGCGCGCCATGTGGGACCCTCCTCTGGTGGCCGGGGAGCAGCCGGGGATCGAAACCGGGGCCACAGAGGCCGCGGGCAACTTCGCAACCCAGCACTCAACCGCTGCGCCACCGGGGAGGCCCTACAGAAATGTTTTTTTAGTTAGTTTCATTTCTTTGTTTTTTTTAACAAGAAGAATGTCTGCTCAGTGATTAATGAATTTTTTTAAGGTGTTTTTGCTAGGCCTTCTGGTTCTTCTGATAGTTTTTAATATACCTTAGTACATCATTTAACACTACCAACATAATTCATGATTCATGAGAATGTACATTGATTTTCTGTTCTATTTGTGTCTACATAGGCCACAAATGGCAGGCTGTCTACCCCAGAGAGTGTCTGTAGTGACGAGCTGTCCAAAGGGTGCTTGTGCAAGATGGTGCTGTCCCTTTGACTAACTCTTGCTGCTGGTGGCACACTGGTAAGCAGTAGACTGGAATCCATCCAACTCACGGTGGCAGATGGAGGTGTTGCCAGGTGTGGCTGCTGAGGTGACACTGCAACCTCTAAGGGGCAACCATTAAAAAACTAAAAAGGTTAATACATTTAATTATTTTTTTTACTATCAAAAAAGCCCCACTTTTTTCAAGCCCTCAAGCTCGGTAAATAATACTATCCTTCTTTGATTTCACTTCTCTTCCTTAAGATGTAAGTTAGATATCTTTTGAATTTGGTAAACAGTATAATCTCATCAATTATAAGTTTATAAATGTACAGTGAGATAACTAAAATAAGATCTTGCTTTCAAAGATCTTATAAAAAATTTTTTAAAGTCAATTTAAAGGGTTGACTTTTTAGTCACTTACTCTGAAAATAATGTTCTATAAATGTGCTGAGCAGAATAGTATCCTCCAGCAACGGTCTGAAGGCCGGGCTAGACATTAACTGAGACAATGCCAGGAGGCATTGTCAGAGGATCAGAGGTGCTGGGCAGCATTCAAAGGTGGCCAGACACTGGATGGCAGTGCCAGCCACAGATAGCACTGGTGTTAGAGCATTTAGAGAGCTGTTGGTAGAAATCAACAGCAGGCAGGCATTGTCAGAGGCAGAGCCAGAACCAGGTGCAGTGGTCAAGGCTGCAGATCAGATAGGAAGGTCTGTGGCAGTCTCAGAGGTCTCGGAAGGTTGCCGCAAAGGTCTTGAAGTTTGCAGAGGTCTTTCTAGGAGTCCTGACGAATATGATCTGAAGCCATCTGATGAACTGCTCCAGCTGGACCCCTCCAGGATCCCTGCCTTTCAAGCCTGAGTGTTCTGTTCATGGTGTTCTGTCCAGCTGTTTGATTGGTGCTGGTCAAGTTCCAATCAGGACTGGTTCATTTATAATCCTGACTACTCTCCAAAACCTTGAATGGCACCAGTGAAAGCTTGAACCTGATTGGTCCATTTAAAATACCACTACAGTATCCATAAGTGGAACCCTGTCCTGTGTGCCCAGACTGAGCCTACAGTACAGTCAAGTACAGGAGTGAGTATAGGCTGCGGTCTTCCGAGCCTGCTAGACTGGCCCACAGGCTGTATGTGTGGAGGCCTCTCTCCTGGAGGCACAGGAACTAGCTTTAGCTGGGCACCCCTTACCTAAGCATCTGCAGGATGTGTATCACATTTGGAGCCCCAGGGGCTGGCCCACAGGGGCTCTGGTAGCAGTCCTCAAGCCTGGCTGCTGAAGAGCTGCAGTGGGTAGGTAAACACTGGCCTGCCCTGTGGCAGTAGCTGACAGGCTCCTATTTCACCTCTGCTGAAGACGCCAAAATGAGACCCCGAAGTGTTCCTTGCCTACTTCCTGTCCTTTGTTGTGTTATCCCCTTTTTCCATTCCATGAATGTGCTTATTCTTCCAGTGCCTCTTCACAAGCTACCTAACAGTCCCTCAGGAATTTACACATGGACTTTAAGTATTTGCCAACTATAGACTCAGTCTAATTATTTTCTGCAGGGTGGTGACTGGTTTTACAATAACAAGTGAAATGTACTATTCTTGTATCCCTCATATTTTTCAAATGTCTGAATCATCACTTTGGTAAGGGTATTCTGAGATCACCACCGGTAAAATCTTCAGCCATTTGCATGCCATCTTGAGTGAGGGACTGTGTCCCCGTCACATTCTGTCAGGATGGGTCCTTACCAGCTTGGGGTGGGAGGTGAGTCAGTCATTCTCCAAATTCCATTTTATCTCCTGTTTTCCAGGACCACACCATTACCACCTATATGAATTTGAGCCTTTCAAGATATACTCTAAGATGGGATTAGACGTGTAAGTGATTTCAAGGGAGACATGCCTGTTTAAGATTAAGTGGTGGGAGGAAAAATAGCCAGGGAACTTTCCAGATCACCATGCCAGTCTAACACCTGTGAAGGGGAGAGGGAAGAAAGGATGAGGAAAGACAAGTTTCAGACTACAACTCTCTTCTGAAAAAGTCTCAGGTCCTTAGCAAAGATGACTTGCTGGAAGAGCACGGCAGTGTTCAGGGACAGGTCAGCTCTAACAACCCTACCGTGGTCAGTTACTGACTCGGGACAACCTAGGTAGGGACGCCATGTGGGCATGATGAGCACCTTGGTGGTCCATCGGTAGAGCAGCACAAAGCTGTTTTGTGCAGCTTCTCCTGACGGAGAGCTAAGTGGTGAACATAGTGCAGCAGGAGGGTGTGCCATTGAATAGGAGCCGGCATGTAGGTTTTGGTTCATAACCAGGTGTTGTGTGAAAAGAAATACAAGTGGAATGAAGGGAGGAAGATGAATTACTAGAGAACTTGTGAGAATGAAGCTCAGGGAAATAGGTAAGCTGATGAGTAGAAGGCCTGTGCAATAATCCAGCAGCGAACATCAAACTCAGAATGTTGTCAGTGGTGCTCTTCAAGCCTTTTCCTTACACATCCTCCAGGGCTGTTCCCTTTAGAGGAGTTCACTTCTGGAATGGCCGTGTGAGGGGCCACATGGACCCATCCTTCAGGGAAACAGCACACGTGAGAATATTTCAAATATCAACTAATGAAAGTTTCTAAGGTCATCAGCCATGAAAGAATACTTATCCAGGGCCTCCCCAGTGGCGCAGCGGTTGAGAGCTGGGTTGAGGAGCTGCCCGCGGCCTCTGCGGCGCAGGTTCGATCCCTGGCTGCTCCCCGGCCACTGGAGGAGGGTCCCACATGGCGCACAGACCTCTCCTGCCGCCCGCTGCTCCCCTCAGCAGTGTACTTCGGTCCTTCTGCCTGCTCTGCTCCCTGCTCTGGCTCTGGTGAATTCTCTCACCCTCCCGTGCTTCTGATTGTACCCAGTGCTTAAATAAATGAATGAATAAATGAATAAATAAATAAATAAATCTTTAAAAAAAAAAAAAAGAATACTTATCCAGGAAAATCTATTTAAACTCTATCGCTCAAATCTACCTTTATGCTTGCTTGTTATGCTTATGCTTAACTTAGGAGGTAGGGTTAATAAAAGCCAAATGAATTGTCAGGTCACTCATTATTTTTTCTTTTCTTTTCTTACACAATTGTTCATTTTTGTACAGTATTCGGATTCTCCCCTCATGTGTAGTCCCCATAGTTCTCCCACCACCACACCCCCCGTGACCACCCCCGTAGTCCCCGGGGCTCTATCTCCCCCTGTTTTGACACCCTCACTCCTCCTTCCCTTGTGTATGCCTGAGATACATGGCCAGCTTGCTAGTGCTGTTTTTTCCTCTGTCGCCCATTATTATTTACCATCTCACTTTAATATAGTCTTAACTTTAGATAATGATGTTTTCCTGATGATTGATGTGGCTATATACATGCTGACGGAAGTTCTGTGCATGTATCTGTTCACTCCAAAAGCATCACGGCCCCTATATCAGTAACTAGTGAATTACTTAAGAGACACTTGCATCATATTTAAATGAAAAATTTTAATGATTGTAGAATTTCATATACATTATTATAATTTTTAAAAATGCCAAATGTCATTGCCTCTATATAAACTGCCAAAATTAATAGAGTTCTATTAATTAAATACCTGCATCTCTATAGAGAAACTCTGTACTGTGGGAATAGACCTCCTAAGAAAAATAACACGCAAAACTTTTATTTTATTTAAACGTTTTTATTTTTTTTTAAAGAGGCATGTTTTTTTTTTAATTTATTTATTTGTTTGTTTGTACATGCAGTGGGTTCAGTCAGAAGCGCGGGAGGGTGAGAGCATTCACCAGAGCCAGAGCAGGGAGCAGAACAGGCAGAAGGACTGAAGTACACTGCTGAGGGGAGCAGCGGGCGGCAGGAGAGGTCTGCGCGCCATGTGGAACCCTCCTCTGGTGGCCGGGGAGCAGCCGGGGATCGAACCGGGGCCACAGAGGCCGCGGGCAACTTCGCAACCCAGCGCTCAACCGCTGCGCCACTGGGGAGGCCCTATTTAAACATTTTTAAAGCATATTCACAAGCCCAATCACGACTAAAGAACTGAAAGATTGTACTGCATTATATTCATTTGCATTTCTACTTTAAAAATAATGGAAAACAACCAGATTTTAAAATAAGAATGAAATGATTTCATGTAAGTAAACTACAAAACCAACATAAGGAACAAGATTCTGCAGGATTGAGATGAATAAAGAAAAGAATGTTTGTGTGAAGTGTTATTTTGAAGACTCACCTAATACTTCCTTAAGAAATATTGATAGTCCTTAAGTAATTCCTGGGCCCTGTGGGAATCAGTGTTACAGAAATTTGCCAGGCCCCTACACAATGCTAGAAATAAATCTGTCCAACTGAGATAAATGAAATATGTTTCACACACACAAAACAACAACAAAACTAACTCATAAAACAGTGTAAGAGTCTATGGCATGAGCCATGACCTACTGCTTTCCTCTACTCTGAGCAGGTATAGTAAGTTCTGGCTCCTTCTTCCTCGGTTCCTGTGAAGGGATATGGTATCTTACTGGGAGGGTCAGGCAGCTGGTGGTTCTCATCCCCTCCAATTCCAAGTTGCACGAAGCTACTGTTGTGGGTTAGGGTTCCTATTGTGCCAGCATGCACAGGACAGGTTACTATTCAGCAGACAGATTAAGGAGACTCCTGGAGCCCTGGGTGTATTTTTCAGGCTCTAATGCTCTCTCAGGGAACCAGGAACGCAGGCACATCAGGCAGGGAGGCCCTTGGTGTGCAAGGAGGCAGGCATAGGCCGTGCAGTGGGAACTGGGAGGCCGGCAGGCAACCGAACCTTCCAGAACCCCCACAAATCTTTATGCTCTCTTTCTCTCTTTGGCCTCTGGCTTTCTCTCTCATATCCTCGTGTGGGCTCATACTCTGGTAGCGACTTGTCCCTGAGTGATGCCACCTTATATCCCTGACCACTAGGCTCAGGTGTGTACACTTGCACATGCACGTGCACACCCACATACCAGGTGTCCACAATCAGGCCCTCATGCCTGGTAACCACACTCCTGCATCAAGACAATCAAGGACACAGGTGATAGCCATAGAAGCTAGTGGTGAAAAAAACCTGATTTATTATATTTACCCTACAGTTCCCTTCTTCCACCAAGTTCTACCCTTAGGTGTAGAGGTTCTACCACAGGATTGGCAGTTGCAAATGCTGGGGTCTCAATGGACCTTGTCTCAGATCACTTGGAGGCCAGAGAAGCTTGATACCTAGCAAGAATGGCCAATTAAGAAGATTAGTCTCACTCAGTACTTGTATATCAGTGTAGGGTAAGGTAAAAAGTATCAGGCTTTTCTGCCCTCCCACCATTAGGATTGATGATAGATCCCTGGGGTCCTGAATGCATGCCTGATGGCCAGCACCTGGAGTAGGGTGTGGGTATGAGTTAGTGGGTACACCTGGGCTGAGAAACTGAGCTTATAAGGGCGGCGTCATGGGGATGCCAGAAGAACGAGAGAGAAGCAGAGAGAACCATGAGGAGAGCAGAGAAGCAGAGACCATTGGAGAATGCCGGAGAGCCCAGGTAGAGTGAAGACATGTTGGACACTGGGAGGCCTGCCAATCCCCTGGCCCCCCAGCACCCCTGCCTGCCGTGTACCTGGTAAATCCCAACAAAAGCCTGCAAAAGCCACTGAGGGCTCCAGGACTCTCTCCTCCTTCACTCCGTCTGCTCGGGTCATAGGGATCCTGCTCCGTGTCCTTTCTCCTTTACAATCAGCAAATCAGGATATATCCCAGGTTAAAAGGCAGTTCATCAGGGCCTCCCTGGTGATGCAGCGGGTGCTGTGGAACTGTCCTCAGCCTCTGCAGTGCCAGTTTGATTCTGGCCGGCCAGGGAGATTCCCACATGGCACTGCAGACCTTTCCTGTCGTGTCCGCTGCTCCCCTCAGCAGTGCATTTCGGTCCTTCTGCCTGTTCTGTTCCCTGCTTGGTCTCTGGTGAGTCCTCTCACACTCCTGCGCTTCTGGCTTGTACCCCAGTGCTTGTATAAATAAATAAATAAATCTTTTAAAAAAAGGGAAAGTAGAATTTCAGATTGAGCAAGATTGAATTCTAAAAAATAAAAAGAAATATATTTTACAGTAGTATTTGAATTTTTTTTTTTTTTGGTGGAACACATCTTTGTGGATTTTTTTCACCATGAATTTTTATTTTAGTTGCCAGGCTGTATGCAGCCTGGCTTCTGTACTTCCTATTATATAGAATCAATTGCATGGAGAACATTAGACAAGGCTTAGCATTTAAAAAAACACATGAGTTTGGCAACTAATATTTATTTTAAACATAAGTGGTGCCAATTGCCTTTCCTCTGTTAGTTTTTACAAGCCCGTGTTGAGGGTTTTCCTTTCTATTTCTCTGCCATCTAATTTTACATCAGTTCATGATGTTTTTTTATTTGCCTACACATAATGTTTGAATTTTAAAATATTTTGTTTTTAATCAATTAACTTTTCAAAATGAGGTAACATTGGGATCCTCTCATTACATATCACCACCTCATTTGCTCTTTTAAATGTGCTGGGAGATATTAGCATCGTGGTAGCTAAGATTTTCCTGTTTTTGGTTCCGGTGTCTTTAAACAAATAATTAGAATTTTATTCACAAACACAAGTGTCCTCGTGGGAGATGTGGGTGTAGCACTAAATGCCAAAAGAACTGGGAGGAGTCATGCCCCCCTGTAGATCCCGTAATAAGCAGGAGACCTTGATACAGGCTATAGAAACAGAGGAATCAGTGAACCTGCGCCAACCTTTCATTGTGGTTGGGAAAATGTGGGCAGTGGTGAGCTGGGCAGAGAACTACACATGAGAGAGAAGTTATAGACGTCTAGTCTCTCTAAGCAGGTATGCCAGCAGGAGTTTGGTGACTGCATGAGACTGAACTGTTCAGTGCATGACATCTCCTGTGGGTCTAAGGAGAGTGCTGACTGAGTGTATAAACACTCCAGTTGTGTGGGACATAGCTTTGGGGACCCATGTCCCCCTAGCAGGACCCAGAATTCTGAGGGAGGATGTCTGTGATTAGGAGGATGAAAAGGGTTGTGACAGAGGAGATGAGACTATCAAAGGTCACTAGGAAAGGGAACAGCTAAGCAAATCTTTCCAGCTCCCTGCTAAGGGTCTGAGGCCTGGTGCAGTTAATAATCCAATGCAATTGTAAGTAACAAGTTTGCTTAATAAATCTTTTCTTGGAGAGCTTTCTATCTAAGTTTTAGTTTATCTAAACAAAGATATAGCTCATATAATGGTTAATGTATATGTAACTAAAGGAAGCAAATTTTGAGCCTAAATTTTTAAAGGGGGAGTAAAATGGTGGGGTTTTTGTATGTGGTAAAGTAACTTGCTGTAAACTTAAAATGAACAGTTTCATCAATTAGATGCTTTATGTAATCCTCATGGTAACCACAAAATAGAAACCTAGATTAGATTTACAAAATATAATTAAGAATGGAAAACAACCTATGATCTTGGAAAATCACCAATTTAGAAAAGGTGGGAGAAACAGGGGGAAAAAAATGGAAATACAAACCACCAGAAAGTAATTAATAAAGATGACATTTGTAAGTCCTTATCAATAATTACTCAAACTGTAAATGGATTGAATTCAACAACCAAAACGCACTTAGTGGCTAAATGGATTAAAAAAACAAGACCAGCTATATGATGTGTGCAAGAGACTCATTAGAGCTTTAAGGAAACACAGAGTTTCAAAGTTTAGGGATGAGAAAAGTTTCCATGCAAGGGCAAAACAGAACAAAGTAAGAGTAACTATACTCGTATCAGACAGAATAGACCTTGAGCCAAAAATGGTAAGAAGAGACAAAGAAAGTTAATATATAATGGTATGGGGATCAATTAATCAGAAGTTAAAACATTTACAAATATACATATACCCAGTATTGGAATCCCTAAATATATTAAGTGAGTACTAACCAATTAAGGGAAAAATAGATAATAATATAATATAGTGGAACTTCAATACACCATTTTGAACAGTGGATAGATCATCCACATAAAATCAATGAGGAAATGTTGTTTTTTCAACCAAATATTAGACCAAATGACCAAACAGACATAGACAGAGCATACTATGCAATAATAGCATCAAAAAGTTGAGATATATTTACACAATGGACTATTACTGTCCAAAAAGGACAAACTCCTGCCATCTGCGACAACAGAGATGCAGCTGGAAAGGGTTATGTTAGCCGAAATAAGTCAGAAGGAAAAAGATAATATTGGATGCTCTCGGTTATATGAGGAATATAGAGAAACTGAACAAAAGGTCAAGAAAAATGAGCAAGTTGACCATTGATATAAGGCATACAGCATAGGAGGGAGAGAGAGAAGCCACAGTAGGGCGGCACCGCATGGGAACGTGGTGACGTTTCACGGGTGATGTATTGGTGGGATAACAATGAGGACAAAAAAGATGTAAAAATTATGCAATGATAGAATACATTGTTTTCAAATTCACAGAACATTCTCCAGAGTAGATCATATGAAAGAAACATAAGTCTCAACAATTTAAGAAGATAGAATATCCCCAGAAGTTTTTCCTATCACGGTGGTATGAAACTGGAAATGAAGAAATCCATACAAATACTTGGAAAGTATACAACATTATCCTGACAAACCAGTGCATAAAGAAAAATCAAAGAGTTCGGCCTCCCCGGTGGCACAGTGGTTGAGCGCTGGGTTGCGAAGCTCCCCGCAGCCTCTGCGGTGCCGGTTCGATCCCCGGCTGCTCCCCAGGCCACCGGAGGAGGGTCCCACATGGCACGCAGACCTCTCCTGCTGTCCGCTGCTCCCCTCAGCAGTGTACTTCGGTCCTTCTGGCTGCTCTGCTCCCCGCTCTGGCTCTGGTGAATTCTCTCACCCTCCTGCGCTTCTGACTGTACCCAGTGCTTGTATAAACAAACAAACAAATAAATAAATAAATAAAAAGAAAAATCAAAGAGTAATAAAAAGTATGTTGAAACAGATGGAAGTACCAAATATCAAAACATATGAGATGCTTGAAAAAAACTTCTAGTTGATGTTTGTGGTGATAAATGCCCTGGCAAGATGATTCCAGGGGTGAGCACAGACAGGATTGCAGAGACAGGCCTTATTGGCCTGGCTCCTGACATCCTGGAAGAGCTTTTCTTCCTGTCCCCAGTGTTACCCTCATTGTTTTGTAAAATTCCAATTCCTGATCACCGTGGGTTTTTATTGGACTGTGTAATAGAAAGTGTCCCTCTGGTTCCTAGTAAAAGCCATTGTTTTAGTTAAAAAAGGTTTGGTCCCTGGTGAGCTCTGTCTTCCTGGCTTGCAGGGAGGGAGGGAGGAAGGGAGGGGGGATTGAGAGGGAGAGAAGGAGAAGCAGGAGGAGGAGAAGAAGAGAAGAAGTAGTTGTGGGGAAGGAATGACTCTCTCTGGGTCTGTTCCCATAAGGGCAATTATCCCACCATGAAGGCCTTCACCATGAGCTCATCTCCCCTAATGATCTCCCAACACACTCTCTCAATCACCCCGGGAGTTAGTGCCTCAGCAAATGAATTTGATGGGAGGGGGACACAAACCTTTAGTCCTTAACACGCCCCGTCCTCTATTCTTTCTTATATTTATGTCCTGTTCCTCTGAGAGAGACTTTCTTCTCTGTCAGTGCAATTTTACATCTTCATTTAACCAATTCCCGTTTTATTCTTGTTGTTTGGTCTTGCCTTGGAATCCATCGCCTTCCATCCCTATCCCTTAAGGGACATTCTTTCCCATTGCATTTGGGGGTCACTTACCAACTTATTCTGGAAATCCCCTAAATCTGTTGATAAGGTGACCTCCAATTTCTGTGTTTCTGGGAACCCCACTTTCAGTGACTCATTCCACTCACCATGTGAACATAACCTTCACCAACCTGATAATTCGGGACACCTCTAATCCTGCTCCTATCCTTGGCTCACTGTCCCCCCACGTTGATGATCTTGTGATTCCCATCCCAACTCCTTCCATTCCCTATTACATTGTTGTTCCTGAGGTCCATAGCAACTGCAATCACAGACACGGTGTAATCCTTTAATCCTGACCCTGCCTTGATGGCAGCTTTTCTCACTCTACTACCATCTCAGAAAACCCTGTTCCTGCATAATCACATTCTCTATCCCAGTTTGCTTCTTCCCAGTTCTTTAATTAATTAATTAATTTATTTATTTATTTTGAGATCCATTGAGCATAGCCTCTGATTCTCTTAATAATCATACTGCTTAAAAGCCTGAGGCATTTATCAAAAATTTTATTCATACACAGCAATTTTAGCTTGAAAACACACTTTAATCTTTGATATATGATACTTCTTAGTTAAAGGCAATTATAGATTCATTTACAAATATCCAACAAAGAGCATTCAGCAAATGTTAATTAGACATTGTGGTTTTCAGGGCACAGCATAGTGAGAGGCAGGCATGATGCTCTGTGGGGTTCAGCTTCTATTGCCATTTTAACTTATCACATTAGGACATCCTCCAGCTCTTACTGCCAGTATTTTCCAGGTGACAAGAGCGAAACTTGCCCTTCAAGAATTATGTCTTTTAAATAGGATTTCTTCTGCAGATAGGGTCATTTGATCTGACACTGGGATAGGCTTGAAGTCCTTTGGGGACAATGACAGCACAGGCAGCACTCCTGTCTTCCACGCTGAAGAGCCAAGTCCTGTGACTGCTGTTCCATGGACTGTTGTCACTGCTATGGAGGGGTAGAGAGAGTTACTGTAAATGGAAGCCAGTAGATGATGCGCTTAGGTCCGACATAAAGGAATTCTCATTTTTGTTCAGGATTCAATGCAAAAATACTGATGTGAAAAAATATGTCCATTGCAGCACTATTTACAATAGCCAACTTACAGAAACAAGCTAAGTACCCATAGAGGAGTGGGTAAAGAAGATGTGACATCTATTCAGAATGGACTACTACTCAGCTAGAAAGAGATGAAATCTTCCCAAACTGTTGAAACAACCAATAGCTAACTTATGGAATGCTATAGCAGTCTGTAATGACTTGATTTCCCTCTATGAAAGGTACATTTTCTGATAATTGATGATGTGCTGGGGAGGTTGGGAAGTTTAGCGTGGGTTTAGAATCCAGAGACCTAGAGGTTAGAAGTAAAGCAGATTTTTATTGAAAGTATTTTCTAAGAGAGGACAGGGCAGAGGTCAAATTGCCTGCCTGCACGTGAGTAGGGGCAGGATCTAGCGTTTACAGTTAAGCTTATTCTGCCTGGTGGTTTCTGGTTTTGCTTAGTTAGCAAGTTCTGCGTGCATCCCCTTCCCAGAATAAAGGAGCAGGAACTTTCTGTGAGAACTGTGGGATAGGAAATGTTGCTGGTGGTTGGGGTACTGATATGGCAACAGCTTTTGACCCAGTTTAACCTCATCAATTTATATAAAATTGCATATTTAAAAAAAGCAATATTCTGTATAATAGTTTAAACTATGAAGAATATATATATTTAGTAAAATGTTTTTAAAGTAGAAGGAATCGTGGCAAAGTTAAGTGAAGGCCTGTCACAGAAAATCTTTAATTCTTGAAATATTAGTTAATTTGTTTTGAGATGTTTCATTGGATATGTGGAAACAATGAGGATTCTCCTTGTGAGGAGATGTCTGAGCATTGTTCATTCTGGGGCTCTTTTGTGGTCACTGAATATTATCTTTTCAAGTCATTGAGCACATCCTGCTTTGTGATTTTGGTCCAGGCATCAGGGATTTCACCCCTCCCAGCAAACTTTTTCTTATATCTTTCTTGTAACTCTGATCTGAAGTGACAGACAAACCATTTCCAGTATGACTGGGAGGAAGAGTCTGGGGTGATGCTCCATGTGGCATATTCCCCTCCTGCCTGTCGGTAGGTCTTCCACGGGATTTCTCTGCCATCTGGAAAAACTATTGCACAATCACTTGCTACCAAACTAGTACAGAAATCAATGACAAAGTGGTCTGTGTTGTGCCATTTCCCTCCTTTGGCAGCCGAAGGACGGTGGAAGGAAACACTGTGGTCTCCTTCGTGTGCAGGGATTGTGTTTGTACAAATTGCCCCACAGGAGGGACACTGTTTCCAGCAGCCACAGAGATGTTCAGAGAGCATTTTTACGATTTCAGGAACCATTTCTTCTACAGACTTGCTCAGACACTTCTGTTCCACTGTCTTCATTGCAGGATCCAAAGCTTCACTCATAGCTTCTTTGAGGAAATCATTATCTTTTATCTCCTGGTGTTCAATGCCTACCAAGTCCTTTCGAGGCAAGATCAGTTTCTCTCCCAGCTGATCACAGAACATATCCAGCCACTGAGACACGGTGCTGCCTTTATCTTTAGCTATTTCTATGGATTTATGAATGGCTGAGAGAATGGTATTTTTTATTTCATCTAACCTTAGTTTTAACATATCCTTCACTTTGTTACTTTCTTTGTCTGAACAATATCTTCGAATATGACTTTCAATGTAATTCCTGAAAAATGATTGTGGATGATGAAGGTACTGCCAGTAGTTATCAAAAGTCTCCTCTTCTGCTAGAGAGATAAGAATGTGTTTCTCCAGGTTGGCCCTGTTTCCATTGAAAGCGGAACAAGTTGCTCGAATGTCACCTGAAATGTCACGAACCATTAGCCCCCAGATGGTAGTTAAGACAGCAGGAGTGAGCTTGTTCCACAGAAAATCAACAAATGTTTTGATTGAAGTTGCTCCCTGACAAGAGATCTTAAAACTCATGAAGAAATCATCTTTCTTACTTTCCAGGTAGTTGACAGGATCATTTGCTTGCTTGAATGCCCTGTGTATATCCTTAAATTCTATTGATGCACTTTGGAATAAACTCAAAGATAAATCCATTTTGTATCTACTTGTAAATGTGTATCTTTCCTTAGATGGTGCAGATTGCACCCCTTGCTCCATTATTGTCAGGATTTCATGGAAGTAACTTGAATTGTAATCATGCTGATGCTTCCTAATGTTGGCATTAGCTTCTTCATATCTTGAGACTATGTTACTAGTCGTCATTTTTATGGATTCTTCATCTTCCACATTTAAGTGCTTTCTAAATCCAAAAAAACCCTTCATTTGGACATGTTTGTTATGATCTATTTGAAATGTCCCCCCAGAATTTTCTTTCACTATGTTCACCACATTTTTCTCCTTGTTGAAATGTTGCAAAAGGATATTTTCTGCATCCACATCAATTTGTGGCTCTGGAATTGGCTGGAGTGTTGAGGACACTTCAGAGACCCATTTTTGCCAGAGTTCATTGAATTTTTCACATAGCTCCTTCTCACTCAATTGTTGGCCCTTTACAGTTAAAGCCAACTCTCGACTTCTTTTTAATAATTCCATTTCATAACTTGATTTTTTGTTATCCAGTTTTTCTTGATTTTTTTTAAAACTGATAAGTTCATTCACTTTTCTTTCGCTCTCTAAAATAAGTTTCTCTTTAAGGATTATTAACTTATTCTCAAAATTTGCTTTCCACTGAACCAGTATTTCGCTATCTGGATCTTCATTAAAATATTTTTCAAATTCTTGCTTGATGGCTTCATATTTTGCTGCGACAGGAAAATGAAGTTCGTCTCTCATGATTATTTCGGTTTTCCCATTCTGAATCTGGTTGATCAGCTTGTCCTGCAAGCCCAGCACATGACTCCTCAGCTCCCAGGTCCAGGAGTTGTACCTGGTCTCCAGTTTGCTCATGGCCACGACCTCTTGGGTGTTCCTGAAACTGAAAATGAAGTTCTCACTCACGAGTGCTCTCCACAAATCTTGAACTCGCAGTTTTACATCCGATATCTTCATGATGCTTCCCCTGGCCTCCTGCTGGGCGGTCAGGAGAATTCTGCTCTTCAGGTCCTGGACGTTGTGACTGTAGCGAGGATTAGGAGGGGCCATTGGGGGGTTGCCGTCCCACAGGTGGGCAAAGTAGCAGACATGAGTGTTGACATCAAACTTAATGACATCGCTGAAGCGGGTCACATCTGAGCACTGTTCCTGCTCAGCAGCTGTCACCGCCATTTCATCCAGTCTCTGCTCTAGCCGCCTCCGCCCTTCCATGGTCTGGTCTTCAGCTGTGATTTCCCCCACATTCTGATGGACAAAGAGGCAACTTGGAGAGATTTTCACTTGCTTCATCCTCAGAAAGGCCTGGACAACTATCTGTAGAATGTCTTGCATTTCTGATGGATTCTCTCCAAAAATATTGATCAGAGTCAAGTTTGCAAGTCCAATGACAAAGGTTGCCAACTCATTGTCCCGATTCTGTGATTTGTTGTTGAGTTCCGGGGCTCGAAGTCCTTCTGTGTCCATCACCAGGACAAAATCAAAGCCAAGTTCTTCTGTGAATGTCTCCTCCACCCTCAGGAGCTGCATGTAGGCCCCTCGGGTGCACCTCCCTGCACTGACCGTGAACTGCAGCCCAAAAAGGGCATTCATCAGGGTGGACTTCCCTGAGCTCTGCAGGCCAAGGACAGAGAGAACAAACAGTCGTTTGTCCCCTAGTTTCTCAGAGACCTTGTCAAACACAGCTGCCACCCACTTCAGAGGCACATAGGAAGCATCCCCTTCCATCAGCTCAATGGGAACGCCAGCGATCATCAGATTCGCAGCAATCTGGGGGAGACACAGGAAAAGTTTATCTTTTGTGGAGTAAGCTTCTTCCAGAGCTTCATAGATCTGGCCCACTTCTCTGAGAAGTTGCTCAATCCCCAGGGAACAGTCATTAATCTTTCTGGAGAGAGCTTCTATCTTACATTCCCAGTCTTTCAGATGGCTGCTCTTTGGTACATTTTGCTTTTCTGTTTGTATCTGTGACCACAAAGTCTTTTTCTTTTTATTCAGTTCTTCCAAGTGTCCAGCTGTAATATTGTCCAAAAACACACTCATCCATTGGAGGAAATAAAGTTTGGTATGAGTTTCTGAATACATATGAAGAATTTCAAGAATAGATCGCATGAAATCATTGAAAGGAAAGGCTCTGGACAACTGTTGTTGCCGTATTCTTTGCTTCTCCTTCTCAATTTCACTCTTGTGTTGTTCAATGCTCCGATTCCCCTTCTCTCGCAGATTGTACAATTCTTTGTCCTTCTTACACCAAAGGTGCCAGAGTTGTCCCTGAAGGGGCAGTAAGTTTTCCTTCATTTGTGAGATCTGCATCTCCCCCAGTAGGGCCATTAAAATCTCTGCCTTATCCTTGGCCTCCTTGCAATCTCTCTGGTCCTCATCAATGATGAATCCCTGCTGGCGAGCAATCTGGGCACAGGCCTGTAAGCTGAGAGCAGCATCAGATCGCTCTAGCATACACTGGATTGTAGTTGCGAGCTCTTCTGTTAATTCAGCCTCATTTCTGTTTCTGATTCCAATTCTCACTCTTTGGGCAGACTTATTGCCCATTATTTTTTCTTTGTCATCAAGCAAAAAGATCAAAGGTTTGGAGGACTGACACAGGTCACCGACAATTTTTCTGTTCTCTTTATTGTCATCAGTGGTTGACATGAGGACCACAAGGAGAGAAGAGACCTTCTGCAGGAAGGTGAGTTGCTCCAGGTGTTCCTTTGCATCTCCATGAAGATTGGTGAAGGTCAGGCACCTGTGAAATCTGTCCTCCTCTTCCCCCCCGGGACAGAACCAGCAGATTTCCACCACACCTACCATCAAGAGACAGTCTTTGCTGCTCCCTTTGCAGTGTCGGTGAAAAAAGACATCATGTTTACGTTTACTAACAAGACAGTTCATGATCTGAGATTTGGAAGCAGAGAAGCCATTTCCAACTCGAATAAAGGACACAATGGGGGTAGAGACCTGGCTCATTTGCTGATTCCTGTAATTGCTCTTCTCGGTTGCTGATGTCCTTGACTGTTGCCAGGTTTTCCTAATTTGACTGAGAGACCAGAGAGAGAATTCAATTTGAGAAGTGCAGGGGTTAGGTATTAGAAGGGGAAGGGCAAACTGACAAATGGCAAGTTTGCCCAAAATATATTGTCTGGCAAAATCATCTGCACAGTGAAGAATTGCCATCTGAATATCCATAGGGTGGATGTGGGGCCTGGGATTAGGGGCTGAAGAACTAGTGGGACCTTCACTGTCTTCAAAAAGGTCTGCATATGGATCAAAAGCTTCATTTTCATGACTTGTGGTGCTTGGGCAGTCTTGCATCTCTGTGTTTCCATCATCTTTGAAGACCAGGTATCTCAGCCCATAATCCAGCATGAGCAGCTTCTGCAGGAAGTAGAAGGGAAGGTCCTGTTCAGAGCTGGGCTGGGTGTTATGCACAGAAGCTTTGTAGATCAAATGGAAGTCAGCTCTGCTCTTCTTTTTTGGGTAGTAATGCTCTAGGCCTAGACGCTGGAGTAATTCTAGCAAGGGCCTATTTTCTGTGACTTCCCATTTGTTAATTTCATTTTCTTGCAATTCATTGGGTGGGTTCTTTTTATAGAAGACATTTTGCAATTGTTTCATCACCTCATTCTCTTGCAATGGAGACCTGGTGGCTTCATTATCTCCATCAATGAGCAATTTCAAGTCTTTCTCCAGGTTCTTGCAATCATGAAATGCTCCACATTTGGTGAGCACATATGCAACTTCCTCAGATAATGATTGTCCCAGGTGCTGTCTTATTAATTCCAAGCGTTTTGTTTTCTCTTGTGGAGAAAGAGCTGTGACTCTAGCGGTGGCCGTCAGCCCTTTGAGCACCAGGAATGCATGAGCTCTGCAGCTGCAAGTACTTTTGAGTTCCTGGTATTGCTTGTGTGTTCTTTGCATTTCATTCACTAGGAAGTCTAATTGTTTATACCCTAGAATAGATTGGAAAGTTTTATTTTCCGCATGATATCCTGCACCCATTGCAATGCAAAGTAGCAAGACTTGTATGTCTGGCTGCTCATTTTCTTGGAGCTTATTCAAGAAACAGCCAAGAGCCAAGCTAACCTCATAAGTAGCCTTTCTTTGCACTTCCTCTACCATTTCTAGAGACTCCAATTTGGGCTTCACATCATTGAGATCATGCTGGGCTTCTTTTAAGATTTTCATTAGTTCAGAAAATTGGGAGATGTTGACAGGCTCTTGTGCTGACTCTGACTGGAAGATCCATTGCATGATGGAACGAGTCTGAGGAAAGTTTGTCACGCTGTAGATGTGGGGATCCAGGAGCATGCGCAACTGAGATTTAACAAATTTGGTGTTATAAGTGGAATTGTTTTTGCAATGGTTGACAGTGTTTAATAGAAAATTCTGCAAACCCCCATCTGTTAGGCATATTTTAATCCAAATATCATAACTTTTTACTTTTTCATTCAACACTTGCATGAAATCGCTCAGTTTTTTAAGTTGCTTTTCAGGGTCAGCTACCTCCCAGGATTTCACATCTTGCAGGAAAGCTTTGGCCTCCTTCTCATTATGCAGTAATTCTTCTCCATCCTGGATTTGGGCTGGGAGGCCAGTCAATGCAGCGTAGCAGTCTGTCAGGAATTTCGCTACCGGCAGCGGGTCCTTGAAATCACTCCTGTGGCTGGAGAGGATGATGTCCCAGACGGGCACCAGCTGAAGTCCCCTGTCAATGACACACCAGGTTTGATTACTGGCCTCGAGGCCAGCTTTCCACTGAATGAGGCTGTTTGCTTCCTGTGGGCCACCGGTCTGGGCAGTAGATAATTGTACTTTGGTTTGGAGGCTTTGGAAGGTGGTTTTCTGAGAAGCTGCTTTTGAATGTGAGGCTGACAAATCCACACCTGCAACACCTTGCACTCCAAAGCCACTGTAGCTGCCCCTTATGTAACTATCCAGGGCCTCTGCTGCCTGCTGTTTCACCTCTGCCAGCTGCTCGCTCTGGAAACCCTCTGCAGTGGCTTTCCACCAGTAGATTCCTCCCAGATGCAGAGGGCCCTGGTTAGCATGAGATCCAAACCTGTGGAAGAAGTCTTTAGCCCTGTCCCTCTGCTGGAGGAGACTGTCTGGGCCTGCAGCCTGACCCAGAAGGTTTTCAATACATTGCAGTTCCTGGAGGGCAGCCTTGGAGAACTGGAGCTGATCAAGAGGAAAGTGGCAGGAGGCCAGGGGGACGTAGCTGAACTTGGTTGAACAAAAATAGGAATGCTGAGAATGTGATTGTCGGGTTGCCTTGGAATCTGAATGTTTGCTGCGATCTATACCAGCTTCCAGGCTAAATCCCCAACCTCCACCCCTGGCTGCGGCAGTTACACTGAATCCTAGTTTTTCCATAGCCTGGGTGAAGGTGTACTCGTCTTCAGAAGATGCAAATTCTTTTGTTTCCATGCGCGTGTCTGCTCAGGGCCAGAAAGTGAGAACTCCATGGGAACACTGAGTAGCTCTTCTCTCTTCTCTAACAGGCCTCTTTCAGAGCTGGTTTTGTAAATTCCCCGCAGGGCCAGTCCTCCGGATGCCCATCTCACCAGCTCTCTGTCCGGGAGGTTTTGTCTATGGGACAGAGTCCCCTCTGGGAGGTGAAGTTGTCTCTGCATGTTTTCCATGAGTTCTTTTAGGGGTGTTTGAGGCGGTGGCCAGTACTCTTTGGGGATGTCCATTGCTTGCCTCAGCTCTGCCTCTTTACTCCTCACTGCCTCTTCCTGTCGCTGCCTCCCTGCTGACATTGAGCCTCTCAGCTCCTGCAGCGCCTGCTCCGCCTGCTTCTGCTGCTTTCTTATCATTTCCACCTGAGCCTCCTGTGACTCTGAAAGCCTCTTTGAGTGTGACAGGTTCAGCAGTTTCTCCAGGGCCCTTGTCTCCCAGGGATGTTGTGCCTGGGCCTGTAGCCTCTGGAGGTCCTTTGTGTCTAGGTGTTCTAAAGCCTTGGCACAGGTGACGCCAAGGTGTTCCTGTAGCTGGGGCAGCCAGTACTCAGCTGCCAGCCCCACTTCTCTCAGCATCTCCTGGAGCTCTTGCCCTCTTTCCCCTGGGAGCTGGGAGTCCTCAGGGGTTATCTGTGCCGTGGCCATGGCTGTGGGAAGAGAAAACTCTCAGTTTAAAGGGATCAGGACCTTACAAATTACCTTCCACATGATCAAAATGGTGAGTGTACTAAGGGTGGCGGTTGCCTTTTTTTTTTTTTTTCATTTCCACCTGTCATAATTTTGAGAAATACATTTTATAGCATTGATCAATTTCTTTTTTGTGGAGGGCATTTTTGTAGTTTTCCCAACGTGGATTTCTGCATGCAGCCTGACTATTGTGCTTCTTATTCCACAAAATCAAGAGCATGGAAACTATTACGCCAAAGTTTAGCATTTGAAAATAGCATGAGCTTTATAATTATTTGAAACTTTATAATTATTTGAACATAAGAGTGGCACCAAGTGCCATTTTCTCTATTAGTTTCTACCAGCCTGGGTTGACTGATACCCTATCTCTGGCACTTAATTTTAGATAATTTCATAATATTTATTTATTCTCCTATACTTTATTTTTTAATTTCATTTTTCATCTTTTAATTTATTTTATTTCTTTTTTTAAGATTTATTTATTCATGTATACAAGAACTGGGGTACAGTCCAGATGTGCGGGAGGGTTATAGAGTGGGGAACAGAACAGGCAGACTGACCGAAATACACTGCTGAGGGGAGCAGCGGGTGAGACAGGAGAGGTCTGCTGAGCCATGTGGGTATCTCGCCAGCTGGCTAGGATTGAATCTGTGCTGCAGAGGCTGCAGACAGCTTCACACTACTGCCCTCAGCTGCCTGCGCCTCCAGGGGAGGCTCTTATTTCTTAATTAATTTTTAAAAAATGCTTGACATTAGAATCCCCTCCATTAGGTATTGCCATGTCTCCTACTCTTTAAAATGTCCTTGAAGATATTTCCATCAAAGTAACATAAAAAATTCCATCCTTTTATTTCCATTGCCTTTAAACAACTAAGTAAAATTTTATCCACAAGCAAAGTGCCCCTGTGGGAGATGTGGGTGTAGCACCAAATGCCAAAGGATCTGGGAGGAGTCATGCCCCCCTGTCAATCCATAATAAGCAGAAGACTTTGGTATAGACTTAGAACCAAAGGGTAGTTAACCTGCCCCAGCCTCTTTCATTGTGGCTGGGAAAATGTGGATAGTGGTGGCCTGTGCAGAGAACTACAGATGAGAGTGAATTTGTAGATGTCCAGTCTCTCTGAGCAGATAGTCCAGCATGAGTTTGGTGACTACATGAGACTGGACTGGTCAGTGCCATGACCTCTCCGGTGGGGCTAAGGAGAGTGTCGACTGAGTGCATGACTCTCCACTTGTGTGGGACATGGCTGAAGGGAAAAGAGATCAGTACAGAAGCAGATAAGAATATCAAAGATCACTGAAGAGAAGTGATTTCTATTGATTGAGCCAAGGGCCTCAGCAAGAAATCCACCCATGAGCCTCTGGAGAACCTCACCCATGGATCTCTCCAGTGGGTCTGTGGGTGACTCAAGTACCCTTCCTTAGGTGTCAGCAGCTGCTATAAGCTGCTACAGCGGGGAGAGCTATTGTGATAAGTGGACACTGTCAGAAAAACTCTGTTAGCATCAGTGTGCTAGGAAGAACGCACAGACTTGAGCTATAGCACCATCTTCTGGGAAAGGAAAAGATAATCTTCCAAATGTCAATGGGTTACAAGAACTAGAGAAGAAATAAAAGTTTAATAATATTATCACACTTAGGTCATTTCCATAGTTTAGCTATAGCAACTAGTGCTGCTATAAACATGGGAGTGCAAGTTTCACTTTGATTTACAGGTTTTGAATTTTTTGGGAATGGAATTATTGGGTAAATGGAGATCCTCGTTTAATGTTTTTAGATACGTCCATGTTGCTTTCCATAGACTGGCTGGGCCAGTTTGCATTTCTACCAACAGTGTGGAGGGTTCTCTTTTCTCTACACCCTTGGCAGCACTTGTTATTTCTGGTCTTTTCTATATGGGCCATTCTCACAGGTATGAGATGGTAACTCATTGTGGTTTTAATTTGCATTTCTCCAAAAATAAGTGGATGTGAACATTTTTTTCTTGTGCCTGTTAGTCACTTTGGAGAGATGTCTGTTTCATTCTTTCACCCATTTTTTGATTGGGTTATTGGTTGTTTTGGTAGAGTTTTGTGAATTTTTTGAGTTATTTCTATAACTTTGATATCAGTCCTATGTCAGATGTATGGTATATAGATATTTTCTCCCATTCAGTAGGGTGTCTTTTCATTTTAGTTAGTTTCTTTTGCTGTACAGAGCTCTGTAGTTGGATGTAGTCCCTCTGTTTATGCTCTCTTTTGATTTCCTTGCTGTTGGGGACATATCCTTAAAGGCATTACTAACTCTTCCATTATGAAATATTTTGTCTATGTTTTCTTCGCCTGACAAGGATCCTGAAACATACCCTGGGACAAGGATAACCTCTTTAATACATAGTTTTGGGGGCCTCCCCGGTGGCGCAGCGGTTGAGCGCTGGGTTGCGAAGCTGCCCGCAGCCTCTGCGGCGCCGGTTCAATCCCCGGCTACTCCCCGGCCACTGGAGGAGGGTCCCACATAGCGCAGACCTCTCCTGCCACCCGCTGCTCCCCTCAGCAGTGTACTTCGGTCCTTCTGCCTGCTCTGCTCCCCGCTCTGGCTCTGGTGAATTCTCTCACCCTCCCGCACTTCTGACTGTACCCAGTGCTTGTATAAATAAAAATAAATCTTTAAAAAATAAAAAAAATTTAAAAATAATAAAAATTACATAGTTTTGGGAATACTTAACAGCTGCATGCAGTGAGAAGAATGGAGCTGGTGTACCCACACCTGACACCACCCCAGATGTAATTGTTGCAACAAACACACACCACATTTTAAGGCAACTAGTAAAGATTTTAGGAGGTGACTGCTTCTACAATGAGAAAGCAGCAAAGCAAAGCTATAATATATAAGAACATGAAAATAAAGAAAACTTCATGAAAAGATAATAATTCATCAATAACTAGGTCATAGGCATAGGATTTTGTGACCTGGATGATATAGAATTCAAAACAGTTGTGTTAAAGAAACTCAACAAGTTATCACAAATCTCAGAATGATAATATTATAAAACAAGGGGAAAATTCATGAACAAAACAAGGTACCCAAGAAATATGAATCATAAAATAGAAAAAACCACCAGTTCTGGAGTTGAGCAATTGCATGAATGAAACAAAGAATGCAGTAGAGAACATCAAATCAAAAAAGCAAATGAAAGAGAAACAGAAAATGGGTTAGATGGTTGATGATTTTAAATAACTGCATAGAGGAGGGCAAAGAGGAAAAAGTTGAAAAGAGAAAGGAATGGCTATATGAACTATAGGATTCCATAAGAACAAATATTAGAATAATCAGGATCCCATGAAGTAAATATTTAGAACATTCTTATTCTGTAATGGGTATAGTTATTAACCCTATAATTATAGTATACGGGTTAAAGTAAAGAGTATAAAAACAACTATAGTTTCTATAATAGTTACTGAATACACAATGCAAAGGAGGTAAATTGAACACTTTTTTTTTTAAAGATTTATTTATTTATTTATTTATTTATGCAAGCACTGGGTACAGTCAGAAGCGCGGGAGGGTGAGAGAATTCACCAGAGCCAGAGCGGGGAGCAGAGCAGGCAGAAGGACCGAAGTACACTGCTGAGGGGAGCAGCGGGCGGCAGGAGAAGTCTGCACGCCATGTGGGACCCTCCACCGGTGGCTGGGGAGCAGCCGGGGATCGAACCGGTTCTGCAGAGGCTGCAGGTAGCTTCGCAACCCAGCGCTCAACCGCTGTGCCACGGGGGGGGGGAGGCCCCCTGAACACTTAGTTTTAAAAGGGGGTGTAAAATAGTGGAGATTTTGTACGTGGTCCAGGAATGCTGCGATAAACTTAAAATGCATAGTTTCCTCAGTGAGAAACTTTATGTAAGCCACGTGATAACCACAAAGCAGAAAACTAGATTAGATTGACAAAATATAAAGAGAAGGAAAACTTATGATGAGGGGAAATCACTAATTTAGAAAAGGTTGCAGAAACAGAGGGAAAAGTAGATGTACAAACAACCAGAAAGTAATTACTAAAGATGACATTAGTAAGTCCTCATCAATATTTATTCTAATTGTAAGTGGATTAAAATAACCAATCAAAAGGTACTTAGTGGCTAATTGGATAAAAATATCAAAACCAACTATAATGATGCCTACATTTCAGCTTTAAGGAAACACATAGTCTCAAAGTGAGGGATGGAAAAAATTCCATGCAAGGAGAAAACAAAGAAAGTAAAAATAACTATAATGTAGCAGACAGGGTAGACATTAAGCCCAAAATGGTAAGAAGAGACAAAGAAGGTTAATAAATAGTGGGAAGGGGGCCTATTCCTCAGACGTCATAATATTTATAAATATAGATGAACTCAGTATTAGAAACCCTACTTATATTAAGCAAATACTAACAATAAAGGCAATGTAATATAATGGAACTTCAGCACACCATTTTGACTAAAGGATAGGTCACCCAGACAGAAAATCAACAGGGAAATGTTGGATTTGAACCAAAAATTAGGCCAAATGACCAGGACACATATAGAACATATCATGCAATAATAGCACATAAATTATTTTCAAATTCACAGAACATTCTCCAGGGGAGATCATGTGAAAGGACACACTCTAAGTCCCAACAATTTAAGAAGATAGAAATTTTCCCTCAGTTTTTTCGCTATCACAAACTGGAAATGAACCAAACTGGAAATGAACAGGAGGAAAAAATCTACAAATAGTGGAAATTATACAACACAATGCTGATGAACCAAGGCATCAAAGAAAAATCAAAAGGGATACAATGAATATCTTGAAACAGGTGGAAATACAAAATACACAACATGTGAGTTGTTGCCAAAAAGCTCTAGAGGGTAGTTTATGATGATTAATGCATATATAAGGAAAAAAAATCTCAAACAACCTAACTTTACACCTCAAAAAACTAGAAAAAGTGAGCCTAAAGTTAGCAGGAGGAAGGAAAGAAAAAATTACAACAGAAATAAATGAAAGTAAGGTTAGAAAAGCAATAGAAAAAAAAATGTTTATTTTGAAATAGTTTTTCAGTTGGATAAAGGACAATGATGAAAGTAGCTAGAGTAAGAAAAAAAGAAAAGACACCAATGGAATCAGAAATCAAAGAGGAGGCCTCCCCGGCGGTGCAGTGGTTGAGTGCTAGGTTGCGAAGCCGCCCGCGGCCTTTGCAGCGCCTGTTCGATCCTTGCTGCTCCCCGGCCACCGGAGGAGGGTCCCACATGGCGCGCAGACTCTCCTGCCGCCTGCTGCTCCCCTCAGCAGTGTACTTCGGTCCTTCTGTCTGTTCTGCTCCCTGCTCTGGCTCTGGTGAATTCTCTCACCCTCCCGCACTTCTGACTGTACCCAGTGCATGTATAAATAAATAAAAATAAATCTTAAAAAAAGAAAAATCAAAGAGGAGATATTACATGTTCAGCAAAATAAATCTAAATAAGATAGACAACTACAGGATTTCTTTCATTCACGTGGAATATAAAGAAACAAAACAGACTAAATTAAAAAAAACACATAGATATCAAACTGCTGAATTGAAGCTACTGGAGGGGGAGGTGGGTGCAGGACAGTGCTTTATGGTAGAGGATTATGGGTGCTTTGATGGTGGGTGTGGTGTGGTCACATACATCTGAAGAGGTGTGACCTAATCCCCTAAATCATCAGCAGTGCTGTAGATAGTTACCTCAATTTAAAAAAAGTTACAAAAAATAAAAAAGAAAGCAATTAAAATATGTATAATAATGCAAATAATATATCAACAATATATATATAGCATAATGGAGCACTATGATATTACATTATTTATATAATGTATGTCACATACATAATTTTATATATTATAAATCATTTTACATATGATGTATAATGGAATATTATTCAGTCATGAGAAAAAGGAAATGCCACTATTTGGGACAACATGGATGAACCTTGAGGGCATTATACTAAGTGAGATAAATTAGAGAAAGACAAATACTGTACATCTCTTATATAATATATAGAATTTAATAATAACCAACCATGTAAGAGTAGAGAGTATATGGGTGATTACCAAGGGCTGATTGATTAGGGATTAGGATTTTTATATGTTACTTTATTTTTTTTTAAAGATTTATTTACTTATTTATACATGCACTGGGTACAGTCAGAAGCGCGGGTGGGTGAGAGAATTCACCAGAGCCAGAGCGGGGAGCAGAGCAGGCAGAAGGACCGAAGTACACTGCTGAGGGGAGCAGCGGGCGGCAGGAGAGGTCTGCCGCCATGCGGGACCCTCCTCCGGTGGCCGGGGAGCACCCAGGGATCAAACCGGCGCCGCGGAGTCTTAGGGCAGCTTCGCAACCCAGCGCTCAACTGCTGCGCCACCGGGGAGGCCCTATATATTACTTTATTTTTATGTATTTAGTTTTTATGTGTAGAAGAACTGGGGTGTAGGCCAGAGTTGTGAGGGGTGAGAGGATTCACCAGAGCCAGAGTTGCGAGCAGAACAGGTGGATTTGTAACAGGACTGTCCTGGGAAAAGGGAAGTTCCAGGTTCCCCGCCCCATCCAAAAGTTGGTGGAGCTGAGTAGGGAAGAGAAGAAGCAGGGAAAAAAGACTCACAGGGAAGAAAGAAGGGTAGAGAGCCTGAAGGAGACCTGGAGGAGGCACATGGAGCTGAGAGGCCTGTGAAGAAACTGTGCTTGCCTTTTGGTGGTGGACTGAGTGACACAGATGTGGGTGAGAGGCCATTGGGGAGGATAACAATGGCAGCTTTTATCTTGGTTTTGATTTTGCTCTTTTCCTCCTTCTTTACAACTACTTGTCTGGCTGATTCTGTCCCTTTTCTGTGGGTCCCACTAGAAGTTGCTTCAGACTTGTGGCTGACTTTTGGGCCTCTCTCTGGGCCAAAAAGTCCATCCCATTTGGGTGGACTTTTATTCATGAGGGGATGGGTAACTTTGGGTGCTTGCTTTAAAAACTATTTTGTCTTTTCTGTATTGTTCACTAATTGTATTAAAGTTCCTTTCCATTAAAGTCTTATATGTTTCATGTTGATATGGCAGATGGCAGAACCTATTTAGAGTAGGCAGGTTTGAGGGTTCTAAGGTACCCCTCTCCCTGCCCTGTAACAGATTTACTGAAATACATTACTAAGGAGAGCAGTGGGTGAGACATGAGAGGTCCGCTGCACCATTGAGTTAGCTACCTGGTCAGGGATCATACTCAGGCCCTGTGGTGATAGCTCTGAGGACACCTTGGAGGCCTGCAGGATGTTTTCTTTTTAGGAGCACAAACTTGCAACCAGGAAATAAATAAGTCCTGAACACTTAATCTACAATGTAGTTATTATGAACCACACTAGCGTACTATTATAAACATTGAAGTTACTAAAAGAATAGATCTTGGGCCTCCCCTGGTGGTGCAGAGGTTGAGCGCTGGTCTGCGAAGCTGCCCGCAGCCTCTGCAACGCCTGTTCAATCCCTGGCCGCCCGTGAGGGTCCCACATGGCGCTCAGACCTCTCCGGCCGCGACTGCTGCTCCCCTCAGCAGTGTATTTCATCCATCTGCCTGCTCTGCTCCCAGCTCTGGCTCTGGTGAATTCTCTCACCCTCCCACGCTTCTGACTGTACCCAGTGCTTGTATAAATAAATAAATAAATCTTAAAAAAAAAAAGACTTAAAAAAAATAGGTCTTATTAGTCTCACCACACAAAAATAATATTATGTGATATAATAGAGGTGTTCACTAACTCTGGTGATAACCACTTTGCAAGAATAAGTGTACGAAATTAATACATTTACACCTTAGATTAACATGAGATTATAGTCTATTGTATCTCAATAAAATATACAAATAATGCCCTTCTAACCTGGTTTATGCTTATCACTCCTTACTCTTCATCTTCCCTTTGTTACATGTGTATGGTTTATGAGCATGTATGTATATTGGAATACTGTCTATAACTGATGTGATCTTAATCCGTGTATGTAGAACCAAAGGCTCTCTTGTATTCAATATTCCTCAATTTTGTTTGCTATTGCCTTCAGGAGATAGCCTGCACAGCAGTTGGAATGAGAGTTCACATGTCTCAGCTTCACATGTGACTCAGCTTCCCTTCTTCCTGTAACTCCTGTGCTCCTGAATGTCACTGCCATACTGCTAAGTCAATCCACATCCTATTCTTTCCTTTTCCTCCTACATAAATATAGTTCACATGTATTTTCAGTCTACCCATTTAAATCTCTTTCAATCTTCTTTTTCTTTTGATTTAAAACAAGACAGATTTATTTGTCCCAGTGCTAGAGGTCAGAAGTCTCAAATGGGGTCCCTCTGTGGTGGGCCAAGGGGCTGAGTGTCAGCACTATGAAGCAATCTGCAGCTACTGCAGCATGAGTTCGCTCCCTGGCCAGGGAGGTGACCCACATGGCGCGCAGACTTCTCCTGCCGCATCCGCTGCTCCCCTCAGCAGTGTATTTCATCAGTCTGCCTCTTCTGTTCCCCGCTCTGGCTCTGGTGAATTCTCTCACCCTGCACCTCTGGCCTACATCCCAGTTCTTGTATGCATTAAAAAAAGTCTCAAATGGGGCAGAGGACTGCATTCCTTCAGGAGACTCTAGGGGAGAATCTGAGTCCTCTCTCGGTGTATTAATTCTGCTACTCCAGGCCCATGTATCCAAGTCCTCGTGGTCCCACAGTTAACTCTGTACGGATGGTCTGAGCTGGGTTGGTTATTCTCACCACATCGGACTAAGCGGGCAGCCTTTCTTCCAATCATGGTTGGAATCAGCCTGGCATCATCGATAGCAGCTGCAAGTATGGCAGGTGGGGCCCTGGGACACAGCCTGATTTCTGCCCAGGAATTTTATGAACAAATAGATACCTCCTTAGAAAAAACCTATGTGTCTTTAGCATCATTGCAAAGACAGCTCACCTTCCTGGCATAGGTCACTCTCCAAAACCGGTGGGCTCTGGACTTGTTAACAGCTAATAAGGGGGGTATCTGCCTGTTTCTCAGGGAAGAATGTTGTTACTGTATCAATGAATCAGGGATTGTAGAACAAAATGTGGAAGCCTTAATGAAACTACACAAAGACATAGAATGGGAAACCGGGGGCTCCAATTCTCCGCTGACATGGTTTCAAAATCCTATAGTGTTATGGCTCCTCCCACTCTTGCGGCCAATACTAATGATAACCTTATTTTTTCTTTTTGCTCCTTACCTCCTAAAATTCATACAGGCTCGCATTCGGGAAATGTCTCATACCACCTTTAACCAACTCCTTCCACCCGTATTCTCGCATCCCTGCAGAAGACCCTCATAACCAGGCCTGAGCCACCCCCTTGGTCTTCGGACCCTTTCAGCAGGCAGTAGCCAAAGAAAGAACCTTCCCCCTTTTCCTATCAACAAAAGGCTGGTATGAAAGGTCCATGCAGGAGGCCAGAATGCAAAAGCCCACCAGGAAGCCCACCTGGGGACAGGAATGCTGACGCCTGCCTAGAGGATTCAGACAATGAGGCTCCCCCGCCCCCTATGGGTCTCTTCTCAGACAAAGAACCTCTACCTGCCCCACGAACCTTTTCTCGCCCTACAAACTTTTTCCCGCTGTAGGAACCCAGTCTCCCACCTGACCTGTCCTCACTCTATAAAAGCTTGCACCCCCCTACCAACGTGCATGGCTTCACTGACCCCCACCTTGGGTCCATGAGGTCCACCCGGGAGCAATAAACTTTCCCGTCCCCTGAGGAAGCTTGGCCTGGCTGTTCTTTATCGTGTCATACTTTTCACTGACTCCTGCTAGATTCTCCTCATTTGTCTATGGCTAGTTTCTACTATTGCTAAAATACACATTTAAAAGTAAAACTGCGAATGCTGTTTGATCAATTACTAAATAACCAATTTGATGGCAAATGGCACTGCCTGATACAAATATTACATTTTTTTATATAAAATTAGTAACTCTCTACCAAAAGGCAGTAATTCAACATTCGGCCTTACATTAACAAGTGGAAAAACTTCTGGTAACAAAAGGCCATAAACATCCCTCTGCCAAGTCTTTAATATGGAGATGTGGGCTTTAGAGGCAAGGGCTAATTGGAGAAGGAAATTCTTTTACTTTAAAGTTAAAGATAGCGGGCCTCCCAGGTGGCCCAGCCGTTGAGCGCTGGGTTGCGAATCTGCCCGCAGCCTCTGTGGCGCAGGTTCAATCCCCGGCTGCTCCCCGGCCACCGGAGGAGGGTCCCGCATGGCGCGCAGACCTCTCCTGCCGCCCGCTGCTCCCCTCAGCAGTGTACTTCGGTCCTTCTGCCTGCTCTGCTCCCTGCTCTGGCTCTGGTGAATTCTCTCACCCTCCCGCGCTTCTCACTGTACCCAGTGCATGTATAAATAAATAACACTTTAAAAAAAAAAAAAAGCCACGGACTTTAAAAAAAATAAAAAATAAAGTTAAAGATAGCAGTTGGGTGGCAGACGCGAGCCATGCTCCAAGTATAAGAAAATTCCTGATAAGCCAGGAGGCACCATAGCCGATTCCTGCTAAATTCTTCCTGTTTGTTTAGGGCTGATTCCCCTGGAGGTGACAATGGGTATGGTAGCTGTTAGAGTGTGCATTCAAGAATAAGTCAACAGCAATTTTGTGACTGGATGAGCTAGTAACCACGGCAGCACAAATAATGCACTCGGAAATAGTCAATGTTACAACTACTGATATGTCACCTATCGACCATTTTTGAAAACCAAAGGCTATAACCATCTTTGGCCCTGCCTCTGATAAAGTATTTGTAATTCCTTACAACTGTTAGGGGGAAAAGGATGTCCTAAAGCTAATTCCATACAGGATTTGTGGACTCCACCCCCACCCCAGGCCAAAGCCAAAGACACTGGAAACTCCAAATCCCATCACCACCAAAGGGAAGGTAGCTGGGACCTGGGGTGGGGTTAAGCAGCCAGGTGAATATAAAAGGCAGACACGTGGGCTTTGGGGGATTTCCCCCATTTTGGCTCTCTGCCAGCTCGCAGCGTCTGGCCAGCTCTGAGAGTGACTTTGGGTTTCCAGGTCGTCGGATCAGGTAGGACGCATTAAATACTTTATTTCCCTATTTTCTCCCTGAGTTGTACATTTTCCTTCTTTCCTTTTCCCTTGTAAATAAACCTTTTATTAACCTTTGTGTGTGCCTGTAGTGGAGTATTAATAAGTCCCTTTTAAGCGCGCGGGTGAGGACCCACAGCCAGGCAACCTGTTCAATATCAGGGCTGTCCTATAACAGATTCAATATTAAAACAATATACTATAGATAATGATTTCTATATAAAAGCCTTCTGTTTTTTGCTTTAATCATTTGGTTATATGTTAGTCTAAACTTTATAGATTAGTTAGAAAAAAATCCCTTTGTCTCCCTTCCCCCAGGTAACTTCCTGCCCTTTGTTTACCCTAGCCCTTTGTTAATCCTTCACCATGGTAAACATGGAAATGTTAGTTTCAGTCACATAAGTTTTTGCTAGTAATAAAATGTCACGACCTCTGCAGGAGAGCAAATAGACCCTTGGCTGTTCTTGAGAAAGATGTGATTGTGATCTTCCTGCCTTAATGCATATGCTTATGCACTCTCCCAGTTTGCTTGAAATGTATAAATAAAGGGCTGCTAAGACTCTCAGCAGGACGATGCCTGCACCCTGAGCCAGTGTTTGCTTCTCCTCATTTTGTAACAGGGGGGTCCCCAGGAAAGGGGGAGGTTCCAGGTTCCCTGCCCCACCCAAGGGAGGGTGGAGCTGAGCAGGGAGAGAAGAAGATGCAGAGGAGACTGAGGAAGGAAGGAAGCAGGATGGAGCCAGAAGGAGACCTGGTGGAGGCGCATGGAG
This sequence comes from Talpa occidentalis, assembly GCF_014898055.3. Classification (NCBI taxonomy): domain Eukaryota; kingdom Metazoa; phylum Chordata; class Mammalia; order Eulipotyphla; family Talpidae; genus Talpa; species Talpa occidentalis. The sequence continues at coordinate 35,000,595 of NW_023603184.1, forward strand.
CCGAGAGACACGTGAAGAAACTACCCTTGCCTTTTGGTCGTGAACTGGGTGACACAGATGTGGGTGAGACCCGTGGGGAGGTGACCATGGCAGCTTTTATCTTGATGTTGATTTTGCTCTTTTCCTTCCGGGCTTGTCTGGTTGTTTCTGACCCTTTGCTGTGGGTCCCCACTGGAAGATGCTTTAGACTTGTGGCAGGCTTTGGGACCTTGCTCTGGGCCAATCCCATTTGGACGGAGTTTTACCCACGAGGGGACGGGTAACTTTGGGTGTTTGATTTAGAAACTAGATTCTTTGCCTTTCCTGTATTCTTTCCTAATTGTATTAAAGTTCCTTCCCATTAAAGTCTCATATGTTTTGTGTTGATGCGGCGGATGGCAGAACCCATTTAGAATAGGCAGGTTTGCGGGGTCTGGGGTACCCCTCTCCCTGCCCTGTAACAATTTCCCCTCCCCATCTTTCTCTACAACTGCGCAGATGCCGTCCCATCCTTCAGGAACCCCTGACACCCAGGCTGCTGCGGCGGGCTCGCAGCACCAAGGAGTCTTGTGACTAGGGGCAAACTTGGACCAACTCTGGGACATCAGAGACTAGCACAGACTATACCAGAAAAGACATGGAATAATTTCATGCTCCATTGAACAAGAGGTGGGTAGGAAAAAAATACCTGGAGACAGTGGTCTTGGGCGGAAGACTGCTGTCCTGTGACACAGCTGCTCAGCCAGTGACCCTGGCAAGGGGTGAACTAAAGCTTGTGGCAGCACAAACCCTTGCTGAGGGGAAATACATAGGGAGGAGCAGGGAAGGTCATGAATGATAAAAACAAGTGAAACAGTGTTAAGCAGGGCTCTAGCTGGTCAAAGGACAGTGCCAATAAAAGACAGGTCACTGTGGAGTCTCACCTGCATGCATAATTGCAGGGCCACTCAGGTTCATGGAACAACAATGGAATTAACAAATGGGGAAAAGAAAAGTTTCTAAGGCCAAGAAGGCAGTCTCTCTCACCTCAGGTAGTGTTCCCAGTGTCCAGAAGTTCCAAAGAGAAGGTTGTTCACTCAAGATGGCGCTGTCCCATCAACAATGACCTGGAGCTTGTGGCACGCCAGCAAGCAATGGGCCAGGATCCAACTCTTTGCACCTGGAGTTGCTCATCGGTGGGGCCCCAAGATGACACTGCAGCAGCCCACAGCAGTGGTCTGAATGTTGGGCTGGACAGCACTGAAAGCAGGGCCAGACAACAGAGGCAGCAGCACTGGTAGACGGTACCAGATGATCAGGAGAGGTTAACAGCTCTCAGAGATGACCCAGACACAGTTGTCAGTCACCATCAACAGTGCTAGATAGCACTGGGCAGAAGTTTCTGTCACTGCCTGTCACTAGGAGGCAGAGTCAAAACTACCAGTTAGAGATCTTTGTGAGTTGTTGGCCTGCACCAAAAACAATTAGCTCTTTGAGACACCAGGCCCCAGGCCTTGGTGTTCCTTTCAGGTGCTGCCTGGAGCAGGTGTGGCCAGCCTGGCCATTGCAAAGCTTTTTGGATTCTCCATGAAGCTTTTTGGCTTCTCTTCTTTCTTTGGAGGCTGCTGGGTGCTGCTTCTTTCTTCTTTGCAAGCCAGGAACAGAGTCGTCTTTCTTCAGAGGCCAGGAACAGAGTCCGTGAGTGCCAAGTGTCTCCTACCCTGGCTAATATTCTCTTTCACATCCCCCAACTACAGGTCTGATTGGACCATGTTCAATCCTGAAGCTGATTGTACTATTTGCACCAATCAGCTCATAGCTCATAGCTGATAGCAATGTTGGCCCGGGACTCCATGAGGCTCCTTATGGCCTGCAGCTGAAGGGAGCCGTTGGCAGCAACTTCTGGAATGGGCAGGATTCCACCACCACTTCCAACTGCTCCCGCTGCTTAGGCAGTGGTGGGAAAGCGCCAGCCTCGCCCCTCACAAGCTGGGACCTCTGGTTTCACAAAGACAGTGCTTAGGCAGTAGAAGAAAAGAAATAATAAAAACCAAAGCAGAAATAAATGAAATTGAAACTAAAAAAACAATCCAAAAGATCAATGAAACCAAGAGCTGGTTCTTTGAAAAAATCAATAAAATAGACAAACCCCTAGCCAGGCTCACAAAGGAAAAAAGGGAGAAAGCACAAATAAACAGGATCATCAATGAAAGAGGAGAAATCACAACGGACACAGCAGAAATCAAAAGAATAATCAGTAACTACTATGAACAGTTATATGGAAACAAGTTCAACAATCTAGAGGAGATGGACAAATTCCTACAACTCTACAATCACCCAAAGCTAGATAAAGAAGAAATAGAACACCTAAACAGACCAATTACAAGCAGCGAAATTGAAATGGTAATCAAAAACCTCCCCAAAAACAAAAGCCCAGGACCTGATGGATTTACAAATGAATTCTACCAAACATTCAGAGACGAATTAGTGCCTATCCTTCACAAACTCTTCCAAAAAATTGAGAAGGAAGGGACAATACCAAACACGTTCTATGAAGCCAATATTACACTAATACCAAAACCGAATAAGGACAACACAAAAAAGGAAAACTACAGGCCAATCTCCCTAATGAACACTGATGCAAAAATCCTCAATAAAATTTTAGCTATCAGAATCCAACAATGTATCCATAAGATAATTCACCACCACCAAGTTGGATTCATTCCAGGGACACAAGGATGGTTTAACATCCGAAAATCAATCGTTATCCAACACATCAACAAAAAGAAATATAAAAACCATATGATAATATCAATAGATGCTGAGAAAGCTTTCGACAAAGTGCAACACCCATTCATGATAAAAGCCCTTGAAATTCTTGGGATACAAGGAACATACCTCAACATCATAAAGGCCATCTATGACAAGCCAACAGCCAGTATCATTCTCAATGGTGAAAAGCTGAAAGCAATTCCATTAAGATCTGGAACAAGACAGGGATGTCCACTCTCACCACTGCTTTTCAATATAATACTGGAAGTCCTAGCCAGAGCAATAAGACAAGAGAAAGACATACAAGGAATCCAAATAGGAAAAGAAGTCAAACTATCACTATTTGCAGATGATATGATAATATACATAGAGAACCCCAAAATCTCCACAGAAAAACTAATTCAACTCATCAATCAATTCAGTAAAGTGGCAGGATACAAAATCAACACGCAAAAGTCAGTAGCCTTCCTATACACAAACAATAAATCTGAAGAAGAAGAAATCAAAAAAACCATCCCTTTTATTATCGAAACAAAAAAAAAATCTAATGTTTGGGAATAAATCTAAGAAAAGAGGTAAAGGACCTATACAAAGAAAACTATAAAACACTGTTAAAAGAAATAGAAGAAGACACAAAGAAATGGAAAGACATCCCCTGCTCATGGATTGGAAGAATAAACATTATTAAAATGGCCATCCTACCAAAAGCAATATACAGATTCAATGCTATTCCAATCAAAATTTCAATGTCATTCTTCAAAGAAATAGAACAATTATTGATGAAATTCATATGGAATCACAAAAAAACCCCAAATAGCCAAAGCTCTACTGAAAAAAAAGAAGGAAATGGAGGCATCACACTCCCAGACTTCAAACTATACTACAAAGCCATAATCATCAAAACTGCATGGTATTGGAACAAGAACAGACATACAGACCAATGGAATCGAATAGAAAATCCAGAAATAAACCCACAAATTTATGGTCAACTAATCTTTGACAAAGGAGCAAAGAATATGCATTGGAGCAAAGAAAGTTTGTTCAATAAATGGTGCTGGGAAAACTGGGTCGCTACATGCAAAAGAATGAAGCTTGACCACTACCTCACACCATACACAAAAATCAACTCAAAATGGATTAAAGAACTAGACATAAGACCTGAAACCATAAAATACATAGAAGGAAATATAGGCGAAACACTACGGGAATTGCACATCAAAGACATCTTTACAGACACATCACCCAAAGCAGTGATAGTGAAGGCGAAGATAAACAGCTGGGACTACATCAAATTAAAGAGCTTCTGCACAGCAAAAGAGACAATAACAAAAACAAAGAGAAACCCCACCAACTGGGAGAACATTTTTGCACCCAACACTAATGATAAAGGACTGATCACAAAAATCTGCAAAGAGCTGATGAGACTCAGCAACAACAAAGAAAATAATCCAGTGAAAAAATGGGCAGAAGAGCTAAAAAGAAACTTCTCCAAAGAGGAAATGCAAATGGCCAACAGACATATGAAAAAATGTTCAACATCACTTGTAATCAGGGAAATGCAAATCAAAACTACCATGAGATACCATCTTACACCAGTGAGAATGGCACATATTAAAAAAAACTAGCAACAACAAATGTTGGCGAGGGTGTGGAGAAAAAGGAACTCTTCTGCACTGTTGGTGGGAGTGCAAACTGGTCCAACCACTATGGAGAGCTGTGTGGAGATTTCTGGACCTACTAAACATAGAGCTTCCATATGATCCAGCAATTCCACTCCTAGGTATTTACCCAAAGGACACAGAAACAGTAATTCCAAAGGGCACCTGCACCCCTATGTTTATAGCAGCACTATTTACAATAGCTAAGCTCTGGAAACAGCCCAAATGCCCAAAAATAGATGACTGGATCAAGAAGATGTGGTACATATACACCATGGAATATTACTCAGCATTCAAAAAAGATAAACACATGCAATTTGCAGCAACATGGATGGCGTTGGAAGGGATCATGCTCAGCGAAATAAGCCAAAAAGAAAAAGAAAAATACCGGATGGTCTCACTCATAGCAGGAATCTAGAAAACTTAAATAAGGGACCAGGAAAATGAATAACTATAAGAAAGTGAAAATCAAAATCAACAAAAGCTATGAACCAGAGACACTTTTTGGGGGGTGGGGGGCGGGAGGGGAGGGATTGGGGTCAGAATGGGGCGTTTGCAATTGTATGGGGGAATATAAAAATAAAATTTATTATTTAAATTAAAAAAAAAAAAAAGACACTGCTTAGGGCTGTGCTCTCCCTCCTGTTGCACTTCTTGGCAGTACTGACTCCATGACGCCATTGACGGCCACTGACCGCATCTGGGGTGGGAAACCCCAGAGAGCAGGGAGATCAGTGGTGCCACAGCCATGAGCCAGCACTGTACACCCACAGCACATGTGCAGCAGCCTACCAGGAGGCATCGTGACCCAGGACTTGTCTCCCCTGGCACGTCCCGACCTCCTGATTAGGAGTAAACAAATGTAAAGGAGAATCTGATCAGAAACATCTCCCCAGTTCTTAAGGGTATTGTGGATTCCATTGTTGTGGCAATAACTGATCCTCAGGTGCACCTAAGTCTATGACAACAAATTCCCTAGGCTCTCTGGCAAAAGTTGTTCTTGATGATTGGATAGTCCTTGATTATCTTTTAGCAGAGCAAGGAGTCTGCGCTGTAGCCAAATCCACCTTTTGTGCCTGGATTAAAATTTTAAAGAAGACATTTAACTTAAAAGGGTGAATCCTCCATTGTGTTAGGGGGAAAAGGCTGTCCTAAAGCTAATTCCATACAGGCTTTGTGGACTCCACCCCCACTCCAGACCAAAGCCAAAAGACATTGGGAGAGACATCTATATTGGGGCTGCTCCATAACAATTGTAGTCTTTCTTTGACTTACTTGATTTTAATTAGTCAGGGTCTCGGACACAGGTCCTCATCCAGGAAAAGGACAAGGCTCATGGGCTGACCATGGATCTGGGATGTGCAGCAAGGGAGGGGGAGAAGGGGGGAGCAGGGGAGAGAGGAGCACAGGGGAGTATGGTGGGAGGGAACTGCACATGAGGGGACCAAACACTGTACAGGGTGACTGAGGATGTGAAAAAATAAAGAAAATTAAAAAAAAAACTTTCTCCCCTAGGGGCAGCCCTCACCCCAAGCTTGCCTGTGTGCATCAACACGGTCATCTCTTTACAAACCTGTTCCTCTCAGAGGCAGCTCTCCTGAGCACTTGTGCCTGTGCAAGTGTCTTTCCTTTCCTTTTTTTAAAATTTTATAATAAACCTGGCCTTTTAGATATATGTACACATGTACACATGAAAATCCATCCCCTAGGAATATAGTCTGAACTACACATGTGGTGAGTGTAGAAATTTCTAGTCATCTCTGAAGAGGGAATTCTTTCCATCCACTAAAGGAAGAAAAGGTAACCTGCCCCATAGAGCCCTTATTGCCCCATAGGTAGGTTACCTGAATCTGAGGAAGCCTTTCTTCATTTATGATTCTTCCTGTTGCCTCAATCACCTTTCCCATTCAGTCGCTCTTGGGAGCTCACTTCAGGTCTCTAGATGGGATGATAGCCATGAAATGTTCACTAACCCTAATCAGATCTTTAAATTTATTGCTTGTATTTTTGTTACCATTCTCTCCTAGTTCACTTTCTTCCCTTAGAAGTCACATTCTGTCATCTTTCACCAACCTCATACTTTCTTCACTCCTTGTATTACAACTTCTCTCAGGAGGACGCTATAGTCCTGACCCAGCTCAAATTTCCCTTTATTTTATTTTTTTATTTTTTTTTTATTTTTTCTTGTTTATAGAGGCATGTTATTTATTTATTTATTTTGTTTGTTTGTTTTGTTTATACATGCACTGGGTACAGTCAGAAGCGCGGGAGGGTGAGAGAATTCACCAGAGCCAGAGCGGGGAGAAGAACAGGCAGAAGGACGGAAGTACACTGCTGAGGGGAGCAGCGGGCTGCAGAAGAGGTCTGCGCGCCATGTGGGACCCTCCTCTGGTGGCCGGGGAGCAGCCGGGGATCGAACTGGCGCCACAGAGGCTTCGGGCAGCTTCGCAACCCAGCGCTCAACCACTGCGCCACCAGGGAGGCCCTCAAATTTCCCTTTATTTGTGAAATCTTCCGGTAACCTTCTGGGTCAAATTAGTACCTTTCTTCTCTGTGCTTGTAGTCATACGTGTCATCTCATGAACCATTATAACAATGTTCAAGTTTTCTTGAGTCCTTTACTCCTGTAAAACTGTTATCATTAAAGAAGCCTATGTACCTTTTGTTTCCTGGGTAACTGGTTCTTTGCTTGCTGCATTAAATTTGGGTCACTCACTTGTGACTTCATCAATATGAGTGAGGTAGGACACCCCGACACCTCCCTTTTTCACTTCTAATGGGGCCAGACATAGATCCTTATATTGGATCCACTGCTGCCCCCATCACTGCAGGCCTCTGAGCCCTCAGTCCTGCTGGGGCCACTGGTGGTGGGAAGATCAGATGCCTCCTGGCGCCGGCCATGCTACCCATGCTATCTGACAAGGTCCGGGCATGGGGGAAATTTCTGAAAAGTCAGAAAGCTCCATATCTGGCTCCTGCTACTTCCTTTCATTTGTTTGTGCCAGTTATTGAAACCATGGAAATTTTCTATAAGTTTTAGACTAACACAATGAGTGCTGGCATAATGCCAATTTCGGTAATGCACAACTCAGTAGTTTGAGAAATGTACCTTCCAACACAATTGATAGTGAAACAGTTTCCAATATTTCTCCACATCTTCCAATTTGTAAATCAGTTACCATGAGTAACACTGAGTTCTTTAACAAGCCACATTTGATAGAACTGTTGGAACTGAGCCCGGTAAAATTCCCCGCTAGAGACGACCCTGAGGCGCCTCAGGAGGCGAAATGGTCTGGGAGAAACACCCCACATACTGTTCCGGCACTGGGACTCTTTGGTTCTATATAGAAAATAGAAAGCTGCCCTCGATTTTACAATGCCTGCTTAGTTTTGTTTTAGTTACCTAACTTGACTGCATAAATCATGTTGCGTATAGCACCTGTTTCTATTCTCTGAATAATATACATCACCTAGGAAAATATGTAACCAAGTGACCAAGTTAATCATAGACTAGGAAAAATAGAAAAAGGATTGTGCACTGTTAATGATCATTAATAATATCTGAAACAATGTAAAAGTAAAATCAATCATGATTGCATGATATAATGATCTAATAACAATTTCTGATGTTAAAAATAAAGCCCCGCTGAGGCTATCAGTGGGAGATGTCTGCACCCTGATCAAGTGTCAGTGTCTTCTCACTACCTCATCTACCTCATCTCCCCACTCCCCTCATCCCTCCACTTGGCCTATGCTATCTCGTCCTTTCGTCCTTTCGGAAACCAGCACCAGTCGGAGCTGGACTCCTGCAGCCTCCTCCTACTCCCCAACCCTCTGCTGGTTGTGCTGCTTGCAGCCCTCTTGGGGGCTTGCCTGCAGAATCTGGTGCTCCATCCTAGCTAATGCAGGAGTGGCCATCAAACCCCTGCTCTGGTGTGTGAGACTCTGCAGCTTCCACAGCTGGATGCCTGCAAGGAACTCCTGCTACTGCTGCTATCGCCAGAGGGGCTCCTGCGCTCACACCAGTCCTGTGCCCTGGGAAGGGCTGCGCACAGGGAGAGATCTCCTTCCTGGCGGGAACTCCCACAGCTGCTGCTGTTACAGTGGAGGGGCCTGGCTGCTGGAGCTGCAGGGCAGGAGACACCACCACTGCTGACAGTGGCTTCTGGTACTTAGTGGGTGGCAGGAAAGAGCCAGTCTTGCCCTGAGCCTTGTGCAGCAGGACCCAGTTCAATCCCACACTTTCCAATTTTGTCACCATTTCCAATGTGATAGATAGGACAAAGCCCCCTTTATCATAACCACAAGCAACAATAGTTTAGAACACAAAAGGTAAAACACATAATTACACAATACCAGTCTCATCAGTGTCCAAACATTCATATTCTAAGTTATTACAAATCCAATCAGTATTTCCAAAAGAGAGAAAGCTTAGGCCTTAATATTTCTCTTAAATTAGCTTGCTAGGGGAGATCACGACCAAGGAGTGGAATTGGACATTCTTTACATAAAGGAAACCGTGCTGCAAGTTTTTGCCATGAAATTGGCGCTCTAATGGTTGCAGGAAGGCTTTTATTTGAGGCTGTCCTATAACCCCAGTGACCGGTACAGTTTCCTTACTGACCTGTGCTTTGAATTTAGAAGTGAATAGTTTGCTCCAGTATGTACTAAGAAGTCTACCAAATTATTCCCCACATGAAGTGCCAATCAGCGGGTTACCTATGATAAAATTTAATGTATAAACAAGGTATATTAAGCATCATGAGAATAACAAATAATAAAATAGAAATAAAATGGCAATATATGTAATCAAAGTTGTGGGTATGTGGTCTCCCACTCTTTCTAAAATATGTTCCTGTACACACCATTTTTGGACTGCTGTTGACCTCAGGAAACTGAAACCTCAGATATGGGAGAAAGTACTGCAGAGAAAATGTGCTCACACGAGGGAGTCTGAGGTGGATCAGACAGACTGTCCTCTGTAGACTCTAGCACAGCCATTGAGGGGACACAGGAAAGATACAAGACCCACATGCAATGAATGAATGCAAAATAAAAGTCCCTAAAACTATAAGATGATGGCATTTATACAGAAAATCACGGAGGTTCAAATTATACACTTGAGGGGACCCATTCCCCTTGATGCCCCTTGTTCTGACAGATTTGATCTTGAAACCAATTATGTTCTGGGAGAAAAGAATTCCCTTTTGAACAGCTACTCAGGCCCAGCACTGGGAGATAATAACCTGCCTCACTGGCTCCTCCTGACATTAGGTGAGGTGGATGGTTCTTCTTCCAGCTCATCCTGCAGCTGTGCCTCCCATTACTTGGCGCCCTCCCCACAGGCAAGGACCATTTGTCATTCAGTTAACACTGATGACTCTTATCAGAAACATTTCTGGGAATTGAGATGAAACCAAGAAATGAAACTGAAAGTCTCTTTTCAGTGGGAGGTTGACCTGAGGACCAGGAAGCGTCTGGTTGATGGCTCCTCTGAATCTGATATGAGCCCACAGAAGGCTTTAGCCCCTGCATTAATTTATACTTTTATTGTACCCCTCTTCCCTTATCATAGGGGACATGTACAAACTTCCGGTCTATGCCGGTAGCCTTATCTTTTTCTATGCATACACCCTGTGACAAAGTTTAATGTATAATAAGGGACAATAAGAGCTAACTGACAATGACTAAGAATAGAATAGACCCATTGTGGCAATATATGTAATCAAAGTCATGGGGATCTGGTCTCCCACTCTTTCTAAAATATGTTCCTGTACACACCATTTTTGGACTGCTGTTGACTTCAGGAAACTGAAACCTCAGATATGGGAGAAAGTACTGCAGAGAAAATGTGCTCACTGGCTCCTCCCGACATTAGGTGAGGCAGACTGTTCCTCCACCAATTTGTCCTGCAGCTGTGCCTCCCATGACTTGGCGCCCTCCCCACAGGCAAGACTTTAGTGAATCTACTAGTAATGGTTGGATCCTAGACTGAAACCTGTCTCTGACTGACATGAAGACTCTTGAGTTTTTAGAAAACACTTATCCTGCTCTGAGGACACTATCAGAACTGTGAAAAAACTGCCCAAGAATTAGAAGATCTGTCTATCTATCTATCTATCTATCTATCTATCTATCTATCTATCAATATCTATCTATCTATCTACCTATCTATCCATCTAATCTTCTATCATCTGTCATCATCTACTTAATCCAGAACATTTTCATCACCCCCCAAAGAATCTTCATCTCCAGTGAGCAGGAGCTCCTCGTTTCACCTACACCCGCTGCCCTGGAAACCACCGTTGTCCTCTCTGCCTGTAGTAGTTGCCCATTCTGGACATCTCACTCCAGTGCTAACAAATAAATGACTCCTTTCTGTCTGCCCTTTCTCACTTACCAGCCTGTCTCCTGGGCCACCTCTGCTGCAGCAGGGTCAGTGAGACATGCCTGTATAAGAATGACCGGACAGCATTCGATTATCAGGAGATGACACATTTGTTCATCCTTTGTCAGTTGATGGACATGTTGGCCTTTTCCACTTTTGGTTATTAAGAATAATGCTGCTGCAAACGTTTGTGGAAAGTTTTCATGTAAACATATATTAAAATTCCCTTGAAACTAAAACCTATAAGCAGAATAGCCGATTCATGGTGTGACTATACACTTAACTTTTTGAAGAACTTTTTTCACATCCTTTGCACTACTGTACAGTCCCTCCAGTAGTATTGTTAGGGGGAAAAGGATGTCCTAAAGCTAATTCCATACAGGCTTTGTGGACTCCACCCCCACCCCAGGCCAAAGCCAAAGACACTGGGAACTCCAAATCCCATCACCACCAAAGGGAAGGTGGCTGGGACCTGTGGGTGGGGTTAAGCAGCCAGGTTGGTATAAAGCCAGACACGTGGGCTTTGGAGGGGATCCCCCATTTTGGCTCTCTGCCAGCTCGCAGCGTCCAGCAGCTCTGAGAGTACCTTTGGGTTTCCAGGTTGGCGGATCGGGTGTGACACATTAAAGACTTTATTTCCCTATTTTCTCCCTGAGTTGTACATTTCCTTAATTCCCTTTCCCTTGTAAATAAACCTTTTATTAACCTTTAGTGTGTGCCTGTAGTGGAGTATTAATAAGTCCCTTTTAAGCGCGTGGGTGAGGACCCACAGCCAGGCAACCCTTTTTATGTCGGGGTTGCCCCATGACAGTGTTGCAAAATGTTAATATCACCACAACTTTGTGTTTATTCCCTTTATTTGCATCCCTGCTCTTCATCACATTCCTCTCATAGACATACAATTTAATGGGTTTGCAAAGGAAGGGCAGACAATGAGATGTTTTGAAGCCAACGCTTGAAATCTGCCCATAGACCTGAGGCATCCAGGAGGGGAGGGAGATGCTGAGCACATGGGAGGGGGGCACAGTGGGCTGCGTGGAGGCCTGTGGATGCTCAGGAGGTGGGAGAGCTACGGTGACCACATCTGAGGGACAAATCTTATACTGTCAAAACATTAACAAGGATGTGAAACAATAGCACTTAATTAAATAAGGCAAGTGAAAAAACATTGATGGGTTTGCTATGTATAGTAACATGTGTGAACTTTTTAAGTGTATTAATGAAACACACAGTCTTGTTTTGCGCATCCATGTATTAGAAGCTTACATAAATATTTTTCTAATATAGATCTCCTTCTATTATATTTTTACTCTCTTTCTATGTTATCTCTCCTGTCACCTCGTCGATGGTAACCTTATTGTAGTCGGGCTTCTATAGGGTGTTGTAAGACTTCACGAACAGGTATTCCAACCAAACAAGAGGGAGACTGCATGGTGTGCTGTAATCCAAACTTGGACAATACAACATGCCTCTGTAGTGCTCCATAGCGGAGCCGATCACAAAGCCTGCTCAGTTTCAAGGGGCGAGGACATAGAGCATGAGTTTTGACAGGAAGAATGTCAAAGAATTTAGATCTCTCTTGTAGAGTCCCTCCAGTACCTCTTGAACCTGTCATGGATCTTTATGCTGTTATTACCTAGCAATAGCTGGATGTGGTAGACTTTAGCTAACCATTTTATTGTCAACCCTTGACAAACTTGCTTGGTCAGATTGCTTATGATGTTTTCCTTGTAGATGTTTACATCCACCTAATGTGCTGTGCTGCACCCAGAGAAGATTCCAGTCACACAGTAATAACTCCTATTTCTTGATATTATGGGGTACTAATAGTTTAGCATTAGTTTCCTTAAGATTAATTTCTCCAGCAGTCCTTTGAAGTAAATGCTGCTCTGATTGTTATTGCTGTTATTATAATTATCAGCTAAGCTGGTGTATACTGATTCAGCTCTGCTGGTTTGGAAAATGGTGAGATGCTGCCACACTGAGTGTGGACTGCTGCTGCCTCCAAGGCACACCTTACTGTCCCACTTTCCCCAATGGCAGGAGTGTCCCCACAGCCCAGCAGCACCACAGAGGGCCAGACCCCCGCCAGACTGACAAGTACTGATGCCTGTCTATCTTCAGACACTTTGAACAATGCCCTAAGTAGCTCTACTTTATATACAAATAACAGCCACAGAGAGGTTAAATGACTTGCTCTGACCATACAGCCAGGACACAGCACAGACATCCCGCCCCAGCAGTGCTGTTTACCGCTCTCATGCAGTGTGACGTCTGTGATGCTCCTTGAATGAATTGACACAAGTGGGTTCTGTGACCTCTTTTCCTCAAAGGTGAAGAAGGGATTTTGGAAAGAGAGAAGGATGCTTCTGTGAATCCCTCCAGGACTCATAGAATGGGTTTTCCTAGGGTGCTTGTTAGGATTATCAGCAGAATCACATGGACCCCTCCCCAGCACCCAGTTAATTTGGGTGCCAGGACTGATGATGCCACATTCCCAGAGTGAATGCAAAGGTGTTTTGTTTTGTTTTGTTTTTGTTTTAACATAATTGAGGTGTGTGTAGAGAGAAGGGAAGGTCATGCAAGCAGGTCGAAATGAGGGAGAAAGAAAGGAGAAAGGATTGGGTTTTTATAGCAGCCAGTCATGAGGCAGGGGTGAGAGTATCCACAGCGGGGCAGGGGTTTGTGTGGCTTGAATCTCTTGCTGGCACCAAGGCAGGAACAGCAGCTCTTTCTCTGCAGCCTACCTCAGAGTGGGAAGAGAGAGGGTGGACCAAAATGAGTTTGCAGTCAACCATTAAAAACTACCACAGGCCTGGTAGTCATCTCCACAGCCAGACATTGCTCAGCCATGGTGAGCCCCACTGGCATCTTCTACATCACTGTCAGCAGTGAGCCCTGGGGACCGTGTCTCCTTCAAGCTGTGTGCAGACAAATCTCTGATGGCAGTAGAAATTTTTCATGATCTGAGCACTGGGGAGAAAGGATTTGGTCACGAAGTTTCCTGTTTTCACAGAATGATTCCGGGATTTATGTACCAGGGCGGTGTCCTCACACACCAAAATGGCGCTGGCGGCCTGTCCAGCTCTGTGGAGAAACTTGATGATTAGATGTCATCTTAAAGCATGCAGGCTCTGAAGACATCTCTATGGCAAGTGCTGGACCCAACACAGACAGTTCCCAGTTTTCCATCTGCACTGGCAAGCCTGAGAGGGTGGATGGCAAGCATGTGGCCTTTGGCGAGGTAGAGGAGGGTGTGAATTCAGTGGAAGCCCTGGAGGGAGGGGTTGGGTCCAGGAACAACCAGACCAGCAAGAAGATCACAGGTGCTGCCTGTGGACAAATCTAATAAACTTGACTTGTTTTGTCTCATGCACCAGAATAACCCACCCCTGCATCCCCACCTCCTGGAAATATCCCATAATGTCTATGCTCTCCCTCCAGGCCTTTGGGCTCTATATTTTCCTTATCTCCTTCCAAGTCTAGCTGGATTGCAGAGATAAGTTTATGATTATGAAATGAACAATAAACAATAACAACATCATCAAAAACAATAATCACCAAGAGCTGTACTCCTTATTACTGGGCTTTATTCCAGTGTCCTTTATCCTTCCTAGCATAGAGTAGTGCAGTGCATTAGGAAGAGCATCAGCTTTTGTGTCTGGTCTGCAGAGGCCAGGTCTTGGAATAAATCTGAGAGGGCTACTTGAAATGAAGCTCCCAACCAGTGTACTCACCAGACTTACACGAAGCATTAAAAGGATCAGAGAATTGCAGAGGCTAAAGTTACATTTGAGTTAGTTTGACTTCTTGGCACTTCCCCTTCTTTCTTATGGGGAATGTGTCCAAGGTGGTGAAGGTGGCCTTTGGCCAGCACCTGTGAGGCCTTTGCCTTTAGTGACACTCAGGAAACATACAGCAGCCGTTCACAGCACTCAGATACCCTAGGCTCAGCTGCGGATCCAAAACAGCTTCTGAGGCAGAACAGTCATTCTGCCACTAAGTAAGCCACATCACCATGTGCAACTATCTGAAACTTTTGTTTCATTAAATGTTTAGAATGTGTTCCTGGTCTCTGCAGCGTAGATAATCCAACCTCACCTCACATTTGCAGAGTTGGTCCTAAGAATTTTCCTTTTATGCTCAATTTATATCTAGTCCATGGTCAAGAATGACAGTGGTTTATCTCTTACTGGAAAAACTAATTGGATTTTTGCAATGAAACTTATAAGAGGATTGTTTGATGATGAGTTGGGATGAACTTACAAGTGGGAACCTGCTAAGTCTTAGGTTTAGTGACTACAGTGTGTTTTCTCAGGACAGGACTGTAACCATGTCTCTCTACAGACCCGGAGGACAATGGGAGTTGCATAAACTTTTTTTTTCCATTTCCCTAAAGTATTTGTCATGGCTTTCCTCCATCACTAACTGAACATTCTATCATAACATCTTTTTGAGTCTGGAACTTTAGCTTTGGAATGGGGAGAATGTGGTATGTCAGTCCTCCTTTTTCCAGGGCCCTCCTGCTGCTACTTATTTTCTCTCCAGCTTCTCCATGCATAGATAAGGGAAAATATGAGTAAGAATCATGTTTTCAGGAGAGAAGAGCACAAAGGACTATGGTGATGTTTCACAGGTGCAGTGATGATGAAGAATTATGGGATCTACACCTGAAGGAAGAAATCAAATATTGTACAAAATTGGACAACGATCTAGGAAAATAAAAAATAAAATAAGACAACAATCTCATTTCTACAAACTTCAGACAATCTTTATAGAACATCTGCTTAATGTGGGATCTTGTTTTATTGAGCAGGGAACAGATAAGAAAGTAAATAATGAAGCTGAAGAATTGAGGAAAATGCTCCATGTAATGAACCCAGGAAAGAGCAGAGTGACTGCTGCTCAGTGGGCAGAACTTTGGCTGCTTCTCTCTGCCCCACCATGGGGCTCCAGAGTCAGCCTGGGTCAGGGAGCTGGGATGCTCTTAGCCTTTTAGGGCCCCACCTCCACACAAACTCAAAGGCATTTGCACATTTCTGTATCACTACCCTCATCCAGGCCCTCCTCTTCCAGATGGACTGTTACTGCAAATACAGGCTGTGCATTCATAGGTACTAGTGTTCCTTTTATGTAAGAATGTTCTAGAAATGGTTATCATTATTTTCCAAGGAGCCTCCATTTTTAAAATATCTCTCAGATGCAATTATATTCACCATGATGAATTGCCCTGCTGATGGGCAAGAGTGTTGCTTACTCTCTGGCAGTTAGAAAACCTACCCAAGGGGATTCTTGCACATACATCTGCAAACACATGTGTGTGGTCCGGACCTGCCCATTCCTGAGCAGTTAGCTTTGACAGAGAGCATTTACCATGCCCCTAGGGCCCCATCAGAACTGGGCATGTGAGGCTGCCATCATTGGTTTGTCTGAGGTGATGGACTTCATGCTCTGTTTTTATTTTCAGTAGGTACATCACTTATGAGTGAGCTCTAAGTGTATCTATCATCTGAGAACCATTTATATATCCTTTATTTCTTGATATTATTTCCTATTTCATTTGGCTATTTAAAAATGTGATTCGTAGCAACTTCTCAACCACTGAGGAAATTAAAATAATTGATAGTATTTTTTCTCCAGTTTGAGGTTTATCTTTGACTTTGTTTATGGATTTCTCCTCCCAAGGAGCTGCTTGTTTTTCATGTGGTGGAATCGGCCACTTTCTAAAAGTGGCTTCTAGGAAACATGCCCTAGGTGGAAAGCGTCTCCTCTAGTCTCTGAGAGTATCAATATGATGTGACATTTTCTTGTGCTCTTAATACTTTCATTTTTATGAACAAGTCCTTGATCCACTTAGTTTATTTTTTTAATTTCAACAGATTTTATTTATTTATTTATTTATTTATTATTTTTTTAATTTTATTTTTATATTCTCCATACAATTGTAACCCTCTTATTTTGACCCCAAACTCTCCTTTCCCCACCCCCCACATAGTGTGTCTCTGGTTCATACTTGTACGTTGATTTTGATTTTTTTCTTTCTTGTAGTTATTCTTTTTCCTGGTCCCTTATTTAGGTTTTCTAGATTCCTGCTATGAGTGAGACCATCCAGTATTTTTCTTTTTTTTCTCTGGCTTATTTCGCTGAGCATGATCCCTTCCAGCGCCATCCATGTTGCTGCAAATTGCATGTGTTTATCTTTTTTGATTGCTGAGTAATATTCCATTGTGCATATGTACCACATCTTCTTGATCCAGTCATCTATTTTTGGGCATTTGGGTTGTTTCAATAGCTTCGTTATTGTAAACAGCCCCACTGACTGGGAGAAAATTTTTGCACACAACACTAATGATAAAGGACTGATCACAAAAATCTACAAAGAGCTGATGAGACTCAACAAAAACAAAGAAAATAATCCAGTCAAAAAATGGGCAGAAGAGCTAAAAAGAAACTTCTCCAAAGAGGAAATGCAAATGGCCAACAGGCATATGAAAAAATGTTCAACATCACTTGTAATCAGGGAAATGCAAGTCAAAACTACCATGAGATACCATCTCACACCAGTGAGAATGGCACATATTAAAAAAACTAGCAACAACAAATGTTGGCGAGGATGTGGAGAAAAAGGAACTCTCCTGCACTGTTGGTGGGAGTGCAAACTGGTCCAACCACTATGGAGAGCTGAGTGGAGATTTCTGGACCTACTAAACATAGAGCTTCCATATGATCCAGCAATTCCACTCCTAGGTATTTACCCAAAGGACACAGAAACATTAATTTCAAAGGGCACCTGCATCCCTATGATCCACTTGGTTTAGACGGTGAAGGTGTAGCATGCCAGTCAGCTGAATTTTTCTGGTGGCCTTTGATCCCCAGATCACTTGCTGAATGATAATTGTTTCATTCCAGAAACTCTGGCTCCTCAGTTAGTAATTTCCCATACAGATTTGGGACTGTGTTAATTATAATAAGATTGTCAGTTGAATTTATATGCTACACACTGGCAGGCTCATCCCTCTAGTGAGATTTTTGTAGACTTCTCCAAGATATTTTGGGGTATTTTTCCACACACAGTTTAGAATCAGCTCATGTAGACCCCACAGATGCCACCTGCATGGCATCTCCCTGGCCCCCTGCAGAGGGTGTGGACCTAGGTCTGACCCCGGAGTCCTAGGTCTGCAGAGGCGCTCACATATCATCACTCCCCATCACTGCAAGTGCCTGTCTGCATTACTTCCCTAACAGAGAGGCTCCCCTGACAACTTCCAAACAGGGAGACCTCCACCACCCCAGGAGGCTCTATCCTGCCTGACAACAGCTCCAGGAGCCATCTGTCCCCACTGGGGACTCTGCTCTCCTCCAATGAGCAGTCCCTCAACTCTACAAAAGCCAACCCTCTCCTGCTGTCTCCACTTGCCTGCACCCTCTCAAGCCTGCACTTGCTGAGCTGCAACTCATCTGCTTATCTTCAGCAATCCTTAGTTATTCTTCAACAGAGGGTCTATTTGATGGACATTTGCCAAAGGACAGGCATGTCCTATCTTGCAGTCCTCTGGGATGGACACCTGCAGTGTGGGACTGACAGACTCCTGCTTGGCCTTTGGGGAGGGGTCTGCTGCCTGGGCACATGGACATATCTGAAGTAGAGGGTTTGATTTTGTGGGGCTCTGTGATCTGGGCATCATTAAGAACCTAGTACCCACTATACTAGTGCAAATAAGCCCAGGGGCTAGCATCGCATGAGCTCCTGAGCGCTGGAGGAGGGTCAGGTCCACCCCATAGCACAGGGGCCTGTCTTCTGGCTCTGGTTCCAATGGAGACATGAGAACCATCCCCTCCCATCAACAGAAGCTGAGCCTCTTCTCAGTGCATGTAAGTGCATGTGAACATGGTTGTGTGTCTCATTACAATGTGCAGCTGAGGGATGAGAAAGCATTATGTGGAGTCCATGTGCAGAACAATGAGAAGCCTAGAGGGACTACACCATGAAGGCAGCCCAGCTCCAAGGCCAGTTTCATTTTTATTTAGAATCAGACAGGAAATAAAAAAGATCAAAGAAGCGAGCGGACACACAGGGAATGCACAGAGTGTGAGGGGTATATGCAACCAGCTGGCCCCTGCCAAGATTGGGAAATCAGAAGTCAAGGAAAGTCTCAATGTTTTTGCTCTGCTAACCATAAGATCTATATTACAGTTTCTACACATGCGCACACCAGGACTTTATCAACTTTCCTTATCAACTTTCCCTGTTTCTGCACTCTGAGAGGAAAAGAATAGTTAAAACAAAGAATTATCAAGACAAAGACACAGAATAGTTGAATCACAGATAATCCAAGCTCCAACACTGGTGTTTGTGCATGTGTGCACACACAAGGCTCATATATGTGCACACAGACATGCACATGCCAAGACATGTGCTGTGAGAGGCAGGTGTTCACTTGTGGTGTGAGTGGTATATGCCATATGCACATGTGTACAATGAACACAATGCACTCTGTGCACCTGTGCACAGGTATGTGTGTTCCACTCCTTCCTGGGACCCTTAGCATACAGCATCTTGTCTTCTGTCTGAGCAGCCCAGTACTGAGGCTCACCCACTAGCTAGGTGTGTGGCCGGCAGTGTGCAAGGGCCCACTTGCCCTGGCAGATGAACAAAGGGAGCAGACCCCGCCCTCCTCCTCCATAAACCCACAGAGCCCCAGTCAGAGAAAGCCCAGGAAATGTTGCTGCCAAAGGGTCTCAAACATCATTGCCCAAGCCAGAAAATTGCTGGTCTAGGTCTGGGAGGCACCCACCTATAATGACCCTGCTCCTGAGGTGGTGGCATTGTCCTGTGTGCTCGGTCTTGTCTGTAGAAACTGAGGAGGAGGCTGCCTCCTGTATGTTGGGCAGCAGGTCTGTGGAACCAAGTGATAGGAACAAAAAATATGCATTTGTACGTGTTTTAATATTTGAAAAGTTAATGATAAAAATGTCTGTTATTTTTTTCAGCAGCAAACGTGTAGCCTGCCTATGCTGTATGGGCTACCCCGTGCCTCCCCCAGCCTCTGAGATGAGGCGCTCAGGAAGCCCTGCGGATGGTTTCAGGAGGAGACTGTAATTGGAAGAAATTCCATCTCTCAGTGCTGAGAAGTCAGAGAAATCATGGGGAAATAAGAGCTTATACGTAACAAAGCAGCATCTCTCTGTGTCTCTATCCCCCCATATCTCCCTATCTCAGTCTCTGCATGAGACTGGGCCCCGCCCCATTAAGGCCCCGCCCAGAGCCACGCCCCATAGAGGCCACGCCCACTTGGAGCCCCAGCAACAGTGAACTGCTAGACCCCAGCCGGGCCCATTACCCAGCAGCCCCCGCGGTGCAGCTGGGCGCGCAGCATCCCGGACCCCGCCTGGCAGTCGGGGCGCTCCTCGCCCTCCTCGGACTGAGGCAGGTGCCGGAGCCGGTCCCGACAGCCCCGCGCCCGGGGCCCTCTGGGGGCTCCCGAGGGCGCCGGCTCTGGCCGCTCCGCCGGATGGAAGCCCCGCCCCGGCTCCTCCTTGGCCGCGCCCCGCTCCGCCCCCCGGGGGACCCGGAGGCCCGACCCCGCGGCTTCTCCTGAGGGCGGGGCCGCGTCTCGTGGGGACATGGGGGGGGGAGGGCGGCGGTTTCTAAACGGTCATCAGAATTCGTGGGGGACATAAGCGACGCGCTTCTGTGAGGGGAGGGGAGCTGCGGGGTGTGCGGGTATGAGAAAGGGGGAGGTGAGGGGGTGCGGGCTGGGGTGGGAGGAATTAGAGCCGCCTGAGAGGAGGAGGAGGGTTTGAGGGGCTGGGGCCCCCGAGGGAGGGTGTGAGGGGGGCACTGGCAAGCGCAGCCCGCGGACCCTCCAGTTCAGGATTTCTGGGTCCAGCAGCTTCTGATCTGTGCGTGGGGAGATGCGGGTTGGGCCCTGCTTTGGGCGCTCATCTCCCCCCTCACACTCAGTGCAGCTGGAGTGGGGGCTCCACCCTGGACTGGGGGTACCCCGGGGAGCAGCTGGGCCAACCGCTTGGAGGTCACCCTGTTAGGGGGAAATGAGGTCCTGAGTTAATCCCATACAGGCTTTGTGGACCCCACCCCCACTCCAGACTAAAGCCATCAAGACATTGGGAAAGACAAATCCCATCACCACCAAAGGGAGGGTGGCTGGGACCTGAGGGTGGAGTTGGGCAGCCAGGTTGGATATAAAAACCAAACACGTGGGCCTTGGGGTCTCTGGCTCGGATCGCTCGCCTCCTGGTTTCACGGCTCCTGGCTGGCAGCCAACTCTGAGAGCTCCATTTTGGGATTCCTGATTGGCGGATCGGGTAGGACTCATTTAAAACTTTGTCTCCCACTTTTCTCCCTGAGCTGTACATTTCCTCATTTCCCCTTCCCTTGTAAATAAACCTTTTATTAACCTTTCACGTGTGCCTGCAGTAGAGCATTGATAAGTCCTTTTAAGCGTGCGGGTGAGGACCCACAGTCAGGCACCCCGTTTTGTATCAGGGTTGCTCTACAACAACCCCATTACCCGGATATCTGGGCCCGGAGGTCAGGGCCGGCAGCCCTGTGGGGTCTGGGCTGACTGGGCCTCAACTCCTCTGCAGGTGGGACCAGAGATCACCCAGTGCCGGGGCTCAGCACCTTCAGAAGCCCAGCGGTGGGCACAGGAGGCCTAGGGAAGTGCCCCCCCCAGCTCCTCCAGAGCCACTTCGTGGACAATAAGACACCCCATCCAGGTGAATGGATGATTCTGCCCAGGCCTCAAAGCCCTGGGCTGTGATGTGGCGTTTCTTCCGCTGCCTCTGTTATAGGGCAGCCCTGATATTGAACGGGGTTCCTGGCTGTGGGTCCTCACCCACGCGCTTAAAAGGGACTTATTAATACTCCACTACAGGCACACACAAAAGGTTAATAAAAGGTTTATTTACAAGGGAAAAGGAAATAAGGAAAATGTACAACTCAGGGAGAAAATAGGGAAATAAAGTCTTTAATGCATCCTACCCGATTCGCCGACCTGGAAACCCAGAGGCACTCTCAGAGCTGGCCGGACGCTGCGAGCTGGCGGAGAGCCAAAATGGGGGGATCCCCAAAGCCCAAGTGTCTGCCTTCATATCAACCTGGCTGCTTAACCCCACCCTCAGGTCCCAGCCACCTTCCCTTTGGTGGTGATGGGATTTGGAGTTCCCAGTGGCTTTGACTTTGGCCTGGGTTGGGGGTGGAGTCCACAAAGCCTGTAAGGAATTAGCTTTAGGACATCCTTTTTCCCCTAACACCTCCACTGACCGAGCAAGGGAGCCAGTGCCCGGCAGAGCTCCTTCCCAGGAGGGTGGGGCCCTGAGCAATGTGCTCCCCAGGGCTCCTGTGGAGATGAGTGGAGACGGGTGGGGAGACGTGCTGCTGGACATCCCGGACATAGTGGCCAGCGCCAGGCTAGACCAGGACGCACACACTGGTGAGGGCCTCCTGCTGTGTTCCCTTCAGCAACACCAGGTTGCCTCAGGACATCCACTTGAACAGGTGAGCTGCTGCCCAGCCAGGGGCCTCCCTGCTGCCTTGTGAGTGGCCTGCGTGCAGTGGGACTGGCCAGCCAGGTCACACCTTCCCCTCTGCAAGGAGAAGACCATGAAGGTGAAGGCTCAGATGACATGCCTGCTGCGCTAGTCTTGGACAGTTACGACCTGGCTGTGCACACCCAGGCATCTCAGCAGGCACAGGAGCTGGTCCTCAGCATGGCAGCGCCTTCACGGAGACCCAGGCCAGGATGCAGCAGGTGAGAGGCTCCTGCCCACAGCTGGCCAGACCCAAGTCAGCATCTCTGATCCTGCCTCCAGTTCAGGGACCCTCTGGGTCCCTTAGGATCCCTGTGGGAGCAAAGTAGGCCAGCGCCTGAGACTGGGCTGACACAGCCCAGGGGTGGGTAGAGAGTTGCCCTGAGCCGGCTGGGGCAGTGACCCTGGGGCAATAGTCAATTTGTCCCCACAGTGCTCCATGTGTCCTCAGCCCTGACACCTAGTAGGTGGTTGGAGACAAGGACATAGTTCAGCTGGGAGCCGGGCGTAGTGTCCTGAAGCTTGGAACAATAGAACTACGGTATCCCCACCCTGCTCCCTGTGGGGAGCAGAGGATCCCCCTTCCAGATGGGGTGGGGCACTGGGCAGCAAGGAGCAGGTCCCCATTCTATTTGCAGGTGCAGGATGATGAGAGGGCTGGGACCTGCTGTACCTGAGGGGTCCCTAGGTCTCCTTCCCTGCTGGGCCCTGAAGGCCCCTCTCTGAATCATCCCTTTCTTCTAGGCATGGAAGATGGTTTTTCCACCCAGCCTGGGAGATACATCAGCAAACATGCACACTGAGCCCGTGCGTGGGAGTGGGTGGTTGCAGCGTCTACAACTGTCTGCTGACCTAATGGCAGCCACTGTCCCATTCTGGAGGCTTTGCTGGTCCCCAGTGTGACTGTGCAGGAGCAGGGCAGGGCAAGGAAAGAGGAGGAAGGCGGGAGGGGAGGAAGGGCCACAGGAGCCCAGTCAGGCCAGGGGATAGAGGGGCCACACCCTTTGCCTTGCACAGATTGTCATGGACTGAACCAGCAGCACCCCCTTCTGCTCTTCCCCCAGCCCGCCCTCTTCCAGTGCACACAGGCTGAACCCCGATCTGTGAGGGGGTGGTGCTGACCATGGCCTGGGGTGGAATTGGGAGGCCCTGGTGTGTGTGCAACTCACGAACACAGTGACTCTGCTTCTGGCGTGCCCAGTGCCTCCTGCAAAGAGCATCCTAATGAACACAGCAGTCTTCTATTTTGATATAAGATAATATATTAACAAATGTGGGGAGTTGAGGCCTAGGATGTGTCCCTCCAGGTTGGTCAGAGTAGCAGATCTAGGTTCCTGTTGAAGGCATGGTGTGGTCCCCTTGCGGCCTGGTGACCGCACAGGGCTCCGTGCATAGCTGCCCCCCCCCCATGGTATGCATGGATGGGGGGCCTGGCACAACTGACCCCTAGTTTGGCTCAAGGTGCCTGTCACCCGGCAATGACTGAGGTACCCTGGGGAACAGGCATGGACACCAGCAGGCCAGGCACACCTCAGATATAGGTAGATGCCGCTGTGCGTCCTGTTTCCCTGACATCATCTCGGCCATTCCTGTTGGGGAGGTGTGGGTATTTGAGGCAGCGTTGACCTGGCTCCCTCTTGTTCAGGCTGGTACCTGTCTGGGAGGGCCCTGGACTGTGGGCACCACGGGGCAAGAGGGATGACAGCCTGTCACCCAGCAGACTGGGAAGAACAGGTCTCTATGATCCCTATGGTGTGCCAGGGCTGAGGCAGGCCAGGGTGGAAGCTAATAGCGTTGCCGAGAGGCGATCATGTAAATCACGAGCTCCCCACTCTCTGGGGGTGCAGGCCCACCTCACTCCCATATCTCAGGCACATCCAGGACACCTGTTTCTTCTTCTCTGCCCAGGATGCCCTGGGCACAGTCCTTGCTAAAGAAGCCACACAGGGAGGACCCCTCATTCCTGCCATTCTCAGCAGGGTTCCTGCAAACTCACCACCCTTGTGTACAATACTGTGCTGGGCCCCAGCACCTTTGCAGCTTCAGCAAAGTGTACACCATGCTTGTCAGCATCCACTCCCCATGGAGGATAAATGCATCCCATAGCCTCAAGATCAGCAGGAAGGGTGTCTGTGTGCAGGCCACTCTGCAGTTCCCTGCACCTCAAGAACCCACTCATGCCTGTGTGAGTCCCACAAACCCTCCCAGATTGTGTCAAACCCATGTAGTTCCTCCTCTGGGTGGACTCAACCTTCTGGGGATGGAGGTCCTGAACAAAGTGGTCCTTGTCAGCTAGGAAGACTGATGATGCCTGACCGCACAAGGTTAACCTGGGGTGCAGCAGTGACCCCCACACAGTGGGAACATATCCCAAAGAAAGAGCCCAACTCTAATCTGGCCAACGAAGGGCCTGCCATGCCACAGGCTGACCTGGGGCCACCTCAGCTCTGGACTTCCCCAGACTCTTAGCCCAGCCACTTGCAGCGGGTCTCTGCCTTATCCGGTAGAGGAAACACTCCAGGAACCACTGCATCGCATAGGCCAGACTGGACAGCTGTTCCTGGTCCTAAGTCAAGGGCACAGGGTGTTCAGTGCCCTCCTGGGTGGCCACAGACCTCCCTACTTGGGCCCTGAACAGGGCACTTGGGGTAGGGATGCCCTTCCCCCTGTTATCTTTCACCCAACAAGGACAGTGAAGACACCTGTTCTTGCTTTGGACCAAGCACTCAGTTCACCTTGTGCTGTTTTAATTTGGGGAGCAACTGATGGTTTGGTCATGGTGTACTAGGAAGTGACCCAGTTTGGGACACCCAGAGTTAAACCTGGAAGGCCTCAGACCCCCCAAATCAGAACCTGGTGTAGTGAGGTGTGGATTGGCACTGGCAGACCCCACTCCTTAGCGCTCTACCCCACACCCACCCGTAAGATGCCCATGGCCATTCCCAACTCTGATTGGTACCTGGTTCCCAGAGAGCAGGCCTGCCCTTGAAACCCTTACTGACCAAGGCCCAGCACCTTGTGCGATACCCTGGCCCTCTCCTGCCCACAAGCACGGAAGCCTGAGTTGGCCGGTGCACTGCCATGAAGTTCAAGCAGACATCCTTACCCAGGCGGTACCTTTTGGACAGTGGCCACTCTGAGGATGGATCTCAAGTCCCAGGCCTCTCCAGTGGGATGGAGGGTGAATTTTGCATGGCCATCTCCTGTGCTTGGGGGCAGGTTTGGGGATGCTGTCATCAGGTTTTGTCTTGCCTTGCGCCCTGGGGGTAGCTGGTGGTGGGCCAGATATGAGGCAGAATTATTTTGCAGGGCTGTGAGAATAGTTGGCACAAGGAAGGGCTGAGGCAGTGGTTGCAGGACCCAGGGGGCAGCATGGGGAGAGGGTGCCCTTCCCTGATAGGAATGGACTGAGTACAGATAATGTGCTCAACGAATTTCTGAAAACATAAATTGCCCCATGTAATCCTCACTAGATTAGGATGATGCCAGTTGTTTGCCATTGAATAAAATGTGATCCACCTCATTATCTCTGAAACTTCACATGTTATTTATTGCATGCATGTTTTTTGTTAAGTGAGGCCAATTCTTTTTGGGAATTTACTTATAGGCAGTTTATTATATGCAGGCAGTAGGTCATTTGCAAATGTATTTGTCTTTGCCTTTTCTATTTCACATCTCTAAGTCAAGTGATACTTGTTTATCCAACATAATGTTTTATTAATTTAGCAGTGATCAACTTTATAAATTTGGTGGCACATCTATATGTGTGGACAGAAGTCTCAGCTTCCTGAATAAAGTTTCATGACTGTATAAGCTACTTAGCCTGTCTCGCTGCTCACATTCATCACAATATGGAATGCTGCTACTGTTTTGATCATTGTTTGATTCCTTAGCAGGCGAGATTTTGAGGTATAAGTCATGATCTCATGATTCTATTTCCATGCTACAAAGTTGTGTACATAATTTGTCTTAACCTTATAATTTGTATATATATTTCTTTGCCTTTAGCTTCACACCTTTTATATGAGCCTTATGAGTCTGTACATTCCCTCTTTCAAAGACTAAGATTGACATTACATGATCTTTCAATACATTTGTTTTTGCTTTAAATTTTAGCTGTTTGCATACTTCATTTCATTGTGGGCAAATAAGATAACTAAAACATGCGTTGATATCATTTACGGTTCTTTGAGATATGCTGGGGCCTGAAGACATGATCTGTGTTTTCTCCACAATGATTCAATAATGTATCATCTTTTAAAGTATAATTTTGTGATATGATTCCTGTGCGTGCCTCTTCAACTATTTATACTTGGGTTTTTTTAAAGATTTATTTATGCATATAAGAGTTGGGGTGCAGGCCAGAAGTATAGGAGGTGAGAAGATTCACAGAGACAGAGAGGGGAAAAGAACAGGCAGACTGACTGAAATACACTGCTGAGGGGAGCAGCGGGCGAGACAGGAGAGATCTGCTGCGCCATGTGGGTCTGCACTCTTCCCTGGGATCAAACTCGTACTGCAGTAGCTGCCAATAGCTTCATAGTGCTGAGACTTAACCCCTTGCACCACTAGGGAGGTCCTATTTATACTTGTTGCCTAAAACAGATTGGGTAATGCCTTCTCTTAAAAATATACCTATATCAACTTACTGCCCTGCTCTACTCCACAACTTCCAGTTCATATTCTGTGATGCTCACGGTTTGTCAGCTCACCGATACCACTGATGGGCAGTGAAGGCCATGAGCTAATGAACAGATCTAGTCTTTCTATTTCTCTGTCAAGTACAAGATCAGTCCTGCACTATGGTCATATTTGCAAGGAACTTTCCAACATCTCATTCATTTCACTTTCTTTTGTATCACTGCATGCAGAGAATTTTTATGTATTCAAATTTATCTGTGTTCTGAGTTACACTGATGTGTAGCTGTAACACAGCCTGTTTCGCATAAACACTCAATGGTTCTTTTTTCCAGCATGTAGCTATTTGATCAGTCTGGGTTCTTCACTAGTGGGTAGTGTGAGGTATTGCCGCAACCTACCTGAAGCCTTTGCTCCAGTGTGTAAAATGGCTTTTCTCTGTTAATAATCAGAAATGCTGCATAAATGTCATTTCTGAAATGTCTAACATGTTTGTTCTTGTTAATAATCAGAAAGACTGCTTAGTGAGAGATGATTTTCCAAGCATCTCATTGACAAAACCTGAATGGTTTAATAAACAGATGTATGAAGGGGGCTTAATGCCTTCCTCAATTAAAGATATGAATATAAATTAATGCTATGGAGTGAAATTTAATATAGCTTCAAAATTAAAAGTATGTCCCCACTTCTAGTGACTATTTTTTAAATATTTTTATTTATTTATACAAGAACCGGGGTGTGGGCCAGGTACGAGGGAGGGTGAGAGGATTCACCGGAGACAAAGCAGGGAACAGAACAGGCAGACTGATGAAATGCACTGCTGAGGGGAGCAGCAGGTGCGGCAGGAGAGGTCTGCTGTGTCTGAGAGATTCTCGCCAGCCGGCCGGGATCCAACCCACACTGCAGATGCTGCGGACAGCTTCATAGTGCAGCGCTCAACTGCCTGCGCCACCAGGGAGGTCCTAGTGACTCTTTCAAGCTAATAAGCTTTGACTGACACCTCCCCAGTTCCCACCACCAGTCTCTGGTAAGCCCCCAGCTACTGTGTCTACACTTAGGCCTTTTGAGATTCCACACACCCCTGACATCACACAGCATTCATCTTTGTCTGATTGCTGTTACTCAACATTATGCCCTAAGGTCCATCCATGTGGTCACAGCTTGCAGGAACTTCTGTATTTTGACTGAATAATATTCCAGTGTGGAAATGGACACATCTACTTTCTTGTTCATCCATTGACAGACACTGCAGTTCTCTCCATACCTTGGCTATTGTGCATAATGCTGGGTGCGCCTGGAAGGAGGTCGAAACAATGGATTTCATTTTCCATAGTCAATTACTGCTCCCCAGTGAGATATGTCAGAGTGAGTTCATGGTCCAAACACTCCAGGGCCTGGAAGGGCAGTCACATCTCCTCTGGGGCACGTCATGGACTTCGGTGACAGTGGCACTTTTACACCTGTGGCTTTTGTACAAACTTCCCCGTTTGTCATCCCATGGAACCTGACAGGAGTGGGCACCCATAGCTGGGATTGGGGATACATCTCAGTCTGCCTACTAACAGTGGGAGGGCTGGGTTCCTGGGGCCCTTCCTTCCTCTTTCCCTTCTTCTCGGCCTCCTCCCTGCCCTGCGCACTCACACTGACGCCCAGCAGAGACTCCAGAATGGGCCAGGTGGTTGCCTCAGATAGCAGCACTTGCAGACACTACAAACAGCCATTTCCATCCAGATCTCAGTTTGCACACCTTTTGCTGCTGATCTCGGGAATCTGGGCCCTGGAAGAAAGGACTGACTTGGAGGGGGCTCCCTAAAGGGCCAGCAGGGAAGGAAACCCAGGGACCCCTGTAGGCACAGCAAGTGCCAGAACCCTCCCCATCCCCTGCACCTGCAAACAGAGCGAGACTTGCTTTTTGCAGCCCAGTTTCCCCCACCCCATCTGGCAGCTGGATCTTCTGTTCCTCACAGGGCAGGGCAGGTGTGTCCTCAGTTCTGGTTCTAAGCTTGAGTACATTATGCCCAGCTCCCATCTGAGCTACTGCCCTTGTCTCCAACATCCTACTAGCGGCCAGAGCTGAGGACCTGGGGGGCATTCTGGGGTAGAGGAGCTAGAGCCCCAATGTCACTGCCCCGGCCTGGCTCAGGGCAACTCTCTCCAGGGACCTCCACCTCCCCCTGGAGCTATGTCAGCCCAGACCCAGGCCCCGGCCTTCCTTGCTGTCCTGCTGTCCTGGAAAACTTAACAACACTTACAGCCCCAGGGCCTCTGGGTTTAGGGGTTGTGGAGGCCTCCAGGGTAGACCTGATCTGGAGTCAGAGAGGTTGCCCTGTGTCAAGGAAAGAGAAAAATGAGTATTGCTCCCCGGATTTGGGGATGCTGCAGGCCAGGTCTCCCTTTAACTGTGGTAAGGGAGCTGCTCACCTGGCCCATCCTCATGAAGGGGATGCCGTAGCTGAAGGCCTGTGCCTGCTGAGACTCTGTGGTGTACATTGCCAGGTCCAGTTTTTCCCTCCCAGCATCACCCTCTCATTGTCTGAGTTCTGCATCCACTTGATCTGCACCTCGCAAGGAGGAAGGTGTGAGCTAGCTGGCTGGAGGAAGGTGTGAGCCAGCTGGCCAGTCCGCTACATCCAGGGCAGGGAGACCACTGGGCTTGCCTGTCCAACTGGATATCCTAAGGCAACTTGGTGTTGCTGATGGGAAGACAGCAGGAAACCCTCACCAGTGTGCATGAGAAGCCTTTACCCAGCTGTAGGATAGATCTTCAGCTACCACAGAAATGGGGGATGGCCACTGGAGGACTGTAAGAGTCTTAACAAAACTCTCCCTCTCGAGAATCTTTCCCCTGACCTATTGAACATGAAGACTCAATTGGCACTCCATCTTTAAAAGTTGAAATTGTTGTGGGATAGAATCGGGGTGTAGACTGGCGGTGCAGTAGGTGAACGAGTTCAGCAGAGACAGAGCGGAGAACTGAAAAGGCAGGTTTATTGAAAGACACTACTAAGAGGGGCAGCGGGCGAGACAGGAGAGATCTGCTACTCAGCGAGTGAGGGTCCGAGTCTCTAATTTTACTCCAGGCATCACTGATTGGTTAGGGGGACTAGCCTGGGGTCTGGGCCTGGATCATCAGCTTAAAGGCCCAGTTACCATGGCAGCCCCATCCACTATCCATTCAAGCCTCCCAAATGTGCTTGCCGGGCTAGGAGTGGAGGCTTAATATTTAAATTTAGTGATGATAGCACTGCAAAAAGGAAACAAAACAAATGCAATACCCTCTATGGACATAACTTGATCTTCACTGTAGCAGAGCAAATATCTGGCACCCCAAGTATGTTCTTTTTGGCAAAACTTGATTTCAGGGCGGAGATGAAGGCTGGGTGGAGGTTGCTTTTGATGTTTACACCCCACCTTCTCTCCAATCCTCTTATCTCTTAAAGCAAAATTACCTTTGTTTTTCCCAGTGAAAATGGCCCTTCTCTTACTCTAGCCTCGTAGCTTCTTATGGTGACAACTAATGCCACTTGGGGTGAATTACTTAGTCATGCTGGGTTTCACCTGTAGACAGGCGTTATACACGTTAAACTTCTCAGTGATTTTCCCTTATTAATCTTTGTGATACTTGTTTATCTGTCAGCTTAGATGAACCCAGAGGAGTATGGGATGATTGCTTTTGCACCCCAACATCCCTAACTAGCCCTAGTTCTCTAGTCTTTTTATTATATTTTATTATTTTTTAAAGATTTATTTATTTATTTATACAAGCACTGGGTACAGTCAGAAGCGCGGGAGGGTGAGAGAATTCACCAGAGCCAGAGCGGGGAGCAGAGCAGGCAGAAGGACCGAAGTACACTGCTGAGGGCGGGCGGCAGGAGCGGTCTGCGCGCCATGTGGGACCCTCCTCCGGTGGGAGCAGCCAGGAATTGAACCGGCGCTGCAGAGACTGTGGGCAGCTTCGCAACCCAGCGCTCAACCGCTGCGTCACCGGGGAGGCCCTCTAGTCTTTTTAAAAAGGGGGCATCTCAAAAGAACTCTCCATGCCTTCATCTACTTGTCTGGAAAACACCCCAATCTCATCTTGTTCCCATGAATTTACCAAAACAGCTAGGGCATCTCTGACTCCCACATGAATGCATCTCAGGGACACTTGTCAGCTTTCTCTCCTGGATCAGCCTGCAGAATTGGGCACCTTTGTCCCCGTCTTCAAGTGCTCTCTTCTCTCGCCTCCCAGCTTCGGTTTTCCTCCTTTGTCTTTCTGTTCCTTTTCAACTCCTCTGTGTCCCTTCTCTCACTGTTCTCCAGATTCCTCTCTCTAACTTCTGGCCCCTGCCTTCAGGGAGCCTGGGCTGAGCAGGAGGTGTTGCAAGTACATTGACTTTTTCTGAGGTGTGAGGGAAGCTTGAGAGTTACCTGCTAACCCTGCCTCGAAGAGTTGAGGGTTGAAGACACCAGGAAATTTATCTGGGCCAACAAGTAAAACATCCTGCTCTGTTCTCATCTCCGAAATCTGAGATCCTGTTTGTGACCTTCAGTGGCCTCCTGACTTTATGTTGTTTCCCCCTTCGACTGCTCAGGTCTCACTTAACCAACCTGTAATACACTTGCATTGCACCTTGGGGGAGGCTAGGTTTCCCTCTTCATCCAGGCAGCTAATTCAGCAGAGGCTGATGGAGTGTAGGGAAAAATACAGAGAAGCCCACTGTCCAAGGTAAGGATTGATCCCATAACTGCATCCCCTGCTTTCCTGGCTGAGAAAGTGGCTTCCTGATAGCGCCTGTATCTTTCTCATCCTGGACTCTAAGCCAAGAGGAAAGCAGATTACGTTCGGCAATAGTTTTCTTCATTTTATTTCTTTTTACAAAATATCTCTTATTTTCCTCTTTTGTAACACTGTTGAGATGTTACCTGTAATCAAGGGATTTTCTGGTGTTGGTGGCAGGTTTCTTGCTTTGTTTTTGTTTTCCCTTTCCTGTGTTAAAGCAGACGCTTGAGCATGCAAACCACGGTAAGATCTTTGGGAGATACTGTAGGCCCTGCCTGAGTTCACTTTAGAACTGGCTGTCTTCCAGCCTTGGGCAGCTGTGCAGGCAGGTGATTCCCCGGAACTTGCCGGGCCTGTTGTATTGTTTTCTGTTGAAATCTAATGTGTCCCTCTCACAGCAGTTTTGGAGGCAAAATGGCCCTGTATTTTCAGTGCTATAGTCAGATTTAATCCACACAGTTGGGGGGTGGAGGGGTACAAAATCAGAGTATAAGAACCATACTGGCAGGAAGAGACTCACCAAAACCAAGAAAAAAATGAATAAATCAAATAAACAGAAGGGGAATATAGTGCTCCACAAAGTGTTAGGAAGATTTGCTGCCTGTTTGGAAATCTTTTGGCTACCCTGACCTGGAGCCAGGCATTCCTGCATCTCCTGAAGGCCAGGTGAATTCAGCCAGGCCCATGGCCTCACCTGCTTTTAAATATTGATGATTCCAGATTTTTACCTCCAGTCTTACAGATCTCCCTACTACATCTAAAATGGAACATTAATCTTTCTTTATGAATCTGCCACTGTTCCAGTCTTTCCAATCTGGGGATTAGGTGCCTCAGTCTACATCACTCTTTGTCCCAGGAACTTGGAGTCATCTTTGGCATCTCGTTTCCATTGATGTCTAAATTTTGCTCATCACCAAGTCATGTACGTTGCATCTCCAAAATCCTACACTCAGCTGCTGCTGAGCACTGTGTCTGAGCTCAGACAACTCGCATCTCCTTCTTAGAGTGTTTTGAGTTATTCTGGCTGGTCTCCCTGCGTGTGGAGTCCTCTGAACACCCCACCCTCTGTGGACTTGCACAGGCAATTCCTTCAAATACCTTCCTGTCTTTTGACCCTTTAGCAAATGCCTTCTCATCCTTCTCATCCTGGCCCAAAAGCCTCTTTTATGCTGTTGTCTATCCCCCTAACTCCTGAGCCCACACTTTGGTGAGTCCATGTAGAAGCTCATTTAGTGTTTGCTTGAGTAGATAGAGGAACTTGAGCAGATGAGGACCGGGGAGGGGTGGGCCTGACTTGTACTTGGGTCTGGAAGAAGGGAAGGAGAAGAGTCAGCAGTGGGGCCTGGGGCTGAGGTGGAGGTGTATCCTGGGGCTGTGGAGCTGTGGGCCTTCATGGCACAGGACCAAGTGCTAGAGGTCTTGCTTGTGAGGAAGAGGGGGGTGAGACGACAGAGGTGTGTGACCTGGTGTTGGGGGGCCTGCAGATGGAGCCCCACCTGGTGACGGTGGGTGACCTGCTACATCAGATCTTCTCGCATCAGAGTTCCTGGGATGGCATCAATTGCCCCAGTGGAGCTCGGCCTCCTCATGAGACCTGGGCACAGCCGTGACTAACCCTGAAGCAAGAACCCATGTTGTGGGCAAAATAGAATGGAAAGCTCTGGTGACCAGAAGCCTGACTTCACCTCTCTGGAGACTAAGCGGAGAGGGGGAGACACATGGGGGAACCAGATGAGAGCTGCATGGCTCTTAGGGAGCCAAAGGATCCCCAAAATCCATTTGTCCAAGGGGCTTGAACTAAGGGTCTCTAAGGACTGAGGTACACAGAGAGCCCTGAAGAGGGGACTCTAAAACTTTGAAAGTCATGAGTCATTGAGTGGGCTTAGTGAGAGGCCCTAGCTACTTGGGGGCTTGAGTGAGAGGATCTGATCTGAAACCCAAATGAATGTTTCTGGTCATTATGGGGCCTGAGAAACAGACCCTGGTCACTGGGGCACTGGTTGCTAAAGGACCTGAGCAGGTACTTCTGGCCACTTAAGTCTAAATGAGGGGCCTTGGTCACTGGGTGCTTCAGAGAGAGGTCACTGGGTTAACACAAAATTGAGGTACATGCAGAGGGCTTCCTTCTAAGCCCTACTCTGTCCACACTTAATGAAAAGTTCCCAGCCTGATCAGCATGGCTCACAGCAGCCAGCAGATGGCACTGTGGCCCCATGTACGGCCTGGACCCTGAGCTGGACTGGGGACAGTCCTTGGGGTGGAGAAGCTCAGCTGGGAAGGGCTCAGGTGCAGCCTTCCCTGCTTTGGGAGCTGTGGCAGGAGAGTGTGGGAAAAAAGAGGAGGCAGCAGGTGGGTTGTCAGGTGGCCTCCAACCAAATTCTCTGGGGTGCCGGCCTGAGGCAGATCCCCTCGGAAGATTTGTGCTATGGACTTGGCAAGAGCCAGGGCCCGTGTGGTCGGTGACTCTGGAGCTCAGAAAAAACTTTGCTCCAAATCTAGTCTGACTTACTCAGAGACACTTTCACCTCTGCTTTGGTTCAGTATCCCTGCTCGCAGATCTAAGACAGCCTAGGATCCACCCTGAATACTAGGACTTTCATTTCCCAGATGATTCGGTGTCCCCGAACCTTACAAGCCCTGGCAGAACCAGAGTCTGTACCTTGTCACAGCCCAGACCTTGTTGAAACCTCATGTCCCAGGGCCTGGTCACACTGCACAACCACATCCCATCCCAGGGCCTTGCCATATCCTGGTATAGCAACAGAGCAGGCCCTGGCATCCCTGGAATAAAACCCCATTCCAGGGACCCATTACTCTTCACCTGCAGAACTACGCAGGACCTGTCTGTCAGTCTTCCCCGAGTCTTGTCATGGTCCACACCTGGCCCTGAGCTGTGACAGTATCGGGTGTAACAGCTGGTCTGTGACACTACTGGGTACATAATGGAGTTCTGAAATGTGCCTGGGTCAGTGCAAGGACAGTCCCCAGTGCTGTGACTTTATCCACTGTGTGTGGGAACTGGTCCCAGAACTCGCACCTGTCAGCTGTGACCATCAGCCATGAGTGTTCCCTGTGAGTGTCTGTAGCCATCCTGCTGGCGTGAGCTGCCAGGGATACAGACTGCCTAAAGCTGTGCTTCTCCGTTTACCGGTGGTAAAAGGCCAACTTTGCTTTTTAAGTTTCCATTTTGGTTCCACTGCAGACTTACACTTTTGTGAAATGGAACTCAAAAAACAGATACAAAATATAAGTCCTTGTTTTAAAAAACAGACTTTTTATTTTAGAATAATTTTTAGATTTCTAGAAAAGTTGCAAAAAGAAAAGAAAATTACTGGGCCTCCCCTGGTGGCGCAGCTGTTGAGTGCTGGGCTGCGAAGCTGCCCGCAGCCTCTGCAGAACCGGTTTGACATCCCGACCCCCTGCCCCCCACCCACCACCCCTCCACCCCCCTACCCCCACCCCCCTGCCACAGGTGAGTGTCCCACATGGCGCAACAGACCTCTCCTGTCATGCCCAATGCTCCCCTCAGCAGTGTACTTCATCAGTCTGCCTGTTCTGGCGAATTCTCTCACCCTCCCACGCTTCTAACTGTACCCAGTGCTTGCATAAATAAATAAATAAATAAATCTTTAAAAAAAAAAGAAAGAAAATTACTGTTTAGCCTTCACCCAATTTCCCATAATGTTAACATTTTAGTTGACTGAGGCACATCTGTGTAAACCAATAGGTACAGTACTGGTAGCCTAGCTACGGACTAGCTTCTGCTTTCAGCAGTTTTTCTGCTCCGCTAGTGTCCTGCTAAATGCTTGAATCCAGGACACCACATTGCACATTTACCAGTGTACTTGTTATAATAATATTCAAGTGACAATTATTCTGTCAAATTGCTATTAAATTTTTTAAGTACTGTCAACCTGAAAAATTAGCAGGCAAATGAAAAGGCAAAACACCTTTCTTTGGATCAAAAGATTCAGGTACAGGGGCCTCCCCGGTGGCGCAGCGGTTGTGCGCTGGGTTGCGAAGCTGCCCGCGGCCTCTGCGGTGCCGGTTCGATCCCCGGCTGCTCCCCGGCCACCAGAGGAGGGTCCCACATGGCGCGCAGACCTCTCCTGCCGCCCGCTGCTCCCCTCAGCAGTGTACTTCGGTCCTTCTGCCTGCTCTGCTCCCTGCTCTGGCTCTGGTGAATTCTCTCACCCTCCCGCGCTTCTGACTGTACCCAGTGCATGTATAAACAAAAAAAAAAAAAAAAACAAACAAACAAATAAATAAATCATAAATAAAAATACATGCCTCTTTAAAATAAAAAATTAAAAAAAAAAAATTCAAAAAAAAAAAAAAAGATTCAGGTACAGAGACCCAGGTAGAAAACCTAATGTGTGAACTAAGGGGGATTACAGGAGGATGAAGATGAAGTAAGTGGTTAAAAAAAGAGTCATTTGGGTACAGTCATGGGTTACTGATTCCCTGAAAGAATGAAAATGAAACTGACTGATTCTATCCTCTGGCTAAGGGTCCATAGTCACCAGTTCTCAAACAATTGTTTGCTCGATTACTTCTTAAAACAATTGCTTTTGGCTCATTGCAAAGATCTTTGGCCCAAGAAAGGCAACCAATTTCTCTGTAATGGCTGCCTGACTCCATTTTAAGAATGGCTTCACAGATGGCTTTTTATAGCACTTACTCTTAACTCTTGAACTTATCTCCTCATGGATTGGTGACAAATGATTTGTGCCCATCACTAGTCTGCAGGCTGTACTTGAGCTGCACAGGTATAATAGTTGTCATGTTTACAGTAATGCTTCAAAGGAGAGGGGAAGGGGCAGGTACCCAGGGAGTCGTGTAGGTGGGCGTCAGTGTTGCAGAAATAAATTCTAGCCTTTTATCCAGGCAGGGGAAGAACAAGCGGTACTTCAGGAATGGTGAGGTCAGGAAAGCTTTATTACTCATGCATGAGGTCTAACATCGGTCAGTAAGTGCAAAAGTTTGTGACAAAGGTATTCAAGGATGCCCTGGGAGATCAATCTGCCTGGCCTTGTTAAAATGTAACCTCCTCCTTCAGGTAATCTCATCTAGATAGGCTTTAGAGAGGCAAAACTTATCATTTACATTTACTTTGCATTATTTACTGAACCAGACCTCTGACTCTTTTAGCAGGAAACAGGAAAGATTTCATTTGATTAGCAGTTCCCTTTCATCAGGACATGGCCATTTTGGAACAAGGCTGTGCAAATGAGGTTTGGAGAGAAAAGGTCCAAACCTTCTGTGAGTCTGCTGTGATTCTGCTGCGTGCACCACAACTTCGATGTAAATATCTGCATTCATCTTTATGGCTTAGAGAGCTCATAAATAGCCATTAGCACCTGCTAGTTACTTTATAGATGCAAAGAAGAGCTGTAGAAATCCTCAGAAACACTAAACTTTCAAAACCTCTGGAGGGAAGTAACATTACATTCTTAAAAGCAATAGAAACATTCATGAAGGGAAAGTTTAACTGACTTGACTACAAAAGAATTTTAAACTCTCGTATATTAAAAAAAAAAAAAAAAAAGTGACCCAAACAATGGGCAAATGGAGTAGGGAGAGATTTGCAGTCAGCTTAAGTCAAGAATTTCATAAATTGATTTGGAAAGAAAACCCTGAGGCCCCACTGAATAAACAGGCAGAGGATGTGATCAGATAGTTTCCAAAGGAGGAAAAAGGCAGAATGTGCTTTCTCTTAACGATTAAACATCACACCAGGAAGGAGAGGTCCATGATGGGCAGAGTCAGGGGAAGTTTCACAGGTGAGGTGGCGTGTTCTCTGGCCTTTACAGAGGTGCAAGGAAGAGCTGCCACATGTTTGGGTGGCGTTTCCTGCTCACGAGCCACTCCTGGCTCCCCTCTGACTTTGCAGGGCTTTTAAGGCCCAGAGCTGGGCATGTCCCTCAGTGTCTCTCTGGCCACCACTTTCCATCTGTAATGGAAACAAATTTATTTGTGGAAACAAACCTCCGTGGAATCTTGGGGCGGTTCTGGAAGGCTGTGGAAGGCAGCTTCTGTGGTGGGGGGACTAGGGAACTGGCCAGGAACCCTGACTTTCCTTATCACACCACCCTGGCCTTCCCAGCAACTGTGGAGTTTTCTGATGTAAAAACAACCTGCTACCCACTCCTGCCCCCCAATTCCTAGCTGGGTTTGGGCTGCTCTTTTTTCACAACTTTCCCAGGAATGTGGATACAAGTTTCCTGAATTCCTCTGAACACAGTTTACATTGGCATTTTCACTTTAGAGTCTTTTCTATCACTTTTAATATTTATTTTTAAAAAATGAAGCAACCATACATATTCATTGGAGAAAGCATAGATAGAGCTGGCATTTCACAAAGGTTTTCTGAAGAACAAAGAGGAAGAGAAAAATGGAAACTATAAAGAGTTTACCAACAGTCCAGTTTCCAAGCACAGCATGCGGACCCACTCTGAGGATATAGGAGGCCCTGCCCACCACCAGGCCCTCCCCACACGGGACTGGCCTCCTGGCCTCCAAGTTCCAGGTCTGATTCCATCTGATTCCACCTTGATTCCTGCCTCAGTAGCGAGGTCTCCTGACATCATGGGGGGCCTCCAGGTCACAAATCCCCATTCATTCCTGCAGCACCCCCTTACCTGACCCTCCCACTCGACTCCCTTTCTGGTCTAAGAAGCGTGATTCATCCTCAATCCCATCTCCACCCACTCCCCTCAATGCATGGCATCCATATTCATATGCTCTGAAAGGTTAAACCCAATTTTATCTCAACCCGGGAAGGAGTTTTGCAGGAATGAGAGCCCATGATAAAAATAACCATTCCATCTCCATGCAATGTAATGATTTGAAGTTGGCACAGCCGTTAGGGTGCTAGCAGCCTGCCCACTCCTGGCTGCCGCCTTGGCAACACAGGCTTTGGAGAAGTGAGTCTGAGTCCTGGCTGTGATGCGCCTCCTCCGCTCCCAAACCAGCGAGGGAGGCATTATGAATGGGAGCAGGCTTAGCAGAGGTCACCTCCAAGACTCATGCATGTATTTTCATTGTCTATTGATTTTCCCAATTAAATTCTTTTGTTAGTTGCTGTCTCCCCTGCGCCTAGTGTAATGCCAGACGCCCCCCAGTGGACGACGATTGAAAGGGTGAGCGACTCTGCACCTGCTTTGCTGTGACACCTGGAGCCCCTTGCTCTGCACCTAAGAAACCCCGCCTGCCGGCCATTGCTCTCTCACCTACTGGCGCTGCCGGCAGCCATGTGCAGCTACATTTTCTAATGTAATTTGTTTTCTTGTTTGGCTATTTGCACTGGTCTAGTCCTGACATGATGGCTTTATTTCCGGGACTCCTTTGCCCATGTTTTGTCTTTTTCAGGCATCAGGGATCTTTGAGATATTCTCAATAACTTTATGTAGAAGGAGAAATGTCCTCCCCAGCAGTTCTAAGCTGACATCCCACCTAGATTGGACCCTTGGACAGTGTGGTTCTGTCTTATCCTCTCCCTTTATTTCAACCAGCGCCAGTGGTGCAGGCCTACATGCATGCGAGGCCCATTTTCCTTGCAGCACGTATCACATTTTTCATTAAGTGAGTAATTGGGGTTTTTGCCTGACCACTGTGTCTCCCACTTGGAGGCAAATTCCGTAGCACAGAGGTGCTATTTGTTTGTTTTTTTTTTTTTAGATTTATTTATTTGTGCATACAAGAACTAGGGTACAAGCCAGAGATGTGGGGGGTGAGAGGATTCACCAGAGACAGAGAGGGGAACAGAACAGGCAGACTGACTGAAGTACACTGCTGAGGGGAGCAGCGGGTGAGTCAGGAGAGGTCTGCTGCGCCATGTGGGTTGCTCCCTGGCCTGCTTCTGGGATCGAGTTTGTGCTGCAGAGGCTGTGGATTGCTTCTTAGTGCGGTGCTTAACCCCTTGCGCCACCAGGGGGGCCCCAGAGGTGCTATTTTATTTACTATTCTAGCCCCACCATCTAGCACAAGCTCCAATACACACTAGAACTCAAAAAAGATGTGCAGTAAAAATGAATGGATGCATGAATGAATGAATTTGTGGACCCAATGATGGACCCATTATGACTATGATGAACAGGGGATGGTTTTGTTTCTCTGGAAAGAGTCTTCACGGTGAAGTCTCTGGAGGAAAAGCAGGCTGGGGGCAGCTGGCGGCCAAGAGCAGTGGTTAATGCTTACATGGACCCCATGGACACCCAGTTCAAGGGCAGGGTAGCCCAACTGAGGCCCAAATGGAGGGAATAACAAATGCCTCTGGGAGAGCTGGGGTGGGAGTGAGAGGGTGAGTCAGGATCTCCTGCCTCTGACACCCATTTGCCCCACAGTTACATCGGCTTTGGAACCTGTGCTGTGTACCCAGAGGGTCTGGGATCAAGTCAAAGTTGGTTTGTTTATTGGTGAAACTACTCATGTGGATGAGTGTGTGGCAGCAGTGCTTCAGTGGGGTTACTGCTAATTACTCCTGATGCACATAGACTGGGGCGGCCAAGGTTGTCCTGTTGGGGGACAATCCCTGGGATTGTAGCAATTAGCCCAGCAGGTCCTCACTCTCTCATGAGACCCAGCACAGCTGTGGCCACTGTCTGCGAAGGGGCTGAGGGACAAAGCAGAAGGAAGTCCCTGGCAGCTTCTTCAGGGATGAGGGTGGGGGGAGCAGAAGGTAGATGGGTGGTCTGAAGGGACCTGCCTGGCTCTTGTTATGCTCACTAAACCTTAATTAAGGACCTTTGTCATAAAGCCCCTGTGTGGTGGGCACCAGGTCCCCACCCTGAGGGAACAGGGCTGGATCAAAACTTGAAAGTCCCAAACTTGCTAAAGAAGGTGGTGTCTCCATGTCATTCAAAGTAAAACAAACCCTAAACAAGTGCGAAGAAGGTCAATGCAGTTTAGTTTCATCCCAATATGGTCACATTGTTGCTTTTCTGCAAATATTAATTTCCTTAAAAATAAAAACTCTTTTCAGTTTTATTTTATTTTCAGTTTTATTTTATTTATTCAGTTTTATTTTGGTGTTTCTGCTTTTTAATGATGACATAAGTGCATTCTTGTTGGCCTATTAAGGCATCCATCCCTGGTGAGGGAGGGGCCTCTCCCTGAGCCCTGAGTCAGAAGCAGAGAGAACTGAGGGTGTTCTCGGCTCACTGAGAGACAGTCAGAGCCCTGGTTGTTTTTAGCTTGGGGGAAAGAGCCCCAGTAACTGCGGGGTCTGTGATCTCTGAGAGAGAGACCCTGATGGCTGAGGGGGCTGGACTGGGAGGCTGTCCCAGCAGCTGAGTGAGGGTCCCTTTACTGACAGCGTGGGGAGAGTGAGGGGCTGAGCAGGGCGCTTTGGCCACTGAGGACCAAGGAAGCGCCCCTGATCACAGCCGGGTCTGAGCCAGGGGCCTGCTTACGGAGAGAGGCTTGGGGAGGATTCTCATCACTGAAACCTGAGGAGAGGCTCCCACACGCACAGATTCTCGACTTGGTCAATGGCTGTACTCCCTGAGAGGACCAAGGAGGATGTTTGGGTCTTTGAGTTAGTTCATTAAATGTTGAGGGGGACCCCTGAAGGGGTCTTGGCTGAGAGGTTGGAAAGGATTGATCACGGAGACATGAATGAGGAGGCTCTTTGGCCAATGAGCAATAAAAATAAGGGGCTCCCTCCATCCAGGAGGGGGCTCACATATGTGGGGAAAACTGCCCCCTTTGGGGTCCAAGAGCAGAGATACCCCTTCCAGCTGAAAATACCGCAGCTCTTAATTCCACCCCCGCCTTCTCCTTTAGCCTGACTTGCAGGGCTAGTGGTGACCACTAGATGGCACTGCGGCTTCACAGGAGGCGGGGCCGCTGGCTGGAGGCTCCAGGTGGGGTGCAGGTGTAAGTGAGACAAGGGGGAGAGGAAATGAGTTGCCCTTCAGACCAAACTCCCTGGAGGCAGGGAGGAATCAGGATGTGAGGGTCAAGGCAGATCCCCTTGCTTACAGGCCGCCTGGAGGCTGAGTTCTGTTATCCTGAGACCAAGTGGTTGCAAAGGCTGTGTGACTTTTTCTGTTTGATTCATTCATACCTTCATTTGTTCAGCAAGTGCATGTCCAGTACAGGGCAGACTTTCTTATACACTGAGATAGAAGGTGATAAACAAGGTCACTATTGCTGAGAAGTGAAAAACAATATATACGCCATAATTACATAAATAAATACGCGATAATATATACGCGATAATGTGACAATGACTGTAAAGCAGGGATGGACGCGTGCTGTGGAGTCAGGGCAGGAACGGATGTGGGGTTTAGAGAGGTTGTAAATGGGAGCGAAGAAGGAGGAGACATCTGAAACAGGGTCTCAAAGGATGAGCTGGGATTTTGTGAGTCACAAATAAGAGACAGTATCTGGGGCAGAAGAAAAAGTGTGAGCAAAGATGTGGGGTACATGAACCAGCCTGGGGTGTTGAGGGTGTTTGTCCTGGTATAGGAGTCAGTTGGGGGTGGACTGGGAAGGAAGCACAAGTATGTCTATGTGACCATTCAGAACCTCCTAACCCATATTTAGGGATTTGGTTATGGCCCTTTAATGGAAGAAGAATCAGGAAGAAGAATTCAAGTGGGCAGGTGAAGTATTCAGGTTTTGGTTTAATGCCTGCGGCAGCCAAGCATGGGCTAGATCAGAGGAGGAACAGTCTCTGTGCTGGAATCCAGTGAGTAACTTCGTGAAAGTTTATGAGAGAAAGAAGGGCAGTGTGGAGGAGCAACCAGATTTGAGGGGCACTTAGGAGGGAGGATGAGTCAGACTTTGTGCCAAAGTAGTGTGAAAGGGAAGGAAGAATGCAGACTTTAGGAAGATAACGAATGTTAACTCCCCCTAAGCCTGCAGCATTCCTGACACGTGATCTCACTCATCATAACAGCACTCTCTGAGGTGGGAATTAGCCCCACTTTCAGAAGAAGCTGGAGCTCACAGAGGCTATGGGCCTTGCCAAAGGCACACAACTAGTTTTGCTGCCCATCTGGCTTTCCTGTCTTCAATTTTATTTCTCTCCAAGCTACCTCCATATTGCCACCAGCTTGAGCTTCAGCAAATCCTTCCTTACAATCCAGGGGTGTCTACTCAAAGCTCAAACATGTCACGGTGGTACACGGAGTGCTTACCCCCAGTCCCTGCCACCTCAGCCTTCCTCTACCCCTCTCTCAAGGTCACTGGCAGTTCCCTAAAGGGCCCCCCTGTGTGCCCGGGGCCTGCTGCCCCTGCAGCCCACCTGGAAACATTCAGCGGTTCCTCTCAACTAGCTACGCGCCCAGCCCCACTTAACCTTCAAGTCCCAATTTTAATGTCATTTCCTTAGGTCACCTTTTGTGACTCTTCCTGGAACCCATGAAGTTACGTCTCTGCACAATATACCGTCACACTTGTCTTTTTTTTAATGTATTTTCTTTTTTTTTTTTTAAGATTTATTTATTTATTTATACAAGCACTGGGAATAGTCAGAAGCGCGGGAGGGTGAGAGAATTCACCAGAGCCAGAGCGGGGA
Source organism: Talpa occidentalis (assembly GCF_014898055.3). Taxonomy (NCBI): domain Eukaryota; kingdom Metazoa; phylum Chordata; class Mammalia; order Eulipotyphla; family Talpidae; genus Talpa; species Talpa occidentalis. Next base: position 35,043,851 of record NW_023603184.1, read on the forward strand.
GCAGAGCAGGCAGAAGGACCGAAGTACACTGCTGAGGGGAGCAGCGGACGAGACAGAAGAGGTCTGTGGGCCATGTGGGATCCTCGCTGTTGGTCAGGGATCGAACCTGTGCCACAGAGGCTGTGAGGCTGCTTGCAGCACTCAACCACTGCGCCACCAGGGGAGGTCCCACACTTTTGTTCCATACTTTTCTTCTGTACTTTTCTTCCATAGCACGTATCACAGAATTAAGTAATTATCTTCGTCACTATTGACCTAATGTTAGTCTCTTCCACTGGACTGTAAGCTCCTTGACAGAAGCTTCCCAGGAGTATTCGTTGCAGCTTAACATAGATTTTATTTTACTGAAGTAACAGTTTGTAAAAGTATATACGTTTCAGGTATATTAGCATTATAGTTTGACATCTGCATGTACTTCATTATGATCACCTCCCAAAGTCTAGTTTCCATTCACCATTATACAATTGACACCCTTTACCAGTTTCGCCCACTCTCCAACCCCTTTAGCCTCTGGTAACCATCAATTTGTTCTCTAAATCTGAGTTTGTTTTTATTTACTTTGTGTCTTTATCTTCCACATATGAGTGAAATCATACAGCACTGTCTTTCTGTCACTTATTTCACTTAGCATGATCCATTCAAGATCCATCCATAAGGTCATAAATGACAAAATTTCATCTTTTTTATTTTTTTTTACAGCTGAGTAGAGTTGCATTGCATTTATATACTACCTCTTTGTCCATTTACTGTCCATGGACACTTAGGTTGTTTGCACATCTTGGCTATTGTGAGTAATACAGTGAGCCTGGGGGTGCAGATATCTTTTCAATTAGTATTTTTATATTTTTTGGATAAATACTCAGAAGCATAATAACTGATCATATGGTATTTCTATTTTTACTTAAAGAATTTTTGTAGGGCCTCCCCAGTGGCGCAGCGGTTGAACGCTGGGTTGCGAAGCTGCCCACGGCCTCTGAGGCGCCGGTTCGATCCCTGGCTGCTCCCCGGCCACCGGAGGAGGGTCCCACATGGCACGCAGACCTCTCCTGCCGCCCGCTGCTCCCCTCAGCAGTGTCCTTCGGTCCTTCTGCCTGCTCTGCTCCCCGCTCTGGCTCTGGTGAATTCTCTCACCCTCCCGCGCTTCTGACTGTACCCAGTGCATGTATAAACAAAAACGAACAAACAAATAAATAAAACATGCCTCTATAAAAAAAAAGAATTTTTGTAACAACAAAATACCATAAAGAAAGGATTAGTTAAATAAAATGGGATTAAACATTCCTTGTAAAGGAATACTTTGCTGTCATTAAAATGAATGAGAGTTCTCCCACACCCCAAATCCCATCTAGAACCCGTCCACAGTGGATGAAAAGACTCAACACAAGTCACCAAGCCCACAAGCCCACAAGAAATTGTTTCCCACCTGTATCAAAGCTGAGCCAGTGACTTCTGCTAGATGGGTCTAGGTTAGCTTTCCAGACTGCCATTAACAAAGGACCTCACCTCTGTGGTGGTCTCTTGTTGTTTGGGAGGGGTCAACCTCCCAAAAGGATCAGATAGCCTTTTCTCAAGAGGCCCAGAGTAGACCCCTTGCATATTTGGTACAAGAACTAATCAAGGCTCTGCGAGGTTCAGGAGGCACCATGACTGAGAATGCAGACTGTTTGGGGTTGAGAGCAGTAAAGGCCCTGAGGGCCAGGAGAAGCTGCTGTTCGTGGCCCAAATTCTTTGCTTCCATGAAACCATGAGAGCCAAGCAAAGAAGAGATCAACATGTCCTAAGTGTAAGTGTCTCCCGTTTTATTAATTGACCTAGAAGAATGCAGTTTGGGAACGTTTCATCCAGTTTTAGTGTTATAAGGCAACCACGGGGGAATGCAGTGACAGATGTGAGTTCTCATTCATGTGCTTATAACTAGGTCCAAGCCCCAAAAACAGACATACAGAGAAAATTTAAAAAAAAAAAAAAAACCAAAAACACCTGTATTTACTAGAGGAGTGGAGTGAGAAGGAGAGAAAGAGAGAGAGAGGAGGTTCATTGGCTGACATGTCTTACCAGCAATGCCCTCTGATGACACCAGCGTGCTCACCGAAGCTGGAAAAGCAGGAGAGTGGGATTCTGCAACAGTTCAGTGTTTTGAGTCCAACATGGCTTCTCAGCTTTACCCTGAGTTCCTAGCAACCCCCCATGCAGGAAGTCAGGTTCATGGTACCACTACTTAGAATGCAGACTATGTTGGGTTGAGAGTAGTAAGGGCCCTACTAATCCTCGATTCTGAGATCTAGTATTTGCAGAGGTAGGGTGGAGACTGAAAAGCTGTCTGTCAAGGGGTGGAGCTGGTGCAGGACTTAATTCCCTGGCTCAGAATTTGCTCCTCACTGTTCCTCTAAAACTAGGCTTATCAGCAAACATGTTCTTTCTAAAAATTTCATCTTTATTCTCAGAGTGAGGATGAATTCAGCCCCTTCTATCCCTCATGTGAATTCTCCCCCTCTCTGTCCTTGATACCTGAGGTCCTAAAATGCAGGATAAATAATCCTGGCCTTCTCCATTATTCTTTAGAATTTACAACCATGTGAATTCCCCACGCGTGTCATTAAATTCATTGTTTTTCCTTTGCTAACCCAGCTGAAGCTGTTTTGATTCTGCATCCAGTCTGAAAAGTGCCCAGAAGGGCATGGGATGATCTATTTTGCACCCCACCATCATCGTGTTTTTTTCCTCTCTGCTTGCAGTTTGGCCTGTCACCACCGGAAGTTCCACGAAATAGCCTACTTGGCATCTTTCCAAGAAAAAAAAAAAGAAGAAATCAAAGAAGGATATAGCTGGGGCAGATCTTTCTTCCCCTTACATTTCTCTCTCTTCCCTTACAGTCTCTCTAAAAATTACCAACAGCCTAAATGACCATATGTACATTTCTTCAGTGAAGAGTTCAACTTCAAAGAGGGAAGGAAAGGGAAGGTACTGACAGATCTAGGTCCTTTACAAGCCCTCTGGTTTGGAGATGTGCAACTTTCCCTCTCCATGCACCACTTCTTAAAATGTGCCCCATTGGAATCTCCACCAACTTCCAACTTTCACTTCTTGGATCTCTCTTTCCAAATCACCACTCTTCTCCTACCCCAGAGTCCCAATCTGAGCTTGCCAATTTGAGTTGGGCCCCTCGAACTTTAGCCAGTTAACAGTGAAGCCTATTGTCTTCCAGAATTGTTTGTGTAGGGGTCACAGCAGGAGTGGAAGAGAAAAGACATCCAGCGTGTAGTTAGCTGCGACTTTAGATCTTCCTGAGGGATTTCCTCTTCAGTATTCTTATTTGTGTGAGTGGGAATCACATCAGCACGTTTGATTAATAGAATTTTTACACGTTAGTTCATCCACTGCTCCCAGAAACAGACATTGATTTTTAGAGAGTACAATCTAAACTCACATTGAAAAGGGATCTATTTCCTCAATTAGAAGGGTGTCTTGCCTTGCTCTCAGAGTTAGTGGGCTCCATTATTGTGCAGTAAAGAGGTCTGGTTTCTTTCCTGCTTTGCCTGGGAAGCTATTGAAATCATAAATAAAGCTATATTATCCTTTAATGGCTGCTCCCTTTTGTTAATTCCGCAAGGGCTCTAGACTCAAACTGTTTTCAACAGTCTGCTCTCGGGCTTGGGGTTTCTGCCAATTCTTTTACAATAAACCCACCTCCACTCAAGTTAACCGAGACAGTTTTTGTTTCTGGCAACAAACTGATCCTTGTCTAGAAGAGAAATGGATTCAGGCGAGGTGGTTTGCAAGTGGATACTGTACCGCTGTGGCTGCATGAAAGAAGATTCTCACATCCTGGGAAGAGCAGTTTGGGTATGCCTAGCTGGTGTGAGGGGACTTGTGTTTGCTGCAAAAAAGTGAGGCCTGAGTAGGATCCATTATAATGGAGGCTTAAGAAAATATGGGTAGAATTGAGGAAACCCTGGCATGACTCTGCCATACCTGATGGTAAAGGGTCTCTAAAACATTAGCACAATTCTAGACTAATTCCACTAGGGTTCAAAATCTTCTGGCATGAAGGTGTGGGTGAGCGTACCTGGTATAGAAATCCTCGCTAGTGTAGGTACTCGTTAAAAGCACGGACAACATGAGACGCACTATAGAGGACAAAGTAAAGACTAAGTTTACTTCTTAAATTCAACCATCATTTTCTTATACAGTTGACATTGGATTTTATTTGAATCTAAATGTGGCTTATTTTTGTTTTATTTTAGATATATTTAGCCCAGTCTGAATTTTGAGATTTAACTTCAATCTAAACATCCTCTTCTCCCTTTCTTCTAAAATTTGACATCTAAAGCCTCCCCTGTTTATTTTCTCTCTCATTCTAATGGTCGCAGATTGGCTGATAGAAGGAGAGCGTGACTCTGACTTAGAGAAAACTAGGTCTAAGTAATGCCGGCTATTGTAGAGAGACAGACCACGTGAGACAATCAGGAGGTCTTTCTGGATGCCCCTCCCCAAGGACAAGGTGCAGCTAGATTTGACACTAGGTAGGTAAACCTTAGGACTAGCTGCAGTTTAAGAAGGGCCCTTTGTTAATTCAGTTCTTATCAATCAAATACTTTTGTAAAGAAAATGGGGGTCTCATCTAGGTTATAAGTATCAGCCACACCATTCGCCAGTACTTGTATGCTGGCTACTTGGACAGTTTTGAATTTGTGAAATAAATCCTCACCTTCAGTTCAACAACTTTTGATGGAGCACCCACTGTGTGTTGACCACTTCGTGTTGATCAAAAGATGAATGACATGCACCTTGTTCTTCAAGTCTAGCGAGAGGGACAGATATAAAACATGCAATGTCAGTACATAGTGCTATGTGCTTTCATAGATATTGCTTATTTTCAAATGAAATAATGACTATAAAGTTGTTGGTATAAGGAATAAAATAAGTAGTATATAGGGGTGTGCGTGGGTGTGTGTGTGTGTGTGTGTGTGTGTGTGTAACAGAGATACAAGTCCTTTTATAGAGAAATAACAGATACAAATACTTCCATGCACAGGACAAACGGGTCTCTGGAAGAGCACTGCATATTTAACGTTTTTTGTCTCCCCAGAATCTCACCATCATAAACTATCATTGGGGCTGTTTATTCTGCTGCCACTACAGAAACAGCCACTAGAGGAAGCTATTTTGCCTGTCTGAATATATATATATATATATAGAGAGAGAGAGAGATCAATTTTTAAATATATATATATATATATATATATATGGCCAGAGAGAGAGATAAATATAGACATAGAGATCTATATATAAATTTTCTTTTTGTTTTGGTTTTTGTCTGATATTTCTTAATCTCACCAAAATTCGAGGTTTTCCTCCTTTTTTCCCCTTGACACTAACTCCACAGACTTTTTTCATCTTTACAAAAGATGAAAGTATTGTAAGTTACCAACAAAAGAAGATATTGTGTTGATTGTGCAGAAATTTTCTAGATGTCTCTTCTCCTGGTTCTTCTTCATTCCTAGTTATTTATTTTATTTTGTTTCATATATTTTCCCCATCACTAGCCCTTATACCCCTTTGAAACTTTCTTTCTCTCCCCTCCCTCTTATCCTCAGAAGCCTTATTTCATTCATTAGTACCCACTAGTTTTTATAAGTATTTTGCTTTGTCAAATCTTCTGCGATGTCCAGTGTTTGTCTCTGTCATTCTGACTTGCACTACTGTGCACACTTCCCTTAAACTCCTTTCATTTTGTTGTAAATAACACTACATTTTTTCTTCAGGTTGAATAATACTCCATTGTATGGATATTCCACAACTTTTGGTCCAGTCTTCTGTGGGCGCTTAGGTATCTCCATGTCCTGGCTGTTGCAAATAATATTCCAATAAACATGGGACCACATAACTTTTTGTATTCATGGTTCCATATTCTTCTGATAGATGCCCAAGAGTGGGATTGCCAGGTCATAGGACATATCCACTTTTAGTTTTTTAAAGTAGAACTGGATTGGAGGCCTCCCTAGTGGTGCAGGGGTTAAGACTCAACCTATAAAGCAATCCACCACTGCAGCACGAGTTCGATTCCCGGCCGGCCATGAAGAAACCCACATGGTGGGACAGACCTCTCCTGTCTCGCCCGCTGCTCCCCTCAGCAGTGTATTTCGGTCCGTCTGCCTGTTCTGTTCCCCACTCTGTCTCTGGTGAATCCTCTCACCCTCTGCATCCCTGGCCTGTACCCCAATTCTTGTATAAAAATAAATAAATCTTTAAAAAAAAAAAGTAGATCTGGATTGCTTTCCGAAATAGCTGCTCCAGTTAACATTTCTACCAACAATGTAATAGAGCTCCTCTTTCCCCACATCCTCTCCAGCATTCGTTGTAGATGGTCTCTTTAATAAGTGCCGTTCTCAGGACGTGAGATGGTATCTCAGTGTGGTTTTGACTTGCAATCTCTGTGCAAGGGTCTTGCTCTCCTTTCCTTTTCCAAATAAACCTGTCCTATTAAAATGCAAAAAAAAAAAAAAGATGATAAACATTTTTCCAAATTATTTATTGACTGCCTGGATATCTTTTTTGGTGAATTGTCTGTTTAGATCTGCTGCCCATTTATTAATTAGGTTTCTTTTATTGTTAAATTGAGTAATATTTAAAAAAAAATAGCTTGGCTATTAGCCCTTTGTGGATTATGTAATATGTGAATATTTTCTTCCACTCAAGGGAATGTCTTTTTCTTTAATTAATATTTTTTATTAACATTGGTTTAAACCGTTTTTGTATTTTAGAAGTGTAAGATCCTCCTGCAGGCCTTGTTGCCACAGCACACCCACCACCAGAGTCCACCACCACGGTTCTTTGTGGCCCTCCCCCTCCCCCAGGAGGATGTCTTTCTTTATCACAACATCATAGACTATACTGCCAAAGTTTTCCTTTATATATTTCTTTCATTATTGCAAATCTTTTCGTTCATATTGTTTTTAATTCATATTGAATTTTTCTGTGAATGTTAATTCTTTTGAATTGAGTATTTTTGTGAGCGGAGATAGAGTAACAGCGTCATTCATGGGTCCGTCTATTCTTCCCAGCACCATTTATTAGAGACTCTTCTTCCTCGCTGTATGGTTGTGGCCCCTCCCTCCCGTCTTTCTCTATTCTCCCCTCTCTCATTTTCTTTTTTGACATAAACCTTTAGCCCTTATTGATAGCTGCAGCCCCTTTCTGCAGTAGCTTCCCAAACAAATCAACTTTTCACTGAATCCACTCTGCTTGGTGACACAACTCCAAGACTAGTTTCTCTTCTGCCTTTGGGGCCTCTTTTGCCTGGTGCAGACCCTGAAGTGGTCCCCTGCACTCTGGGGCAGGAAGGCCTTCTCATTGCTCTCTGGCCCATTTATTGTGGGGCTTAGATGCTGCTCAGTGACAGAAAGGGTATCTAAACCCTTTGTTCTAACTATGTCAATCAGTATTTCCTCCATCTCTTCCCCTCAGGGGTAGTGATAATTTAAGCTACAGCTTCCACAAACAGGTAAGTTGAAAAGGTACTGGTGATTTATTTTACATTGTCTCTGGAGGACGCAGTTGGTTACTGTGATACCATCACAGTTAACTGGATGGAGTTTTGATACCAAAAACCTGGGGTAGCAGCCTCAGGGATCATTGTCCCAGTCTCAGGGATCATTGTCACGCTTGAATTAAAGGGGTAAACATTAAAGGGCAAAACATGTTTCGGGGTCAGAGGCCATCATTGATAAATGCCTAATTAGCTCCAGCTGGGGCTGCAGTGGCTTGATGGTGGCTCCTCTGAGATTTGCTTGAGAATGCAAGCTCAATTCCATGGGAGGCCTCTCCCCTGTGAGAGCCTGCTGAATTCCTCAGATGACAGCAAGAGGTTCAACAGACTCTATTCAGTTACTGCTTCCATGTTTTTGCCTCTGTATAGGCCAGGAATGGCCACTGAGCAGGTTTTCTGATACAGCAGACTGGGTAAAGGAGGAATCAGAGTTCTCAGTGGCTTTTTGCAGGTCTTTTATTGGGGTTCACCAGGCATATGGTAGGCAGGGGTGCTGGGGGGCCAGGAGGTTGGCAGTCCTCCCAGCCCCCAGCAAGTCTTCACTCTGTGGGCTCTCTGGTCTTCTCTTGGCTTCTGCTTCTCTTGCTCCTCGCTCGAATTCTTCTCGGCTTCTTCTGGTGTCCCCGAGAAGCCGCCCTTAAAAGCACAGTCTCAGCCCAGGTGAATCCCATCTACCTATGCCCACACCCTACTCCAGGGTCCCGCTATCAGGCATGCATTCAGGACCGCAAGGATCCATCATCTATCCTGATGGCGGGAGGGCAGAAAAGCCTGACATTTTTCCTTACCCTATACTCTGGAACGTGCCAGAACATTTTTGCTGGAGGATTCCAACTCCCACATCCTGACATTTGTCTCTGGCTGCAGTTGTGTACTGCAAAATCTGGGCTCCTGTCAACCTCTGTCTCATCTCAGGTACATGTCTCTAATGTGACCAGTGCCCCAAAACATTCACACATGGCACATTGATCCACTGACTTTGTGGTTATGATTATTTTTTTCTGCCCCTAATTCTTTTGGTAGATGTAGGGTAAGGAAAAATGTCAGACTTTTCTGCCTTCCCACCATCAGGATAGATGATGGATCCTCATGGTCCTGAATGCATGCCTGATGATGGGCACCTGGAGTAGGGTGTGGGCATAGGTAGATGGGATTCACCTGGGCTGAGACTGTGCTTTTAAGGGCAGTGTCACGGGGATGCCAGCAGCAGCAGAAGCCGAAGAGAAGCCGAGAAGCAGAGAGAACGCCGGAGAGACCAGAAAGAGTGAAGACTTGCTGGGGGCTGGGAGGCCTGCCAGCCTCCTGGCCCCCCAGCTCCCCCTGCCTGCCGTGTAGCTGGTAATCCCAATAAAAGACCTGCAAGAAACCACTGAGGACTCTGACTCCTCCTTTACCCGGTCTGCTGGATCAGAAAACCTGCACTGTAGTCCATTCCTGCCCCTACAGTAGATGTCTGTATATATAATAGTTTCTTAGAGTTGTAACAGATTACTATAAACTTAGTAGCTTAAAACAGCAAAAATTTATTCTCTCACCACTCTGGAGAGCAGAAGTGTTGCTATAGCCATGTGCCCTTGGAAGGCTCAGAGGGAGACTTCCATGCTTCTTTCCTAGTTTCTGGGGTTTGCGGGGGTCCTTGGTGGTTCTTGGCTTGTGGTTGCCCGTTTTGGCATACTATTCACCCACTACAATGTGAGATGCAAAAATAGCAGTTGGGGTTAATAGTATGCATGATTCTTATTATGAAAGGCATCCCTGTACCGCTTGTTCATATTTCAGGGTCTTCCACCCATTTGGTTATTTTGATCTGGACTCAGTACAAATTCTCGTGTTTAACTGGAATAAAAGTCTATTAAAGTTAGAGAAAGTATTCATTGCATAATCAAAATGAGGATTAGAACTCAGGAAATGGTCCACAGATTTTATGCTGTGACAATTGTTCCAACAAACAGAAGCTTCAATTTAGTTTGTATAGGTAGGAATAGTGAGGCATTGACATTAGTGTAATTATTTTTTTAAAGATTTATTTATTTATGCATACAAGAACTGGACTGCAGGCCAGAGAGGAGGGGGGTGAGAGGATTCACTAGAGTCAGAGTGAGGAACAGAACAGGCAGACTGACTGAAATACACTGCTGAGGGGAGCAGCGGGTGAGCCAGGAGAGGTCTGCAGCACCATCTGGGTTTCTCCCTGGCCGGGTATTGAATTTGTGCTGCAGTGTCTGTGGAAAGCTTCCTAGGTTGCCTCTTAAGCCCTTGTGCCACCAGGGAGGCCCTAGTGTGATTATTCTTGACAGGGGCTTCTGGGTTTAAGTTGCTTTGACATAAAGATGCCTTGACGCTATCTATGCACAGAGGAAGACAATGTAGGGATTTAATCTCTTCTAAAGAATGCCCTATGGGAATGCAAAGACTGGATGCTCATTTTAAAAATCTTTATCCTCTTCCTTGGTTATTAGTGGGGATGTAAAGACTGGTGGGCAGTAGATTTGTATAGTTGTTTTACAGACTTCTAAGTCTATGCAAAAGGCTTTGCTCTCATCAGCTAGAGCAGGGAGGGGTTGGTCCCAGAACATTTTACAGTATGTCCACATTCACTTCCTGTTGCTCTCAACTTAGAGCTCTTTTAATTGCCAGTGGCACAGAGCTCCCATTGTGTAGAAGGCCTTACCCCTTCCGCAGACGGGATGTCTCTGACAAAAGGTGGAAGGTAATGCCTGCCCACTGAGGCTCATTCTCCATTAACTGAGTGTTTCTGCCTGTGTTGCACTTAGTTACTTTGGATTCAAAGACTATGTCCCTGGAGGATGTCCCAGTTTGGGCAGCTGAAAATGATGCTCAGGTTTAGGGATGTTTCTTGCACAATAACTCATTTAGCCATTTCTCATTCTAAGATTTTTTCTTTTTCATTTAATAATCAGAGACTGATAGGTTGCAGGGCTAGGTGAGACAGAGGGTTCGATTCACAGACAATCCAGGATAAGCAGGATGGGTGGTGCCTTTGTTTCAGTTTTTTGAAGTATTTGTTTGCTCATCTACCATAGCATTCCACTAATTTTTGTAAGACCCATTATATTTGTGGGGCTGTTAATTTAATGGTTTATGTTCTACAGGGAGTCTTCAGGTTCTATTAACTCTTCTACAGAGTATTTCATACTTCCAGCGAACTAAACGAGGAGGCCATTTCAGGGGTGGGGGACATTCTGATATTGATGGTAAGGGGGTACACTGATATTGATGATGAGTAATCATTGGATATATTAGCTTTCTAGGGTTAAATAAATTAAATTAGTCACCACAAACTGTGACTTAAAACAACAGAATTTTTTTTTTTTTCTGTCAGGAAATCAAGACATTGACAGGGCCATGCTCACCTCAAAACTTCTAGGGGAGAGTGTTTTCTTCCCTCTTTCAGCTTCTAGTTGTTTCAGGCATTCCTTCACTGCTGACACCAAACCTCTACTCTCTGCCTCTATCATCACATGGTGTTCTCCCCCTGTCTCTTGCCCTCTTCTTTGAGGACATCAGTCATTTTGGACTAAGGACCCACACTTCTCTAGTATGACCTCATCTGAATTGACTGCATGTGCAGTGACCCTACTCCCAAATAAGAACATATTCATGGGTGTCAAAGGTTAGGCCTTAAACACGTCTCCTTTTGGACACAATGAACTCACACTAGTGAGTTTTCACTTTTCATGACCCATACCAAGGAATGTAAGGGGGTGGGTCCCAGCCATACCCCTGGTTTAGAGAATAAAAATCTTTAAACTAAAATCAGTTATACATCCTCAGAGGGTGCCATTCTGTAACCTTGTTTTCTTTCTTTTCTCATCTAGGTCTTCGAAAAATATCTGCCCAAGCAGTTCTTGCTTCCAAATGCATTGGACTCCCTTAGTGCCGTTCCCCGAGGCTGCTGCTTCCATCATAGGTTTCTGTGGATAATTTGATTTGATTCTCTGTTCCTACCAGTACTGAGATTTTTGACGCGGATATCTGCTTTTCCTCCCACACCACCCATATCCTCCTGGGGAAGTTGAACCTACTCTGTTCTAGAAGTGGGCATAATTTTCCAAAAAGTACATATCAGATTTCTTGTTAGTGGTGGGTTAAGGACCTGCGGCCTAAACCCACCAATGCGTGACACTTTCCAACTCATAGAATTTGATTCTGGAATGGCCATCTAACCTACTGAAGGCAAATTCGAGGGGAAATTTTAAATGTCCTAACTTTAAGATGATCTTGACAGAGATGTGCATCCTGGAAACACTATAGTCATCTTGCTCCCAGCCTGGGAATGAAGCTGACAACTTTTGGGGGAGAGATGCCACTTGAGAGAAGTATAAAGAACCAGATTTGGGCCTGTGACTGACCGATGCTCAATCATCACTCTACCATGATCATTTTCAATTATGTTTAGAGTGCATTTCCTATTTCTAAGAATTACTTGAGTTAGGTTTTATGTTCACTTGGTCTGAAAGCATTTTAATTGATACATCCAGATGGGCCTCTCTGTGCAAAAATAGATACACTGGAAGTGATGGTGATTCCCTTCAGGCTCCAAAGGAGTCCGTTTTCTGTTGTGTTAAGCAGAGGGCTCAGTCTCCATGACCTTGTTTATAAAGGTCAGTTGCCAGCTTAGCATCGCTGTACTTCTGTGTAAGTCAGACCTCTGGTGTTTTCAGGAACAAGTAACTATGGCCTGAGTGATACAAGCATTTTCCACAGTTGCCATCAAGTGGCTCTCACATATTGGGTAAGGAAAGGAAGATGGAAAGAGATCACCAAGATAAATCGATTGCTTAGACTTCAGAGACAAAGATCCGTTTTGTCAAGCGATGCTAAAAACAAGTTATGGGACTTTATGGGATTCATAATCCACATCTTTAACTGGATTCTCTATGCTCAATCAGTAATTTGGGGGGGAAGAAAACTTTTAAGGTTAGTGATTATAAGAAAGAGTAAGTAGGAGGAAAATGACACATGGTTCATTATTCCCCCAACCCCTCTTTACAGGCGCAATTTCAAACCTCCTTCACTCTCATCAGATGGTCTCATCTATTTTCAGGAAAACATTAAAGGAATGAAAACCAGAGAGGAGCTTCAATCAACATAAAAAAAAAAAAAAAAACCAGGCTTACAGTACCTACTAACCAATTAAAGGGTTTGGAAGAAAAAGGCGTCCTGTCTAACCTCCAGGCTGGGCACAGCTGAGCTTTGCCTGTGAAGTCCAAAGTAAGGGAGGGGCGAGAACTAGAATAAAGAAAACAAGGTACTGCTCCCCAACAGTAAGAACTAGAGAAGCGGGAAACGACGCCTGCGGCTATACCCTGGTGACTATTAGGAAAATACCAGACGAGGCCCCGCCCGTCGGTGCCCAGTCGCAAAGCAGCTCAGTCTAGACAGCTTAGATCTGCAGCGGAACATCCAACATCCGAGGGGCCTGTGCTCCAACATCCCCGTCCACTGTGCTCTGCCAGGACAGACACACGCCTCGGAGGCCGGGCCGTCAAGGGCCGGAGGCCTCGAGGCCCTTCTAGTCATCCCTTTGCTGGGTTAACTTAAATAGTCTGCCCACTCGCTGCACAGAACATTTTCCGTGCCTCGCCCTTTGCGGCGGGGAGTGCGTTCCAGAACCAGTGCTCACACCAGGGGACCGCGATGGAGGAGGGAACTCAGGGCTCCAGTGAGAATTTGCGGGGGTGGGGCGGTTTCTGGGCCAACCTGCGCGTCCCAGGGGCGGGACAGCAGAAGCGGGAGCGCCTCCACGGGACCCCTCGCTGCCATCCCGCCCGCCCCGCTCCGCCTGCCTGAGTCACCGCTGGAGCTGGGGAGGAGCCGGGGGGAGGCCGCCCCGGCCTAGATCGCAGCCGGCGGCCGTTGGGCGAGCAGGCCGGGCAGTCGCGGAGCATGGGGGAGAGCGCGCTGGAGCCGGGGCCGGCGCCCGGGGCCCCGACTGGGGGCCCCGTGCACGCCGTGACGGTGGTGACCCTGCTGGAGAAGCTGGCCACCATGCTGGAGGCGCTGCGGGAGCGGCAGGGAGGCCTGGCCCAGCGGCAGGGCGGCCTGGCGGGCTCGGTGCGCCGCATCCAGAGCGGCCTGGGCGCGCTGAGCCGCAGCCACGACACCACGAGCAACACGCTGGCGCAGCTGCTGGCCAAGACCGAGCGCGTGGGCTCGCACGCCGGGGTGGCCCAGGAGCGCGCCGTGCGCCGCGCCGCCCAGGTGCAGCGGCTGGAGGCCAACCACGGGCTGCTGGTGGCGCGCGGGAAGCTCCACGTCCTGCTCTTCAAGGTCAGTGACCTCGGGCGTCCCCCACCCGGGGCCTTCACCGCCTCTGGGCCACCTCTGGGGGTTCCCCCTCCCTTCCGCCTGCCACACCCACATCCCCGACCCCACCCTCTGCCTACGGCGGTGCCACGAACTTCCCAGCTGCGCCCCCTCCCACCCCGGGCCCATCCCTCCTCGCGCGTCCCCCGAGCCTGGCCAATCCTAGCGCCTCACCTCCAGCCCAGGCCACGTCCCCAGAATCTGCTCCAGGTCCCGGCCCATCCCCGAAGGAAACTAACGGTGTCGACAGAGCCTCTTGCGACAGTTCGCTGCGCATCCAGTTCCTGCCCCCCGGCCACCACCTCTCTCTCCCCGAGTTGGCTCTCAAACTTCTGCAGCGCCCCGCGGCGCGCTGCCTCTCCAGCCCCGCTCCCCGCTTTCCCCGTCCGGTTTTTCTTCCCGCGCTGGCCGCCGAGGTTGAGAGTGGGCGGGCGCCCCGGGTGTGATTTAGGGGGAGGCGGAGGGCGGGGGGGTCTAGGCGCTGCCGGGGTCTGTACTGTGTCCATCACGCGCAGGAGGAGGCTGAAATCCCCGCGAGCGCCTTCCAGAAGGCGCCGGACCTCGCCGACCAGTCCGAGCCCGGCGCTGAGCAGCCCGAGGCCGAAGCCGGGGAGAGCTCGGACGAGGAGCCGGTGGAGTCCAGGGCCCAGAGGCTGCGGCGCAGCGGGTTGCAGAAGGTGCAGAGTCTGCGTCGGGCCTTTTCTGGCCGGCAAGGCCATGCAGCGCCGTCGCCCACGCCGGTCAAGCCTCCTCGCCTTGGGCCTGGACGGGGCGTTGATGGCCAGAGCGAGCCCCCCTCTGCGCTGGAGTTGAAGCTGGAGCCAGAACCTCCGCAGGACACAGAGGAAGATCCCGGGAGACCTGGGCCTGCCGAGGCAGCTGTGCTCCAAATAGAGAGTGCGGCCTGATGGCAGGCGCTGCCCGCCCCCTACCCCCCTGCCATGCCTGGGCCTCCCCCCAGAATAAACCTTCCTGTGAGAACCCGGCATTCACGCCCAAATAAGGCGAACCCTGCATCCACAGCGCAGCAGCTCTGGGCATCCTTCCCAGCTTCTTCAGCCCAGCACCTTGTGTCCTCTAAAAGCAGAGCGGCCTCACATACCCGCTTCACTCACCACCAATAAAGCGATTTCACCTACTCCAGACTCCATGTGTAGGGCTGGGGGTAGGGGCTGGAGGCACAGCAAGGAATAAGACAGATATTGGAATCTGGAATGTGACTTCAGTTTCAAACAGATCATGTAGAATTTCTCCAGGTTCCATGAATCCTGGGCTGCGGTCTAGGCGCACTGAAAAATATCTGGCTGCCACTTGCTCCTGGAGTGTTTTCCTCAGGGGCAAATACAGTCACAATTTTTCAACCTCCAGTACAGTCCCTTGCTGTAGGTGCTTAATATATTTTTAATGGTTTTCCTCTTAGTGTCCTCTTTCTCTTAAAAATCAAAATTTCCAGAATTCTGATTTCAGCTCTTTTCTCATTCTGGGTTCTCCAGCTTTGCTTTGACAGGCCTATCAGCCACATAACACTCCAGGCCACTGCCTTGAGCTACTATTGAAAAATGCTTTCAATTTAATGTGTCCAACAGAAGCAATCTATTTTCTTTTAATTACCTTCAATTTCCATTTTATTACTATTTTTTGAGCACTTCCTATGTATCATTCAAAATTACACCTCTTTTTTAACCAATGAATGGCATCATCATCTACCCAGAAAGCTTGAGGTCTTCATTAGTCTCTCCAACTCTTGCTTTCATGTCATCAGGAAATAGCCTAGATTTGACCTTTGCAATCTGTCTACTTTTAATGCCCAAGGCCATAGTTTTATTTCAGGCCTTATCTGACTATTATTTGACCCGCCAGTCTGATCACATCACCCTCTGATTCAGTCCCTTCAATGGCTCCCCATCACTTTCACAATGTACAAGCTCATTAACATTATCTTCAAGGCCCTTTGTGATCAACCTCACCTCTTGCCACTTCCCCTCATTCTATTATTGAACCACAGTGAGCTGTGTCCTCTCACCCTCATATCTACTATCCTGCCGAGCTCAGCAAGATACCCCAGTTTCAGGGCTGGACACTTCTATCTCTTGCTGCCAGAGCACTGCTTGCACACCTCAGCGTTGACTGCATTTATCACCCTCAGTGACAGTTTGCAACTACTCCTCCCATTCCATTCCACTAATCTGTGGCTCCTTTGCAATAGGGACTTTTTTCCACATCTGTATTTCCCACATCGACACTATGCTGGTGCATAGTAGGGCACACGTAGCAAGAGCATCACAAAAGTGAGAGGTCAGGGGCTTAGCTGAGAAAGAAGCACAGCCATCCACCTACTCTTTCCACCCACCACCGCTTTTCATATAAAGACATTTCTGAATATGCGCTGGATTCCAGGATCTATGCTAGATCTTGTGAGCAAGAGGACAGCCACTTCTGAGGCCATCGAGGACCTCAGAGTTTATACACTTATAATGAATGATGTATACACGTGCAGTGGTAGTTATGCATAGGTTTGTTTGAGAGGAAAGAGGGAAAGGACTCAGCCTATGTAGAAGGGGAAAAGTGGGGGATGTTGAGGAACTGTTCTTGGAAAAGATAAGGCATGGGAGGGAGAACAGGGACGGTGCAGGGCAGTAGAGCCCAGCGGTTAGTAGTGTAAATTGCCAGTTCCCTCATCTATAAAATGAGATAATGGTAACTTCTATTGGGATGCTTTGAGAATTAAAAGACACAAGTGCCTAGCACAGTGCCTGAAAGATCGTTACTTTTAAGCTTTTTAATTCTCCCTTCTAGTCATTTAGCAAATATTTGCTTAAATCTGAGTGTCTGCCAGGCACTATTCTAAGAGCCAGCCATACAGAAGAAAGACAAGATTCCTGCCTTAATGGAGCTCAATTCCACTAGGGGAACAGACAATAAACAAGTAAACTTAGAGAACAGATAAAAACAAGTTAACATATGAACTAGAAGGCCTCTGGCTATGGACTCTGAAGCAAAAGAAACAGCAGGAATATAGATAATGACTGCGGTCCATTAGACAAGGATATTGGAAATTTAAAATGGAATCAGAGTTCAAGAGACTTAAATTCTCACCTCCCATTCAGTTAGAAGAATCCAAGCTTCACTTGCCATGTTTGAGAAATCTGATCAATTACTTTAGAGCTCCCCATTTCCCGTAGATTGTATGCTTACTCCAAGGGCTTCACCCCATCTTGTCTCTGACTAAATTGTTATTGCTCTTATGACCACATGATGCCACTGTTGGGTTACCAGTGCCTTAGCTGGTGCCTTATCGAACAACCCTGAAAGTCTGTCTGTCCAGCTCTGCGCCCAGACCAGGCATTCTGCAGTACCTCCATTACCTCTGGAAAAATCCAGGGCTCTTCTTGCAGACTTCCACGCCTTAGCGCCTAGACTGCATCAGCTTCCCAGCAGCTCTTTTCAAGGTTCTACCATCATGGAGGGACTGGTTTGAGCAGACTCAGTTCTGACCCCAAGAGAAATAAATTCTTGTTTTTTTTCCAAATAGTTGGCAATCCACCCAACTTTTCCCTTTCAACCCACACACAAGTTAAAGCCCAACTGCATATTTCTTAAACAAAGTATCTTGATGGTTCATAGGAAAGCATGTGGAGGCTCAGAGAACTTGGACCTTGACCTCTAGGAACTGGAAGTTTTGGCTAACTCTGATGGAGAGAATGTTACTTTTTATTTCTTCCTGCTGCATCTGCAACAGCAAATAATAAATATGAAATTAAAACAGAAGTAACTTAATTCCTTATTTGTTCCCTTTGTTATAGCACATTCTCCACTGTCACTGATATAGTTTAATTACTAATTATTATTATAAATTCAGGTGTGGAGACACTAGCACAATGCTAACTTGAGAAGCAGCATGTGACATATAGCTGGTTGCTTTAAGCAGGGGGGAGGCACACTGCTGGACTGAAATTCAGAGTCTGGTTCTCAGTTATTCAGGCCAGAAGCACACTGTATTGTACCTCTCAACATGTTTATGTTAAGAGGGATTCATTTGCAATAACCCATCTTAGAAAACACTGATTAACTTGATGTTTAGAGTGCTAGATTTGTTAACTTCCCCATGAACTAAAATAGCTAATTGAACTAGAATAATTTTATTAGATAGCCAGAACAGTTTCCATCCTGTTACTTGGGAAGCCACATAAAACCTTAAAGTGTAAGGAAAAAGAATATGGCAAGAGAATGGCCAAGATCATTTGATCTGGTCTACCCATTTTCTGCTGTGCTATTCCTCCTACATGGAATATATACATTCCTGGTGAGAAACTTCTTCCCCTGTCAAGTACTAAAGATCTTTTTGACTTTCCTTTCTTGAGAGTTGAATCATTTAATGTCAGTATTGACGGAAGCTGAAACGCCATTGATCCACCTGTATTTCCAATACCATCTTGTTGCCTGACCTTAATTGGCCTCTATTTAGCCAACCCCAGGGCGTGGCACTCCCTCAGGTTCAGTCAACCCTATTTGAACAAATTTGCTGCTAGGGAACTTTTCTTTATACTGAGATCAAAACCCATCTTCATGGTTTCCATATGTGGCAATTAACTTCCCTTCAACAACAACTGCACAAATTCCTTTATTTCTATGCTGTGTATGTTCTGGGAGTTCAACTCCTCCAGGACACACAGGATGGGCTCATCTAAGACTCCTCCACAATTGCTTCCTCAAGTCAAACATTGCTGGCTTATTCAGCCACTCCTTATATTATGTTCACCAAATCTGAACCATACTTTTGTGAATTGTTTCACTTTGCCCATATCTATTTTAAATAGGAAGGTGGAAAGATGTATGGAAAAAGCAAGGCCTTTTTATAAGGGCCAAATATGTGAGGAGGTATATTTTCTAGGGATCCAATATCCCAAAGATCCTTGAGCTGGTGAGTGATGATTCTCTTTTTCCAGGTGTGTTATGAGGATTAAATAAAATTTTTCATTTATTCTTTCACTCATTTGGTTATTTGTTGTGCTCAGTGATTGAGATAGATGGTATGTTGTACAGGCAGGCACGCTGCCCTCAGAACTTCTATGAGCTTGGCAATTGTTACAAAATTTTATTTATTTATTTTTTATATAAAGGTATGTTTTATTTTATTTGTTTGTTTGTTTGTTTTGTTTAAACATGCACTGGGTACAGTCAGAAGCATGGGAGGGTGAGAGAATTCACCAGAGCCAGAGTGGCGAGCAGAGCAGGCAGAAGGACCGAAGTACACTGCTGAGGGGAGCAGCGGGCTGCAGGAGAGGTCTGCACGCCATGTGGGACCCTCCTCCGGTGGCCGGGGAGCAGCCAGGGATCGAACCGGCGTCACAGAGGCTGCAGGTAGCTTCGCAACCCAGCGCTCAACCGCTGCGCCACCGGGGAGGCCCTGTTACAAAATTTTAAATAAAAGTTATGAGGAGAGAAATAAAAGGTGCTGCAGGAGCACACAAACAGGGCCTCTAACCCAGCAGGAGCAGTAATAATTTCAGGGAGGGCTCCCAGGGAGAAATGACCTCTCCAGGCTGATTTCCTCTCTTCTTTATTTTTTATCCTGTTGCATTATTTATTTTTATGTAAATTTTTCCAGGCACTTTTATATTGACCTGAGATACAATAAAATCGAGACATTCATTTGAGTACCCCACTGATATGTTATATATATATTTTTTAAATAATAAATTTTATTTTTATATTCCCCATACAAATGCAACCCCCCATTCTGACCCCAATCCCTCCCCTCCCGCCACCCACCCCCCAAAAAGTGTCTCTGGTTCATAGATTTTTCTTGATTTTGATTTTCACTTTCTTATAGTTATTCATTTAACTGGTCCCTTGTTTAAGTTTTCTAGATTCCTGCTATGAGTGAGACCATCCGGTATTTTTCTTTTTCTTTCTGGCTTATTTCGCTGAGCATGATCCCTTCCAGCGCCATCCATGTTGCTGCAAATTGCATGTGTTTATCTTTTTTGAATACTGGGTAATATTCCATGGTATATATGTACCACATCTTCTTGATCCAGTCATCTATTTTTGGGCATTTGGGCTGTTTCCAAAGCTTAGCTATTGTAACTAGTGCTGCTATAAACATAGGGGTGCAGGTGTTCTTTGAAATTGATGTTTCTGTGTCCTTTGGGTAAATACGTAGGAGTGGAATTGCTGGATCATATGGAAGCTCTATGTTTAGTAGGTCCAGAAATCTCCACACAGCTCTCCATAGTGGTTGGACCAGTTTGCACTCCCACCAACAGTGCAGGAGAGTTCCTTTTTCTCCACACCCTCGCCAACATTTGTTGTTGCTAGTTTGTTTAATATGTGCCATTCTCACTGGTGTGAGATGGTATCTCATGGTAGTTTTGATTTGCATTTTCCTGATTACAAGTGATGTTGAACATTTTTTCATATGCCTGTTGGCCATTTGCATTTCCTCTTCAGAGAAGTTTCTTTTTAGCTCTTCTGCCCATTTTTTCACTGGATTATTTTCTTTATTGTTGAGTCTCATCAGCTCTTTGTAGATTTTTGTGATCAGTCCTTTATCATTAGTGTTGTGTGCAAAAATGTTCTCCCAGTTGGTGGGGTTTCTCTTTGTTTTTGTTATTGTCTCTTTTGCTGTGCAGAAGCTCTTTAATTTGATGTAGTCCCAGATGTTTATCTTTGCCTTCATTATCACTGCTTTGGGTGATGTGTCTGTAAAGATATCTTTGATGTGAATATCATGTAGTGTTTCGCCTATATTTCCTTCTATGTATTTTATGGTTTCAGGTCTTATGTCTAGTTCTTTAATCCATTTTGAGTTGATTTTTGTGTATGGTGTGAGGTTGATATGTTATAAATTCAACAAATCTAAAACCCTGCTCATCTTTTCTCATAAATGAAGGTTCTCCTCTGTATTCACCTTGAAAAATCTTACTAACCAAAGACCTGACCCTTCAGTCTCACCCCACCCCAATTCCTATATCTAATGAATCACCAAGGCCGACAGATTCTTTATTAATGACTGTTGTGAATTTTTTCTCTCATAAATAACTAATAAATTAGGGACACTATGAGAATTTGAAAAGAAGCCTGCCTTGAGAAAGAACAACAGAGAAATGGAGAGAGATTGAGAGTCACACTTTGCTCATGGGCAAAATGGAGTTAATCACGCTATCTACCTTGAGGTTTGTTGTGAATTAAATGAGTGGCTATGCAAAATGTTTGGTATTGTTTTGTTATGCTCACATGAACTCTGTATTCGGTCAGGCAGGAAATCAGCTCTCACCAGGGACGCTTTCATTTATGTGAACGAGTAACTGCTTATACATACACACACAAACACCCACAAATACACACACATGACTTAACCCTGATTACAGTTTATTTTTTAATGTGTTGATTTTCCCCTGCAGCTGAAAGATTCTGGACTGACACAGGAACCAATATGCAAGTCAAGAGCAGTGTCTTATTTATCTATGTCCACTCAGCACTTAACACAGTGCCTGGCACATACTAGGTACTCAAGGAATATTTGAAGAATAAGCAAACTTATTCCAGTGAGATGCTAGAGCACAATGGTGCACAAGAATCTACCTTAGCAGTTGGCTCACACTGGAGCCCTGTTTATTTTTCTCCTTTGAGGCTGTCACTTCCTGCCAGGGCTGACTAAGGCAGAGCAGAGGCAGTCCTGACGTTACATTTCTTTCTGGGTCCATGCCAATGTTTTCATTTTTTTTTTAATCAGAAGAAAAAAGTGAACTTTTAGGTAAAGGGAATGTTTGAATATATAATATTAATATAATGGTCTTTACAACACAATTGTAAAACGAGATTTTTAAAAAAATTTTTTATGAAGGAAGGAGCCATGAGTGTAAAAATACCAAGGTCCCATGGAAGTCATAATGCAGTTCTTCTTCTGTATCTTCTCTATGTCTTCATTCTCTGTGGAGTTTGCCTGATTTCCCCTCCTCTCCTATTCATCCTCACATATTTGGTCCCTTAATTCAGTTTTTCTCTTTGATCTGACACATTATTTTTATGTCCTCTGTTTATTATTTAAAATTAACCAACTACTTTTTAAGATTTATTTTATTTATTTAGCATGCAAGAACTGGGGTCTAGGCCAGCAGTTGGTGGGGGGAGTGGTGGGGGGAGACAGAGTGGAGAGCAGAACAGGCGGATTGACTGAAATACACTGCTGAGGGGAGCAAAGGGCGAGACAGGCGAGGTCTGCTGCGCCAAGTGGGGTAGCTCCCTGGCCGGGGATGGAACTGAACTCATGCCATAGTGGCTAGTGATAACTTGATAGGGCTGAGACTTTAACCCCAGTGCCACCAGTGAAGCCCCCTCAACAATTTTTTATTAAAAATGCACTGGGTCCACTTTATGACCATCCCCAATCCACTTAGCACCACCCATGCTGCTTTAAGGCCTTTGGCCACTGCCCTGGTTTCCTGATTTAGGAAGCAAAGGCCTGAGGGCTGCCATATTTGCCTTTTCTAACACAGCCATTGTCATAGCCTTGTGGTAGGGGGAGGGCCAGGCTGGGACTGAAGCTCTGTTATACCAGCCACTGTAGCAGCTCTGGCAGTCAAATCCAACCGAGCAATTTTCTGTTCCCAGATGAAGCGATTCCTCATGTAACAGGGTGGTCCCCAAGAAAAGGGGAGGTTCCAGGTTTCCTGCCCCACCCAAGGGAGGGTAGAGCTGAGCAGGGAGAGAAGAAGCTGCAGAGGAGACTGAGGAAGGAAGGAAGCAGGATGGAGCCAGAAGGAGCCCTGGAGGAGGCACATGGAGCAGAGAGACGTGAGGAAACTGCGCTTGCCTTTTGGTCGTGGACTGGGTGACACAGATGTGGGTGAGAGACCCGTGCGGAGGTGACAATGGCGGTTTTTGTCTTAATTTTGATTTTGCTCTTTTCCTTTCAGACTTGTCTGGTTGTTTCTGACCCTTTTCTGTGGGTCCCCAATCTAAGATGCTTTGGACTTGTGGCAGGCTTTGGGGCCTTGCTCTGGGCCAATCCCGTTTGGGTGGACTTTTACCCACGAGGGGACGGGTAACTTTGGGTGCTTGATTTAGAAACTAGATTCTTTGCCTTTCCTGTGTTGTTTCCTAATTGTATTCAAGTTCCTTCCATTAAAGTCTCATATGTTTTGTGTTGATGCGGCAGATGGCAGAACCTATTTAGAGCAGGCAGGTTTGCAGGGACTAGGCTGCCCCTGTCCCTGCCCTGTAACATGCAGGCCCACCATCGGTCAGCATTTTCTGAGAGCTATAGCCAGTCAGCTGATTTCACCCAGCAGGCGCTTGTTGTCCTCTCTTCTTTGCCTTACCGACATTTTTTGGTTCCATTCTCCCCTTTCCTTACTCTTGCTTCCCTGAGATTGTACTCCCCATCAATTAGTCACAAATAGGGTTCATTTATTAAGATCTTCTCTATGTCAAGCCCTGGCCTAAGTTTTTAAACTGGATTCTTGTATCAGCAATAGTGGGAAGAGGTCATATCATCTCGATGATGATATACAGATGAAGAAGATTAAGCCTCATGTCGCTGAGTATGTTTCTCACTTGATTACTGGTTTAGATAATTCCCACTTTTGAGAATCTCTATTTATAATCCATAGCCTATAAACCAATGGAGGAGCCAATATACCACAGCATGTTGGTTCTTACATGTTTTGTATCTCTAGATTGAACCACTAAGTTTTTAAAGTATGCAGTGAGTATTAGGTCACAATTTTCATCTTTGTAGCATTATTTTTTTTGTGAATAAGTTTCATCTGCCACTTGTTTTTCTAGTTCCCTTCCTCATATCCCCCTAGAGTAAATTTAAGTTTTGTATACTTTTTTAAACTATTGCTTATTATTGAAAGTGGTTGTTTCTTGTGGATTGTTTTTTGAGAAAGCTCATTATGGCAAATGAGTCAGGGCACCAATCCAGGTAAGCAGGATTTCTCCTTATAACACAGAATTTTTAGTGTGGGTTTTTTTCTTTCCTTTAGCAATTAATGATGCAGAGTTTCTCTTCTGTTCCTGAAAATTACTTGCTGCAAGATGGCTTCTGTTTGATTCCTTGTTCAGCTCTGCAAGCTCTAGTTCTAAATATCAAATTAGTTTCTTTTAAAGATTTATTTCTTCATTTTTGCATAGAAGAACTGGGGTATAGGCTAGGGTGCAGGGGATGAGAGGAATCACCAGAGTGGGGAGCAGAACAAGTGGATCTACTGAAATACACTGCTAAGGGGAGCAGCAGGTGAGACAGGAGAGGTCTGTTGCACCATATGGGTAGCTCCCTGGCTGGGGATTGAACTTAGCCCATAATGGTGATAGCGCTGAGATTTAATACCTAGGCCATCAGGGAGGCTCAGAATCAAACCAGATTTAAGGAAACTCCTTCCAGGAACCCATGGACTATATTCCTATTGCTGCACTCAGGATGTTGTTGCTCCCACTCTTCAGGATGCTTCTGCTCACTTTGGAGAAGTGTGTCCTTTTGATTCTGAGGGTGTGATGAGTCTTTGTGACCATTCCTTTGATCTTCACTGCTCTTAGCAGAGGTTTAGACTTCCAGATGTTTCTTAGCTTCGTCAAACATTGAAAGAGTTTGCATTTATGTTCTTCTTTCCTATCTTTATTTTATTTATGAGATGATGAGATGATAAAAAAAAAAGCAGTAGTAGGGCCTCCCCAGTGGCGCAGCAGTTGAGCGCTGGGTTGCGAAGCTGCCCGCAGCCTCTGGGGCGCTGGTTTGATCCCCGGCTGCTCCCTGGCCACCAGAGGAGGGTCCCACATGGCGTGCAGACCTCTCCTGCTGCCCGCTGCTCCCCTCAGCAGTGTACTTTGGTCCTTCTGCCTGCTCTGCTCCCCGCTCTGGCTCTGGTGAATTCTCTCACCCTCCCGCGCTTCTGACTGTACCCAGTGCGTGTATAAATAAATAAATAAATAAATAAATAAATAAATAAATATAAATCTTAAAAAAAAAAAAGCAGTAGTAGAGCAAATTGCAGCACAGTATAATAAATACGTATCATTTCCCTTCCTGTCTACAGTTTAAGAAAGTTAAAGTTGATTTTTATAGGATGTGGCTCCAAGTAGGGTGATCAAATCATCTGACTATAACACAAATATTTATAAAAATTAAAGGAAATGATAGCCTCATCCAGGAAACACCAGGAATATGAAGAGCACCTAGTTTTTCAGGTGACATTTCCATACAGTCAGCAGAGAATAGATAATATAGACCAACACCTGTTATTGGAGTTTTAGCTAAAATTCTTCAGCCTTTTCAATTTTGGGGTGTTATAGATTTAACTTTTTCCTAAAGTCATAACTTGGATCTGCTTAACTTTTCATAGACATACAGAGATAGATTTTCAAACATTTCAGCATTTACCTTAGTTGAATTTCCATTTCTTGGAAGATCTTTGGAGACATCTCAATCTATGTATACACATTCACACACACATTAACTATACATAACATATTCTTACATACTTTCATACTTAAATACAGATTTTCTACCTCATTGTTATATTTCATAAATTTCCAAAAGTCAGTTAAGAGTGTGAAGTTACTGGGGGCATCCCTGATGGTGCAGGGGTTGAGTCTCAGAGCTATGAAGCTATCGCCAGGCACTGCAACATGAGTTCGATCCCCTGCCTGGAGCTAACACACATGGTGCAGCAGACCTCTCTTGTCTCACCCACTGCTCCCCTCAGCAATGTATTTCAGTGGCGCTACCTGTTCTGCTCCCCACTCTATCTCTGGTGAATCTTCTCACCCCCCATACCTCTGGCCTGTACCCCAGTACTTGTATGTATAAATAAATGAAATAAATCTTGAAAAAAAGTCAAGTTACAATAAAATTAATATAACACAAAAAACACAAATCAATAATATTTATTAGAGAAATAGAAATTACATTGCTGAAACTTAAATGAGCAAGATTGTGTAAAACAATGCCTGTAAGTCGAGGAAATTTTTTCAAAAATCAATTCATGAAAGATACTTGTTTCTATTTCATGTTATCATTACATTTAGTTCTCCCAAATATCAAGTTGATTTTTCAAAATATAAAGACAAGGAGAGGACATATAGAAAATTTCAGTTATAAGAAATTTCAGTCACTTCAGCTTTAGTATAAATAATGAACTCTTTGTTTGGATCAAAATACATCCATTCCATATTTCCCAAATGAATTTTCTGCAAAAAATTTCATGATAATGATAGGTAAGAAGTGACTGTCTTTAAGAATTAAAGTTCATAAATGACTTATTTCATCACTAAGCATTTTTCTATTTTAGTTAGCAATATCAAATAAGGAAATGTCCAAATTGAGAGATACTACACCACTCAATTATATTATATTTATTGTAATATATTATATCATTCTGATATATATATATTTTGCTACTATTTTTTGGATTTAAAACAAAACATTTAGAATAAAAGTTATTGAATTGAATTGTAAAAGCTGAATTATATAAATTAATTTAAGAAACCTCATATAGGAATTGAACCTAACCAGGAGCTGAGACAGATTTGTCCCCCTTCTTGATTCTGAAGCAGTTATCGTAAGGTAGAAGTCTTCAGTTGCTCAAAGCCCCCCTCCATCTTGAGTTTCTCTTCAGAATCTATCTATTGTGAAAACTTGATAACTCTCTGGGTATATTTCATTTTAAGTATATTTTCTTTCCTCCCTGCTATATTGTTTGATTTAGCCTTTCAAGATAATACTTATTTTGAAAGAAAAAAATCGTGGAAAAATTATGCTGAACAAAAGTTATGACTTCAGGCATGATTTAACCATGATAACATTTTACTTTCCTTGAATAGAGTCCATCTTACTTCAGCATACTGGAAAATCATAGATCTTCTGGAATATACAAAGCCAATAATTTAAAAAATGTTTCACAGGCAAAGCACACATTTAACCGAAACTGATAAGATTTTCAATTTCTCAACTCACACATATGACACACATTCATTCTGTTCAAAACACTTGCTTCAAAAAATAAATTTCAAGAATAAATGTCTTGCATTCATGAATGGAATTTCATATTCTCAATTAACTGTTTTTAAACATTTGCCTAGAAAGCACCTATTCAAGCAAATGTATTTTGGAAACACTACCACATAACTTCAAGGTCAGAACACTCTCTCTTGGTCCCACTCTTTGAAAACATTCCTTTGTGGACAAAAAGAGTAAATATCCACATTTCAAACAGATAATTCAGGGTTTAAAATATCCACTAGTATAGGCATAAGTACTTACAATTTCAATATTTTAACTTGTTTTTGTCTCTTTGCCATTCCTTTATAGACATTCCATGAATTTAGAGAATATGTGTATCTCGCTGTTATTCCTTTTTACAGTTAAAACTATGACGTTTATCCAGCTCCCTTTGTCAGGTTAATGTTCTTCATTATTTCAGACCCTGTCTATTTTAAAACTGACATACGGAGGAATCTTTAACGTAAAGTAGGGATTATTAATTCTTGGGCTGCAGAACAGTATGTGGATTTCAGGTAGTTGATGAGCCTGGGGAATATGTAAATGGATCAGAGGATAGAAACCAGAGCAGTAAAAGGAAGAAAACCCACATGCTTCCATTAGGGGAAGTCCTTAAAAGATCAGGTCACACCTGGAAATCTCACTGGAGAACATTTTTGGGTACTAGGAACAGACTGATCCCTAGATAATGGAATAGATGTAACAGAGGCCATAATGAAAACTGTGGCACTCGAGATACATTTGTTGAGGGATGAAAAGCTGTTCCTCAACATCAAACCAGCTGTCAGCTCAGTGAACAGAAAAACTGCTTCAGCACATGATAATTGAAATGTCTATGGACTTGTCTAGACAGGCTGTCTACTAAGATTGTTATTATTTAATATTATTCTGGGCATCCTAGCCAATAAATAAAATAAGAAAAAAGTATAATTAATATACTGTATTATTAATGTTGTTAACATGGAGAACAAACATTCTCAGTATGAATTTTGTGTAACTCCATTATATAATATATAATATATATGCCATAGAAAGTTATTTACTTTGGGGGAAAGATAATCTTCCATATTTTATTTTCGATACTTCTCTACCTAACTCAGAAGCCCTTTGCCTATGAGTAAAATAGTTCTCTATTTCTCTCTAGCTTTTAATTATATATAAATATTTAATATAACCATTGCCAAAACAAAATTATATATTTCTTAACCAAACTGTATCTTTCACAGTAGAAGTATAAGAAGCAATTTTGAATTAAGAAATCTGGAACTTTTTCTTTATATAAATTTGACTATTATTATCTCATTTTCTCTTGATACCATAAGAATGTGCATAGCCCAGGACATTTTTATTATGAAGAGCTAAGCAATCAGCATAGGAGATAAACCACAAAAAGTGCAACATCTACAATAATGAAATTTCATGGACTTATCAGAAATGAGTTTAAATATTTTAAGTTATATGAGAAAATTCTTAAAATATTACGACTAAAAATATCAGAAAACCAAATCATTTACACTCTGTGATCACAGCTACATTTTAAAATTAAAATGTGTGAAAGAAGAAAAGAGATCAAAATGTTAGCAGTGATAAGCAGAAGGGCACATATTTTCTTCTTTCTGATTCTATTCTTAGTTTCTAAGTCATTTTTGCAAATCATTTTACATATTACTTTGTAAATGGAAAAAAGTAAATATTTTAAAATGTTAACAATAAAATGTAGATTAAATAAAAGCTGTCAGAAATAAGAATGAAATTTGTGAGCATCAAGTAGAGGTAGGAAGACAGAGGCAATTCTGAGTTGACATGAAGAGAATTCAGAGAAGAGTTGAAGAGAATAATTTTAGCAAGAGTGGTTATTTCATAGAGAGTGGTGTCTTTAGACTATAAGTTAATTTTTCCAGACTCCAAATCAGGTGTTTTCAGATTGTGCTAAGAAGCTAAAAAAAAAAAACAAAACAGGAGGCAGATCATCAGTGGTTAGTGTGAGTTATTGCCGGCTGTCATTCCCGGCCTGACAGAGCTTTAATAATGGAGTGCTCCACCTCCCCGCTGAGCGCGCTCATCTCCATCACACAGAGGAAACAAAACTGTAGGCATCTGAGTTACTCATAGGGAGCTAAAAGCTAAATAAAGAGGTGACTGGGCGGAGGTGGGCGGTGATGGCGTGAATCCTAAGCACTGGCTTTCAAGGCATAAACATTTAAGGCTGCACTGAGCATTTACAAGCCAGGGATGGGTTGTGGACGGGACTCAAAGGGTAAGTGTCTTCGCTGGGGATAAACAGAACAAGATGATCGCGCCTATGCAACCACCAACCCCTTGTATACTGAGTATGCCGCAGCCTCTCACAGAGTAAGGTGCCATCTTCCACTTCGTTTCATCTGTTAAATTAATTAAACAAGAATAAAATTTTAAAAAATCCCCTCCCCCCAATTAATTAAACAAGAAGACCATAGACTGGGGTAATTCTAATGTCTCGGCAGCCTACATAAGCAAGCAAACCAAAATCTTAGCTTCTAAGTGCCTCCAGGTAATAAAATTGAATACAAAGAAAACCAGTTACAACTGGATAACTGGATTTTAAGCTATATCAAAGCAATAATTCCCTAACTGTGCTCCCCTGCCCCAAACATTTTCAGTCTTCTTGCTCCAGTTGGGGGATACTCCTAACCACTTCCGATTTGGCGTTGTTGAATTGAATGGATAAAGGCTCAAATACTGTGCTTAAGTTGCATGCTTTAGTATGGTTCAGTTTCTCTTTTAACAGTTGTTAACCAGGCCTCCATTTCTTAGTATCCAATGCTCAAACAATTGTCTCCAGTTCAATCACCTCCGCTACGCAATTAGTCAACAGATCTTGAAGAAACTAGCTAGGTAGACATTTGGCAAATCTAGTCCCTCATTTCTGTTCCATTGCCACTAAGCTAGTTCAGAATCTCGTTGTCTCTCATACAGATTCCTCAAATCATCTCCTCATTGTCTCTATTTGAATCTATTTGACATATTCAATTGGTTGAAACACCATTCTTGATTTTCTCAACAGCTTGTGACTTCCTCTTTCTCTTAACCAAAGTAACATTCTTCTATACCTGTTAGATTGCATGTAGCAATGAATCTACCTAACACTGCCAGTCAGGATTAAAGAGGCTTACAGGTGCCATATATCATGGGGAATGGAGAGCTTTTATTTAATAGGTACAGAACTTCAAGTTTTCAAAGATGAAAAATTCTGCAACTGGATGGTGATGGTTGCCCAACAGTGTAAATATACTTAATGCTATTGAACTGTACACTGAAAAGTGGTTCAAGTGGTATTATTCCAAGTTTTAACCTTCACTGTGTTCTTATATAATCTTAAATAAACTGAAAGTTTATTTTAGACCCCATCTTAGGGCACCTGTGATGTCAGAATGAATTTCATATTAAGATGCTATTAATATGCAAATCATCCATAGCTACAATCTTCAAATGAGTCAATAAAAAAGAAATATAAGCATTTCTTAATTTTAATTTCCCATATGGTAAATGTTGATAATAAAATACACCTACCATCTGGTCCCTACCAAACACCCCCCCCCACATACACACACACATACACACACGTATACTCTTTAAAGTTCTCACTGTGTTTAAATTGTGCAAAAGGGGCTTTGGAGAAAAAAACTCATAAACCCCAAGAACCACAGTCTCAGCACAAAACTACATATTCTTTTCTCTTGAAAAACAAAAGCATGTACACAGTTCTGTTTCTCTATTGTTCTCAAATACAGTCTCAACATAAAGCATATATTTTAACCAAAGTGACTTCATTTTCACAGAGGTCACTGGGCAGGAGGTGGGGTATGACACATATCAGCTTTTTAGCAGATGAGCAGGGAGCATCTATATCAACATCTGTATCTACACCTACATCTATATCATATGTATTATATGTTTCCATAGCTATGGACATGCTGTATAGTATAATCTATCAAAGTGATAAAAATGAATACAGTTTTTAACAGACTCAAAGATAAAACCTCTCTGTGATATATAAGAAGCAAAGCATATAAACTTGAAATTATGCTTTGTCATCAATATTACAGTATTCTATCTTTTTTTTTTTTTTTTTTGTGGGACCCTCGCCTGCGGCCAGGGAACGAACCAGGGCTGCAGAGGCTGCGGGCAGCCTCGCAGCCCCGCGCTCAACCGCTGTGCCACCGGGGAGGCCCTACAGTAGTCTATCTTACTTAGGAATGATGTTGGTATCCCATGATTATCCATTAATTAATTAACTCAATTTTAATATGAGTCCAAGTTTTTAGTTTCCTCAAACTCTTAGAAATCATCTTCAAGGTTATAAACTACAAAACAAAATTACTGTTGAGATGAAAATTTTTTCAGGATAATGATTTTATTTGGTTAAACACAAATTTACATTTTTCATAATCTTAAAATTAGGAGTAATGTTAGCTTATTTGACCAGCGAACCTGTATACATTTAGAAGACACATCCATGTAGAATATTGCTAAGAATTACACTCAACACTAATAACTCAGAGGAAACATGACTGTTTTTATTAAGCCCCAAATATTAAACTTAAATTCTTAAAATATTGAGCTGGTTTCTATAATAATATTTTTTAACATAGCATATTTAAAGTCTAAGAAGTTTAATTTCGCTATTTTCTAGGAATTTTAGGAACATTTGCTTTATGTAAACATTTATTCCTATCAGTCAATCAGAAAGAACTTTAATACCCACCGATGTAGAAAGCATTACATGTACAGTGTGCGTGTAATATAGTTTACTTTTTAAGCTATAGACACATATAGAGACAGATAAAGAGTTTATAACTTCAATTCTGAAATTTCAGTACTGGGTCAAGAAAAAATACAGAAAGCCCAAATCTCAGCAGTCCTGGTGTGAAAGACTTGTTCTTCCTAGTAGGCACAGGAGCTTAATTGATTTAAGCCCAAAATAGAGAAAAAAAGGACTAACAACCCACTTTCCACACTGTCTATCACCCAGCAGAGAACAGCTTTCTGTAACAGAGATCACGACATGGCAGAGCATAAAGTCAAATCCTCAGCCATTGCTGCAGTGAAGCATCATTAGCTATGAATGAGTCAAAACCAAAACATGAAATTAGTAGGGAGGGAAATTAAATTTGAAAATAGTAAAGATTCTTTGTCACTTTGGATTCACCTCTGAGAGTCAGAAAGAGATAAATGTAGATTAGGGTTAGGATTCCTAACCCCCATGAGAGGCACTTCTCTGGCTACAGAGTTTGCCTGCTCTGTCAGAGGAACCCACTGGGCATCTTGGGAAATCCTCCTGAGCAGTTAAAAGGTCATTTTCAAAATAAGAAAAGAGGGGCTCCCTGGTGGTGCAGGGGTTAGAGTCTCAGCACTAGGAAGCTATCCACAGCCATTGTGGGGTGAGTTGATCCTTAGCCAGGGAGGTAATCCACATGGCGCAGCAGACCTCTCCTGTCTCCCCTGCTGCTCCCCTCAGCAGTGTACTTCAGTTAGTTTGCCTGTTCTGCTCCCCATTCTGTCTTTGGTGAATCCTCTCACCCTCCCCCCACCCACACCTCTGGCCTACACCCAGTTCTTGTGTGCATAAACAAATAAAATAAATCTTAAAAAAAATAAGAAAGAGCATGACTCTCATACCTATATAAACATTTATTCATGGTATTACTTAACTCATGAATGAAGAAACTGACAAGGTATTACAACCAGTTCAAGGTGACTCTAAAGAACAGACACATTTAAAGATGAGGAGTTCTGAAAATGTACATGCAGATGAAGTCCCAGCTGTTTTATTGGTGGTAGGAAAAGTATTTACATTGTTATTATCTACAATTTTGAGCAGGAAAGAAACTCCAAAAGACCCAGAATCAGATCCTGGGAAGAGTGTACTGCAGACAACTGCACAATGTTGTGGAAGCTTGGACTTCGCTCTGCATGACGTTATCACTGAGGCCTGATGCTGATGCTGTTACGGAGCAGCCCGATATAAAACGGGTTGCCTGCCTGTGGGTCCTCACCCGCGCGCTTAAAAAGGGACTTATTAATACTCCGCTACAGGCACACACAAAAGTTTAATAAAAGGTTTATTTACAAGGGAAAAGGAATTGAGGAAATGTACAACTCAGGGAGAAAATAGGGAAATAAAGTCTTTAATACATCCTACCTGATCCGCAGACTTGGAAAGCCCAAAGTCACTCTGAGAGCTGCCCGAGCTGCAAACTGGTGGAGACCCAAAAAGGGAATCCCCCAAAGCCCACGTGTCTGGTTTTATACCAAACCTGGCTGCTTAACCCCACCCTCAGGTTCCAGCAACCTTCCCTTTGGTGGTGATGGGATTTGTCTCTCCCAATGTCTTTTGGCTTTGGCCTGGGGTGGGGGTGGAGTTCACAAAGCCTGTATGGAATTAGCTTTAGGACATCCTTTTCCCCCTAACAATGCCACCCCCTATGCTAGAGAGAGTTGGTCCTGCTGGAGCTGCCCTAATTCCATTACCCCAGGCCCCACCTCACTACTCTAGGGTTATGCTTCCTACCCTGGCTCCTGCCAGCCCATCCACAGCTTTATCCAATCAGGCCAGGCCCTCCCACCCACAGTATCACAGCCTGGCCACCACCCACAATGGGGAAAAGAGATCCACCTTTTTCCTCAAGATTTTCATTCTGAAATCTTGATATGAAAGGCAAAACATCAAAAAAAAAATAATTTGAATTTGGCTAAAACCTCCCTATCTTCAGTTTCCAGTGTAAAGAAGAAAACACTCACAAATCTAAAAGCATTTACCTTAGACTGCTTTCAGCAAGATCACCAGCAGTAGCCCTGGCAACCTGCGCTGTGGCCCTGGAGCCTGCCTGCTCACAGAGAGCGGAGCCTGCCCTCCACCCTGTGGGTTTTCAGACTATGACTTGGAAGCCCGCCCAGAGCTTCAGGACAGGAGCAGAAAGTCTAAGAAGCCCCATGTCCTAGCCTCACACTTCCTGCCACGCTCCTCACTTCTGTACTGAAGTTCTTCTTGACTCAGAGTCATGGTGAGTTGCCAATCTCATCTCTAAACAATTAAAAAATAAAAATAAAAAGACCCTGCAGGCTCTGAGAAACTTACCAAGCACAAAGGACATAGCAACCAAGCAGGGAAATACCAGGATGTCACGACATTTTGAGGGTCTGCTAGCATGGCTTCCAGTTTTGAATATATCAAGGGGTTTATCAGACAGAAAACTGCAGAGTCAAGGCTTCATTCATCAGAGAGGGGGAAAAAAAATAGTGCTGACTCATCCAGGTCGCTGAAACCATGAGAAATCAAATCTTACAAAAGAGGCAAAGAATTCTAAAAACTTACTCACAAGGCAGCACTTTGCACTTTGTGAGACTTACATCCCAGGAAGTCTGAAACAGAACCACTGATGAATCTAGAGACTCTGCACCTTGATGTCCAGATGGTTGGACATCTGAATAACCAGAGCCTTGTCCAGCCTCTCTGCTGAGAGTAGTGCCACCCTGCAACCAACCTGTGATGTAGTCTATAGGCTGGGGATTACCTTCAAGGATAGGAGCATGTACTGTGCTGTTTATTTCTAAGCACAGTGAATTGTGCATTTGCAAACAAAGTAAGTACATTGTGATCATTTTCCAGTCATAATTATTGACATATAATTGGATATTGAAATACATGGGAATATCTTAAACCAAAGCTGAAGAAAGTATTAAGTTGAAGGGGCAGATGATTTCCACATTTCTCCAAAATCTACCATTTATCTGCAGATGATAACCCATCATACTGGATTGGGTTATTTTTGTCATTATTGGGGAGTCTACAATGAACAAAAGTGAGGCTTCTTATGTGGAATCCCTGCAGGATGATGATGGCAGATTCTGGGGGCCAGCTAGCTCAGCAGCCAGGGAATGCTTGTATAATGAAAAGCATATGAAAAAAGGGAGCCTGGAGCCTGGGGGCTGAAAATGAACTTAGATATAAATAAATGAGGATTAAAAAATCTGTCCCAAAACTTCAATATGTACAGGAATTACCTGGGGATCTTATTAAAACGCAGGATAGGCCTGAGATTCTTCATTTCTAACAACCTCCCAGGAGATGTTAATGTTGCTGAATCATACCTTAAGAACTGAGCAAAAGATAGAAAAGAGGAAAAACTGATTGAAGGTGGAATGGAGGATTGTAAACCCAGTATATTCACTGGGTGATGCTCTGGGTCACTTTTAGAATGGAATGGACCCTTATGGGGTCCAACAAGTCAGGACTTGTTGTTCTGAATCCTCTGGCCCTTGAAAAAGGATGGAAGGAAATATGTTATAGAGATAGAAGTATTTCAAGATGTTAGGAGGCAGGAAGAGAGTTGGTACTGGACACCTAGATGAGAAATAAAATTTGTACAAAACAGACCAGAAACACAATTTGGGAGAGAATTTGTGTAGAACAGGACCTTCTAATATATACTAGGAGCTGTTAGGTGTTCTATATAGAACTCTACCCAAATTTAATCCTGGCAATTGTCCTTATAAATTAGGTTTGGCTATCTATACTTTGCATATGAGGAGTTTCAAACATGTCGAGTGACACCATCACAGAGGCAGTAATCCAAAATGCTCCGGGTATGATTGTCTATGTTGAACTTGGTCTCAAAAAGGGAAGAATGTGACCATCGCATGACATTACCAGTGTTTTTGCACGGACTGGGTGAGAACCAAGGAAGCACGTTATAAGGGTTCATTAAGTGTTACATGCCTGGGAGGTAGGATTAGTACAGGTTTTGCATTTTGCCAGATCCCAAGGATTAAAAAACCCTAAACAATTGTTCCAGCAGCATCTTGGAGGTACAGCTGGTAAGAGCCCTGCCAGGTCATCAGAGCATTTAGAATCCAGGCTTAACAGGCAGCTACTTCAGGGTTCCAGGGCAGGACTGTTTTCCCCATCCCAGTGAGGTGCCTCCTTGCGGAGAAAGTCGGCAGCTGGCTCTCCTCCTAAGTGCTTTCTTCCCCAAGGGCAGCTTCCATCCTCTATTTCACGGTCCTTCTCCATGTGCACCAGTTCTCCATCCGCTACTGGTCACCCTCAAACTCACCCTCTCCTCATCTTGGCCCTTCTCCTAGTGCTCCCTCCCTACCTCCCATCCAGTGCTGGGCCTCCCCAGATGCTCACTGTCCCCCTGCCCTCCACTCTTCTTTATACCCTCCTCCCCTCTCTCCTGCTTCTCTGCCCCTCCGTGCCCACATGCAGTGGTGTCTCCTTTCTTCCTAAAACAGATGGATCGTGCGCCCCCCAGGGAATGTCTTATGTTTCTGTCTTTCTCATATTGTTGCTCAAAGTTCACTGGTCTCACCCTGGGAAACTGGACAGTTTTATCACTTAACCCAGCTTTATTGTTCAAGTGTACATTCCTCAAAAGTCCATCCATGTCTTATCTCTCACTACTTACATACCTAGTTAGGATTCTAGGGTTCAAAACTGTTTGATTAAGACAAAGTCTTATTTCTTTTGGTCTAACTGGTCAGCTCTTTCCTTTCCTCAGGCTACCTGGGTGGGTTAGAGGCTGTTTCAAAAAGACTGGGCCCTACCAAGAGGGAGGTGTCAATTTTTGTGCTTGATATTGGTGATGAAGCAAAAGTTTGGCTGACCAAGTGCCCTGTAAGGTTGGGGCACAACGAATGAGGCTCAGAGAACAGGAAACAGCTAAAGGACCATCCTTCAAATCTACACTAAGAGCAGCCATTTTGGAGGATCCTGCCTCCAGGTATTAAATCCTGACAGCAAAGCTTTGACCCAGGTAGGCCTACTTCTTCCTGTTCCTCTCTACTTTCTTTCCTACCTCCCACCTGTTCTTTCCAGAGATAACTTGCAGGAACGAAGTCTTCTCTTGCATAAAGCATCTCTGTTCCCCAT
This sequence comes from Talpa occidentalis, assembly GCF_014898055.3. NCBI lineage: Eukaryota > Metazoa > Chordata > Mammalia > Eulipotyphla > Talpidae > Talpa > Talpa occidentalis. The sequence goes on from NW_023603184.1 coordinate 35,080,649, forward strand.
GAGTCAGGCCTGATTGACGAGAGCCCAGCCACCCAAGCCTCTGCCCGAGCTCTCCGTGAGGGAGCCGGCGTCTGGCCTAGCGGCTCTGTGCACATTCACCGTGACACCGCCCCCTCTCTGGCTTGCCCCCAGATCACCTGGACTCTCAGACACTGGACTCTCAGCAGCCAGAAACCTGCTTTGTGGAGAAGGTTTGTGAGTGAGATTTCCACGACAGCTGCCCTTCTCTGATTTTCTAGAGGGGTTGTCTCTGGGATGGTGAAAGCGGGGCTCACTGGAGGGTCCAAGACTGCATAGCTATTACTTCACCAGTTTTCCTACTTTGAGTCCTGAGAAGAGTCTAGAGTGGTTTCTAATTGCTCCCAACTATTTCATTATTCCCTAACCCCGAGTGCCCCTCTGGGCGATGAGAGTCAGGATGTTTACTGAGAGGAGCACAGGCCTGGAGTCACAGACCTGGGTTCAAAGTCTGACTATGTCGCTTTCTGAGCCACCTCATAGCAGGCCCTGAGCCACCCCTCAGACCCCGCTTCCCTCCGTGAAGGGCTGCCTTGTGTTTGCAGGGGGCCTGGTTTCCTGCTGTTGTTTCTTCACTCTGGTGTAAACCAATCTCCAGTCTAACCCTCTCGTGCTATGCGTCAGGGACAATTACAGGCATTTTTGAACAACTGCTTTACTTAATTCCCAAAATGTCAGTGTGAGGTTAATGTCATTCTTCCCATTTGATCGATGAGCCTGAGACTCTGAGATCATTTGAAAGGCAGGGCTGGAACCCAGGTCCTGATGGCTTGAAGAAGGCAACACGGCGTGACCAAGAGAAGAGACTGTGGAGTCAGACATCTCCAGCCTCGAGGAGGAGCCCCTGGAACTCCCTCAGACTTTCCCTTCAGCTTCACTTTCCCGTTGTGTAAAATGAAGGCAATTGCTCTGTAGAAGAGTTCTGAGAATGCAGTGAGTTTGGCATACGTAAGACACCGGCCACACAGCATGAAGGTGCACTGGATTTGACCAGCGCTCTCTTCCACCCCTGCCCTCTAGGCCCAGGCTCATGGCATCATGCCATTCCTGGCCCCTAATGGGAAATCAGGCAGGAACACCACCCACCGAGATGGGAGAGAAAAAGTATAAGCACTGTGTGAGCAGACAAGCTGGGACCGCTGAGCAGGATCTCACACAGACAGCAGTATTAACATTGGGCCCAAAGTGTGTCAGATTTCAAGAGATGAAACATAGGTGAGAGGATCCCGGGCTTCCACAATGGGTAGGGCACAGAGTATGTGTGTGAGTGTCACATAATTAAGGGCTGCAGATCATGTGAAATGATGTTATTCAGGCCACGTCTGGGTGCTGGGTTCTAGATGGCTTGGGCCAGGCCTTTAAGCTCACACCCCAAGGAGAGGCTGGACTGAGCCCGCCCCCATGCAGCTCACCACTGCCATCTGGTGGTCCAGGAGTCTAGGCCCCAGCGAAGGAGCTGACAGTGGGCAGATTGATCAAGGCTGTTACCTTCTTCAGAGGGAATGGAGGGAATAGAGGTGGGGCGTGAGGACTGATGCAAAGCCTGCTGGAAAGCCTCCTCAGTCCCCTGTGCACGTTGGCATGAGAGAGAAGAGCCCAATATCTCGCTTCAGCTCCTCAGACCAGCTGGGATTCTATTTTTAACCTGCATTGTGGTAGTTGACAGCTTGGAACGCCTTCTCCTTCTTTTCTTCCTCCTTCCTGCCTTTTGCAGCCTAGAACCTTGTAAAAGGATGGATGGCAAATACAAGATCGGTCTCCTTTCTCACTGCCTTTCACTCCATGCTTGAAGATAGTGGGTGGACTTTAGAGACATCATTGACTGTGAAGCCAATGAGGCTTGCATTTCAGGGCTCCTCATTTGTGCCGGCCTCTTCCAAGGCCCTGCTTGGTCACCTAGCAATTTTGTATCAGTAATTTTGTATTCTTTTTCTTTAAAAAAAGGCACACAATTTTACAAGCCCCAAGCCCCATAATAGCTGGGTCTGCCCCTGACTGGTCTCTGCCCTATCTCCAAGTCAGTGGCAATTTGAATAGGATTATTTTCATCTTGCTCTAGCTTCCTGCATGACCTTGAGCAGCTTCCTTTCCTGCTCTGGGTATCAGTTTCCCCATCTGTTCTAAGACGAAGTGTCAAGGAAGCCCTCTGCCAAAATACCAGGCCTCAGATTATCCGCGTATACCCACTTGGTAAGGTCATCTGTCCTTCCCTGTCACTTTGGCACTGTGTATACAAAAGGGTGATGTTTCTCACTCTCTCTCTGGGGCTGGATCAATCTTATGGTCAAAGAGGCTGGGCACTGAGACTCCTATTTAGGTGTGGGCCTCTCCCCCAGTCTTAGCTATTGTTATTCCATAAGGGTGCTTCCTGGGACCGGAAAGTTGACCAGGCCCTGACACTGGGATAGAGGGCATGAAAAAGACCCTGTTGTCTTATTAACCTCTGTACATCTGTCATGGGCTGTACATCTGTCTCCCCAACCCCACTACCTAGCATTTCAAACACACATTGGATAAACAAAATCATGATAGAGTGTTATTTATCTCTTCTCAAAAATTTACTTGATTCCTTAAAAATGGCACCACTTCAGGAGAAGGTGCTCAGGAATTCTGATGTGTCATGAACGTTTCCTCTCCAAGCCCCCACCCCTATTCCCAGCTACTACCTATGACCCTAAGGGATTGGACACAGCCCCTCTAGCCTCCACAGGCTTTTTGGCAGGGGGTTGTGCTCAGGAGTAGGAGGCAGGTGGGGAGACCTAACAGGGAGAACTTCAAATCCCTCGCCTCCCTATCTGCCCCCAGAAAGTCCAGAAAGGAAGTTTAGGAGGAAACCAAGTCATTTATTATTTCTTGTAGAGGTTGTCTGAGGGAGGAGGGGGCAGGGCTGTAGTATTTACCTGGAAAAGAATAAAGGGACTTTTCAGTGCAATACAGCCTGCTGGGCAGGAAGTGTGTGATTAGGCAGGTTGGTGTTTCCAGTGCTGATTGGGGAAGGACACTGTGAGGTCAGACTGGGCACAGCCTGCAGCCTCTCAGGAGGCAGCCCCATGCTGGGCCCTAGCCCCAGCAGAATCAGTGCCTTATTCTAAGTGTGTGCGAGGCAGGACAGCCCCGTCAGAGCTTCCATTGCCAGGGACACTGCATGTGTGTCCGAGGTCAGTGCCAGGTTTCCAAGTGTCAGGCTCAGCCCCATACCCAGAGCGTGCCTGTGTCCTGTGATGGTGTCCTGCTTGTTTCCTTTGTGCTGGACAAGCCACCTCCTGTGCATGGGAGTGAGTCCATCTTGTTGGTGACAGTCCCGCGGGTCAGTCTTAGTCTGTATCTCTTAGTGTCTGGAGGGTGTGTGTTTGGACTCGGTCTATCCCGCCTCAGCCCCTGCTCCCCCTCCACGCCTCAGCCGGGCCCCAGGGTGCTGATGGTGGTGTAGCTCAGCCTGGACAGGGAAGCGATGGAGGGCGTGGGAGGGTCCTCCTCCGGAAGCGGCCTGGGGCGGGCTCGTGGAGGTCGAGGGCAGCAGCGCACGCACGTGTCGAGACAGGCCTGGCGAAAGCGACGGTGCATGAAACAGTAGACCAGGGGGTTGACGCAGGCCGAGGCGTAGCTCAGCAGGTGGATGAAGGAGATGGGTGCGCCCGAAAGCGCTCGATGCGCTCCGGGGCCATCGAAGGCGCGCCAAGTGTTGGCGCTATAAACGGGCAACCAGCATAGGAAAAAAAGCACAACGATCACCAGCAACATCCGCACCACTCGCTTCTTAGCCAGCAGCTTGGCCTGGATGGGCCGCTGGCCCGACCCCTGCCCGGGGGTGGGCGCGGTCAGCGCCGACAGCTCCAGGGCGGGGCGCGAGCGCGGGAGCTGCACGTAGCAGCCGTCGCCGTCCTCACCTGCCAGCCCCGCCTCCGACCCGCAGTGCCCGTTCGCGTGGGCAGCACCTGAGAACAGAGGGGGGAGGCGAGAGCAGAGGTTGAGTCGTTTCCACTTCGCCCAAGCCTCCTGACGCCCAGGCCCCAGCCTCTCTTGCGTCTCCCCAACCTTGCGTCCCAGCCACTCCAGGCCCCGCCCTGAAAGCCACACCCCCTGGATAGGACCCGCCAGGTCCTGCCCCACCTGGCAGCCCTCTTGGGTTTCCAACTCGGCTCTGGCTATCGGTGTCACTGTCACTGTCAAAGCGAAGCCCTAAGTAGAGCTCGCGGGAGATAAGCCCGTAGGCCACCGCCATGACCACGCCCGGGACGAAGAAGAGCAGCAGCAGCAGCAGCACCGACCTGGGGACAGACACATACCAGTCTCGGACTCTGGCCGGCAGTAACACCCATGGAAGAACCTCCAAGAGCTTTGGGGCGTCCCTGGTAGCGCAAGGGGTTAAGCACCGCACTATGAAGCAATTTGCAGCTTCTGCAGCACGAGTTCGATCCCCGGCCGACCAGGGAGCAACCCACATGGCGCAGCAGACCTCTCCTGTCTCCATGCTGCTCCCTTCAGCAGTGTGTTTCATTCAGTCTACCTGTTCTGTTCCCCACTCTGTCTCTGGGGAATCCTCTCACCCCCCACACCTCTGGCCTGTACCCCAGCCCTAGTATGCATAAAAAAAAACAAAAAAACAAAAAAAAAACTTCTAGGGATAGTGACCAGGTCTCAGAGGTAGGAGAGTAGCCTTTGGGGGTGCTGCTGGGAAGGGCTAGAAACTGGGGAGACGCCCCAAGTAGGAATTCCAAGCTGGTGGTTGCAGGAAGGGAAATGGAGTGGTGATTCTTGGTGCAGCTAGAGGGGTCCGGGGCATGGTCCCAAGCATCGGATGGGGATGGAGAAGGAAAACCCCGGGAACAAGCAATGGGATCCCTCACCAGGTTTGTCGAATCCGCGCACTGGGCCAGCGATGCACGCACTGCAGCACCCGGGGCCCCGCGGGCTGCACGCTGGTGTACACCGGGTAGGGCACCATGAGCAGTCCCGACAGGATCCACGTGGCTACGATCACGCGGGCCGCGTGGGAGCGCGTCTGCCACACGCGCGCCTGCAGAGGCCGGCAGATGGCGCTGTACCGCTCCAGCGCGATGGCCACCAGGCTCAGCGTGGACACACTCACAGACACCCCTACACAGGGGAGAGGAAGGGTTCGGGTAGGCAACTGGCACTACGCATTCACCAGCATGACCCCTCCAACCTCCACTGGGCTGTGCCCCTCCCTGCCCAAGGGCAAGGAGAGGGGCAGGGGGTCGCCTCACCTACCCATGAGGTAGGAAACCGCCTTGCAGACAACCGTGCCAAAGATGAACGTGCCCATGAGGTTGGGCAGAAGGGTGAAGGGCATGCAGGCCACAGCCAGCAGGAGGTCGCTGACCGCCAGGGACAGCAGGAAGGCGTTGGTGACGGTCCTCAGGCGGCGGCTCAGTCCCAGGACGACGATGATGAGCATGTTTCCTCCCACACTCATCAGAAAGATCACTGCATAGAGGGTGATCCTAATGGCCAGCTCCAGCTCTGGGGAGAGAGAGAGGGGGTGGCAGTAGGGGTCTGGCTTCCAATGTCACTTCTCCCCAACCCCACTACCTAGCCAGATCCCCTGCTGCCCAAGAACCCTGCTCCCACCCCCAAACCTCAGTCAGCAAATGGTGAACTTGAATCCTTTATCCTGACACCCTGAGGCTTAGTCAAATTGGCCCAACTCTATCTTTTCTTAAGAAAACCTGTCTCTTGTCAAACTTTGTTTCACATCTATGCTTCTCTTTGCAGCCAAACTTCTTAAAAATATTATCAACAAGCAACTACAAACCAGAGACACACTACCGGGGCGGGGGGACAAGGGGGAGCGGAAGGATTAGGGTCAAAATAAGGGGGGTGCAATTGTATGGGGAATATAACCAAAATGAAAATGATACATTGTGCAGAAATGGAATATGATATAAGAATTATATAAAGTAAAATAGTAAAAAAAAAATATGATTTGCATCTTCTCATTCACTCCTCAATCCACACAGTGCAGTGCCCTGTCCCCCTCACTGTTTGGGCACTGCTTCCTAACTCACTAAGCTGTAACCGCCAAATCATGGTCACGCCTCAGACTTGATTTTCCTGTGTCATCTGATACCGTTGACTACCCACTGCCTATTGAAACAGGTCACATCTTATCCTTATTGTCTAAAACACTCTCGCACACGCAAACCACTTTACCTGCTCTCTACTCTCTGCAGTCCTTTAGCTTGTCATCAGGTTCTCGGAAAACTGACCTCTTTGTCCTCCCACCTCCTTCTTGCATGGGAAGACTCAGTTTCTAGAAGGCATCATGCACACTCGTAATGTGCGTGCTTGCCTTAGTTTCTCAGACTGGAAAGTTCTTCCATGCTCCCTCTAGTAACCACCCGCCACAATAACTGTCCATCACAAACTTGTTTTCTTTAACTGGTAAATATCCATTCATCCATCATCCTTCAGACTCAGAAATGCCTCTGCCAGAGGCCTCTCCGGACACCTCATTTGGAGTTAGTAGCCCTTTCCTCTGACCCACACATGTTCCTTTCACATCTGCTAGAGACCTGGTTATTTTCTGCCTTGTGTTTTAATTATCTCCAAACATTCATTCTCGCTCAACAAACATTTACAGAGTACTCCCTTTATGCCAGACAGTGAGGAAAGAGGTGAGCATGACAAATTCCCCGCCCTCTGAGAGCTCACAGTCTAGAGGGACACTTGGGTATAGAAACAGGTAACTGACATGCAGTGTGATGAGGGGTGAGGCTGAGGAGCACACAGAGTGCAGCAGGAGCACACAGGAAGCACACCTTGCCTTGCTGGGCCAGACAGAGGGCTGCCCCCATTCTCTCTGTCATTGTCTGTTGGAAGATGGATCCATCTTTGGACCTCCAGGTCACACACAGACACAGACAAAATGGAATTGAATTAAACCAAGTCACCCAATCCGTGGCCTCAGAATGAGGAGTCTGGAGGGCAGGGACAGCAACTTCCAGATTGTAGGGAGGGAACTATGGAGCTGCAGCAACTTCTTCCACAGCCCCACACATTGGCTAACTCTTGCCTGAGCCCCCAAATGAAACCATTTTCTCATTACAATAACTGTTATTCAGAAGCTGTTGTGGGCATCGAGTCAGAGTTCCAGGAGATTCCCAAGCTCAGAGCACACAGCAAGTAAGCAGCTGAATCAGAATAGAGGCCAAGGCTCTGGTCTCTAAAATACTTTGCCCGCTTGGTCACTCATCACGCTGCCTCCTTCTCCCAGACAAATCTCACCCCCAGAGCCTTTCTCTCTGTTGTCTCTCACTGCATTTCTCACTGAAATGTTTTGTTTCATTCCCTATGTCCCCCTACTAGACTAGGAGCTTCCTGAGGGCAAGGACACATCTTGTTCCCTAACATATCCCGAGCACTCAACAGAAGGCCTGCATATAGGCGGTGCTAACACACGCTTGTTGATGAATCTCTTTGTCACTCCCCATACAAATGCTTTGCTTTGTCCCTCCTCACTCATCCTTCACCTCTCTGCCTCTCAAGCTCCAGCGTGCACGCTCCTTATTGCAGCTTTTTCTCTGGAGATGCATGTTGGAGGATCTGTGTGTGTGTGTGTGTGTGTGTGTGTGTGTGTGTGACAGGCTGCGATTTTGAATGTATTTTTTTTTTTTTACTGTTATATACAAACCATCTGTGTCTCTTAGAAGCTGGATCCCTCTTCACAGGAAAGTCTTGTGTGACAGTTAGAAGTGTGTGTGATATGTGTGTGCATGCAGGGGAAAATAAAGGACCTATGGAAAGAGGATCCCTATTAGAAAGGTTCTTGAACCCCCCCAAAATGGAGCTGGTGGTCTGTCTTGCACTCTTTGTGTTTCCTTGCCACCACCTCCCTAACCTTTTAACAACCTGGTTTTAATAACTCACTCATGTCCTTCTCTGGATTTTTCTCTTCAGCTAATTCTTGATTCAACAACCACACTGAGTTGGTACAGTATTTTGAAATGTGAAGAGCACGTTTCTTATTGATCTAGGGGATGTTTGCACGCATGCGCCCTTGAACGGGGCTAACTGTGGTGGGGCAGTATCTGAGACCAGGCCTGCTCCGTGACATTCCCACGTCATGGGGTGGGGTCCTGAAAACTGAAGGCCAACACCTCAGTAAAAATGACCAGCTATTTTGATTTTGCTGTTTTACTAGATGTTCCCAGTTATTACCTTATTTCCAGCCACAGTTATCTTACCAAGACTTTGTTGTTGAACAGTTAGGAAATGTGAAAAAGATGAATTAAAAGCAATCTTGGGTGTAGGGATCTGAGGAGAGGGAGGGGGGTGGGTAAAGAGGGGCATGGGAAAGTTTTAGAGCAGCGAAGCTTTTCTGTATGGTACTGTAATGGCAGACAACTCTGATTATACATTTGTCAAAACCCACAGAAGTTACAACACAAGGAGTGAGCCCTAATGTGAACTATAGAATTACAAGTGTTTCAACACTGGCTCATCAATTCTAACAGACATATCACACCAGTGCAAGATGCTAATGACAGAGGAGCTGCTCAGTGTGTGTATGTGTTGGGAGCTCCCTGTACTTTCCACTCTGTCTATAAACCTAAAATTGCTGTAAAAATAGTCTGTAAATTTTTAAAATTTCATAGGCCAAGGCGATCAGAATGAAGGCTTGTGTGTAGACATGTGTGTTTATATGCACACAGGTATGTTTAAGGCAGGCCTGGAGTGAGCTCAGTGTCCTCAGTGACTGAGAACCTGAGCAAGGGTAGAAGAAGGGAGAGGGCCTCTCCCAGGGTACAGCCACTCGTGCCCTGGCTGTGGGCATCAGCTGGTGGGAGCGAGGGAAGAGCAGGCATCAGACCTGGGGTCTCAGGACACCGGGACAGTTCAGTTCTGCTTCTGGGGTCTAGAGAACCTCCATTTGTTCTTTCCAAATGATGGCAGAGAAGGATGAGCACAACACTGGGGTGATGAGACAAAAATCCAGATAATGTGACATAAAACAAAAAACAGGCTTTTCTAAGAAAAGGACTCCACATAGCATTTAGGTGCTGATGCCGCCAGTCTGTCTTCCACTGGTGTGATGGATTCCATCACGCAGATGTCCAGTAACACCTGTGTGTGGTGAGCAGGAGTGCATCCAACTGATGGCGAGTGACAGCTGGGAGAATGGGGGCACCCCAATGTCAGTGGGTGGGAACTGAGGGAGCAGAATAACATGCAAGCATACACAGGTAACATCAGAGTGGGCGCTGGGAAATACTTTGTTCTTCGAGACAGGAAGGGTGAGAGTAACATATATTTCTATGGACACTGTCTGGAGAAGGGTAACAGCTTTGTGTTTATAGGTAACCTCTGATTGAGTGTGGGTTACACTTAGGTTTAGGTAATACCTGAGTAGGTACACTAATGTTTGAACGAGCAAATGTTACTCTGTAGACAGCATCTCATTTTGTAGGTAATGTCTTCAGGAAGCAGGGGTGGCATTCAGAGGTGTGTGTATGAACAGAGGACTCTCCAAGTGGTGATGGTAACAGCTGGGCGAGCGGAAGTAATACAAACTTTGTGGGCAATATCTGTAACTATGGTTAATATCTGGAAAACTGAGCGGCCATGGGTAGTATCTGACTGTGTGTGGATAAAAATAAAATGAAAGTGGGTGTAGCTGATGGATGAGTAACATTTAAACAACTATGGGCAACATTAAAGTGAGGATGGGGTAACATCTGCTTTCTGTGGGTAACATCTGAGTGAACAGGGGTCACCCTCAAGTTTGTGTGGTTTACAGCAGAGTAATGTGGTTAACATCCAAATTTCTACTGCTGTCACTGGTGTGTGGCTGGGTAACAGACTTGTGCGGGGTCATATCTGAGTGAGTGGAGCTAACCGTCTTTGCAGGTCACTTCTGACAGCTTGGGCTACATCCAGATGTGTGAGGGTAACAACATGCAGATGAGTGAGACCAGGTTTGCACCTGTACTCTAAACTCCTTCACATTCTGCTTTGTCAGTGTGCTTCCAGCTACTGACTCTCCCTGATACCCTTGTCTCCCTCCCCCCGCCCACACACACATTCCCCATCAGAAACTAACTTATGCTGCTTCTTCTATTGGTCCTCCACCTCCCCGCCCCTACTCACCCAACGCACGCGAGTGCATGCACACACACACACACACACACACACACATCCTTCCTCAACCCCATGTTCTTTCTGGCACTATCCTATTTTGTTCCTTTTGTCTCTCTCCCTACTGAACTTCTCGATAGTTCTGTCTCTGGCTCAGTTCTCATAAGCCCCTCTCTATGGCTCAGACTTCAGTCTGCCGGAGTCAGGTCTTCATAGTCATAATTCTACCTAAGGACATTTTCTTGAATCTGAAGAATGCCGTTCTGACCTTATCCAATTTATATCAGCAGCATGTGACGTCACCTATCCTACCCTGATTGAAACCTTCCTTTTCCTTGCCTTGTTCCTCTGATGGTTTTGGATGTCCTCCATGCACTCTCATTCTGCTTGGTTTTTAATGTTGGCTTCTTCAGGGGCCTGTCCTCTTTTCTTTTTGTCCCACACAATCTTTGTATGATTTTATCTATTCCCATGACTTCCACTGCCTTATTAAAGTAAAGACCTTTCAAGCCTATATTTCCAGCTCACACCTCTCCCCTAAGCTCCAGATTCCTGGACTCAACAGTTCACTGGCAACCCCACCTAAATATCCCACCAGCACTTAAACTCAGTGGGTTCCAAATTGAATTCATAATCTCCTCTTTTAAGTATCTTTCTATTCCTTTGTTATGATTCCCAACACCAACATCCATCCAAGTATCCAAGCCAGAAACTTGGTTGTCACCCCATGACTTCTTCCCCCTCCGTTTCTAATAAGTCATCAATTCTGTCAACAGGGCCTCTCAAATCTTCTACTTATGTCCATCCCCACAGCCAGTACCTTAGTTAAGCCAATATCATCTTTCACAGGAACCAGCACGAAACTTAATAGCTTTTAAAAAGTATGTCTCCTCACCCTCTTCATCTCTGTTCTCCAATCCATCCTATATACCAAAGAGCAAATCCTGGCAGTACTACCAAACCTTTCAGTAGTTCTCATTGCCCTCAGGATAAAACCCGTAGGCTGGTCTTCATCCTAGGTGTTCATTACTCCTCGCTTTCAGCCCATGTGTCAGGCACTGAAACTGATACACTGAACAAACATGCAGTAGACTTAAAACTCTGGATGCTTAAAACAGAGCTGTTCTGTCTGGAATGCTTTTACAATTTTTTCCCCTTTACTTGGTTGACTCTTCATCAGCTTTTACATTTTTATTCAATTTATACTTCACATCCTAAAGAGGCCAACTTCAGTTCCCAAGGCTAGGCTAGGTTAGAGTGCACCACCCACTTCCCAAAGACCTCAGGAGGCGCTGCCCGCTTAGCTCTGCAGTTCCCTGCTTACTTGTCACTGCCCTCACCCAAGTGTGAGTTCCTATTTAGGAACTCTGTCATTTTTGCTCTATTCACGACCCTGGTGCTTAGAGCAACCTCTGGTTCAATAAGTATTTGGTGAATGAAGCCTCCTAAGTAAGAGTGTATTAACAACTAGTCTGAGAAACAGGCATTCATTTGAGGGGTGAATAAATATTTAAATTATAATTTATTCCCACTTTCCGTTCTTGAACTTGGAATAATTTCCTTTATTATTTAATACTGCTTAATGCTGGTCCCTCTGTTGGACCCACTTCTTCCTTTCCTGCCTTCTGAACCCTGACTTCAAGACCCAACTCCCAGGTGCCCTCTATGAAGTTCTAGGACACCAACTCCTTGAGGAGCCCACAATTGAGACCCCCTGTGGGGCTCCCCACGCCTGCTGTGGTTTTTCCATTGGTGTGGTCCTTCTGCACTTGGCTAAGGACTGATGAGGGTCCAGACTGGGCCTAGCTCATCCCTGAGTCCCCAGCACCCAGCTCAGGGCCAGCAGCAGGTGTCTAATAAAAATTTAAGTGAAAGTAAGGTACAAGAAGGGGGAAATAGAGATCTTGAGTTGGGCTCTCAAAAAAATGCAGGCATTAGCTGATGAGAGGAGTGAAAATCATTTTGGGGACTGGGCAAATGGCGAGGTGGAGAGGGTAAGGGCACCAAGGGGTGGATAGTGAAGGGGGCAGCCAGCTCACAGGAGGTGACCCCTTAAAGGCAGGTTGGAGAGGGAGCTTGGGAGGGACTTGGAGATATTTCTTGGTGGCAAAGAAAAGACCTGAGAAGAATTCCAACAGTGGGATCCTAGGATGAGTGAAAACTCTAGGCAGTCGTCTCCAGTGTCCAGCCTAACTCAGGTTTCAGGGTCTCCTTTGGGAAGACTGGCGTTGGCTGGGTGTGGGGGCACAGGAGAGAATAATGTCAACTTCCCATCGAGGCCTTCCACAGCTCTCCCTCCCTCAACCAGCCCCCTCTTTCCCCAGCCTTCCCTTCCCCTTTGTGGCTGTGAAAGGAGACCCAGAAAGGCTGGCATGAGCAGGTCGTTGTCTACCCACCGCTGTACCTTGGAGGAGACTATGAGTTAGGGGTGAACAGGACCCCTGGGTGTCACCAGGGCGCGGGAGTAAAGGGGTTCTGACCAGGTAGTGTGAAGCCGGGATGGAGTTGTGGGAGCTGCGGGGGACAGACGTGTCAGGGAGACAGGGAGCACTGTGAAGGGGTAGTGTGGGCGTCTGGGAGGCAATGTAGAGGCTGGGGAGGGGGGGAGCATCTATTACTGTTTTTGGGTGCGGTGAGAAGGCGCTCGTGGAAGGGGCTTAGGGAGGCACCCACCTCGCGTTCCAGCTCCGCGGATGCGGGGAGGCTCACAGCTGAGGTTGCCGGTCCCGCTGCTGTTGAGGAGCGGCCCCCGGGGCGGCACAGGGGAGCCCCGGGCCCGGGTCCGGTTGGCGATCCCAGCCAGCTCCGGTTCAGCTTGGGCAGCTCCATGGCCCCTGCCCAGCCCGCCGCCTCTCAGCTCGGCCGGGCGGGCTCCGGCTGCGGCTCCACCTGCTCCCGCTGCGGTCCGGGCGGGGGCTCCCGCGCGGCCTGGCCCCGCCCCTAACCTGGGCGCGGGCCCCCCCACGCCTCCCGCGCCCGCCCAGCTGGGGCGCGCGCCCCGCCCCGGCTCGGGGCTCCGCGCCCGCGCCAGGTGGCCGCTGGCCCCGGCGTCCCGGGGTCCCGGCTGAGCGCCCCGATGAGAGGTGGTCCCCGGGCTCGCCGCTCCTGGATCTCTCTAGATCTCACTCCCTTAGATATTTTCTTCCCGCCCAGTCCCCTTCACCACCGTTCAGATTGCAGGGAATTCTTGGGGGGTGGGGGGCTGGCATTCGGGGTGGCTGGCAAGGTGCGAGGCGCAAGATTGCGGGGGCAGGGCGGGGGGGGGTGTGCTATCATCTTTCCTGGGGAGTCAGGGCGCGAATGGGTGGCGGCTGAGGCCGGGGGCACGCGCGGGATCCCCGGGTACCCCACTGCGCCGCAGCGGCCACAGCGCCCCGGGCACCGCTGCCACCGTAGTTGGCTGCGGCAGCTGGTCGGGGCCGGCTGCCCCCAGGCTCCGATCTCCGGGGAGCGCTGGCAGGGGAACCGGCTGCCTGGGGGAAGAGTTACTGGGGCGTCAAGGGCGTCCGGAGTGGCAAGGGCTGCTGCGGTATCAGGGAGAACTGCCTGGGACACGCGGTGGGGCGGTGGGACGCGGGCGGGGGTGGCACTCCAGGGCCGGCCCGCGCGGGCATGAGTGGCCGCTTGGCCCGTGGTCTCCAGGCAGCGCCCACTATCACCCGGCACGCTGGCGCGCGCTGTTTGCTCTTGGGCAGGTGGAGCAGCTCGAGTGCGGAGTCAGGTTCCCACGGGAGGGGGTCAAAGCGGGGCTACATCACTGGGGTGCACTGAAGACAAAGGTGAAGGGGGCATGTGTAGGACGGAGGAGGGTTCAGCTTCTTGGGCAGGACTTACCTCTCCTAGCATTTCAGTCCTCTGACTATGCATTCTCCTCCATTCCTAAGAAACTCCAGTGTGACCTGGAATTCTATTCTTTGGTCCCCAGACTAGCGGTGAGAGGTAGGGGAGATTACACTGAGATTGAGATTTGATTTATGGGGACTCAGAAAGCCCTATCCAATCAGTCATTTGGAGAGACCCGGGTCCAGAAAGCTCTGAGTTTATAGGAACTGGGGCATTGAAGGAGGATCTCAGCCTGAGGTGGGTGGGGAATTCCTCCCCTGCTCCCCACCCCACCCCACCCCACTCCACTCCAGCAGGAGCTGGCTCCTGGCACCGCCTGCCTTCCCCATCAGAGTCCTGACCGGAGGAGAGTGATTTGCTATTTGCTCAGTTCCAGCACAGGTGGGGCGTCAGATAACCTGCTAGACTTTTCCCACATTGGATGATGGTAGGGTGTGGGGGCTGGGGAGCAGAAGAAACATGGGGGAGTGAGAAGTGGAAATAGGAGAAGTAGACAGGCATTCACTTATTCAGCAAAGTATGTGCCAGGTATAGGGCTGTGCACCAGCCATCGATGCAGTCTGTGCCTGAGCAGCTCCCACTCTAGTGGGGAAAATGACAGGTAAGCCAATGATGACAACAGGGGGTCGTCAGTGCAGCCCCCGAGATGTACAAATCAGAAATTTTGGAATCATCTTGGCAACCTTACTCCCCTATACTCCTCCATCCCTGTGGTGGAGGCTGTGACAGAAAGCCCAGACTCCTCAGAAAGGAAGGATTTATTCTCCTGCTGCTGAGAGTGCTGCTGGAAGACAGCCCTGGACTGTCAGCCCCTCTGGGAGTTGCCTGAGCTGAAGAAAGCCAGCTCATCCAAGGTCATGTTCCCTTTCTGGGGCATCCTGTATCCAGTGACTAATCATACAGAGGCATATAGGTTTAGCCTCCTCACCCCCACAGAGGACAATTCTGAAAGATGTTCACAGTTCATCAGGTTGACTGAAGCTCTTGTTGGAGCTGAATTACCGTTCAGCTTCTCCCGTCACCCAATCCTACTTTTATCCCCTTTCTCTTTGTTTGACTGCTAGAGCACTGCTTACTAAACACCCTACACAGTGATCTCTGTTGTTGTAGAGTCTGCTTCCTGGGGAATGTATCTTCTCACTCCTGTCTTCAATCAATCACAAAGCCCTGTTGATTTTAGCTATTGAGTGTTCCTTGAATCTGCTTGTATCTCCAGTGACATTGCCCCATGGTCTCCTGCACTACCACACTTATACGTGGTTGACCACATTTAACTGATGCTTCCTTCCACCTGCCCTCCACCCTATAGCCAGAGTGATCTGTTCAAAATACACAAATCTGATCTTGCCTCTCTTCTGACATTTTCCTTGGGGACAGAGAAAACCTTTTACCAGACTCTATGTGGCCTGCATGGGCCTACTGATCTTGGGTTCTTGTTCTCACACTGACCTGCCTCTAGTCCATTTTTGGGCTATCTGTCCTCCAGTTACATGACTTTTTCACTTGCTCTCTGGAAGCTTTCCTTCTTTATCAAATGAAGGTCTATATTCCTTATGATCTCAGCTCAAGGTCTCAACATTTCTCTAGGATTTTTTTTTTTTACTTCCCCTCTCATGGTAAGCAGAATTATAAGATGACCCCCAGGAAGCTTCCTCTTGTCCCATCTCCTTCTTTGAGGGTGGGTGGAACCTGTAAACATGATGATTGTGTATATGGCAAAAGGGATTTTGCAGATATAATGAAGTTTACTAACCAGCAGACCTCAAGATAGGTTATTCCACTAGCCCTAATCAAATCATGAGTCCTTTAAGAGACAAGTTTTCTCTGGTTGGTAACAAAAGAGGAAGTCAGAGAAATTTGAAGTATAAGGATTGACACACTGTGGCCACTTTGAGGAGGGCACAGAGTGACTGCTACCTGAGATCAGTCTCTTGCTGGCAGACAGCAAGAAAGTGGGGGCTTTAATCCTATAACCTCTGCTAGTGAAAAGAATGAGCTTGGAGATTTCCCAAGAACCTCCAGAAGAGGATTTAGTCTGGCTGACACCTTAACTTCAACCTGATGGAATCCAGAGCAAAGAACCCAGTCTTCTGGACACATCTGCGGTCCATCAAACTCATGGCGATTTATTATGGTAGCCATAGAAAAACTGACACACCTCTCATCTCAGAAGGTAGCAAATGCAGATGCTTGTAAACTATGCAAGGAAGAAGTGGAAGCACTGGCTATTTGCTAAGGTTTAGAAAGATTTGGAGAAATTGCAGGGGCTGCTGGTAGAGAGAGCAACTTGAGAACAACTTGGTTGGGCTAATGGGACCATCCATTAGGTGAGAATTGACAGTGGCTTGAACTAAAGTCATGGAAGCTGTGGAGAAGATGGACCCAAGAGCTCTTTAAGAGGTAGAGAGACAGAATCGAGAGACCTTTTGTATGTGCAGGATGAGGGAGAAGGATGTGATTAAACTGAACAAGCTTTCTGGTAACTGGATGGGAATCCTTTGATGAAAAGGGTTTCAAGCATATTACCTTTAACCTTGACAAATAGCTATATATTTAGGTCCAATATTATTGATCACTATTTTAGATGGGAAAAAAAAACAAAACTGTGGCTCAGAGAAAATGTAAGTAACTTGCCCAAAGCCACAAAACTATTAGGTGCAAAAAAAAAAAACACTATTTAAAGCCAGCAATTTGGGAAATCAGAATTCAGGTGCTCAAACTATACTGCTCTCATCTTTATCTCAATATTTTCTTCAAAAATTTTTGACTCATAAAATCTCTAATTTCATCACACACACACACACACACACACACACACACACACACACACACCATCTTTCAGTCATAATAAATAACCTCCTACTTCAGAGAGAAAATAGTAACTATCAGACAGCAACTCCTACCAGTGAATCTGTTCCATTCTGGACACTTTAAGTTTCACATGCTTGTTAGAGATCTAGGTAGGAATTCCCAGAGGAAGCTGAATACAGGTGGCATAGGAAGGGTTCAAACCATAGCGTCAACGAGAGAGTGTTAAATAAGAAGACATCAAGAACCTGGTCAGAAGCCTGGAAATAAAAAAGAACCAGTATTTAAAGGCTGGATAGAGGAAGACCAGTCCGCAGAAGAGACCAAGAGGAGCAGACAGAGAGGTGGGAGGAGAACGGAGGGAGCAGGCATCATACAAAAGAAAGGAGGAGATTTTCTAGAAGAAAATGCTGAGCCTGATTCCACTCCTGCTCCGGGACCAAGAAAAACAAGGACTGAGAAATGTGCTCTGCGCTCAGTGACTGGGACATCCGTGGCAGGCTGGGGAGGAGCCATTTTGGTGAGGCTGTAGAGGCAGAAAACAGAGTGGGGGTGCTGGCGAGTGGGATGGGAGAAAGTGAGAAGGGAGGAAGGTATGGGTTCCCTAGCACGTGATGGAGGCCACTAACTCTTGATGGGAGTAGAGATTCAGTTGTCAGAGGAAGTGGATATAAGAGAATACATGTGTATGTGAAAAGAAGTCATGGCTGGCAGATAACAACTCTACTCCTAGGCTTGTTTGCAGCTACATGTGGTTTTATGACTGCATTCTAGGCAGTGGTTACAGGTGGACATGAGACCTGCAGCTTCCAGAACATCCAGATCAAGATCTTCAAGGATAGGCGTGGACTCTTCCTCACTGCCTGTCTCTGCAGGCTGAATGTGGATGTTAGGGTAAGCCATTCTCAGGCGTGCAGTGAGGGTAACACACCAGGGGTGGCAGAGTGACAAATGCAAGAATTGGTGTCTACTATGCTCTTGACCCATTTCACCACTCCAGGTTCTGTGTGACAAAGAAACTATCTTAAGGCTCTACAACTTTCTCTTTCTTGTCATAGCCACTTGACCTGTATCTTAGTTAAGACAGTAGGTGTGTAGATTTGTTGGGGAGCTGGTGCCTGATAGTTTCTATTTTCTCTATGAAATTTGAAGATCTGGTTACAGTGAGTGGTGGTGGTGGAGTATGTGTGTGCGTGTGAGATGGAAATTTTAGGAGTCAATGTGGTGTAAGAAAACTGTATATAATGGGGAAAGGAATGTGGGGACCAGCAGAATGTAGTAAGATAATCAGGGAAGTATTGGAGATGCACTTATGAGCTGGTAACCAGGAATTTCTGATGGTATCAGTTTCGCCAGCAGAGCTCAGAGAGTGAGATGCAAGCAAGTAGAGTATTGATGGTTCAGATCCTCCAAAGCTGTGATTTTACTAGGTGGGTGGGATGGAAAAACAAATGGACAAGCGAAAAATAATGAGCCTTGAAATTTCAGCTGAATGTGGAAAAGACAGAACTCAAAGGTGGTAGATGACAAATTCTAAAGTAAGTCGAAGGTAGGCTTCAGAAGATTGATAAAGGTCAGCAGTGAGAAAGGGGAGAGAGTAAAATGCAAATAATGTGGGAGTGTCAAGGAACAGGGGTCTATTTAGAGTGAAGCAGCATTGGTGGGTGCAGGGGACCCCAATTATGTGTACAAGGATTGGGAGAGAATAAGAAGCCACCCTGTCTGCCTAGGATGTGCTGCCCAGGAGACTGCTGGTTTTAGTTAACACAGCAAGGGGGAGAAGTCAAGGAGGTAAGAGTTCACAGCCCCGGCTCTCAGAGACATTGTCCTCACTCCACAGGTCTGGGTTAGGTGCCTCTCCTGGGTACTTCTGGAACACCTGATGCCTCTGGTACAGCCATTTTTATAATTATACATCTTGTCATTGTCCTTTTACTTGTCTGTGTTCCAAGGTCTGGTTTCTTTTCTCAAACGGTTTCTCAAACCACTCTCCCCACTGTTCTCATTACTTATTTTCTGTTTTTTCTTTGTGCTCAAGGAAACTGAAGTGCATAGAGTTTCACGGTGCATCTTCAGGATTCATCACCCTTTACCTTGCTCATCTCCCCTCTGACTAAACTCAGATGGACAATGGGCAGCAAGGGCCAAGAGTCGGTGCGTATAGATTGTTTCCAGAAGATGATTGCAAAGAAGAAAAAAACCCACAATTTGTAAATACAGTGGCGAAGGGGGTACTGTGAACAGAGGAGGGGATGGAAATGTAGTGCTGGGAGGGTCAAAGCTTTCTTCTCAAAGGAAATTCCATCTGTGCCAGGGATTAAATTACCATTTGGAGAGAGTAGGATTGCTTAGGGCGACAGGGGTGGACTTCTATCACAGCAGGGAGGGGTGCAAAGTCAGTGTGGACAACCAGAGGAGAGAGGCCTGGATCCTAGTTTCAGGTCATATTAGAAATCTACAAGGTCAAGGAAGCAAGTGCAATATGTTCTGAATTAGGGCAGAGCTTAATGCTGAGGGAAGCAGCCTTCTTTTTTTCTTTTTAAAGATTTATTTATTTATGCATACAAGAACTGGGGTACAGGCCAGAGGTGTGGGGAGGGGGGAGGTGAGAGGCCCACCAGAGACAGAGTGGGGAACAGAACAGGAGCATCTACTGAAATATACTGCCAAGGGGAACAGCGGGCGAGTCAGGAGAGGTCTGCTGTGCCATGTGGGCATCTCCCCAGCGGGGATCTAACTCCTGCTGCAGTAACTGCGGACAGCCTCATAGGTTGAGTCTTAACCCCTTGCCCCACCAGGGAGGCCCAGAAGCTTCCTTCTTGACTCAAGCCTTGGCCTGCCAGTGGGGTGTGTGTGTGTACGTGATGTCTGAATTTTGGAAAGGGCTGTCAGCTTGCCTAGTTTGACTCTTTTGGCTAGAACAACTTACCTTACCCTGGGGAAATCTCAGTCACCCATGCTACTGCCCCAGGTGTGAGCATATGATCCTTCTTTCAATATTCTATATCACCATTGAGATAAGTGGGGAACATTTAAACAACACTTTGGTAAATGTTCAGGGGAAGCAACTAAGAGAGGCGAGTGGATCGCCTCTAAAACACAGCCAGATAACCTGCTTCACAGGCTACTGTTTATTCTACTGCTTGCAGGGGTGTGAGGGCCCTGGAATAAGCTCCTCCTTTGGCCCCCAGTTCTGCTGCACACACTTGCAGTGGAGATCCAGCACTAGGAGAGAGACCAGTCACAGTCCAGACCTTGAAATGTCCACTCGCCCACTGGCTCAGCCTCTGCTTCTGGGTTGTGATTAGCATCTTCCTGCATCTTCTTGTATCTTTCAAGCCCTCTGTTCTCTGCATTTCTATGATGCGCAGATACGCGCCTGTGCGGAGCTACTGCCCACACACTCCATGCCCATGGAGGAGGCCCTTCTCTTGGGATAATTAAACAAAGAGGGAGTGGGCTGAGAAGACAGATGGGCTGGAGCCAGAGCAGGCAGGCATGTCAGGGAGAACTAAGTAACCAGGGAAAAGATTGGCCTTCCAGACCCCAGGCTTGTGCCGGGGATAGCAGAGGCACACTGCAGGAGCTGGCCCCACTGCGTGTTCCCTACACTTGGCTCCAGAGATGGCCTCTCACAGGTAAGGCCTGGACCTCCCAGGTCAGGACCTCACTTGAAGCTAAAGGAACCATGGAAAACTCACTCAGGAAGTGGCCAGGAGGGGACCTCCACCAACACGTCCGAGTTCCTGCCTGGGACCGATGGGGCCTGCTGGTGAAGGGCAAGACTGAAGACAGGAGGCCAACAGACTGAAACTGAAAGCAATGACAGACACAGACAGGCCCCATGTGTCCTAGAGTGGAAAACACAAGACTTTTGCAAGCTGTGAGGGAGATGAGTCCTTTGTGCACCCACCCATCCAAGGTGCTGCCCCTGCACGGCTCCTTCAGACTGATTTGACATGACTGCCTGTGTAATGTCCCTGAGCATCACCACTGTGGCATTGTAGTTTTTGTGAAAAAACCCAAGCAGAGGTTTCCACAAACCAGGAGAAAACACGATCCCCGAGCATCATTTCCTGTCCCTAATATTCCATTTCTCCCCCCACCCCACCTGGTAATTCTTGCTTTACAAGGCAATGAAATCCTGAGGCCTGGGGAGGGAGAGAGAGGGAAGGGAGGCCCTGCGCCCTCTGCTGGCCAGGTCTGGCATTGCCAGGAGGGCCCCCAGGCCCCAGGTTCTGCCTGGCCAGACAACTGACACCCTAAGGACCATGAAGGTGCAATCCACAGCGGCTGAGGGGTCAGGGTAACGGTGGTATCCACTACTCATTATTAAGCACTTTCTATCTTTTGGACACTTTCCTGTCATGATCTAATTTACATTTTATTTTTCAACAGCCCTGAAAGATTTTGTGGGAGGTCTGGAGTCCTCCACTAATAAGAGCTCTATTTCAGAACTAAAATCTGTCTCTCACTGGCTCCAAGCTCTTTCTTCTGTCATGCTTTTAGTCCAGCCATGACTGTGACCTCACTGTAACCCAGTGTGACCATTCATCTCTGATCTGAGCCTGAAGCCGAGCCCTAGTTCAGGGTGGAATCCACCCACCTTGCCACCTGCTTCTGGCTCCTTGGAGTTGAACTGTTCTTCTCCCTATGAATCTGTTTTGCTCCCAAACTTGGTGCTTTATTCCCATCTGTCTTCCTGGTGAGCAGCCAAATCCTCCTAAAGACAAGGGTGAGGTGGGGTGGGTGGGTCAAAGAAGCTTCTGTGGGGGAGGAACTAAATGGGAGACGTGTACCGCTCCACTCCTAGCCAGGGGAGGTGTCCTGAGGTGCGTGACCCAGGGAGAAGCGGGTGAGGCCCCAGGTTCTGTAGGAGGGAGATGAGCTAAACCAGATGCAGCTGGGCCCTCTGCAGAAGAGCCCTTTAAGAGTTCTTGACACCGCAGTGGAAATCCAAGCTCCTGCCCTCTTCCCACAGCTGCATGTGTTGCAGGCCAGAGGCTGGAATTGGCATCTCCTCCCCAGAGCAGTGGGTGGTCTCTGGTCTTTGGCTGCAGCCCTGAGATCACACTTCAGCACACTGGCAAACTTGCTGGTGATTCACAAATTTTGCTCTGCATGACTGGCTCCTTCTTCCCTGGTTACCGCTGTTTCTGCTTGTAGCAATTATTCTCAAGAAAGGAAAGAGCTTGGCCTTGGCCTAAAGCTGAGATGTCTCTTTCCTTATCTCCCTTAAAAAACAAAAACAAAACAGTAAGGCAGACCCAGATTTCATTCTATGTGATTTAGAAGCCTTGTGATACTGGGCTAGTGATCTGATCTCCCAGAGTCTTGGTTTCCTCATTTTGAAATGGGGCTGGTAATAGCATCTTTCTCATATAGTTGTAAGGACTGATTGAGACAACGCACTTAGTGTGGGACTGGGCACAGTCAGCTTTTCAACAAAATGAATCTACTATTTTTAGTTGCTCTGTGGGTTTCAGTTTCATGATGTGAGAAAATGAGCATAATTTAAACTTCTTAACACTCTTATAAGAGGTAAGGAATAATGTATATAAGCAGTTATGAATGATTCCATTACAGAGTATAAAAAAATGGACATTTTTCTGATTCTCTGAATCAGACAATTCTCATCTAAGCTTTTAACCACCTACCCTACACAAGATTTAATATCAAGCGTTTTGTGGCTTTCTTTTCATTTTCTCTCCCCATAATTTAGGGTCCTGCAAAAGTCTCTGAGTTTTCTGCACCAGACAGAATCCCTGGAGCAGGGAAAGGCCTCCAGCTTCCAGACCCAGACCAGGCTGGTTATGGGGGTCTGCATTTTGGTCAAGCCGGTGATTCCCCTAGGTGGCGCTGTTCCGAGTTTCCAGGGCAGGGTGATCTTTCTCCAGCTTCTAGAAATTCAATTCTTGTTTCTTATTCTGGGACCCCTGTAAAAGGGGGACCTGGGCTCCATTCCCCTCCAGAATAGGGGAGAAGTTGATAGGTAGAATTTTGGCTCCCATTACCTTTTCCCTCTGGTATTATTTCTCTTATTATGGCAAAAGTGACACTGCAGATGTAATTAGTTTCTAATCCTCTGATCTTAAAATAGGGAAATAATCCTGGATTATCTGGATGCATCGAATCTAATCATGGGAGCCCTGAAGAGCAAGATCTTTCTCAGCCTTGTAGCAGGAGGGGAAGTAAGAAATTTGAAGAACGAAAACAGTTGAGGGTGCCCCTGTTGGCTTAAAGATGACGGGGTGCTCTGTTGAGGAAACAAGGACCTCAGTCCTACAACCAAAAGAAATTGAATTCTTCCAGCAACACGAATAATCTTGGAAGCTGACTCTTCCTCAGAGACTCCACATAAGAGCCCAGCCCAGCTGACACCTTGATTGTGGCCTTGCGAGGTCCTGGACAGAGGACATGATTTCTGTCTCACTGAAATGTGAGATAGTAAGTGGGTGCTATTTTAAGCTATTGAATTTGTGGTTATATGTCACAGCAGCCAAAATAAAACAATAACAACAGCAACAATAGTGATAAACCAATATAATGCTCAGGCCTGTGACCCAGTCTCTTCATAATGTTGGGGAATTTCCTCTCCTCAGGTCCAGAAGCTTCTGCTTCTTCAACTCAGCCCTCACAGCCAATCAGGAACAAGTTAACCCTGGGTGAACTATTTGTGGGAACCTAGAAGCCCTGGTTTTCACAAAGGGCAGAGAGTTTCAGAAAATTTCTGGTTTTGACCCTGCAGTTCAAAAAGGTTTACATCTAGGGGAAACAATGAGTTAGGTACTTTCTTATGATGAGGGGAGGGAGAAAATAACAGAACCCAAATGAATATCTCAAAAAAGTTTCCTGCCACATGTGTAAGTACTTATCCTTCTTTGGACTAAAATATTATTGCAATGATGATGATCATTGTTTTAGTTCCTTCTTCCCACCCTAAGTATCCAGCTTGATTCCAAAATGCAAAAATATGTTCTGCACAGTGATGGAAATCCCTCCACAGCTAGAGGACACCAGCATGGAATCACTCACATGAAATGTGTCTTCTGGTGTGGTGACCCCACCAGGAGGAATATGTTCTCCTTACCCTCGAACAAAAGAGGCAGGGCAAGAGGTGCAGCTTGCCCCAGGAGAGTTTTGTTTCTATAGTCAAGATAGGCAGATGTCCAGTCATCACCCTCCCTGTGCTGAAGGTCAGGGTTCGATGTTGTGGCAGGAGCCAGCTGTTTCAGGAGAACCGTCACTTGGGGCAGGTGTACATACTGTCTCATGCAATGAAAAACATTCTCAGCTCCTTAAATCCATTGGATGCCACCAAAACGGCCTTTTTAACAAACCCACTCGATATAGTTTAGCACAATTTGAAGACAGAGACAGCACAATAATCTGTTGAGAAATTGTCATATATCTTCCCCCAACATTGGGCCTCTATCTACTTCAATTCCCATTTTTTTCAGTTGCTGAAGGTATATTTAGGCCCCTGCTATGTGCCAGGCACAACTTTGGTCTTGACAGTGTGAGATAAATAAGACAGATCCAGTGCCAGCCCTAAGGATCTCATATTTTGTGAAGAAGGTATCACAAAATAACTACATGTTTTAAAATGATTTCATGTGTCCTGACCCTCATAAACTCCCCTGACACCTGGACGCCACCATAGCCTCAGTTCCCATGGCTACTTGAGAAAATTTTGTTCCAGGTCCTTCGTGTCTGAGTGCATCTGTGTCACCTATAACCAACACATTCCAAAGGTTGGCCAGCTCTGAGGGTACCGACAACTCTGGGGGAACATCTCTTTGACCAAATGGTTAACAGATGCTCCCTAGATATGCTGCCTTCAAAGCACCACGGACCTCACCCTACATACCCTACATTCTTTTGTACCATCTGAAACAATCATACCTGATATTTTGTAAATGATTATTTGGCATCTTGAAATAATGGGCCAAAATTATCAAAGTGGTTCACATCTCCTGTGGTTTGGCTTTCACCGGTGCTAGAAAATCATATTATGAACCCCCAAATGTGTGTTTTACTTCCTGCCTGATAGAGGACATCCCCACCTAAAAACTTCCATCACTATAGCAATAAAGGCCTTTTGCCCATGCTCTCCCTCGTTCCTTCTCTCTCCTGGCCTGACGTGGGGCTTCCTCACATGTTCTTGCCCAGCTCATCTTGCCCCTCCTCTTAGGGATTAAAGTCATAAATTCTTCTTAATGACATTGACATCTCTGTGTTGTCAGTCATATTGATAAATTAAATCCCAAACACATTTAAAAACACTACCTGACATAGCTCAGAACCCCAGGCTGGCCAGGCCCTGGAGGTGCTAAAGTCACCAGGTGACTGTCACTCAGAGATGGCATCAAACTCCTCCCCACAGATCCCACACCCTTCCCTGCCCCAACCTTCAGACCTCCTTCCAAGTAAGCCAAAGTTACTCCAACCCCCACATCCTTCATCTCCAGTTGTCCCCAAGCATGATATTCCACTCCACTGAGTTTCTGTTCTCCACCCTATATTTTGGACTATTGTACAGAGGAGAAAAGCTGACTTCCTGCCAGCACCAAGGCTAGTTCCAACAACTGGTATGATGGGCCAGGGCCAGGTGAAGGATCCAGAGAAATATTCTTTCCAGGGAATCCTGAACAAAGGCGGCACTTCCCTGGGCTCCAGGGTTGAAGCAGAGGAGGAAAAAGGATGGACAGAAAAAAGGTGGCCCACTAAGCAACATCAAACTCCCGGGGCTCCCAGGGTAGAGGACTTTAACACTGAAGTGCACTGACTGGCGTGTCTTAATATATCGGTGCAAGCACGTGCATGCCTATAGCATTGTGGGGCCTACACCTGCTGCGCCTTGGCTCAGCACTGATTCCCGACTCATCAGGTACCCCAGTCTCTTGACTCCAATCCTGTGGTTACCAGTCCTCACCCTTACCCCTGTAACTGAGCATTTAAGACAGAACTCATCCTGGCCCCACCATTGGCTTTGTCTTTTCCCATCAACTCCACGAGTGCTCATTAAGGTGGCAAATACTTTATTGAAAGTGCAACTTGCAGGGTACACTTATGGCCCTCGCATATGGGGGCATTAAAGGATATCTTGGAACAAGAGGACCCAGGTATGCTTTTGTATATTCATAAGTGAATGCACTTGAGGGAAGGCCTTGGTGTGTCTATTGGTGCATGACTCTCGGTATATGTGTCTGTGGGGTGCACAGTTGAGTGTAATATATTATGCAGGTAGAAGATATATCTATGTTTTTGAGAAACATCTGTGCTCTGAGAATGGGAACATCAGAGCACTTCATATGGAATGCACTGCCTTGGGGTCAGTGTGTGTGTGTGTGTGTGTGTGTGTGTGTGTGATGTATGCTATTCCCCTACATCTCTAGGAGGGTATCTACATACCCAGTCACGCCAGTCTCTGGAACCTAGCAGACAGGATGTCAGATTTTCTGCAGACAGGCTTTTCTACAACTCTGGATTGACTTAGAGGTGGGGGTCCTGGGGATAAGGATGGAGTCACTCTGGGCCTGAGGCCCCCACTTGGTCAGCTTAATTCTCTCCACCCTTGGATGTTCCCTCCCCAGCCTCGCCCTCATCATCTGCCTCAATTGCCTCCTCGGGCATGGGCCACTCTCGAGTCTCCCACTCCAGCCGTTCAATGCGATAAGCGATCTTGAGGGCACTGGACTCCAGCTCAGCCAAGAGGCGAGCAAATTTGGTCTGTAGGTCATCAAGTTGCTGGTCTAAGCCCTGCAGCCGGTTCTCTGTGGCCTCCTGCAGGGCAATCTCAGCTGCCTCAGCATTTACGTCCAACTTGTTCATTTTGAGCAGGATCTCACGGCCTTTTTCCTCCATGACAGTCTGGGCCTGTGGATACTCACTCAGCACTTCCCGAAGGTCCTCCTTGCTCAGGCAAAACAGGTCCGAATAGCCTAGACTCTTGATATTGGCAGTGCGGCGGTTCCCAGACATGTTCCCTGTGGCCCGTGGGCAGACAGAGTGGGAGATAATTAGTCAGGGTGGGTGTGAGGGGGCACTTCACTGATGAACCAGGCCCCTTAACTCCATGTTTGCGCTTCTGGGCCTCTTTCTGCCTCACCAGTTCTTTTATTCAGTAATGTACTGGGGAGAAGGCCCTGTGCTAGGCTATCTATGACTAGTTTCCAAGAATTCAGCCTAGAGGAGAGAGATGTTTAATTGGATGGTTATATAACAGTGTAGCTGGTGCAGTGTAGATGCAGGTATCGGGGCTGTGGAGAGACAAGCAACAAGCCCCTAACAAGCAGTAAGGCAAAGAATTCAGGGAAGGAAGTAATGATTGAATCAAATAGAAGGTACTAGAGAGATGGGGGAATGTAGGGGAGGCAGCTAGGCAGAGGGAGGAGCATGAGTAGAGGAGAGGGGGTAAGAGAGAGTTTGATGGATGCAAAAACAAAAAGCAGTCAGAGAGGCTGAGGTACAGGGAATGAGGAGACTGGAAAGAGGAGGAAAGAGTCACATCCTGCCATGTCTCCTAAGCTATGACAAGAAGTTCCCACACCCACATTGTGCTGAGGATGGGGAAATTATTGGACTATTTGTATCAGGGATCTGTATGGTCTCATTTGTATTTTAGAAAGATACTGGTGGGGGATGGATGGGAGGATGGTTAGGCTGAATGCTGCAAAGTCTCAGAGCTAGAAGGACCATAGAAAGGAACCACTGATGACCACCTGTTACAGGCCAGGCACTGTGTTGGGTCCCTCACCCATGAGCTTATCAAATCCTCACAAATAGCTGAGTTTTCATTCCTATTGAATAGGTGAAGAAACAAATCTAAAAATGCAAATAGCTTGTCCAAAGTCAAGTGGACAGTGGCTGCCTGCACTCAGGATGTGATCTTTGGGAAACAGATGTGAGCCTTTTAGAGGAATTACATAGTGGACCCCTTGACCCCAGACACAATCAGAGAGAGCACACTCACCCCCCTTTAGATCTCCCATGACCACAGTTTCTTTACCTGTAATTAGGCATTGCAACTCCTACTGCCCAGGGCTGATGAGAGGCATAAATGAACTGGTGTGCAGCACCTGTGGGTCTGGGCTTGATGGTCCTTTCCATTTGACTATGAGAAAGTTGTTCCTTATATTGACCCCAAGTGTGTGGACTTATTCTCTGCATGACCTTGGGCAAATTCCCAAACCTTCCTGTGCTCCAATTTCCTAACCTTTAAAATGCAGCTAATAGTACCTACCTCATAGGTGAGAATTTAATGTGTTGGTGCAAGTGAAGCAGTTGAATAGGGCAGGCGGTAACCATTCAGTAAATGTTAGCTACTATTACTGTTACTTATTATAAAAGAATTTATTATTCTCTGTAATTTTCCATGGGTCTGCCACTTTCCACCCGCAGAATAGGTCTGCTCTCTCTTTTAAGGCCCCTACCTACTCACTCACCTTGGCCAATTTTTGCCTCAGGAAACAGAGCTTCCCTATTCTGCTTCTTTCTGAGCCCCTAGTGACTCACACAAGGGCCAGGCTTCCTCAGTCTGGAGGCCCTGAAATACCACCTGGTCTCAGAATGGGTTTTGCTGTCCCCACCCTCCCAGGCCTGTACCAGGAACAAATTCTGGGGTGCCCACCTTTGATGTTGATGATGCTGATCTCCCCGAAGTAGAGCCCTGCACCAAGCACAGCATACTGCGTGACGCCATCGTCTGCCACCACGGCCAGCTGACCCTCGCGGATGATGTACATCTCTCGCCCGATGTCCCCCTTGCGGCAGACATATTCGCCTGGTGAGTATGTCTGGGGCTGCAGCTTTAGCACCAGCTCCTCCAGCAGGCTGGCCTCACAGTTCTGGAAAATCTGCACCCGGCTCAGAGTAGACAGGTGTACAGACACAGCCACTTCTGCCCTCAGCCGTTCAGGCAAGTGCTGTAAGATGGCCACCTCATTGGTCATCTTCTTGTTGATCTGCAGGTGCTGGTACCTGAGCGCAAGAACAGTATCCATTCCTCATTAGCCCCCGACATCCTTACCTTGACGTCGTTCACCAGTGCTCAGTTCAGGTTCAATCAGGGGCCCACCCACGTGGGGATATTTGACAGCTGATTGCTGAATATCTTCAGCCCAATCTCCTTTGCTGGTCACAAATGTGTGTTGACCTTTTCTACCTTCATCAGGACATGCATCTCTACCAGACTAATAAAAACTAATTCAGTCTCTGTTGAATTAGATACTTGCACCTCCTGGTGGGCTGTACCCTGCCAATCAGTGGTGCTTGGTACCATCCTACTCATTCTTTTTTTTTTTTTTTTTTAAGATTTATTTATTTATGATTACAAGAACTGGGGTACAGGCCAGAGATGTGCATGGTGAGAGGATTCAACAGAGACAGAGCGGGGAACAGAACAGGCAGACTGACCAAAGTACACTGCTGAGGGGAGCAGCAGGAGAGACAGGAGAGGTCTGCTGCACCATGTGGGTAGCTCCCTGGCTGGGGATGGAACTTGCGCTGCAGAGGTTGTGGATAGCTTCACAGCGCTGCGCTCAACACCTTGCGCCACCACAGAGACCCCATCCTACTCATGTCTACTTCAATCACTAAGACCCTTAGTCTCCAGAGGCTCTCTGCTCTAGCTCCCCAGCTTGGTGACAGTTCCTTCTGCTCATAATAGTATGAACTACCATGACATGGTCAACCATCTTGCTGGCCCCTCCTCTGGGGAGTATTATCCTTCCTTTGCTCCTACCAGGTCTTGAAGCCTACCAGGCAGAGGCAGTTTCCATTTTCTGGTGTCCAGTTTCTCCTGATTCTGCATGATTCCTCTCCCTATCAGTCTCTTACCCACACCCTCCCACTAAGTCCTAATCAAATTAGTGCAGAACCTTCTTTCCCAAGCTCCACCTTGAATGCCCCCCTCCCCCTCAAATTGCCCCAGGACCTGCCCACCCCACCTTCTTCAGATTCTGTCCAGTAACCTCCCACCCCACCCGAAGCCCAGGCCCCTCACCAGTCGATCACTCGCCGCTCCAGCCGCCGGTTGACACGCTGCAGTTTCATGTATTTCTTCACCAGCGCGTGGTCGGGGTAGAAGGCCGCGTCGGCCGTGTTCATGTTGTAGATGACGGAGCTCATGCTGCCCATGATGGTGGCGAACCCCATGACGGCCAGCAGGAAGTCGCCCACCATGAAGAGGTATTCTTCCTCGCGGTGTGGCAGCGGCGTGTCCCCCACGGTGGTCAGGATCAGCGTGGAGAAGTAAAAGCTGTAGAGATACTGACGCCTCAGGCGCTCAAAGCCGGGCCGAGCGGGGTCCGGGTACACCCACGCGTCCAGTCCGAAGCCCAGGTATCGAGACAGGGCAAAGTACAGGCAGCTGTTCCAATGGATGACGACAAAAATGTAAAGCATCAGTTTGGCGATGCGGAAGGCGTTCGGGTAAGCCGTGCGGGTCTCCGTGCGGTCGAAGGCCTCGAAGAGGCGGGGTGCACGCAGAAAGCGGTTCAGCCGCAGCGTGGGCGTGTGTGGCCCCAGCCGCACATAGGCCACGTCGGTGGGCACCAGCGAGGCCAGGTCCAAGACGAAGCTCCAGGTGCGCACATAGCGACTGCAGATCCTACCCTTGTCCACCACCAGAATGCCCTGGTCCAGGAATCCTAGGGGGTTGGAGGGTAGGGAAGTGGAAAGTTGGGTTGGGGGAGAAGGGCCTGGACTCAGCTGTGGAATGGGGTCCGGTGTGGGGCTAGGTCAGGGCGCTATGAGCTTGCAAAACCCTGGTGTGGGTGGGCAGGCCAGGTATGAAAGGGAAACAGTGGTGAGGACAGAGTGAGTGCAGGCATAAAGCTACAGCAGGGTTTCTGGGGTGAGCACAGGCGTGCTGTCAAACACGGGGACACGTGAGTGTGCTGTCAGGGACATGGTGACTTTTTTTTTTAAGATTTATTTATTTATTTATTTATTTATTTAGACAAGCACTGGGCACAGTCAGAAGCGCCGGAGGGTGAGAGAATTTACCAGAGCCAGAAAGGGGAGCAGAACAGGCAGAAGGACTGAAATACTCTGCTGGTGGGAGCAGTGGGCGGGGCAGGAGAGGTCTGCGTGCCATGTGGGAACCTTGCCAGGCGGCCGGGAATCGAACCAGCTCTGCAGAGGCTGCAGGCAGCTTTGCAGCCCAGCGCTCAACCACTGCGCCACCAGGGGAGGCCCGGGACATGGTGACTTTCTGGTACTGGGAGTTTCTCTTTAGGAAGAGAAGAAGGAATAAAGGGTCACTGACTCGTTGGGGGTCACTGACCTGTGTGGAAGCGCACCACGATGTCCAGTAGGTACAGCAGGTCACTTAGATAGTCCAGCACTAACCAGGCCACCAGATAACTATGCTGTAAGTCGGGAAAACAGGCTCTGCATGGTAGGGACAGAAGGGATTGGCTTAAAGGCACCCTGTGCGTTTGATGTGATCTCCCACTTAGCACTCCTCCTAGTGCCCTTGCCTGTTGCCATCCCTCCTCAGGCCTGTCCCAGGGCCCACCTCTCTCCCCTGGGCCTCACTTTGCAGCCTTGTCTCTGTTTAAGACATTCCCTTAGGCCCCCACCAAACCTGCACACGATGATAATGAGGTTATACATGACCGGGAAGACCATTGTGTTCAGCCACCAGTAGTAGTAATCTCCAGATGGATCCAGGACAGGCAACGACTTCCTGTGGGCAAGAGGGGGAAGTCATGTTTCCTTTATTCACCGGTCAGTATTGAGGTTGTCACTGGGAGTGCCGAGAGGAATCGGTGCCAAGAGGCACTGGGGGTGCCTTAATCTAGTGAGGAAGACTGAGCTGACACAGGGGATCCGGATCCCTCACCTGGCCTTGGATGGGGCAGGGGGACTGGACTCTGTCGTCTTCACTTTGCTGTCCTGGCTCATGATTCTGCAGCCTGGTGCCTGGGTGCGAGAGATCCAGGGCCTCTCTGGTAGGTAGCTTCAGGGGTCGGGGCTAGTGGCTGCTGGCGTGGAAGAGGCTTCTCTTGGCCGCCAGCTGCAATTCCTCGGTCTTTGGTTCCTGAAGCTCTTAGCAACACAACCAAAGCTGTGCAACTGAAGAGGCGGAGGCAGTAAGGCTCCAGCGCTCCGCCCTGTCTCTCAGGGCCTGGGCTCACACCTGCCCAGCTAAACATCTCTAATGAGGTCCCTGGAGAAGGTGGGGTGCATGCTTCAGAGGTAAGGTTAGCCTTGCCTTTCCCTCTTTCACCCAATATGCTGAACTATATAAGGGACCTCTAGGTCAGGAGGCCTAGATTCACATGTGGGCTCAGACATTCATTCTGTTTTACTTTGTGCAAGTTTCCTGCTTGGGTGTCACTGGTTATTCATTTAACATCTATTTACTGAATGATTTATTTGTGCCAGGTACTAAACTGGTCTCCAGGGACAAAGAACGCCTGTCACCTCAGACATGAGCTCTGTTTTTGTTATCTGCACCCTTATCAACATCCACACCTCCTTCACCTCCTTCCTGCTGGAGGGGGCCGTCTGTGATGTTTTGACCTCATTGCCTTCCTGATACCCGTAGAGCCAGATCCCATTAGCTAATCCATTGGCTTTCTAGAGCCTCAGCCTCTTTCAGTGAACATGCTTAAATATCTCCCATATCAAAAGCAAACAAAATCCTTAAAATTTCTACCTTAAATTGATGTCCCTTTCCCTACTGTCATCTTCCTCAGTCAACAAGTCATGATCAGAACACCTACTACGATTTAGGCCAATACTACGCTAAGTATTAAAGATAAAAGATGAATGAGACACATTTCTTGATCTCCAGAAACTCTGTCTGGTAGGGCAAGCAGGTAGATAGGCAATTACACATCTGTCTGACGGGTGGAGACACAGAAGTTGGTATAGTATATAGAAAGGTCCTGGCTGAGCCTGGGTTCTGTGGGGGTAAATAGTTTGGTTAGGTATAGAGATGGGTGGGTGAAGAACACTGGAAGCAAAGTGTTTAGAGAGTACACAGGCATAGGCTTCAAAAAGCATGGTGACAGGGGGAACATCATTTAGCTTTTGTAGAGAAGTTGAGGGGCTAGTGTGAGAGATGAGGCTGAATGAAACAAAGAACTGTTTAGGGAGATCTTTGTTAGTTATGTTATAAAGCTTGATTTTTTTTTAAAGATTTATTGATTTATGCATATAAGAGCTGGAGTACAGGCCAGAGGTGTGGGTTATGGCGGGCGGGGCGGGGGGAAGGATTAACCAGAGACCGAGTGGAGAAAAGAACAGGCAGATTGACTGAAGTACAAAGCTTGATTTTTATTTAAAGGCAGTGGGGATCCTGTGAAGGAAAATGGTCAGATTTGTGTTTCTATAGAGTCTTGGAAGTGACATCTATACCCACTAACATATCATAGTTTAGTTTTGCCTGTGTTTGAACTGATATCAACAAAGCATCAGTTTTTAATCTTTATTTTCCTTTCATATATTCATCTAGTCATCAAGTCCTGGTGATCTAACTGCAATGTCTACATGTAACGGGGTGGTCCCCAGGGAAAGGGCTAACACACATACCCATTTTTCTGCATCTTTACTACTCTAATTTGGACCCTATAAATCTTGCCATGCATAAAAAAAAAAGGTAGAGTTCTCTGTTGTTCCAAATCTAACCCCCTTAGGGGGCCTCCCTGGTGGTGCAAGGGGTTAAGACTCAGCACTATTAAGGCAGCCACTGCAGCGTGAGTTTGATCCCCAGCCAGGGAGCTGCCCACATGGTGCAGCAGACCTCTCCTGACTTACCCACTGTGCCCCTCAGCAGTGTATTTCAGTCAATCTGCCTGTTCTGTTCCCCACTCTGTCTCTGGTGAATCCTCTCACCTCCAACACTTCTGGCCTGTACCCCAGTTCATGCATGCATAAATAAATAAATCTTAAAACAATCTAATCCCCTTAACATGGCCCACAAAGCTCTCTAGTAACAGATATCTGTGTCTTTCAGCCTCATCTCACAGTGTTTCCTCTGCTTGTTCCCTAGGCTCCAGACATGTACTAGTTGTAGTTCCCATAGCAACCTCAACATGTTGTCAGTTCTTCCTTGCCTTGGTATGTGCTGATCTTTTGGTATGCAACTTCCATTTCTTTTTCTTTATAAATACTTTCTTTATATATATATATATATATTTTTTTTTTTAAAGATTTATTTATTTACACAAGCACTGAGTATAGTCAGAAGCGCGGGAGGGTGAGAGAGTT
The DNA here is from genome assembly GCF_014898055.3 of Talpa occidentalis. Lineage (NCBI taxonomy): Eukaryota > Metazoa > Chordata > Mammalia > Eulipotyphla > Talpidae > Talpa > Talpa occidentalis. The sequence goes on from NW_023603184.1 coordinate 35,114,642, forward strand.
CACCAGAGCCAGGAACAGAACAGGAAGACTGACGAAACACACTGTTGAGGGGAGCAGCGGGCAGCAGGAGAGGTCTGCGCCCCATGTGGGACCCTCCTCTGGTGGCCGGGGAGCAGCCGGGGTCGAACCGGCGCTGCAGAGGCTGCAGGCAGCTTCGCAACCCAGCGCTCAACCGCTGCGCCACCAGGGGAGGCCCTACTTTCTTTCTATTTTGTAGTAATTTGGGGCTTATAGAAAAGTTGCAAAAACAATACAGAAAGTTCTAGAAAAGCTCTCACATATGACCCCCTGTTGCCAACTTATATAACCAGAGTACAATGGCCCAAACTGGAATTTTTTACAATACTTTCAACTAAACCACAGACCTTATCTGAAACTCCCATTTTTCTCTTACATGATCGCACTTTTATTGGTTTCTTAAGGTTGCTCAGCCATCATCTGCTCCTGGAAGCATTCTCTAAGCTCCTTTGCACTTCTTTGTCTGCATCCTGTATCCACACAAATCATGCTAAGTGCTACTGTTTGGTGGCACATGTTACCCTACATTGCAGTCGCCTCAGGTAAAGGGCTGATTTGAGGCCAGAGACAGGTGCTAATCGATCTGGAGTCCCGCCTGAGATGGAGGCGCTTATTCTGTATTCCTTGAGTGACTGAATGAAAAAGAGTGTCCAAGGGATCGCGAGGCAGCAGGTGTTAGGGGAGGCAGGAGTGGTCAGTGCCAAACCATGGGCGCGGATGGGTAAAAAATGAACTAGTTTTGCTAGCCACCTGCTCTAGGGCTCAGCTTTTTAAAAAAGCAAGCCCCGCCTACCTGCTGACTCCTCCCCCTCAGGCCCACCTTTTCTTGCTATCCCCGCCTCCTCCACGCCCATTCTCTACTCTAAAGTCCGCCCAAGGACTCGTGGCCCCGCCCCATCCAGGCTAGCCTCGGTTCCATCTCTTCTAAGCCCCGCCCACTTATTTCCCTGCTGTCGAAGTCGGTTCCCTCCTTAGGTCCCGCCTTCTGCCCTTCTGGTTCGACCTTTCCTCCCCAGGCTCCGCCCCCTCCCGGCTGGCCTCCGCCTCCCCAGAGGTCTTCTCCAATGACAGGCCGGAGCCTTGCTGAGGGGCGGGGCTTACAGCCTTAAGGGGCGGGGCCTGGAGAAGGGGCGGTACTCTCGCGCGGAATGCCGTCGGCGACCCCGCCCCTGCGCCCTGCCGTTGCCGGGAAACAAGCATCGACGCTCTGGTTTTGGCCGGGCCCAGCCAATGAGCTGGCACGCCACTGCTCAGTCGTGCGTCGCTGGGCGGTTACGTGTGGTGCGCGGGGGCGCGGGTTGCGTGTGGCGCGGGGCGGGGCGCGGCTGGTGCGCCTGAGGAGCGATGGCGGCGGCCTGAACTCACCTAGCACCGTCGCTGCGATCGGGCCTGGTCAGGGTCGGGGTTCTCTGAGAGAACAGTATGTATGGGCCGGAACCCCAGCGAGGCGCGTGAGGACGCGCGGGACTGGGGATGACGCCTGCGGGCTCGGCGGCTGCCCTGGCGTGAGGGTTCTGGGTGAGGGGCCGGCGTGTGGTGAGGGGCCGGCTTGTGTTTAGGGTGGGGGGAGCGGGGTGCGCGCCCCGGGGGAGAGGACACGTGCGGAGCCGGGGTGTCTGCGAGGCAGGAGTGCTTTCTGAGGGGCCAAGTGGAAGGGACTGGTGCACACGATTTCCTAAGGGCTGAGGCTCCCCAGGGCAGGGATGTGGGACAAGGTTGGCACCCGGGGGCGCGGGGGTCAGGCCTGTGCTGGGAGGGGGAGAGCAGAGGGCGAAGGCGGGAGCGTGCAGAGGGGGTGAGTTGGTGCGGGAGTCGAGGGCAGGGCATGAAGGTGGTGAGTCTTGGAGTAGAGATGCTGGGCTGAAGCTCCCTTCAACGCACTGCCCTGCCCCTCGAGAGCAGTAGTTCTGGACTGGGCAGACAGCTCGGGTGTAAGTGTTGTGCACCTGGCTCTTCTGCTCCTGGGCTCTAGATATTTTGGAGGACAAAAACAAGCAGCGTCTGGGGCAGTCGTATCTATGGTAATCACAATAATTTTTGAGCTCAGTAGTCTTCAACAAAGTAATCACAGGAACCCCTGGAACCTCAAGTTTCTCCTTGGGACGGCACATTTGAAGATGGCTCCCTTTTGGAGAGTTTTTGGGCATGACTGCCTGTGTGTTTTCTCTCCACCTGCTTCCGGACACCCTTACTTTGCTGCTGCTTCTCACCTATCCTGAGCTGTGTGGCTTTCGTGGTTGTCATGTTTAGTGGACTGATCCTTTTTAGTTGCTCGTTCTACTTTTCATGGAAGTCACATGGTTTGTCACATTGTCACACACAACACTACATTTAGGCCGGCAGCAGGATGACTTTGCGCTCATTTTCTTATGTTACAATTTTTAAATAACTTATTGAGATATATTTATGTACAATAAACTGCTCATTTTAAAATGTACATGTTTGATGAGTTTTGACAAATGTTTATATCTGTGAAGCCATCACCACTTTCAAGATACTGAACTTTGCCACCACCCTCGAAAGTTTCGTCCTGTCCCTTTGCAATTCACCCCTCCCTTCACAGCCTGTTCTTGGCTTCACATTGGCATTTTACCGGTCCTGTCCTCCCTGCCTACCTATATGCACATGAAAATTTTGAAAGTTCTGGAAAGCTGGGTTGGCACTCAGTGATAATGACCACTTCCACACTCTTGAATTTTCCTCTCTACTGATAGTCTGTCACAGAGGCTTTGACACCCTTCCCAACCTCAGAAGACTTTGACCCTTCCTGTCCAGACCATTCTTTCAGAATAAGGGCCATTCCACATCCCCATTCTCACCCAGAATCTCAGCTGTAGAACCAATTATTCTATCCCATGGTATGTTTTCATTGCTTTTCTCTGAAAGCCAAATAGGTTTTCATGCTGGCAGAACCCTTGGCAACCTGCCCAGACGGTTGGAACCGGTAGAACCTACCTACATAATAACAAAGTTTAGAGCAGTGATTCCTAAAGTGGACCAAGGACAGTGTGAATTGATAAAGTTTTCATTCATCCAAGGTGAAAGGCGAGACAGACAATATGAAACATGAGTTTTTCATAAAAATAAATTTATTCTGAGATTATTCCTTTTTTTTTTTTGCTGTTAAAGTGATGAAATAATGATGGCTGCACACGGGTTTTTAAAAGATGGTCTTATTGGTCAAGTTACCCCCTGCCCCCTTTAGTAACTCTTGTTAAATATTAAAAGAAATCATTTCTTTTATTTCATGAAATACAGACATTGAGAGTAATGATGGTATGCTTTTTGTACTGAGAAAGCATGTGTTTATTTGCAATTCTATATAACTTCTGACATCCATTCAGATGTCATTCATGCTTTGCATAGGATTCTTAAATTTTATTGTATTTACACATGAACCTCATGAGTTAGGTAAGGGCAGGACTTCTTTTACAGATGAGGAATTAAGTTCAGCATTTAGATGTCATGTCGTGATAAAACAACAAAGCTGAACCCCAAACTTGATCTCCTGAGAGACTGACTTGGGGAAAGAAGGTTTTAACAGAATGAAGGTGATGTTGACTAAAAAGGCAGGTGATACATTGGAAGGGTTGTGATGACATGGAGGACATTATACTGTCAAAAAGCATTCTTTATGATTTGTAATTGTTTTCAAAAGGGATTAAAGAAACTTTGACATAGGTATGAAGGTTCTGTTTAATAGGTGGCAGGACATAAGAACAGCTACATATTTGTGCTAATAGGATGAGTCAAGTCACAAGTCATCTTTCTTAGGGACTGTCCAAATTCTTGGTTATTCTATAGAAAGCACTGGGTTTAGTAACCTTCCTGTTGAGTTAAGTATGGTGAATTTTGACTTGAGGCATATAGCTGAGTGGCAGGTGAAACATGATGCGAGTGGTGATTTAGAGATAGAAACATGTTGGGGGTCTGCATCTGCTATGTGCCCAGTGCTCTGCAGAGTGCTGGGATAATAGGTTCATTCATTCATTAGTTCTTTCATTCATTCATTCATATATTAGTTTATTTATTCAGCAAATACTTCATCAGATAATCTGCCCTTGTGGTGCTTACGATTTTCAAGAGAACAATATAATTAAGACATGGTCCTCAGTCTGGTTGGGAGAGTTAGACACATGAAAAGATTATTTCAATTTAGTGAGAAAATGTGAAATATAGTATGTGTACGTCATAATGAGGTGATTACTTCTCTGTTTCTAGTCTCAGCCTTTCCCTATGTTCCAACCATATGCAGTGAGTGATCTTCACAAGTATCTCAAAATTAACATGTCCGGAACCAGAACTCATTGTCCACAAGCTTGCTTATGCACCATATGCTGTGTCTCAATCCAGGAAGGACTTCAGTGTCAGCTTCCATTCTTTCTGATTCTTAATCAGTTACTAAAATCTTAGTACATTTTCTCTCTGCTGTCTCTCTTCACCTCCACCACTACATCTCCATTTTTACTTCCTCCTTATCTCTCATCTGGACTCCCCCCTTCCCCCCAACAGTTTCCTGCCTTCACACTGGCTCTTTATTAGTCCATCCCTAGAATGATTTTTCTAAAAATATAAATCCTATCGTGGAACGCCTCTACTTAAAAACTTTTGGCTCTTTTTGTTCTGTAGGACAGCATCCAAATTCCTTAAAATTGGCATCATTTGGCCTTAGTTCACCTCTCCAGCCTCATCTCCTGCCACTCCCCACTCTGTTCAGCTTGAATTGTTCACAGTTCCCTAACAAGCATGTTACTTTTTTGAGCCTTGAATTCTTTGTGGTGGCTGTTTCCTCTGTTAGGAATATCTTTCTTCTCTGCCCAGTGAACTTTTCTTCTTCCTTTAGAATCAAGTTCAATATCACCTCCTCTTTGACATCTTATTTGTCTTCCTTACTCAACAGGGATAGAGAGAACCTTGTGTGGCTTGGGGATTCACTGTGTAAAGGGGAGGTTCATGTGTGTTACAAGGACTCTGCTGAAGCCAGGGGAGGAGAGACTCTGCAAGAAGCAGAGGTGCTTTGGAGAGCGAGTGAGCTGGGTCTCTTCACTGATACCCCACTTGTCTTCTGCATATGACCCTGAGGGACTGTAAAGCAGGGGGGTCTGTACAAGCTGAGCTCTATACTGGTAGGCTATTGCCAGGGGGTTTCCCATTTTCTATTCCTTTAAGATTTTAATTAGGTCCTTCTTCTTTGGGTATTCAGGGTAACAGCTCAACCTTGTCTCTTAATGTTGGTGTCATCTTGCCTAAGAGCCTTTGTAGGGAGAGAGGCCTCGGGACTTTACTGACCTGTCCTTAGAAGATCATTTTGGTCTCTTCCTGTTGGCTTTAAGTGTTGCAGGTGTATCTCTGCCCCCAGTTCCCTCTCTCCCTTTGGCTCTCCCAGGGCAAAGGTTCATCTCTGAGACTGAGCCTGTCCTGTGACAGGCCTTCTGTTCAGAGGTTGGTGCACACCTTTGTTGAATGTACCTACAAGAAGACTGTTTTTCCGCCCTACGGTAAGTGCCTGCTCCTTGCTCTTTGTGGGGCTGAAAGAGCAACTCCTTCTTCACCTCTCCCCCCCAGCTGTGGCTGGCCCTGAAGGTAAACCTGAAAAGAAGGGTCCATTTTTTTTTTCTAGATTTGGCTGTGGGAGGAAAGAGCACAGTAATAGCGTGGCGACTGTACTCTCTTTGTACTGTTTTGAACTATGCAGAGTTAACAGGGAGTGAGAGAGTCTAAGTAGGTGACAGGAACACGAGGCTATGACCGTTTTTGTTTCCGTAGTATGTGAACAGGGCTCAGGTTAAGTGCTGGCTTTGGGTTCTGAGACACTGAGTCCATTGTGATCTCTCATTGAGGTCCTCTAAAAGAGATGGGGGTGGGGAATGAGCAAAGTCCAGGAGGCAAGTACCCCGGGTCTCTGAACAGTGCCCTTTGTTGGTCAAGCAGAAATTGGGCATCCTGGGTATATTTCAGAACAGGAGCAGTTTATTAATCTTTGGAATTAAATTCTAGAAACTGGAGGCAGTTTAGTTTGGGACACATTAAAACCATGCTTTGGCGAGGATACTTGGCCCTTATTTACTTCCCCAGGGTATGTGTGTGAGGTGTCGAGGCAGAATAGATCTCTCAGCGATGAGGTCACCTGGGTCAAGCAGCATCAGGAGAGAAAAGGGGGGAAGGAAAATGTCACTCGCAGGGCATCTGCTTGTAGTGCTCCATAGGTATTTTACTTAATTCTTAAAAACAGTAACAATATGTATTTCATCAGCAGTTTATATAGATGAGGAAACTGAGGTTGAGACTTCAGATGTGTGAAGTTACACAGATGAACACTGTTGAACTGAGATTCAGATTTTTGTTTGAGAGACTCCAAGGCTCATGCTTTACCTATTGCTTTTTGTTATTTTGCTTGATCTTAGGGCCTCTATTTGTTTTCAGTCCTCAAATGAGATATGACTGAGAAAGCGTTCTGTAAATAGTAATAAGTAATTCTTATAGCAGAAGTCTTGCAGGTAGCAGATGGTACACATTGGGTTTGGAAAGAGTTTAATAAAAGAACTGTATTTATAAAGGTATGGGCAGAGTTTAAGTAAACCAGCCAGCTGTGATGCAATAATCTCAGGCCTAATCACGGTGAGAGGGGCTGGTAACAGGTGAGACCGCTTCCCAGTCTTCTCAGCGGGTGGCTTTGCTTCCCCAGCTTACTTGGGATCTTAAGTGCTGGGACAGTGTGGGTGAGTACAGCACGAGCCTTTTCCAGTGCGTTCTTGCTTTGTTAGCTTCTAGTTTGAGTGACTATGTTTGAACGGTTTACAGGAAACCATCTGCGAAAGAATGAACATGAATTCTGTGCTCTATCATCTTCTCACGTTCCCTTCTCCCCCACCCCAATTCTCTTGAGTGAGTGAGTGAAGGAAAATTCAGTGGGGGTGGGGGGATGGGTATTAGATGATTTCAGGTTTCAGATTTACCAGAAATGCTTCACATCCTTTATTTACTACTGTTTTCTTCCTTTCTCAGAGAAAGTGGCATGCCTTTTTTTTCCTCTGATTAATTTTATACCTTTTTTTTTTTGTCTCATCCCATCTCTTTTATCCATAATCTGTTGCTTTCTTCAGACTTCTTTTCCTTACTTGACAGAGGCCCTTGAGGCTCCCAATCTGATACCAAACCAGACCAGACCAGATTTGATCAGACCATAAAAACTTTATTTTCCCTGGTTGCCCTCAACTGTAAGTGATTGCCCTATTTTTACCCTTCTCCATATTACTGAATTTTTTGAAATTGCGTCTTATACTTCTTTGGTTCCTAGTCTTTCTTTAAAGATTTGATTGCTAAGCTTGATTGTTAAAACTGATGGACCATTTTCAGTCTTCATTGTGCTTAATTTCTCTATGATTTTATACTATGGACAACCTCCAGTTTCTAGAAACTTCCTTTTCTTGATTTCTAGATTAGATCATAATTATTTCTTAGATTTTTCCTTTCATTTCTGACTAACTTCACAATCTGCCTTAAAGATTCTTCTTCCTTTGGTTTTCCCCAGGATGGGACCCTTGGCTTCTTTTATGATCTGCTAATCCTGGATGATTCTATTCACTCTCTTAGTTTCATCTACTACCTATAAGCTGGTGACTTGTAGAGTTATATCTTTAGTCTTGATGTCACTCTTGATCTCTAGTATAATATTTCTACTTGCTTTTTGGAGATAGGGATTTCCACAAGTGTCCCTTGTGTCCAAAATTGCCCATCTTCTTTTCTAAGACAAAATTCTCTTTAGTAAGTGTTCCTTGACTGTTAATGGCATTATCTTTTACTGAGTGTCTTATCATCATATTGGGGTCTTCTTTTGTCCTCCATTTATTTGCCAGGTCTTCTTATTTTTGCTTCAAGATTAAGTTAAATCTAGAAGCATATTAGCTATATTTGCATCCTGGTCCTGCCACTTACAAGCTGGCTAACTGGCAATTTATTTAATCTTTCTAGGTGTTGATTTTCTCATGTTTTTGTAAAATGGAGGTATTAGTACATGCAGGATGTTTTATGAAGTGAGCTACTACAATTAGTGCTGAGAATAGAGCCTGGCAATTTGTAAGTCTCAATATATGTTGTTGTTTTTAATTCATTTGTTTTTAATTCAACCAGGTGCCATGTTGACACTGGCATTTCAAAGAAGAATGAACAGTGTGTTCCCTTTTATCAAGGAACTTGCTCTTATTGATAGCGATATTATATGAATAATATTTTTAGTATCACATGGGACATGTTCAGCTAGCCATGAATCCGTTTTGTTTTTGGGTTTTGTTTTGTTTTTCCTTCAAAATCTGGCTCTGGCTCATGCCACCTCTTTTTTTTTTTTTTTTTTTTAATTTAATGGACCATTGAAATAGGTTCTTGTAAATTGTGCATGCCACCAGTCTCTCTTACGCCATCTTACACTGCTTTCTGACATATTTTTGTGAGATACTGGCCACATAGAGAGTAGAAAGAAAGATTTACTTCACATTAAGAACAGTACATACAAAAATATGGCACTGTGAATGGGCATGACAAATCATTTCCTTGTTTATAAATCTTGTTTGTAGGGTGTCAACAGATAAAACCCAACTCCTTAGCATATTCAGTGATATTTATTACCTTCATCATATTTACCCTTCAGTTCAGTAGCTCTCTCGTCCCTAAACAGGCTGTGATTAAGCCACACTAAACTGCAACTTTTCTTTAGATTTGTCATGCCCATTCACAGTGCCACACTTTTTTGTATGTATTGTTTTTAATGTGTAGTAGACCTTTCCTTCTACTCCCTTTGTGGCTAGTATCTCATAGTTAAAGATTTAACTCAAATATTTAACTCAATAACTCATCTCTTACCTGGAACCGTCTGATAGCCTCCCAGGCAGTACTTGCTTTCCTTCATGCCCCGTGACCCTTTTGTAAATACCTCTGTTTGTAATATTAATTTTTAAAAATTTTCTTCCTGTTCCCATCATTTTTATCCATCTTCATATTTCCTTTGCTTAAGTCCAGTACCCAGTACTTTTTCAGTAATTTAGTTTAGTTAGTTGTATGCTGAATTAATCAATGAATGAACCCTATCTGCCCATTACAAATGGGCCCATCCTTTATAAGACTCTCTTGTTCTGCAGAGGATTCCCTTCAGCATAGTTGCCCTGTAGTTGTGAACTTGTCACAGTGAGAGGTAGTATCTGGGTGAAAGGAGGTCATGGTTGATGCAACCTGAGGTCAGCAGAGCCTCACAAACTGGACCATGCCGCAACAGTGAGCATAAACAATTGAGCGTAAAGAGGAAGGACAACTGAGCCACACCTTTCCTCTGAAGTTATGTTTTTGAGAGGCAGTGCTGATAGACAAGGATAGACAAGGAACTGTGACCCTTCCCCTAGGCCAACATATATTTTGGAACTTTCTCTAGTGAGGGTGTCATGCCATGTCCCCGGGATGTTGCATATGTCTTATAGAAATGGGGCCTATGTGTGGATATGCAAGTGTGTCCTTGTGTCCCCCACAAGGATGAAAATTGTTTCGCTCATTTGGTTGGCTTTGGATTTCTACCTCTTAAGAGTATTCTGCTAGTTCAGGGTCTGCAGATTTTAGGGAGGAACTGTGATAGGTAGAAAAACATTTTCTTCCTCCTCAGTCCCAGAGGACTGGAGTCAGATCTAGACTGGGTTTCCTGATTGTTCATTTTTGGTTTTTTGTTCGCTCATTCATTCACTTAAATATTCATATGTTTAATAAATCTTTATTGAGTCCTTCGACACCGCTCTGGGTACTGGGAATATGACAGTAAATAAAACAGACAAGACCTGCTCTCAATGGGCTTCATTCTAGTGGGGAAGATAGACAAATAATTTCATAGTGTAAGCTGCTAAAAAGAAAGAAAGGAGTATTATGAAGATGGGAAGATGTGCTACCTAGATAGTGTTGTTAAATAAGGCCTCCCTGAGGATGTGGCATTTGGAAAGAACTGAATGGTGTGAGCAGAAGAGCAGCATCCCAGGCAAAGGGAACAGAAGGTATTTAAGAAGGCATATGAGTAAAGTATGGGTGAGGAAGAAGATGGTAAGAGGGGATGTTTTATTAGATTATACAGGGTCTTCTAGGCCAAGGTAAGGGATTTGGATTGCAACTAATGTGATAGGAAATTATTGGAAGGTATTCAGTAGAGGAGAGTTGTAATATGAAAATATTGCTTTAGTTATTATGTGGAGAATAGCATTGGCAAGACTGGAAGCATGGAGATCAGATTGGAAGATGTTGCAATAATGAAATAAGTTATGAGAATAGAGATACTAGGGTTTGCTGATGTACTGGGTCTTGGGAGTAAGAAAAAGGAAAAAACAAAGATGATGACCAGGTTTAGCCTGAGCTGTACTGTGACTATTGGCCTGTGACTATTGGCATCAGAATCAGGGATGGAGAAGAATGAGGAGTAACAGGTTGGGTGGTAGAAACGCATTCTGGTTTAGACGTGTTGAACGTAAGGTGCTCACCGTGTGTGCATGTGGAGTTCTTGGTGGCATGAGTTCTTTCTGCTAGGGTGTGGAGAGAGGTAAGCTGTTAATCTCTTCCATTCTCTTTCTTTGAATTAGATTTACACGTCCAGACTGGGCAGTGACCTCTGGGTTCATTCCTACAACCTGATATATCTTCTGGCTTCATGGCCAGCTACTGGCTTCTACAGACCGGATGAAGCAGACCGGAGACATCAGTGGAGAAAGTCTCCAGCTGGCAGGTTTTCTGTGTGTGGCCCTCCGGCTGCTGGCCTTGCCCAGCCTGCCTCATGGAGAGGATGAACTGGCTGAGCAGACTGGCCTCCCGGGGCCCTGGGCACCGTGTACCTCAAGGGGCCAGTCTGCAGGCCCCTGTCATGGCTGACCCTGAGACCTGCCTTATGGTCTTCAAGAATCACTGGTCCCAGGTAGGAGGCGATGCTGCAGGGTCCAGTCTACCAGCCTCCCAGGTCTCCCTAGCCTCTGCGTCTCCCACTGTATCACCTTAGATTCCTTCTGTCTTCTGGCCTGTTTCCAGGTGGTGCGAATTCTGGAGCGCCAAGGTTCCTTGGCAGCGGATGATCTCAGTGCTGTCCGCAACCACACTTACCAGATGTTGACGCTGCTGGCGGAGGACCGTGCAGTCCCTTCAGCCTCCACGGCCCCTGGGCCCCTGCTGGAATTTGCTCTGCGTGAGGATCTGCTCACGCGTGTATTAGCATGGCAGCTCCAGTGGGATGAGCTTGGGGATGGAGTCGAGGAGCGGCGGGCTGAGCAGCTGAAGCTATTTGAGATGCTCGTGAGCGAAGCGCGGCAGCCACTGTTGCGGCACGGTCCAGTCCGTGAGGCTCTGCTGACCTTGCTGGATGCCTGTGGTCGCCCCGTGCCCAGTAGCCCGGCACTGGATGAAGGCCTGGTGCTACTTCTCAGCCAGCTGTGTGTGTGTCTGGCCCGGGAGCCTTCGTTGCTCGAGTTCTTCCTGCAGCCACCTCCTGAGCCTGGAGCTGCCCCCCGTCTACTCCTCTTTTCTCGCCTTGTCCCCTTTGTCCATCGAGAGGGTACTCTGGGTCAACAGGCCCGGGATGCCCTGCTCCTGCTCATGGCACTGTCCGCTGGGAGCCCCACTGTGGGCCGCTACATCGCAGATCACTCTTACTTCTGCCCGGTCAGCACCTCCTGGGATGGGAGGTGGGGGATGGGGGATGGGGTGTGGGCCTTGGATGGTACTGTCCTATCAGGAGGCGTGGAGGGGCTATGTTCCAGGGCCCTTTCCTTTAGGGAATAGCCCCTAGTTTTGAAAGCAGCTTCTAGAATTGGGGTGGGGGTGAACATGGGTTTAGACCAGTGTTTCATGGACTGGTGTTCTCAGGTAATGTCCTGACACATCAAGTGGCTAAATACACACTCTAGTGATAGTTCTCCCCCCTGTTCCCATGAAAACTGTGGGTTAGTTGCTCCCCTGTTCTCCTTTTTTATACTGTCTGAACCTTTGCTAACTTATCCTTGGGGGTGGCTCCTAGGTGCTGGCCACAGGGCTGAGTGCCCTGTACTCCTCACTGCCCCGAAAGATTGAGGTTCCAGGGGATGATTGGCACTGCCTGCGACGGGAGGACTGGCTGGGAGTACCAGCCCTCGCGCTTTTCATGAGTTCCCTAGAATTCTGCAATGCAGTCATTCAGGTGGGACTGGGGTTCACAGGAGGTCTGGCCCTTGGCCATTCGGGGAGATGGAGTGGGAGGGGATAAACATTCTCCAGAGTTCTGCCATCTTGGGGGTAGGCTATGAACTTGCACTGTTCTCTTCCCTTCAGATAGTGGTCCCCCTCAAATCCTCCTTCCTCTGTCTTGCTCCCCTGCAGGTGGCTCACCCTCTGGTGCAGAAGCAGCTGGTAGATTATATCCATAATGGGTTCCTGGTGCCTGTCATGGGTCCTGCTTTGCACAAGGTGAGAGTCATGGGTGGCAAGGCAGATTGGGGCCAGGCTGAGGGATGGTAACCTCAAATTCAGAACCAGAGTAGGAGGCAGTGGACTGGGTATTTCTCCCTTTCTGTCTGTTCCTTGTTCTTCCTTAGAACTCAGGGAAAATGAGTGTATGTGCAGGGAAGTCCTAAATCTCCAAACTCTCCCTTCCTTTCATCCAGACCTCTGTGGAGGAGATGATCGCCAGTACCGCCTATCTGGAACTTTTCCTACGGAGTATCTCAGAGCCTGCCTTGCTCCGTACCTTCCTACGATTCCTGCTGTTACACCGGCATGACACCCACACCATCCTTGACACCCTCGTTGCCCGTATTGGCAGCAACTCCCGGGTATGGCCCCTACCTCTGTCCTGGCTTACCTGGGTAAGCCATCTTCTCTCTCTGTCCTTTGTTCTAGGAAGGGCGTTCCTGCCCTTTGTCTTCAGCAGTCACTTCAAAGTTAGGTATTACTTACTTTCTAGCATTAAACTTTTAACTACCTTGGGCACAAAATTTTAACCTGCTCCCCTCCTTTTATAATATATGACTCTATAACACAGTTATCTCTTCTGGATGACTGTGGGTTTTGCCACTGTGCTATAATTCTAATGTAGCAATGATGTGGGTTTCCCTTCAGTTGTGGATTGCTCCGTGGCCTGCTCTGGAGACATCTCTTCTTTAGATTTTGTGTCTGCTTTGATAGATGACCCAGCTCCTACTCGTGTGCTTATCTTGACTCTCCTTTGGATTTGCTGCAATTGGACTGCTGTAGCCTGGGCCAGCCATCTCCCCATCTCCCTGCTTACATTCCTTCCTCCTGAACATTTTATTAACTGTTCGCTGTGCGCCGTACCGTTGCTGGCACCGAGGATGCAATGGTAGACGAGGCAGATGTGGTTGCTGACTTCATGGAGCTTCCGTTGGGGAGGAGGTAGACGAGCAAACACATTAATGAAATAATTGAAAAATGTGGTCATTGTAATGAAAAAACCAAATGGGGTGCATAGACTATAACAGGCGGATAAATAAACGTCTCTGAGGAGGTGACATTGAGCTCAGACTTAAGGTCGTACAGGAGTTGGCATAGTAAAGATCAAGTGGAAGAAGCGTCTAGGCAGGGAGGGAGAGCAGCATGAAAGACAAGTGTATTTGAGTAAATGAAAGGCCAGTGTGACTGGACGTAAAGTGAGCAAGTAGGGGAAGGAGCAAGATGAAAGAAAGAAGATAAGATTCATTTTATGCATGGCTTTGTAGACCACGGAAAGAATTTTTTATATTAACCAATAAAAATATGTGCAACATGGGCATAAATAGGTTTCCAAGTAATAAAGACCTAAAGTCTTTCTAGGGCGATTAAAACATTAGTTTAACCATAGGCTTTATGGCATTTATTTTGGCTCTGGAATCTTTTATTACAAAAAATTGAAGTTTCCCTAGTCTTTGTGTTTAAAATAGAAGTTTGTGGATCTCTAAGGTTCTAGAAAACTGTTCTAGGTATTCGAGATACCTGGTGGTAGGGTTCCAAATAGATAAGGTTCCCAGTTAGCTGGGTTTTGTCAAGGGATGTTTCTAAGTAGCTATTTAGAGTATATATGGAACTATCTGAGACATTACAGATTAAACCTGACCAGACCAAATTTTGTAAGCAAGGTGTACACTTGAGAATTTGACAATGATGAAAGCAACAGATTCTAAGCTCTGCCTCTTCTTTGATACTCCCTTATTATCTTTAGTCTTTAGCATTTATTTCTATTACTCTGTCATTTGGTACTCTGGGCCCAGGAACCTTTCCTGTTCTTGGGTTATTTCTTCTTGATTCCTGGTTCTTGGAGGCACCGGATCTCGTCTGATTTCAGGATGGCTGTACTAAATATGCAGGTGCTCTCCTTTCCGCTCTCTGGCCCTTTAAACCTTGATTCTATTGGCCTGGCCTGTAACTTCAGTAGCTTGTCTTTTTGTGGCTAAAGGGACTCATGTGTGCCTATCTGTATTATTTTCCTTTTGCTGTCATAACAAATATCACAAAAATAGTGCTTTAAAACAAAACATTTATTATCTTGTAGTTATGTGGCTCATGTTTGTCATGGATTCCACCAGACTGAAACAGAAGAGTCAGCGGGACTGTGTTCCTTCTAAAGAGTCTAGGAAAGACCCCATCTCCTCCCTCGTTCTCTCAGACTGCTGGCAGTGTTTATTTCCTTGCAGTTATAGGAAAGACCCCATCTCCTCCCTCGTTCTCTCAGACTGCTGGCAGTGTTTATTTCCTGGCAGTGTTATAGGGCTGGGATCTTATTTTCTGCTGAATGTCACTAAAGGACCGTTCTCCACTTCCGGAGGCCAAATTCCTTTACTTATCACCCCTCTGCCATCTTCAGAGCCACTCGTGATGGCTTGAGTCCCTCTCCTGTTTCAGATCTCTCTTCCGCCACCTTTTTTGATACAACTGAAGAAACTCTACTTTTGAGGACTCATGATTTGACTTGACCAACTTGGATACTAGGATACTTTCCCCATCTTCAGCTCCCTACTCTTAATCTATCTGCCAAGTCCCTTCAGCTGCGTAAGGTAAAATATTTACAGGTTTGGAGATTAGGGCGTGGACATCTTTGAGGGGTGATTTTTCTACCTTCCACACATCATTTTAGTGATTCTGTGATTCAGTGATTCTGACTGCACCTATGAAACAGTAGCTGCTAGTTGCAATGGCCATTTAGGGTAGACCCCCTCAATGTCCGGCTGTATAAAAAGTGAACTGCTTTTTGTAAATCCCTCCCCGGTTTTAATGCTCCCACAGTCACTTAGCAAATGTGCGGGTGGTGTCCAAGATTAAGACCCAGTAGTTGTCCTCAGAGAGCGGAGGTCTGACACACCTGCCGTGAGGAAAGTGTAGGGAAAGTGCTGCGGGGCATCACAGGCTGCAGGGGCAGCTTACCGGTGTCTGTTCTCTTAGCCTAGCCAGAGACAACCACCCTTCTTCCTTTCCTAAAACAAAAGATTTCCCCTGTTCTGGGCCCACCCACTGTTTCCTCTTCCTGTCAGCTGCCCTTAAGCTTTTCTTTAATTTACCTTCTGAGAGATAAAGTAGTGCTGGAGAGGTGACTCAGACTTCATTTCACAGCCCTGCCCACTTCCCAACTGGGATTCTTCCAGGTTGCCTCTGGTTTCTTCTTGGCAGGCTTTCAATTGCGGTGCCGCTACAGTTCCTGCCGACAGCCATTCACTTAGTTACCATGTTGCTGTTGTCTCCTGTTGGTCATTCACTCAGTCCCAGTATTTTCTAGGGTCTCTTCATGAGTATTCATTCCATTTAAGTGTTGCTGGGGTCTCTGCTGCTGGGTGTATATGGCCAGAAGTCTGCTGTTGTGTGTGGTCTTTAGAAATACATTTACTTGGACACATGGTTCATTCCTACCTGTGCCTAGTAAAATCTTGCCCACAAAGACCATGTGATCATTTATTTAATACTTGAATGACTGTTATGTGCCGGGCCCTGTGCACATTGTCCCTGTAGGAGCGGTCGGGCCTGGGGCTGGAGGTGTGGGTACTCCCATTTGGTTAACATCTTGGAGGGTAGAGAGCTCTTATGGTGACTCTCCCTCTTCCCCCACCCCCCAGCTCTGCATGGTTTCTCTGAGCCTCTTCAGGACCCTACTGAACCTCAGCTGTGAGGATGTCCTGCTGCAGCTGGTTCTCAGGTACCTGTGGGGGCAGGGGCTGAGGGATGGCGGATCCTGAAGGCTCAGGGACCTCAGGGTCTTGTGTTTTGCTGGGTCGCTGGGTTCTGTTGGGATTGTTCATGTGTTGCTCTTGGAACTCTACTTAGCCACATCATTTCATTGGCCTGATGTTCATCCAGACTGTCCTTCCTTCCTAATCTACCCGTGTCCCCTTCTGCTGCCCCTCGCAGGTATCTTGTTCCGTGTAACCACGTGATGCTGAGCCAGAAGCCAGCTGTGCGTGACGTGGACCTATATGGACGAGCAGCTGACAAGTTTCTCTCCCTAATCCCACGCTGTTGTCGGCACCACGCTCCCAGCCCACCTCGTCCAGAGCATGCCTCGTGGGCACGAGGTGGGCCTAGCAGAGAGGCAGGGAGAAGGGAGGACACCACGGGTATGGCCTCGGTTCCGGGGGAGTGAAGCAAGAAGGTGGGGCTAGGGTGAGGGGAGGGAGGCGGCCATGAGTGGCATTCCATCTTTGGGGAGGTCGGCAAGGGTCTTGCAAAGTGGCTCCTCAACTCTGCCAAAGAAATTTAGCTTCAGAGCAAAACTGTTCCTCTTTTTCACTCCCATCTTGTTCTCTTCCTGTTTCCATTGTTTCTTGGGTGGCAAGAGGGTGCGGTGGATGGAGAAAAGCTTAATTTAGAGGGGAGAGTCATTTCTCTGAAGCGTCTCCTTTGTTCTCTCTGCTCATTGCCTTTTCTCTCAGTCTCCCTGGGTTTCTGATCCCTCCTCCTGGACTGCTGTCTCTTTGATCCCACTTATGTTTTTTATCCTTCCCTAGGCCCCGGAAGCCCAAGTGTTGACTCCTCTTCTGTGGTGACAGTGCCTCGGCCCTCTACGCCATCCCGTCTGGCACTCTTCCTGCGACAGCAGAGTCTGGGTGGCTCCGAGCCCCCACCTCCCACCCCTCGCTCCCCAGGGCTTGCTGCATCCCCAGCCTCCAGCCCTGGCCGACGGCCCAGCCCCGCAGAGGAGCCTGGTGAGCTGGAAGACAATTATCTGGAGTATCTGCGTGAGGCGCGCTGTGGTGTGGACCACTGTGTCCGAGCCTGCCGTTCCTGGTCTGCCCCCTATGATGGCGAGCGGCCCCCTCCTGAGCCCAGTCCTGTTGGCTCCCGGACTAAGAAACGCAGCCTACTGCCTGAGGAGGACAGGGACAATGTTGGGGAAGGAGAGGAGGAAGAGCTGGGGAGTGGGGGGCTGGCTGGGGGTGCAGGGGAGGGCCCCAGCCACCTGTCCCCTCCCCAGCTGAATGGGGTGCCAGGACCATGGCCTGAGGGGGCCAAGAAGGTTCGTCGGGTGCCACAGGAGGGAGCTGGAAAGCTGCTAGAGGGCACCTCCGAGGGCATGGCAGGACTAGAGGGCTTTGGGCAAGAGCTCCGGGAGCTGGAGGTGGCACTGAGCAATGGCGGGGCTGGCTCACTGCCCCCCTAGAGCCTCCACTACCTCTTGAGGAGGAGGAGGCCTACGAGAGCTTCACCTGTCCCCCTGAGCCCCCTGGCCCCTTCCTCAGCAGCCCTTTGCGGACTCTCAACCAGCTGCCGAGCCAGCCTTTCACTGGTAAGCTACTCTGCCTAGGCCTTCTCCTTTGTGTACTCTGCATGTTCTTGACATGTTTGTGCTGGTTTCTGAGACGTCTTGGCCACATCATTTCTGGGCACTTGCCTAGCTCCTCATCCATTCTGCTCGGGTCCCTTCCAGATACATATCATGTCGTACTTGTGTCTCTGTGTCTGTCTCTCCATGTCCATGCTTGTGCTGGTTTGAATATTGACTTATGTCTGAGCCTTGTGTGTCCATCCTGTGTGCATGTTCCTCCTCCTCCCTTGTCAGGCCATTTCCTGGGATTTGTGATCAGGGTAGTCTGTGTGGTATTCCCAGTTAATCACCGCAATATACCTGAGCCATGTGGAGGCTGTGTATGTGCTGTCCTGTGTGAGAGGCGCCTCTGCTCCGTGGTGTCAATGTTCCCATGTGTATATCTGTCTGCACCTGAGGCCTCCTGTCAGCTGCTGTGTGGTCCAGGGCCAGCTTTTCTGATGTTTTACCTTTACCAGCCCCGCCTCCTTTCTTCTGGTCTCTTCAGAGGAGGACTCAGTTTCATGTTGCTCTTGTTTTCTCTCCCCATACCTTATTGACTGCCATGACTGCCCAATAAGACTTTAAGGCTTTACCGTTATTAGTTAAGACTGAAGCAGATAGAGTGAAATATGTCTTTGGGGATAAATCACAAAGTATGACCCTGAGCTCCTTAGCTGACTTCTTTGGGGTCTTCAGGTTACCCCTGGAACTAGACCTGACCTGAAAGGCTAGGCTAAGTGCACTGTGTTTTTTGTTTTGCGAGCCATCTCTGCCCAGCCTAGCCCTATTATCCTCATTCCCCGCCGCCACCTGATGGGGGAAGCCCATCTCCTGCTTCCTCCCCTGCAAATGAAAACACCAGCCACCACCTCCAGGAAGCCG
Source organism: Talpa occidentalis (assembly GCF_014898055.3). Classification (NCBI taxonomy): domain Eukaryota; kingdom Metazoa; phylum Chordata; class Mammalia; order Eulipotyphla; family Talpidae; genus Talpa; species Talpa occidentalis. Next base: position 35,133,303 of record NW_023603184.1, read on the forward strand.
GATAGTGGATAAGGCAAGGCTAAGATCACAGGCTTTGAGATAGACATGCCTTGAATTAGCATCTCATTTTTGTCACTGGGTGTGTAAATCACTGTGATGCAGGTCCATGGTGAGAGCTCAGCGAGTGGTAGCTTTTTCCTGGCCCTGTCTTCTCTTAGGCACATGGTGTTTTCAGGTGACCAAGGCAACCACCCGCCTTCCAATTTGGAGTCAGGTCGTCAAGCCTTGATCAGTACAAATCCCATCCAGGCTGGGGTCTGCTGCCATCTGCTCGAGTCGGAACAGTCCTTCTTGTAGACTACAGAAATATCTCTCCATTGCTTTAACCTTTCTCCTGGCTCCCTCTTGCTTAGGACCCCTAGATTTTACCACATTCCTGAAGCATTAATTGAATCTCTATCCTTTTCCTTCATGGCAAACTCATGGTTTTTTGAAAAATTTTCTGTTGCAGTAAAGTCCCAGGAAATGAGAGGACAGAAGGGAAAATTTTCTGGGAATCTTAGGACCTGTCAAGATCGATTTTGGAGCTAAGGCTAATTACATACATCTGGAGTGGAAATGTTCTAGGATCTTCTTCAGCATTTGCTGCCTTTTGTCTTTCATTATTCTGAGTGTTCATAATGCAGTTCTTAGGCACACCAGTGCCAAAGCAGACAGGCTGTTGGGGTTCTAGAACTTAGTGCTAGTTAATGCCAGTTCTCCCAGTAGATGATTCTAATACTTTGTTATCCTGTTCCCCACTGAGTCAGAGTCTGCCCTGACTCAGTCTTCCCTGGCCCTAAACTATCCTGTAGAGTCTGTTCCACCTTCTTGGCTCCTGGCTTTTGAAGGGCAGAGCTGATTTCTTCTCTGGTCATCCAAAGATTCCTCCCCTAACTTTAAGTTGACCCATAGAGTCACTTTCCTTGTCCTTTGTTACACTTTTTTCTTGCTTGCTTTCTACCCCAGCTCTAGTGTTATCCTCTGCCTTGTGTGTAACCTGATTCTTCTTTTTGGTCTTAATTGCTTTCTCACTTGTTCTTTTGTACCTTTTGAGTGAAACTTGTTAAAAACTGAGGAATGTTATGTAGCTTGTAGCGATTATTAAACACATATACATTGTTACATCTTGGGCTAAATGCTTTATATCCCTGATTAGTATTGCTTTAATAACCTTCTAAGGTGGGTATATTTTGTTATTTTAGGAAACTAAACTTGAACAGTTTAGGTTTATCCAATAACTTAACTAGTAAGGAGTAAAGCTGGAATTGGAACCAGGTCTGCCTGACTCCAGAGCCTATATGATCTGGCTCTTCAGCTTGAATGTGTGTAAAACTGGCATCTGGACTCTTGGGTCCATGTAGTATATGCCATCTTATCTAGAGTAGGTGGTCATAGAATATTTAAGCATACCCAAGGACTAACGTCTAAGTAATTTTCACCTAGTGGGGGGGCTTTTGTTTTGGGGAGGAATGCGTGCCATGTGCATTGTGTTCAGGCCTTGTATCCTTGTGCCCACCCCACCCCCAGGCCCCTTCATGGCTGTGCTCTTTGCCAAACTCGAGAACATGCTGCAGAACTCCGTCTATGTCAACTTCCTGCTGACGGGGCTGGTGGCCCAGCTAGCCTGTCACCCCCAGCCCCTGCTCCGCTCTTTCCTGCTCAACACCAACATGGTCTTCCAGCCCAGTGTCAAGTCCCTGCTGCAGGTGTGCGATGCATGCATGCATGGGTGCGTCCAGGCTCCATGGTGGGCAAGGCCCACATCTGGAGTGGCCCTGGGGGGGACTGGGGACAGGCTTCCTGGGATTAGAAAATATTGTGTCAGTCTAGAACCACCCAGAAATGTCATGAGGTTGTGCTTTGTAGGTCCTGGGCTCTGTGAAGAATAAGATTGAGAGCTTTGCGGCCTCTCAGGAGGATTTCCCAGCACTGCTATCCAAAGCCAAGAAGTACCTCATTGCCCGTGGCAAGTTGGACTGGACTGAGGGCCCTCCGGCAGGACCTGCCCTCCGCCGCTCCGATCCCTTAGGTTAGATCTCCCCACCACCCCTTCCCTAGATTGCCAAGACAGCTAGGTTGCTAACTAGCTGAGGGTGATTGAACTCTTATTAAAGGCGAAGCAATGTGCTGGGAACTGAGTCTTGGTGAAAACTGAGTCTTGGTGTTTGTCCTCAAGCTTCTTGATCAGAGGGTAAAAAACAGTTCTGTCCACTAAGGGCTGTGTCGGCAAAAACTGCTCTAGGATTTGAGAATAGACAAAGGGTAGTGTAGTGCCTAGGTTGAGGTATTGTTATAGCTTGATGAAGGACAAGGCATGTAGCCTGAGCCTTGAGAGATGGGTGAGATTTGGGAAGGGATGAGAGGGCTTCATTCTTTTATACAGGGGGTGGCATCGATGGTTTAGAGCAGGGGATTTGAAAGGTGATAAACAGTCAGAGTAGAAGGTGGGATCTTTTAGGCAGTGAGAAATCAGTGGAGGTTCTTAGACCAGGGATTAAAATGATGAGTGTGTTAGTTTGTTGCTCGGTGAATCGGAGCTGGGAGAAATGGTGTCAGGAAGAGTAGTCAGGAGGCTGCTGCCATAATGATGCACGTGTGATCTGTAAGGCTTTAGCTAGAATAGTGGCGGTGGCTAGGAAGACTTGGATACGGTGAAAATGGGAGGGAAATGTAGGCAGAATCTGGTGAATGGTTCTGAGCTGTGAAGAAGAACAAGCACAAAGTTATAAATCTAGATTTTTCATGAAGTATCTGAGCACTTGCCAGATGTGGTAGGGGCTGTCTTTGGTGCTGGGGACTCAGGGAGGTCTGAGATACGCTGCCTTGCCTTTGAAAAGCTGGTGCTCTAGAGAGTGACTAGGAATATCATAATGGAGGAATCAGGTCCTAAAGGTGTGGAGGGAGTAGGATCCAGAGCTCCAGCAAGGGATTAGCTTTGGGAAAGGTTATTATTGTTTCCCCCTCTGAGGCAAATGATAAGCGACAAATGAGGTAATGGTAAGGAGTTGTGCAGTGTGTGTACGTAGGTGTGGGGAAGGGAGGCCAGGGAATTGATACTACCTTTTATTTGCTGTTTGAAATAGGAGGCAAAATAATATGCCGAGAGCAAGAGAGCAGAGGTAAGGTGGAGGCTTACAGAGAAAGTGTGTGGGTTGAGAAAGGGTTATTTCTAGTTGTGCAGACCTAGCTGAAGCCCCATTGTGTTGATTTCTCAGGGCCTGGAATATTTCTTGCTTCCACAGTCCCGGTACTGTGTTCACTGTGGATATCACGCAAGGATAAAGGTGAATGTGACATAGTCCAAGCCCTTAGGCTCGCAGATTAGTGGATGAGGTAGGAAACATGTAAACAAGTTGTTCAAATACAATGTGATAAGGGTAATAGAATGAAAAGTCAGTGGAGGGCAAATGGGAGGCTTCTCAGAGATGGGGTTAGTGAAATTTCAAAATCTCAAGTGTGAAAATAGTGGGGAAAGCAAAGTTAAGGCTGGGGAGCTACAAATGCCTGAAAAGAGCCCAGGAAGTGCATCTCGGTATAGATGCAGAGGCAGGGTCGGGTCTTGAGAAGAAGGTCTGTGAGCCTGGTTGTGAAGGATTCTGGATGCCACATTTAATAGATCTGTCTAGCATCTCTGAAACCAGTATTCGAGGTAGAGAATGGAATCAGGTCCTAGACAGTGGATGTGCATCCAGAGTGAGGAGTCTCTGCAGAAAATCCGAGGAGTGGGGGCATCTTTTAAATGGCTCATTTGAATCCAGGCTGACATGTAGTTACCAACCTGGCTCCACCCAGTGGTGGGGTGTCTCTGGCAGGGGGGGTGGGTAGAAAGCAAAAGGGTACTCTAGGAGAACAGATCTCGGAGGGCTAGTGGATTGTGACAGAAGAGATAAGGTCACTGAACTACGATTGCATATGGAGCCCGTGTGGTATTGAAGAAACAGGATGTGGGTCGGGTGTTTCTGACAGGCAGGGTGAAGGTGGAAGTGGTTGGCTAGTTCAGGAGAGTGACGGGAAACATGAAGTAAGGTCGAGTTCTGGATTGAGGAGAAATAGCTTGGTGATGGTGGACTAGTGATTAGAAAAGGAGGTGTCGTAGGGAAATGCCTGAGAGTGAGGAGGCATGTAGAAAGAAGGGTCGGCCGGGAATGAAGCAGCTGAAGCGTTGACTGGTTGAGAAGACTGAAGATGATAAGTTGGCTGCTTGGGGAGGTTGCCTAGAGGGCAGAGGGCTGGGCAGGCAGTATCTTGGTGTTGGAGTGAAGAAGGGGCCCTCCCCACTGTGGTCCTCAGTCACCTTGAAGGATGGGACAGGAAATGATAACTGAGGTTCATTTCTGGCCCATGTTGTCTCTTCTTCCATCCCCTCAGAGCCCTCGCCAAGAAGTCCATGAACCTAGGGTGTGGGGAAATCTCTCAGAGCAAGGGACTTTTCCTGACACCAGCCCTTTCACAATACCCATTTGTTCCCAGTGAAGAGCCGGAGACCGTCCTTGGGGGAGCTGCTCCTGCGGCACGCACACAGTCCTACCAGGGCCCGCCAGGCGCCGCAGCTGGTTCTTCAGCCTGGGAGAGATGGAACAGGACTTGGCCTAGGCGGGAGCTCCCCTGGGGCTTCAACGCCAGTTCTTCCTCCCCGGGGCGGGGCCCCGGAGCGCCAGGGTGAGGCTCTGCGAGTCAAGAATGCTGTCTACTGTGCAGTCATTTTCCCTGAGTTTCTCAAGGAGCTGGCTGCGATCTCCCAGGCCCACGCCGTCACCTCGCCTTTCTTGTTGGATTCTCCAGAGGAGGGATCTAGCCCTCCTGTCTCAGGCGTTGGGCCCCTCAATCCTTAACTTTCTTCCACGGACAATCAGGGCCTGAGTGGCCTAGGCTGGGGCCAGGGTGTGGGCTCCTTTTTATGTTTGGAGGCAGTGGCAAGAAGACTTTTTAATTTATTTCAGATGAATGTTTTATGAGAACTTGTTGCAATATGTATAAAAGGGATATCTCTATTCTGTGCTCATTCTTCTTTCCCACCCTTTTCCTAGGGGACGGGTTCCCAGGAAGGTTGTACATAGCTGGGGAGGTGGTCAGGGGTATTTTCTATCTCTGGTGAGGGCATGGATGCCAAAGGGCTTCAGGCTGCTCCTTGCCCTTACAGGGTGACGAGGCATGAATGCTAGAGGAAAAAGTAGGGATTCTCCCCACTCTGGACCCTAGAAGGAAGAAGCAATATGGGCCCAGGACGATTTGGGGGAGCAGCAGCTGATGTTTATTGGGGACCAGTATCCCTATGCCACATCTTGGGGGCCTTGCCCCCTGCATCTCTCCCTTCAGCTTCCGTCTTCGCTGTCGAATTCCAAGGACAGACCCTGCAGCAGGGGCAGGGACATGGAGTGCCGGTCGGGGTCCCCGGGGCCCCCACCCTGGGCTCCTGGTGGGGGGCTGCGGGGGCTGAAGAGCCAGTTCTCTGCCAGGGTTGGGGATAGTCACAGCTTGACTCGTGCCCTGGCCTTTCTGCCTCCCCGGTCCCTCCCATCTGGTCCTCTCTGCTGTGCCCACCCTCTCCCCAAGATCATTCTTCCATCTCACCCTCCCTCGCTCCATCCCCCCTTGCCAGGGTCCCAGGTGGTGTCATGGGTGCCCCACACATTCCTGGGCTCTGCTTCCCATGCCCTCTGTCCACCTTATCCCATTCTTCTCATCCTCGTTCCCTCTGGCAGTACCTGACAACATCTGGGGCCCCCTTCGGAAGGGGTTTCGGCTCTTGTAGGAGAATCTCATGGGTCTGCCCTCTGGTCCTTCCTGGGGAGGTGGTGTAGGTGGGGCTGGGACAGGTGGGGGCACATCGGCCGCTTCAGGGGTATCAGCAGGGTCTGATGTGGGGGCCAGAGCTGGCATAATGTCGAGGTTGGGTCTGACCCAGTTGGCCCCATGGGGCAGTGGATCTTTGGTCAGGGGCTTCTGTGGCCCCAGTACTCCTTTGGGCTGCAGTGAAAACTTGAGGCAGGAGAAGGCAATAGGCAGTGACCGTTGTAATCGCAGCTGCTGGGGCTCCTGGGCGGTAGGTAATAGCCCCAGTTGCAGCCAGGAGCAGGAGAAGACCTGGTAGATGACATAGATGCTGTGGCTGCTTCGGAGCCAGGGAAGCGTCTGCTCTAGGCGCACCTGCCCGGGTGGCAGCAGCAGGAAGGCCACCTTCTTGCGTAGGCCTCCCATGTGCAGGCGGATCCGGCAGGGCTGCCCGTCTAACAGGCGCATCTCTTCATAAGCTGTCTCGGCTTGGCCATTTGGTGAGTATTCCCGAGTGCAGTGTGCAAAGGCACCCTCAGACCCAGCCTGCTCCAGGAGGTTCGGTAGCAGCCCTACTGGCTGAAGTGCCCTCCGACCCTGCCTGCCGGGCAAAGCCAGGCGGGCGTGGGCTGGGCGGGACTTCTTTACTAGCACACCCAGCAGGTCATAGCAGGCTGCGTCCGACAGGAACGGCACTGCCACTACGTTGGGCCCAAGGCGCTCCTCGATAACCTGTAGTTTATAGGTGAGGGACTGAGTCGGGCAGGAGGAATGGTAACCTTCTCTAACCTGCTCTAGGCTGACCTTCCCACTGTTCCTGCTTGATTTCATGTCCACAGTGTGCTCAGACTGTTCTGCTTCCTGCTTATCTCCCAGCTCTCTCCTGTAGCAAAATCTTGAATGTCTGCTATGTGCCAGACTCTGCTAGATACTGGGAAATGCGTAAAAGAATGAGACTTTGTCCTTGTCCCAATATAGCTCAGTCTAATGGAGGACACGGAAAGGTAAACAGTAGTCAGCTAAGTAACATACTAGCAAGCTGTGAAGGATATGAAAAGTGATTTAGCACTCTGTTTAGACAAGGGATTCAAAGGTTTCTAGATGGTAATACTTGAGCTTTGAATGCCTGAGCCAGGTGGGAGAATGGGTAGGTCCAGGCAGGGGGAACAGCCAGTGAACAAGACTGAACTAAGAGCACACATAATTTCCTATTACTTAAATGCATGCTATGAAGAGGGACAGGCACAGAGGATCTGGATTATGAAAGGCTTGATGTATATGCAGAGAGAGGAAGCCACTTGAAGTCCTCTGGAAGGACCGGATCAAATGGGCATTTTAGAAAGCTAATTTTGAATAGGAAGGCATAAAATAAAAAGATCAGTTAAGAGTACTGTGCCCTAGGCAAGACATGGTGAGGCCCTTTGCTAGAATGACAGAGCAAGATATTTTAGGTTTACAGAATTAATAGAACTTGTGCACTTACAGGGGGTGGAGCAGGAACCTTAAGGTTTGTTCTTAGCTGATTGATTAAATGGGTGATGCCATGAACCAGGAATGGGTACACAGAAGAGATTTGGAAGTTTCATTCTTACACTGTGTCTGTAATCATTAATGTACACCTTCTGCTCTAGTTGCAAGGGATAGTTCTTTTTTAAGGATTTGTGGATTCATACTTGAAATGTTAGTTCCAATGTTTTTAGGGATGCCAGTCCCTTATGGTTTTATCCATCTTTGGCCATTTTGGGCTGGGTAACTCAGTTCTGGAAGTTTAACTTCATGACCAACTGGGAACCCTCGTCAGGTCCTCTCTAATTAAATTGTACTTAGGTATGATCTCGATGCATCCCACATACTATTGGCTGAGACTTCCGGTTCTGTGTTCTGCTAGGGGACACACCTATTCTTAAAATGTGTGCTCTGCTCCCCTCTCTCTGCCCCCAAATCCCACATGTCTGTGCCCCTACTGATATCATGACCCACTTCGTTGGCCTTCTGGTAAAAGTCATCTCTGCCCCCTTAAGGCTGATCTGCTTTCTGCTACATAAAACTGTTTTGGAATTATGCCCCCTAGCATAAGGGGCTGGTCACTAACTCGAATTGTGTCTGCACTTTGGACCAGCTGAGGTGCCTTGAAGACTAGACTTTTGTCATTTAGCCGCGGAAATAACTGGTGTTGTTTCTTACTCTGCATGGAAAACATTCCCATCATTTCTTCTCCTTTGCATTACTGAGACATGGATCACTTTTGGTTTGGGGACATGAGGCTGAGAAGGGCCAATGGGTTTCCAGAGGTGAGATCAGAACACTGGTGGGTTGGCATTTTGTATAGAACTCTGGCCCATGACTGTGAAAGTCCAGTCATCCAGCTTTACTCAGAATCCTATCCTAATTGCTTCTATGCGCTTGTACAAACAAGACAAATGGGAATGTCTCGGGAGCAATCCCTCTAACAAGAATGTGACTTTAAAATACCTGGTTCTTAGGGTGCAAGTTTCTGTTGAAAGGTGAACCCTCCCTTTTTTAGCTGGAAGCACGCCTAGAATGTAGACATGAATTTGCCATGGAGGCTTATGAAGTCCTCTTTCTTACCCTGGGGGCCCCAGTGAGGGCCCTAAAATAGGAAAAATAAGGCACTCAAGTTCTATCCTAGGATGACTGTTCTTGGTAGAGTTCCTGTTTGAGACCACTACCTGGTCCCTTTGCACTTTGATGTCTGGATGGAAGTTCTGCGGACCTTAGAGGCCTGCAAAGTTAGGTCTCAAAGACAGCCCCAGAAAGTGGTGGAAGATTATCTTCCTGGATGTGCCTTGTCTGGGTTGAATTCTAAATGTGGAGCTCTTGAGCCAAATGGTCTGCAAAATGACCAATCAACTGTCAACAGTTGTAGAGAAAGGAAACCAGCTCATTCAAAGGGGCCCTACTCCTTGAGTTGCCACCTGCTGCCAGTGGTTTATCCTGCATGTCTACCCTGACTTTTCTGATTCCCATTTAAATAGGAGAAGGGTTTTTTCTGATATCAGAGATGGTGTAGCTTTCTAATAATTGAAGACCTCAGTGCATCTGTTCTAGTTCGGATTGCTGTAGTCCAGGACCAAACTTAACCCCCACTGAAACCAGTTATTTTAATACTTGGGAGGACCTATTTCTGCTCCCTGGCAGACACCTTTGTGATGAGCAACTGCTTCATTTCCCATGGGGCTGCCTGTCATGAAGCCTGCCCTGAATCTGGTGGGCACCTTCAGGATGGTGCTTTTAAAGTCGGTGGGCTGCCTATTACGAGGCCTTTAAATTCACTGTCCTCCAGATAGCAGAACCAGAACCAGAACCTGATCTCAACCTTAGAATCTTGTGACCATCTAGCTGAGATCTGCCTGCTCCTTGAAATCTACATATTTGACCCAAAATCCAAATTTCTCATTCTGTGGAAATTAAAGTGGAGAGAAGTGAAAAGGTCAAAGGTAAAGTTCATGTTATTTAGAAAGCTTACAAAGCCTTTTATAATCAGCCCCTATTCCTCTTCACTCTCATTTTTACCACTGCTCCTTTAAACTCTGCTCTGGAAGAATATTTGTGGTACCCAAACTTTTTTTTTTTTTTTCTCTCCTGGCTTTTGCAAATGCTCTACCTTTAAATAGTACACTGTTCACTGATCTGCCCACCTGCTCATGAACTCATTCAGGTATTTACTAAGCACCATTTATGTGCCTGTGATTCCTTTTCTCTCTGTGTGTGAATCACTCCTAGCTAGAATGTTGCTTTCTCTAGGACGCCTTCTTGACCTCCTAAGTCCTACCCCTGACTTGTCATTTCTCCTCTCTGTTCTCATAGTTCCCTATACATTGCCTTTCAAGGAACCTTTCTTGCTACTTTTACAGTTGTAATTGGACAGTTTGTACAAAGCATTTCACAGGAACTGACTATTTTAATTGTCCTCGTCCTTAGACTTCCAGCCTTTTCTACTCATAAGCTGCCCAGGCCCTCCTAGATTGCACTTATTTCCTTCTCGGCCCTCTTGCTTTCCCTACCTTGTCCTTGATGAGGGTCCAGGTGGCATCAGCTTCATCCAGTGTCAGCAGGTGGGGGGTACCGACTAACATGGTGAGGTTGGGAGGGGATAGGCAGAGCAGTGGCTGCTACAGGTACCCCAAGCTGCCAGGGAGGTGAAACTCCAGGCCTCGGGCTTTGACCTACTACAGCATGAGGTCATAGAGGTCCTGCTTGGTGATGGAGCCTTGGGCGGAGAGAGGGCAGCCACTTTCCTAGCCTCACTCTACCCATAGCCTGAGTTCATACTCTTGAGGTACCTTTTCACTCCCCTGCTTTGGGGACAGAAATGCAGGTGTCCATTAGGGTGTGTTTTCTATATTAGCATGTGTGTATGTAGTTCTTGGTCTGAGTTCTTTAAAGAAACAGGATCTGACTTCTCCCTTCACCAGTCTCCTTGAAGCAATTTGCTGTTTGCCAGCTGCAGATGCCTTCTCTGTGAGGCTGAATTGGGGTCTTGAAGGATGTGAGATAAGTATAGATCGGGGCTTCGTGAGAACGGAGCAGAGTTTCTTAACTTGGGTGGCACTTTGGGATTACCCAGAAGCTTTAAAAATTACAGGTGCCTGGATCCTACCCCCTCTAGCTCCCCTTTCCATCCTCCCCTAATGATTCTGATTTAATTGGTCTGGAGTGTGCCAGGCATCAGGATTTCTAAAAGCTCCTTCAGCAATTGTAATGTGCATCATAGGTTGAAACCCATTATTAGTGAGTGGGTTACAACTGCAATGAAAGTCAGGTGTGTGTGTAGGAGGGTGCCACACTGAGCTGTGACAACATGGAGGATAAGAATCTAATTGGGATAATGTTGCCTTAGTAACTGGAGAGACCTTTCAGGAAACTGGCATTAAATTTACCATCCCAGGTAAATCTGAGGAAATTTTCCTTCATGTTGCATTCCCTATTCTAGGCTGATCTGTTTCTAGCAGGTATCCTTTGACGACAGCTCTAATCTATCTGCGATTTCCCCTCGTGTGTCAGTCTACATCTCTCAACCTGGTGTTTTGCTGGAGAAGAACAGTGATTTTTCCCTGGAGAAGAATCACTCTGGAGAGTCTTTCTAGTAGCTACTCTCCCACTCTACCCTTTATTTGTCCAAAGTGTTCCCTCTTGAGTCCCTCTAAAATCCTCTCTTTGCCCAGGAGGATGCTTTATGTGTGTAGTTCATCCTTTTCTGGAGCATGTGGAGCTAGCCCACAAAGTAGGCCGCAGTTTGAGCTGGCTGAGGTGGCATGAGTATGGGCCACATGGAAGATCCTACAATGGTGGGAAGAGTGTTGCCAAGAAAAGTTTCCTAAAGGAGATGTAATTGGCCTCAGGGGAGGACAAGTCTCCCCTAGACAGTACCAGGTCTTTGAGCAAAGATTCGACAGGGAGCATGAACCTATGCTCCAGGTAGGGGCTGTGCCAAACACTTTGAATGCATTATATTAGTTAATCCTTTCAGTAAGCTCTTAAAGTAGGTATTATTATTTCCCCCTTTTATAAGTGAAAACAGGCCAAAGAGTTTAAATAAATGAGTACAAGTCATATTGCGAGTTCACAGAGGATCTGGGATTCAAATCCATGTCTGCCTGTTTCCAATTGAGCCATTAAATGGTAGTTCTTTTTGGTGGAAGCTTGTGGTGGGGGGTATGGGCTAGATGAAGTGCAAAGAGGCGATAAGAAAAGGAAAAGGGCAGGATGAGACCAAATCAGAAACTCCAAGTTTCTTGTTGAGACAAGTGAAACCAAGCCTCTTCCTCCTAATCCCTCTTCAACACGTTTTTTACAAGGGTTGACAGGGACAAGATCATCTGGTATGGTACAGTTGGCACCTCTGGTTCCCTCTGAAAAGGATTCTGAGTCAGGTAGACAGAGGTAGAGAGAGACACATTTCCCAAGGACAAGGGCTATTGATAGGGGGCAAAACTGACACGGTACAAGGAGAAAGAGGTGCAGAGGTTATTGAGGAGGAGGAGGAGAATGATGCAAGCCCATTTCCTGAGGGCTTCCAGAATGAGAAGGGGCCGCATGAGGCAGGGGCAGGGATGGTGGGTTCTTGGGGAAATGGATGAGGAGGATCTCTGAAATTTTTGTTCTCAGAGAAAGGGTTAGAGGGGGGATGGGGTACTTAGGACAGCCAGCAGCCTTTACCGTTTGTCTTCTCTCTCACTGTCTGCTTGCCATAATTCTCTAGGCTCTCTAAATTCCACATTGCTCTACCCTGACATTAAACAGGTATGTCTGCTTTTGGTTCATAATCTGAAAATGAAAGTTACTGAAGGAAAACAAATGACGTCTGAGTCCTAGATGGAGCGGATGAGGCCAAGGCTTATTTGGGCCATGCCCTGCCCATGGGGTTTGCGTCAACGTTCTGGGGTCCCCCTGGGAAAAAGGCAGATCATCAGCATCATACCTGAGGGGTGACCAGAGTGGAGAGCAAGCGCATGGAAGTGGTTAATCTAGAGAACCTGAGGTTTCCTGCAAGAACTGCTGGGGCAGTATAAAAAGTATTACTAGCAAAGATTTCAGAAAGAGCTCTAACAAGTCTTTTCACTTCTCCCAGACTACGGGGACATATGTACAAGTCCCTAATCCCTTATTGGAAACATTTAGGGACAGATGTGTTTTGGAATTCAGGATTTTTCAGATTTTAGAAAGGTGTAGAGTACCTGTGTGACATATTAAGATATATCCCAGAGAGATTTGGGGCGGTGCCCTATAATCAAATGCATCAGTATTTCTGCAGCTAAATGTATGAATATTCACGTGGAGGTAAACACTCAATAAGATTGTGATTGTGAAGTTATGGGGATAAAACTAATAGTTCCTTCAGACAGATTTTTATTTTGGAATCACAGAGAAGGTATCGTGGGCTTATAATTGCTCTCAGGGGTGAGGAATGAGGGTACCGGCAAGGCCTTCTAGACACATCATAGTAGTGTGTGTGCACTCCCACACGCAGAACCAAATACAAATATCCAAGGGGGTCAATTTTTGGCTTGAAGGAAAAAAATTCTTAAAATGGACAATGTCCAGCTTTGGGCCAACTAACTTGGGGCGTTGTGCATAAGCAGCGAGTAAAGGTGCCTTAGACAAGAAGCTTCCTGGGGTGGGAGGGTGACAGAATTCATTATTTATGAACAATGATCACATATGATTTCCCTTTTCATGTACCAGAGGGGAAAGGCAAGAAAGTGTGCGTGTGTGTATGTGTGACACAGGAACATCAGACATTTCTTTATATTTCTATATATTAATATTGTAATAAATATCTTACTGCATACATCTTTGTTCACATCTCTGATTATTTTGTCACAATAGATTTATTGAAGAGGAATCTCGTGGGCATCTTAAAGACTCAAGACCCATTAGGATTAAAATATGTCACAATTATCTACAAAATTATTGCCTGTTAGGTTTTTAAACTTCGAGCGACGTGAAAAAGGTTAACCTTGAGAATGACCCAGCCCCCCACATTTGGGTGGGGGAAAACTGGAATTGACTTCCTTGTCCCCTTGCTACTGTGTGACAATACTTCTGAAAATCACTCACCACTTTGGCGCTCTCTTCAGTTCCTTGTTAAAGAGGACCTGGTGAGCGCTCGTGTGGCCGTGGCATGAGCTGGTCTTCCAGGCCCACAGTGTCTTTTCCCGAGTGCTCCCCCACGGGGCATGGACCAGCTACCTGCTGAGCAGTCGGGTTGCCCCTGGCTTCAGCACTTCATGGCTCATGCCAACACTTGCATTCTGATAGTTTTCCCAGTGAGCTGGGGTCTGCCTGTGCAGCTCACAGCTTTCTCCTACCACATAGCAATGTTCTCTACATGTTGTGTGTGATTACACTCATCGTGGACTCCATGCTGGTGTCAAGGATTTTTGTGCATTGTTCCTTCCAGTGTGCAATCTTAGCTGAAAGTGAATCTCCTGTTGGGCAACACCATGACTCTTCCTATTGAAATCTCTAGACTCCGGCAGCTGCAGCAGTGTGAAATATTCCTGTTTCATCACACAGCTTCAACATCAAATGTTTCTAGTAGTGCTAACCAGGGCAAATGGTGCAAATGAGGATTTTATTTGCAAATTCTACAATCCTAGCTGAGGATGTGCAAAGGCCAGACTGGTAAGAGGCCATGGTGACTGGACCTCAAGCAAACCGGTAGTTAGGACGATTTTCTGGGATATCCAAATTTCTTTCATTTAGCCGCTGACTCCAGAAACTGCAGGCCCACAACAGAAGTTCTAGTCATTAATTTTGAGACTGGGAGGGGAGTAAAGTAGGATAGTGATTACATATGCAGCCCAGAGGATCCTCTGAACCTGGCCATATTGGGACCCCAGGGCACATAATCCAGATTCTCAGAAGGTGGGGAGTGAGCCTTTGTAACTCCTTCCCAAAGGACAGGCTGAAAACAGGATCTGTTTTCAGGAATAGAGTGCTATGATCTCAAATACCCAGGCACTTGCCTCCTGGGGCAGTGCTGCTCTTCCCAGACCCCCAGATCAGAATCTGGAGAGGAGCTTTTGTGTGGGAACATGGATGACTTAAGTTAACGTGGTCCAGGTGTGATCTCTCTAAATCTTGTGCACCACATTCCCTGGTCCTTCTTCTATTCCTGGCATGGTAACATATTGCCCCCTACCTCCTGCTTCTTCCCAAGCAGGCTACATGACTAGCCCAAAGTCTACAGGTGTCAGGGGTACATGTGGTAGGGACTTCACAGCAAATAGAGTGTTGAGTGACTATCAGTCACAGGCAGATAATGAGGCCAAGGTAACTGTCCACACCTCCAGGCCCCAGACTCTCTTGAATATATCCCTCCTCCTCCCCCAGCTTCCATCATTTTTACTGCTTCAAAGCTGTTTTTTTCTTAACGTGAAGGTTTCCAGGAGCCGTTCCCTGATCTGCTTGGTGCGGGCCCCGTAGATGAGAGGGTTGAGTGAAGGCGGCAGCAGCAAGTAGATGTTGGAGAGGAGGATGTGCACGGGCTTTGGGACAGTGTGGCGGCCAAAGCGGTGTGTGAGGTAGGAGAAGAGGCCAGGCACGTAGAAGGCCAGAATGACACAGATGTGGGAACTGCATGTACCAAAGGCTTTGGCCCGGGCCTCCCGGGTAGGGAGCCGCAGCACGGCGTGGGCGATGAGCCCGTAGGAGCCTGCGATACCCAGGATATCTACCCCCGACACTGCCAGCGACAGCGCCAGCCCGTACAGGTTGTTGGCCCGTGTGTTGCCCACCACCAGCTCCACCACCGCCATGTGTTCGCAGTAGGCGTGGTCTATGGTCTTGGCTCGGAAGTGTCCAAATCGTCTCACCAGCAGCGGGAAAGGAACGACAATGGCCACTGCTTTCAGTGCCAGTGCCAAGGCTGCGTAACCCACCCGGGCTTTGGTGACTAGGACAGGGTAGTGCAGCGGACGCCCTACCGCCACAGCACGGTCACAGGCCATGGCCAATAGTACCCCCGATTCCATGGCAGTCAGTGCATGGACAAAGAACATCTGGGCCAGGCAGGCAGTATATGGTATAGGCTGGGGCCCAAGCCACAGCACGGCCAGCAATCCTGGGGCAATGGAGGTGGCTAAGCCCATGTCTGTGGCTGCCAGTGTGGCCAGGAGCAGAAACATGGGCTGGTGCAAGGTGGAGTCTATCCGCACCACTGCCAGCAGTGTCCCGTTGCCCAGCAGAGCCAGCAGATACATGGGCCCAAAGATCAGCGCCAGCCAGACCTGAGTGCCAGCTAGCCCCGGGATGCCTGTCAGTATAAAGAAGGGTGGGCGAGGGAAGGTGGAGTTGGGCTGTGGAGCTTCTGCCATTCTCTGCGGAGGGGGGCAAATCTTTAGGGCTCATGGGGGACTGGCTCCTGATAGAAGGACCAAGGGGAGTTTTTGAGGATGTCACAGTCGCAGTAGCAGGGACCCATCCAATGGAGCATGTGTAGGGGGAGCACAGGGGTGGAAGGACCACAGGGTTATTAACTTTGTTGGGGGTTAGATGGATAATCAAGGTTGCAACCCTGGCTAGGATGGGGAAGTTCTTTGTGCCTGAGAGCCCATGAGTGTTGTAGAGGGAAATGAGGGGTATAGAGGCAGATGGGGGTGGGGCGTCGGTCACTGCTGCAGAGGCTGGCACAGCCAGAGCCCGCCAGGGGGAAGTCAGTTAAGTGGAACTGAGATGAATGTTTTTCGTTCTCTGGATACAAGTGTGTCAGTCTCAGCTTCTCTAGGTGGGGAGAAAGGCCGTGCTGTGGAGTGATCAGGCCTCAGTCTTGTGCTGCCCCTGACTGTTATCCTTAGGCAGAACTTCTAGGCCTTGGCTAGCTCAGCTTTATAAAGGGGGTGGACACAATGGCCTGAAATGTGCAGTTTTAACCTTGTCCCAACCTTCCAAGAATGTATGAGGAGAGCAGAGAGAAAGGGAGAAATGTGAGGAGGAAGACAATGGGATCTGGAGTGAAGCCAGAAGCCAGATGTGATAGAAGAAAACCTGGTGGGTTTGGGGGTGTGGGTTGCTCATGTCATTCTTAACTTGATGCTGAGGTAGTGAACTTGAGCAATGGCTAGCGAGATGAAGTGCCTGGGAAGCAGTGGAGACAGACAGATGGCAGCAAAAAAAAAAAACCAAACTAAAAACTTCTGTACCTTTTTTCCTTCTTTATGATTCAGAAGAGGGTCCCACTACCTAGAGTCTCACTCCGGGGATGCCCAAGGTAGTGGAGGTGCCAGAGGAGGAGGAACTGGTACTTAACCCAGAGTAGAAGCCATTCGAGGAAGAAGCATCTCTGATGTTGGAGGAGGCAGGGTGCGCAGAACTGATTCCTCCCAGAATCCAGCTCACGGCAGACGCTTAATAAATGTAGAACAGTAGTCAATGAGGAAGAAAGCACTCCCTCAGCAGAAGATTTGACGGGGGAAAGGTCTGACCAGAGTGTGTTGGCAGCTTCTGTTGCCTTGACCAGTGCCTGTGGGGCCCTTTATGTCCCAGTTCCACCTGCTTCCCTGGGGCCCTCCCCCCTCCCACCTGTGCCATGTTAACTCTTTGCTGTTCTGCCTCTTTCTCAATACTAATAGACCCAGTAACTTGAAAGTATTGAGGCAGAGAAGGGGCAACAGGAAAGGGACCGATTTAAGAGAATGGAAAAATCTGGAAAAGAGGAAAGCTTCCTCTGGGAGGTCTTTGCTGACTCCCTGAAGCCTGGGAGAGAAGACATTGCTTTATTCCTTAATAGCACCCAACATCCCTCCCCGCATTGTAATTACATGTCTCTCTCACCCTCACTAGACAGGTAGAGTTACAGGCAGTGTTTCTTGTTAACCACAGTATCTCCACTGCTCGTCACAACCCCTGGCATGCTGCAACTGATGAATACATATTTATTGCTTTTAACTGTGGGACTGAACTGCTAGCCTAAACAGCATTTGCTGAGGCACAGGGTCTTCTACAGGCCTTAGTATCCATGGAGATGAGGAAGGGTTATCCCACAAGCCCACCGAGTGTGTTTCTCTCAGTTATATGGAGGCAGACACTATGTACCACCAGGCTGTAAGGTAATGCAATAAAATACAGGGTTTATGGGATGAATGGGAATAGGGCCACACCTTTCAAAAACTTTGTTGATGACACATTTAAAAATCGAATGAAATCTAATGAAAATGGTAGCAAAATTTTACACACAATAAATGGCTAGAAAGTACATAAATATGCCAAGAAATACAACACTTTGCCTTGAAAAAGGTCTGGAGTATTTTTTGGGGAAGTGCTCTGGAAGCAACTTGTGAATTTCTGTGAAGTGGTATAAGGAGAGGCTGCGCTCTGGTCAGCGGGGTGCCGCAACACCAGCTGTGGATGGGCGTGGGTCATCATGTGACCTGCGGCCAGAGGCAGCAGAACTTTGAGGCGTTTGCATGTTGGGTCTCTACACAGTGAGGCTCGGCTGGGTGTAGCCTTCTGCACTCACTCAGTTTCTTGCAGGTGAAGCTACATGTAAGCAAACGAGAAGTTCATGTCGTGCTCAGTTCCTTAATGTGCCAAATGGTTGGAACAAATTTGTATTTCAAAATCAACTTTAGGAGGAAGTGATTGCATCTCTTTTGTGCCTGATCCTGCGCCATATGGTGAGGCTACCCTGGCAACAAGACACTGCTGCCCGCAGGAGCTTACACTCTAGTGGCCACAGTGTGCAAACAGTTGTTACAGGGCTATTAAATTAATTCAGCTTAGTACCAGAAATAGTGGAAGCACAGGGAAAGGAGTCTTCGCCCTCATCTTGGCAGACAGGGCAGTCTTCTTTGAATTACAGTAGAGGCCCAGGGTGCTGTGAAGTTTCCTACAGGCAGGCATTGATCTAAGCCCTATTCTCAGAACACCCATTCGCGGTAGGTGTGTGTTAGCCCCACCTTTATAAACTCAGAACCAAGGTACAATGAAAATAACTTTCATAATTATTAATTATAGTGTATTGTATATTTTAAAGTTGCTAGGAGAGAGATTTTGAAAGTCCTGAGCACACAAAAAATATAACTCTAAGACGATGGTATGTAAACTAACATTATTGTGGTTATCACTTTGCAATATATACATACATCAAAGTGTCACATGTACACTTTAGATCATCACAATGGGAGAAGTCAAATTACTTCAGTAAAGCTGGAAAAATAGTTTTTTAAATAATTATATATTATTATAATGCAATTTTACTTCAATAAAAATTGTTTTTAAAATAAAAAAAAAGAATGTAACTTCCTTAAGATCACACAACTGGCAAATATCAGTTAGGATACAACAAGCCTGGCTCTAGCCTCCTCGCTCTTAACCACTACAACCATTTCTGCTGAGATTTAGCACATAAATAGGAGTTTCTAGCAAAAGGCATTTGTTCTCGGGAGGAGGAGTTAGAAGACTTTGAGACTGTCAGGTACTCCTCGGATTACTGAACGGGGAGATATAGGAAATACATCAGTTACCTGGCAGTGAACTGATTTCTCATCATTGAGGCAAGAGGAGTGTTGGTTGGCGAGAGCAGTGGGTTGAAAACCAAGAAGGAGAGGGGTGGGAGAAATGTTCTTTACCTCAAGAGAACACAATGGGACATTTGTCTATCCGGGGTACTGGCTGCTTGTACAAATACTGTTCAGAAGATAACATAGACCCCTTAGAACCAACAAAAATGAAGTCATCATGTTTCTGTATTCTACGTTTCCCACTCTTCACTAATCCAGGATGTACTGGGGGTATCACTGCCTTCATCTCCAGAGAAGTTCATTTGTTGGCCTCCCACTCTGCAACCCAGCATTATCGGCTGGGGGCCACCTGGCCGTTCTTCACCTGGGACATTGGCTCTTCAAGTATAGCCTGACAAGACACCTGTGGCCATGTGGAGCTTTGTGCCAGTGCTTATGCCCCAGGTGGGTGCCAGCTCTCTGTGAGGAGTGGGTGGAACAGGAGGAGGAAGGGAAGCTCATTGGCCCTCTCGGTTGCTGCTGGACTGGCATGGGAATAAGGATAGACGGACTCTGGGAACTTGCTCTGATATTCTCCAGCACCTCCTGGAGAATAGGGTTCCCAGAGATCAGCTTGTGCCAGTTCTCTGCTTACAGTGACCAGCAAGCAGCAACACAGAAGATCACCCATTTATACACTAGACTATAGATCAGAAGATCTTGGGTCCTAGTGGTGCCACTCAACATAAATGCCTAAGAAGAATTCTCAATTGTCAAGTCTCAGGTGCCAGGTCAGTATGAGATTCCTTTATGGCCACCCCAGCATCCTAGGCTTCACCTTCCCTTAGTTTCTGGAAGGGCAGAGGAACTCTGAAGCCCCATGGTAAGATCAAGTGGCACAATCCTATGGAGATTGGGAGAAGTCATGGAACTACCATGACCATAACATTCTGTCTTTTAGGTCTTCTTGCTAAGGAAGACCTCCTTCCCTCCATCTCAGGCTCCTCACTCCTCCTACAGAAATGTTCTTAATAGTCCATAAAGTTTAGGGGCAATGGGAGTCCCCAGTCTCCGACAGTGCAGATTGGCTAGAGGAAATTTCTCCTCCATTATAATAGCATCTCGTAGAAGTCAGGTTCTGGCATGGGTGTGGAATAGATTGGATCTAGATTATAATCAACTTTCCTTTAATATTATCTGCTCTCGTTGCTCATTTCCCCTTCCTCTGCAACTCTGTCTGTCCTTTACACGGACTCTGTCTCTGACCATGTATGGCAGAGACACCAGTGATCTCCTAAATGGTCAAAGTCCCCAACTTTGTCTCCAAGGCAACACTGTAAGATAGTAGGGTTGGGTTGGGTTGGGACCCTGCAACCTTCCTTAAATTATTCAATTATTCTTTTCCTTCAGTGTGAGGCATGGAAGAAGCATTTTTTCTGTCACCAGAATTAATATTGACCTAAAGGAGACATGACTTTGTAATCAAATTTTATGTATTTATGCTATTTTTAAATTAACTTCATAAAATCAATGAAACACCTACTTTATGCCAAGTGCTAATTTGCTTCATAGCAATATATTGTAGACCCTTAACGTTAATAGATATAGCACTTATGGCTTCTCTTTAAATAGCTGTCTACATATGCGTACATTTTTGATTTTTAGATAATTAGATATTCACATTTAGAACTATACTGCATTGTATTGTACTGAGAAAGTTTACTAGTCTCCCTCAGTAGTAACTAACTACAAAGCAGTATCACAACCAAGATATAGTTAAGACACAAAATAATTCCATCACCACAGTGATCCCTTCCTTTTGCTCTTTTATAAGCACACCCACCTCCTTGGTACCTGCTCATACCTCCCTGAGTAACTCCTAACAACCTATTGCCTCTCCTCCATTTCTACAATTTTGTCATCTCAAGAATGTAGCGTAAGTGGAATCATAACACTATGCAATGTTATAACACTATGTAATGTTTTTCTTTTGATTAAGCATTGTTCCCTCAGATACATCCAAGTTGTTATATTTCATTGCTTTTTTTAAAATTACTGAGTGAAGTTTCATGATATGGATATACCAGAGTTTGTTCAGCCATTCTTTGGTGAAGGCCAACTAGGTATGTTTCTAGAATGGAATAAAGAGATTCTTCTTCTTTTTCTTATACATCTTTATAAGTAAAAGCTTGAAATTTTTTTTCAAGCTTTACAGTAAAAGCTTGAAATTTCTATTTTTGGGAAGAGAATTAAGATTTTTTTTAAATATATTTAGATGATTTGGAAAAAACCAAAAGTTTCTATGAACAATCACATCTGAGTTTTTGCAGGGACATAAATTTTCATTTCTCTGGGATAAATGCCCAACAGGACAGCTGTTGGGTCACATGGTAGGTGCATGTTTACTTTTAGAAGCAATTGCCAGACCTTTCTAGAGAGGAGGCATCATCTACATCCCTACCAACAGTGTATGAGTGATTCGGTCTCTCTCAGACTTATCAGCATTTGGTGGTGTTGCTTTCGAAATTATTTTTGAGATGGAAAGTGATACCTCATTGTGGTATTAATGTGTATTTCCTCATGGCTACTGGAGTAGCCATGGGCAGATGTCATGTGTTTCTGTGTCATCTTTATGTCCTTTAGTGTGAAATGTTTCTTCCTGATTTTTGTCAAATTTTAACTGGATTTTTTTACTGTTGAGTTTTGAGAATTCTTTATATATTTTAAATACTAGTCTTTAGCTGAACATATTGCAAATACTTTCTCCCAGTCTGTCCCCTGTTTTCTCATATTTTTTACAAGGTCTTTTGCAGAGCAAGTTTTAAAACTTGACAAAGCCCAACATAAGAACTTTTTGCCTAGACCTGGATCCCAGAGATTTTTCTCTCACGTTTTCTTCTAAAAATCCTCATTGTTTTGTGTTTTTTACTTGTCTGTGACCCATTCTGAGTTAAATTTTGTATAAGGTATGAGGTTTAGCTTGTGGCATATTGTTTTGCATTTGGAGTCCAAATGCTCCAGCATACTTACTGAAAAGACTGTTTTTCTCTACTGAATTGCTTTCGTACCTCTGCAAGAAATCATTTGGACATATTTTATGGGTCTGTTTCTGTTATTAGTATTATTATTATTTGAGAAGATATTTAACTTAAATTTTATACCTCTTAGCACATTTTAAGTATAAAGGGCAATATTGTTAACTACAGGCACTATGCTGTATAGTTGATCTCCAGAAATTATTTATCTTGCATGAACTGGAACTTCATATCTGTTGGCCAGCTCTCCATTTCCCCTACCCCATTTCAATGAGTGCTTTCCAAGGTAAGTCAGAAGGAAAATTATAAATATTTGATGGTTTTATTTATATGTGGAATATATAGAAACTGAACAAAGGGTCAGGATAAAGACAAAACTTACCAGCTGACCATACATTTGATTACCATTTGATTTCTTGAGGGTAGAAATCAAAAACTGTCCAAAAATTAACAGTGATGTTGGGGGAAAAGTACTTCATCTAAAAATAAACTTTAAAAAATATAAATGTATGCTTGCATTACATATATATATATATATATTTCCATCCTTTTATTTCAATCTACCTACATCATTGAATTTAATGTGAGTTATTACAAAAATATAGTTGGGTTTTGTTTTTAAATCCATCCTGTTTTTTAATTGTTGTATTTAGATCGCTTATAGTTAAAGTAATTATTCATGTCATGTCTTAATCTGCCATTTTATTCTTTCTTTTGTTATTTCTGTGTCTCATTCCTACATTTCTGTTTTCTTTTTTTTTTTTTTAAAGAGTTACAAGTCATTTTCTTTTTTTTTTTTTTTTTAAAGATTTATTTATTTATTTATACAAGCACTGGGTACAGTCAGAAGCGCGGGAGGGTGAGAGAATTCACCAGAGCCAGAGCGGGGAGCAGAGCAGGCAGAAGGACCGAAGTACACTGCTGAGGGGAGCAGCGGGCGGCAGGAGAGGTGTGCACGCCATGTGGGACCCTCCTCCAGTGGCCGGGGAACAGCCGGGAATCGAACCTGCGCTGCAGAAGCTGCGGGCAGCTTCGCAACCCAGCACTCAACCGCTGCACCACCGGGGAGGCCCCATTTCTGTTTTCTTGACTTAATGCATTTTGGGGATTTCTTGTTGATTGATGTATAGCGTTTTAAGTGTATGGCTTTGTTTAATCTTCTTTGCAGTTGCCCTATTAAAATATGCCCATGTGACTCAGAGCCCACTGATGTCAACACTTCACCTCTTAGTAATGTGCCAGTGCCTTAGTTTTGTTTAGTTTCTTTTCTCACTTTTAAATATCACTATCTTGAGTGTCAGATGGTGTTATGATTTTTGTTTTAGTCACTGCATGTTATATAAAAAACTCATGAGAAGATGAATTTACCCATATTTTTACTTCATTTATATTGCTCTTTATTCCTTTCTGATGTGCAAAAAAAATCCTTCTTTTGACAAATACTGACACCCATGTAACTCGCACTTCTGTCACTATATAGAATATTTTCATCAAAGAAACTCCTTCCTGCTTCCTCCCACATCAGAAGCAGTAACTTACTCTGATTTCTAACACCAAAGACTGTAGCAGACACTCATATAAATGGAGTCATACAGCCTGTTGCCTTTCGTATGTGCCCTCTTTCACGCAACATAGCAATGTTGAGTTTTTGTGTTGTATGTTTTCGTGCTTTGTTCATTTCAGTTGCTGAATAGTATTCCATTGTGTGCCTGTATCACCTTTCACTTGTCCGTTCCCCTGTTAATGGCCATTTGGGTTGTTTCCAGACTGTGGCAACTATGAATAAAGTTGCTAGGAATATTTGTGGACAGGGCTTTTATTCCCGTTGGGTCAACGCTGTAGAGTACAATTGCTGGGTGGGTGTCTTTTCCCACCTCCTGATTGGGTTCCTAGCAACATCTTTGCTCCAAAAGTTATAAGATGAGTTGGGAAGGATTACTTTCCTCCAAGCAACATTAGACTACTTAATTAAGTGCTCACACAAAATAAATTTTTCTTTTTAATGGTGTAAAAAATAACCTTTCATTTATTCTGTGACTTGTTTTCTTGAACATACCTTGACTGACTTACCCTAGAGAGGCCTGTCACCTGAGTGAGTTCTGGAATTTTCTACCCACCTACCTCTTTATTTATTTGTTTGTTTGTTCGTCTGGGGAAAGCACCTTTATTAATATATAGGTTACAGTGGATTAGAGAGATAACTTTGGGGAATAAAAACCTCAAGTAGAATCTCAGTCTGTCGCCACCCTGGCTCCAGCTCTTGGCTTCCGCCTTCTTGTCAGACACTTTGGACATGGAAGAGGCCTTGATGGATTCGCCTGCCTTTTTCAGGCCCTTGGGGGCTGCTGACTTCCCACCCAGTGTGCAGGCCCCCATCCCTGGCCCTAAGGAGAAGCAATGACCTTGGCTTTGGGGTCCATCACAACCTGGGGCAGTAGCCTCTGCAAGGGTCATCACCTTCTTTTTGGAGGGGGAAGCAGTACTGTCCTCCCTCTTGGTGACTGCAGGGTCACTTGGACATTATCCCTCTCAGCTCCCTTAGTTGGCATTTCTTAACAGAATCTGGCTAACACTTTAACATGTTCACCAGTGGATTTTGTCTTCTTAACAGCTACTTAGTTTCTGTAAGTCTCTGTCTCATTTGTCCAGTGGCTATTATAATAGTCCCCTTTGTCACTGGGTTTTTCGGAGAATAAAATGAGATAATTTATGTTCAGCTGTAACACAGTGACAAGGAAGTAACAGCTGAAAAAATGCGACTGTTAGTATGTTATTATTTTTTGCTGGGGTTTCTGTCACACTCTTTGTGCTGTGTCTTCTCATACTTTATGTGTATTTTGCTGGCTTTACTAATAATCCCTAGAGTTGCTGCTCTCCCTGTTGGCACAAGGGGAAGAGTTTGCATTTCTCTTTGGGTTCATTGACCCCATGCTCTATGATCCCAGGGGTGTCCCTGACGCCTGCCTCCAGAAGACAGTAGCATGTGGCTTCTCAGTCTAAATATAAAGCACCCCCACAGGTAGGAATAGTGACAATCCTCATGACAACATGACCAATTTCCAGCCTCCTCTTTCCTTCTCATCCCTTTTCTCTCAGAGCAAGCAAAGTTTTCTTCTTCTCTCCCCCTTTCTCAATCCTTCAGCTGATTTTGCGATGGAGTAGGTGAGTTTAAGAACATTGAAGGCAGCAGCGGGAGAGATTGGCAGGAGTGTGTGTGTGTGTGTGCAGGGGTGTGTGTGTGTACTTAGAAGTATCTGTGAAAGACACTGAATAGAACCAGGAGAGAGGACACAGATGCGTGAGGGAAAGACAAAAGGTCAGCTAGTGGAAGGATGGGAGAGGGATCACAATATGACAAGCTCAGAGAGGCCAGGAGGTGGACACTGATTAGATACAGGAGTGTGAATGCAGGGAGCCTTCAGGGGAAGCAGCAGAAAATTGTGGGGAAGGGAAACTGCTGGATAAACTGATTGCAGTTTATAGATCAGTCAGAACCAGAATGTACCAGAATAGGGGCGATCTGTGGAGACTATTCATGAAAATGAGTCTGACTGTGATCATCACACTGGTACACAAATTCACTGGCGAAATAAAAATTCATTAATTCCATGGGACATTTATTCAAGACTCTCCTACATAACTACGATATACCAGAATCTGTGCTTAGTCTTGTAAACCCCCCAGTCCCAAAGTAAGGCTCTTGAGGAAACTCTCTCTTGGCAATATGGGTATCAGGTATGTCTCAACTGGAAAAATCATTCTCATTCAGCCTTGCATTCTGCATTTTGCAGGCTACATCTAGAGACCAGGAGAAGAGGAGGTGGGGCCTTGTAGCAGGACTCACCATATTTTTTCACCACATCACAAGGACATGGTACATGATATTTACACATGATGCACCACCATATGCCTACTCGAATTTTGACATGATCTCCAAAATGTCTACAAGGGGTGAAACAAATGGGTAGGTGGAGACTTTTGTTGAGAGGCTATTTCTCAAAAATGTGAGTCACCATTAAAGGGATGTCAATGAATGAAGGGTAGCTCAGTGCCAAAGAACACAAGTAAATAATGCTGATTTAGATTTTGAAATCATTTTCATTAGTTTCATAACAGCCTTACAGCTTAAACCTTTTCATAAGTGTTAATTAGCAAGAATGTTATTAGCAGTAAAAATCTGAATTTACTCCAATTTATTAAAAGGATAAAACATTTATATATTTTGATAGCTTGTACATTATTTGAAACACAGTTCTTGCAATATATCTTACAGATAATCTTTCTGTACATTATGCTGCAAAGAGAGCTCACCCTGTAATGTGAGGCTTGGGGCAAGATGTCTTTATTCATTAGGTCATGACTTCAGTGTGCAAAGCTGTTTATTTCCAAGGGACTAAGAGCATGAAAAACACTGGAGATCTGAGGCACACATATGGGGAAAATGGCAACAAGAAACAAATATTTGTATAAATAAATATTAAGATAACGTAAGTGGGTAAAAAAAGAACTGCCTCAATTCTTATATACTTATCTAACCGTCATATCTGATGTGACTTGTGGTGCATTTTTAAATCAAATGTTATTGGTTTACTTTTTTATTTGTTTACAAAACTATATATTTCAGGTGGGTTCATTTTAATATGTGGTTATGATGTTAGGAGAGTCTTCCAAAATTAAGACTGTCTAGGGGCCTCCCTGGTGGCGCAGCAGGTTGAGCTCTGTGCTGTGAAGCTGTCTGCAGCCTCTGCAGTGAGGGTTCAATCCCAGCTGGCTGGGGAGGATCCCACATGGTGCGGCAGACCTCTCCTGTCATGCCCACTGCTCCCCTCAGCAGTGTATTTCTATTGTCTGCCTGTTCTGCTACCTGCTCTGCCTCTGGTGGGTCCAACCACCCTCCTGCGCCTCTGGCCTGTATCCCAGCTTTTGTATAAAAATAAATAAATCTTTAAAAAAAAAACAAACAGGAATATTAAAAAAAATTAAGACTGTCTAAAGACAAAAAGACTTTATATAACTTTCTTTTTTATGAAAATACTATTTTTTATAAGATTTATTTATTTATGCATGCAAGAACTGGGGTACAAGCCAGAGATGTGGAGGGTGAGAGGATTCACCAGAGACAGAGCAGGGAACAGAAAAGGCAGACTAACTGAAATACACTGCTGAGGGGAGCTGCGGGTGAGTCAGGAGAGGTCTGCTGCACCATGAGGGTGTCTCCCTGGCTGGCCAGGGATCAAACTCATGCTGCACAGGCTGCGGTTACCTTCATAGGCTACGTCCTAACCCCTTGTGCCACCAGGGAGGCCCTATATAACTTTCAGAAGAGGTGTGGGCATAATAAAAAATTAGAGTTGGAGGGGACTTATAGGAAGAAAAGAAGACACTTGGAAGAAAAAGAAAGCAGAGTTTCTAAGGGGCTGCTGGGAAGATGTGGCTCCATTTCTCCTTAGCCGGACTGAATCTTTTCTTTGATAATGGAACTAATCTTTCTCTGTTTTTGCCAAGACAAATAGGTGTTCATTTGAGGAAAGCCTGCCTGGTGATTCTGACCCAAGGCTAAATCCATCACAGGAGGACCTGCCTGGTGCAACACCAGTCCCTAGGGTCCTAATTCTGAGACACCAGTTTCACCTGAGAGATTTATTTTTAAGCTGTTTTTCTGTCCTTGGGCACTTTGCTCATCCCTTTCTTCTTTATTCCTGGGAAGAGATTTTCCTTTGGTCATATTTAGAAGGAGAATGAGAGTTTTCTGTTGCAGATACTCATTAAGATATTTGCCTGTTGGAAAAAAAATACAGGATAATGTATACAGGATAATGGCCAGAGTTTTGAATATTTAATAGTGATAATTCTGACAACAATAGTAACCTCTTATGAGTATTTTATATGAATTAACTCATTTAATCTTCCTAATTACATTTGGAATTTATTATTAGCTATAGTTTACAAATGAAAAAAAGGAGGTGAGCAGAAGTAAAATATTAACTGGAATAAATGTCTCAATGATAGACAAAGAGTTTGTTAGGAAATCAAAGTGAGGCTTCAAACCAGAGATACAGTCTGACTGATTTTCCTCTGTGAGAACTGTTCCAGCAATCACAAGTTTGAATTTAGTTTATATAGATAGGAACAGTGAGTCATTAAAAATTTTATTATTCTGGGTTGAGGGGCTTTTGATTTTAAGTTGTTTTGACCTAGAGGCATGTTGATGCTTTAGGGGATGGAGGGAAAGGAAACCTTGGGTTTTATTTTATTTTATTTTTTTAAAGATTTTTAAAATTTATTTATACAAGAACCAGGGTACAGGGCAGATGCGCGGGAGGGTGAGAGGATTCACCAGAGACAGCGGGGAACAGAACAGGCGGACTGACTGAAATACACTGCTGAGGGTGTTAGGGGGAAATGATGTCCTGAGTTAATCCCATACAGGCTTTGTGGACCCCACCCCCACTCCAGACTAAAGCCATCAAGACATTGGGAAAGACAAATCCCATCACCACCAAAGGGAGGGTGGCTGGGACCTGAGGGTGGAGTTGGACAGCCAGGTTGGATATAAAAACCAAACACATGGGCCTTGGGCTCTCTCTGGCTCGCGATCGCTCGCCTCCTGGCTTCACCACTCCTGGCTGGCGGCCAACTCTCAGAGCGCCATTTTGGGATTCCTGATCGGCGGATCGGGTAGGACTCATTTAAAACTTTGTCTCCCACTTTTCTCCCAGAGCTGTACATTTCCTCATTTCCCCTTCCCTTGTAAATAAACCTTTTTTATTAACCTTTCACGTGTGCCTGCAGTAGAGCATTAATAAGTCCTTTTAAGCGCGCGGGTGAGGACCCACAGTCAGGCACCCCGTTTTGTATTGGGGTTGCTCTACAATAAGGGGAGCAGCAGGCGAGACAGGAGAGGTCTGCTTGCCATGTGGGTTGCTCTGAGGCCGGCGGGGATCGAACTGGCACTGCAGAGGCTGCGGACAGCTTCACAGCTCTGCGCTCAACTGTCTGCACCACTAGGGAGGCCTAAAGCCTTGGGTTTTAATCGATTCTTTCTATAAGGTGCACTGTGGACTTGCAAAGTCTGTGAGCCCCTTGTTTAAACCTTCTTGGCCCAACTCTTTCGTTATCAGCAGGGCTGAAAAGAGTGACTTTTCCAGCGGGCAGCAGGAAAGGTCTGTCATGCTATTGGGGTATCTCCCTGGCCGGCCGGGAATCGAACCCATGAGGCAGAGGCTGCAGACAGCTTCATAGCACTGCGATCAACCCACTGAGCCACCAGGGAGGCCCTCTGACTCTTTCTTAAGTGAGCCTAGTCCCCTCCTGCTGAGAATCCTCAGCCCAGTTGCGATGAAGCCCATAGAAGGCTACCTCTTCACACAACCACTAGCTTCCTTCTAGAACCTCATTAAGAGCCATGCAAGGCTTTGCCGCCCCTCCCCTACCTTGCCTTTGGTATCTCACTATTCCAGTTATAAAACACCTTTGGAACCATGTGCAGAGATAAGGGGCTGTTTCTATGAGAACTTATATAGGGTATCTGTTATTGAAAAGTGATACCTTAATAACTAATGGGGAGGGAGAAGTGGTGAGAAAAAATTCTCAGTAGAATTTTTTTCCTAAGAAAAATGAATTTGTTTGCTGGTGGGAATTTTGTTTACTTGCTATTGGAGCCAATGCTTTGTAATAGAGGCAGAGCTATGGTACCTGTGGCCTGTCATCTTTGTTCTTATCTGAGCAAAGTTCAGCCTCTCTTCCAAACAGAAGGTGAGTAAATATTTGAAATATCCTGGCCAGAGGATTTGAAATACCCTTAGCCCAGCCTTGTCGAAATCCAGCCCTGCTCCTTTCCCTGCCCCACCTGGGCTCTCATTGCTACCACAGCCCATCACACCCTGAGCAGCTGCATCTGCATAGAGTCAGGGAGATGGACTTGAAGTTGGGGCATTCGTTCCTTTGGATGCTTGCATCATGGGTCCTTAATCCCATTAGGCATTCATCTAACAGTTATTTATTACCTCGATCCTCCCTACTCTCTCCTGATTTTCTCCATGGTTCTTTTTTTTAAAAAATGACTCACCCTTTCCCTAGTCCAACAAGCTGTCAGATAGCCCAGAAATATAGAAGCAAATCAATGAGAGATAAAAAGAGTTAAGGCAAGAAGGGCTCCATGATTATCTCTTCATAGCAGAAGGGAAACCTAAATATTTTTGAGGGTGGGAGGTGAAGAGGGAATGGGAGCTATATTAATGGAGCCAGAGGGGAGTAAATTGATTTCCTATTCAATGAATAGTTTCCCTGGCAGTCTTTTAAAAATAAGGAGATCTAGATACAACCAAGAGGCACCTGTATGGAATCATTGGGAAGGACTAGGAAAAGCTCACCAGGAAGTGGTGATATGCATGGCCTCTGTCAATTTCATAGTTCACCCCACTTCCCAGTACCTTAGGAAACATTGAATTTGGGTCTGCTGAGAACTATATCCTCCAGGCTCCTTCTGGATTTCCATTTGACGCTCAATTTCCAAACACAGGAAGCTACAGTATCATGATGTCAGGCAAGTCTCAAGTGAAATATTCAAGGTGGTAGCCAGATAAATGTCAATATGATTAAGTATAATGAAGTTAAAATATAGTTTAGCTAATAGGTCTTTAGGAAGGAAATATAATGTTATGAACACAGGTCATTATAAAATCATGTGTCTTAAGGTATTTAAGGTTAAAATTTGATTTGTATGAGATGTGGAAATAAGGGGAAATTCAGATAAATACAGAAGGAGTGAGCCTTTGGAAAAGGAAATTTACAATACAGTTTGTGTAGAAATGGTAGAATGATGTCAGGTATGGTTGGGTCCTTTTGTGGGGGCAGGGTGAAGCCTTGTTGCTTCTTGAAGTTTAATTGCCACAGAGACTCTAGTCAACGGAGGCGCTAAGAATGTTTCCCCTGGAGACTCCCACAATTTAGAAATCCATGTTATCTTTGCCATCTCTACACAATCTCAGAGGTTCTTTTTACTGTTCACTTTCAACAGACTCACCAGCTTCTAAGTCATTATAGAGAGGACCATACCTTGCAGGATGGGTGACTCCAATCTTACCATCTTCCACCCTGCAGTTTTTGTCCTACTTGGCATCCCTGGCTTGGAAGCTTATCATATTTGGCTGTCAATACCCCTCTGCCTCATGTATCTTATTGCAGTCCTAGGGAACAGCATCCTGATAGTGGTCATCATCATGGAACGTAACCTTCATGAACCCATGTACATCTTCCTCGCCATGCTGGCCACCACAGACATCCTGCTGTCCACCACTACTGTACCCAAGGCCCTAGCAATCTTTTGGTTCCATGCCCATGACATTACTTTTGATGCCTGTGTCACCCAGGTTTTCTTTGTCCATGTGATGTTTGTGGGGGAGTCAGCCATCTTACTAGCCATGGCCTTTGACCGCTTTGTGGCCATCTGCACGCCCTTGCATTATACAACAGTGCTAACATGGCCCGTCGTGGGAAAGATTGCTCTGGCCATTGTCATCCGAAGCTTCTGTATCATTTTCCCTGTGATTTTCTTGCTGAAGCGATTGCCCTTTTGCCAGACCAACATCATCCCACATTCCTACTGTGAACATATTGGAGTGGCCCGCTTAGCCTGTGCGGACATTACCATCAACATCTGGTATGGCTTCTCAGTGCCCATTGTCATGGTCATCTTGGATGTGATCCTCATCGCTGTGTCTTACTCGCTGATCCTCCGAGCGGTGTTTCGTTTGCCCTCGCAGGATGCCCAGCACAAGGCCCTCAGCACTTGTGGCTCACACCTCTGTGTCATCCTCATGTTTTATGTTCCATCCTTCTTTACCTTATTGACGCACCGCTTTGGACGCAACATCCCTCGACATGTCCATATCGTGCTGGCCAATCTTTATGTGGTGGTGCCACCGATGCTCAATCCCATTGTCTATGGTGTGAAGACTAAGCAGATCCGGGAGGGTGTAGTCCACCGGTTTGTGAACATCAAGGCTTGGTGCTGTGCTTCACCTCTGGGCTGATGGCTCCTCATGAGTCCCCATTCCCAGCTTGATCAAATAAATTATGTGTGAAATATAAAGATTTCCTTCTCTTCCCCTTCCTTCTTTTTCACTTTCCCCCTTCATTCTACCCTTAGCCTCTTTGCCTTCTTCTTTGTTTTTTTCTAACCTCTTCTTATCTCACATTTCTCCCCCACAATCCAGTAATAACTAAGTGTGCATGACTCTGATATGAAAATTTACTATCCTAGTAGACCAGATGTAGTCCAGGGATTTGAACACCGCATGAAGTGTGTTGATTTAGACTTGTGGCAGGCTTTGGGGCCTTGCTCTGGGCCAATCCCATTTGGATGAACTTTTACCCATGAGGGGACGGGTAACTTTGGGTACTCGATTTAGAAACTATATTCTTTGCCTTTCCTAATTGTTAATTGTTAGTACAGGGCTCACCAGCAGAGGGACCTGGGGTAGTAGTTGCTTCCGTTTAAGCATGATTCAGCAAAAGCTGATGCAATAATAACCGGATGTTATAAGATCCACGTAAAGTGCATGTGCAGGCCACGTAAAGCGCATGTGCAGGCCACATAAAGTGCATGTGCAGACTTTCCTATATATATCCCTGCCCCTTGGTAATAAAGAGAGTTCCTGCTTCCAGCCAAGTGAGTGTACGCATCTTTCATCCCCAGCCCCTCCGCCATGTTCCTGAACCCCGTTGGCCTGCAGGACGGACCGACAGTTAATTATTAAAGTTCCTTCCCATTAAAGTCTCATATGTTTTGTGTTGATGCAGCGGCAGGTTTGCGGGGCCTGGGCTGCCCCTCTCTCTACCCTGTAACAGATTTGATGCCCAATGTGATTTAGGACAGAGCCATCTGTGGTTAGCCAGCCCAATTGGGCTTCTCTATGGCACTGGCTGCCATAACCGCAAATGTGATTTTTGGCTTCTCTAGTATGTTTGTTTCATTTGTAGATTTGCTGTTGAAAAACTGGCTTGGGCTTTGTGAAATTCTGTGTGTCTGTGTCTACTTTGTTTGTAGTGACTTGCTAAGAGATTTGATTTTGTGGAAATTATTCTGTGCAACAGTTTTACTCAAAAGATTAGGTAGTAGGTTGGACCATGTGGCCAGATCAAAGATGGCATCTGAGGCCACTTGGTGGGCTCTTGTAAAACTCAGAGGTTCTCATTGCTAGGCCTTTGGACCTTTTTTTTCTTTTTGTGATCTCTGCTGTCTCATTAGCATTTCTAAAGGCAATAATGATTCTTCAGTGATATGTTGCTTTTTCTTCCACTACTCTGCCTGACCTCTGCCTGAGGGGTTTTGCAAGCCAACTGTGGAGCAGTGGTGTTTAAATTAGCAAATGTGTGCCTGGGTGTTAAGGAAAGAGTAGCCTTAAGTAGTGACTGGTAATTGCTGGTAGCCTTGATGGATTGTTGGAGA
This sequence comes from Talpa occidentalis, assembly GCF_014898055.3. NCBI lineage: Eukaryota > Metazoa > Chordata > Mammalia > Eulipotyphla > Talpidae > Talpa > Talpa occidentalis. The sequence goes on from NW_023603184.1 coordinate 35,166,509, forward strand.
TAACTTGAATTTTTGCGAAGTCTGGATCAGAAAAATTGAAAATATTTTGTCTGAGTCTGAAAGGATTTGCTGCTGTGAATTTTGTGTACACAATTTGTTTTGGGCATGTTTGCCATTTGAATTCTGGATTTAATTGCTGGTGTAAGACAAGTTCTAAGTTTCTGCTTCCTACTGAGGAAGGTCTGTTGTGGAAAGCACTCTTTATGGTGCATCAAGTAACTGTACCGGATTTTCATACCTGTATTGTTGTTGTCCCTCCCTGGTGTGGGGGAGGTGTACTGTGCTTTGATGTTGAATCTGCTCTTTCAGCTTCTGTCCCAGAGCAGTTAACAGAAGTGAGGAGATGGATGACTCCTTTTAAGTGAAAGTTAATTGCTGATATTTTGATTTTGCTTTTTCAGGTTCTGTTCCAGGAAACCCAAGTATTGCCTGCTTGATGACTAACAAGAGATGACTCCTTTTGCTTAAAAGTTAACTGTTGCTTTTGCTCTTTCAGCTGCTATACAGGATACCCCAATATTGGCTTCCAATAAAAAGGCTTAAACACCGATAATCCTAAAGTGATAAACAAGGTCATGTAACTCTTGTAATTAATAAAACTGTTTCTTCCTATTTCCAAAGTCTTAGATTTGTAGGATGACAACTGGAACCTGTGATTTCTACCATCAACACTCCACATTTTTTTTGGATTTTGACATTTTTTTCTGAGCCTATGGTATAAAACTGCAGTTACATAAGGCATTCCACGTGGCATAACTAAAAAACTTTGTCTATATGTTGTATGTCTGTATGTCCTTGTGTCTAACTGTCTTGGCCTCTAGAAGTTAGAAAAAATTGGTATACATGGTGCCTATAGACATTGGGAAAAAAAAGAGTCTCCAGTTATGAGGAAAAACTAAAGGTTATGGTTTGATTGTCAACATTGCACTGCTGGACTAAGCCGGTGCCTTCATAGAGATTGAATATTGTTGTTGCTGTTGTTTTCTGATGTTTATGGCAAAGCTTCCCAGAAATCTAAATGCAAGTAAAAATTTGGTAGCCTGTCATTTGGTTGATTTAAGGGAATTTTGTGGAACCTTAGTAGAGCTCCTGAGACACTCCACAAAGTTTCTCCCTTTCCTCCTGGGAAAGGCATTAGATGAATTTGTCCTCTTTGGCTTACCTAGTAGAGTGAAACTAGAAGGGAAGCATTGTCTCTTGGGAAAATGGTAAAACTTTGATATGTACGGAAATGTTAACATTGGTTTTCTAAAATGTGTAGAAAACCTCGTAGTACCTGATATGTATGTAAATTGTCAGTGGTAATTGTTGCCTTGTAATATCATATACTTTAATTGCTTGATATCTACAGAAATTGTTTCTGTAAAAAATAGGGGGGAAAGACCTCCACAGATTCCTATTGATGGAACTTTTGATGGGTTAAAATAATTTTCCTACAAAGGACTGAATAGACTGTTGGAGATACACCGATTTTTACTAAGTTTTGACATAATACTGGAAATTTTGTTGCATTTTGTTCTGATTCAACAGTTTTCTTGTTTTGACTGACCAGGACCTACAACAATGTTAAATTATTATTTTTTTCTTTTTTCAGCAGAGCTAACTTGTGTTTGCATTTTCTCTCCCCTTGATACCAACACAGCATGAAAATAGTGGTAGTAATTTTTACTACTCATGTCAGTGTCTATTTTTGCATAACTTCCACAGGGATTTTTGTCTGCTTAAAACATAAACAATTGGAGATGAGTTTCATTGTGTGGCTTTGAATGGAGTTCTTCCAGGAAGTTGAAACAGAGCTGAACCAAGAAGAGAACTTGCTGCTTTGTTTGTAGGATTCCAGAGCCCTCCAAAGAAGGTGAGAAAGCTGCCTCCATTGGCAGGACTGGACAACCCAGAAAACAAAAAAGCCCTGGTACTCGAGAAGAGGAAGCCCAGGTGGAGTCTGGTGAGACCAACTTTGTTCTTGAAGCCTACATTGACTGGATGCCAAGAATTTGCTCTGATCCTATAGGGAGTATTTGAACAGAGCCAGCTAAAATAGCTATTTGGCTATTCTGCCCTGTGATTGTATTCAAAAATAGGTAATATGGTTTAAAAGTAGATTTAGTTTGCAAACTTTTGCTATGCTGTTGAAACAATTTGGGATCAAAGTTGAGAGAACTTGTTTTTTTTTTTTTTTATTTACATAAGTTCAACCAATTTTAAGATTTTTGTTTTCCTGTGATTTTGATATATTTGCTGTCTTGTTTTGGCTAATGCCTCCAGATTTTGTTTTTTCTTTTGGCTTGGATAATGGACTATTTTCCAGTAGTAGAGAACTGTCATACTGGACATTCATGGATAATGCTACTGCTAATTGTTGCTTCTCTTCCATACATTGTAACCCTAAAAAAAGACTGTCTCCTAAGACTACACCCTGATATCTGCGCCACTATAGATATGGAGGAATAAAAATTAAAAGGGGGGATTGTAACAGAGTGGTCCCCAGGAAAGGGGGAGGTTCCAGGTTTCCTGCCCCACCCAAAAAGGAGGGTATGTAACAGGGTGGTCCCCAGGAAAGGGGGAGCTTCCCTGTCCCACCTAAGAGAGGGTGGAGCTGAGCAGGAAGAGAAGAAGCTGCAGAAGAGACTAAGGAAGGAAGCAGGATGGAGCCAGGAGACCTGGAGGAGGCACATGGAGCCTAGAGACACGTGAAGAAACTGCACTTGTCTTTTGGTCGTAGACTGGGTGACACAGATGTGGGTGAGACCTGTGGGGAGGTGACAATGGCAGCTTTTATTTTGCTGTTGATTTTGCTCTTTTCCTTCCGGGCTTGTCTGGTAGTTTCTGACCCTTTTCTGTGGGTCCCCACTGGAAGATGCTTTAGACTTGTGGCAGGCTTTGGGGCCTTGCTCTGGACCAATCCCATTTGGATGGACTTTTACCCACGAGGGGACGGGTAACTTTGGGTGCTTCATTTAGAAACTAGACTCTTTGCCTTACCTGTATTGTTTCCTAGTTTTATTAAAGTTCCTTCCCATTAAAGTCTCCTATGTTTTGTGTTGATGCGGCGGATGGCAGAACCCATTTAGAATAGGCAGGTTTGCGGGGCTTGGGCTACCCCTCTTCCTGTCCTATAACAGATTGAGCTGAGAGGAGAGAGAAGCTGCAGAGGAGACTGAGGAAGGGAGGAAGCAGGATGGAGAGAGAGAAGGAGACCTGGAGGAGGCACACGGAGCCGAGAGACGCGTGAAGAAACTGCACTTGCCTATTGGTCATGGACTGGGTAACACAGATGTGGGTGAGAGACCTGTGGGGAGGTGACAATGGCAGTTTTTCATCTTGCTTTTGATTTTGCTCTTTTCCCTCGACTTGTCTGGTTGTTTCTGATCCTTTTCTGTGGGTCCCCACTGGAAGATGCTTTAGACTTGTGGCAGGCTTTTGGGCCTTGCTCTGGGCCAATCCCATTTTGATGGAGTTTTACCCACAAGGGGACAGGTAACTTTGGGTACTCAATTTAGGAACTATATTCTTTGCCTTTCCTGTATTGTTTCCTAATTGTATTAAAGTTCCTTCCCATTAAAGTCTCATGTGTTTTGTGTTGATGTGGTGGATGGCAGAAACTATTTAGAGCAGACAGGTTTGCGGGGTCTGGGCTGCCCCTCTCCCTACCCTGTAACAGTATGAATTGCCTATTTTGATTCTTTGTCATATTTTCTAATTTTTCTTTATTCATTTATATCAACTTTTAGTATATAATGGTATTAACTTTTGTCTACTAGATATTTTGTAAATTTTTTCTCTCACCAATTTTTATTTACTCTCAGCTGTGTTTTGCATAATTGAGTAACACCATACATGAAAATTCACTCAAAATGGATTAAGACTTGGACAAAAGATCACAAATACAAAGTACTTGAATGAAAGTATAAAGGACCCATGATAAAAGCCCGACTATGAAGATGTATTTGGGACTACAACCCCAGCAGCAAGGGAAACAAAAGCAAATATAAACATGTGAGAATATTGAAACTTAAAAGCATTCATGCCACAAAAGAAGCCATAGCAGAAAAAAAAAGGTAACCTGCAGAATGGAAACAAGTGTTTTCAGACCATACCTCTGACAAGGGGTTATCTCCAAAATTGACAAAGCACTTACACAATCCAAGAGCAGAGAAACAAATAACCTGAATAAAACAATGGGCAGAGGACCTCAATAGACACATCTCCAAGAACATTCAGATGGCCTGCAGACTTGAAAAAAAAGTGAGTCAAAATCAGTAGTTGCAAGACAAATGAGAATGATCAACATTGAGATCTGACCAGCTGTGAGATGGGCTCAGTAAATGGCAAGGAGCAGGCCAGACTCAACTCCCCACAGCTGGAGGTGCTAACCGGTGGGGACTCACAGACAGCAAGCTCCCAATGCAAGAGTGTAAACTGCAAGGAATGCTGAACCCAGAAACACTGGGAGGGAATGCAATATAGAAGTGATACCAGTTCTGGGGTACACAGGGAACACGGAGAGAACCCACCAGTCAGCCCCATCTGGGGCCTCCTGTTAGCTCTGGGGAGCCCCCCAGCCTAGACCCAGGGCGGGGTTCACGTAGAACTCTTATTTCATCTGCATTAATGTCAGCTCTATGCTATTTTTGCAGCTGGTGCTCATGTAGAAGTCTATGTTGAGCTCCAGTAGTGTCATCTCTGTCTGGTAAGTACACAAGGTGTTCATGTAGAATTCTATTGTATCTCAATTAAGTTCAGCTCTGTTAAAGTTATGACTCATTGTGCTCAGGTAGAACTCTATTGTAGGTCAAATATAGTCAGCTCTGATGAATCCCTTACACGTGGTGTCAATGCACAACTCAATTGTGAGCTCAAGTACTGTAAGCTCTGTTTTAGTTATTACACATCTTTGCTCATGTGGAACTCAATTGTGGGCTCATTTAATGTCACCTCTGTTCTAGTTATTTCACCTAGTACTTATGTAGAACTCAACCATCTCAGCTCTGTTACATAATAGTTATCACTCACACTGCTCATGTAGAAGTCAATTCTGAGTTCAAGTGCTGTGGTTCTGTCTAGTTATTACACATGGTGTTCATGTAGAACTCAATTATGAGCTCAATTTAGATTAGCTCTGTTCTCCTTATTATGCAAGCTGTTCAGCCAGTCCTTTATTACTCAGCATTTTTGGTTATTAGCACTGATTTTATTATCATAAAAATGCTATTTACATTCCTCCTTTTTGGCATCGTCTCTGGGTTGCCTGTTTATGATGAAGGAAACTAATAATTTTTGCCTTTCCCTTTCTAGAAAATCCGTGTTTTTTTAAACAATCATGTGCATGACTTAATACATTCAAAGCGATAACTTTTTTTTCTTATAACATTGACAAAATCCCAGCTTGTTATTGGATTTTGTATTTTATTTCTAAAGATTTGGAAGCTGGGCAATGCTTTTAACTTTTATCTGGACTTTTAAAATTGTATGTTATGTGTATTTTGTGGCAGCCAGACATACCTACTGTATATGAAGAGCTTATTTCTGCCATTTATCTAGCTGTGTTTAGATTTTTGTAAGCTGAGGCCAGGAGGGTGCCTGTTAGGAATAAATGATAGCATGCAGACATGGTAGTAGCCTATGCTTAGTATATGGTGGCATTTGTAATGTTAACTATTATCAATGATAATATGAGAACAATGGGATCAACTGGGCTGTTTTTTCATTAGAATCGCTTGAACAACTTGTAAAGTTGGCTGTATTATAGTCCCAAATCCATGATATTTTAAAATAGAACAATGTTTTTACATGACTCAATCAAATAATAATGTACTTCAGATTCCCTCCTTGTGAATAAAAAAGCTGAACTTCTGAAATGAGAAAACTAAACTGATTATGTAGAAAAGAAAACCATCATACTAATTCTCAGTAATTGAATCAGTTTCTTTTCTAATACTTTTGAATTCTAAAATGTATACATGAAAATACAGATATTATAGAGTGCAGTTTTATTTCACAATTTCTTTTTTTTTTTTTTGAGGCATGTTTTTTATTTATTTATTTGTTTGTTTGTTTGTTTTGTTTATACAAGCACTGGGTACAGTCAGAAGCGCCGGAGGGTGAGAGAATTCACCAGAACCAGAGCGGAGAGCAGAGCAGGCAGAAGGACCGAAGGACACTGCTGAGGGGAGCAGCGGGCGGCAGGAGAGGTCTGCGCGCCATGTGGGACCCTCCTCTGGTGGCCGGGGAGCAGATCGAACCGGCACCGCAGAGGCCGCGGGCAGCTTCGCAACCCAGCGCTCAACCGCTGCGCCACTGGGGAGGCCCTATTTCACAATTTCTTAAGCAAAGCCACTATTCCTCTGAGCAGTTGACTCCAGAGTGAATGTTGCCAAGAATGGGAGGCAGAATTATACTCTATAATGTGGTACCTTCCCAAGTTTGGAAGAGTGTAGTAAAAAATTTTAGTTTCACTGATACTAAGGTGCTTTAAATACTTACACTTCCCAAACACTTAAAAGTGGAACAACACTCTCTAGTACAAAAGGAAAATTATGTACTAGAAGATATTTTTTATGTGTCACAAGTATATTGGAAATGCTTTTTGGGTAGTCAGCAAAAACATCTGATTAAACACTACTTCCTGATTTTCTTGGGGGAAATGTGGATAGAACATAAATGTAAATTTTTTTTAAAGATTTATTTATTCATGCATGCAAGAACTGGGGTACAGGCCATGTGCTGGAGGGTGAGAGGAATCACCAGAGACAGAGCAGTGAACAGAACAGGCAGATCTACACAATGCTGAGGGGAACAGCGGGCAAGACAGGAGAGGTCTGCCATGCTATGTGGGTATCCCCCCAGCCGGCTGGGATAGAACCCATGCTGCAGAGGCTGCGGACAGCTTCACAGCGTGGTGCTCAACCGCCTGCACCACCAGGGAGGCCCTATAGATGTAAATTTAATGAAGACCGTAGAATTTTTTTCAACACATATTTACAGTTAAAATCCACATGTAAATTATATTACGTCTATAATATATTCAGATGTATGTTTTAAAATGATGTTTACTATTTTAGGATCACAAAGGTAATAAAGTGGGTATTTACATTCATTTAACATTCTTAATGTTTAAGAATGCATTCGATGGGCCTCCCCCGTGGCGCAGCGGTAGAGCGCTGGGTTGCAAAGCTGCCCGCGGCCTCTGCGGCGCTGGTTCGATCCCCAGCTGCTCCCCGGCCACCGGAGGAGGGTCCCACATGGCGCGCAGACCTCTCCTGCCGCCCGCTGCTCCCCTCAGCAGTGTACTTCAGTCCTTCTGCCTGCTCTACTCCCCGCTCTGGCTCTGGTGAATTCTCTCACTCTCCCGCGCTTCTGACTGTACCCAGTGCTTGTATAAACAAAACAAACAAATAAATAAAACATGCCTCTATAAAAAAAAAAAAAAAAAAAAAGAATGCATTCGAGAACTGATGCTATATGTAATGTTTCTAAAACTCACATTTGACTCATGAGCCACAGAGTTAGTATCTACAGTTCATTTAATATAATTGTACCTCATGTACTTGTCACCTCATGATCTCTCAGTTTGTATTCTTTCCTGGAATATAAAAAAAGGTGAATTTTGTGTGGGGAAATAATGATATTAAATAGGAGAGGAAAAGAGTGAAAATTGAAAAAGCAATCACCTGTGATGTATGAATACAGACAAAAGCCATTCTATTGTATCAACTCAAGACGAAAAGCTTATTTAATTCTAATTAACTTGTCCAGGTCTTCCAGAACTCACTGAGATAGGGGATGCACTGTCCTTTCAGCTGAATGCCTGTAGGGTTTAATATGAACTCTGGCTTTGTTCTTGAATGGAGATAGATTGTCCTTATAATATTCTTTAGTAAGAATATCACAGTAAGTTCAAAGAACTTATCAGCAAATTTCAGTGTATATTGACAGAAGCAAATGCTTTTCAGTAGATCTTGTATCATTTTTATCTGTGGATTTCTGAATAGTAATCGTGTTTCTGGAATTAACTATTCTGTTCTGAAGACTCAAAGACTTGATATACCAATGCACGTGACTTGTGACATTATATTTGAAGTTTTACAACTTACTCATAAAGGGAACTAGTAAAGTGTTCGTTTTATATTATTGCTATTTTAAGATTTTGGTAGCAGTTTACTTATGATAAATTCATAAAATCCATTTGGTTACTTTCAGTAATTTTCAAATGTTGGGGATATCTACAAGGTACCTTTGTAACAGTGTGAGCCCAAGGGAAGGGGCAGTTCCAGGTTCCCTGCCCCACCTAAGGAAGCATAGAGCTGAGCAGGGATAGCAGAGGAAGCTGGAGAGGAGACAGGGGAAGGAAGGAAGGAAGGAAAATGGGGCTCAAGAAGGAGACATGGCGGAGGCACATGGAGCAGAGAGACATGAGAAGAAACTGCATGGGCTTCTTGGTCTTGGACTGGTTGAAATAGATGTGGGTGAGAGACCCAAGGGGAGGTTAACAATGGCAGCTTTTGTCTTGATTTTGATTTTCCTCTTTCCTTGCAGACTTCTTTGGCCCCTTCTCCTTTCCTATGGGTCCTCCCCCACCAGACAGTGCTTTAGACTTGTGCATGCTTTGGGCCTTATTGGCCCTGCTTTGGGCCAACCCTGTTTGGCTGGACATTTACCCATGAGGATATGGGTAATTTTAGGTCCTTGGTTTTGAAACTTTATTCTTTGTCGTTTCTATATTGCACGCTAATTTTATGAATGTTCTTTTCCATTAAAGGTCTTATGCTCTAGAGTATGTTTTGTCTTGATGCAGCAGATGGCAGAACTTGTTTAAAGAGGGTAGGTTCAGGAGTTCTGGGTTACCCCCACCACCACCACCACCACCACCTATAACACAACCAGTATCATACAGTGTTGGGCAGCTTCTCCAAGCATTTCTCTGCCACAGTTTTGGCCCAGCCTCTGGTGAGATGCCTTCTTAAAAACAGTTTTCTCTGGCATCCTGGAAGTTGTATTTCTTGTACATTCTGCTGGCACATTATCACAGTAACCTCTCTCCTATTCAGTGCATGATCTTACTCCATCTCTAACAAGACCTTGATTTCCACCTGGGCAGCTTATTCCTAGAGGTAATGGCTACTCCTTGCATCTGCTATCCGTGTATTATTTAGGGTTTTCTTTACTTACTAGCCAAACCCTTGATTTGAGATTCCAACTCTGTGTTGACATTTATTTACATTAAACGTTCCTTTTTCAAATTATTATATGGTTTATCTTTTCTGACGGTATGCAGAATGATACATTGGGGGGAATGAAGTATCTAAGAAATTATTATGAGCAGTGAATTTAGTAAAGTTTCCCAGTAAAATAGAAATGAATCTTGATAATGTAGTATTGAATTATAAGTGCATTCTAAAATACTTTTGAAATAGAAGGGGTATCCTTTAAAAAAAATTAATTATGACCCAGGGCTGAACCTTCAAATGACTTCAGCCAAATCTAACATTCCAGTTATCTGTGCTTTATGGAAACCACCTTAAACAGAGTAGCATAAAACAGTAAGTATTTTATCATCCTTGTAGGTTCTGTGGGTACGGAATGCAAGCAAAGTGTAGAGGACATGACTTGCTTCTACTCTACGATGTCTCAGCCTTGTTTCAGAGCTAGAGCTGAGGCTGATCCAATGGCTGAGACTGGGATCTGTGAGTCTGATCCTGGCTGGTGTGGGTAGCACGATCCAAGGCTGGTGTCTGCCAGGACTGCTGACCTGGGCACCCAGCTGTGGCCTCTGCATGTGGCTTAGACTTCTCATTGCATGGCAGGGTTTTTACTGGGAATTTCTCAGAGGGAGCAATGAGGGAACAGGCATTGTAAGAAAAACAGGTGACGTTCAATAGTTTTTTCTGGTCTGGATTTCTGCCACCTACTTCCTATTGTTTATAAGCAAACCACCAAGGTTATCTTATATTTAAGGAAGAAATGAAATAGATTTAACTTCTCAATGGAAGATTTTTTATGTTATGAGAACATGTGGGATGGAAAATATTGTCATTTTTTCAGTTGGTCTACTGAGAGAGATGTTTCATGGGGTAAAAAGGCACTATAGTTGCCAGTATTTCTGTGAATTTATTTTTTCTTCCTGAAATGTCAAAAGACTTCATTTATTTAGTTCAAACAACCAAAAGGAAAGAGGAACAATCTATGAGACCTGTCCATTAATGCAGTGTAATTTATCAGTAGTCAATGCTTCTGTCTTGTTACAGGGATCACTGCTAAAAAAGAGGTGAGAGCAGATAGACCAATTCTGTCTTGTCAATGATAAGTATATACAAACAAATAAAAAAGCCCTTGCTATCAAACTCACTCTATCAAACAAAGATGATTCAATTCTTTAAGTTAAGAATCTCACACTTGGGTTTCCAAGTGTACTGGTATAAGTGATACTTTCCTTCCCTATCTACTATATCAACATGGATTAGGAGTGTCTCACAACCTTATCTACATGTTATTCTGGGGCCAGCATCCTACCATTGCTGATCTATTCTCTGGCATTGAAATAAAAGTGATTTTACCAACTCCCTCCACCCCTACCTCCCTACTCCACCTCCCCCAACAGTTCAAAAAATTAAATCATTTTTCTTGTGGGGAAACTTTAGAGCTCATTGGTATCATTTATACTGCAATAAGCCACAGGACTTACACTCCCATAAGTCATCAGAATTTACTTAATTGTTTAGAGAATTTTTCAATAATGTTGAGTGTTAATAAAACTGGTTGAGCTATTCCTCCTCGGGCTTGAATGCCAATTAATTTGTATTGGAAAAGACTTTGCAAAATGGCAAAATAATTCCAAATTCATTTGACAAAGAGGGTAATTTCACTAAGATATCCTCCCTTTTAATTGTCATCTCAATTTATTTAAAAAATTAGTAGTGAGGGTGAATAGAGAGACGGGATTAAAAGGGACTTTACAGACTGACAGGGTTCTAAACTCTTTCTGTGGCAAGTTTTTAAATTTTCATGCTTCATATGAAAATGTATAAATAGCAATGGTACTTGCTTCATAGGTTTGTTATGGCAATTAAATGAGGTAATATTTGTGAACTATTTACAATGCTATGCACATTGTATATGTATGTGCACAGCACTATGTATGTGCTGTACAAAATAGGTGAATTAGTTTGAATTTATGTCCTAGCAATTGAGAGACTTGGTATAATTGTAACTGAGGACTACGCTACTCCAAAGCCTGTCCAAATTCTGGAAGACCTCTTATAATAGTCTCACTTCCTGGACACATGCTCACCCAGACCAAGCACCCTGCCGAAGTTCCCTCTCAGCTCCTGGGTCCTAAGAGCATACACCATGGGGTTAAGGGCTGGGGGGATGATACTGTGTAGCACATTGAGGAGAACTGGGATCAAGGGAAACCTACTTCCTGCCAGATGGGTGACAGACACTACAATAATAGCTGTGTAGAAAAACAGAATGAGGATGACATGAGAACTACAGGTACTCAGGGCCTTTGATGTTGCTTCAGCAGAGTTCAGCTTCAGCACCGAACGAATAATCAGAGAATAGGAAGCAAAAACCAGAACTATGTCACCCCCACCCATGACCCAGCCTAAAACCAAATGGTAAAATTTATTAATGGTGATGCTGTCACAGGCCAGGCTGGTCACCCCCAAGTTGGAGCACAGGCAGTGGTCAATCTCATTCCTGGAACAGTAGTGTCTCTGGGCAGCCAGAACAGGTACCGGGAGGGTGAAGAGGCAGTTCCTGAGTATCACAGACAGGGTGACTTTGATCACAAAAGCCTGAGTGATGATGGAGGGGTACTGAAGAGGATAGCAGATGGCTACATATCGGTCCACAGCCATGCAGAGGAAGATGCCTGTCTCCATGTACATAAAAGTGTGGATGGCATAGATCTGAGCAAAGCACTCAGGGAGGCTGATGGCTTTGGCGTCAAACCACAGAATGGCCAACACCTTAGGAAGGATGGTGGTAGCTAGGCCAACGTCCACAACAGCCAGGATAGCAAGGAATTGATACATAGGCTGATGAAGTGTAGGCTCATTGTAGATGGTGATCAAGATGAGGAGATTGGCACCAAGAGCTAAGAGGTAGAGCAGAGCCAGGGGCAGAGAGAGCCAGTGCTGCCACTCGTGAATGCCTGGGAACCCCAGCAGGATGAACTCGGACACCTGAAAATTTGAGCCATTGGCTATGCTTAGGGGGGTATCCATAGCAGGGGATGTCTCCTTAGCATCTACCTGTGGATGAAGGAAGAAAAACAGGCTGGTAAGTTCCACCCAGGGACCTAGTGTGTATAGGTAAAAACACTCACTAATAGCTCAGCTCTTTTAACATAATGCATTCGCAAGCCCTTTGACATCCGGGGTAAAATTCAGATAACAATAGAAGGGCCAAAGAGATTCTAAGATATTCTTGTCTTCTTTTTATAATTAAATTTAGTTTCTTACATTGTTATTCATTTTTGGACAGCATTTCATTTCCCCCTCAGTGTGGTGCCTGCAGTTCCCCCACCACCGTGGCACCTGTGATCCATCACCACAGTCCCCGTGCTCTTCCCTCCCCTGTTCTGACCCTTCTCCCTCCCCAGGCTGCGTGCCTCTGATCTGTGGTCTGCTTGCAAGTTTTGTCTTTATTCTGACCCTTTGGTTTCTCTATATTCCACCTATATGGGAAACCATCTGATATTTATAATATAAGGATTCTTAGTGTGATTAAAATGAGGATTTTCTGCATTTTTTTGGTTGAAATTCTGGGAAAATGTTTTTATATACAGGACACATGGATACAAAGCAGAAGACGTATACATTATAAAAAAAACTATGATTTCAAGCGGTGAAGTTAGAGGACAGAAATATTGACCATACTCTTTGGAATCTCCAGGAAGAAATAAATAGCCACAATGAGAATCCTGACTATGTTTTTCTTTTTTTAAAAAAAATTAATTTATTTTCTTATATTGTTGTCAATGGTTGGGCATGATTTTCCTTTCAGTAGCGTCTGCAGTTGGTAAATAGTTTCTGATACAAACCCTGTCATTTAATCTTTACCAATAAAGTACGATTATTCACATACAAGGTAAGAGGTTGAATGTTTAGGTAAGAATCATATATTGAAAATGATATTAAGTGAGAAAGCTTCTACCCAATTTTACTCTTTTGCATTTAATTCCATCACTTTTTCCATTAAATCATAGTCAATAGCTCAGTGCCTTTCAGAAACACCATTTGTTTCCTCCTCTAATATAAAAGTCATATTAAGCACACAGATAATGCTGTATTTCTAAATAATCAAATATATTAATACAAGATAACGAGAAAAAATGATCAACTAAATTCCAACCACTGCCAGATTTTTGTGTGGTACAGGTTGGAAGTAGAGCAGGCATTTATTGCACACATTTGGCTTTTTCATTGAAGTAATTTTTTGGCTATTCTTAACCCTTTACTGCTTGGTCTTCCTCATTCTTACATTCTTGATTTTGTTTACTCTTGATCTGCTGTAGAATAATTTTTACTTATTGAGTGAAAAGGTGAATATGTGCAGTATGCTTTTAGATCCCTTTAATATCCAAAATTCTTTTTGTTATCTATCTGTAACAATACCTTGCATTCTCCATAATTTAGGAATTGATATTTCCTGACCCAAATTCTGCCTTTGTTTCTCTTGATGCCATTAATTGAAGGTCAAGATTCCATCCCTCATCATCAATGCAAAGAATAATGAAATGAGCCTCCCTGGTGACGCAAGGGGTTAAGCACCACACTATGAAGCAATCCACAGCCTCTGCAGCATAAGTTCGATCCCCGGCAAGGCAGGGAGCTACCCACATGGCGCAGCAGACCTCTCCTGTCTCGCCCGCTACTCCCCTCAGCAGTGTATTTCAGTCGGGCTGCCTGTTCTGTTCCCTGCTCTGTCTCTGGAGAATCCTCTCAACCCCCACACCTCTGGCCTGTACCCCAGCTCTTGTATGTATAAATAAATAAATCTTTTTTTAAAAAAGAATAATGCAATGAGTCTGGTGATTTGTTACACAGGCACAGAAAACCAATACTATTGGATATATTCCACACACCTCCATGTGTAAGATGACTCGCTTCTGCTGACACGACACAGAAGGCATTTAAACACAGTTTATTCTGACTCCAGAGTCTGTTCTTCTAGTGTCTCAGGAACTCTGATCATAGTAAAGGATGCCGAGCAGAGAGCTTTCCCCGGGCTCTTGGATGGGGTTTAAAAAGTGGGATAAGATCACCCTGAATATTAACTGAAGTTGCTGGGATGTTTCTGATTCACTAGTCTTTGCTTGGGGTTGTTCTATTATTTATTCACTGTCAATCTTAGAGTCTAGCTTCATTTCTCTCCCGTTTTCTAATCACAGAGTTTAGTCCCTAGAAAATCAAAGCACCTGAGAGAAGGGAGGTATTAAGAGGAAGAATGAAACAAGGATAGTTAACCATACCAGTCCAAGATAAGGCGGAGTCAAATTCAGAGATCAGGATAGAACTGCAGACGTGGTACACAGCTATCTCTCACCTCTCAGGAGGCAGGACTGCTTGCTACTTGAGGAAGGGCTAGAAGAGCTCTCAAGCTTTCAAATTTGTCTGTAGCTTCTTCTGCTCTCTCAGCTCTAGTGGCCAGTGTTCAGCTGTTGGTTCTGCAGCCTCCTGTCCTTGCTACCATTCCAGACGGGGTTTTTCTATAAATTGGATCCCTGAGCTGTCTGATTCGGGTGCTGCCCTCTAGTGTCTCCCAGCACCCCCTGGGTGTTTATCAGTTGCACTGGGAATAGGGCCCAAGCCTCTTAGTGGTTAACCAGGAAATGTCCTGGGGTCCACGCTGTCAGTCCTTGTCCCAGAACAGCTCACAGACGGGGGGCCATTCACTGCTCACGGGGCTTCAGGGACTTGTTCACACTGGTCTGATGAACAGTGTCCCTCAGTGAAGGAAGTCTTCAAGTCTCCCTATCTCAAAATGCATCTTTATTTCATACTCTTTCCTGAGATAGTCTCTATCTATTTACTGCTTCAGATGTGCTGTGAGCAACTTCTTTATTTTGCTTCCTCATCCTCATCACTTATATACTTACCTCATTGCAATTTAATTTTGTCTCAACTTCACTCTAGCTAATGACCTCAAATTGCCAATAATAATACTTTTTTTTTTATAATTTAATTTTACCTGAGATCTCTCTGGCATTTGTCTGTGTTGACTGGTTCCTTCTAGGACCACTTACTTCTCTTGTCTTTCATCACATTATATTTTCATGTTATTCCATGTAATTACACTGGAATAGAAGAGAACTATTGAATTAATATTCAGCTCAAGAATTTCATAATGGGAGATGTATTGTCTGATCATTCTATCTACAGTAGCGATCCCTGGGCTGATCAGACATTCTCTGCTTTGCCTCCATGACACATCTTGTGACACATTATCAAATCTTTTATCTGCTTTTCTTTTCTTTCCCACACACTAAACTGTGCTCTCTTTGAGAATGTCCTTTTTGTTAGTCTTGTTTACTCCACTATTCCCAGTACCTCAGCTAGTTCCTAGCACATATTAGGTATTTGATGAATATTTGTCAAATAGATGAATAAATATTCAGGAGAATGTGTTAGGGGGTATTCGAGAGGAATTTCAGAGTGTGATGCTGGTGTCACATGCAGTGACTTCTTGCCATTTTATGCTTAGTGCTTTTGTATTTCTAGTAATTTATGACTTAAAAATTCTGTCAGTACTCTTTAAGTAACAAACTCCCGTTTTCAGAAAATTAAAATAAAAATCCTATTATAATAGTATACAGAGATATAGCACATTACATGTCTTGATCAATATGTAAAATTCATATTTAATTCCACAAAAGATAGCTATGGTTTTAGAAATTTTTTCAGCTAGAATATTGTTTGTTGGGTTATATAATATAATATAATATAATATAATATAATATAATATAATATAATATAAAGCTCATCTTGCTAAAATTAAAATGTACAGAATGATAAATTGTCATTAAGCTATAGAGAAAAAAAGTCACAGATTTGTCAGGAAATCAGAAAAATTTGTTTCTTTAAAAGCGAGCATGGTCAGGGAAGTAAGCAGTTCTGGCCATTTTAACAATGTTAATTCTTCCAATTCAAGAGCAAGGGATATCTTTGTATTTTTTTATGCCTTCTGTTTCTTTTGACAATGTATAACAGTTTTCTTTGCTAGGTCCTTCACCTCCTTTGTTAGGTTTAGTCCTGGGTTTAATTCTTTTTATTGTAATGGTGAATGGCATTGTTTTCTTAATTTCTTTCTCTTCTAGCTTATTGCTTGAATATAGAAATGCAACCAGCTTCTGTAAATAGATTTTGTACCCTGCCATTTTATTATAGTAATTTATTATATCAATTAGTTTTTCAGTGGAGTTCTTAGGATTTTATATGTTTATTATCTTGCATATGCAAATAGCACTAGTTTTACTTCTCCTTTTCCAACTTGGCTACCTTTTATATCTTTCTCTTGCCTGATTGCTCTACAAGTTGATTTGGTAAGTCATTGTATTCCTGGTTTTCTTTAGTTATTTGCTCATGGTTTCCTTTAATTAATTGGAGTTATTTAACATAATTTCTTTTTTAAGTATTTTCATAGTAAGCCTCATTTCCCAGACTGTATCTAGTTTTTCCCTTGTGTATGCATTAAATTGTATTGTTTGTATAACTTACACATTTTTGTCTGAAACTATACACTTTGAATATTATAATGTGGCAAATGTCAGAAATCAGATCTTTTCTCTCATAAGATTTGTAGTAGTTCCTTGTTTTTGTTGCTATTGTTTGTTTAATTAGTTGTTCTGATCTAATTTTGTAAAATCAGTATTCTTTTTTATTTCTGTCCACTGCTGTCTGTTTGATTGGCTTAGGAGTCAGCTACTGATTCGTCATATATTTCTTAAAATTCCTAGAACTAAGAAAACCATGTGCCAGTCTCTGTAGATGGATTCTCTGTGTCAAAACATGTCATCACCATTCCACCAGGCAGTTGACAAGTCTGCCTTTAACATCACTTTTTGCTTGTGCAGAGTCTGAAAGCCAGTCAGAGGTGAGAGAGCAGGTACTTCTGTTGCAGAAATAATTCTAGCCTTTTACCCAGGCAGGAGAAGAACAAGCGGTACTTCAGGAATGGCAAAGTTGGGAGAAGCTTTATTACTCATGCATGAGGTACCAGACCTGGGTAGCCCCGTAAGGTCTGAGCACCTGTCTAGAGACAAAGGTTTGTGTTGTTTTTTTTTTTTTAATAAACAACCATCTTACATTGATAACATCGGTTAGCAGGCACAACCATTTGCTGCAAAATTCCTAGGCAAAGGGGGAAAGATACAGCCATTCGGGGAATGGCCTTTGAGAGAGAAATCAGCTTGGCCCACTGTCTGACCTTGTTAAAATGTAACCTCGTTTAGATAAGCTAAAACTTAGATGGAAAGCTCAGTAAGGAAAGATTTGTTAAGTAAGCAAACTTGTTATTTGCAACTGCATTGGATTATTTACTGTACCAGGCCTATGACCCTTTAGCAGGGAGCCGGAAGGATTTATTTGCTTAGCAGTTCCCTTCCACTTCTAAGGTCTTTTCTGAATTCACATCCAGTCTGTGGTATGCTTATTGCCCTCTCTGTGGGACCTTTACAGAACCTTATTCTCCATGTCATGTAATCACCAGACAAAGGAAGGACAGGCAGATAAGCACCATCCACTGCTCCACACACTGGAAATCACTGGGAAATCACTGGGATTTCCAGTCAGTGGGACCCTGCTCCTAAGGCCAGGGAAGATCTCTTGCAACTCTCTGGTCAAGATTGAAAAGAGGACACTGGTGAGGGCAGACAAGGAGTCAGTGTTTATTGATTAATAAATTGGCAAGGAAAGAGAGCTTGGGGTGACTTCTCTGAGCATGAGAGAGAGGCTTGGGGTGGTTGAAGGGTCTCTATAGATTTTAGGACTGGAGTTTGAGAATAAAGCAATTAAACTTTATTGGCTAAGAAAGCAAAAGAGCGGACTTGGTGAAAGTCCATTTGTTGTGGCTAGTTGTGAGCACACATCAGAGGCGGCTGGGGGTTGTGCAGGGCTCGTGACCATCTCCAAGGCGAGCATCTCCTGGAGGCCCTGTGCCCCAGCTCCGGCTGGTGTGACCCAGTCTGGTCTCAAGGTCTGTGACTCCCTTTTTCTTCAGGGTCTTTGAACTCCCCTTTTTCCCATAGCGCCCACTTGATAAGTTGTGGAAAGATAACTCAGGAATGCCTAGCCTGGGGAAATTAGTTAAAAAACAAAAAAGAAGAAACAACAGTGTGCCCATGAAATCTAAGACGGCAGATGTCAGGGCCTGGAAGCACCAGGTTTTAACCTTGTGTTCTCCAGTCTGTGGGGACAACAAAATTCTTGAAAAGATTTTGTCCTTGATCCCTGTCTTGTCCTTGTCCCTGTCCTGGGACCCTTCCTGTCTCAGTCTCACTGCTAAGGCTTCCCTCCCACACCTTTTGGTGTGTCTGTTCCCCTGACTGTCACTCCTGGTCGCTGGTAGCAGAAGCTAATGCAATTATCTTTAGATCTTTTTGACAAGTGCCTCCAGGTAACCTTTACACTATCTTGGAAGAGTTCTGAGTTTTGTGAAATAAAGATAAGCTCTTTGTTCTTGCCCTTCAATGAGCCCCCAGGCATGTACATATTCTCCCACAGTTCTTTGAAAATAAAGTCCTTTCTGTTCCTTCCAGCACCATGAACTCATACAGGGAAAATAAGATGAAGCAAAACAAGGGGTGGGGTGGGAATTTTATGGGGACTTTAACCAAGATGAAAATGCATATGATGGAGGATAAGAATAGAAAGACTGGAAAGGAGGTGCCCCAGGACCAGAATCTGACTCACAAAGAGGTGGGGGTCGAGGGGAATAACATTACCATTAACCCAGCTGTAGAGGTCGTGACTCTTAGGCACCAGTGGCTTATCACAAGGCGTGAGACCCAAGCAGGATCAGATGCTACAGGGAGTGGAGCACAGACCTCAAGGTAAAGATATGGAGATTGGGCCCACCCTGGAATCTCTGGTCCCTTCCTGGTTTTGCCTGTTTGTTACCCAACATCAGCAACAAGCAGGCCACTCCACAGAGGAGTGACCCCTCCCAAAGAGAAGAGGACTATATCAGGGCAGTCTCTGCACAGGCTCGGGGCAGCAGTCCCACTGCCCACCTGTGACTATGAAGGTGCTTCTTTTCACCAACTCTCTCCCTCTGCAGGGCAGCAGCTTCCTGCCTGCCCGTCACCTGTGAAGGCCGCCCACCTGCAACCATGCAGGCCTCAGCAAAACCTGTCCCTTTCCTTTTCCCTAATAAACCTGCTCTTTAAATATAACTAATGTTTCTGCCTCATGGAGAAAATTGCCTGGGGAACTCGCTGTGTGCCGCTGAAACGGGAGCTCTGGTGACACCTTTCCCAGAGTGAACCCAAGGACCCACAACTCTACAAAACCCCACCACATACATTGCATAAAGATGAAAAATGACGTAAAAAATATATAAAGTTAAAAAAAGATGCAATTTCAAAAATGTCACCATGCCAAGAACTGAAGGATGGGGCTTGCTAAGTTATAATGACACCAAGCTTTCCTAGGTGCCTAGTTCTCCAGGTGCCTTTTTCTTGATTAAATGTTCACCTGGTTACTGTAAGCCTTTGATTATTTTTTTACAATTCTAATCAAGTGGATTCTGACATTATGTGCCAATTTATTTGCTATTTATATGGAGGAGACAGCCCCTTTTCTGTTTTCCTACTCAGCATTTCTCGGAAGTTACAGGAAAGGGTTTTACTTCCTGGTTCTGATGAGTTTGCTCACAGCTTCTGCTATAGCATTGTTATAGGACAGGGAGAGGGGCAGCCCAAGCCCCGCAAACCTGCCTATTCTAAATGGGTTCTGCCATCCGCCGCATCAACACAAAACATATCAGACTTTAATGGGAAGGAACTTTAATAAAACTAGGAAACAATACAGGTAAGGCCAAGAGTCTAGTTTCTAAATGAAGCACCCAAAGTTACCCGTCCCCTCGTGGGTAAAAGTCCATCCATATGGGATTGGCCCAGAACAAGGCCCCAAAGCCTGCCACAAGTCTAAAGCACCTTCCAGTGGGGACCCACAGAAAAGGGCCAGAAACAACCGGACAAGCCCGGAAGGAAAAGAGCAAAATCAACATCAAGATAAAAGCTGCCATATTGTCACCTCCCCACGGGTCTCACCCACGTCTGTGTCACCCAGTCCACGACCAAAAGACAAGCGCAGTTTCTTCACGTGTCTCTAGGCTCCATGCGCCTCCTCCAGGTCTCCTGGCTCCATCCTGCTTCCTTCCTTCCTCAGTCTCTTCTGCAGCTTCTCCTCTTCCTGCTCAGCTCCACCCTCCCTTGGGTGGGGCAGGGAACCTCCCCTTTTCCTGGGGACCACCCTGTTACAGCATGAGCAACTTCTCCAGCACCAGCTTCTCTGGTATGGGGCAACCGGCAGGTATAGGGCACCTGTAACAGGGTGGTCCCCAGGGAAAGGGGAGGTCCCAGGTTCCCTGCCCCACCCAAGGGAGGGTGGAGCTGAGCAGGGAGGGGAAAGAAGCTGGAGAGGAGACTGAAGAAGGGAAAAGGATGGAGAGCAAGAACTAGAAGAGGCACATGGAGGAGCAAGACATGTGAAGAAGCTACACCAGCTTCTTGGTCTTGGACTGGTTGAAACAGATGTAGGGGAGAGGACTTTGAGGTGGTTAACGATGGCAGCTTTTGTCTTGATTTTGCTCCTTCTGTACCAGACCTGCCTGGCCCCTTCTGCCCCTTTCCTGTGGGTCCCCACCAGAAGCTGCCTGTAAGGGCAGGAAGGACACAATGCAGGTTTTCTGATCCAGCAGACCGGGTAAAGGAGGAGTCAGAGTCCTCAGTGGTTTTTTGCAGGTCTTTTATTGGGGTTCACCAGGCATATGGCAGGCAGGGGTGCTGGCTGAGGGGCTGGGAGGCTGGTAAGCTTCCCAGCCCCCAGCAAGTCTTCACTCTATCTGGGCTCTCGGGCGTTCGTTCTGCTGCTTCTCAGCTTCTCTTTCGGCTTCTGCTTCGGCTTCTCCTGGCGTCCCAATGATGCCACCCTTAAAAGCACAGTCTTAGCCCAGGTGTACCCACTTCAGGTGCCCGCCATCCGGCATGCATTCAGGATCACAGGGTTCCCTCATCTATCCTAATGGTGGGAGGGCAGAAAAGCCTGATATTTTTCCTTACCCTACGGTGCCTTAGACATGTGGCAGGATTTCGGGCCTCCCAACCCTGTTTGGCTGGACATTTCCCCATGATGGGACAGGTAATTTCAGGTGTTTGATTTGAAAACTATATTCTTCCCATTTTCTTTGTTGTGCACTAAATGTATTAAAGTTCCTTTCCATTAAAGGTCTTACACTATATTTTTTTTTAATTTATTTATTTATGCAAACAGAGCTGGGGTACAGGCCAGAGATGCCCGGGGTCGGGGGCAGGGGTGAGAGTGTAACAGGGTGGTCCCCAGGAAAGGGGGAGGTTCCAGGTTTCCTGCCCCACCCAAGGGAGGGTGGAGCTGAGCGGAGAGAAAAGCTGCCGAGGAGACTAAGGGAGGAAGCAGGATGGAGCCAGAAGGAGACCTGGAGGAGGTACATGGGGGAGCTGAGAGACACATGAAGAAACTGCACTTGCCTTTTGTTCGTGGACTGGTTGGCACAGATGGGGTAAGAGACCTGTGGGGAGGTGACAATGGCGGTTTTAGTCTTGGTTTTGATTTTGCTCTTTTCCTGCCATACTTGTCTGATTGTTTCTGATCCTTTTCTGTGGGTCCCCACTGCAAGATGCTTTGGACTTGGGGAAGGCTTTGGGACCTTGTTCTGGGCTAATCCTGCTTGGGTGGACTTTTACCCACAGGGGATGGGTAACTTTGGGTGCTTGATTTAGAAACTATATTCTTTGCCTTTTCTGTATTGTTTCCTAATTGTATTTAAAGTTCCTTCCCATTAAAGTCTCATGGTTTGTGTTAATGCAGCGGATGGCAGAACCTATTTAGAGCAGGCAGGGGAACAGAACAGGCAGACTGACCGAAGTACACTGCTGAGGGGAGCAGTGGGCGAGATAGGAGAGGTCTGCTGCACCATGTGGGTTGCTCCCTGGCTGGCCAGGAATCCATCTCATGCTGCAGAGGCTGTGGTTTGGTTCATAGTGCGGTGCTTAACCCCTTGTGCCACCAGGGAGGCCCCCCACAATAGATTATGTTTTGTCTTGATGTGGAGTGTTGTCGTTTTTAGAGTCAAAGGATTTGGAGTGTGGGGTCCTTGGGTTTACTCTGAGAAAGGTTTCACTAGAGCTCCCCGTTCAGCAGCACATGGTGGGTTTCCCAGGTGAGTATCTCCATGAGACAGAGACAGTAGTTATATTAAAGGGCAGGTTTATAAGGGAAAGGGACAAAGAGACACTTACATATACACAGGTGGGCAGGAAGACCTGCCCCAAAAGGGACAGGATTGCTGAGAGCGCCTATATGGTTGCAGGTGGGCGGCCTGGAGGAATGCTGCCTCCGCTGAGGGAGGTCAGTGAAGTCCCAGGATGGTAGAGGTCACAGGCAGTCGGGAAGGCTGCTGCCCTGCAGAGGGAGAGAATTGGTACAAAGAAGCACCTGCATAGTCACAGGTGGGCAGACGGATTGCTGCCCTGAGCCTGTGCAGAGACTGCACTGATATAGTCTTCTTCTGTTTGGGAGGGGCCACTCCTTGTGAGCCTTGGGTTAGTTACTGATTTTGGAAACTATGCAGAATCTGAATGGAGCAGGAGATTCCACAGTGGGCTCAGTCTCCATATCTTTACCCTTGGGCCTGTGCTCTGGACACTCCCTACAGCAGCCTGATACCTGCTTGGGTCTTATGCTTTGTGATCTAGGTGTTGGTGCTTAAGGATGTTGGTTTCCACAGCTGTGTCAATGGCTATGCTAATCCCTCTACCCCTACCTCCTTGTGTGAGCCAGGTTTCTGGTCTTGCGGCTCCTCCTTTTTAGTTTTTTTTCTATTCTTGTCCTCCATCATGGAGGATGGCAAAACCTATTTAGTGTTGGGAGTTGTGGGTGCCCCACTCCCTGGCCTGTAATACTTTTACTTTAAATATTCACACTGAGCTGACTAAAAATATTTGGGGGTACAAGTAATTTCATATCATCACTGGCCTTTATTATTGACTTCATCTATCTGATCTTTGATGAAATTGATATTTTTCTAGAAACTAACTCTTAAGGTTGATGAGTTGTTTGTGATAATAATGCGATGATGATGATGTTGAGGATGATGGTGATAAAAGTCATGGCAGCTATTGCTGACACTTCCAAAGAGTGTTTAAATGCCTTGGTCCTGTTCTCAGTACATCATATACATGAACTCCACACCATATTCCTATTCAAATTAGGGTTGGATGTATTCTTAAGAAGAAAATGTCTAACTAAAAAAGCATTTTAATAAGATTCTGACGTTTTTGTTGAAACTCCCTGGATTAAATTTATGTTTCCATTTATATGAAAATTTCTCATATTAAATGCATTTAGAGGTTAGTTCGAAGATGTACATTTGTGCTCTTTTTAAAAAATTATGTGTTACGTTGGGCAACACCACACTGATAAAGACATGGGAGTCGTGGAGCAGGCTGCACAAGGCAGGATGCTGCTGAGGGCAAGATCCTGGCTGTTTTTATTTATAGAATAATCATAGAGCATCAGCTACGTGCACTAGGAGGACAAGGAGAAAAGGATGGTTGACACTCAGGAATGTTATCTAGGGCTTGGAGCAAGCCTGCTGACCATGTTATCAGTGTGATGACCAGGTGTTGTAATCGAAACTAGACCCCAGACCCGCCCTGGCCGGCAGTCCTAATCTTATCAACAAGGCTTTCCACTGATGAGCTTCTGGGGTCCCTTGTCATACATAGGTCCTCGGCCCCCTGGGCTTTTCCGGGCATACTCCTTGATGCATACCCTTCCCGGAGTGATCAAGCTTTCTGCTCTTGTTTGATATGAAAGGCACCTTGTAAGGTTTGGCTCATATGACTGTGACTGGACAGTTCTGACCTTTGTACGGGAATGGAGACTGCAGATAACCATAATGGTGGCTGAACAGTCTAGCGGACCCACAATTATGTAAGAATACAGAAGGGAATACAAAATAATATGTGAAATTTTTTATTTTATATTGGTAGATTCTAATATTGTATCTTCTCTTGACTTTCTTAATATTCAATTGGATAATATTTGGAATATTTGCCATTATTGTAATAACAAGATCTTTGCTTGTCAGAAGCATAAATATTACATTTTTTTCAAAAGATTGCCTTTAAAAAGGATAAAGTATTTCAGAAAATGAAAAGAACACTAACTGTTGGTGATTTATATGAGAAGCCTAAAGCAAAACTAAAAGAAAATTAAAATCATATACAAGGTCGAAACACCCAAGTGAGAGATAATCATGTACTAGGTTGTAAAATAATTACTTTAATAATTAACTGAATAAATTAAATTGATCATGACATTAAATTAATACATCAATTTTCAAAAAAGAAACTTCCTGTTAGCAAACAGAATTGACTGTATTTGCTAAATAAAAATAAATTGTCCAAAATAAAGGAATGAGTAACACCATACATGGAAATTCACTCAAAATGGATTGAAGACTTGGACATAAGGCCAGAAACACCAAGTACTTAAGTGAAAATTTAGGGGCTGCATGACAAAAGCCCTACTACAAAGATATATTTGGAACTACAACCCCAGCATCAAGGGAAACAAAAAGCAAAAATAAACATGTGAGATGAAACTAAAAGCATTCATACCACAAAAGACCATCATGCAAACAAAAAGGCAACCTACAGAATGGGAAAAAGTGTTTGCATACCATAGCTCTGACAAGAGTTAATCTCCAAAACTGACAAAGCAATTCAAGTACAAAGAAACAAATGACTGGAAGAAAACAATGTGCAGAGGACCTCAATAGACACTTGTTGAAGAAGACATTCAGATGGCCTGCAGACATATGAAAAAAAGATTCAAAATCAGTAGCAAGGTAAATGAAAATGAACCACATTGAGATACCATCTGACTGCTGTGAGACAGGCTCAGTAAATGGCAAGGAGCAGGCCAGACTCAACTCCCCACAGCTGGATGTGCTAACAGGTGGGGCCTCACGGAGACACCAAGAGCCCAATGCAATGAATTTTTACTGCAACTTAAGGATTAATATGGGCTGTTCAAAAGAATTGAGAGACAGATCTCCACATAAGCAGTTGAGATGCTGTGTAATTTTTTTTTTTTAAAGATTTTTTATTTATACAAGAGCTGGGGGAGAGGCCAGAAGCGCAAGAGAGTGAGAGGAGTCACCAGAACAGGCAGACAGACCAAAAGCATTGCTGAGGGGAGCAGCGGGCACGACAGGAAAGGTCTGCTTCGCCATGTAGGAATCTCCCTGGCTGGCCAGGACCCGTGCTGCAGAGGCTGCTGACAGTTTCACAGCACTGCGCTCAACCCAGTGCGCTACTGGTGAGGCCCGAGATGCTCTGTAAAATTTGTACTCCCCAGTACCCCCCTCCCTTTAGGTGTAAATTGGGATATTGCAGCTGATTCACGGGGTTACTGTGAGGATTGAATCAGATCTGATACATACTTATCTTACAGTTTCTGGCTAATAAGAAGTACTTAGGACTCATTTGCTACTAATTTGTTAATTACTATAATTGAGATTTCAAGCTGACTATAGACATGAGGCAAACAGCAATGGAGTTGGCGGGGAGGGGTCAAAACAGGGGAGAGAAGAGCACAAGGGACTGTGGTGATGGATCCTGGCAGCCAGGGTGGTGGGAGAACTAAGGGGGCTTCACCTGAAGGGCGAACAGTGATGTAAGAAAATATAAAATAAATTAAAAAAAAATTGGCTGTCCCTTTTAATTAAGTACTTGTTCCTTCCTTTCTTTTTTATGTAACTTAAATATGATTATATTTTTGTCATATTTATTTTTTTTTAAAGATTTATTTATTGATTGATTGATTTATTGATTTATACATACATACATACAAGCATTGGGTACAGTCAGAAGCGCGGGAGGGTGAGCGAATTCACCAGAGCCAGAGCGGGGAGCAGAGCAGGCAGAAGGACCGAAGTACACTGCTGAGGGGAGCAGCGGGCGGCAGGAGGGGTCTGCGCGCCATGTGGGACCCTCCTCCGGTGGCCGGGGAGCAGCCGGGGATCGAACCGGCGCCGCAGAGGCCGCAGGCAGCTTCACAACCCAGCGCTCAACCGCTGCGCCACCGGGGAGGCCCTATTTTTGTCATATTTAAAGTAAATTCATGTAAATATCTTTAAAGTCTTCATTTTCTACTAGTGGTGATTTTACAATGAATTTTTTATGAATACAGTTTCACTTACATTTCGACAATTTTTTTGGATATTTTTCCAACTTAGATTTACTGGTAAAATAATTAGAGTACTAATGAACATTTTGATAAATGTTGTCAAATTGCTTTTTGGTGTATTTTGGCCAATTTATATTCCTACCAGCTGTTATGAGTATCAATCTCAGGATGGCATCAATGGTCAAAAGCATTTGATTTTTTATTTTAACTTACTTTTTAGTAATAGGAAATTCAATTATTACTTTAGCACCTGTTTTGATTAGTGAGATTGACAGTTATCATCCTTCTATTAGCCATTTTTCCCTAGTAGGAGAAAAAACATTATAATCCAGGTCTATAGAGAGATACAATTTCTATTATTTTCCAGCAACTTCATATCTTCCTAGAGCTAAAATTACTTGGTGGACATGTGGTTAATCAGCCCAAGAAGTCTCTGGAAGCCCAGTCTGAGCTCATGTGTCCTGAGTGCATAGACCATGGGGTTGAGTGCAGGGGGAATGACGTTGTGCAACACATTGAAGAGTACGGGGACAAGAGGGACACTTTTCTCTACTAGGTGTGACACAGACAGCACAATGACACTTGTATAGAAGAAGAGGATAAGTATGAGGTGGGAGCTACAGGTGCTTAATGCCTTGGCCATTGCTTTTACTGAGTTCAGTCGCAGCACAGAGCGAAGGATTAGCCCGTAGGAAGAAAAAACCAGAGTGACATCAAAGCCAATTACAATCCATGCTAAGATCAGTTGGTAAAATTTGTTCATAGTGATGTCATCACAAGCCAGGCTGATAACCCCTAAGTTAGAACACAGGCAGTGGTTAATTTTATTGTTGGAGCAGTAGTGTCGCTGGGCAGCCAGTACAGGCACTGGGATGACCAAAACGCCATTTCTGAGTAACATGAGTACTGTGGATTTGATCACAAAACTTCCAGTGACTATGGAAGGGTAACGAAGGGGGTGACATATGGCTATGTATCTGTCAATCGCCATGCAGAGGAAGATACCAGACTCCATGCCAAAGAAGCAGTGGATGGCATACATCTGAGCAAAGCACTCAGGGAGGCTGATGATCTTAGCATCAAACCAGAAGATAGCTAGGATCTTGGGCATGATGGTGGTGGCCAGACCCATGTCTACTACTGCCAATATGCCCAGCAAATGGTACATAGGTTCATGCAGTGTGGACTCTTGTTGGATGGTGATCATGATGAGGAGATTTGCAACAAGAGCTAAGAGGTAGAGCAGAGCCAGGGGCAGAGAGAGCCAGTGCTGCCACTCATGAATGCCTGGAAATCCCATGAAGATAAAATGGGAAATCTGGAAAGAGGAACTATTGGTAATACTGATGGAGATATCCATGGCCCAGGTTTCCTATTCTCAGTGTCTGTCCATAAAACCGAAATAGGAAGAAGGTTGTATTTGAAAGTTCAGTTGAGGTTCTAGATCAGACATTCCAGTTCCTGACCCAGTTCCTTCTATTCATGAATTGTCTTCAACTTTCTTTTGGTTCCTGGAGATATTCCACAAAGCAGGAGCAGCAACAACAAAACAAATTAGTTCAAATAGAAGGTTAGAAAAACTTTGTCCAAATATATCAGCAATAATCTTATTACTACCAGATAAATATTATTTGGTTCATGTTCTTCTATTTTTTGTTTTATATTTAAATGCTTTACATATTATTCAGAGACAATTTTGCATTTTATCTTTGCTTTTAGCAGTGTATTGTAAGGCATAAAATAGGCACTCAGCAAAAATAAATGTAACAAACTTCAGTATCATAAGAACAATGTAGAGTCTTAATTGTAATTACTGTTTTATATTTCTGTATTTTGCTGTTAGAGAGCTTACTGAACAATATTTTGCTTTTCAATTTTATTTTTTTGAGTAGAATTTCAAACGACACAAAAGTGATACATAAAAAGTGCATAGCCCTCTTAAAAATTTATTTTTGACAACATTTTGGTTTTTATTAAGTATTATACATGCACATGATAAAAATTCCCAATCTTTTTCTACCAGAGGTAGTCAGTAATACCAGTTCCAGGGAATTCTTTCAGAGACAGTTTTTCTGTGAATAAGAATATATGTATATATTTTCACACAAAAGCAAATGTTAGCAGGTTAATCAAACCCCTTATTATTTCCATTCCTTTCTTTTAAAAACTTTTTTTGGAGACTGATATCACCATGTGTATGTTAAGTTGCAAGATTTTCTACCACATGGATATCCCATAATTTAATGAGAATTTTCAAGGACTTTCAATTTGTTTCCAATATTTTGTTGCTGGAAAAAAGTATTTAACAGTGTGCTTGTTCATATGTCTCTAAGCTTATTTATGAGTTTATCCACAGATTATTGCCAAGAAATGAATTTCTGGGTGAAATAGAAAAAAAAAAAGAGATTCTGATAGCTATTACCAAATTGTCTTCAAAGAGTTTTTTCTTAATCTGTATGAAGGGTTGGACATTTTAAATCCTCTTGATATACACTGAAAATTTTCTTCATAGACACATTGTAGAACTTTACGCACTAGAATGAATTCATGAATGTGTCTATTTCATCACAACCACATCAAAATTGGGAATTTTCATTTTTATGTTTAAATTCTTTACTGATAGAATAAATGAAAATTGATATTTTAATCTTAGTTCACCTTTCACTTCATTGTTTAGTGAACTTTAACGCTTTCAAAAGTTTTTGTCATTTTCATGCTTAGCCAGGTTTCTCTTTTGCTTGATGTCCAACGTATCTTGCAGCATTAAATGAAATACTGTTTCTCTGGTGCTTAGTATGGAGTGTGGTGGCACAAGCTTTGCATTTGTATCTGTTTCTTTATTAAGGATAGTCCCTCTAACTGTTGATCTTTTTGAAAACAATTCCTCCAATTTCCTTTTCATTACATTCTATGTATCTTTTAAATGTACACCCTGCAAATGCTTAACCTTTCATGTATTTATGACAGTTGAACTTTCATGTTGTTTCATGACGCTTAAGGATTTACAATGTAAAATACAGAAATTCAATGTTTACTTTCTTTATAAAATGATTTAAAAATTAAATTTGTAACTGATTTGAAATCTGACACAGAATGACAAAATATCTAAATTCATTTCACCCACATTGAGACAAATCATTATTCCAGCACCATTCAGTAAATAAGTCTTCTCATTAATTTGTAGTAATCATGTTTTAAATCAAATATTAAACTCAAACATATCTCTGCACATTACTGCTGGACTGGACAGTTCATCATTTAAGTTCATCTCAGTGGCAGTACAATGATTGTATTTAACATATGTTAAGGAAGAATCTTCCTGATGATTTCAAATAATTTTTTTAACTAAAAAAAGACTTGTAACTGAAAAAGTGGTGGCTATTTGCCACCACTGCTTTCCAAAATTAATAGCTTTTTAGTAAATTCTCAGATTTTCTTTTTGGCAGAAAGCTATGTTTCCTACCATTAGGGCAACTGTGATATTGCAAACTTTTATTTTTATTTTTTAATTAATTTTTTTTCTGAAAGATTTATTTATTTATTTATAAAAGAACTGGGGTACAGGCCAGATGCATGGGAGGGCGAGAGGAGCCACCAGAGACAGAGCGGGGAATAGAACAGGCAGAAGGACAGAAATACACTGCTGAGGGGAGTAGTGGAACGAGACAGGAGAGGTGTGCACGCCACGTGTGACCCTCGCCAGCCGGCTGGGATCGAACTGGCGCTGCAGAGACTGCGGACAGCTTCACAGTGCTGCGCTCAACCACCTACGCCACCAGTGGAGGCCCTGCAAACTTTTATTTTTATATTTCATCTTGTTTATAATTTTCTAAACAGCATAAAAAAATATTGGCAGGCACTCTCACTTTCTAGGTCTGGACTTTGAACATAAAGCCTCTCGAGCTGTCTCCTGGGGGTGCCAGCCCATGCTGTTCTGATAGATGGTCTTTTTCACTTTCGATGGGTTGATGTCTATTTCTAGTTTTGTTTGAATCAGAAGTGGGTGAATTCAGTGGGTAGCTCTATCTGGGATTTTGAGTCTAATTTCAATGGGAGGATTTGCTGCCTCCTCGTTGGCAGCGCACCTCCTGGAGTGCCCTCTGCGAGGCAACCATTTGGTTGCTCTTTCCTCTGGCAGGGATTTCTACTTTCTCTAGCATGTCAGGAGGAGAGACAGAAAGACAAAACAATGGAAGCAAGTGAGAAAACCAAGGAGGGAAGAGAAAAGTGTGGCAGGAAAACAGAACAGAGACCTCAGGACACAGCAGGAAAACAGCCTCTTGCCCTCACCTCAGCCCCTGGTTCCTCCTGGCTGGGAGGTTCTGAAAGGATCTCCAAATGGAACCACCTTCTATAACTGCCCCTTCTGGCTACACCTTTCTTTTATGCATTTGTTGCTGTGAGCACATTGGTTCTTGTCCTCTGAGGCCTGGGCTGTTGCACAAATTACAGTCCTGAGATACCCGGGACATTCTCTGCCACTCCCTAGGTCCTCCATGAGACTCTCGCTAATCTTTTTTCCTCTGTGATTCAAGGGTCGGTATTTTTTTCATCACAGTCCCAAATGGCCTCAAAGATCTTAGAGACGCATTAAGTTCATCTCAGGGCACAGGAGGACTGAGCCCCCAGTCTTATGTGAGCACTATTAGATGAGCATCTCTGTCTTTATTTTTTTTAAGATTGATTTATTTATGCATACAAGAATTGGGGTACAGGCCAGAGGTGTGGGGGTGAGAGGACTCATGAGAGACAGAGTGGGGAACAGAACAGGCAGATTGACTGAAATACACAGCTGAGGAGAGTGGCGGGCGAGACAGGAGAGGTCTGCTGCGCCATGTGGTTATCTCCTGGGCAGGGGATCGAACTCATGCTGCAGTGGCTGCAGATAGCTTCATAGTGCTGCATCTTAACACCTTGTGCCACTAGGGAGGCCCCAATCATCTCTGTCTTGATGCAAGTTTAGGAAGTGGTGTCCCTCCCCCCTGCACATATGCTGCCCTTCAGTCTCTTCCGAGACAATTTTCCAGCAGATACATCTATGCTTTATCTTTAACCATTTTCTTTTTCATGAGTTCCTGCCCCCCCTCCCATATATATAAAATGCAGATGCCTCCTCTGCCGGATATCTGTTTGCCCTTGCAGATCTGTTTTGCACACTGCTCTGTAGCCACAGAGGTGGAAGTCTATGGCTAATAGCTTGTGGTTAGATTTGGCTAATGGGAGGAACTGGTAGGAGATAGAAGGCAGCAAGAGACAAGTTGAGAGATTTATTTTCCTGACTTATTCCTTACTAATCCACTGTTCTTCAATTCCTCTGTCCTTTCCTGAAAACCTCTGCTCCTGTCAGGTTGTTTCCCCAGTGGCTTTTGTCAATACTGCTGTTTCCTCCCATTGCCCCTCAGCCAGTGGCTTTTGAGGTTGCCAGCCCTAGTGTATGCACCATCCTTGTTTGTTTGTTCATTTGTTCTTTGCATGTCTTTTTAATATTCTCTTTATTATGAAGTTGTCTCAACATCCATGGGAGATTGGATCCATTTCACCTGTGGATTCCAGGGTCCGTGGATGGTCAAGTTCCTTGCATAAAATGACATAGTATTTGCATACTATCCCTATATCTGCCTATATTTTTTTATCATCTCTAGATTATGATCAATAACTAATACAGTGTAAATGCTATGTAAATAGTTGTACTGATTGTTGGGGGAATAATGATGAGAATAAAAAGTTTGCACATGCTCAATATGGAGCAATCACCATAGACCTAACAACATAGCATGTAGTTTTGATTCAAGGATGGTTGGGACATTAATCCCTTATCAGTTACATATTGTATAAATATTTTTTCCCTTTCAGTAGGATGTCAGTTTGTTCCTGGAATGCCAGCCTCGGTTCCCTTGGCCAATAAAAGGAAAAAGAGTTTGAGGAGAAGGAAAATAGTTTAATTTGTTGACAAATTGAGGCGGGCAGCAGACCACCATGTGCTCTTTGGCAGAGGGCAGGGGCATTTATCCAGAGTTAGAGGGGGTAGAAGAGGAAGAGGGCAAGAGTTAGCATCCTTACACATGAGCGTCTGGGAGTTTTGGTTGATGCCACCTTCCTTTCGCTATCACCTGGTGGTCAGCAATTTCAATGTGATCTTCCTAGCATTGTTCTTTCCCCTCAGAGTGTAAAAAAAGCAGTTTGCTAAACCTAGAGTGTAAATAAAGAAAGGAAATGGGAAAGTTTCTCTGGTGGGACAGAGGGAGACATATACTTTGTACCTGCATCATACTTAATCATCTTGTATTTTTGTTTGCTGTATAGAAACTTTTTAACTTGAGGTAATCTCAAGGGTGGCAGAGGACGTGCAGTGGAAAGTGGCAAAGAGTGGCAGACAGGGTGGAGAGATCAAGAGAGAACATCAGAGCAAGACCAGGGAAGAGTGAAGATTGACCTGAGGCTAGGAAGCCTGCCAGCCTCCTGGGCAGCACCTGCCCTGTACCTGGTTGCCTCACTACAAATGGTGTAGAAAGATCATTAAAAGCCTGAAAAAGCCACTGAGGGCTCCAGGACTCCTCCTGTACCCGTCTCCTGCTGCCTGCCTATACTACACGCTTCTCTTGATATTGTCCCAGAGAACTCTTACACTGTTTTCATGTATTAAAATTCTGTTTTTCTCTACCTTGTTCTTTTCTTGTGTTCTCTAGTATCAGGTTTTGAGGTTCATTATTTCTCTTCGTGCCTTCTGTTTGTCTGCTATTTAAAGCCCAACAATTGCATTTTAAAAATCAGCTATAGTGCTTCTTAACGCCATTATTTCTGAACGAAGCTGTCTCATATTTTCATTATCTTTATTCTGTTATCTTAAGTTCCACCAACATTGCCAGGACTGTTGCCTTGAATTCCTCTTCAGTCATGATCCACACCTCCACTATGTCTGGCTCCGTGCAGGGTTTTTGTTCTGGCATTTGCATTGCATGCTTCTTTCTGTCCCCTCATTTATGATTTTGTATGTGTTTAGTTAGGGTGAATTTTCAACTGCAATTTTTGTAGTTGGAGTCGTTAGGGGACTGGCAGTGGTAAAGGGTAGTAGGTTTGAAAAAGGAGCAAGGCAATTGACATCAAAGGATCGCCTCCAGTGGACACAGGAATTTGAAATTCTTATGGTAAAGTGTTCTTTGTGGAGGCAGCAAGTGTTTATAGATATCTCAGGCAGGGACAGGGATGGCAGGTATTTCTGATGTCTCAGCCTGAACTTTAGTAGTAGCAGTGTTATCTGTATGGCAGTCCAGGTGCTCTGGCTCAACTCAAGCTACAGCTGTTCTGTCTTATGAGGCTCAGCTTCAAGCCAGTAGTGCTCCTTCTGTGCCCTCACCTCTGTAACACTCCTAACCCGCACCCTCTGCCCTGGGTGCCTACTTGTCTGCCCGTCTCCAGTGCAGCTCTGGGTCTGAGGACCCATCCCCCCCCAACCCCTCATTGCTGTGTGCAGGTGTCAACCTCTGTAGGGGCTCAGCGCAGCAGCCGCTCCTTCCTTTTGTGAGTTGTACTGCACCATTATTACTTTAAACTATGCTTACTTAGAGTTTTTCCTACCCCTTTTTGTCAGCCTGATGCTCTTATTGTATACACTGGTGGTTCTTCCTCAGCAACTTCTGGCTTTGGGTTGCGTCCTTTTAGTGCGCATCTGCAAGAGGCAAGTATGGCATCTTCTCTGCGCCGCCTCTTGTGGACTCCTTCCTAGGTTCTTCTGAGTTTCATTTGAACGAGGCTAATCACACCCCAGGTCAGATTTTTTAGCAAGTTGCATTTGATTATGCCATTTAGAGAATCTTTCGGTCAGAAATTAAAAAATCTAATTCAGTCACATGGATATTTTCATTGAAGATATTTCTTTGTTAAATATTTTCTTTAATGTTAGCATTAAGCTTTTTTGTACTTGATTCCTTTTGGCAGGGCATTCATTCTTAGTCTTATTTATTAAGTAGAAAATTTTTCCAGGAAGATTTTTTTTAATGTATTATTTTTTATTTAATTATTTTTTAAAAAAGATTTATTTATTTATTTATTTATTTATACAAGCACTGGGTACAGTCAGAAGCACGCGAGGGTGAGAGAATTCACCAGAGCCAGAGTGGGGAGCAGAGCCGGCAGAAGGAGCGAGGTACACTGCTGAGGGGAGCAGCGGGCGGCAGGAGAGGTCTGCGCGCCATGTGGGACCCTCCTCCGGTGGCCTGGGAGCAGCCGGGGATCGAACTGGCGCTGCAGAGGCTGCGGGCAGCTTCGCAACCCAGCACTCAACCGCTGCACCACCGGGGAGGCCCTATTTTTTATTTATTATAGGTGATCCATTGCTCAAGAAGAACAGACATTCTTATGCTATCTTTTATTCAGAGAATAAATTTTCATTCTGAAAATTTAGGGCACAGGGTTTCTACTTTCTAGTAAAAATAATAAAGAAAGAAAGAAAAGGAAAAAAAAGCAGACATAGAGCTCAATGGAATAGAATAGAAATCCCAGAGATAAATAAACTCAGGCATTTACGGTCAATTAATTTATGAAAGAAGAGTTAATAGCACACATCGGAAAAATAAAACCTCTTCAACAGGTGGTGTTGGAAAACTGGACATCTGTAAGCAAAAGAACAACATGGGATCCACAGTATACACAAAAAACAACTTAAAACTGTTTAAAGACTTAAAAGTTAAGACATGAAACCACACGCTCTAGAAGAAAACACAAAGTGTAAGCTATTTGACATTGGTCTTGGGTAATGATTTTTTTTTTTTTTATTTGACACCCAAACAGCTAAGGCCAAAATAAACAAGTGGCTAAAGACTTGAATAGAAATTTTCCCTCCAACCAGAATGGCCTGCTGCCCTGACTGGGACTGCCTTTGCCTCTTCCCTCTGTCTCCACTGCTGAGCACCCATCCCAGGGCAAAACCCCCCCAGTAAAGTCTCCATCTCTGTCATGGAAACTGAATCTTCCTCTGAGCAAATTGTATTCTGTTTTTCTTTTCCTTTTAGTTGTGCTTATGGGAGAGGTTAATCCAAACCTCCCTACTGTCCCACGTCATGGGTGGAGTTTGTCATTTGCATCACTAGGTATCACTTTTTTAAAAAAGCCCTTTCGGATTTCCCAAGTCTTGTTTAGATGTCAGTTCCTGTGCGCAGCCCCAACACTACACACCTCTTTTCATCATCTTTCTTTTACCCATTACTTACGTTCTGAAAATTTAGAGTTTCTGCTTTTCTAGTAGATGGCTCTGTATGACAGGGAGAGCTAATCTGTATCTGCTTCTTCAGTGACTAGAGGATCCCTGGGGTGGGGAGTTCTGTCGCTCCTAGGGGTGCCTTTCGCTGGTGCTGGCTTGGCTGGTGCCTGTATCTGCACTGCTGGCCATTTTCTCTGAGACTCAGAGCTGCATCTCTGTTGTTTAAAGACTGGACACCTTGTGCAACTCATTGTGCTCCAACTCAGGCTCAATATCTCTGCTCAGTCCTGTATCCACCTACATCTGCCAGCCCCTGGGGGGACTGGGTGGATTAGGCCACACCTTTCTGAGCTTCCCCCCATCTCTCTGGGCCACTCCCTTCTGCTTGGTTCTCTGCAGCACTCACACCCATCTTCTCCGTGCTAGATCCTCAACACTCAGCTTTGCCTTCTCTGGGTACAGATATGAAGTGGGGTTTCCACCCTGACTGACAGTCTCCTCTCCCTCCACACACCCTTTGTTCTCTTAAGATAAACTTTCTTTGTGTCCTTTGGGTCAATGCACTCAGTGTTTGCTGCTGGGGATTGTGAGGTGCTCTGGATTTGCCGCCCTTTGTGGGGTCCGCTGGATTCAGTGCCTATCTGGACTTCTTGGTTTATTCTCTAGAGCTAAGCAGAGACTTGACTCTGACACTATTTTCCCTGGGGAAAAAAAAAAAAAAGGAGACTCCCTATTTTGTAAAAGTTTGGTTAGAATTATAATTCTTTCTTTCTTAAATGTTTGATAGTATTTGCCAGTAAAGATCTTTCTCCAATTTTCTCTTTTTTTATGTCATTAATACTGCTTTTTTCTAGAATTTCATTCTTTCCCACTTTAATAGCACACCTTTCTTAGAATACTAATGTCCTATTAATGTCAATACCCTGCTCAAACAACCTCTTTGTCTAGAGAGCTGTCTTCCTTGACCTCTTTATTATCATGTTGTGCTGTTACAGTTTGGGTTCAACCTTCTTCTAAACCATCTTCCCTCTCCTGCTTCTTCAACATTTATCTCTTGAAGTTCATCAATAATTTCATGCTTTGTGAGTTTGGGAGTCCAACGCTAGTGAGTTACTCTGCAATATTCTACTCTCACTTTTCAACTTTTCTCTCTAATGTTGCCTCATTTGTGAAGCCTGCTCTGAGCCCCACAGGCATAATTAGATGCTCGCTCTCCAAGGTGTTCCCATCTCTCAGAGGTGTGGTTGCAGAATTCTGCTTGTATCGCTGCTGTGCATGTATGATGCTTTACTTTAGTTTGATGTGTATCTTCCATCTGACCTGTTTATTTTTTTAAAATAAATTTTATTTTTATATTCCCCATACAATTCCCCATACAATCCCCTTATTTTGACCCCAATCCCTCCCCTCCCCGCCCCCTACCACCCATGGAGTGTCTCAGGTTCATAGTTGTTTGTTGATTTTGATTTTCACTTTCTTATAGTTATTCATTTTCCTGGTCACTTATTTAAATTTTCTAGATTCCTGCTATGAGTGAGACCATCCGGTATTTTTCTTTTTCTTTCTGACTTATTTCACTGAGCATAATCCCTTCCAGCGCTATCCATGTTGCTGCAAATTGCATGTGTTTATCTTTTTTGAATGCTGAGTAATATTCCATGGTGTATATGTACCACATCTTCTTCATCCAGTCATCTATTTTTGGGCATTTGGGTTGTTTCCAAAGCTTAGCTATTATAAACAGTGCTGCTATAAACATGGGGGTGCAGGTGCTCTTTGGAATGGATGTTTCTGTGTCCTTTGGGCAAATATCTAGGAGTGGAATTGCTGGATCATATGGAAGCTCTATGTTCAGTAGGTCCAGAAATCTCCACACAGCTCTTCATAGTGGTTGGACCAGTTTGCACTCCCACCAACAGTGCAGAAGAGTTCCTTTTTCTCCACATCCTCGCCAACATTTCTTGTTGCTAGTTTTTTTAATATGTGCCATTCTCACTGGTGTAAGATGGTATCTCATGGTAGTTTTGATTTGCATTTCCCTGATTACAAGTGATGTTGAACATTTTTTCATATGCCTGTTGGCCATTTGCATTTCCTCTTCAGAGAAGTTTCTTTTTAGCTCTTCTGCCCATTTTTTGACTGGATTATTTTCTTTGTTGTTGAGTCTCATCAGCTCTTTGCAGATTTTTGTGATCAATCCTTTATCATTAGTGTTGTGTGCAAAAATGTTCTCCCAGTCGGTGGAGTTTCTCTTTGTTTTTGTTATTGTCTCTTTTGCTGTGCAGAAGCTCTTTAATTTGATGTAGTCCCAGCTGTTGATCTTTGCCTTCACTATCACTACTTTGGGTGATGTGTCTGTAAAGATGTCTTTGATGTGCATATCACGTAGTGTTTAGCCTATATTTCCTTCTATGTATTTTATGGTTTCAGGTCTTATGTCTAGTTCTTTAATCCATTTTGACTTGGTTTTTGTGTATGGTGTGAGGTAGTGGTCAAGCTTCATTCTTTTGCATGTAGCAACCCAGTTTTCCCAGCACCATTTATTGAACAAACTTTCTTTGCTCCAATGCATAGTCTTTGCTCCTTTGTCAAAGATTAGTTGACCATAAATCTGTGGGTTTATTTCTGGATTTTCTATTCAATTCCATTGGTCTGTGTGTCTGTTCTTGTTCCAATACCATGCTGTTTTGATGATTATGGCTTTGTAGTATAGTTTGAAGTCTGGGAGTGTGATGCCTCCATTCCCTTCTTTTTTTTTCAGGAGAGCTTTGGCTATTTGGGGTTTTTGGTGATTCCATATGAATTTCATCAATAATTGTTCTATTTCTTTGAAGAATGACATTGAAATTTTGATTGGAATAACACTGAATCTGTATATTGCTTTTGGTAGTATGGCCATTTTGATAATGTTTATTCTTCCAATCCATGAGCAGGGGATGTCTTTCCATTTCTTTGTGTCTTCTTCTATTTCTTTTAACAGTGTTTTTATATTTTCTTGTATAGGTCCTTTACCTCTTTTGTTAGATTTATTCCCAAGTATTTGATTTTTTTGTTTCAATAATAAAAGGGATGTTTTTTTTTATTTCTTCTTCAGATTTATTGTTTGTGTATAGGAAGGCTACTGACTTTTGCATGTTGATTTTGTATCCTGCCACTTTACTGAACTGATTGAAGAGTTGAATTAGTTTTTCTGTGGAGTTTTTAGGGTTCTCTATGTATATTATCATATCATCTGCAAATAGTGATAGTTTGACTTCTTCTTTTCCTATTTGGATTCCTTGTATGTCTTTCTCTTGTCTTTTGCTCTGGCTAGGACTTCCAGTATTATATTGAAAAGCAGGGGTGACAGTGAACATCCTTGTCTTGTTCCAGATCTTAATGGAAATGCTTTCAACTTTTCACCATTGAGAATGATACTGGCTGTTGGCTTGTCATAGATGGCCTTTATGATGTTGAGGTATGTTCCTTGTATCCCAAGAATTTCAACGGCTTTTATCATGAATGGGTGTTGCACTTTGTCGAAAGCTTTCTCAGCATCTATTGATATTATCATATGGTTTTTATATTTCTTTTTGTTGATGTGTTGGATAACATTGATTGATTTTCGCATGTTGAACCATCTTTGTGTCCCTGGCACGAATCCTACTTGGTCGTGGTGAATTATCTTATGGATACATTGTTGGATTCTGATAGCTAAAATTTTATTGAGGATTTTTGCGTCAGTGTTCATTAGGGAGATTGGCCTGTAGTTTTCCTTTTTTGCGTTGTCCTTGTTCGGTTTTGGTATTAGTGTAATGTTGGCTTCATAGAACGTGTTTGGTACTGTCCCTTCCTTCTCAATTTTTTGGAAGAGTTTGTGAAGGATAGGCACTAATTCGTCTGAATGTTTGGTAGAATTCATTTGTAAATCCATCAGGTCCTGGGATTTTGTTTTTGGGGAGGTTTTTGATTATCATTTCAATTTCACTGCTTGTAATTGGTCTGTTTAGGTGTTCTATTTCTTCTTTATCTAGCTTTGGGTGATTGTAAAGTTGTAGGAATTTGCCCATCTCCTCTAGATTGTTGAACTTGTTTCCATATAACTGTTCATAGTAGTTACTGATTATTCTTTTGATTTCTGCTGTGTCCGTTGTGATTTCTCCTCTTTCATTGATGATCCTGTTTATTTGTGCTTTCTCCCCTTTTTCCTTTGTGAGCCTGGCTAGGGGTTTGTTTATTTTATTGATTTTTTCGAAGAACCAGCTCTGGGTTTCATTGATCTTTTGGATTGTTTTTTTTGTTTCAATTTCATTTATTTCTGCCTTGGTTTTTATTATTTCTTTTCTTCTACTGGTTTTGGGGTTTTTTGTTGTTCTATTTCTAGATCTTTGAGCTTCGAGATTAGGTTGTTTCTTTGAGTTCTTTCTTGTTTCTTAGTGTGAGCCTCTATTGCTATATATGTTCCTCTTATTGCTGCTTTTGCTGCATCCCATACATTTAGGAAATTGGTGTCCTCCTTGTCATTCAATTCAAAGAATTTTTTAATTTCTTCTTTGATCTCCTCATTAGTCCAGTGGTCTTCCAGTAGTGTGGTTTTCAATCTCCATGAGGTAGGAGAGTTCCTTACCTTCTTTTTATGGTTTATTTCTAGTTTGATGCCTTCATGGTCAGAAAAGATGGTTGGTATGATTTCAATCTTGGTGTATCTGTTGATGTTTGTCTTGTGTCCCAGTATGTGATCGATCCTGGAGAATGATCCATGTGCGCTTGAGAAAAATGTGTACTCCGTTTTTTTTGGGTTTAGTGTTCAATAGATGTCTGTTAAGCGCAAGCGCTCTAGGTCCTTATTTAGAACTTTCATGTCTTTACTTATTTTTTGTCTCATTGATCTATCCATTGTTATTAGTGGTGTGTTGAAGTCTCCCACTACGTATGTGTTTTCTCTGATGTCTGTTTTCAGAGATGTCAATAGTTGTCTGATATATTTTGGTGCTCCTTCGTTTGGTGAATATATGTTAATGAGTGTTATTTCTTCTTGAAGTGTTGTCCCCTTGATCATAATGTAGTGACCATTGGGGTCTCTTTTTACCTTTTTGAGTTTGAAATCTGTTTTATCTGATATAAGTATAGCTGTTCCTGCTTTCTTTTTTGGTTCATTTGCTTGTAGGATTGTTTTCCATCCTTTAACTTTGAGTCTATTTTTATCTTTTGTAGCTAAATGTGTTTCCTGGAGATAGCAAAAGGTTGGGTTTTGTTTCTTAATCCAGCCTGCGACTCTGTGTCTTTTTATTGAAGAGTTTAGTCCATTTACATTTAGGATTAATAGTGATATGTTAGCATTTGTATTTGCCATTGTGTTTGTCTTTCCTTTGATTTTATTTATTTATTCTTTTAATAACTTTTTTTTTTGGCCTTCTTTCATTGTTATTCGTCCCTCTGAGGTTCTGGCTTTAGGACTTCTTGTAGTATTTTTTGGAGTGGGGGTTTATTTGTAATGAAATTCCAGAGTTTCTGTTTGTCTGGGAAGGTCCTTATTCTTTCTTCATAGAGGAAGGAGAGCTTTGTGGGATAGAGTATTCTTGGTTGGCATCTGTTTTCTTGGAGTCTGTTGACTATGTCCCTCCACTCTCTCCTTGCCCGTAGTGTTTCTTCGGAGAAGTCTGATGTCAGCCTGATTGGTTTTCCTTTGAATGTTATCTGTTTCTTCCCTCTTATCAGCTTCATTATTTTTTCCTTGTCCTGGATTCTTGGGAGCTTTACTATTATGTGTCTTGCTGTATTTTTCCTTTCGTCAGGGAAGTTTGGTGTTCTTCTTGCTTCTTGTATATCAATTTTCATTTCCTTCTTCACGTTTGGGAAGTTCTCTTCAATTATCTCCTTGAATATTTTCTCTGTTCATACATCTCTCTCCTCTCCTTCTGGTATTCCTATAACTCTTATATTTCCTTTCCTCATGGAGTCAGATAATTCCTGAAGTCTTTCTTTGGTCTTTTTCCTTTGTACTTCTCTTTCCTTTTCTGTTTTGGTTCTTTCTATTTCTGTGTCTTCAAGAGTGCTTATTCTTTCTTCCATTTCATCTATTCTGCTTTCATTGCTTTTCCCAGAGTTCTTTAGTGCCTCCATTAATTCTTTGATCTCCTGCATTTCCTTTACTTCCCTCTTTAGGGACTCAATTTCATTCTTCTGATCGTTGATTATTTTTGTTATCATTGTTTTCCTTTATGAGTTCTGTCATTTTTTTAATCATGACAATTTGAAGTTCTCTTTCTGGAAGGCTCAGAAGTTCTTCCAAGTTATTGTCTTTGCACTCTGGGGGATGGTTTTCTTTTTGTGATGTACTTTTTTCCTGAGGAGTTTCTAGGATGCGTGTGGTTCTTCTACTCCTACTGTCTGTTTTCTAATTTGCCATATGCATTTGGACACTGTGTTGCTTGGACTGGCCGGCATCTTGGGTGAACTTCTCTGCTCCCCTCTAGGTCCTCTGAGAGCCATCTGTCGGTTTCAAGCAGTCTTTACTGAAGAAAGGTCCCTGTTCTAAAATGGCGATGTGGGGACACACTCCCTGCGTGCCTGGTCTGCCCCGGCGGTGGGTTCCCGCTCCCCCTCTGGGCTCGGACTGCAGGCCAGAAAGGGCCTGGTGTGGGCGAAATTCCTGGCTCCTCTGGGAGCCTTCTGCTGGTTTCAGGCAGTTTTTACTGGAGAAATGTCCCTGTTCTAAAATGGCGATACGGGACGCACTCCCCACACGCCCGGTCTTGGGCACACTCTTCTGCGTGCCTGGTTTGCCCCGTCCTTGGGTGCCCGCTCCTCCTCTGGGCTTGGACTGCTGGTCAGAAGGGGCCTGGCGTGGGCGAACTTTCCAACTCACTACTGGCTCCTCCGGGAGCCTTCTGCCAGTTTCAAGCAGTCTTTTCTGAAGAAAGGTCCCTGTTCTATGGGGTGTTGGCGATTTTTGTTCTGGTCACTAGGTTGCGCCAGAGATCTCTCCTAATGTCCTTGGGGAGCTGTTTTTTTCACCCCGTGGGACAGGGAACAGAGTGGGAGTGGTGGGAAAAGCCTCAACGGCTTTGGGGTGCTGTGTCTGCCTTGTGCCCCACCGTTGTGGGGAGCCCACGCCCTGAATTTCATGCCCCGGGTCTCAGTTCCAAAGCCCTCAGGTCCAGGACGCGGGCTGTAGCCCAGTTCAGTGTCCGCAGAAATGGCTCCTTTTGCGCCCCGCTCCCATGTCCGGGCGCATGGTTTCTGATTACTCAGTGAGGGCCCCCGCGTGTCTCCCTGCAAGCCTAGGTCACAGGCGCAGGGACCTGGACAGCCGCGATCCGCGTTTGCTTTTCCAGCACACCGCTTCTCTGCGCAAGCTTACCGGCTGGCCCGGGGCTGTGTGCAGGTCTCCAGAGTCTTTGTTGTTCTCTAATGGTGCCCGGAGCCGTTCGCTCACCTCCGCGGCGAATCCTGCAGGGTTCTCCACAGCTCCAGTTCATGGGGTGTGGTGGCTGAAATAGTTCCTTTCCACTCACAGTCCCGCTTGATGCGTCGTTTGTTCTTGTTGGTTGTTTTAGTTTGTTTTTTCCCCCTTTCTGTTGGTCGGAGCATGCCGACATTGTGGGTGGGGGAGGGTAGCAGGGTTCTGAGCTTTTCTCCCTTCTAGTCCTCTTTTATTGCAACTTTCTTCTTCGGGTAGTTTGCTGGAGTCGTCCGTTTATCTTCCGTGTCCCAGTTCTCACTGGGACCTGCCGCTTTTCCTCCCTTTTAACTTTTTTTTTTTAATGGGAGATCTTACTCGCAGCGTTTCCTCGCCGCCATGTTGATCCCACAAAATAGTTTTTCACCTGACCTGTTTAAATCTGTATTTCTTCCTACAATCTTTAGAGGTATGCAGGAAATATTTATTTATTTGTTTGTTTGTTTATTTATTTATTTGTTTGTACATACAAGCACTGGGTACAGTCAGAAGCCCAGGAGGGTGAGAGAATTCACCAGCGCCAGAGTGGGGAGCAGAGCAGGCAGAAGGACCGAAGCATACTGCTGGGGGGAGCAGCGGGCGGCAGGAGAGGTTTGCGCGCCATGTGGGACCCTCCTCAGGTGGCCGGGGAGCAGCCGGGGATCGAACCAGCCCTGCAGAGGCTACGTGCAGCTTCACAACCCAGCGCTCAACCGCTGCACCACTGGGGAGGCCCAGGAAATATTTTTTGAGCTAAATTATTGATCCAAAGCTTATTAATTATGTTTGGAGCTTCAGTTTTATTCCAATATCTTTATATTTTACACAATTTCTAATTTTAAGTGAGGATTTGGGAGTTATGGCCAGGTGGCCCTTATTCATACTATTCTAATATTCTAAAACATTCTTTTCTGGGTTCAAGTTTCTTTTTTGGTTATCTGTAAGTCCTCTTAGTTCCTCTTGGATTGCCCTCTATGTTGCTCTCATGACTAAGTCCCGCCTACTCCTTCCTTCTCTAATGGTGTTCTAGGCTGGTATTTTATTTTTAAAGTTTTATTTTTAAGGTAACAATGGCTTATAGCACTATATGTGATTCAGGGGAATAAATTCACACGTCCTCAGATGTCCCTCTCTGAACCACACCCACCATCAAGACATTCAGATTCCTTTACGGTATACCACTGGGCTTCCTCTCCCCTCCATTCCTACCCCTCCATCCTGTAGTAGCCTCAGTTATGCAGCTGTATTTCTAGTCTTTGCTTTGGCTCAGTTTAGTCAGCTCTTTTGTTTGTTTCTCTGTATGAGTGAAATCAATAAGTATTTGTCTTCCTCTCTCTGGCTTATTTCACTTAACATAATCT
The DNA here is from genome assembly GCF_014898055.3 of Talpa occidentalis. NCBI lineage: Eukaryota > Metazoa > Chordata > Mammalia > Eulipotyphla > Talpidae > Talpa > Talpa occidentalis. Next base: position 35,210,948 of record NW_023603184.1, read on the forward strand.
CTTCCAGCTTCATCCATGTTGCAAATGGCAAGAATTCGTCTTTTTTATAGCTTAATAGTATTCCAACATGTATATGCACTGCTTCTCCCTAATCTTGTCTTCTGTCATTTGACATTTAGGTTGTCTCTATAGCTTGATTATTGTAAATAGCACCACAATGAACATGGACTCCACATGTCACTTAAAATTAGTGCTTTTGCACTCTTTGTATAAATACCAAGGAGTGGAATTGCTGGATAGTTTATTTTCTGTTTTATAATAAGTATCTCCTGCTGTTTTAGATATCATCAGTCCTAAATTCACTGTGTCCAAACTTGGTTTCTTTGTCAGAAAACTGAGTGCTTCATCTTGGGGTTGTTAATCGTTTCTCTACCTGAAATGATATCTGTTAAATCTTCTTCTTCCCTCTGGAATTGGGTCAGTATGCTTAGGAAATGTCTCTCCTAAATGGATAACCAACCATTTGCAGTAAATCTTGTGCTATTCCCTTGCAATATAGCCCATTTAAACTTCTGCCTTTGTGATATGGGATTATCATTTTGAAGCCACAAAAGTCTGCCTGAGTGTTGAGCTATAAATTTGCATGTGTTTGGTCTTACTTTTTTCATAAAATAAGATTTTTTAATATTGTTTCATTATAAAACAATTTTTTTTTCTCATGGGGAGTTTATTTTTGGATTTGAAAAATTCATGAAGAATCATGCATGCCGCTACAAGTGTTCTCTGTAAACTGTACACAGTTTCTCCAATCCCTTTCAATCCAAGGTAATGTTCATATCCTTCATATAGTTGAATATCCTCTGACATATTCACCTGGCATCATCTTCAGGAATGATTCTGGTGACTGAAATAAGAGTCAAATGTAAATAAAATAAAAAGGACAAAGTTATAAATTTTTAAAAAAAATTATTTATTTATGCATACAAGAGCTGGGGTACAGGCCAGAGGTGTGGGGAGTGAGAGGATTCACCAGAGACAGAGCAGGGAACAGAGCAGGCAGACTGACTGAAATACACTGCTGAGGGGAGCAGCGGGTGAGTCAGGAGAGGTTTGCTGTGCCATGTGGGTTTCTCCCTGGCTGGCCAGGGATCGAACTCATGCTGCAGAGGCTGTGGATTGCTTCATAGTGCGGTGTTTAACCCCTGCACCACCAGGGAGGCCCCAAAGTTATAAATTATTTAACGAAGGTGAGATTTCATATGGATGGTGGTACCTATAAAACTTGGCTTACCCTTGAACTTGCCATTTTGAGTTTGGACACAGGAAGACATTTGACATTTTCTCCAGCTTTATCACTGGGCATGTTTTGCCTTTTTATAAAGACTCCCACTTATTAATCTATTTCCTTTCATAGTTCCACTTAAGTTGCAGAAGGTCATCTAGGTAATGGATGTTGGTCTGGTGTTACCCTTCCCATCTTGTTTGGTCATCAAATAGCTAGTTCCATTTTCCATGGTTCTCCTTGTTTCTAGCTTTAGGGGCCTGGCCCCATCTTGACAAGGCACCCTGGAGTTTACCGTTCAAAATATTCCCTGCTGGGCCTGTTCCCTGAGGCCCCAATAAGAGGAAGAAATCTTGTTAGACCTTTGTTTGAAGAAGAAGCAAAAGTGCTAATTGGTGTCTGGGTGGTGGGACTTTCATTTTGGATCCCTACAGGCAATATCTGAAAAGGTGTCCATTAAATACTCTGTTCATGGGGCCTGACTGGTAGCTTAACTTCTCATCCCCAATAGATTGACCAAATGCATCTTTTCTGGTGAGTAATGGCTAAGACTCAAGGAATAGAGATATGTATAGGTTCCATACACAAATTAATTTTCCCCCAACCTTTCCATATCTGGATAATCTGATGGGGTCTTGTGGCAGAAATGCATGGATTTGATCTAACTAGAAAAATTGGAACTACTGACAATCCTGTTTATGCCGTGGGAGATCTATGTGGACCTTTTTGCCATATGGACATAAGCAAAGGATAAATTTGGTATGTGGGAGCGCCTTCCCACATATGCATCCATATCTCTAGATTGGGTTCAACAGTAAGTTATTTGTAAATCTGTTCTTCTTTGAAACCCTCAGAGTGCGTCACAAGGAAACATTTATGGAAGCCCCTAAAATTGTGTCCTAGATTCCTTACCTCCTTCACCTCCTCCCCTGATGGAGGGAGAGGGACTGAACTTACTTCTTTGTAGACCTCAGTTTTCTAATGCACATAATGATGGTATTGGGCATAGTAACTGCTGTGAATCTTAAGTTTTCTACACATTTTGTGATTGCATGAAAAATGGAACTGGAGGGATAATCTACTCATTTTCTCTCATGTTCTAAATAATGTGTCTGTAAAATAATTTTTTTTTTTTACTTTCACATGTTGTTATTACCAAAAGCTTCTGTTTATTCTAGGTCACCTAGAAGGAAAGAGACAGACAGGAGGTGGTAAAATCAGATTATCTATTGAGATACTGGGAACAGATCTACGTTTGCGTATGTATATTCACAAAGGTATTCATTTGTGAATAAATTGGGAGAATAGTCCAAGGAAGATCTGACCAATATTGAAATCATCAGGGAATTTGTTCTGCAACCAAGTAATGAAAAAAAGCCTGAAAGAGAGGGATATCTCCAAATTAAAAGATTTTCCAGATGTTAAAATTCTGGGTAGTTTCAGATGAAGGTTGTTGGTATGAGATGAAGGACCACGTAAGGCCAATTGTCACTACATCACCAGCATTTAGAACTTGGAAACATGAGCATGATGGGAAGGATTATACTTAACAAGAGTTCCTGGGCAACTACTTAAATGTGGTTATCTAAATTGCCTCAGGTCGCATGTATACCAGGATATCTAACTCTGGGATCTGGTTTCTGAAATTCTCATCCAAAACATCTCCCCCTGAACCAAACTGACTTACCTCTTCTGTGCTTGGAGATCTTGCAGAAATATTGATTAAAGTGAAATTGTTTTGGGCTGTTTTCTGAGACTATGGGGGAATAGTGATAGTAATGTCGTATTAGATTTCAATCCCCACATCATTGCATTTACCCTGCGTGCCTTTCTTTGCAGTGGCCCTTTGCTCTTGCCAATGAGATGAGCACGATGATTCTTTCCAATAATTCTCATCTCTTCCCACATACTTTCTTCTTGGCTGGCATTCCAGGACTGACTGCAGCCCACATTTGGATCTCAGTTCCTTTTTGCTTCATGTTCTTCCTGGCAGTGACTGGGAACAGTGTCCTGATTTTCCTCATCCAGACAGAACGCAGCCTTCACCAGCCTATGTTTTTATTTCTTGCCATGCTCTCCTTTGTTGATCTGATCCTCTCTCTCTCCACTCTGCCCAAGATGTTGGCCATCTTCTGGTTTGGAGATACAGCCATCAGCTCCCAGTCCTGTCTTTCCCAGATGTTCTTCATCCATGCATTCTCTGCCATGGAGTCAGGAGTGCTGGTAGCCATGGCCTTGGACCGCTTTGTGGCCATCTGCAACCCTCTGCGTTATGCAACCATTCTTACCCCAGCTGTGGTTGCTAAGATTGGAGGCCTGGTGGTGCTGCGAGGAGTGGGATTGACTATCTCCTTTCCAAGCCTGGCCCATAGGCTTTCATACTGTGATTCCCACATGATTGCTTATACCTACTGTGAGCACATGGCAGTAGTGAAGCTGGCCTGTGGGACTACCACTGTGGATAACCTCTATGCCTTTGCTGTGGCAATATTTCTTGGTGTGGGAGATATGGCTTTTATTGCATACTCCTATGGGCAGATTGTGAAGACAGTGATTCATTTTCCTTCACCTGAGGCACGCGCTAAAGCAGCCAGCACATGTACTGCTCACGTCTGTGTCATCATCTTCTTCTACGGACCAGGTTTTCTTTCTGTGGTCATGCAGCGCTTTGGGCCACCCACCGCCTCTGCCGCCAAGGTCATCCTTGCTAATCTCTACTTGCTCTTTCCCCCTGCACTGGATCCCATTGTCTATGGGGTCAAGACAAAGCAGATCAGGGACCAGCTGTTCAAAATTCTAAACCCCAAGAGGATTGATCCCACCTGAGTGTCATTATGATCAGCTGGACTGTAGGGGCCAAGAGGACCCTCCTCTGTGGGGTGGGAGCCCCACAATCCAGGTCACTTACCTGGTTAGGACGGTGGAGACAGACACAGTGAAGCTATCCTGAGTGTTTGGAAGTTGGAAAATATCTTCTGAGTCCTATGATTTCAAATATGGGGGTGGAAACAGGAGAAGGACTGGGTTATCTCAAGGGATCAATCAGCAAGGAATTTTTTTGATACCTTTTTCCTTTTCAAAGTTTATGATTTACTTGTGTTGACAAGATAAAGTAATTGAGTAATTAAGAAACAATTAACAATTTGGCAGATACAGATCAAATGATTTAGGATAGTAGTTCAGGGAGAGACTGGGTGCCTATTGTGAAGATCTGAAAACACAGGCTACTTCCCCCCATGATATGGACACGTAGCCAGGCTTTGTTACATCAGTAAAATGTGGCATCACAGAACAGGGGTGGAAAACTATGGAGAAATTTAGAATTTCAAGTTTATGAGAGGAACTCTTTAAAATATTCTTATTCCATTTGACTCCAGAAATTACAGGTAAGCTTGGTTTCTTCACTTCTATATTTTTTCACTGTTTTTGAAGTGAAAGACCCTCTATGACTCCTGTAGTATTATGTATTTTAACCTGTGAGAGCAATGATAAATTTTTTTATTTCATTTTTAGTCTTAGTTGTAGAGACTTGAGTTTGTTGCATACAGTAATTCTTGTTCTAATTCTTATTTTGTTTATTTTCTGTCTTCATTCCTAATCTTCTTGGCCATTTGCCTCCAGTTCCAACCATTGGTACCCTAGTGTTTTAGTTGTAAGTGCTAAAGTATTTGCATATCCATGTAATAGATGTAGTACTGATTAAGTGTTATGTATTCCAAATTTATATAAATAGCCTTCTTTAGTGGCTCAAATGTCCATGCTTCCTCTAGCCATGATTTACTGGCTTCTTCCTAATGGGACTGCATTTCCCTTTATCCTTGCCATTCATACTAATCTTGAATTTCAATTCAAACCTCAAGTCCTTGAAAAATAATTTTTTGCTGGATGGGTCACTCATTTTCTGAACTGAGAGCTCTGTGTACATTTCTTTCATTATCCATCATAATTTATAATTATATATAATGATGTGTTGAATGATCTCTGCCCCTCTCCCTTTTAAATGATACATTGAATTGTACTCTTAGCATAGTACCAAGCACTATGGTTCTAAATAAATGTTTATAATAGGTTCTAAATAAATGTTTGCTCAATAATTAAATCTCATTATTTTAAAGGATTGTCATTGCTAGCATATTTCTTTATCACTTAGATTAATATGAGTGTTTTTAAATAAATACATACATAAACCTCTGTAAGTGTCATAGTTGGCAATCAGTATTGGAGTCTGACTCTTTCTCTTAAGTAGCTTCTGCTCTAAGATCCCTTTTTTCCCTCTGTTAAATATTAATATTCAGTGTTGTTATTAAGATGATAAATCTTCAAAAAAGGACAAACATTAGAAACCACTCCTCTTCTTTTATCTCTGCTCCATGGTTGGGAATGCAAGAAAGATGTGATGGAGAGGTTGCAGAGGAAGATTCCTTAGTAGGTGAAGGTTTGAGCAATATTTGCCGCCAATAAACTTAGACATCCCTAAGGGTTTTGGTTAAACTCGTTTTGAACAATCTTAGTCTGAACATGATCTATTAGTATAAAATCTTGATAATAGCAGCAGTTCCTGTGTTCAGCTATTACTCCAGGGTAACCTAAATTCTTGAGAAAAAGAAAAAAAAAACTTTGTACATAAACATTCACATTTAATATGTGCAAAACTGATGTTTTCTTTTCTGAAAACAAGCCCTATACTTCTTATTAAGTGGGGACCATTCATTTCCTCATATCTCGTCTACCTCTGGTTTGGTCATGAGTTCACTCTTCATGTATTCAATTTTCAGTTCTTTACTGTAAAACCAACCTAACAAACACAAGAATAGCTGGTACCTTTGAGGTTTGTGTCATTCATGCACTGTTTACCAGTCCTCGTTACGGGTATCTCTCTTGGTTATACTCCTTTGTTAAATGATGACTTGGTCAACATTTTCTCGTTTTTTTTTTGTTTTGTTTTGTTTTGTTTTTTTTGGTCACCTTTAATCCTGGGAGACTTCAGTATTCAAGTGAATGAAGCATTGAACATTCTGGACTTTCATATTCTTGATTGCTTTTTCCCCAAAGACCCTTACCTCAATTATGCATTCCCATGGCATATCCCTGAAAGAGATCACTCTTTGTTTTCAACATATATACAAACACTTATACTTCCCTTCCTATCTTATCTCCTAGCATGATATTTGATAATGAGGTTATGATTGTGTCCCAAGCTTTTGCTTAAAATCATCATGACTTTCCACTGCCCTTATCATCATCTAATGTGCACGCTACAGTTCCTGCTTCCATGCTAGTTCTTGAGTACACCTCTCCAAATATCATGATTCTTTCAGTCTTTGAAAATATCAACATCTTCCCCTCCTGCCTCAGGAATTTTGTTTCCAGGAAAAAGACAATATAAATGATCAGTGAAACAAAGACCTAGTTCTTTGAAAATGTAAACAAAATTGTTAAATTTTTAGTTAGATTCACTTGGAAAAAAAGGCAAAGGACAAATAAAGTTATAAAGGAAGGGGAAGTTATAACAGACATCATAGAAGCAAAGGAAAACAAAAGACTATTATGAATATCTATATGACAATAGATTGGGCAATCGAGAATATGCAGATAAATTCTTAGAATTGCACAACTTTTAGCATTGAATCATGAAGAAGCAAAATCTGAGCAGATCAGCCACTAGTAAGCATTTCAACTAGTATGAAATAGTAGTCAAAAGCTTCTTTAAAAGTACAGAACCAGAGGACTTCTCTGATGATTTCTCCCAAACATTCAAAACTTTAATATTTATTCTTATTAAACCCTTACAAAAATTAAAGGGAAGGGAATGCTTCCTCATTCATTTTAAAAGACAAGCGCTAGCTTGATTTAAAAATAAGACAAGGATGTTACAAAAGGAAAAAAAATATAAACAAGTATATCTAGTGAACAGAAATGCAGCAATCTTCTCAAATTATCAGCAAATTGAATTCAACAATGCATTAAAAGGATCATGTATCACAATCAAGAAGGATTTATTCCAGGATGGTTCAGCGTACACAAATCAATTGACATGAAACATCATACCAACAAAATGAATGATAAAAATCATATGGTCATCTCAATATGCACAAAAAGCATTTGACAAGATTTAACATACATTTATGACAAAAATCTCAATAAAACATGTATAGAAGTTATATACTTCAACGTGAAAGGACACATGACAAATCCATAACTAACATTGTACTCGATACAAATCAAAACCCTTTCCTCTAAGATGAGAAACAAGACAAGGATGTTATGTTCATTCTCACAATATTATTCAACATAGTATTGGAAATCTAAAGAGAACAATTAGTCAATAAAAAGAAATAAGAAGTACTTAAATTGGAATGGGAAAGATAAAATTGTCACCAATTGCAGGTGACATGATATTAAGCTTAGAACACATAGACTCCACTAAATATTAGAAATAATGAACAAATATGGATGTTTCAGGCTAAAAAATCAGTATACAAAAATCTATTGCAATCTTACACAGAGTGAACTAGCAGAAAGAAATTAAGAAAACAATTTGTTATTGCATCATAAGGAATAAAATACAAAGGAATAAATTTATCTAAGGAGGCAAAAGACATCTACCCTGAAAACTATAATCATTGTTTAAAGAAACAAAAAACATAAAGAAATGGAAAGATGTTCTGTGCTCATGGCTGGGAAGGATTATCACCATCAAAATGACCCTTTTACATAAAACAATTTACAGTTTCAATGCAATACCTAGGAAATCAAATGTGAAATGCTTCACAATCCCCCAAATTTGTAGGAACCACAAGACCCCAAACTGAAAAAGTAATTCTGAAAAAAGAGCAAAAATGGAGATGTCATGTTTCTTGACTTCAAGTTATACTGAAAAGCAATAGTAATCAAAACAGCCTGGTATTAGATGAAAACGAACAGATCAATGCAACAGAATTGAGAGTCTAGAAATAAATCCAAAAACACAATGACAATTAATTTATGATCCAGGAACCAGGTAAATACAAGGGGGAAAGAAAAGTCTTTAAAAAAAAAAGTCTTGATAAAACTGGAAAACTTCATACAAAAGGAGACCAGACCATTACCTTAAATTATTATATAGGTTAAATTATCATATAAATTATCAGTTAAAATGTATTAAAAATTTGAATTCAAAAACAAAATATATAGAAAACATAGGAAGTAAGCAAACTGACATGACCTTTGTGATGTCTTTGTGGATTTGACTCCAATGACGAGAAACCAAAATAAACTAATGGGGCTACATAAAACTGAAAAGTTTCTTCACAGTGAAAAGAAACATCATTTAATGTTCTTCACAGTGAAAGAAAACATTCAAATGAAAAGGCTTCCTACTGAGTGGGAGAGGATATATTGCAAAGCATACATCCAACATGGGGTTCATATCTAAAATATATAAAGAACCCACTCAACAACAACAAAATTTGATTAAAAATGGGCATATGATCTGAATAGACATACAGAAGGCAACACACATATGAAAAGATAATCAACACTTACAAGGAAATGCAAATCAAATCCACAATCAGATATGACCTCACAGCTGTTTGATATTTATTATCAAAAAGGCAGGAAACAAGTGTTAGCAAGAATGTGGAGAAAAGGAAACCCTCTACACTGTTGGTAGGAGTGTAAATTGGTGTAGACATTATGAAAAACAATATAAAGGTTTCTAAAGACATTAAGAATATGAATAGCATGTGGTCCAGCTATTCAACTTTTAAGTATTTATCTGAAAAATATAGATTAATTTTGTGTATTGCTAAAGCAAAGGGATATATACATTACTGTGCTAAATAATTTGCAATAGCTAAGATATGGAAAGAACCTACATGCTCATGGATGGACCAATGGATAAAGGAGATGTCATATGTGTATACACACACACACACTTAATGGAATACTACTTAGCAACAAAATGAGATGAACTCTTGCCATTTGCAACAACAAATGGTTTGTTTTGTATCTGCTTTTGTTTTGTTTCAGTATATTCCACATATGGGTGAAATCATATGGCATTTGTCTGAAATATTTGGTGATCATAGTCCCTTCCAGTACCATCCAATGCGGGGGAGAGAATGGACCAAGTTTGGATACCCAATGAAACAAAAGGTGGGGTTGGGATAAAGTGTCAAGTGGAATGGGTTTAAGATTTGAGGTGAGCTATTGAAAAACTACTGGATGATTTTAGTGGGAAGTGGGTCAATGGGATGTGCCAAGCACATTGAATTATTCTATACTGAAAATGTTTTTGTCTGTGATTAGGCCATCTGTGTTTGCTAATTGGCACCCAGGAAAATTAGGCTCTTGTCTTCCACAAAGATTGGGAGATAGGTGCAATCTCCTTTGACTTGAAGAGCTAGTTTCCAGGTTCTTGAGAAAGACATTTCCTGGGTTGTAAAACTGGCAGAGTGGGAGATATATATGCACTGCAGAGGTGTAGAAAAGGAATCTATACTCATGGTCTGAAACAAACCTGCAAGAAAACAAAGACCAGAGGCCCATGTTCAGGAATGAACCTGTCAAAAGATTAGACCAAGCCATCTTGCTCATTGGTTGATTGTTCTTTCTAATGTGCAACCTCAGACTGCTGCTGTATTTGCTCAATGTAACCTATGGTAGGAGATTTTTAGGGTGTGCTAGTAGCTCAATTTAAGATAGAGCATGTTCCCCATGCCTTATAGCCACAGTGGGTTCACTGCACTAATGTCCAATATTCTGGACTATATGCCCTTGTTCCTTGACTTTTGGCACACTCCTTGGTCCAAGAGTCTATGTGTAGAAGACCTGCTTGACTACTCTTTAAAAAAAAAAAGATTTATTTTATTTATGCATACAAAAACTGGGGTGTAGGCCAGAGGTGTTGGTGGGTGAGAGGATTCACCAGGGACAGAGTGGGGAGTAGAACAGGTGGATCTACTGAAATACACTGCAGAGGGAAGCATGTGGGTGAGCTCCTTAGCTGGGGATTGAATTCATGCTACAGTGGCTGCTGATAGCTTGATAGCACTAAGACTTTAACCCCTGCACCACCAAAGAGGCCCCTGCTTGACTAGTCTTACTGTGTTACCCATTAGTCACCAAGTTGTTTTTCTCATGGCCTTTTACTTCTGTGAGTATCAGATACATCTTGTTTTTAAAATTATAGATCTTTCATCCAATATATTGAAGTAGTTTTTTGTTTTAATAGATTTTTTAATACTCTTGATTCCTGAATTACGCTTTTTTTTTTCCTTCTGAATTATGCTTTGTTCTGGAAGTCTTATATTTAGAATTTACCAACTTATATTTTTATTTATCATGTTAATTGCACTGAATCTCATGTGACACTAAGAAATGCATGTTTTTGCCTCTTTCTTAGAATATATTTTATTATGTTGTGTAGGCATCCCTTATGATTGGAAAATTCCCTCCTTAAAATTCCCTCCTTAAAAGTGTGTCATGTGATCATAGAGCACAGCCAAGTATTTCTTGTTTCCTGATTCTAGATCTTTGTCTCCACAATAGTGAAGAGACTGAGAGGAGGTACTAAAGGTTAAGAAAAAAAAAAAAAGCAAACATTGTTTAAAAATGACCAATGATGTGAAAATAAATAAATAACTGAATACACAAACACACACAGAATCAAGCAAGGAAAGTCAAACAAGGTAGCCAAAGATAAGGCATAGAATCAGATTCAGAGATCAGACTAGAATCACAGAATGTGAGAAGCCATCTCCACTTCTCAGATAGCAGCTCATAGACTGGCTTACTTACTGCGCAGGAGGGGCTGTGAAGAGACCTTCGGCTGTGATGCCTTTTGTAGCTGCTTCTGCTCTTCTGCTCTTAGCTGCCTGTGTGCAGTCTTTTGTTGCTCCCAGCATAACCCTGACCTTTCTTGACATTTAGGGTTTTAGAATAAATTAAATTCCTGAGGTTCCTTTTATTCCCCATTCCATCCCAAGCATCCTCCAGGGAGTAATCCTTTTTACATTGAAATGGAAGAATACGTTTAATGCTCATAGGGGTTACTCAAGTAATTTCTGGGGACAGAAATTCAATCCTAATCCCAGGGGCATCCTGCCAGATGGACAGTTTTCTACTCCAGACTCCCCAGGGTTGAAGTCACACTTCTCTGGAGAATCTTATCTTTCATCATAGGATAGTTATGAAGTATCCTATCTCAAAGTATATTTTTATTTCCTGCCCCTTCCACAGATTGGCCCTGTTTTCCTTTCATGAATTTGTGAGTAAAACCTGAAATTTACTTTCTTTTCATCATTTCTTATATATTTGTTATTTTACTTACAGTTAGGCTTTTGTTTAAATACCAGAGATTGTTGAAGCCAATGCTCTCAAAAATAATGGATATGTTTTAGAATTTAATCTCACCTGAACACTGTCCAGTATTTGCGTGGATCGATTTTTTTCCCTAGAAAATGTTGCCTCTCTTGCTTTCATCACATCACATTGTTAGTGTTAATTAAGCAAGAATAAAAGAGTGATATTGAATTTGTATTCAGATAAAATGTTCCTAATGAGAGATACAGTTACTAATAATTCTATCCAAAATACAAGTTTTAAAATCTGTCATTTTCTGCTTTATCATCATTACATGTCACATTATAAAGCTATTTGTTTGTCATTTTGATTTGTAAAATTATTCCCTTATTCTGTAAGTTGTCTCCTTACTTCATGTACACTTTTTTTTATAATAAATTTTATTTTTATATTCCCCATACAATTTCAACCCCCCCCCCCCATTTATACAAGCACTGGGTACAGTCAGAAGCGCGGGAGGGTGAGAGAATTCACCAGAGCCAGAGTGGGGAGCAGAGCAGGCAGAAGGACCGAAGTACACTGCTGAGGGGAGCAGCAGGTGGCAGGAGAGGTCTGCCCGCCATATGGGACCCTCCTCCAGTGGCTGGGGAGCAGCCGGGTATCGAACCGGCGCTGCAAAGGCTGCGGGCAGCTTTGCAACCCAGCGCTCAACCGCTGCGCCACCGGGAAGGCCCTTCATGTACACTTTGAAGTAAAAATGTTTCTAGTTTTGATGAAAGCACAATGTCTACTTCCTCACCTTTGTCTTATGCTTTAGTATCATAACTAAGAATAATTTGTCTAATTTAAGGCCATGAAGGTTTATTTGCACATTTTATTCCAAGAGATTTGCAGTTTTAGCTTTAATATTTAAGTCTATGACTCAAAAAATAAATTTTTGTATATAGTTGAGGTAGGTAGGGTTCAACTTTTTCTTTTCTTTATTTTTTTTTTTGCACGTGAATATTCAGTGATCCTGGCATCATCTGTTGAAAAGACTATTCTATTCTCATTGAATAATATTTGGCACCTTTGTTAAAAATCAGTTGACTATAGATATAGGAACTTATTTCTGGAATCTTGAGTCTATTCCATTCAACTATTTGTTTATCTTTATGTCAGCAGCACATTGTTCCAACTTCGTTCTTTGCCAAGATTGTTTTGATTCCGGGTCCCTTGCAATTCCATATGGATCAGCTTTTCCATTTCTGCAAAATAAAAAAGAAGTTAGTATTTGCTAAAAATTGCATTGAACCTGTAGATCCGTTTGAGAAGTCTTGCCATATGAATCATATTAAGACTTTCACTCATGGACACAGTTGTCTCTCCATTATTTAGGTTTACTTTAATTTCTTTTAGAAATATCCTGCAGTTTTCATTGTATAAGTCTTGTACCTCCTTGGTTAAAAGTATTCTAAAATTTTTAATACTTTATACCATAATACTTACAGAATTATTTCTTGATTCTGTTTTTTAAATTATTCTTTGCTAAAGTGAAAAAATACAATTGATTTATTGTTACTTTATCTTGCAGTATTGTTGAATTTATTTTGTACTTTTTTTTGGTGTGGATGCATTCTTTAGGATTTTTTATATATAAGATCATGTCAGCTATGAACAGATATAGTTTTACTTCCTTTTTTGATTTTTAAAATTTTATTGAGGTAGCATTCGTTTATAATACTATAGATTTTATCTATACAGCTTCTTACCTCAACAACTGTGTATTTCACACAATACCCACTACCAAATGTCAAATCACCATTCACTGCTGAGCTATCCCCTCCACTTCCTTTCCCTCTGGTACTCATCATTTTGTTGTCAGAGGCTAAGGGTTTGCACAACTCAACAAAAAGAAAACAAATAACCGAATTAGCAAATGGGCAAAAGAGCTAATTAAGCACTTTTTCAAAGAACACTTCCAGATGGCCAACAGGCACATGAAAAACAGTTCAACATCACTTATTGTCAGGGAAATGCAAATCAAAACTACAATGAGATGCCATCTCATATCTGTGAGAATGGTTCATATCAAAAAGATCAGAAAAACAAAGTTTGGTGAGGGGAATGTGTAGAAAAGGAGCCTTATTATACTTTTGGTGGGAATATAGACTGGTCTATCTCCTATAGCAAACAACACGGATGTTTCTCAAAATATTAAATGTACCTACCATATTATCCAGCACTTCCACTCCTAGGTTTCTACCTGAAGAATCTAAAAACAATAAATCAAAGGGAAACATGCACTGCCATATCCATTGCAGCACTATTTATATAGCCAAGCTATGGAAATAACCTAAGTGCTCAAATACAATGAGTGAATTAGGTAAATGCAAACAGTAACCAAAAAACATCTATAATATATGATATTAGCACGTGTGTATACTAACAAGCTTATATGGTCTCTATCCTCCCCTTACTTATGCATACAATAAGTTGGTGATTTTTCAATGTGTTTAGTTTTTCACTTGTATTAGGTTGGAGTGGTGAATTCCAAGTTCCTCACACACAGGAAGGGAAGATAGATGTTCCTATAATGTATTTTTTATGACTTTTGTTCCTGCATTTAGACAAATTCTTTTGGCTAGTTTTCTAAAAATGGAATTATTGGATAAAATAATTTAAACATTTAGAATTATTTTGATACATTTTGCCTATTGTTTGGGTCACCTTTGGGTCAATTTGCCAGCCTTGCATCATTGTAAAAACACTTCATTTTTCAACTTCTATTTCTTCTTTAGATAACTTATTTAATTATAATTTAATTATAATTTTAGTATGCCTACGTTGATTCCTGTAGCTGAGAGTTTTCATAATTTTTCAGCCATTTTTTCCTAGTTATAGATAAAGTTAGGTTACAACCCAGGTCCGTTAGAATTAAAACCTGTCCTTTCCTACACTTAATGGATTTTTATTATCCATTGTAATTTGTAGTGACACATATAATTATGGTTGAATGGCCTGTTGCCCATCTCTATTGTATGATGAGTTCTATTGTTTTCTTAACTTAATAGCTGACACATTACAGTCTCAATGAGTAAATCTCATTGTTTAATAAACTGTCATTACTAACATATTTCCTCATCAGTGACATTGACATAGTATGTGTTTTTGAATAAATGAATAGGTAGATCTCCAAAGTATGACACCGTAGACACACAATAAATTTTCATTGAAGGAATGAAATAAGTTGTCATAAATCTACCATTGCAGTCACAATCACTATAAACACTCTTGCATTTACTGCCATCATTATGATTAACACCGAAAGTAATTCAAAGGTTGGTATTTGCATATTGTGGTGTCTCCCCAGAGGATGTGGTCATTCTTAGAAGGCAGTTCCACCGCTGTGCAAAGCATAGAACAAATAGACAAACCAATATTTGTCCTCTTTCTTCTCTTTATTTGCTTTCTTTTTAAACTTTATTTTTTCACTCTTGTCTTTCTCATTCTGAGTATTTACAGGCTCTTAGTGCAATAGTGACATGAACTTCAAAATATAGAAATTCTAATAGAATGTCACAGTGCTATGGCAAAGATCAGGTCCATAGAGGACTATCCTTAGTGGGACGTGAGAGGTCATAATGGTACATGGGTTGGGTGGGGTTAAAGGAATTCTATAAATGTCCAGAGCTTAGAAACTATGGGCCTGAGTGATTGGGTGGGTATGTAGAGGGTCAGGTTAAACTGAGGTTCTCAGAGAGAAATATCCTTGAATTTTCTCCTACATGGCTTCTGCTTAATCCCATGGTCTATGATCCAAGTTTACCTTTGTTAAATGTTAGTCTCCAATATTTTTATTTTATTTACCTTTTTAAAGATTTATTTATTTATGCATACAAAAACTGGGGTACAGGTCAGAGGTGTGGGGGGCAGTGAGAAGATTCACCAGAGACAGAGCGGGGAACAGAACAGGCAGATTGACTGAAATACACTGCTGAGGGGAGCAGCAGGTGAGTCAGAAGAGGTCTGCTGCACCATGTGGGTAGCTCCCTGGTTGGGGATTGAAATTGTGCTGCCATGGCTGCAGATAGTTTCATAGGTTGCGTCTTAACCCCTTGCACCACCAGGGAGGCCTTCTCCAATATTTTTAGATAAGAAGATGGTTTTAAAGGAAAGGGCAAAATGTGAAGGCTTCCCCTAACCTTGGCCGGCCTTCATGCGTGGAGTGGAACAAAGACCTGCAGGAAAGGGACAGTTGCCCCCAGGATGGCAAAGAAAGAGCCCTTAGTGGAGGTTTGAATGTTTACCACCAACAGGTTTAAGGGTCTATTAGTGTTTTGGTCAAATTAGCTTTAAGCAATCTTAGTCTAAATACGTTGCATTTAGTAATTGCTTCTCGGCCTTTTGGCCAAGATAAAGTGTAAATACATTGCATTAGTGTAAAATTTTCATATGATAAGTTCCTTTTGTTGAGCTCATACTCTATTGTACCTGGAGCCATGGAGAAAAGCTTTTACATAAAATCTCATTTAGATACCCACAAAATACATATGAAGTAGATGTTCTCATTATTCCCATTTTTTTCTCGATAAGAATATTATGCTTTCTACTAAGTGGGAGCTGTTCATTTTGTTACATTTTGTTTCACCTCTTCTTCCTCTGGTTTGGTAGTGAGTTCACTATTCTCATTCCTAAATGCAATTTTTAGCTTTTTTCCTAAGAAAACAGACTGGCAAGCAAACAAGCAAGCCACAGAGTGGTGCATTTGAGGTTTATGTCAGTCATGGACATCATCTTTTACCACTACCAGGTCCTGGTATCTGTCCTGGTTGTGCTGGTTCATTAAGTGATGATGAGGCCATATCCTCTATTTTTTGGTCACCCTTAACTCCTTCTGGGAGTTTTCAATATTCATGTGAAAGACCCATTGGACACTGAGTCTTCATATTCTGATCCTTCATCCCACATCTATCTCATAAACCTGGCATCCCTTTGATTATCTGCAGAGATCACTCTTTCCAACAGATCTTCTAGCATCTATACCTTATCCCTTCCTATCTGTTTTTGTAGCTTCATATTTGATAATGAGATTCTCAATCTTCTTCTTAGTCTTTATGACCTTCCCCTCCCTAAAATGTGTGTACCCAGCTGGCCCTGACACACCAGACTGGCCCTGAGTGCTGCAGCCCCAAATTCCGTGATTTCTTTAGATTTTTGATAATATCAATTTTCTTTCCCTCCTGATTTGTGGACTTTGTGTCCTCACCCTACCCTCACATCTATCTTTATATTTAATCAGTTCTTCTGGCCACTAATTTGAATTAGCTAATGCAGTTTTGAACTTCTCCGGCCGAGAAGTTTCTCCTATTATATACTTTTAACACAATTTAGTCGTAAGTTATAACATTTATAACTATTATTATGTATCTGTGATCATATCCTTAATATATGTCATCCTGTTACTGTGAACCATGATGACAAGGTTATATTTTCATATCTTTTGACATAATCCAGAGTACTTGGATTTCTAGATAATTAATAATTATTGAAGAGATGATTGAGGCTTCCCATAGGCTGTGAATGAAATACTTGCTGACTGATGAATACAAGATGGTGCAATTGGATCATTTTTTTTTCCCAAATAGACAATGTAGCCACTGGGAAGGACTGGTACCTCCTTTATGAGATGGAACCAATGGGAGGGTCTGCTTGGTACTGGGGAGTTAGATTTAGAGGAAATCTTAGTCCATCTCACTGAGGATTTGCTGAATGAGACTGTAAGAATCTATGTTTATTTCATATGCCATGGTGCTGGAAATGATGTCTGTGAACTTGTTACACTTCCCCAGAAGAGAAACAGTGCTCAATTTACCTGAAGCAGATGGCATTTGCTTTAGATTGGGTTCTCAGAGGTATATTCAGGTGGATACTTACATACAGGAATCTTTTGTGAAGTATACTTGACAACAATGTCTGTTAGGGAGTGAAGGAAATCTTATGAAGAAAGGAAAAAGTTCAACTATGATCCAGTAGCTGCAGATGCCTGGAATGATTCCATGGAAAGCTCTCGAGGGGGATGGCCCTTCAGCATTGTTTCAAATTGAAGAAAGGGTAGGTTTTTGTATTCTTGTATAGAGCAATCATTGTGCAGTGAGAGCTGCACTCAGGAAGGAAAAGTAATCTGGGTTAAATCAGTTTTTTTGCCCAAGGGAGAGTTACTCAGTTATGAGATTTTAGTTGTCAAAACTAATAACAGATGAAGGAATGAACTCATTTAACTACAGAATCTGAAAGAAATTATTTGGTCTGAATCTGATTGATGAAAAAGAGAAGTATGAGCTTGCAGAGCAACGTGAGCGTTCCTAGCTCCCAGAGCAAGGGGCTTCCTATCAAATAATTAGGATGCACAGGTTTAGGTGTGATGACCAACACTGGCCAGATGTGGGCAGAAGAGGAAACATTTGTCTTTTCTCTGTCTCTTTGCCCAACCAGCTATCCCTGGGGCAGTACACTTAGCTCTGTGTGCCTCCAAGCAGTCTGGAGACTAACTTTGACTCTGTCCAGGTGTGTCTGTGTGTCCTCTGGGACTTCCCAAGTAGTAATAATGTCTTCCCTGCCCAGTCCCTTGTTCACAAACAGCAACCCTGCCTTGAGGAAGTAAAAAATGGACTCATCTTTCAGGGTGAAAATTGCAGAAACAGACACAAATTCATGCATGAGATTTCAGGTATGGAAAATGAGTTCTGTGTTGAGGCTTATGTTTTGGGGGAGACTATTGACATCTGACTTCTGCCTTTCCCA
This sequence comes from Talpa occidentalis, assembly GCF_014898055.3. Lineage (NCBI taxonomy): Eukaryota > Metazoa > Chordata > Mammalia > Eulipotyphla > Talpidae > Talpa > Talpa occidentalis. Next base: position 35,229,237 of record NW_023603184.1, read on the forward strand.
TAGCTCTGTTATAGAAGTTATTTCTTGGCTTGGCTGCTGTGAGTCTTCTAATATTTCTGCCCTGACACCTCTTAGCAGTGTTAAGTTTATTTTTCCTTGTCTCAGAATAGCTGTTCTTCCTGGGTCTGACTCTTCAAAATTAACCCTCTCTGTGTCATTCCCTTTAGCTTCTGCCCTTCTGATCTCATGGAGTTAACTTGTGAGCTTGTAGATAATTACCGGTCCCATTAAAACTTCAGGGCCAGCTGAGGCATTCACAGGGCCCTTTAGCATGCTCCTAGATCTAAGGTACATGGAGATATAGTTGATTTACCTCTTTTACCCAAATCTTGCCAGAACCAGTACTCTTGGAAAACTTTAACTGCACAGGGTCTCCCCGATGGCGTAGGGGTTAAGTCTCAATGCTATCACATTATTACCATTGCGGCCTGAGCTTGATCCCCAGTCAGGGAGCTAACCAACATATGGCACCTCCCCTGTCACCTGCTGCTCCTCTCAGCAGTGTATTGCAGTAAATCCACCTGGTCTGCTCCCTATTCTGTCTGGTGAATCCTCTCACACATAACCCCCCTCTGGCCTACACCCCGTACCTCTGGCCTATTATTTAGATAAATCTTTAAATTAAAAAAAGAAAATTTTAGCTGCACAGACCTCAAGTGAAATATTTTATCTTTGGCATTTAGAGATTTCTGTGTGGCCCTTCTGAGCACAAAGTCCTTTTCATTGTTATATTCCTAAACTAGGACAGAAGGTCATCTTGGTGACTGAACTGGATACTTGCGGTGTTTCTGCAAACTGAGCAGAGAGACCCATAGTGTAACCTTCCTGATCCTGGTAACTTTCTCCTTTTCCTAAGTTCTCTCCATGTTGCTGAGTGTCCCTTGACCTATGACTTTAAAGCATGCAGCCCTAAAGAGTAGAGACAGGAAGATGAAACATTTGCACTGAGAATATTTTACCGATGGCTTTTCTGTCTCAGGTTTGACACCTGACTCTGCCACTGAGTGTCTGATGCTGTTTCTCCCTCTCCTAATAGGTTATTACCTTGAACCCACTATTTCTGTGCTCTGCCCAAATCTCTGCCTGCCTGTATCTTTGTATCTTCCTTTTTTCACTATAAGTAGTGATCACAGAGTCTTTCACTTTGGACACACATCTAGAATTCTGTCAAGGCATTTATGGCAGATATTTAACATGGTTTCTTTTACCATCCAGAATATCCTTCATTTGAGGAAAATTGAGGCTTAGTCCATCCTTCTATCACCCCACTGTCTGCCACACCATTCCTAGCAGACAAGTGAGTGTCTTGTCAAGGTCCTGAAAGTCTTGTTTATACACTCATCTATTTATTTAAAAAATCAATCATATATGTTTATTTATTCATCAATATCAATTGGACACCTCTGAGAATTGTCCTGGGACTGCTACTGTAAGCTAGACATGATTTCTACTTTTCAAAGATGGGCATGCTGGTGGGTTTTCCATTGCAAGGTAATCTGAACAATGATAGCCCTGGTAAAGGGGTTCTATAGGAAAGACAAAGTCTTTTTTTTTTAAAAGATTTAACGCAGGAGGGTGAGAGGATTCACCAGAGACAGAGCGGGGAACAGAACAGGCAGACTGACAAAATACACTGCTGAGGGGAACAGCGAGTGAGACAGGAGAGGTCTGCCGCCCCATGTGAGATCCTCGCCCGCCTGTCGGGATCGAACCGGCACTGCAGAGGCTGCTAACAGCTTTACAGCGCTGCCCTCAACTGCCTGTACCACCAGGGGAGGCCTGAAAAACAAAGTCTTTACAGAATTTGAAGGCAGTGCCGTAGAAAACAGTTGGATTGAACTGGATTTATACGCACATAAGCTCTTTACAATTTAACTGCTTTGGTCAGGGAGTTAAGTGTATCTTCATGTTTAGGTTCCAGGAATAAAGTCCCTTCTGCTTTTCCCCTAAGAATCACTGAGAGCCATCTTGCTCACGTTAGTCATTGATGCTTAAGAAGCAGCGTTTCCTTTTAGACTCTCCAACCATGCAGCAAGCAGAACAGCTGGTTGGTCTCAGGTTGGCCTCTGCTTCTCTCCTTCACCCAGTTTGTCTCTATCCTCCTCTGCGCCACTGAAACTCCTACCAAAGTGATAACTAGCCTTTCACAAATGCACAGCTGTCCTCTGACTTCTCAGCTAAAAAAATGAGAAATGGGCTGAAATTTGTAGAAGAGGAGAGTAGGTAAGGAAGAGAATTAACTTTCTCACTATGTAGAATGTTAAGTGTCAGAATGTGAATTTTTGTATTTTTAATGAAATTCTCATGGAGGTTGCAATAAGAAATATGCTACTGTTACTTGAAGTTATCAGTGGATTTGAATCTAGAAGGACCACAAAAATTGGGAGATAGATGGCCAGCAGGTATTTCAGATTTTGTTTTTAAGATTTATTTATTTATGCATACAAGCACTGGGGCACAGGCCAGAGATGCAGGGGGTGAGAAGATTCACCAAAGACAGAGCAGGGAACAGAACAGGCAGATTGACTGAAATACACTGCTGAGGGGAGCAGCGGGTGAGACAGGAGAGGTCTGCTGCGCCATGTGGGTAGCTCCCTGGCTGGTTGGGGATGAACTCAGTGCTGCAGAGGCTGCAGAGAGCTTCATAGTGCTGTGCTTAACCCCTTGTGCCACCAGAGAGGCCCAGGTATATCAGATTTTGTAGCTGCGTTTGTTCAGAGTTTTGGGCAATGTCGTAGTCATTATTGAATTATGAAAAAGACACTTGGAATGATCTATTGATGCATAATTCACCAAAATGGAGTCATCCCTGAATTTTAAAATATTTATGTATACATTTACATAAATGTGCATAATGTACACATTACATATATGTGTAGCCCTCCCTTATGCATAAAAATAAGATTATTTCAGACTGTCTCTCTTTTAAGAGAAACAAAGACACAAACATATCCAGATTCATGTTTTTCTTTCAGTGCTCAAGAGGTGAATCACATTGGTCGTCTATTTAATGGGTACTTCTTGGTAACATGGGGTGTCAGAACCACTGAGTCAACATCCCATCACCATGGGAGACAGACACAGCAATGGTGAGAAAGAGCAAAGCAAACTTAAGGAGTCAAAGCAAGAAAGAGGCCAGTGCTCATCTATTATTGATGCTAATAGCAATGATGACTATTATTGAAATAAGGCAATCTTTGAAATTCTTGAATGCTACTCATAAAAAATGTATGAATTTATATCATTGATTAAATTCACTAAAGGATTTTAACCTCAGAAATGATATAATATCTCTTTAGGAAATTTCTTGAGAGCAAGGTAGAGAGTGGTTTGAGAAGGGCATGGTAGCAAAGGCAGAGAGAGCTAAGGAAACATGCAGGTGAGAGAAAATAGGAGTGTGACCTAACATTGGGGGTCAAGGAAAATATGTGGATAGAAGATTAAAAATAAAGTCAACAGGGACTTCTGGATAGGTAACAGACAAAAGACAAGAAGGAATAGGAATAGGAATAGTTTCTAAGTTTCTATATTGCTTTGGGAGGGTAACTAGTATATACTTCATGAACTATATGGCCAAAAAGAGGTAGAGCAGATTTGGGAAGGCTAGGTAAGTTCATTCAATTTTGAATATGATGAGTTTGCAGTATAGATAATTGGGAATGCAAATACACTTCAGAAAGATATTTGACTTAGAAACAGACCTGGAAGAAATTGAAGTATATAAATAGCTAAAACCATATGAATGGATAAACCCAAAGAAAATGTACAGAATAGGGAAGAGAGGAGAAGATGGAAAACCTGGAATCAACAACATACGAGTAGGACTGGGCACAACTGCAGTGCCATGTTATGGAAGCTGAAGGAGACTAAATGAACAGAACAGCATATTGGTTATAAGCGTTCAGTAATGGCAAGGGGTGGGAAAGAGAACCCTTTGAAATGGATAGTCCCAAATGATAAGTAATTGAATAGTAGAGTTTAAACATCTTCCTAAGAACAGCATAGCCTACCTCTTATATTTAAACGAAACTATACCAATCCTTAATTCACACACGTGGATGTCTTACCTTTTAAAAATTACCTGGATAGATTTTTTTTCTCCTGCATCTAACTTTATTCCCTTGTGTGGCAATTTAAGCCTCTTTCTTCCTCTGATGAAGAAAAACCACATCTGAACAATGCGATGACACAACAGGAATGAAGAAATTATGATTTTGGTTTCTCTTCTTCTGTCTCTGATCCATCGATGATGGTGCTGAGTAATTCCAGCTGGAGGCTACTCCAGCCTTCTTTTTTCCTGGTCGGCATCCCAGGTCTGGAGGAAAGCCAGCACTGGATAGCGTTGCCATTGTGTGTCCTCTACCTCCTCGCTGTTGTGGGCAATATCACTATCCTCTTCATCATCTGGACAGACTCATCCTTGCACCAGCCGATGTACCTTTTCCTGGCCATGCTAGCTGGCATTGACCTGGTCCTGGCCTCCTCCACTGGCCCCAAAACCCTGGCAGTACTCCTGGTTCATGACCACGAGATCGGGTACACTGTCTGCCTCATCCAGATGTTCTTCATCCACGCATTCTCATCCATGGAGTCAGGTATACTTGTGGCCATGGCTCTGGATCGCTACGTAGCCATATGTTATCCTCTGCACCATTCCACAATCCTGTATCCAGGACTCATCGGGCGCATTGGAATCGCAGTGCTGGTGCGGGGATTACTCCTTCTATTCCCCTTCCCCATCCTGTTGCAGAGACTTACCTTCTGCCGGACCACGGTCATAGGCCATGCCTATTGTGAACATATGGCTGTGGTAAAACTTGCCTGCTCAGATACCACAGTGAACCGAGCTTATGGGCTGGCGGTGGCAGTATTTGTGGTTGGGTTGGATGTCCTGGCCATTAGCATTTCCTATGCCCTCATCCTCCAGGCAGTGCTGAAGGTCCCAGGGGGTGAGGCCCGTCTTAAAGCCTTTAGCACTTGTGGGTCTCATATTTGTGTCATCCTGATCTTCTATGTTCCTGGAATGTTCTCCTTCCTCACTCATCGCTTTGGCCGCCATGTGCCTCATCACATCCATGTTCTTCTGGCCACGCTGTACCTCCTTGTGCCACCTTCTCTTAACCCTCTTGTCTATGGGGTGAAAACTCGCCAGATCCGCGAACAAGTGCTCAGGGTATTCTACACAAAAAGATAGAGCTGCACACATCCCCAGTTTTTTTCTTCAGAGTGTCCCCTAACCACATAGCCAGGAGCCCATGGCTGGACGAGGCTGTGAGGACAGAGGCCGCTCCCCAGTGAGAAGTTCTTGTCCTGCTAGTCTTCTGGCATAGAGTATGCCTGGGCACTTTCTGGTCTCCCAGAAAGTGGGATTGAGTGGGATGTACTGGGAAGTGGGATTTGAGACTATTTTCTTCATCCTGCCTTTTGCTTCTGACCCCAAGATTTCTCTACTCCTTGCTTCAGAGGAACCTGGGGGCAGGATAAACTGATGGTGGCTCTGGATATTCCGTGTTTTTGGTTTTTGCCACCGATTGGCCATGCAACAGCATCTGGGGCGGGAATGGGAGATCCAACCCATGCTTGGTTACAGTTTTGGAGTCTTCAAATCCTGCAAGTTGGTGCTGTGAGCTCTTGGTCACTTAGCTCCTGTGTAGCAACAGAGTCTGTCCCAAAGCAGCTTAAACTATAAAGTGAGAAAACACCTTTAGTTGTAATGTATTACCCATGGCTTAAAAAAAAAAAAAAAAAAGAAGTGGGGGGTGCGCTTAACAGGTTCTTGATATAATAAAACTATTTTTATTTTTTAACCTTTTTTTTGAAAAACCATATTTTAAATCTATATGTGATGTTGGCTATTAAATAAACTTACTGGGATAATCATTTATACATACATATGCAGACACGTATATCTACATATATATGCATCTACAAACATGTGTACATACCTATATGCGCACATTATAAGTATCATACTGTATACCTTAAACTTAAACAATGCTATTTGTCAATTATATCTGAATAAAACTGAAAGGAAAAAGTAGGGAATTTAGTGTCGTACAGGTGTATTTTCAGTTTAACAAAAAATCTGTGAAAAGGGTCACAGGCTATGTTCCAGTGGTTTCGGGAAGGGAGTGCATTAACAACGGAGTGGGGGGACTGGGGGGCTTATGACAGCCACTGATGTGCTCCCTAGTGTGTAGGTTAGTCTCATTGACACGAGGAACGCAGAACCTTTAGAGAATGAATACCTGAAGCCACTGAACACTGCTATTCAGGAACAGTGCAGATTTAAATCAAGACCCAGGGGCAAGAGAGAGCAAGTCCCTTGGAATTAAATTATCTGGAGGAAAAGGGCATCTATGTTGGTGGCCAGGAGTCAAAACAAAAATCTAAATACTGTTGAGGAAAGAAAACTCCATTCTTCACACATCATGAAGTGGGCCTGGGAGCCTCTTACTACATAGTTGTCTTGATTCTTTATTGTGCTTCACATATATTTTAAACACATGGGTGTTAAAAATGAGAGCTGGGACCTCAGAAGCCCAGAGTGGGATATCAAGCTTATGTGCCAGGAAGTCTGAATAGCATTAACACCCCAGCTGGGGGTAAATCAACTCCTCATTGTCATCCAGCCAACAGCGCCTCACTGTGGCCATCAGTGGGAATGGCAACACTGCGTGAATTCCTCTTCTCAGTCTCTGGTCTTAGGTGTTTGAAGGAGGAACTGACAAAACTGTATGGGGAGAACTTCTGGAATCTCCACCTGCCTTGGGGAGGAGTGGTGGGTAGCTTCAAGAAGATACTTATTTCCTGCTCATAAGTCACATGGGGGTTGGACGATTCATTCAAAGAATAAAAGGACATGACAATTTATATACAGATTTTCTTTTCTTCAGTAACCTTTAAGAATCAGTATCAAATAATGACATGATTTAGGTATTGACAAGGACAGAGTGCCTCTTGGTATTTAATAAAATGTAACATCAGTAGTATTTGGCTAAAGACTATATAATATTCATTTCATCATCTACTCTACTAAAAATTAGTTATTGTGTACTTTGTGTATCATTCACATAGTAGTGATTAGCATAGATGATTAGCAAGAGGCAAGTTACGTTTGCAGAGATTATGGTCAAAATAACCCATGAATTATCAATATTCCAATTTTGGCAGATTATATTGCTACCAAAAATAAATTATTAATGGCCATTCAATTGACTCAAGTCAGAAAATAGACTAGTTTGCTACTTGTGGTGGTGTAAGTTAAGGATAAGGCCAGAGGCACCTGGGTAAAAGAATTCACCAAGGACAGAACAGAGAATAGGAAAGACAGATATATTGAAATACCCTGCAAGGGAATAGCGGACAAGAAGGGAGGTATCTGTGCAGAAAGAAGGATTTGAGGCTCACTTTTATACTCTGTTTCTAATTTGGGGGCGATAGTTTGCACCAGTTATCTGCTGGGATGTCTGATCTGGGGCACTGGCCTTTGACACAGAGTGTGTCCTGGCCCTGCTTCTGCATTCCTGGAGCTGGGCTGGTTTTCCTGGACATAGTAGTCTGTCTTATGGCCTGGTTCCCATAACAACCTTATCCAGTCTGCTATCAATTCAACCCCCCAAACCTGCCTGGAAGGCAAGGAGTGGGGGCTTAGCTTTTAACCTTATGAAAAATATCCTGACAGACTTAAAGACATTTTTTTCCCAAAGAGCTCACACAACTCAACAAAAACAAAGCAAGGTTATTTTTACTTTATAACTGATTATTGAAATAACATTTCTTTTACAATACTGTATGTGATTCCGAGATACAGAATCACACCTCTTCACCATAGTCCATTGCGTTCTGGTTTCTCTCCTTCCCCAGCCTCAGTTTCACAGTCAGCTTTGTAGGATTTGCTTTTGATTTGATTTTGTCTGATTTTTTGTTTTGTTTCTCTATATTCCACAGATGCATGAAACCATCCAGCATTTGTCTTTCTCCTTCCTCCTAAATCTTTGCCATAACCACTTGAAAGTTCTTTTTAGTCCAAGATTTGGATCTTAAGCATACATAAATTTTCTCCAACTATTTTATACCTCCTTACCTTACTTTTGTTGAATAACAATAAGCACATTTTTATTTGTGGTGTTGGTTTTACTCCCAAGTTGCAGACATAGCATATTTTGAATTATTACTGGATAGTTCTACGTATGTATTTTGTAGCTATCTCCTGCATAATCCTTAAAATATAAATTCCTCTTTTTAGTCTCAAAACCCCAATCTTTATTCCCATTCTTCTTTCTAATTTCTCAGTAAATAGTTGGTTCTTTCTGTCTTGCAAGCTCAAGAATTTAATGTCACTTCTAACACTATGACTTGGGGTCCAAGACCCTGTTACATTTAGTTTGTTACACATCATCTTGCCTGATTGTCAGGAGTAAGTACATATCAGCAGGGTTGCATAATGAATCCTCAAATGTCTTTCCATATGCATAATTCTACCTGATTTTTATTTTTGAAATGTCTGTCTAATCCATTTCTTCCTGTTCATCCTGAAATCAAGGAGTGGCTCCTGGTATTAAAGAGAGGTCACTACCTGTGGGTCAGGTGGCAGGGGTCGGGGTGGAGGGACTTGGCGTAGTTTCAGATACACTACAATTGTAAAACAAATGTAGTCTAGGGTTCGGAAACTTACAACAGAATTCTTTCTCTGTTGTCTGCTAAATGTACATACATTTCTGTGTATTCTCCTTTGAGGAGATGCTGGGTTTTTCTTCCAGTTCTTTCCCTGTTTTCATCACCTGTCTTTTCCGAGGTACCTGGTACCACAGTGAGATTTGACACATTGGTGGGAGACTTACTAGCTGACTAGGTTCTTGAGGGGAGGGTACTTGCTGGAAGATGCGAAGGGCAGGTAGTCTTTCCCTGACAAGAAAGCACAGAGCTTTCCCTCCAGACACAGAAATCATCCGCCCAATGCTCCAGGTGCAGGGACACAGTCCAAAGCCCTGTGAGGGCCCTTCCCAAGGGACTGGATTTCATGTATAACTCTTGGGTGTTGAGACTCAACTCACGCGGGCTGCAGTCTGTGGCATCCGGTACCTCACGATTTCTCAGATGCCAGGCAGAGGTAGGTGAGTCTGCTTCTGGTCATGTTGGAAGAGGGTCCACAGTGACAGTACCTATCATGGATAACAGCTGCCCAGAGTGATGACCTGTGTAGACAATAATTCTTGTCAATGAGCATAAACTTATTAAACAGGAGTATTCTGAACTTGTAATATGTTTGGAATACTAAGGTACCTTTTAGAGTTTCCCTACAAAGACTGTGAAAAGTGAAAGGATTACTGCGATAGTAGAAACCTGTGTGAAATGAAGAAACAAAGTACTGGCAGTTCTAGAATTTAAACTCTCAGAAGGTGTGACTTAGATTCAAACCCAGCTACAGGTCTTCATTTGGGTCAGTACCTGGCAGAGAGTTGGCATGATGTAAATATTTTTCAAGTGAATTAAAACATGACTGTTACTGGCAGAGCAGCAGTGTTGGGAGTGGTGTGGGCTGAGAAAGATGACTTAAAGTCCTCGTGGAGACGTGAGATGCCTAGAGGGACTACCCTGTGTGTAATGTGCCGCCCCCACCCAAAGGTGGTCTTGTATTTATTAGCATAAAGTACAAAGGTGAGGAAAGGCTGAATAGAGTATACATGCTTGGGGAATATGTTATCAGGAATGTGAGCTAGGGTAGAGTGACTAGGGACTATATTGCCTGGGGGGCTCCATTGTTCCCACTAGTAAAAACATATCATCTAGGGCCTCCCCGGTGGCGCAGCGGTTGAGCGCTGGGTTGCGAAGCTGCCCGCAGCCTCTGCAGCGCCGGTTCGATCCCCGGCTGCTCCCCGGCCACCACTGGAGGAGGGTCCCACATGGCACGCAGACCTCTCCTGCCGCCCGCTGCTCCCCTCAGCAGTGTACTTCGGTCCTTCTGCCTGCTCTGCCCCCCGCTCTGGCTCTGGTAAATTCTCTCACCCTCCCGCGCTTCTGATTGTACCCAGTGCATGTATAAACAAACAAACAAACAAATAAATAAATAAAACATGCCTCTATTAAAAAAAAAACAAAACATATCTATTCTAACATCTGCCTGCTGTGTTCAACAGATACTGGTTTCCCAGTATGTTCCTCATGCCAGGGCTTTTGCCCTTGGTGAGAGGCCCCCTTGCATGGCCCAACATCTGGCTGACAAGCAGGAACTCTGGGCTGTGAGACAGTAGCTCCAAGAACAAGGGGCTGGGGACCCCACACATGAATACCTAGGAGCTTGTATGATATAACAGATGAGGGCAGAGTGGTAGGTTTGCAGATGATCCTAGATTCAGAAGCAGTATATGGCCATAGCTCCCTGAACACACCCGATCTTATCCAACACTCTTTAGATACAACAAACACAATCACCATTATATCCCAGAGCCTGCCACAGGACACACTCAGTAGCAGCAGAATTCCTAATGGTGGCCCACTCTACTTTGCACACAACCAAGCACCCAGGGGCTCCATCATGTCAGTTTGCATGATTGGCACTGGGCTAGCTGCAGCCCAGATTCAGCCTCAGGGCACACACAGATTCTGTGGTTAGGTGCATGAGCCTATGGACAATTTAAGCACAAACTCATCTATTGCTATCTCAGGTAAGCTCACTCTAACTTCGATGCAAACTATTCTGTAACCAAATTGATGTGAGTGTCTGACCTTGGGGTTGCTCTAGCTTTAAAAGAGATGAAGATATTTTGCTGCCTCTATTCACATGTTACAAAGGGATTGTCCATTAATATAATGCAGTATGATGGCAGAAAATAAGGTCATAAATCACAAAAAGCTCCTCAATATATCTGGGAACCTTGAGTGTTAATCTGTTTAGGAAAGGAATGAAGAGACTTTGTAGTTCTAGGAGGGAGTGTTATTTTGCTGGAAATTTATGATAATCTTCCAATGTGTTTAAATTCCTTAGTTCAGATCCAAATACCTACTATTCAATCCTCGTCCTTTGCTGGATTTTCCCCACATAAAATAGGTCTAGTTTTTCAAGCCCACTTTGCAAGAATGTGTCATTCCTTTGAAGCATCAGAGTGATTATTCACCATTTACCCCTTGATCTCAGTTCAGTGATATTTCACACACAAACACACAATCACACACACAAATAAACACACACTTAACATACCACCTTGTTTATGTCTTACATCCTGATTAACAGCTATAATTAACAATGAATATTTGCTAATGTCATATGCAGTTTCTTCCATAGAGACTGAAAGGAAAGAAAGACACAAGTGCAGGACTGCAGTGTCTGGAAATTCTGCATGGTTTTCTATGTGGATGAGGCAAATACTTTGAAATGAGAGTGGCTCTTTAACTGAACCTCACATCCCCTCTCTACATTTCCTCTGCTATATTATGGAATTAAAGAGTGGATTTTCTATTTCTCCAGAAAAGAAAAGAGGCTAGAATCTCCAATGGAAGCAAGAAAGCTCGTGCAAGAAATGTGTCTGTAACCAGTTGCCATCAAAATGCTTCCTCCCAACAGTACAGAGTTCCACCCTCCTTTCTTCCTTCTGATGGGGATTCCAGGGCTGGAAGCCGTGCACATGTGGATGGGCTTCCCCTTCTTTGTGGTCTATGTAGTAGCCCTCCTGGGGAACATCACCATCCTCTTTGTGATCTACACTGAGCGTGGCCTCCACCAACCCATGTTTTACTTCCTGGCCATGTTGGCCATCACAGACCTTGGCCTGTCCACAGCCACCATCCCCAAGATGCTGGGCATTTTCTGGTTCAATCTCAGAGAGATTGTGTTTGGTGCTTGCGTCGCACAGATGTTCATTATCCACACATGCACTAGCCTGGAGTCCGCGGTGCTGACTGTCATGGCCATAGATCGCTATATTGCCATCTGCAAACCACTGAGATACAGCATGATCCTCACCAATAAGGTGGTAGCCCTGCTGGGTGTACTCATCATAGTCAGGACTTTGATGTTTATGACTCCGCTCATATTCCTCATCCTGAGACTGCCTTTCTGTGGTGTCCGGATTCTTCCCCACACCTATTGTGAACACATGGGTTTGGCAAAGTTAGCATGTGCCAGTATTCAGGTCAATGTCATCTACGGCTTGGTTGCCTTCTCAGTGGGCTACATCGACCTTTCTGTGATTGGGTTTTCCTATGTCCAAATCCTCCACGCTGTCTTCCGCCTGCCATCCTGGGATGCCCGGCTCAAGGCGCTCAGCACCTGTGGCTCCCACGTCTGCGTCATGGTGGCTTTCTACGTGCCAGCCTTCTTCTCCTTCCTGACACACCGCTTTGGCCACAACATCCCTCATTATATCCACATCCTTGTGGCCAATCTGTATGTGGTTGTTCCCCCTGCCCTTAATCCTGTTATTTATGGGGTCAGGACAAAACAGATAAGAGAGCATGTACTAAGGATGCTTAACCCTAAATCTATTAATTGATATTTAGCCCGCAAAGTTCTTCAAGGTAGTTCAGTGGAACAATAAGGTTAAAATAGAGGCAAACATTGGAAATATTTTCTCTGAACTCCTGATATTCCCACACAAACACATCACATTACTTCCCCCAATTCCTCGTAATTAGCACACCCCATTGGGTTGTATAGCACAAAGATTCCAAATAATTCTTTCTTGTTGCCATAAGAAAAGCTAAAAAACATGTCCATATTCAAATGTCACTGATAGTGCAAAAATGGTTAAAGGGGAAAAAATGTTTGCAAAAGTTGTGATCCCCAACTAACTGTCTTGAATAATTTCCTCCCACATGGAGATTGTCTCCATTCATATATTGGAACCTGACATTTATATCTGTAAAGATATGAGGTGAGGTTTTGTGAAAACCAAGCAGAATACAGAGACAAGAGATATTGTAACAGGGTGATCCTCAGGGAAAGAGGAGGTTCCAGGTTTCCTGCTCCACCTAAGGAAGAGTGAAGCTAAGCAGGGAGGGGAGGAAGCTGGAGAGGAGACAGGGGAAGGAAAGAAGAAAGTTGGGGTGCAAGAAGGAGACCTGAAGGAGGCACATGGAGCAGAGAGATGTGAAGAAACTGCGTTGGCTTCTTGGTCCTGGACTGGTTGAAACAGTTGTGAGTGAGAGACCCAGGGGGAGGTCAACAATGGCAGCTTTTGTCTTGATTTTGTTTTTGCTCTTTCCCTTGCAGACTTGTCTGACCCATCTGCCCCTTTCTTTGGGGTCCCCCCCCCCAGAATGTGCCTTAGACTTGTGGTAGTTTTTTGGGCCTCAGTGGCCCTGCTTTGGGTTAGCCCTGTTGGCATTTACCCATGAGGGGATGGGTAACTTTGAGTGCTTGGCTTGGAAACTTTATTCATTGTCTTTTCTGTATTGCACACAAATTGTATGAAAGTTCCTTTTCATTAAAGTTCTTACACACTAGAGTATCTTGATGTGGCAGATGGCAAAATCTATTTAGAGTGGCTAGGTTTGGAGGTCCTGGGGTGCTCTTCTCCATGCCCTGTAATAAAATTAATTAGGAGTCATAAGATCCAGATTTAAATGCAAGTTCTGGGCACTATTGGAGAACACTTGAGAACTGCACTTAGAGCTCTTTGAGCTTCAGTACACCTGCAAATAAAATATTGTAAAAGAATATTCATTGGGCACTGTGAACTAGAAAGGCTGCTGTGATAATTTTTGTACTTGTAAAACATTAAAAAATGGAAACAAATTTACAAAATATATTTCTGGTGTGGTTGTTGGTTCTCACCTAGATAGATACGGCTTATTAAATCCAATTCTAAATCCAATTCAGTGTATTGTCACTGGTCTCCAATACCAGAAGGCCCTAGCACTTGGGGTCCTCAGATACTCTCAGTCCTTGGTCAGAGAGTGTTTCAGTCAGATGACAAAACTGAGGAGTTAACAGGGCATTATCTGGACTTGAGGACTCAGAACTCCCCTCCCCCGGCCCGGTTCTTGATAGGGTGAGTTGCAGGGCAGACTGTAATGGCGTGGCTGCAGATATCATATCAAGTCATTCAAATTAGAATATGGAACTACATAGCACAGTTGATGTCTTTGGTATTCTAGGAGGTACCAAAGCATGAAGTTGACTTCTAATTGGAAATGGAATCACATTGAAGGTCAATATAGGGTGAGCAAGCAATATGCAGAGAATAGGGATAAGTGCCTATAATAATAAAACTAAAGCTAACTGAGGAAAGGATACTTTGTATAAGTATAGAAAGAGAGAATAATCAGGTGATCATTTCCTGAATAGAAATGAAAGGGACACAAACAAGATTTAGAGAAACTAGATATATCAAAATAGTGTATGAAGAATACAAAATAATTATTTTACATTTTCTTACAAATAAGATGCCAGGCCACAGTAGTGTTTCATAGTTCCCATGTTACAACAGTTATTTCACATTTCAAAAAATTTTCAAAGTCTTGAAGATTATTTTTGAAAACTAACATTATCCTGTAAAGTCAGCAGTTATACATAAATTTGACAATTTAACTTGGTAAAATATTTTAAAAAGAATAAAAATGCAAATAAAACTTGTATTACCTTAATTTTAAAAGTAATCCTAAAAGCTAGATACTAGTAGTAATGTCATTTTACATAAGTGAAAATTAAGACTTCAAAATGATAAATTTTCTTACTTCTATGTAGCTGCTAAGCATCTCTCTAATTTCAAATTCTGAATTCTAGACCTCTGTTATTCATTTTCTATATGGAATAATTAGAGAAGAATAATGTTTAAATATTAGAAAATATATGTTATATCCACTAAATAAGTTAATGTATAAATGTTGTATGGTAAATCTGATAAAATTTGAAGATAGTGAAAAAGTTTAAAATATTGAATTATTGTTTAAAATATGAAGAAAGAAATATGAAGAAATATGGGAAAAATATGAAGAAAGAAATGGGAGAAAAATATGGAGAAAGAAATGGGAGAAAAGTTCTTCCTAAGTATATAAATTCCTACTAAAATTAGAAATAAATATTAAATTTTCCTATTCAGCTCCTTGTATGAAATTACATTTCTTACCTATAGACAGTTCTATAAAACTCAAAGAATAAATAATCATTTATACAAGTTAAAATTCCTCATTTGCAGGTAATACAAGTTTATTCCTAAAATTTTGAAATAATTGTTAGGAGAGTGGATGCTCGTGTGTCTGGGTGTGTGCAACCTGTTGAAGAATAAGAACCACCACACCGAACGTGAGGGCAAGCAAGTGTGGACTTATTGAAGCAAGAGAAAAGAGCTCCTGACAGCAGGAGGGGTCCCAGCGAGGATGCCTGTGCACTCCAGCCTGTCTGTGACTGTATACAGTCAGACTTCCTGTTGCCCAGTGTGCCAGACTATGGATTAGGCATTAGGTGGTCGGGAGGTCTCCTGGTGGTTGATTTTCTGTTCCCTGATTATGCTGTAACCAGATCTTGCTCTAGGTGGTGGCAAGCTCAGCAATATTTCAGTAAAACACTTCTATTTTCCTGAGAGCTGTTTTGTTCCTTCTGTTCCTATATTGTTTAAAATCACTGCCCTGTGTCTCAGCCTTTCCTTTTCCCCAAGTTCTCCTGGTCTCATTTACTCTCATAATCATCTCAAAAATTGCTAATAATAAACTCTTCAGTGTTGTCAACTGAAACATATGTAAAAACCCAGATATATCTATCCTATGTGGCAAGGAAAGCCAGCTAAAGAGAAGATATAATGCCAAAAATGACAGAATCGACAATTGTAAGAATGCAATGTGTGTTGATTGGGTTATTGCTTTTCATTGTTGAGCTTTGAGTGTTTAGTATATTGTGTGTATGTTCTTATTGGCCCCAGGAAAGTGATGGCTCCCCGCCCCCCCCCCATAATATCAGGAATGTAAATAAAACCACATTATTCCTTTCCTTGATTGTTAATAGATGACATTAGCTAGATGACAAGGAATGGTAAGATTTTAAATTATTTTAAAAAGTGAAAAAGTTACTGCTGCACTTCCCACAATTGTCACGGACTAGGTTCAGAACATGTAGAGAGAGAAATTTAAAAGGCTATGTAGAAGAGAGGTGATGGTGTGGAAGACATACATTGCACAAATACAACCTCCAGAAATAAAAAATATCTACACTCAATTCTAAAATGTCAAACACAGGCTAGGGAAGTCACTGGAAACAGCACTGTTTACAAGTGTATTGAAAATGAGTTGGAGCAGTAGTTGCAGACTCAGAAATACAGGGTTTCTCTGGAAGAAAGAAATAACTGGAAGAAAGAGGTGCCTCCTTAGAGATGCAGTGACCCAAAGAATGAAATGAGTGTGGAAATTCAACATCCTGGAAAAAAAGGAAAACCCCAAGACAGCGACCTGCTCCTGCAGTGTTATTAAATAAACTGATATCCATGATACTGACAGGAGGGGGTGCTGTTGGATTAAGAACACTATCAAAATAAATGAGACCCTGGAAAAATCAGTTCAAATCTAAAAAATACTACAGTAAGAAGTAAATGGAATTATACTATAAACAAAAATTAATTTGAGACATATCAAAAGCCCACATGTGGGCCCTCCTGGTGGTGCAAGGGGTTAAGTCTCAGCACGACGAAGCTATCCACAGCCACTGCAGCACAAGTTTGATCCTGGGCCAGGGAACTGACCCACGTGTTGCAGCAGATCTCTGCTGTCTTGCCCACTGCTCCCCTCAGCAGTGTATTTCAATCTGCTTGTTCTGTTCCCCACTCTGTCTCTGATGAATCCTTTCACCCTCTGCACCTCTGGCCCATACCCCAGTTCTGGTATGCATAAATGAATAAGTCTCTGAAAAAAAAAAGGCCACATCTAGCAGCTATAAAATTCATAACTGTTACAAGCTATGAAACTCTTAGGAAAAAACATAAAAGTAAGTGTTGCTGACCTTCAAATAAGCAATGGTTTCTCATAATAATAATAATGATGATAATAATGATAATGTGTTATAATAATATCATAAGGAGAAACAACAGAAGATAAAATAAATTGGACTTCCCCAAATTAAAAGTATAAGTTAAATAAAAAATGTCCAATGACAGTATCAAGAAAGTAAAGAGATAACCCACAGAATGGGAGAAATATTATTTGTAACTCATACATGCCTGATAAGGCAACACAGAAGCTCCTTTTTTTCAGTCCTCAAGGCCTTGGGCTCCCCACAGGACAAATGCATCTGGGAAGGGTAAAGTGTCACTATGAGTTCTTACTCCTCGGTATAAATGATCACTTCACAAAGCCCACAGAAAGAAGACCCTTTTAAGATGGGAGAGCTACTAAAATTGTTGGTAAGTTTGCTCTCAGCTGGATAATGAAGGACTCTGGTAGAAGCCAAAGGCAAAGAAATCAAGACTGAGGAAGAGACGACAGAAAGAATAAGATGACTTAGAAGTGTTCATTATAAGTCCTCAAAAGAAGAATAAAGGAAAGAGCTTTGCTATTGCAATATGGATTTTAATTTCTAGGCTTTGATAAATGTCATGTAGCCCAGAAAATGAATGATCCTGACAGAAATGAGTAACAAAATGATGTCAGTAAGACGGTAATTTCCAAATAGCATAGGAGAAAGCATATAAGAAAAAAACCCTACTCAGAATGCATATTCCAGAGCCTGTCCATAAGAGTAGGCCAAGAAAGTACAGGATGTGCCAACAGACTTTCACAAAAAGGCAAAATTGCTTAGGAATTTTATCAGTCTTCAGAGCTTTTGACAAAATAGATTTGCACAAAGCCATCAACAGTGTAAGACTCATAAGTATAGCTCTGCCCCTTATGCTGTGTTAATCACTGGGTATTGGCCAACTTGGCTGAGACTCATGTCTGTGAAGCATTAAAAGGCTGCAGCCAATCTAAAAGGACTCCACTTGGCTATCATTTCTAAATGTAGGACAACTGAAAGCTGGGTCTTTGCACATGATCACCTTTTTTTTTTTTTTTTTTTTGGTTAGCTAATTATTTTCATCAGGGGTAACTCTGATGCTCACTAAGCATTTGTGTGGGAATAAGATTCTCAACATCATCTGAGAACACATTAAACAAGCAGAATCCACATTCCCTCACCTGCATTCTTCGGCACAAGAATACCTAGATATGGACTAACACATGAGGTTCCCTTTCTGTGTTATATGATTAAGCACCACTTCCCCATCTAGGTGACTTGTTATACTTGGAGTTAGTTTCCATCAAGCAACTCCCAAGTCTTGCTTCTCTGAGGGCCGCTATACCCTGTTATTTTTAGAGATTTCTAGTCTAACCTTGAAATTCATTGAATTATTTGACTCTCAGATACCAGAGAGTATCTGTGAGATACTGTAAAAGATTTCTTAAAGTTAATTTTGATTTTCTAAAAGTAAGAAAATTAAAACAACTATTGATATTTATAGATAGCAAATAAACACAACCATTAGTGATTTTGATCACTGTAATACATCAGCATATCATCATCATCAAAAAGCCCTATATTTGCAGGGAAGCTGCTTTCTCATTCAATTACTGTAAGCAAAATTTTAAGTTCCATAGAAGCAACTTTGTCTTGTTTAATGTTTTCATGCAAGTGTTTAGTGCTGTTTCTCACATGGTTGGTATGCTTTAAATATCAGTTTAAATAAATGAAAGGGAAAAATAAATCTCAGTATAATTACATTTTGCTTTAACATACAAAACAAAGCATTTAAACTTGTCAGAATTAGATCCCCTAGAATTGGATTATTAGTGATGAACTTATAGTATACACAGATGTTGATTTCCATCATTCCTAGAACTGTAGCAAAATATCAAGTTAGGGATGCATCTTAGAAAAACAAGATGTAAGAATCTGGTGAGTTCTTTATTTGGGAACTTTCTAAATCCTTTACTTTCTGCTCCAGAGTCTTCCATTGACAATTAATTGTGTGTCTTTCCAGGACTCGAGAAAATGGCATAAATGGGATTAAAGTTTAACATGTTAAGGAAAAATTGGCCAGCAACCATGAAGATGTCCTACCACAACACCACCCAATTCCATCCTTCCTCTTTTTTCCTTTTGGGGATTCCAGGCCTAGAAAATTTTCACATCTGGATTGGGTTCCCCTTTTGTGCTGTATATCTGATTGTCCTCCTAGGGAATAATACAATCCTCTTCATCATTCAGGCTGAGCCTAGTCCATGTATTATCAGCCCATGTTTTATTTCCTGGCTATGTCAGTCTTCACTGACCTAAGTCTGTCCACTGCCACTATCCCCCAAGATGCTGGGCATCTTCTGGTTCAATCTCAGGGAACTACTTTTTGGTGCCTGTCTTGCACAGATGTTTATGACTCACCTGTGCACAGGCCTAGAGTCTAGAATACTGATGGTCATGGCCATCAATCGCTACGTTGCCATCTGTAATCCCCTGAGATATGCCATGAGCCTCACAAACAAGGTGGTGGTCATGCTAGGTCTAGTCATGATTGTTATATCTTCAACCTTTGTTATTCCTTTCATGTTTCTCATCTTGCTGCTATCATTTTGTGGTGCCCGAATCATTCCCCATACCTACTGTGAGCACATGGGCAGTGCTCGCCTTTCCTGTGTCAGTATCAGGGCCGATAACTTGTTTGGGGTGGTTGCCTTTTCTGTGGGATTTATTGACCTCATCATAATTGGCTTCTCCTATGTGAAGATACTCTACACAGTGTTTTGTTTGCCATCATATAATGCCTGGCTGAAGGCTCTCAACACCTGTGGCTCCCATGTCTGTGTTGTGCTCACCTTCTACATCCCAGCATGATAGTAAGTTTGATTCAGCTAGAAGGAGAAATCAAGCCCAGTGCAGAGTCTGGATTGTAAAGGCTCCCAGCCACGAAACCATGATTACATCGTATCTGTGTCTTAGCCCCTTTGTCTGACCAGCAGCACGAAACGTCAACAGGGACATTCTCATTATCCTTCTGATCTCACCACAGATCCACAGTTCATGGCTCCACCATACAACTCTTGTGTGTAGGTGATTCAATGTTACTTTTCACAACTGGGTAAACATACCAAAGCTTTCATAGATTGGCTTAATTTAACTGCTTTAGTTGTTTCATTGAATTCTGTAACACCATTTTGCTAGGGAAATTGAAAGTTCAATAGAAATTTTAATGCTAGGAGATTGCCACTTCTAATAAACCATATTATGTGATATACATGTGTATGTATGTATATATACACATATACATTTATACACACATGTATGTATATATAGGCAATTTTCCATAGAGGTAAATTAAGAAGTTCTGTGCAACTTTCTCTAAGAAAATAACTAGAAAAGTAACCTCATTCCCCAGTAGAAATGTCTTTTTTTTTTAAGGTTTATTTATATTTATGCATACAAGAGCTGAGGTTCAGGCCACAGGTGCTGGTAGTGGGGGTGAGAGGATTCACCACAGACAGAGTGGGAAACATGACAGGCAGACTGACTAAAATACACTGCTGAGGGAAGCAGCAGGCGAGACAGCCTTCAACATCTGGCAACACCTAGAAAACAGCTCATGGATCAAATCAGAATACCCAAGGGTATTAACTGTTGCCTCCAAAATCTAAAGAGTCCTCTTCCTAAGTGGTAGGATGTTTAAGGTACAAAAACTTGTCTTCCACATGGGGGTGATGTTGGAGCAGGCTCCTGAACACTGGAAATGTATAGACATCCTTCGAATGGCAAGCCCCTGAATCCGTGGTATGCATCTCTGGGCCTGTCTTAATAGAGAATCCAGGGTACATGACGTTTTCTGCTTAACCATTCTGACTCATGATAGAATCCAGGTGTTTTCTCCATGTGATGTGATATGGAATGTCACAATGATCCAGGTTCTCTCAGTGTGTACGGTGACAAAGAGCAAAAAGATAACCAGTCAATGAAAATATATATGCACTGCTGCCTACTTTGGCTCAATAAAAACTGCTCTGGTCTATTTTTTTTTTTTTAAATCAGAGATTAACTAAAAAGAACTCACCAGCAAAAGCAATATCACCATAGTAAAGTTTGTGTTTTCCTAACATGATCACATTCCTTACAGCAAATATACAAATTGGGAATATGAGACATAATTTTAAAAAGTTGTGAAGTAATAGATTGTTAGTTGAATTTTGTTGTTTAACTTCTAGCCCTGAACCCTTTTTTAAAAATATTTTTATTTATTTATACATACAGGAGCTGGGGTATAGGCCAGAGGTGTGGGGGGATGGTAAGAGGATTCACCAGAGACAGAGTGGGGAACAGAACAGGTGGATTGACTGAAATACACTGCTGAGGGGAGCAGTGGGCGAGACAGGAGAGGTCTGTCATGTCATGTAGGTAGCTCCCTGGCCAGGGATCGAACTCGTGCTACAGTGGCTGTGGAGACCCCCTGAACCCTTGTCTACAAGGACAGGAAATAGAAAAAAGTCATTGCCACAAGGTCAACCACACGTTTACTCTGCCAAGCACTAATGGAGTATATTGTGAAGTAAACAGATAAAAGCAATCATCTTGGATTTTTATATTAAAAGTGTCAGAAAAAAGGGCTTTATGAAAACATTTCACTCAATTAGAACTAGGTGGTCATAGATTTTTTTTAAAAATTAGGGAGCATATTTGAGTGTGTTATAGTTATTCTAAACTATCAGTTATTCTAAACATGGTTGGTTTTTTATAAATTATGAATACTTTTTATCAGTTTGTTTCTGGACAGTCAGAACCTGGTACCAATTGGCATTTGGCCTTAAATCCCCTTGTTCTAAGGTTCTGCTTTTATAATTAATCATATTTTTGTTTCTTAAGTGTCACACTCTACCCATTCAAATGGTGCAGCATGATTAACTCTGAACTGTCCCTATGCCTTCAGAGGCAATAATACTGCTTAGGGACCACAGAATGTGGAGAGATGAGAGGGAAGCTTTCTCCCTGAGGGATAAAAAAATACAGGACTCTTGAGTCTCTGGTCCTTTCAGAGACAGACAGCAAGGTTCTCTTCCCCTGGGAAGAAAGGAAGTCAGAGTGCAAGCATAAACACTCCTTTCTGGGAGCCAGAGTGTAGAAGATTCAGGCAGACAGAGCCAGAAATATCCCTCCCTGGCAGACATCAGTCTCCACTCAGTAAGTCTGGCTCCAGCACACAATGAAAGCACTGAGTCACCGCTATGATATCAGACACCTGGCTAGTGCAGTGATTGTGGTGGGAAAAATCTGGACTTGCCACTGGAAAAGCTGTAGGCTAGAAAGTTGAAGACAGGTGCTTGAAGGGAAGCAGATGTGAGAAAAGACTGGGCCGGAGAGCAATGACCCCCCAAGCTGCCCCTGGACTTCCGCGGTCCTTGGGGAGAGAGGTTTGTTTCAGATGGAGAGTCAGGGGGCTGAAGATCCCGTGGGAGAGATCTCAAAAAATTTTCATTGAACTTTTAAGGGAACATGAGGGAGAATGTAGATGTGGAAGGCCAAGAAAGTTCCCAGTCACGTCCTTGATGGTCACTACTTAGAACTCTTCACTAATCTGTCTTTCACTGCCTTTCTCATTTCCTAAAAGAACCAACTCCTCATCTGCTTTTCCCCTTATTTCTCTTTGCTTCCTTTGCCCCCTCTATTCTCAGCACAATCTCTTCTTTTTCATTTCAATTATCTTTTTTTCATTTTGTGAGATTTCTTTACCATCAACTGGAAGTGACTGATGGCTTTATTAAACTCAGTGCAATATTGGATTTTCATTACAAATTTTCATTGTCATGAGTAATAATATTTTCCATAATGCAGTACTGTTCATTTATCATCTAGCTATCATTTTTGAGGTATTGTTTCATTCACATTTTAAAATGAGTAAGTTTAAAGAAGGTCTTCTGTGATGAGACATTTCTCATACTTTAATAACCTTTTAGAACTTTACAGAAACATGTCATTCCATTTCAATACTGGCAGGTATTGAATACTGGAATATCATTTTGGAAATAGTTTTGACACAACAATAAAGGGTACTTCTGCTTTCCCATTTATTCTTTGTTAGATTTGATGTTAGACTTTTTGTTAGTAATGGTGAGTTTGACACAGAAGCTAACATTCATGGTATGGAGAGAAAAAGATTACCAGAATGTTAGTACTAGGACTAACTAGAGTGTATACAAGTAGGGCAGGAATGTCTTCATCTTGAAAAGGTACAGGCTGATATCAAACCAGCTTAATAGGAGCTGGAGCAAGAGAGAGGGGTAGGGAGTGATACACAATGAAGGGAGCAAAGAAAATCATTGGGTAGAAAGTGGTGCTCGAAGCTTGCTTCTTCCAAGCATCTGTTAGTCTGGGGAAGCTGTGGACACTGGCATGAGTCCCGGTTCAATGGGTAGAAGATTGGAATGGAGAGAGTGGGGAGAGCAGAAGCACACCTGCCCAGAAAATAGATGATGGAGAGAAGATGGAAAAAGATAATTGAACAGGATGCTGTCACTTACATACAGAATGCAGAAACAAAATAAAGGATCAGACAAAGACGAGCATTAAAACCAACCTTTGAAAGGTGATCATAGCTCTGAGGCATCCAGATGGGGAGGAGAGGATGCAGCAGGGAGGAGAGCAATGACAGAGGACTATGTGTGCTTGGTGATGGGAGAGCTATGGTGATGACACCCGAGGGGAGAAATCCTATACTGTCAAAATAGTAGCAAGGATGTAAAACAGTGGAACTTCATTAAAAAAAATAGTTCAGGGCCTCCCCTGGTGGCACAGCGGTTGAGCGCTGGGCTGTGAGGCTGCCAGCAGCCTCTGCAGCTCAGGTTCGTTCCCCAGCCGCCGGCGAGGGTCCCACCAAAAAAAAAAAAAAAAAGTTCAGAAAAATAAATGACAAAATAAAATAAAATGCTCTGACTGAGAAAAGTCTGCACAGGTATGGTTCCTCTAGACACCAAGAATAGAAATCTTATAACTCAGGCCACTGAGAAGAGTTATTTGCACAATAACCCCTAGCGGCCATGATTGTAACCCCAGGAAGCCTGTCGAAGGATGCTCAGAACAATACAGTGGGCAATGAGCCCTTGTTACCAGGACAAAGAAATGAGGGCAAATAATATAAATACAGGGGTCAGGAGGAAATCGTTGTGGGGACTGTGAAAGTAATGATACGCTTCAAAATGAGGTCAAGTACCCTGTGCAAATGTGCAGCTCCTACCCTGGGATTCTGTCCATGACCAGGCACACTGTATCCTCTGACTGCAATAGTCACGCTGATCTTTAAGATTTTCTCTTTGTCTTTGAAGTTGGACCTGATACCATGTATCAGGTCTTTGAATCTGAAGTCTTTGTCTTTGAATCTGAAGTTGGACCATGATACCATGGGGTACATTTATTTTCCGTCTCTCTCTCTGGATTTATTGGAAATCTTGGATTTGCTGTGGATCTGTTTCCTCTCCCTAAAAGTTTGCAAGTATCTGCTACTTTGTAGACCCTCCTCAATCTGGAATTCTGATTTTATGTACGTTTGATAATTCTCATTCGATTCTCTATTTCTCCTATACTTTCTTCAGTATTTCCATCTGTTTTTAATTTCTCTCCATCTTCATTCTGACTGTATTCTTCTGACCTTCCTACCTCCTCAACAGAGATAGTTCAACATCTCTATAGCTGTCTTTAACCTATGGTGAGTTCTCCAGTAGTTCTTACTGTTAATATTGTATTTCTCAAATATACCTGTTTTTTTTTTTTTTTACAGCTGCTCTGTTAATTTTTATAGCTTCCAGTACTCTGAACAAAATATAAATTCTGAATGTCATCTTCTTAATTCTGGTTAGACAAAAGTAGACAGAGTTACTACGTCTAACCAGAATTCTATGTCCTTGCTCTTGGCTACACTTTGCTTTTTTCTATGTGTCCACTGGCATTTTATTCTAAAGTGTCCTTAGACCTATCTTCCAGCTCACTAGTTACCTTTTAAATTGTAGTTAATACATGACTAAACCTATCTCTTAAAATTTTAATTATATTTTTTTCATTTCTAGGAGCAAGGACTAAATCTTTGAAGTATGCTTATCTTTTGTTCATATTTTCAGCTTGTATTTTATTTCTTAAAACCCAGTAAAGGAATATGTGCAACATTCTTTCACAAGTAACTCCCACATCTCAAGTTTTAATGGGTTGGCTATTCTATTCTTTGTTTTTGTGGGCTCTTATTCATGATATTTTAAAATAATTTCTTCAAAAGTTTCTGTGTTGAAGTTGAGACCCGAGATAAAAGTCCTCAAGAAAGGACTTGAGCTTGCTTCTGTCATTTTCTGGAGTCACTACCATTTTAGGGTGACTTTAAATACCTTTTTGAGCCAGATGATGTGAACTCATGAGGAAGACCCTATGGTTCAGAATTTACAGAAATAATTCTCTCTTTATACCTTTCTTATATAATAGCTTTGAGGGAGTAATTTTTCTCTGAAATTGCAGGTTGGAGTGAGGGTATGGATGAAGGAATTGGCTTATTTCTAGTGCACACCTTCATTGAGGATGTAGTGCTACAAGTCCAGTCTATGTAGCTAATAGATTCCTCACCTGCTTGAGCCTGAATTTTATCTTCTGTCCCTGAGGTGCTTCAAGTAATGAAAACTGTTCTTTTGTGTATGTAGTGCCACAGATTTCCTTAGGCTGATAGCCAATATCAACAGTTGATTTTGATGTTTATACTTCACTCAATCTGTAGCCTGTGTATTATTTCTTATCTGCTCATAGATGTATTCAAGGTATTCAAATAATGTAAGCATAGAATAGGTGTGAGCATAAGTGTGGATATGAGGATGGGTATCCCACAGAGATAACGATTGACACAGACAACCATAGATGATTTGTATTCCTTTTCTTTATTTTTTTTAAAAGATTTATTTATTTTTATACAAGACCTGGGGTATAGGCCAGAGGCATGGGAGGTTGAGAGGATTCACCAGAGACAGAGTGGGCAACAGAACAGGCAGACTGACTGAAATACACTGATGAGGGGAACAGCAGGGAGACAGAGAGGTCTGCCATGCCATGTGGGAATATCCCCGACTGGCCGGGAATGGAACCCACACTGCAGAGGCTGCAGACAGCTTCTCAGCGCTGCACACAACCCACTTTGCCACCGGGGAGGCCCCCTGTATTCATTTTCATTAGAAGATTTAATTACCTAGATACGCTCATCACTCACTCCATCAAAAATCTGATACTGGGTGTCATTTAGTTTTGAGAATTTTTGATGTACATTTTAAAGTTTAAACTGAAACGTTTTCTCAGGTTATGATTTAACATTTCATTTAAATAACACTTGATGCTTAAATAATTAGATTCATTCATTATAAACCAAGAAAACAAATTGAAGACACATTCACACAAGAGAAAACATAAATTGAAACAGACGAACGTACAAAGATGGGAGACTTTATTTTATGTATCAACAGATAGTTATCCATTAGTCTGTGTCAAAAATGTGCCAGGCAAAAGAGATGAGGGGTGGATGAGGTGGGTTGCCTACTTATCCTCTTGGATCTTATAAGTTGTGTACCTAGTCATCAGAGTTTATGGTAGAATTAACTCTCTCTCTCTTCTTCAGCTGCTTAGGGACATCTGCCGCGCTGAAGCCTCTGTCAATGCTGCTTTATAGCAACATCTCCCTGTCTGTTGAAGCCCCTGAGTTCCTCCTGAATTGTTTTGTTAGGTCCCCCATTTGGCAGCGCTGGCTGTCCCTGCCCCTCAGCATCCTATTCCTCCTGGCCATGGGGGCCAACGCCACCCTCCTGATCACCATCTGGCTGGAGGCCTCTCTGCATGAGCCCCTCTACTATCTTCTCAGCCTCCTCTCTCTGCTGGATATTGTGCTCTGCCTCACTGTCATCCCCAAGGTCCTGGCCATCTTCTGGTTTGATCTCAGGCCCATAAGCCACTCTGCCTGCTTCCTCCAGATGTTCATCATGAATTGCTTCCTGGGCATGGAGTCCTGCACCTTCCTGGTCATGGCCTATGACCGCTACGTGGCCATCTGCAAGCCTCTGCGCTACCCATCCATCATCACTGACCGGTTTGTGGCAAAGGCTGTCGTCTTCATCCTGGCCCGGAACACAATTCTCACTGCCCCTGTTCCTATCCTCTCTGCCCGGCTCCATTATTGTGGAAAAAATATGATTGAGAACTGTATCTGTGCCAACCTCCCTGTGTCCAAACTCTCCTGTGATAACATTACCCTTAACAAAATCTACCATTTAATTGTGGCCTGGACGCTCCTGGGTTCCGATCTTGTTCTCATCTTCCTCTCCTATACTTTCATCCTCCGAGCTGTTCTCAGACTCAAGGCGAAAGGGGCAGCAGCCAAAGCGCTGAGCACGTGCGGCTCTCACTTCATTCTCATCCTTTTTTTTAGTACCATCCTGCTGGTTTTAATTTTTACCCATATGGCCAAGCAAAAAGTTCCTCCTGAAATCCCTGTCTTACTAAATGTCCTACACCATGTGATTCCTGCAGCTTTCAATCCCATTGTCTATGGGGTAAGAACCAAGGAGATAAAACAAGGGATTTGGAAATTACTAAGGAGTGGTGGGTGACAGAAGAAAGTGATTGTGTCCTTGCTGTGCGTTCCTCAATCAAGAATCTTCACAGTCACCATGAGGAGGCAGAGACTAAGAGATAAAATATACAACCCTAATTTATTCTCTATATTTATTCACTGAGTTCTCCTTTGCAGTCCATGGTTTTCTGATAGAGACTGGAAGGGTATAGATGCATAATCTCTCACTACGCTGCCCAGACCTGTGGTTATGTGTCTTGATGGGACAAGCATTGACTCTAGTTGTCTGCTCCTGATAAAATCCCAGAGGAGATGGAAAAATCAACACTCACTTTAAGATTCGTGAACAATGGGAAATATAAGTACTTAGAGATGGTGCGTTGACTTTGGAAAAATAAATAAATACAAAATTTTAAAGTAACTGTTAAAAAACATTTTAAGTAACCATCATGATTTAACATTTTCCTTCAGGCATTCAAAAATATTTATTGAAAGTTATTTTATACTCAGCATAGTACTAGAAAGTGGGACGGTAACATAAATCAATCTTGTTATCATTACTCAGTAAGCCCTAGTAGAAAAAGCAAAAATATATTATAAAATCAATGTAACAGTACATAGATATTTTGGTAGCACAGGAGAAAAAGAAATTTATCTTTCTAGCTGGAACTAGAAAGCTACATACAGACCACGGGATGTAGAAGGATAGGATAATAATAGAACTATGTATTTGGGGCCTCCCTGGTGGTGCAGGCGGTTGAGCATAGCACTGTGAAGCTGTCTGCAGCCTCTGCAGTGCCGGTTCGAGCCCCGTCGGCCTTGGAGCAACCCACATGGTGAGCAGACCTCTCCTGTCTTGCCCACTGCTTCCCTCAGCAGTGTATTTCATCAGTCTGCCTATTGTGTTCCCTGCTCTGTCTCTGGTGAATCCTCTCACCCTCCCGCACATCTGGCCTGTACCCCGGTTCTTGTATGAATAAAAATAAATCTTTTTTAAAAAATCTTTTAAAAAAAAGAAATATGTATTTGGAAATTGGATCATCATGGGTCAGAGCCTACAAACGTGTTAATTTCCTCATTCAACTAGGGAATATAGTGTAATTCTCTGTGGCTTCCCTATCCCAGTTAATGTCAATTACATACTTTCAAGTCAAAAACCTCAAAGCCTTCCTTGTTTCCCTCTTTCTCTCAAAACCAACACCTCATCCATCAGCAAATCCTATCAGCTTTAGAATCCCACCATTTCACCCCATCGGACGTACCCACATCTAAGCCATTTTGTCTCCATTCTGGATTGTTGGAATGATAAGTCTCTAAGGCAAAGGAGGGATTTCCTTGCTTCAGCTCTTGTTTCCCATAACTTAGATCAAAATACCACAGCCAGAGCGACCATTTTAAAATACAAGTCAGGCCATCATTAACTCTTATACATAAAAGTACTGCACAGCTTCATTACTCACTCAGAAAAAGTGAGTATATAGAGTTTATAAGGCCCTACAAAATCTGACCCTTATTTATCTATCTGACCTTTTCCCTCATTTCATTCAGTCTAACCTGCATCCCTAGTCGTTTCTCACAAACAGTCACCATATCCTTGCCTCTGACTTTTTACTTCTTCTTCTGTCCACAGAGCTCCTTCTCAGGTCTGCTTTTTCCTGAGCACAGTGTTTAAAATAGTAGCCAATAAAATTCCCCCCAAACACAATTTCCTTACATTTTTACATTGCACTGTTACATGTGGTATCTGTCACTAATGACCATAAATTTTGCTAATTGATTTACTTGGTCTCCATATATACATTAAAATTTGAGCAACATGAAGGCAGTAAAAATTGTGTTAGCTTTACTGCTACATCTACAGTGCCCATAGTCATGCTTGGCACTTGGTAGAGATAAATGTTTCCTGTGTGCAAGCATTATGTGCAGGAAGCCCAGGAGCACTCCCCTGTGAGCTTATTGGATTCAAGAGAGCTGCTGTGTAGGCTGCCCAATAGCTCGCTCATGGGAGCGGGCAGGGGAGACCCCTGAGCCCAGGAGACAGAGGACCTGCCGACAGAACACAAAGTCAAAGTGGGGCTGAATTGCCAGAGGTCTTTTTTCCAAGAGAATGATCATTTGCGTCTCCCATCTGCTTATCCCTCTGTCCCAGGTTGGCCTTTTGGACCCATGGAGGCAGGAATAGAGGAGTTCCCCGAAGACAGTGTCCCTTAGGCTCTAGAGTTATAACTACCCCAGACATGTCAGGAAGTAACCAGAAGAGAGGAGTCAGACCCCACACTTCACATCCCCTGTAAGTGCGTCTGGATAGAAAGAGCCTGAGAGGGTGACCCCAAGATTAGTCAGGACAGGAGAGAGCTATCTGCCAGGCCACATCTGGGCTCCTTTCCAATTCTGAGTCAGAGCGTGAGGCAGTTTGAGATGAGGCAGCAGAGACCACATCCCAAGTCAGGGTAGCAGTCACAAGTGAGTCTGTGCTCAGGGACTTCTCTCCTTGCCCCACCCTTGCTCTGCCTTGTTTGGCGTTTTACTTGGTGATGATAAAGAGGCACAGAAGCTGGAGTTTGTCTGTAGGAGATTAATGGGTGCTGAAGAGTTGGTAAGTGCATCATTTGGAACCCAGTTAAGAACATTTGGGCTTTTCAGCTATGAATGTGGAAATTTAGAGACTTCAGGGCAAATAATCTGTCTACAAATGCTTGAATCTTGGGCTAGGAATGAAATGTATTCTATACTGTGACTAGAAAACACGTTTGAGGGTCAGTCAGTATCAGCAAATAATTCTTTGAATTTTAGCAACCTAAAGAATTTCGGAAAGTTACTGCCACTGCCCAAACCAGAAATTATGCTCAGAAGCACTGTCACTTGGTACATTCAATAACATCTGAAACTCCACAGCAGAGAGATGCCTCACAGGTCTGTTTGAGTTTTATGAAGTGAGGTGATCCTGAACAACCTTAACTTGTTAAAATGGGACTTCCATTGTGCTATATAGTGGGCCTGCCCTGCAAGTTGAGGAAAAACTTGAACTGCAGGATTTCTCTAGTATTTGACCTTCAACTCTCCTTGCTCCTTCATCCCATCCTTGCCTGGAGCCAGCAGTCATTAGCTCTAGGTCCTCAGCCTTAGTGCTGCCATGGCTAACACTGACTGTAAACCAAAATTGGAAAAAAAAAGAGGGGAAAAAAGCAAATACTTCTTTGCTTTTAGGGCTGAGCAAGTTGCTCAATGTTTGCTGAATGAATTATGGATTGAAGAACATGTAGAGAAAAGAGAAAAAGAGTCAGTGAGTGGGAAATGAAATAAAACAATCTTTCTTCATCCTCAGAAATTTCATCCTAGTGCTAGAAATAATTATCCCGAATGCTCTTCAAAACAAAAATCATGCTTCTTCCTTTAGGCCCCCCATGGACACTCATGTCTAATTGACCAATTGTTCTAATTGACTCTACCCTCCAAAGGTCATTTCCAGATTTCCCTGCTTCCATGCAGGAAACCCTTAATTCTGTCATGAAGTACTTTGAAATTCCTGGAGTGGAAACTCTTCTTGCATTAGTGAGATTTTAAATTGTGGCTTGGAAGAGTTAAACATTAAAAATTTTGCAGAGTAGGATCAGAGGGTGAGCTAAGCAAAGAGAAAATGATAAAACCTGAATGATACAGGTGGTGTTGAGTAGGAATATTTAAAATGTTTTTATTACAGTAATATTGATTTAGGAGGTTATGCATGCTTCAGGTGTACACACTTTTAAATCAATCTCTGTATATACTACGTTGAGCCCACCACCAGAATTCTAGTTTCCCCCCATCAAGATACGGCTGACCCCTTTTACTTAATTTACTCATCCTTTTGCCCCCTTCCAGAACTGACTTTCTTTTATAGTCTGGTAGTTTGTCTTTGTTTTATTGAGTTCTATCATTTTTTTTCTTTATGTACCACATATGAGTGAAATCATGCAGAATTTGCCAGGCTGAAACTGTAGATGCTGTGGCACAAGCAAAACCATCAGTTGGGTCACGATAACACGTCTGGTCTTAGCAGGTGCGATTAGTTTATGGTCAGACTTACAAGGAATGTATTCGAAGAGAGAAGAGGGAAAAGCAGACCTAAATGTGTCCAGGACATGGAAAAGGCCCTTAACTCACGAAATCAAGGCTAGATGTTACTTTTATATATTTTTTTTTTACCTTAATGACATCCTGCCCTTCCTTGTGTGTCACTTCACCAAGACTAAGTACAGAACTGGTAGGTAAGCTAAACGTCATTAGAGAGTGGAAGATATGGAATTATGTCATCAAAAAATAAATCATTGGATATGTCTATAGAAATTGTTTTACACTCTTTATCAAACATTTGGAGGCGTCCATTTAGAGACAAACCCAGGAGAACAGTAATAAGAGAGACAATCTAAAAGTGGGCCTTTATACTGAGTAGTGGGAAGCAGGATTCAGAATTGCAAGCAGAAAAAGACTGAGGGTTCCAGACTGCTGGAGAATTTCTGTTAGGATTGTGTGTGCATGTGGGAGTGGGTGGAAAGCCCCAAAACATGTAACATTAAATGCCAAATAAGATACCCATTTCTACATAATCATGGTCACACAGGACACCACTCTATTTATGTATTTGCTGACTTTGAACCTTTTATTGATTCCACCATGTAATAGTACCAGTTAAACTTGGAAAAGTCATATCATATTCTAGATCTCAATTAGCTCTTCTGAAAAGTTAAATTGGTAAAATAATCTACTTACCCCACCTACTTCCGAATATTATAAATTGCAAAGGAGAAAATATGATTAAAATTCATTCCCAAACTGCCAAAGTCACTACCAATGAATTCTATTTGTGAACTTACAGAAGTAGAAGATGATCTAAATCTCTTCTAGAGCTCAGCTGTGTAGGCCAGGCCTGGCCAACACAGCTCGACAGAACTCTTTGAGGAAGCAAAAGACCACGAGGAATGAAGAGATGAGGTGGGAGGGCAAACCCTCTGTCTCTGAGAGCAAGTCCTGGTGAATCACAGGGTCACTGATGAGGACAACCTGTGAAGAGCTGGCCCAGCAGGCCTGGAACTGTGTTTGGGAAATAGAAAATTACAACTGGAAAGAAAAAGACAATTTCAACCAAGAAAGTATGTTTGTAACATTACAAAAATATTCTTTTCTGAGTTCAGTATTTTTTTTTTTTTAAAGATTTATTTATTTATTTATAAAAGCACTGAGTACAGTTAGAAACGCGGGAGGGTGAGAGAATTCACCGGAGCCAGAGCAGGGCACAGAGCAGGCAGAGTGACAAAGTACACTGCTGAGGGGAGCAGCGGGCGGCAGGAGAGGTCTTCGCACCATGCGGGACCCTCCTCCGGTGGCCGGGGAACAGCCGGGGATCGAACCAGCGCTGCAGAGGCTGCGGGCAGCTTCGCAACCCAGCACTCAACCTCTGCGCCATCAGGGAGGCCCTGAGTTCAGTTTTATTAAAACCTTCTTGCTACCACCTCCCACTCAAAATTCACTTTTCCTTACCAGATTATATTTTCAAAACTGTTAATTGTATCAAGGGATAATTATTATTTTAAGATATTTGAGTACAGTATCAGCATGTGGTAAGCATTCCAAAACTAATATGGAATTTTATGTTATTTATGTGAGCCTAATGACTAATAAAAAGGGTAGTGCTTAAACTCCTGATGAAGTTTCTAAAACAAAATAACATGTTCGCAGAAACCGCTGTCTGTGTAGACAGATTTAAATCAATCAATTAAAAGATTTGAATGGTCACAAAAAGACCTGGCCTATATCTTTTGCCAAGCTACACCTTTCCTCAGACTTGCACAATTCAGAGGGAGAAGAAACTTAGAGTCCTTTATTGTTACTGTAAATGAGGGCATCACATCAGTTTACTTACATTCCTTGTCTCGAGTCTATTCCCCATGGTGGAGCTAGTCAGCCCTCCCCCTGCCTCAGGATAGTTTGCAAGACCCTGTCATTCCTCCTGTCTTTTGTTATTATCCACTGTCCCCAGGATGGCTTTAGCTTTACCTCCTTGACATTTAGGATATTTCCCTATTCAGTTTTGTGGCCCTAGTACTTCATAGAATGACAGGGGAAAAAGTGAAATGATTGGGGAACAATGCAATACTGAAGTAATGTGGAGAAAGAGGCATGTGGTTGCAGAATCTTTATATTGAAAATGAAAAAGAGAAATGGAAAGGTGATGAATGGACTTTAGAGATGGACTTCATCACCCTCACAAATCAATCAGAAGAATCAGTATTTCACCTTGTTTAATGTTGGGTATCATCCCCACACAGCTATGTGGAATTGCTCATTCTCTTTTTAAAAATGTTTCTTCCAGAAGCTAAGGATCCTACAAGTAGAAGGATCTAAGAAATATGAAATAAATTAAAGCAATTATTTGCCATAATCAATGCTGATCAACTTAAAATGAGTTTTTATACAAAACAAAAACTAACTTTAATGTACAATTTGAAAAAATTTCTAATTAAAACAAAAATAAATGCAATTGAAAGGTTGAAATGGACATAGTATAGAGAATTAGGGATATTTATGAGTCCCTACTTTGTAACAGGCTATGTTACTTATTCATATATATTGTTATAGCTAAATTGTAGATATGGTGGTCTATGTGGTCATGAAAAAAGAGGAAGAAAATTACAAATTCATATTTATAGACTCACTTATCACAAAAAATTCATACTCTAATTTTCTCCTCTTTAGATTCTACAAATACATAATAATATTAAAAATAAATCTCAAATAACTCAAACATGTATAAATAAGTCATATCACCCCAGTCCTCTGTACTTTGGACAGTGGCAGGAACACCCCAGCAGCACGGCACAAAGGATGTACAGACATTCTCTTGGCTCTGCATAACCTGCCAGCATCTAAAAGTTTTACTTAGAAAAAGAAAAAAGTTCTATTTTCATGTATCTTGAGTCAGTAGCTAACTTGTACCTAATTTTGCAGATCACTAAGAGAAAGCTGTAGAAATATATGACAAAATATGACAACACATCAAAATGGCACCATCTCCATTGAGATTTCAGATTTCCTCCTAAATTGCTTTGTCAGGTCACCCAGCTGGCAGTTTTGGCTGTCCCTGCCCCTCGGAGTCCTGTTTCTCCTAGCCATGGGGGCCAACGCCACCCTCCTGCTCACTATCTGGCTGGAGACCGCTCTGCACCAGCCCATGTATTACCTGCTCAGCCTCCTCTCTATGCTGGACATTGTGCTTTGCCTCACTGTCATCCCCAAGGTGCTGATGATCTTCTGGTTTGACCTTAAGACCATCAGTTTCTATGCCTGCTTCCTTCAGATGTTCATTATGAATTGCTTCCTTGCCATGGAGTCCTGCACATTCATGATTATGGCCTATGACCGTTATATAGCGATCTGCCACCCACTGAGGTACCCATCCATCATCACAGACCAATTTGTGGCCAAGGCTGCCATTTTCACTCTAGCCAGGAGTGTCTTTCTCACAGTACCCATCCCCTTTCTCTCGGCACGACTCTATTATTGCGGGAGAAATGTCATTGAGAACTGTATTTGTGCCAATATGTCTGTCTCCAGGCTCTCCTGTGATGACTTGACCATCAATCGTCTCTACCAATTTGTTGGAGGCTGGACTCTGCTAGGATCTGACCTCATCCTCATCTTTCTCTCCTACACCCTAATACTACGAGCTGTGTTGCGACTCAAGGCAGAGGGTGCTGTGGCCAAGGCCCTAAGCACATGTGGTTCCCACTTCATCCTTATCCTCTTCTTCAGCACCATCCTTCTGGTCTTTGTTCTGACTCATGTGATGAAGAAGAGAGTCTCCCCAGATGTGCCGATCCTGCTCAATGTCCTCCACCATGTTATTCCTGCAGCCCTTAACCCCATTGTTTATGGAGTGCGAACTCAGGAGATCAAGCAAGGAATACAGAGGTTATTGAAGAAAGTGTGGTAATAAGAACAATTGGGTCTTTATATAAGTGTGGTAATAAGAACAATTGGTGACTAGTCAATCAGTTAAAGAGAAATTGTGTTGAAACCCATAGCTCAAAGGTATAAGATTAAGGAGAAGAGAAAATGTAACTCTTAAACAATTTCTTGTTTCTATTCTTCCTCTTCAAACCCCAATGTTCATCCTCAAAATACAACATTTCTTTGACTTTGAAAAATGTTATCAAATTGCTATGGTGCTAGTTAGTCTGAAGTGTGAGAATTCAGGGGGACAAAATTTATAGTAGAGAAATAAACTCCAGTTTATATTGTATTTGCTATTTCTGTATACATAAATTTTTAAATATTTATGGATATTAATGTCCTTATTTGTAATTTATTTTTAATAATATTAAAATTGTTATTATCTCAGTTACAAAATGCAGAAAAGACAACTGTGTTTCAAATGTCAACTTGAGTGATGAAAAGGTGCTATTTAGGGATGCTTTCTTTGACTTATTTCATTTAATATAATGCCCTCAAGTTACATCCATTTTGTCACAAATATCAAGAGTTTATTCTTTCTATGACTGAACAATATTCCAGTGTGTTCATAAGCACACCTCTGTGTGTGTGTGCTGTGTGTGTATGCCACATTTTCTTTATCTGTTCACCATTGACGGGAACTTAGCTTGCTTCAGTGTCTTGGCTATTGTAAATAATGCTGCAATGAATTTAAGGCTGCATATGTCTTTTCAAGTAAATACTTTCATTTTCTTCAGATAAATACCCAGAAATGGGATTGCTAGATCGAATGGTAGTTCTATTTTTAATTTCTTGAGCTACTGCCACACTCTTTTCCACAATGCACCAATTTACATTCCCACCAACAAACACAGGATTCCTTTTTCTCTAGATTCTTGATAACACTAATCCCTTCTTTTTGATAACATCCATTCCAAAAAGTAAGAGGTGCTATGTCATTTTGGTTTTTATTTGCATATTACTGATGATTAGTGATGTTGAGCATCTTTTCACATTATTTTTGCATCAGAACTCCATAGTCCAGGTGCCACACAATAGGACTAAAAGTTTTGAGAAAGTTAAAATTTTTTTTCATTAATTGATAAAGCACTAGCTGTGTGGCAGACACAATGCTAGATGTTGCAGATACACAGAAATAAACATGATTTCTGACCTTAATGAGATAATAACTTTAAAAAAGTGGCAAGTTATTGTGGATCCAGGATACCCAACATTTGAAGAAGTGTCTTGAAGAGAGAGATAGAAGTGAGTGAAAAATTCAACAATCTTGTACCACACATCTAAACAGCATTTAAATACCATCTATACTGATAGCTCCAACTTCTGGCTCTAGTTTGGATCTGGCCCCTGAATAGTTTCATGAGTCCGATCACTTACTTTCATTTCTCTGTTGGGATGCTTCATAGTCACTTCAAGGGTACAGTCATTTAGAAGAGTTAAGTATGGGAATGCAGTTCAGTGTCAAAAATAAACTTCTTATGTCACATATAAAACTGGCACCTAGAAAAACTATTAGCAATTCCACTTTTCTAGTTGCTCTTGGAATAAGTCTTGGTGTCACTCTCTACCCAGTCTATCTTTTTTATCCTATGTATGAACTCTCAGCAAATCTTGGGACCTGAAGCTTCAATTTTTACTCACCACTTTAGTCCAATCTATTAACACTTTTCCTGTGGATTATCGAAGCCCTCATTGGATTCCCCAATCCTACCTATACCTTTCATGCTCATTTAAAGTGCTGGCCCATACCTGACCTATGAGTTAAATATGAGAGATAGAATGTAGAAACTGAGGAGTAAATGGTAGGTATTAAATACTTATTTAATGAATAAGAAATTGATGGATCACAATGGTAAGGGGTCAGAATGAAGAAACAATGGATACCTGAACATGGGTTCAATGAGGATTTGAGGAGGGATCGTGAGAATCAACAGTGTGACAATGGTTGAGGAAGATTTAGGTTCAAGATGAGGGTAGTAGCATGGATGTCATATTGTGCTCCTTGTGGCGTTCAGATGAGGCCCCCAGTAAACATGCCCAGGCTTCAATAATCCCCAATCTTTGACTCAACTCTCAGTGCTGGTACTTGAGTAACTTGATAATCCCTTGCTTGATTTCTTGGGTTCGTACTCCGTAAACAATGGGGTTCAGGGCTGGTGGAATGAGGTGGTGCAAGACATTGAGAAGAATGGGTACCCCTGCGGGCACCTTCTTTCCTAACTTGTTTGTGAAGATGAAGACTAGCAGCAATGTATAGAAGAAAAGTATAAGAATGAGATGGGAACCACACGTACTCAATGCCTTGGTGGCTGCACCACCCGACTGCAAACGTACAACAGCCCTCAGGATGAAGCAGTAGGACAGCAAGATGAGTACCAGATCAGAACCCAGTAGGCACCAAACACTTACAAACTGGTAGAGTTTGTTTAGGTGAATATTGTCACAAGAGAGCCTTGCTACAGAAATGTTGGCACAGATACAATTCTCCACCACGTTGCTGGCACAGTAGTTGAGTCTGGCAGCCATAACTGGTGTAGGAAGTGTGGCCAGCAGATTGCGGAAGACAATGTAGATCACTGCATTAATGACAAACTGGTCAGTGATGATGGATGTGTAGCGCAGCGGGTGGCAGATGGCCACGTAGCGGTCATAGGCCATGACCATGAAGGTGGAAGACTCCATGGGAAGAAATGTATTCATGATGAACATCTGTAGGAAGCAGCCTACAAAACTGATGTGCTTCATGTTGAACCAGAAGATGAGCAGGACCTGTCAGAATCATTATTCTCAAAAACTGTGCATCTGTTCCACCATAGGGTACCTAACTCTGCAAAAAACCCTTGAGTGACTTAAACCATTCATATCCCCAAATCACAGACCCACAGTTTCAGGAGATAGTATCCTAATTTCAAATGCCTTCAATGTACAGCCCAATCTCCAGAGTCTGATTTATACCTTGTTCTCTCCTGTATAGACCATGCCTTTATTTAAAAATAAAAGAACTCTCCAGAGTTCTTACCCAAACTCCACCAGACCACATCTGCTCATCTAAAGATGTCACAAGAGCATAAAGCCAATAAGGCCAATACTTATATTTAGACA
Organism: Talpa occidentalis; assembly: GCF_014898055.3. Taxonomy (NCBI): domain Eukaryota; kingdom Metazoa; phylum Chordata; class Mammalia; order Eulipotyphla; family Talpidae; genus Talpa; species Talpa occidentalis. Next base: position 35,267,843 of record NW_023603184.1, read on the forward strand.
CCCTTTGACTTCTGCACACACTTGAGAAACCTCTTCCAATGTGCTCCTATCTCAGTATATGTGCATGACATAACCATGCATTCAGTTATACTTTGCAGTATAAACTCCTGATCCCTTGGATATAGGGATGGGGTCATTCAAAGTCAAAAGGAATAAAGAATATTCCTAGAAGTAAAATGTTCAAATCTGGCACTATCCCATTGGGAGAGGGTCTGTCAGTTGGGAAAGAAAGAAACCTTAAAACAAAAACATTGGGTATTACGAATGAGAGGAAATATATGTGAGACTGCATGGACCTAGTGTGATGGTGTGGGTGACTCACGCTGGGTTTTCCTTCAAGTGTAGGGGGACTTAGAGCAGCAAAACAAAATACTGTTTAGAGAAAAATGACTCAATGCCTGAGAGAGAATCCAGGGAGGGTCTGACCTTGGGAACGACGGTGAGGCAGAGGATGACATCCAGGAAGGAGAGAATGGCAAGCAGGTAGTACATGGGCTCGTGCAGAGATGCTTCAAGCCGGATGGCGAGTAAGAGCACAAAATTGGCCCCAATGGCCAAAACCAGAAGAGGAGCCAGGACTATAGATAGCCAATGCTGTGTGGCCTGCATTTCTGGGAAGCAGATCATCAGGAACTCAGTCACCTGGGTCCCCGTGCTATTGAGAGATAACACCATGGCTGTCAGGTGGGCCTGGAAATGACTGAAGGAAAAGAGACAAGAATTCAAGGTTTGGCTGTTTCATTAATATCATCTGGAGGCATTTATTGAACGAAAATGAAAGCAATAATACAAAAGATTTATGCACCATTATGTTCATGGCAACGTTATTCACAACCTAATCAACCCAAATGCTGATCCACAGATGACTGGATAAAGGAACTCTCTGTAAACTCAGTGGAATACTATGCAGGCATTAAAGCAGATGAAATGGTGCCTTTTGGCATAATTTGGATGGAGTTTGATATGATTGTGCCAAGTGAAACAATTAGAAAGTGAAAGACAATTACCATGTGGTTTCACTTATTTATGAAATACAAACAACCAAAGGAAAACACAAGTAACTCTAAACACTGAACACACAAATAACTCTAAACACTGAAAAACATGGTGGCTACCACAGAGGAGAGAAGAGAGGGTTAAAGCGAGGATGTGGTTCCACGGGGGAGAGAGAAGCACATGTACATGTTGAGGTGGGAAGTTGTACTCCCCAAATTATAAAGCTTAGTAAATGAATGGCAAATAAATAAATTCTGATGAAAGATAGAGAATCTCCTAACTGACCTAGCTGCCCCCACAAGTCTATTGACATAAAATCTGTCTTAAATTTCGAACTGGACCACATTAATCCTTGTTAAAAACAATGTCCTCAGCATTCATAACTTTATGAATAGAGAATAACTCCCTTCAAATGAAAAGGTGCCCAGCTCCACAGGCATCCACCCAGCCCCTCACAGGGCACTATGTTTTGACTCACCTCTGTGCTTTATGCATCCTATCCTCCGAGAATCATCTGTTTTGCCCTCAGATAACCAATTTCTTCTGCTAATACCATTTTTTTTTATTTATTTGTTTGTTTGTTTGTTTGTTTGTTTTGTTTATACAAGCACTGGGTACAGTCAGAAGCGCGGGAGGGTGAGAGAATTCACCAGAGCCAGAGCAGGGAGCAGAGCAGGCAGACCGATGAAGTACACTGCTGAGGGGAGCAGCGGGCGGCAGGAGAAGTCTGCGCGCCATGTGGGATCCTCCTCCGGTGGCCGGGGAGCAGCCGGGGATCGAACTGGCGCCGCAGAGGCTGCGGGCAGCTTAGCAACCCAGCGTTCAACCGCTGCGCCACCGGGGAGGCCCGCTAATACCATTTTATCTGTACCAAGAGTGACGCCTCTTAGAATTTTTTTCTTGTTTACTCTTTTAACACAGGTAGCTAGATGCCTTTCCTGCCGATTATTTCTCTCTGATCCTTAAATCCCCCAGGCATGCTATGAAATACAAACAAAATTTCCCTATACTTGGTGATGTTTCCTATTTATTTTCTAAAAAGCGTGCTCCATCTGTCAGCAATGAAATCTCATCTTTTATTACAGCTCAGAGCGAGCACTGCAGGGCAACGAGACAGGTGCTCAGTGAGTGTGCTTAGGCAGATGCGGCTGAGAGACCCTTGAAAGTGTTACAAGGTCCTTGACGAATTTAGTTCACATCTTGAGATCTTACTCTACTCTAAACCACTGACACCCTTGATTAACAGTAAAAACCTGAACAAAGCAAAATGGAAAAATTAGTGTAGTAATGAAGGGGTGGGGGGAGCAACCTACTAGTGAAAATAATAAATACAAAAGAATCCAGTGTAGTGTCTTATTTGAATTTGCGACTGCTTTAAAAAACAGTGCACACTTCTTAGGACACAGAGAAAAATATGGAAACGAGCCTTCCAGTGCAAGGGGAGACCTGAGGAATGCTTCAATATGCCCGGGAAATGATGTGACAGAGAGTGGAGCTTCAGTTCTCTGTGACCTTCTTGGCTCCTGCTGGTGAAGGAGTGCTCAGGTTCAGCTGTGTCCTGAAGCAAAAGAAAAGTCGGCTTCTATAGATGAATTTTGGGGCATGTTGCTGAACTGCCCCGTGCACAAAATATCTTCCAGTGAAGGTTTGGAATCATTTTTTCCCCCCTTGACTATATAGTGTGAGCTTCTTATCAGAATTTTCTCCCATGCTTCTGGTCCCAAATTACCTGGAAAACTTGTTGAAACACAAGTTTCCAAACCCAACCCCCCAGTGTTTCCAATTCTGTAAGTCTGAAGGGAAGTCAAGACTTTTGCCTTGCTAACAAATTGCTCAGTAATACTCTTGCTGCTTCTGCAGAAACAATGATAGGAGGATGACTGGTTTAGACTAATCCTGATCCAAGGCGACTGCTCGGTTCAGCCAGCTCATGTCACAGCTCTGCTCAGCCTCATACATCAAATGAACTGTTTCTCCCATTGTCTTCAGTCATTTAATCACAATTCTGGTCAATTTCTGGCCTCCCAACTTGAAAATTAGTCTTATTCCCATGGACCCTGTGAGAATTCTATAGGCTCCTTTTACGTGGTTTTATGCCTCTAACTGGGTCTATAGTTCTTAGCTACCTCTCCCAGGAGCAGCAAAGTTCATTAAGGTCAAGGACAAGGTATCCTTCATTTTTCTCTGTGGCTATTGACACAAATCTGGACACTGATACTATGCCTCTAATAATCAAAGAAGGGACATTCTCCAGGCAGCCTTCCTGCTGGAGACAGATCTGAGCTGACCTCTTCTGAGCTAGGTGACCCACAGTCTAATGTGCTCATGGCTTTCAAAGTCCTTACAGACTAACGTTTGAGTGAAATGTTATCTATTCCCTGATATATACAACGCATTAACTTGAGGATCAAACTTAACCATTATATTTGGCTTTCCAGTGCACGGTTCCCCAAAATACATACTGACAAAGTGTCTCCGAGCAGCAGTCACACCCTCGGGCACAGTGTGACTCCTCAATTTCCCACTGGCCTTCTTCTGATGACTGTAGCCCCTGGGTGACCTTATGAAGATGAGCTTTCTATAATAACCACTCTCCTGAGACTGGAAACACAGCTAGTTTGGGAATCCTGCTCTCATGGGCTCCTACCTCCCTATAGATGCACACACACTTCCAGTGTAAAATGAGAGATTTCTGAAACAGATGAAGTAAGAATGGTGATCAGCTTATATTTTCCCTTGAAATGTCTGAAAGTTACCTAAACTGAGATGTACTATTTGCACTGGAAAGGACTAGCACATAGGGATGAATCTAAGAAGTCAGACATCATTAGACTCATGAAATAAATCATTTAACATGTTGCCTATTAGTTTCATATGCTAGCAGAAAAATTTTTCTGAAGTGAGGACTTTATAATGATTTATTTTATTATTAATTTTTTATTGTCTTAGAAATATCTTTCCACAATAAAATGTCACTTCAAGAGAAAGTAATTACATGGAATTTTGAACACTAATTTAAAGTGTGTACATTTAATTAGACTGTAATAAGTCAGTCCTTGATGAAATGAGAGCCCTCTCCTTGCCCTTTGTTCCTCTGTATCCACTAACTACCTTGAGCACAAGCTAGTAAATCCCTGATCTCCGCTATAGGTCTTCTAACAGTCACAACATTTCAACTCTTTTCTCCACGTTTGACCTCAGAAATGAAATGTTTTCAGATGGAAGGTTTAAAACCTAGAACCAGAGGCCTCCCTGGTGGTCTTGGGGTTAAGTCTCAAGGTTATCACTATGAAGGCCTGAGTTTTATCCAGGGCCAGGGAGCTGACCCATATGGTGCAGCAGACCTCTCCTATCTTACCTGCTGCTCTCCTTAGCAGTATATTTCAGTAAATCCACCTGTTCTGCCCACTAGATGGTCTCTAGTGAATCCTCTCACCCCATACTTCCAGCCTGTACCCCATTTCTTCTATGCAAAAATAAATAATCTTAAAAAAAAAACCAATCACCTAGGCTCAGTACAAAATAGCAGCAAAAATCGAGCAGCGTTAATGCAGAATCCAAACTCATTTCAACAATTTTCACCCCTGTAACTCTCACTTTGTTTACTTGGTAACTGCCATCTAAAATGTTTGAATTTCTCAGGATAGAAGTTGCAGAATAAGGGACCCCCTAGTGGTGCAAGAGGTTAAGACTCAACCTATGAAGCTATCCCTAGCCACTGCAGCATGAGTGGAGCCCTGGCGGGGGGTATGCATATGGTGCAGCAGACCTCTCCTGGCTCGTCTGCTGGTCCCCTCAGCAGTGTATTTCAGTCATTCTACCTGTTCTGCTTCCCACACTGTCTCTGGTGAATCCTCTCTCACACACACACACCTCTGGCTGTACCCCAGCTCTTGTATGCATAAATAAATAAATCTCTAAAAAAAAAAAAAAATGTAAGTAGCAGAATAAGAGACAGAACTTTCAGAAGCAAGAGCAGAATGATTCAGCAGGCCATCAAATGACCCTGATGAAGTGCTGAAGAGCCCAAATAAACTCAAGTTGGTGCTTTAGTTGGTTTTGGATGATGCCCTCAGCATCATCAATCCAAATTGCTAATTCTGCCATGTTTTCTCCAAAAACATAAGCCAAGTCTCACCTCTTATGTAAGGATATTTTTTGTACAAAACACCATTAAGATGAAAAGAGAAATAATGTCTTAAATTATAACAAATAATCTCATTAAAGCAGTGAGTACTCCCTTTTCTCAAATGTCTACAAGTGAAGATTGCTTTCAGACTAAACCTAATCTTAATCCTGCCACAAATACAGGTTGGCCACTGTATTTGTTACTTCAGCACAGCCCCTCCCTGTCCTTGTTTCCCAAGTTGGAGAAGTTTTATCTCTACAGCTGTCCCTTTCTCAACTATGTCTTTCTACCTAGATTCTGTAGTCTCTAGTACAGCTGGCACTTCTCTTGGTAAAAACCAAAGATCATGAGGGAAAATGACAAAGGGCTATAAAATGATTAATTCTTGTCATCTGGTGCATAGAAAAGAAAAGTCTGGTACTTATATCTTAAAGTTGAATAATATTTTTTCTCTCCTGGCCACTCTATTCTATCTCCCTTGTAGATGCAGAGCTGAGATGGACTTTAACATGTTGGGGCTGACCCACAGACATTCCAACAAAATTATATCTTTATGATTTCTACAACTTTGGGTCCTTAAACACCAACATCTAGGGTGTTCATTCTGATTTTCTTGTCTAAGTAGAACAAAGGCTCTAAAATAAAATATTACTTCTGCTAAAGATTTAGGTGGGTGTTTCAAAGGTAACCAGGCATAGTTTCCTCCAGGCTAATGCCTACTCAGTTACCTAATCATTTATGGCTGGGGTCCACCATATTGCTAATGTCATAATGTTGCCTTTCTTGTAGGTCAAAAAATACAGAGATGTTTTGGGTTTCCTGTTCTGAGCTACCACTGCCTGAAGTATTACATCCTGTATAAGCCTAATTACCTGCTTAAGTTATCTATACATTTAAATACAAAGAGAAAGAGAAAATAGAGATTTATAGTGTTTCCCCAGAGCATCTTAAAACTTTCATGCATTTAAGTGTTTCTTTGTAATAGGGGAGAGATATTCAATATTTAGGACCATACTCCACTGTACTTACACTCCTCCCACATTCTGTTTTATTATGTATTTCTTTCCACAGATAATTGCATTTTCCCATTTTATGCCAGTCCCCAGTTTAGTTATTCTATTAGCATTTGCTGAACGTCTTTTACGTGTTTATTCTTCTGTTTGAATCACAGGAACTTCAAATGAGTAGACAAATATTGACCTCATAGAATTACAAGTAAAAGGAGAAAGAACTTCACCAGAATTATTTGGAAGGGGAGAAAGCAATATACATCTTTTAGAGCTATCCAGCTTACAAGCTTTTGTATTTAATATTTATAAAATTATTGACATTATTACTAGAATTTTAATTCTCCAGAAACTATTTCCATATGAGCACAAAGAAAAAATTGCAGCAAGAGGAAGTTCTTAAAAATCCCAATCATAAACAAATATTTTCTCTTCTAAGTGCTAGACGGCTATCTAAATATTTTTAAGAAAATCATTAAAAAGAAGGAAAGAACTACAGGAAATTCAATTTCCTGAAAATACATTAGGTAAACATATTAATAAGATCTGCTAGGGCTAGAGGTGGCCGTGGATGACATATGTCACTCACTCAACTGAGAATTAAAGTTCTATGACCAATTCCCTATCTTTGCCCAAAATCCATTCATGACACAAAACCAGTTGGAACTGGTCAGGAAGAACCAAGAGATCTAACACACAACTAAGAATAAAGCAATTGAGGAAATGAAGAGGGATTGAAAATGACTGATAACACATTTACTCTTTATTTGAAAATTCACATCACTGTAATTAAACTCTTGTATTATGTCTTGACAATGTCTAGTCACATGAGACCTGGGAAAACTTCCAAGAAACTCCGTAATGCAACAATCTATGGTTCTAGTCAATACAATAGAAAACAGAACCCAAGATATGTATAGCTTCATAATCAAATGAAACATCCAGAAATCCAATTCAAACTCATTTCTGCAGTATCAATTTAAAGTTCTGATGCAGAATGACTTTCCTCCATTATTAAGTTATGTCCCTAATGTTGGTCTCACATATTTTGCTTCTCACAACCGTCTGAGTAGTTTCAGTATTCCCTGCTTGATCTCCTTGGTTCTCACACCATAGACAATGGGGTTCAAAGCCGGGGGTATGAGGTGATGCAGGATGTTGAGCATGATGGGGACATCTGGGGGAATTCTCTTCCGGGCAAGATTAGTGATGACCAGAACTAATAGGACCGTGCTGAAGAAGAGGATGAGGATGAAGTGGGAACCACAGGTGCCCAGAGCTTTGGCCATAGCTCCCTCTGCCTTAATCCTTAGCACTGCTCTCAGGATGAAGGAATAGGAGAGAATAATAAGGATGAGGTCGGAGCCCAATAGGGTCCATCCTACTACAAACTGGTAGAGCCGATTGATGGTGATGTTATCACAAGACAGTTTAGACACAGACAGGTTGGTGCAGATGCAGTTCTTGATGATGTTGTCTGCACAATATCTGAGTCTGGAAGCAAGGATGGGCACAGGCATAGTGAGAAGGCCATTGCGGGCCACAACAAAGATGGCAGCCTTAACTACAAATTGGTCAGTGATGATGGATGGGTATCTCAGTGGGTGGCAGATGGCCACGTAACGATCATAGGCCATGACCATGAAGGTGCAAGACTCCATAGTCAGGAAACTATTCATGATGAACATCTGGAGGAAGCAGGCAGAGAAACTAATAGATTTGTTGTCAAACCAGAAGATGTCCAGGACCTTGGGGATGACGGTGACACAAAGCACGATATCCAGCAGAGAGAGGAGGCTGAGAAGGTAGTACATGGGCTCATGCAGAGAGGCCTCCATCCAGATGGTGGTCAGGAGGGTGGTGTTGGCCCCTATGGCCAGGAGGAAGAGGAGGCTGAGGGGCAGGGACAGCCAGTGCTGCCAACTCTGGTAGTTAGGGAAGCAGATGAGGAGGAATTCAGAGAATGGAACTGACAAGTTATTGCTTTGTGATGCCACGTGCTGTGTCATGATCCCCACTGACATTTCAGAAGACCTTGGAGGTTAAGACAAGAATAAATTTATCCACACAACATCAATACCAATGGGGAAGTAAATCATTTCCCAAAGAATCGTTGCAAAGTAATAAGAATTAGTTGTCTGGGTATTACTTTAAGTACTTTATAAATGTTAATTTTTACAATCTTACTAAAGATTCTGTAAGTATTTTTAAGTGCTTTGGGTAGATTCCTAGGAGCAGGGTGTTTGGATCATATGGTAGATCCATTTTTAGTGTTTCGAGGACTCTCCACATAGCTTCCTATAATGGCTGCCCGAGTTTACATTCCCTCCCAGCAGTGCAAAGTGTTCCCTTTTCTCGACATTCTTGCCACCTTTTGTTATTTACAGTTTTTTAAATATAGGCCATTCTCATTGGTGTGAGGTGGTAACTCATTATGGTTTTGATTTCCATTTCCCTGATGATTAGAAGCTGGGGAATATTTAGATGATGGGAAACTATTCAGTCATCAAAAAAGACAAACTCATGACATTTGTGGCAACATGGATAGAGCTGGAAAAAAGTATGCTAAGCAAAAAAAGTCAGAAGGAAAAAGATTAATATTGGATGGTTTCCCCTATATGTGCAATATAGTGAAACCAAACAAAAGGTCAAAAAAAAGGACAAAACTTGCATGTTGACCGCAGATCAGAGGCACACAGCAGGGAAAAGGGAGGGAGGGGAGTCAAAATAGGGAAGGGAGACACACAAGGGACTGCGGTGATGGTTTATGGATAATTTGGTGGTGTGAGAACTATGGGGAATACACCTGAGGGGAGAAACCAAATATTGTACAAAAATGAACAATAATGTAAGAAAAAAAATGAATAAATAAATTGAAAATTTCTGCAAATAGAATGGTAGTAAGATAACCCTGTTCCTTAATTACCTGGAACAATTCCCATGTATGGCCTGTTTCTTTTACTAATTTCCCTACATGGCTGATTAATGATAAGGTCATCTTCCTTATAAGAAATTATACCATTATTGCTCCAATTTTACAGATGAGGTAACAAAGGCAAAGGTAACTAATATCATTTTGTTAAGTCCTCAGTGGTAATATATGACGTCTGCATCTAGAGCTAAGCTTTTAGCCACTACCCTTTCTGCCTCTAAAAACAAAAGCACACACGCAGTCCCAACTGCCTAGAGCAAAAGCCTCAAGTCCCACACAGATGCTTGCCCAGCCCTTCCTCCATGACAGGGCATCATATGCAAGGGAGAAACCAGGTCTACAGCATCATCTAAAAATATCCCAAGAGTTTATTAGAGTTATGATTATGATTAGGTGCAAGGAGATATCACCTTGAAGAGGCCTAAAAAAGAATATATATGTTCATAGAAGATATAAAAAAACCTCCTAATGTCTTGGGCAACCTGTTGGGATGAGAACAAGAAATTTTAGGAGTCAGAAATTTAGGTCCAGGAAGTGATATTCCAGGAAGGAAGGACAGCAGCAACTGCTACCTTCATCAGACGCCACACGTATCCCCCAAACCGAGACTGGCAGTGCAACATAATCAGGCACAAACAAATTTAAGACAATTATGCTATAACTTTTACATGGCCTTCATGCTCAGGTTTATCTCAGAACACGGGTTAGTAATTGCGAGGAATAATGCTTGTATTTAATGCTATGAGGAAGCCCAATCTCAGTCAGTTTTTATCAACAGCAGTCCTGATGGGCCTTCCTAGAAAAATTTCCTCTCTTTGTTGAGAGAAAGAGACTGTTCCTCAAAGCTAAGAAGTATGCGTAAGTACTTAAAAAGAAGATTTGGAAGTCAAAAGAAGCAAATTTTCCCTTCAATTTTAAATAGTATGTCATCATTTCCATATAATCCACAGCAACATTTCCGATAGAAATATAATGCAAGTAACTATTTACAACAGGTAAGATATGGAAACAACCTAAATACCCCCAAATAGATGACTGGATCAAGAAGATGTGGTATGTATACATAATGGAATATTATATTACTCAGCAATCAAAAAAGATGAACTCATGCCATTTGCAGCATCGTGGGTGGAGCTGGAAGGGATCATGCTCATTGAAATAAGTCAGAAAGAAAAAGAAAAATATCAGATGGTTTCACTTATAGGCAGAATATAAGGGAACCAAATAAGGGATCAGGAAAAAAAATAATAAAACAAAACTAGCAGGCAACTATAAATCAGAGACATTTTGCAGGGAAGGGGAGGAAGGGGGATTAAAACGGGGTGGGAAGAGCATAAGAGACTATGGTGATAGTGCAGGGGTGAATTAGTGGTGGGAATTTTACGGGGACTGTACCTGAGAGGAGAAAGAAAACTATATAAAAATGAACAATGATGTAAAATATATGCATATGCATGTGTATAAAAATTATAACTTAGTCTATATGTAGGAACTCATTTCATTTCAGGGCCAGCTCAAAATTATATTTCTTAATTTTTTTCCAAGTTCCCTTAGAGATTCCTTAGTAAATTGATTTTTCAAGCTTCATAAAGAGAATATCACATTAAGGGCAGAGATAATCAAAACATCCTGAGCTTCCAACTTAGGTAACAGAGAATCATCTCCCAGAGACTAGGACCTTCCAACACTTTGACTCAGACTCAGACTACATTCACCACTTGTCCTCTCACTACCTTCAACCAATGAAATTATTTAGTTTTTATTTTTAATCAATGTCACTATTTAATAAAAATGAAGAAATGGCCAGATACCTTCAAATGTAGTCATATTACATATTCTCTGAAACACAATATACTTGGAGATTGGCTCTAGGTTTTGTTAACAAAAAGTGGTGAAGAAAGAGAGGTTCAAAAGGGGTGGTGTATGAGTTAGAAATAGCTATAGCTTTAGACATATATCCAGAGGAAATCTATTTATTGTTTGTCAGGTTATACACACTTACCTGTGGCCAGATTAAGTTACAGTTACCCTAAGAAATCTATTTCCATAAATTCATATACTTTGGTTGTTGTGCTTTTTATCTTGGATCAATGAAGCAACAATGAAGACTTGACTCTAGACACAGTGTGGAGCCTTCTGGAGAGCATGGTGGCTTGTGTAATGGGAAAACGACTGCGTTTCAGCCAGAGGAGCAGGAGAGAGCACTGAGCCAAGGCACAGTGAGGAAGGCAGACCAGAAGGGGTACTCCAGGCCACTGGGATACCTGATCCTGTCTCACCTGGTACTTCTAGGGCAATCTTCTCTAGCGGGGGCTGACTTGCAGATGATAATTGAAATTCTGGTTTCTAGTTGCCATACAATGAAAGTACAGATATAATTCAAGAAGCATCACCCTGAAAGTCTTGGTTTTTCTAGATGGGTCGCATGAAGTTTAAATTAACTAAACTTTGCCCCTCTGTGATGGCAGTGACGCAGCAGATGGGGGAAATGGAAAAATCTTAATCTGTAGCATCAGCCCTGACATAAGCCTACCACAGAAATTTCTTCTCCCTGTGTCTATTGGAATCCTGGAGTCCTACATGTTGCACCATTCTCATCTTTCTGATTTTCCTGACTCCAAACCAGGCCTCCAAGCATGCTCTTTATAACAACTCACTGCACCATCTGCCTGGCCCCTCAGAGACCCCAGAGGTTGTTTTCATGGCCCTAAGCTCCACCCTTTCCTTCCCTCCCTAAAGACCATAAAGCTCAGGCCTCATTGGCAGAGAAATGGATGTCACAGGACGTAGGGAGGAAGGAGGGGGAGAAATAGGAGAGAGAGAAGAAGACTTTCAATATAAGAATAGTGGTGGACAGGGAGAGTCAAGGAAAACCAACGCGACTTGGTGGGGGGAGGGAGTCTAATAAAAAAAAATCCATATATATTTCTCAACTTAGGACAGAGAGAAACTCATTAAATGTGTATGTAGCAAATTTCTGTTTGAATGATTTTTTTTTTAATATTATTCTTAAACTAGGATCATATCATTATGGCCACTATACAAAATTGAATCATGAAGCATAACAAGTTAAGGACATATTATTTCCCCTTATTATCCAAAGTAAAGAGGCTTAATTGTAAAGAAGGATGGACAGAGGAAATGTCATTATTATTTTTACATTTATCTCAAATGTCTTTATTTTCTCTTTATTTTATTTCTGCAGTGTTGACCATTGCAGTCAAACACAAATTGCTCAGTATTTCTAGGTATTCCCTACACGTGTGTTGTTGTCTGTTTTTAATCATTTGACCCTTTCCACATCAACATTCTTTTGCCAGTAGCATCATTTGCCAAATCACAGCTGTTCTACTAGAATTCAAACAGCACCTCCCTCAGAAGTCTCCTTCCATGATCCTCTCAACAGGAATTATAACACTTGCATGTTGAGCACTTACATGTCTTTCCATGATATTGTCAGAATAAGTGGATAGTATGTTTTATTCATCTTTTAAATTCTGTATGGGGCCTCCTGGTGGTCTAGGGGTTAAGTCTCAGCGCTACCACTGCTATGGCCTGAGTTCGATGCCAGCCAAGTTGCTAACCCACATGGCGCAGGAGACCTCTCCTGTCTGGCCTGCTATTCCCCTCAGCAGTGTATTTCAGTGGATCCACCTGCTCTCCCCACTCTGTCTCTGGTGAATCCTCTCACCCTTCCCTCCTGCAACTCTGGGCCTGAACCCAAGTTCTATTACACAAAAATAAATAAAATTTTTTAAATATTAAAAAAAATCTGTATGATTGCTTTTCAGTTCCTGATGCAGAGAAGTTTGAATTAAAAGGATGTTGAACAAGAGGAAGCATGTATAAGTGGTTCTCTTTTCTCTCCCTCCTTTTGAAAGCACTTGGGGACAATGATCAAATCACACAGTACTATGTGTTCTTTAGAACCTGACAAAGACCTTATTTTTATCACTCAGTTTCATGAGTCCTTTGGATAATTTCTTTGTATATTTATGAGTTCCTCGTATAGGAACCCCTTGTCAGATGGATGTTGGGCTAGTATCTCCTCTCATTTAGTAGGTTGTCTTTTCATTTTGATACAAGTTGATTTTTAGCTCCTAGAATAACTAAAGAAATTAGTTGTGTTATCCAGCTTCCATACTCCAGTGAGAATGACTTCTTATGTTATCAGTCTCACAACAGTTGTCCCTGGGCTCACCCTTATAAGAATAGTGGGGGACCTGATTTCCCTGAGTCCTCAAGCCCAGAGAGCTTTCTTAATTCTTTATACTCTACCTTGACCAAAAGTTTCTCTGAACAAAGGCAGGGAGTCCCTGAAGAATCCCAAGCATTGTTATCTCTTATCAGTTATAGTGTACTCAATTTAGATTTTGTAAGCTACACCTCCATATGAGAGAAGAAACAGCCAGACTAGAAATATATTTATTTCCTAAATGTTTAATGTTTTACAAGATGCACATATTTTCACAATACTTTTTCCTTCTTTGAGTTCACAGTGCCCAATGAATACCGTTTTATAACATGTTATTGGCAGGTCTATTGGAGCCCCATGAGCTCTCAGCATGGTTCTTGGGCATTCTCCACTCATAGCCAGAGCCTGCAATTAAATCTAGACCTTATGACTCCTGGATAACTTTCCTGACCCCTGCATTGCTTGGTTTTCACAAAGTCTCACATTATTTAGTCATAAACTTCAGGTCCTTACATGTGAATGAAAGAATCTTCGTGTGGGAGAATATTATTCCAGGCAATTGAAGGTCACAGCATTTTGCCAAACTTTTTGTACTTTTAGAAATTCTGCAGTATCTGTAGGGTTCAAGTAGGAGTAATTTTTTGTGTGCATGCTTTTCTTGTGCAAAGTAGAGAAACTTTTGGGGGAACATTATAGTTTGCATTAGAGATCTAGTGTGTTGACCTGAAATACCTGATGATAGATGATGTTATGCTGAAATTGGCAGCAAACTTGTTTTCTGTAGCAGTGGAATCTTTGTGTGCCTTGAAATTGAATCTGGGCTGCAGCTAGCCCAGAGCCATGCATACAATCTGACATAATGGAATCCCTGGGGTGCTTGGTTGTGTGTAAAGGAGAGTGGGCCACCATTAGGAATTTTGCTGCCACTGCATGTGTCCTGTGGGCAGGCTCTGGGCATATTGGAAGAGCCACAGTAATTGGGCTTCTTGGATCCAGAGTGTCACATCCAGGGCAGCGCCAGGGGCTTTTTCCGCTTGCATGCTCCTTTGAATACAGTGAGTTCTACTAGGGTAGAAAAAAAATAACCATCTGTAAGACATGACTTTATCACAGGTCCCAAGAACTGTTTGAGTGTTGTGGTATTGTCTCACTGGGGTTAGCATGAGCTCATTTTATATCTATTGTCTAAAAACAGCAGGCTGTAAGGTCCTTTCCAAAGACATGTTATGATCCTGTCGGATGAGTTAAGTACAGCAGTACTTGTTCATGCCAAGAGTTATATTTCTCCAGTCTGATCATATGCAAGTCAGTGTCAATAACTTTCACCACCAATGACACTTAATTAGATTCACAGTTCTTTTATTATTAAGATTTATAAAATTCAGTGCTTCTGCATTTTCAGGTGTACATGTGCTTTTTTGTTCAATGTGTTCACTGCTCCAGCATCCATACTGTCAGATAATCCTTTCCATTTTGCATTCTCATAGAATGGATAATTACTCAACTTGTGTTAGGAAAAATAAAACTATCAAATCTACTTTTCTTTCCCTCTGCAACTACTGAGCTAAGACTTCCAAAATCACTTATCTTAATTTTGTTACCTGATTGAATTGTTACATTATTTTTGTAATAAAAGATTAAACTCTTGCATAAAGATTCTAAAATCTTGTCGATTATTGCATGTTCTTATAACTGCTTCCGACGACTTAAGTTTTCCACTTTCTGAATTTAGGATCATCTGCAAAGCTACCACTATTACCACCTCTGCCTTTATAGAAGTTCCTGGTTATTAATATTCTAATTCATTGGACAAGTGTTTATAGGGTGCTTACTGTCTGTCAGGCAGTACCCTGAATGCAGGCATGCAGATGGGATTGAATCTCGTTTTCCAGCTTCTTAGAACAGCCTATGCTGTTCTCATAGGCTAAAATGATTGTCTATGTAGGTCATTGAGGGTGAAGGGATCAAGTGAAATTAAAACAGCAATGCGCAACAATAGATCTAAGCTGTTAATAAAATGGATATTATCTTTATTACTTATTTGAATAGATTTTTTTTTTTTTTGGTTTTGAAGTTGAATAGAAAAATTACAGTTACTTTTGTGTTCATTAGGTTGCTCCTGTACAAGGCACTATTAAATTTGTTCGACCTATGTATTTAGTTTGGCCACTAGGTGTCAGTAACGTTCAGATGACAAGTGGAAATTTCTTGTTTCAACCACTTACTAAGCTCTGGTATGAGTAAGCCAACACTAGTTGCTCAACTATTACAAACTAAATCAGTAACAGTTTGCTTCTTATCGGATCCTTAAATGTGTGCAAACGTCAAATAAACTACGTTTCTGAAACAAATAACAGAAGTTTTTTTAAAAGTTATCAGGCTAATAAACTACCTGTATTTTTTCAATGTTTTTTTTAATAAACTACCTGTATTTTTTCAATGTTTATTATTTATTGCAAATTTCCAAAATTAATATACATCTCTTCTTCCTTTTTTATTGAGGTATAATTGGCATATGACATTATATTAGTTTTGAGTGTGGAGCAAAATAATTAAATTTTTGTATATTTTGTGAAATGATCACAGTAAGTCTGATTAACATCTGTTCCTATACAAAGCAAAAATTGCTTTGTTATGATGAAAACTTTTAAGATCTACTCTCAGCAACTTTGAAATATGAAATAGAGTATTATTAGCTACAATTACCATGTTGTACATTGCATTCCCGTGAGTTATTTGTTTTATAACTGGAAGTTTGTACATTTTGACCCCTTCACCCGTTCTCCCACCACCCCATCCCCACCTCTGGAAGCCACCAATCTGCCCTCTGTATCTATAAACTCGGTTTTCATTTGTCTGTTTCTAAAGATTCTGCCTGTAAATGAGATCATGCAGTATTTATCTTTCTCTGCCTGACTTCTTTTATTCAGTATCATGTCCTTAAGGATTATTCTTGTTGCCAGCAGCAGAATTTCATTCTATTTTGTGGAAGAATAATATTCATTGTATTACTAAATATTGTTACAATAGATTGTAAAGGATAAACATTAGTGTTTTTTTCTTGGTGGTTTATAATTTTCCCTATAATTCTGGTTACACATTTTCATATCGAATTTTGACTCAAGAGAACAGGTTATCAGATCAGTTGAAGGCAAATTAGGACAAAGAATTGAAGTACCTGGTGGCATTGCAAAACAATAGTCTCAAAGCCTTTGAAATAGACACAGCCATATTCTCACAGGTAAAACGGATTCTGTGGAGGAGATGGGATGGTCACTGAGGGGTTGGGGGAGAAGTAAGGTAAATAATGTATACTGTCTCCAATAGGCAGTGGGTACAGACAGGAGGCAGAACAAGAGTCTGATCACAGATGAGTGAGAGCCAGTGTTAGCCTCTGACACAACTCAAACCACGATTCAATAGTTGACTTTTGGAAGACCAGACTTCTGAACTCATCCTATGTCTGACAAGAGCGTGATTCATATTCAGTCATCATAGCAACATTTTTTTTTGGAAACTCCATCTCCATCTTACATGATTTCATTCAATAGTGACTACACTGTGCATAAAGCTTTATCTGCTTGCCAAGATACTCTTCTGAAACTGGGGCACAGGACACGAGATCACAGGATAATCCCATAGACATAGGTCAAAGAGCTCCTGAGGACAAATGGCTGACTCCATAAACTGGTGAGGATTGAGAGCCACAGAGCTCTCTGCAGAGGAGAATGGGGGTGTTGGGTCCATGTGTGTTTAGTCCAGACTAAACACCCCACCCAATGGTCACCCCACCCAATGGCATTGTGAATCCCCTGCAGTTCCCAAGCACCAGAAGTGGGCGTAGAAAATTTTGAGGAAACTACTCCAGAGCAAAAGGGTTCCTGAGAAGGGAGCCTGGGGCAGGGATTCCGCTTAGCCAGCTCTGAGTGTGAATTATTTAGTTTGATTGTGAGTTATTTCAAGGCCAGCATTACTATGCACTTCAATACATGTTGTATGCACTATTGTGCTTATATTGACTTTCCTCAATCCCATATGTAGGTTTAATAAGAAAATTGCTTCATGCCATAGACTCCTTCACATAATTTACATCAGAAAAAACTTTGTCTGCAGCAAAGGAATTTGTCAGCAGACCCCAACTAGAATAAGAATCAGAACACACATACGCATATGTAAAATGATTTTGCTTCATGTTATAAAAGTGTAATGTATCCTTAATGTCCACGCTGTAATAACTCATACTTTTCAATTCACAAAAACTTAGTTTATTGGAGAAATGTAAAGGGGGAGCAGAAAATGAGGAAGAACAGGAGGATGAGGAGGAGGAATAAGAAAGGAGAAAGAAAAGCAACTGAGTGATAGTGAGAACAAGACTGAGTAAGTGTTAAAGTAAAAATGAGTTACTATTCTAGAGAAGGAAGCAAACATTTGGGGAATTCTATAAAGACTATAAATGTAAGGAGCAAAATAGGTTCTAATTCAAATTACCACTAGACAGTGGTTTAAACTTTATTTTCTTTCATTATAAATTGAGGTCATTATATACGTGTTACATCAGATTCCAAACTTACCTAAAGAGAAGATACAGAAGAAATGGGAAAAGTTTTCACCTTTTCCCACCACTCATTCTAGTCCAAAACCATCGCTGTCTCCAGGAAAATTTTCTTTTCCAATTAATTCTTCCCCTTTCTCCAGTCACAAGGGATGGGTGAGCAGAACGTGCTGCAAAGTCAGCTTTGCTTTACCCATGAGTCTTAAAACACTTCCAATAAAAATGAAAAATCTGGCTACTACTCTATCTAATCGATGCTTTAAAGAGAGCTCATACTATTAAAATTTGGGTAGCATATGGATATATTTTCCCAAATGTTACACAAAACTATTCTTTCTTTACAAATATTTTTACAACCCGCTCGCGGATCTGCTTGGTCCTGACTCCATAGATGACCGGGTTCAGGGCGGGTGGGACAACCACGTACAGATTTGCCAAGAGAATGTGGATGTACCGGGGGATGTTCCGACCAAAGCGATGCGTCATGAAGGAAAAAAACGCTGGCGTGTAAAAGCACAGCATGACACAGACGTGAGAACCGCAGGTATTAAGCGCCTTTAGGCGAGCCTCCTGGGAGGGGAGACAGAAAACAGCTTGAAGGATAAGCACGTAGGAACAGGCGATCAGAATCACATCCACAACAATATTAGAAATCACCATGAGCCCATAGATAATGTTGACCTTGATGGGCGCGCACGCCAACCGTGCAATGCCCATGTGCTCACAGTACGTGTGAGGGATGACATGATGCCCGCAGAAGGGCAGCCTCAGGATGAGAAACACAAATGGAGTCACGAGAATTAAATTTCTTCCAACAACAACAGAGACTAAGATGCTGATGGTTTTATTGGTGAGGATCATGGTGTACTGGAGAGGTTTGCAGATGGCAACAAAACGGTCATAAGCCATGGCCACCAGCAGAACAGTCTCCATGCCGGTGAACATGTGGATAAAGAACATCTGAACAAGGCACCCCCAAAGCTGATCTCTCGGAGGTTGAACCAGAAGATCCCCAGCATTTTAGGGATGGTGGAGGTGGACAGACCCAGGTCAATCATAGACAACAGGGCCAGGAAGTAGAACATGGGCTGGTGGAGACTGTGTTCAGTCTTGATTACAAAGAGGATGGTGATGTTCCCCACAAGGGCAATCAGGTACACAACACAGAATGGGAAAGCAATCCAGACATGCACATTTTCCAGCCCTGGTATCCCTAGCAGGAGAAAGAAGGGAGGGTGGAACTGGGTGTCATTGGCAGAAGGCATTCTCCTAGCCAAGTGCCACTGAATTTCTGTTAAGGAGGCAATCTCACTTTTTTAAGAATTTTTGCTCATCAATATCCTGGAAAGATGAAAAGACCTCTAATTAGAATGCTGGAGGTAATGACAAAAGTAGTTAACTCACAAATACTGGAGGTTCTTTTATTTCTAGAGAATGAGCAACTCTCAGCACATTTTACTGTTCCTCAAGATTCATCATAGGCAATATTGTACACAGCTTCATAATTTTCTAACATGATTTCTTTGAAGTAACTGACAATAGTTCACCAAGTAGTATAAACATGCATAATGTTATTGTTCCTTTCCATTCCTTTTCTTAGTAGTTTCTTGGTTACTTTTGGGAAGTTACTATACCCAGTGGTTCTCTAATTGGGGTTGGGTATTAAAAAATTTTAAGTCAAGTGAAACTGATTTTTTTTTTACCCTAAAGATATATCTATTTGTGCATACAAGAACCGGGGTACAGGCCAGATGCGTGGGAGGGTGAGAGGATTCACCAGAGATGGAGTGGGGAACAGAACAGGCAGACTGACAAATACACTGCTGAGGGGAGCAGCGGGCGAGACAGGAGAGGTCTGCTGTGCCATGCGGGTAGCTCCCTGGCCGGCAGGGGATCAAACTCGTGCTGCAGAGGCTGCGGACAGCTTCATAGCACTGCGCTCAACCCACTGCGCCACCAAGGGGAGGCATCGATACTGATTTCTTACCATTGTTTATACTTTGACATGATACCAATACAAGGATTTTCCTTATTTATAAAGTTCATTCACATAACCTAAGAAAGCTTAATCAGATGGTCTCTCTTAGAATTTTCCTCATTCTATTTTTACTATGAGACCATTGATATTTTTGATACTTTCTAAGTTTTTTTTATATTTTCTTTTGTTATAATTGAAGAATCAGTGCATTACAATTTGATGTAAGTTTCAGGTGCACATCACTGAGAATCAGCATTTGAAAGCCTACATTGAGACACAGCTACAGCCAATCTGCCCTTCGCTGTACCATTGTTGCCTTTGTCTCTATTTACTTATCTCTTTCTTCCCTTCTCTTCTACAATCACTGGTTTTATAGTCCAAGTTATTTTTATCTTGTTTAGTTCATACATGTATTTGTTTCTCTATTTGCCACATATGAATAAAATCATACAGTGTTTGTCTCTTTCTTTTTAGCTTACTTCATTAATCTTATGGAAGATTAGTGCTTTCTAATCTTATGGAATGGCCTTGGTTTGCAGTCCTATATATCCAGACTACTATTTATCTTATGTTCCTTTGATCCTATTCCAATTAATTTTCTCTTGCTTACCAGCCAAATCATGTTTATTTTCCTTATAACCTGTAACACTGATAATTAACTTGCCAAATTTCTTTTTCTTAGCATGTTGTATCTCTTGAACAATGTAAAACTCTGCCGTAACTAGCCTGATTTTATTCATGATTTGCATATTATTTAAGAGCATAAATGCTACTACTGTGAGCAAGGAACAGGGGATAATCAATTTAAGATTTCTTTTTTTTAATTGTCATAAATTGCTTCTTTTTTTTTAATCTAAGATTTCTAATAGCACTATTAAAGGATATATGGTCCCCAGTTGTTCAGAATCTAACTGTTCAATAGAATCAGAATCAGAGTTTGTATATGTTTCTCTGTGTGTGTGCAGGTGAGAGAGAGAGAGAGAGAGAGAGAGAGATTCTGCATATTACTCATTGACATATCACTGTTCTTACCTACAGATGTTTGTTCCAATATGTGTG
Source organism: Talpa occidentalis (assembly GCF_014898055.3). Classification (NCBI taxonomy): domain Eukaryota; kingdom Metazoa; phylum Chordata; class Mammalia; order Eulipotyphla; family Talpidae; genus Talpa; species Talpa occidentalis. The sequence continues at coordinate 35,288,691 of NW_023603184.1, forward strand.
CTTTAGTGTGTGTGTGTGTGTGAGAGAGAGAGAGAGAGAAAGAAATGGTGTTTGGAGCCACTCCTTAGTAAAATGGAGGAAAAGGTCTCATTTACCTTTTCTCCTCTCAGTAGCATCTCACCTCTCCTGTCCAAACATCTTGGTCTCTCTGATATTTCTTCTCCCAGTCCTCAATCACAGCATGACTTCAGTTCTTCAAAATGGTGATCAGAACCCCTTTTAGTCTCTGGGCTCCAAGCCTCTCCAGCTACTTGGAGAAAAACTTTATAGTGAGTGAGGGTGTTTTTAAGTCTAGTCATGTCCCGGAATCCCCAAGCTCGGTCTTCAGAGTCCTCTGGGCATAGATATGGGCTTGTGGATCATTAAGTCCATCTAATTTTTTGTTCCAGAAAACATCACTTCATGCAGAGAAAAAAAATCACTAAACCAGATATAGTTCCTTAGCTCAGGGGAGGGCGTGAGCTGATAAGAACAGAAATACCCTGAAGGGGGAGGAATCTTTATGGGGGATGATATTGATTCTGACTCTTTCAGAAGCTACAGAAGCAATAAGTTAACACCATTAAAGCTTCAAAATGTGACTGCTTAGGAAATTACTTAGCAACTTTTCTGCTTTTTTAAATATAAGTCTGGGAATCCTGATTACAGTTGCAACTTCAAAAAAAATATTTAAATAAACACATTAGACTCTGGAAGCAACTCAGGTTTTTATCTGTAATAATGGTATCAACTTTCTTCCAGCCCAGCAAGACTCCTTCCCCATCTATAACTAATTATAAACAGAATGAGAAAAAATAACCAGATAGAATATTGGATGTAGATTTTTCTTATAGTTTGCCATCCTGGAAGCTGATGCATAGCACCTATCAGCTGTCATAGGTTAAGGTTTTCCTGAGTATATAGTATACAAACATTTTTTATTTTTGGACTTTGAGGTTCAGACATCTTGAGTTGCGAAGAAGGTAATGTGTATGATCCAAAATAGACCTTGCTAGATAAATATGTCCTCATTTCCATTGCTCTCTTTTTGATGAATGAGAAACGTACTCCTTAGTCCCTGGTCAGTCCCTCAGGGTGTCCATTCTTGTCACTGTACAAACATTCATCTTCCATTCCTCTTTTGCACACTACAACTTCCTATGATAAAGTATAAACATTGCTGTCTAAATCCTTCTATCAATCCCCATTCAAACTTTAATTCTATTTCCTGACTCTCCCAAACATTATGCCACCTTCAGTGATCAAAATTCCTACTTAAGAAATTGCTGCTGCTCAATTCCACTTTCCTTCCAGTCTCCCTCAATTACCATGTCCTCTCAATGGACACAACACAAACATCCAGATATGATCTTTATGTCGCCTGGATTGTCTTATTGGTGTATAACACTGTTAACACACCTCCCCAACCCTTTTTACTTTGGTTTAGTGTTTCTTATCTTTATCAGTTATTTTTAATTTTATGTTGTGATGAAATACAGTTAACACAAAATGTACTCTTTTAAGCAGTTTTTAGTTTGGTGCTATAAAATAAGTGCACATTGTTTTGCAACCATAACCACCATCCATCTCCAGAAATTTTTCATTTTGTAAAAACTGAAACTGTACCCATTAAACATTAATTTACTTTATGTTTTTTTTTTTTAAGTCTCTATTTCATATATTCCTGCTGTGATCTTTGTTACTTTCTTCCTCCTGATAATTTTAGGCTTTTTTTTTCTTTTTCTAGTTCCTCAAGGTGTAAAGTTAGGTTGTTTGGGGTCTTTCTTTTTTCTTCTTTTTCTTTTTTTTTTGTGGGAACCTCGTTGGTGGCAGGGAATCAAACTGGTGCTGCAGAGGCTACGGACAGCCTCGCAACCCAGCGCTCAACCGCTGCACCACCAGGGGAGGCCCTCTTTTTCTTCTTGATGTAGGCATTTATTGGTAAATTTCATAGACCTTCCTCTGCTGGTTTCCATTTGTTTTGATATTTTTTCCATTTTCTTTGTCTTTATATATATTTTTTATTTTGATTTCTTCTTCTACCCATTGGTTGGAGGAGTGGGTAATTTAATTTCCTTATATTTTACAGTTTTTCTCCTGTTATTGTTATTTAGTTTCATACCACTGTGATCAGAAAATATGCTGAATGTGATTCCAATCTTTTAAAATTTGTGGATCTAGTTTTTGATGGTCTATTTATTTATATTATTACATTTGCCTACTTTTTGTAGCAACAGTCTATGCCTTAATTTGTGTAGCTTTATTCTATATTTCTCATTACATCTGGTAATGTAAGTCCTCAGCAATGTTCATCCTTTTTGCTGTTTCAATGGTATCTGTAGATTTCTGTGGCTTTTTGAATTCATATGTAGTAGAATGGAATAGAATTATATGAGGATCAGGTTGATAGCATACACACAGAACTTTCTGAGAATTTGGTCGAGGTTGTTTCAAATCCATTGATAAATCTGATATTTTTATAATATTGACACAGTTCATGAACATGTTAAATCTTTCTACATTTATTTTATTTTCTTTAAAGATCTTAGTGATGTACTGTACTTTGTGCAGAGTTCTTGTATATTTTTACATTTTATTTTTAAATAACTGAATTTTTATGGTATTGCAAATTTAGTACTTTTAGACTTTTTTGTGATCTTTGCAGTTAGTACTGGTCTTTTATTTATTTATTTATTTATTTATTTATTTTTAATTAAGGTAATATTTTTGTTCTGTATTTGTTGCTGGTATGTGAAAATACAATGAACTACTTTGCATATTGATCTTCATATAGAAATTTCTTTGTTCTAATAATTTATGGAAAATTTGAAAAATACATACTGAATTACCTCTACAGTGAAAAATAACAGCATTAACCTACATTTCAAATTTTTATATCTTGTACTTTCAACATTATTTCCTTTTGTCTTTTTTATGGTGTTCAGCGCCAGTGGGAATAGAAGTGATTTGGGGACTATGGTTTGTCCTAAACTAAAAATATTAATACTAATTAAATGTGGTGACTCCTGCAGTTGTTTTAAGGACTCTGTATCACATCAATCAAGTTCTGTTTACTCCTTTTTTTTAATAGTTTGATATTGAATTTTATCAAATATTTTCTCTAAATATATTGAGATAACTCTGAAATTTTCCTTTATTATCTTATTTGCCAAATTGCTTTCAACGATTATGAATATTATCTAAACTTGCATTCCTGGAGTAAAACATTTTTTTATAAAATATTATTTAATATTACTAGATTCAACTTGCTAACATTTTTATCAGAATTTTTGTATCTATACTCTTCAAAGTGACTTTCTTGTAATTTTCCTCTCCTTTAACATGCATTTCAAGTTTTGATATAAGTGTTGTACAGTTCTCATGGTTGTATTCTAGAAGCTTTTGTAGGTTTGATTTTAAATTTCTTCCCTTAATTTGTTTGGCAGAATGAGAAAGTGACTGTACATTGTTATGTATTTTTCTTTAGAAAATTTTTAAAATATAGCCAATTTTTTAAAATACCACAATTACTATATGATTCACCTACTTTTTGTCTTTTTAGTGAGTCTTCTCTAGAAACTTTTTAATTTTATATTGAAATTATGTAAAATTATTGATAATAATCTTTTATCATTATAATACTTGATTTATCTAATTTTCTGTTTCTCCTTTTATAGCATTCTTTTTTTTAATAAATTTTATTTTTATATTCCCCATACAATTGCAACCCCCTTATTTTGACCCCAATCCCTCCCCTCCCCACACCCTACCCCCCATAGAGTGTCTCTGGTTCATAGTTGTTTGTTGATTTTGATTTTCACTTTCTTATAGTTATTCATTTTCCTGGTCCCTTATTTAAGTTTTCTAGATTCCTGCTATGAGTGAGACCATCCGGTATTTTTCTTTTTCTTTCTGGCTTATTTTGCTGAGCATGATCCCTTCCAGTGCCATCCATGCTGCTGCAAATTGCATGTGTTTATCTTTTTTGAATGCTGAGTAATATTCCATGGTATATAGGTACCACATCTTCTTGATCCAGTCATCTATTTTTGGGCAATTTGGGTTGTTTCCAAAGCTTAACTATTGTAAACAGTGCTGCTTTTTATAGCATTCTTATGGCTAAAAGTTTTTCAGTTTGGTGGTCTTTCAGAAGACCTCTTCTTTGTTGAAATTGTCTCTTTTATTTGTGTGCCACTTTGATATTTTCTACTTATTTCTTTGTTATTATTTCCCTTTGAATTTTTATTTTTTTGATTGATTAAAATGGCTAACTTATTTTCAGCGTTTATTCTTTCCACATGTATACATTTAAAGATGTATTCTTTCCTTGGTGTAACTACATTTGCATCACACAAATTTTCAAGGAACAAACACTATCTGAATATTTTATGTGTCATTAGTGAAATAGATGGAGAAATATGACTCTACTGATATAGAGATAAAATGGAAATATAGTCACCTTGCCAAGAAGGGATGAGTGATTAATCTTGTGATATGCAAGATAAATGAAGAAAGTGAACAAAAAAGCTATTTGAAGGAACCATTTATATTGAGCTATAAGAGAAGATGACTCATTAGAAGTCACGTAGAAAAGATCAAAAGCTAAAATATGTACTCCAGTGGGTATAAGCACTCTCTTTTGAATTTCTCTTAATTAGTTCATTTGAGTGGTATAATTAAACCACCACTTCATTTCTTTTTTTAAAAAAGACTTATTTATTTATGCATACAAGAGCTGGGGTACAGACCAGAGGCGTGGGGGATGAGAGGATTCACCAGAGTGGGGAACAGAACAGGCAGACTGACCAAAGTACAATGCTGAGGGGAGCAGTGGGCGAGACAGGAGAGGTCTGCTGCACCATGTGGGTTGCTCCCCGGCTGGCTGGGGATTGAACTCATGCTTCAGAGGCTGCAGACAGCTTCACTGGTCTTAACCCCTTGTGCCACCAGGGAGTCCCCACTACTTTATTTCAATACAGTTCTAGCACTGGGGATAAACTAATGAAAAAAATTTGTTATAGCATCTGCATTATAGAGCTAATATTTTTACAAGAATAAGAAAAAAATATCATTTTAGGGGAATATAAATACTATGAAGAAAATGACGTGGGTTAATAGAAAGGACATAATTGGGAAAAATAATACTTTGGATAGTGCTCAGGGTATACCACTCTGAGGAGATGTTTGAACAGAGACTGAATGTAGAAGCATTTGAGGGACTTAGAATAATGTGCCCCATTCATTCAAATCCATATCAAGGAATCTTTAAAATAAGAAATGGTATTTTTATAAATAGGGAAAATAATGGGGTGGGGGGGGAAAGAGAGCAAGAGAAGCTTAGAAGGACAGGGAGGAGAAAGAACTGCAGCAGATGGAATGAGCTAAGGACAAAGTCCCAGTTGTGCTTCAGTTCAGGAATTTTATGTATGAATTATTAAATCACACACTGTGCAAGTGTTAAGAGGAATTAAATGTAATGAAATGTATGGGAATAATGTGAAATGTAAGGGATTAATAAAGTCTTGCCTGTTGTCTCCGTATCAAAAGAAAAAGATTGAGGAAAGGTCTCTGGAGTCTATTAAGTCTTCATATTAGTATCCATCCCAGGGGAAGCAGAGTTGGAAGGGAAATACAAATACCTCCTAGTTGGCATAATAAACGATGTGCACCAAGATGCCAACAGGTGTTTCTTCAATATTTAGAGATTGAGGTAAGTCACATAATGGCTAGGTTGTGAAAAGTAGCAAGAGGCACGAGCAGAGAGCTAGGACAAGAGAGTATGGAGATGGAGGAAAAATAACAGTGTGAAAACAGATGGAGAGAGAATGCACACCGACAGCCACAGACTCCTGGGTTGACACTTTTACCCACAAGTACAATACTATACTTGTACAAGATGTCACATGAAAAACTAACCAGGGTCAAGTCTAACGTGGCAGGAGTAGCACTTATCTACCCTGTATCAATTTAACGATTGTTTCTGACCTTATTATACAGATGAGAATGGCAAGTGGGTAAGGACCAACTTTATTTTTTTTAGAATATATCAGGTATAGTAAAAATGATCAATAAATGTTCTTGAGTGAATGAATTTGTGAATAAATGGATTAGGAAGCATGGCCATGAAGCATAGATTTTATGGAAACAAGACCCAGGACTAGAATGATGAAGCATCTGAGAAACAGAATAAGGTTGTGTGGTGGCAGGATGATCATGAAGCTGCAAGATTAGGCGAGAATGAGAAGGTAGACATTAACTCTTATCCTTATGAAGATCAGTTCTAGGAAATGGAGTGTGCTGTTTGGGGTGTGGTGGAGGTTAGTGGCGAATGGTACAGTAAGAAGATGCCACATTGAAGACAAAGCTGCTGCAGGGGTAGATATAACCCCGCGTAGCAAGTTAGGGAGTCGAATGAAAAACCAATAGAGTTATTTCTGAACCCAGTAGAAATTGTAAGATTCATGAATATAGGTTTATATAATAAGCAGTTACATTGAGTGCCGATTAGGTGATTAGGTGCTCTGAGCAATGTTTACATACTTGGAAATGATGTCTCAGATGTAAGATAATGTCAGTTTTCAAGCCTTCTTAAAAAATCCACAAAAATAAGAGAGTAAGTTAATTCTTTTGGATGCACTCATATTTTATGCTCTAAATTTCTCCTATGTGTATTCCCAAGAGTGACCAAAAAACCAAAAGATTAAGAGGATGGGCATTTTTATGTGCTAACAGGTCACCTTTATGTTCTTTATGAGATATTGCAATATGATTACCACCACATGTTAGCTACCATTTTCATCTTATTATATAATAATCAGTTCTTTGTTGTAGTGAAAAAATTTAGAGGTCCTCCCTGGTGGCACAAGGGGTTAAGACACAACCTATGAAGCTATCGGCAGCATCTGCAGCACAAGTTCGATCCCCAGCCAGGGAGCTACACACATGGCACAGCAGACCTCTCCTGCCTCACCCTCTGATCCCCTCAGCAGTGTGTTTCAGTCAATCTGCCTGTTCTTTTCCCCACTCTGTCTCTGGGGAATCGTCTCACCCCCCACACCTCTGGCCTGTACCCCAGTTCTTGTATGCATAAATAAAAAAAATTAAAAAATCTTAAAAAAAAATTAGAATTAGTCTCCTAGCAATTTTGAAGAACATAATATAATAACATGGGCTACAATCACTATTAAACTTCTGTGTTTAAATAAGACCAAGGAAGTTTAAAGCGTTAATGTGCATTTTACCAGGAATCTGAACAAAGAGAGATGGAGCAAGTGTCACTGATGGGAAGGCAGTAGTCACCGCTCCCCACAACAGCTGACTGTGGCAGAAAGAATGTCTTCACCTAACGAAACCCAGTTCCATCCTTCTTCATTCCTCCTCTTGGGTATCCCAGGCCTGGAAGGTATGCATGTCTGGATTGGATTCCCCTTTTTCTTTGTGTATGTTGTTGCACTCCTGGGCAATAGTCTTGTCTTGTTCGTCATCCAGACTGAACGTAGTCTCCACGAGCCCATGTACTACTTCCTGGCCATGTTGGACTCTATTGACTTGGGCTTATCCACAGCCACCATCCCCAAAATGCTGGGCATCTTCTGGTTCAACTTAAGGGATATTTGGTTTGAAAGCTGTCTTTCCCAGATGTTCTTCATCCATTTCTTCACTGCCATGGAGAGCATTGTGTTGGTGGCCATGGCCTTTGACCGTTACATTGCCATTTGTAAACCTCTTCGATACACGGTGATCCTCAGCAGCAAGATGATCAGTGTCATTGCAGGAGTGGCCATTCTGCGGAGCTTGTACATGGTGGTCCCACTGGTGTTTCTACTCCTGAGGCTGCCCTTCTGTGGGCATCATGTCATCCCTCATACCTACTGTGAGCACATGGGCATTGCCCGTCTGGCCTGTGCCAGCATCAGGGTGAATATTCTGTTTGGCCTTGGTAACATTTCTCTCTTATTACTAGATGTGCTCCTTATTTTTCTTTCCTATGTCAGGATTCTCTACGCTGTCTTTTGCCTGCCCTCCTGGGAGGCCCGGTTCAAAGCCCTCAGCACCTGTGGCTCCCACATTGGTGTGATCTTAGCCTTTTTTACACCAGCCTTTTTCTCTTTCTTGACACACCGTTTTGGACACAATGTTCCTCAGTACATACATATCCTCTTAGCTAATTTATACGTGGTTGTTCCACCAGCCCTCAATCCTGTAATCTATGGAGTCAGGACAAAACAGATTAGGGAGCGAGTTTTGAGGATTTTTTTAAAAAAAGATGGTTAACTGTTGGTAGTTTAGAAAGTCTTCCAGTTCTTATTTTCTTATATGCTCAATAGAAGGGGTGTATAATCTATAAATATTGAATGCATGGAGCAGAGGTGAATATTAACTAATGACATTTCTTTATATATAATGTTCTGAATTTAAGGGTAATAATTTTATTGATGATGACATTATAATTTGTGAGGATTGATCATTTCCAAAAACTTTATATTTGTTTGTTAATATTTTTAAAATATTTAATATTGGGTTAATATTGGACTACATTTTCGTTTTCTTTAAAAAATCTTCCAGTTCTTATTTTCTCATATGCTCATTAGAATGGGTGTATAATCTATAAGTATTGAATGCAGGGAGCAGAGGTGAATATTAGCAGTAATGACATTACTTTCTATATAATCTTTTGAATTTAAAGGTAATTTTATTGATGATGATATCATTTGTAAAGATTGCATCATTTACAAAAACTTTATATTTGTTTTTTAATATTTTAAAAATATTTAATATTAGGTTAATATTGGGTTACATTGTTGTTTTCTTTATAGAAGCGTAGGATGACCCCTTCAGCAATGTTGCCACACTGCGCCCACCACCACAGAACCCATAGTCCAGCCCCATGGGCCCTTGCATTCTCCTGCTCTTTTTTCTCGTCCCTCCCCTCCCCCTGCTCCCCTTCTCTGGTTGCCCGCATTCCGCAGTCAGTTTTCAAGGGTTAGTTCTTGCCACGAGATTATATTTGTATTGTTTGATCAAGGTAGCTCCATAAAGTCACTATACTCCCAAGTTTTTAGATGAAGGTTTGAGTCTTAGGATGGTTAAATGATTCATCTGAAAATCCAGGTGTTAGTGGGAGGTAGATTATTAGGTCAGGGAGTTTTTGTACCAGTTTCTGAATCACCAGAGTAAATATGAAAGCAACAGAATGAAGTTTGTTTTTAAGAATAATACATAACAGCGGTTGAGTTGCGAAGCTTCTGCGGCGCAGGCTCGATCCCCGGCTACATGGCGCGCAGAAGCAGTGTACTCCGGTCCTTCCAGAATGAGTGCATGTGTTTGTTTTTAAGAATAATACATAATTTTGGTGACAGGGTTCTCGAACTAATAATAATAACATGAACTCAACCTATACTATCTTAAATAATTTACTTACATTAACATGCCTACTTATTAAGTAAATTCTTTCATGTCATTACTCTTAACAATCGACTTTTGATGTAAGTAAACTGTGAATTAGGCAATTTTTGTAACCAATTTTATATATATTTTGGTTCTAGACACCTGGGGAAATTGGAGTAATGATTCTTGAAATTTGTCTTCCTTAATACAAAAAAAATTTCCCAAGTGTATCTTTGGTGTAAATTTGAGGAGAAAAACAATACAGATTCTTTACAACCTCGGAATAAGGAAGGATTTTAAAATAACACTCAAGTACAAACGTATTCATGCAAACAATATTGGAAATTTATCAAACACTCACATTAAAATTATGAACTGTTTTCATCAAATATACCATTAACAGAGAGACTAGGTGGACCAAATGACTTGATTATGAATTATAGAGAGGACTCCTGTAAATTGGTAAGAAAAAGGAACATCACCACATAGAAGGACTGGCTTACATAGGGATTTTGCAAAAGAAGTTTACACGGATTTCTAGTAAATTTCAAAAGGATGTTCTACTTCTAGTTATAAGGGAGATACATTTAAAATCACTAATAGAGAGTTGAGGAAAACTTTTTCCATCCCCTACAAAATTAAATTAAAATTTTAATTACAAAATTTAATTTCATTTCCTCCAAAATTTAATTGCAAAAATTAAAACAATTATGAGTCAGAAGTATACTGATTAACATAAAAAACATTCATAGTGTAATGAAATAAAATAAGGGCTATAAGGATTAACAGTTCAAATGTAAACATTAGTCAGATATGGATCTTTTTCACTCTTTGCTTAGTTGGCATTTATCTTTTTCCACTTTGAGGTGGCACTTTCTTTCTCACCTTGCTTAACTTGGGTTCCTGGTGATAGGTTTTCATTGCACCAACCATGTGATAGACATTCATCTCAGAGTTTAACACACACCAGAAAAAAATCAGGTAAATATTTGTTCTATGACAGAGTGGGGAAGGAGCCCAGTGATGTATGGTAGTGACTGTGCGTGCTCTGGTGGTGGGTGCACTATGGTAATAGCCTGGGAAGGGGGGTGGACCCTATAATTCCAAAATACAAACAACAATACAAACCAATATTACTTTAATATAAAAAAATACTTTCCACAATTTAATGTATACAAATGTTAATTTTTAACAATGTATCCCTGAAACTGATATGATGTTGTAAGCCACTATCACCACTTTTTATACTCTTAAATACAATAGTAGAAACTTTCAATACTTTAAAAAGCAATGGAACTGGAGGCAGAAGAAACCTAACATGCCTGGTTTTAAAACCACTAATACTGCTCTCTGGTTTGCTATTTCAATTCTCAAATTAAAATTTTCCATTTAAAAAAAAGATTCGTTCTGTGCTCATAATGCTAAAATCCTAAAGTGTAAGGGTTGTGAAGGGCATTCAATAAGCAGTAAACATAATAAAGGTAAAATAGAAAGAAATACATGCTATAAAAATGAAAGCAGGACCATGAAAATTGAGAGTACTAGAATACATTTTAAAATATGGTGGATAGGGTGGACCTCAGATACAGTCACACTTGCACAAAGAATTGACATCACATTCATAGTAGAAGCAAATCCAGAAGATACAGTATGGACTGTTTGGCTGCTAAAATTTATCTTCAGGCTCTTGGTAATAGTCATCTGTTAGGATTAATTAGAAAAGTAATAAAGTTTGTCATGTAACTGTGAACTTGTGAAATAATGTGTGGTTCCTTTAAGAACTTGATGCTATGCTTGTGTATTTTTATAAGGAGTTTTGTTAAAAAAAATAATTTGAACTAGTGCAGATCATCATCAGGGAACTTTTCACCATCCCAGTGATAAAGACTATGCTTCAAACTCTTGAGTTTTTAACCTTATAGAAAAGTAGTTCAAGGAGAAATAAAAGTAATTTAAGGAGTACAAGATCAAAGACTAGGGAACCAGATAACCTAGGTTTAAATCAGCCTCTGTCATTTGCTGACTTTGTAACTTTTATTGAGTAATTAACGTCTCTGTGGTGAAGTATGTGGTTCAGTATACAAACCCAGCAGAAAATAGTATCATACTCACAGTCGTTTTTAAGATCCAGTGAATATACATGAGGAAGTAACTGGAAAGTGGACACTACTCCTGTTTGTTATTATTTTTGTGGTTGTTATTATTTTCTTGAAAACCATTTTCTGTGGGGGAAAAAACTACCTTTTGAAAGAAAGCAACTATGGAGGAAGACATAAGGAATCTAGAGTAGATACCGAAGAAGTGAGTGAAAATTAAGAAAATGGGGTTTCTGTGAAAGAAAGAAGAAAAGGGAGGGAAAAGTTGGGGGAGATAGGACTTAAGAGACAGAGATTATGCTGGAGATGTGAGCAGTCTAAGAAAGCGACAGATGGCCTGTTTTAGGGGCAATGGTAATTGGCACCATATGGCTCAAAAGCAAGAGCCATGCTGAATATTACTGGGGTCACACCAATGCTCCCAGCTCAGGACCTGGCCTCTAGTTGTCTTTCCAGCCACGTCCCTTGTTCTTCCCTTCTCTCTTACCCTCCAATTATCCAAAAACATTTGTAGGCGCAAACTTGCTTCTGTTTGCCTTAATATTTTATGGAATTGTTTCATTTTCACCAAATAATTCCCATTTGCTTTTCTCTTAATAATTCAAAAGTTGGGGCCTCTCTGGTGGCTCAGCGGTTAAAGACAGCTATCACGCTATTGGCAGCCACGGCCTGGGTTTGATCCCGGGCCAGGGAGCTACCATGGCTCAGTAGACCTCTACTGACTTGCCTGCTGCTCCCCTTAGCAGTTTATTTTAGTAGATCCACCTGTTCTGCTCCACACTCTGTCTCTGGTGAATCTTCTCAAGACCCTGACATCTGTCCTATACCCCAGTTCTTGTATGCATAAATAATCTTTAAAAAATAAATAAATCTTTAAAAAATTCAAGAGTTATATGCTACCTTTCTGTGAAACCTTTACTTCATACTTTGATAGCTATTGATAGTGAATCGGTTATCATGAATTTTGCAATAATATTCTGTAAAATTACTTTGGTATCATTTTGTAACAATGAGTCCCTTGCATTTTATAACCTCTTTTAATTAGAAATTCATTCGTGTTTTTGCATTCATTTATATTTTTGAATGTATCAGATGGAGTCAGCCACATAGAAGGTATCTAGAAAAACTTGTTGACTGACATTGCTGGCATGTTTGTAGAACTCAATAAAATCTCATTTTAAACCTACTTTTTATTGTCTGTATGATTAAAAAGATTTCCCCTTAAACTATGATGTTCAGAATTAATCTAAGTTGAAGCTTAGAGGTCATGGCAATGATGTCAACTCCAACTTATTAAGTGGGTGCATATATCAGAACTGATGCTAAGTGCTTTCTTTACTTTAATCAGCCAAATAAATATTTGTGGTCAGTTTTCTTTCCCACCTTTGATGAAAAGGTATGAACGCTGAAGTTTAAAGAGATGAGTCTGCCAAAAACTAGTGGCTAGAAATTTAAAAGGCACAAAAACTTAAAGTCTGGAACTGAATTCAAAGCTCACGTCTCCCCAACTCTGTCTTATTTGTTTTTTTTCCTCTCGCCATACTGCATTTATTTTTAAAATTACCTCATTTTATATCCATTTATGTTTTCTCTTATGTTTCTCTGGCCAAGTTTATATTATAAGTTATCTGAGGACAGAGGCTATCCCATTCAACCGTTGTTCATTAAACCCAAAGTATGACCAATAATATGACCTAAATCACTGTCTCAATAATAATGAGTGAATAAATGAGTGAATGAATTATGGAACATGTTAGCGATTTAGTCAATGCTTTGCCCATTTAATTGATAATTTCACAATTACATTTTTAGTTTCAATTTAAATGGAGAATACAAACTGATGAAATGTATTAAATGAAATGTAGAATCTAATATTTTAAAAAAAAACTATGTAGTCAGTAATTTAAATTGGGAGATTTCACAAAACATCTAAATCCAACTTGCCTTAAAAAATATTGGAAAATGGGCCTCCCCTGGTGGCGCAGCGGTTGAGCGCTGGGCTGCAAAGCTGCCTGCAGCCTCTGCAGCGCTGGTTCGATCCCTGACCGCTGGGTGAGGGTCCCCATGGCGCGCAGACCTCTCCTGCCGCCCACTGCTCCCCTCAGCAGTGTTTTTCGGCCCATCTGCCTGTTCTGTTCCCTGCTCTGGTGAATTCTCTCACCGTCCCGCACTTCTGACTGTACCCAGTGCTTGCATAAATAAATAAATCTTTAAAAAAAAAAATTGGAAAATATTGTGACAGTGGGCCCATGGTTATTGCGACATAACCCCATGGTGACAATGTGCTTGATTTGAGTCGAATTTGCCATTTTTAGAGAAGATGTCTTGTGTTCTTGCTTCACATCATCACAATCTCTTCTTACACATCAGGCATCCATGGACAACAGGACCTCATTTTGTTCCTGTTTGCTCTTATTAGACATATGAGTATATAAGCCACTATGTAAAACATAAAATCTATAAGGAATGGGTATGGTACTTCTTTATTCTGCATTCTCTTCCTTGGCAGACTTTTACATGGAGAAAACATTTCATAATATATACACGCAATGGCCTCAGAACATCTACACATTAAAGGGAATCCTGTTTGCAACAACATTTTACTCACATGTTTTGCAAATTTCTCTGCACTACTTTTAAAAAACTATTTCCTTCTCTCCAAGTGATATCTCCACTTTATGATCTATTTGTCTTGGGTAATGATAATCTTGTCTCCAAGTAAAAATCTGATCACACTTTCCCGAATCTGTTTGGTCTTGACACCATAAACAATTGGGTTCATTGTGGGGGGTAGTAGCAGATACAGGTTGGCCACAATGATGTGTATGTGGTGGGGGATACTGTGCTCTCCAAATCGGTGGGTGAAAAAAGTGAAAAAAGCTGGGATGTAAGTGATGACAATGGCACAGATATGAGATGTGCAGGTGCTGAAGGCTTTGTGACGGGCATCTGCCGATGACAGGCTCACCACAGCCCTCAAGATCATAGTGTAAGACACAGAAATGCAGAAGATGTCAAAGCCCCCAATCAGGAGGGCTGTCAAGAGACCATAGATGGCATTGGCCTTGAAATTGCCACAGGACACCTTGGCCACAGACATGTGGTCGCAGTAGGTGTGAGGAATGAAGTTGCCCCGGCAATAGGGCAGGCGCTTGGTGAGGAAGGTGAAGGGGATGATGAGCATCACACCCCTCAGGAAAGTGGCAAGACCAGCCTTGGCGATGACAGGGCTGGTCAGGATGGTGGAGTAGCGCAGAGGGTAGCAGATGGCCACGTAGCGGTCCAGGGCCATGAGCATGAGCACCCCAGACTCCATGCCTGTCAGTGTGTGGACAAAAAACATCTGGGCCAGGCAGGCATGAAAGTCAATCTCCTTGAGGTTGAACCAGAATATGCACAGCATGTTGGGGACAGTGGTGGTGCACAGGGTGACGTCAGTGAAGGAGAGCAGGGCCAGGAAGTAGTACATGGGCCGGTGCAGGGCCTCCTCATGGATGATGAGGTAGATGAGCCCACAGTTGCCCACGACAGCGATGATGTACATGAAGCAGAATGGCAGGGAGATCCAGACATGTGCGGCCTCCAGCCCAGGGATCCCATTCAAGATGAAGAATGTGGGTGTCAGGCTGGAGCTGTTGGCCCCAGACATGATGGCCGCCAGGCAGGGAGCATTTCACATTCTTTAGAAGTGATGGTTTTCTGAACAAGAGAATAATTCAAATTTAAGTAGAGAATGTAATGCAAAAAAAATTGGAATGAGAAACGTTGATTAAGTTCCACTAGAATCACATTGTATAGCAGCAGTTTCCATCCAGCTCTGGTTCTTATCTAGTATGTGATATTAACAAGATATTTAGCCAGTTTATGCCTCAGTTTTCTTACTATATAATGAAGACAATATTTGTGCCAACCTCAGAAAGTTGTCAGGAATATTCAATAAGGTGATTTACAAAACATACTAAAACTATGCATGGTAACTAATGCATGCCCTGTAAATGTCAGCAGTAATACTACTGTTGTTATTAGTATTGTTATGATTTCCTACCACAATATAAAGCATCCAATGAGATCCAATTTACCTTGATTAATGTAAAATCTAATGACACCTCTCAGCTATCCTATAATTCAAATATCATCGTGTACTTTGGAATGGGAAAGGTTGTATGAGATTTTGAAAGTTTTATGTTGGGTGACTGAAAAGTGAAATTTAGAAAACAAATGTTAGCTACTCAGACTTCCAAGAGATTAAAACATATTCTTACATTTTAGACAGAAAATCTAAAATTTCAACCCCAAATGCAATGCAGAAATTTCTCATCAAACAAAATCCCTGATGTCTGCTTCCTTCTGCAGGAGCCAGATAGCACTAGCGTCACAAGACTGAAAAGAAAAGAATCAGATATTGGAATCTCATTAAAGGGAGACCATCTGCCTCTGGACATCTGAGTTTTAAACTAAAACTGATCACCCACCATAGAAATCTCAGGCTTTTCAGAATGCACATAATGTAATGAATAGATTCCTACATTTTAAATCATTAAACAGAGATATAAACTCAGTCAGTTATTTTCCTCCTCTTCAGTAAAGTAATTCTCTTTACACTCTTTCTACCGGATGAGTCTCAAAACTGCCCTTAAGCTTCGCTATTGAAAGAACTATTTTTAAACTAAGAATACCTACAAAAGAAGGAAAACTAGACAATAGAGAGTGTCTGCTCTCTGAAAATATGAACAGTTTTATTACATGCTCAGGTAAAAGACGTGAACACTTAAGACTTCACAAGTTGGCCATACTAACTGGCTATATGAACTTCAGCAAGTCTCAAACCTTTCTTTGGATAATTTTTATGAGCTTTTAAAATGGTATAATAATGGTACATATTGTATAGGTGCTTGAGTAATCAAGTAAGAATTAATCTTTCAAGTACTTCTTGGCATCTAGTAGGTAATCACATGTTATCTATTATAATGTCCAATAATTGTGAGAATATTTGCTATAACATATGAAATTTGTGACAGACACCTATTGATTGTTTTCTGCATGCCTAGTATCACTCTAATTTCTCGGGACGTGTTAGTGAATCAAACAGACAAAATCCTCTCAACTCATGGAGCTAATATTTCAATGGGAATTGATTCCTACATTCAAACTTATAATAATGCCATGCAATGTTATTATATCTATTTTATATGAGGACATTTATGTGCAGTGTAATTCAATAACATGTCTAAGTACACAAAAATTAAAAACTGGTAGAACCAAAATTCTAATCCGAGATTGACTTTGTAGTCATGTGTTTGATCAACCTGTATCTTTTGTCCTAACTCACTGATTCTAATAGTGAGGAATGATTGCACAAACTAGCATTGCTAGTTTAAACAAGTCATGCTAGTAAAGGGGAAGCTTATTTTTAATAGTATATTAAGGGAGCAAAAGAACATACAGTCATAGGTAAGCATAGATACACACACACACATAAACACACACACACACACAAAGTCATTCTTCAGCTAAGGACCTCTTTACAGAGAGAAACTACTTGTGGCAGAAAACCCATCTGAGAGATAGACTCCTATTATTTGGTTTATTCACATAGACACAACATGACA
The DNA here is from genome assembly GCF_014898055.3 of Talpa occidentalis. Taxonomy (NCBI): domain Eukaryota; kingdom Metazoa; phylum Chordata; class Mammalia; order Eulipotyphla; family Talpidae; genus Talpa; species Talpa occidentalis. The sequence goes on from NW_023603184.1 coordinate 35,305,762, forward strand.
CAACATGACATCTAATAAGGACTGAAGTCTAATAAGGACATCTAATAAGGACTGAAGTCTGCGCTTGAATTGTAGGAGGTATGAAAGGAATTCCTGTAAGGGGCTTCCTGTAAGGGGCCTCCTGTAGCCCCTTACAGGAATTCCTTTCATACCTCCTACAACTCAAGCGCAGACTTCAGTTACTTTCCACTTATAACAAAGACCATTCTTAGTGGAAGTAATTAAGCGTACACATATCCATTAATTAAGGCAAAAACTTTCATTTTCCTCCCACTGAACTCTCTATTGTTAGACTTATCTTCAATGAATTACAGGGTAGTTCTGAATTTGTTACACAGTTAGGGGAGTGCTGTTTCTCTTTTTAGTCTACAAATGGTCATCTATTCTACTTGGAATCAAAAATAAATACTGAGCTTCTAATCAACCACATCTTGTATTTCTTGTACTACAAACTTTGCATTTTAGGAAAGCATTAGTCCTTGGGAATAAGCCAGCCTCACCTCAGTGTTAGCAAAGACTAGATTCCTGGACATGACTGAGACTTCTGAGCGATAAAGATCTCTACAACAACCAGGTTACCCTATATATAGTATCTCTGTACCCTCTGAGGAGTCTCCATAGTTGAGTGTCTAAACCTGATTGGGTGTCCTCAGTTGACATCTCAGAGGGCCTTAGTTAAAGATTCTTTGGACTTGAGATTAGTTCTATATTTATCAAGTTTTAAAGATAAAGCAAAACCACAAAACAATAAAAGTACTAAACTTAACTATCTTCCCCTAGGTGTGGATTCTGATCACATTTTAGATAGTCATAAGAATTGTTTTATTTATTTTAATTTATAAAATAATGATTTAATTATAACTATGTAGTCATAAAATTCCAGAAATGTGTTAAAACTTCCATAATGTTAATCTTACCATCTCACCACCATGGATATATATTCAATCCATGTGTATATGTGTGTTTCATGGAACTATATATGCATAAATATGTTTATATGTAATAAATATTCATATATGTTCAAATATTCATATATGTTCAAATATACTTAGGCTGTGTAGCAAAAGTTAACCTAAAAATACCATGTGATCCAGAAATCACACTTGGGTATTACCAGAGAAATGTGCAGATATTTGTTCCAAAGACATATACAAAAATATCCATAGCAGCATTATTCATAGGAGGCCACCAAAAACATCCTTCAATATCATAATAAATAAATTATTGTATATTCATGAGTTGAAATATTATTTAGGAATGAAAGTAATAACACTAATGCTTCACACAAGGATATGGAGAATTTTAAATCATTGCCTTTTAAAAGGTGAAAACAAATTGCCCCACTCTTTTGAAATTTGGTGTTGTAACATATAAAACTACATTTTATATGTATGACTACCTTTCTTTTTTAAAGATTTATTTATTTACTTATATAAGCACTAGGTGCAGTCAGAAGCGTGGGAGGGTGAGAGAATTCACCAGAGTCAGAGCGGGGAGCAGAGCAGGCAGAAAGACCAAAGTACACTGCTGAGGGGAGCAGCAGGCGGCAGGAGAGGTCTGCGCGCCATGTGGGACCCTCGCCTGGCTGTCTGGGATCGAACCACTGGTGCAGAGGCTGTGGGTAGCTTCGCAGCCCAGTGCTCAACCGCTGAGCCACTGGGGAGGCCCTGTACTACTACCCTTTTATATGTACTTTTACCCTTCCCCTCCCCTCCCCCTTCCTTCCTCCCACCTCTTCTCCATTCTTGCTTGTCTTTTACCGTTCTCATTTCTCTTTTACTTTATTTAACATGTAATGTGCTGCTTCCTTTTGACATATGAACTAAATTTGGTTTTTGATCATTATTGAAGTTTAAATATTTTTGAAATGCCTGATATAACTAATCCCTTGATATACTTTTTCTTTGTATGCACTTGTATATATGCATCAATACTAAATTTAGACCTAATTTTCTTTTTTTTTAAAAAAGATTTTATTTGTTTATTTTTGTGTGGAATTGGGGTAAAGGCCAGAGTTGTGGGGGGAGGGGGTGGGTGACAGGATTCACCAGAGACAAAGTGGGGAACAGAACAGGCAGACAGACTGAAATGCACTGCCAAGAGGAGCAGTGGGCGGGTCAGGAGAGGTCTGCTGCACCATGCGGGTAGCTCTCTGGCTGGGCATAGAAGTCAGGCAGCTGTAGTGGTAGCACTGAGAGTTAACCCCTAAGCTACCAGGGAGGCCGTAGACATAATTTTCTTTATGACTCTGAATACTGTTTGTTGTCCAGTCATTATGAGCTGCTTTACTAACATCAAAGGAACTTATGTTGAATCTTCACTCTCTGTTCTTAATAATTTTCTCTCAACACTTTTACCTCAACTTTGTCCACTAGATTCTATAATGCTTTCTAAGCTTTGCTGATTACTAATTTATAATAATTATTAATTCAAGATAACGTATTTACTTTTTAATTCTATATTTACATGTTTAACATGTTTGTACTTTCCTATTTAAACTATGTTTATTCATTTGTCATGTATAATCACATCCTGTTATCCCAGCTTCTCATTTTCTAATTTGGCCATGTCATGCATTTCTGTCCTTAGATTTTCTCCCCTCTTTTTGTAGATTGTAGGGGCAGAATGGCCACTGAGCAGGTTTTCTATGATGCTAGAGGACTGGGTAAAGGAGAGTCCTGGAGCCCTCGGTGGCTTTCTCAGGCTTTTATTGAGCTTTACATGCATTGCAGCGCAGGGGTGCCCAGGGGCTAGGAAGCCAGTAGGCCTCCAAGCCCCAGGCAAGTCTTCAGTCCCTGCTTCTCTGGCCTTCTTTCTCCCCTTCTCTCTCCTGCCCCTCTTCTGCTTCTGCTTCTCTTGGTGACTGTCTCAATACTCCTCCCATGGCCCACAGAGGTAAACAGGACAGCTTACAACAATGTAACAACTGCAGGTGCCCCATCAGGTCAGGGCAATCCTAATAGTGGGAGGGCAGAAAAGCGTGAAAACCGGTTACCCTACACAGATTATATAAAAATATGCCCATTTTTTCTAGATTCCTGCTATGAGTGAGACCATCCGGTATTTTTCTTTTTCTTTCTGGTTTATTTCGCTGAGCATGATTAAGGGACCAGGAAAAAGAATAACTATAAGAAAGTAAAAATCAAAATCAACAACTATGAACCAGAGACACTCTATGGGGGGGTGGGGGGGGGGGCGGGGAGGGGAGGGATTGGGGTCAAAATAAGGGGTTTGCAATAGTATGGGGAATATAAAAATAAAATTTATTAAAAATATATATAAAAAAATAAAAAGTGTAAAAAATTAAAATAAATAAAATATTTCAAGAAAGGAAAAAAAATGCCCATTTTTAAATACTTTAAATGGTCTTTTTAATCTAACAGTAAGAATTTTACACATCCAAGATGATTTTCTTCATTTTTCTGCATAGTATTTCTTCTTTCTCTTTATCACGATTTTATAGGGTTTGTGTCTTTGTTGTCCAAGGCATTTGGATTTCCCTCTTGATTCGTTTTCAACCAGATTTAGACTTGTCTTTTCTGGAAATTTTTCATCCAAGATGGCATTTAAATATCTTTTCTTTTGCTCTCATCCAACTCATGAAGGGAGAATTGTAGGTGTTCCTACACCAACTGTCAGTTTCTAGCAAAGTCTGACCAGCCTCTCTCCTTGTTTTACCATAACTGCTAGTGTCCAACATACAATTTCTAGGTGACTGCTTCAATTAAGGTGTGTTTTACTCATATTCCCACCTATAATAATCATTTGTAAAGAACTATGGACAATATTTATTAATATAGGTCCTGCATCTTTATCCTTCCCTTTCAATACTTATTCCCAATTCTTTGCGCACATTATATTTGCAGTATGCCCCAGTATGTTGAAGTGGGTGTATAGGTTTGTCTGTGGGGAAGCAGGGGATTAAGACATGAATAAAATGTCAGGATGTGCACTGAGTACTCTTACTACAACACAAAGAAAATAACTGAATATATATATATATATATATATAAAGACTATTACCAGAAAATGTCTTTGTTTCTTTTTTAATCTATCTATAGTCACATGTGTTGCATTGATATTTCTTCAAATTATCATAGTAAGAATATTATTTTGTGTCTCTGGGCTGATGGATGTAGTTATGTTGATTGCCATTCAGACTGTGTAATTATGCGAGTTTCTAGGCTGCATGCCTTGCAAGAGCTCTCACACAAACAATGCTTTTCATGCAAATCAAAACTACAATGAGATACCATCTTACACCAGTGAGAATGGCACATATTAAAAAAACTAGCAACAACAAGTGTTGGCGAGGTTGTGGAGAAAAAGGAATTCTGCACTGCTGGAGGGAGTGCAAACTGGTCCAACCACTATCGAGAGCTGTGTGGAGATTTCTTTTTTTCTTTTTTTTTTTTTTTATAGAGGCATGTTTTATTTATTTATTTGTTTGTTTGTTTGTTTGTTTTGTTTATACATGCACTGGGTACAGTCAGAAGCGCGGGAGGGTGAGAGAATTCACCAGAGCCAGAGCGGGGAGCAGAGCAGGCAGAAGGACCGAAGGACACTGCTGAGGGGAGCAGCGGGCGGCAGGAGAGGTCTGCGCGCCATGTGGGACCCTCCTCCAGTGGCCGGGGAGCAGCTGGGGATCAAACCTGCGCTGCAGAGGCCGCGGGCAGCTTCGCAACCCAGCACTCAACCGCTGTGCCACCGGGGAGGCCCTGTGTGGAGATTTCTTGACCTACTAAACATAGAGCTTCCATATGATCCAGCAATTCCACTCCTAGGTATTTACCCAAAGGACACAGAAACATCAACTCCAAAGAGCACCTGCACCCCTATGTTTATAGCAGCACTATTAACAATAGCTAAGCTTTGGAAACAACCCAAATGCCCAAAAATAGATGACTGGATCAAGAAGATGTGGTACATATACACCGTGGAATATTACTCAGCATTCAAAAAAGATAAACACATGCAATTTGCAGCACCATGGATGGCGCCGGAAAGGATCATGCTCAGCGAAATAAGCCAGAAAGAAAAAGAAAAATACTGGATGGTCTCACTCATAGCAGGAATCTAGAAAACTTAAATAAGGGACCAGGAAAATGAATAACTATAAGAAAGTGAAAATCAAAATCAACAAAAACTATGAACCAGAACCAGAGACACTCTATGGGGATGGGGGGCGGGGAGGGGAGGGATTGGGGTCAAAATAAGGGGGTTGCAATTGTATGGGGAATATAAAAATAAAATTTATAAAAATTTTTAAAAAAACAATGCTTTTCAAACACTGACGTTATTTGAATCAAGTTTTTGTAGACTGTGAGTTTACATCTGCTGCCATGACTTCCCTTTTATTTTTTTTTCCTTTTATTTTTAAAATCTTGATATATTTTAAGTTTTACTATGGTTTTGTATAATTTCAGAAATGTATTTATTACAGTATTTTCACAATTCTGGAGTGTTAGGAGATTTGTGCATTCCTGTTTACAGTCAAACTCCCACCTTAGGTGGAAACCCTTGAAGTGCCAATACAGTATGATCTGATAACACTAACAATATCAATATTTAGGCTGTAATATAACTTCAGAAACTCCATATTATACATCATAGTCTTCAACATTTCTAGCAGGAAATGGCATACTTTTCTAATTACTTTCAACGGTGCATTTAATACTTAAAACTGTGCATTTCACAACTACTAGCAGTGATATGAAGTTGCCCCAAACTAGATTTTCTTAGTGTTGAAGGAGATATAGGGAATGGAAATCAGTACCTTCAGGTTTGCCAGGGCCCAGCAGTGACCCAGGTGAAGCTTTTTAATTCTCCATATTTTGCTGCATGGGATCAGAGCTTTGTTATGGGAGACAAGGCCAATGTTTGTGAATGATTTGGATGTTATGTAAACTTGTTTTGATCAACTTCTATTTGAATTTTAATTATAGGAGAAGATTTTTGGTTGTGTTGATTGAGCTTGGAAAAAAATTCTACAAAGTCAGTTAAACCCAAATATTTATAGATTATTCTGGTGAATTCATCTGTTTTCTATTACCTTTTCACAATGATTTCTAAAACTTATTTTGTGACTGCTTCAAAAAGTATCCTTAAGAAGTTATCCCTTAAGGAATTATCCTTAAGAAGTTTTCATAGTTCTATTTCCTTATTTCCCCATTTTATTTAGACAATCTCAATACAAATATATGAACATTATTATCCTTAGTAGTGGAAATCCAATATAGCTTAGATAGACATGAGATAATTTTCATAACTGAATCAAACTGCAAAATTAGACAGTGAATTGTATAATGGAAATAAATGAAGTCATTAAAACAAATGTTAAAGGACTTGTAAAACAGACTGAGACTTTTTTCCTTGAGATTACCCCCAAGAATAGATGAACCTTCAATATATTGACATAATCAAGAAGGCTTCTGTTTTTCTTTTGTCTGGTGTGCATTCCATCTGAGATTTGTTCAACCCTTAAAGCACACTAGGATTCTGAGCAATGCAATTATTTCTAAACAACCTAAACAGATTACATTGGTGCAGAATTCCTTTTAAGAGCAAGTCCTTCACATTCAGGGGATGTATTTCATATTCATTTCTATCATTGAGCTTTACAAAAAATGACTCAGCTAATTTTATAGCAGGTTTAAACAAATATTGATTCCTGCAGTAAGACCAGTTGGTTTTAAATTTACACTCAAGACGGTCTGCTAAAACGTCCTTTGTCTTTATTTATGGACATTAATTCATGAATCTATTTCAGAGTGAAGATATCTTTCTCCTTAGAAAATAGCTTGACCACACCTTCCTGGATCTGCTTGGTCTTTGCTCCATAAACAATGGGGTTCAGGGTAGGAGGCAACATCAGATAGAGGTTGGCAATAATGATATGGATATGGTGAGGAATGTTCTTTTCTCCAAAACGGTGAGTGAAAATAGTGAATAAGGCTGGGACATATGTGATGACAATAGCACAGATGTGGGATGTGCAGGTGCTGAAGGCTTTGTGACGGGCATCTGCCGATGACAGGCTCACCACAGCCCTCAAGATCATAGTGTAAGACACAGAAATGCAGAAGATGTCAAAGCCCCCAATCAGGAGGGCTGTCAAGAGACCATAGATGGCGTTGGCCTTGAAATTGCCACAGGACACCTTGGCCACAGACATGTGGTCGCAGTAGGTGTGAGGAATGAAGTTGCCCCGGCAATAGGGCAGGCGCTTGGTGAGGAAGGTGAAGGGGATGATGAGCATCACACCCCTCAGGAAAGTGGCAAGACCAGCCTTGGCGATGACAGGGCTGGTCAGGATGGTGGAGTAGCGCAGAGGGTAGCAGATGGCCACGTAGCGGTCCAGGGCCATGAGCATGAGCACCCCAGACTCCATGCCTGTCAGTGTGTGGACAAAAAACATCTGGGCCAGGCAGGCATGAAAGTCAATCTCCTTGAGGTTGAACCAGAATATGCACAGCATGTTGGGGACAGTGGTGGTGCACAGGGTGACGTCAGTGAAGGAGAGCAGGGCCAGGAAGTAGTACATGGGCCGGTGCAGGGCCTCCTCATGGATGATGAGGTAGATGAGCCCACAGTTGCCCACGACAGCGATGATGTACATGAAGCAGAATGGCAGGGAGATCCAGACATGTGCGGCCTCCAGCCCAGGGATCCCATTCAAGATGAAGAACGTGGGTGTCAGGCTGGAGCTGTTGGCCCCAGACATGATGGCCGCCAGGCAGGGAGCATTTCACATTCTTCATTAGCAATTGTTTCCTGTACAGAGGAGAGTTAGGGTTTAAGACCCTATAAGAGGGAGTTTTTTGACCCATAAATGCCACAATCTTTCCTTTGTTAACCAGGATATTTTGTTTTCCAGCTCCACTTTTTAGCATATGGTGTGTATAAATTACAGTACAGCCTTACCCTCCCCACGTCCCATTGTAACTTCCCTCACGCTCCATACCACCCTAGAACACCTCTGGCACTCCACATATTCCAATGATAATAATAAAAAAGGCTGTGAACTGGGCTACAGTTGTCTTCTTCCTTTCAAAAAACTTTTTTTCCATTTTCTTCCCTTCTCTCAGTTTCTTCCCTGAGTCTTGTCACTAAAATCATGTGGCTATGTTACAGAATCACATGAATCTAACTAGACCTTACTGGTAGTTTCATTTTCCAGCTTTAAAGGCCAATCAAAAATTAGTCCTGCCTTGAAGATTATGAAGAAATCTAATATTCTACATAAAATTTGCCAAGAAATCTCTGTATAACTTGCTTAAGGTAATATAATTGTTTTTGAGAAAACAAAAAAAGTATTTATGCTTCCACACCATTAGTTTTATAGAAATTAAGTAATATTTTTATTATGGCTTGTTTCACTCAGATATAGCATCCCTTTCCTTTTGATTTTTTTGGCCTTCCTTTTTTCCCTGCTCTCCATTCTCAATGGACTCAGGAAGCCCTGGAAGTTCTAAGTATTATTGATTGTCTATACTGCTTTAATTTAAATATTTCCTTTGTTACCTATGAACAGGTAATTGTTACAAAATATACCATATCTCTGGGTTGTTATTTCTCATGCAAGCAGTAGAAATAATTTGATGACGTTTCAGGGATGTTTAAAGAAAATTAAACGTTCTAGGTGGTTAAAGTACTTCTTTTAAGCTTTGGAGTCGCTGAGTCTCCTTATGTACCCAAATCAATGTCCAACACTCCCACTATCCAGCAGAAATAAATAAACACTTGCAGTGTGATGGCGTGTATTACATGGCTAGGAAGACATATGGCATGAGATCTTGTCATGTAAACATTCTAAAAATCACTGTGGCAACCACTCCTACTGGCCCAGGTACATAAATTAACTATGGAATAAACAAAATGCAATGCACTACACATTTCAGAGACACCTGGGCTCTGGTTGCTAAGCTGGCTGTATCTCATGTAAATGATCTCCTTTATAAGGGAGTTCCAGAAAAGTCACTGCATGCAGAAACCATTATTTCACACCTCTACATTAGAGAAATTTCAAGATTAAAATATTCAGTGTCCACCATCTTAAATGTGTACAATGTGATTAAATGAATGGAATATGTGGAAAATGAGACCAAGGCCTGTGAAAATCATGTAGGAAGAAAAAGAGTCTTTACCTCTTAAGTGCTTCTTGTTAAATTGCCTTTTGTTAACAGTCCCCATGTATCTCCCCATACCAATCTATTCCTGTCTTAGCCAATAATGTTTTCACTTTTCCTCAAACAGGTATTTTTGAAAATTTCCCAAACTCACCTCAAAGTTAGGCACAACCAAATCCCTATGCATACTTGAGAATCCTTATGAGTTCTTTAAAATCTGGGATGGCACCTCTTACATAGGATTTTTAGTTTCCCTGGAGAACTGCTGGCAAGACATCCCAGGTGGACTGATTCCCCAAATGAGATGTCTCAGAGGCCCTCTCTTTGAAGACAATGAACTTTGTAGCTGGTGGTAATATGTCTGTATTTAATTTTGGTAGAAGAAGAAACAACAAACACATTAAGATCTAATACCTTTTCTCCAGTGATGTGGAAAATAGCATCATTTAAAAAACATTTTTGTTATAAAATAAATATATCCTTAATATAGAAAATATGAAAAATTATGGGAACATATACTAAAAGTTGAAAAATTATCTGTAATTCTAGCACAGCAGATAGCTGTTCTAAAAATGTTTTTGGTATTTTAATCAGTTTATAATCATTATGCTTAACATTTTGTTTATGGATAAATTTCATACCGTATAAAATGTTCATATATTTGCTTTTCATACCTAATATTATTTTTGAAGATTTTCTCATGTCATTCTTTTTGCCTTGAAGCTGAAACTTTCAGCAGTTAAACCTTCTTCCCACCCACTGATTATATAAAATTTCATTAAGCATTTCATTAATCTCGACTATTTGTTTCTAATTGCTTTCTTTAAAAATAATTATTCTATGGCTATCTTGACTACTCTATTTGCATTACTAATTTTCCTCTCTTCAGATGATAAGAAATAGAATTAAAGTTTGTGGAATCAAAAGGTATGTGCAGGTTTTCTTTTAAAGATTTATTTATTTATGCAAACAAGAACTGGGGTATAGGCCAGAGGTGGGGGGGGGTGAGAGGATTCACCAGAGAAAGTGGGCAACAGAACAGGCAGACTGACTGAAATACACTGCTGAGGGCAGAAGCGGGAGAGTCAGGAGAGGTCTGCCGCACCATGTGGGTTGCTCCCTGGCCAGCCAGGTATCAAACCGGCACTGCAGAGGCTGTGGACAGCTTCACAGCTTTGCACTCAACCGCCTGTGCCACCAGGGAGGCCCTGTTTATTTTTGCTTATGTTTTCTTTGCTGGTGGAATCTGACATCAAATCTCTTTTCAATCGATTGAAATGGCTTTGACTCCTTATCTCAAATATAAAAATATTCAGTTCAAATTCTTTTCTCTAATTATCCCAAACAATAGTTAAGCCATCCATGTAAAATTCTGTTAATTTTTTCAGTTTTTCTATTAAACTATTTTAAGGGTTTTTTGTTTGTTTGTCTTTAGGAAACATCAGCAAAATTATTTCTCACAGTTCTGAAATCTAGGAAGTCTAAGACCAACACACTGGTAGATTCCGCTCCACTTCCAGTTCATGTTCTGCACCATTTCATTGTGTTCTCACTAGTGGAGGGGGAACGGATCTCTTTGGGGGTCTCTTTTATAAGGCACTATCCCCTTGAGGGCTCTGCCCTCATGAACTTTTCAATATATGAATTTGAGGTGGGTGGGAGGCAGCATGCAAATGTTCAATCTGTAACACTTGGGTTCAAGTTTCTACTCTGCTACTACCTTGTGATGTGGGCAGATCCTATCCTCATCTGCAAAAGATGGGGCTTGCTAATCTTTAACTTTACAATTTTAGAAGTTTTGACTTTCCAATATTTTTCTGCTGGGTCTTACTCATTGACTCTGCAGTTTTCAGATTATATGTCTAACAGTGTGTTTTTAAAGGCGCCATAGAAAGGACCTAAAAATCTGGAGGTACAGTAGGTCTGGGAAGAGTTATAAACACAAATGCCTCTCTGAAGAGTAGGGATGAGTGGTATTGCCAGAATATGGATGAAAATGAAAGCTGATAGGTCATATTGTTCAACAAATATTTGTGGACGGGTATAACATTGTAAAGGCTTTGGTAATTTCAGGTGGAATCAGGTTACATTTTAGGGTGAAATGGCCATTACATCATGCCAACCCATTTCTGGCCAGAAACTGAATGCCATGAAAACCCATGGGTACTCGTTGACGAATTTGACCATTCTAGGTCAAACTGCATCACTGTAAAGCAGTAACAGTGGAATAAGGAAGGATGAGAGCTGATGTGCCTTCCAGGATAGTTAGAGTTTCCAGATAGTGCTACACTCTTGACAGCAGCCAACCTGTAAAGAAGGGGCAACAAGGCAGAAGTTGGCTAACTGCACAACTGGCCAGAGATAGTAGTAATGAGGGTGTCAGGATCATCCTGCCATGGCTTGGTCCAGTTATGCTGGACTGGCAGTCCATCGGGTGTCCCTATTCGTGGAAGAAAACCATTTAGAAAACATGGGACAAAGCCCCCTGATCCTACAGCTTCTTCTTTAGTGCCACTACCCTGGTGGAGCCAGGGATGACCAGGTGAAAACCTCATACCAGTCGATTACTATAGGTCCCATAGAGCTACAGCCTGGAGAGGCTGTGTCTGTTCTTCCCTAGACCCCTCCTCTGCAGCTTCCAGCTCTCAGATACTGTGCTTCTCACAGTGGGCAGTGAGCCCCCCTGGCACCTGCAGAGGGCCATGTTCTTGGGCCCACGCTCAAGTCCCTCCCCATGTGACCTGACTCGATGGAAGTAATAGATTAGATTTTTTTTTTTTTTTTTTTTTTTTAAGGAGAAGCTTTATCTATGGTAATTTTCATTTCAAGGAAATGGCTACTGAGTGACAGAGTTCAGGGAAAGAGTGAAAAAAATTTCATGCATGGTCTTAGCTTTATTTCACCAGTTCATAAAACATAAAACACATCTGTTAGAGGGGTCATGTGCTTTGTGTTCTCCCGATCATTCTATTTCATTTTATGTTTCCATCTTCTGTATCTCTGTACCTTTACCCATATGATCAGTGGAAATGGTTAGGTAGATAATTCTGGAGGTTCAGCTGGAGTAAGATAATTTTCACTATCCATGCCATCACCTTGTCATATCCTTATACCCGTTGTTTGAAAGGAACTGTAATAAGATTACATTGATATCTGGGTGTCAGTTCTTGGTACCTAAAGTCTTAGCTCTGGAGCTAAGCAAACTGTTTGAGGCTGACGTAGGGCAGCGGTGTCCATTTTAACAAGCCCACTGAGCTCTGCTGTACAGCTTAGTCTCTAAGGGAAGAGATAGAATTTGAAATGAAGTCTTTTCCCCATTTTTTCTGGCTCATTTTATTTCTTTCTTGTTGTTTTCCTTTAATTCCCTCCCTTCTCTCTCTCCCTGCATAAATCCTGAGTAGATTTTCTTTCATTACCACCTTCCTTATAATTATTTAAAATTTTTTGGTGATTTCGGTCTGTTGGCTCTAAGTTCAATTGTGAGTTGGTTTCCAGAGCTTTTTTTTTTTTTCCCATGAAACCCAATTTTGAGTTTGTAAGGGGAAGATGTCATAAAGTTCATTGGAGATATTACTCAGGTGACTCAAATAAATGTTATTTAATGCAATTTGCTTCTCTGGATTTTTAAGTTTTTGTTCTGGATTGCTTTATTTGTTTTACATTTTAAAAGGACAGGGTTATTAGGAAAGCGAGAAAGAAAATGAGAGGCATCTACACAGTCATAGGTGGGCAGGAGAGTTTTGTTCTGGTTTTAATTGCTGTTAGTGGTGTTGCCTTCCTACCCTCATACACACCTTCTTCCCAGGGTGTCTTTTTGCATTTGAATTTTAATATTAATGCCCTGAGACTTATCCAGTCTTGCTCTTTCATAAAATGAGGGCAACTAGAGCTACCCTATAGTTTTGAAGTATAAGGTCAATGAGAGGTGAATAGGAGGTGAATTTCAATACCTGACAAAAAGACAATTTAGGAAAAGTAATTTCTTGATCTGTTTGCTAGCGTTTTGGTATGTTTTAAATGGCATTACCTGATGAACAAAATTTACCAAATCCAAAAACATAATTCAAAGAGATAGCAACTTTACTGATTATAAGTTTATAATTTATATTACACACATTGTCATACTATTACTACTTTTATACTCATTTCGCTTCCAAATATGTGAAAACTATTTTGTAAAAATACATGCTGTGATTAGTATATTTCACAATCATTTGACTATATATATATCAATATTCAAATATAGTCTTCATCGTAGCATATAATAAGAATATACTCTTAATCAGTTTTAAAATATCTCTATCTACTTATCAATTGTATCAATCTCCTGATCTTATTCTACTACTCCAGTTTCCCCTTGGCTTATGCTCATATTCTGTCTTCCTTTTCATTCAGTCGTGCTATCTTTGATTACTCAAGAGTTTTTTTCCTTGTAATCAAACTCAGACATCCTTGATTGGCAAAGTGTGACTATTTTCTTCATGGTGACTTTCCATTGCTTATAAAGCCTTTCCTCAAAAAGCTATCAGATAGTATCCACTCTGTCTTTCAAAATTCTGCTGGATGTGAATTCCAAGTAGTACTTCCCAGATTACAATGAACTCCAGCAATCATATTTGCCCCAGTTTCATGTACAGAAATACATTCATAAACATCCAAATAATCACATAGGCAGTGAAATTCCATAGATAAATTAATAGACAAGGGTGTTCTAAAGATATACAAGTTTCACATAAATATGGAATAAAAAGGATAACAACCTCAAAATTCAGCAGTGACAGTCTATGGACTATTTTCTGGGCCTTACCCAGTCTTCTGAGGTCTCTCTCTCTATGTGACATTCTCTCTATTCCTGCATTATTTCTACATCAAATTGCATTAGTCATCAAAAATTTACTTGAAGTTAGATATCAACTATTCCACTCTGTGCATCCATCCAACAAGGTATAACAAAGTTAAAGCATTATTTTCTATTTTAATTTTCTTTCAAGTTAGAAGTCTCATTTTATGATAGGTTCACAAATTTTATAGTAGAATATTAAAAGGTATTTTCTCCTACTTGTGGTTATTGAATTTTGCATTTATTCTCTATAAATTTTTTCTTTATAGTTATACACATTGAAGAATTCTGTATTATAAATTTATCTCACACTCAAAATATCTTTCTCTCTATAAAACAATTTGATGACTCCTTCACGGATCTGCTTGGTCTTCACCCCATAGACTATTGGATTCAAGGTAGGAGGCAGCAACAGGTACAGGTTGGCTATAAAAATGTGGATATGGTGAGGTATGGTGTGCCCCCCAAAGCGGTGGGTGAAGAAGTTGAAGAAGGCTGGGACATAGGTGATGACAATAGCACATAAATGGGATGTACAGGTGCTGAAGGCTTTGTGACGTGCATCTGCAGATGACAGATGCACTACAGCACGGATAATCATGATGTAAGACATGGAGATAAAGATCATATCAAATCCCCCAATAAAAATGGCCGCTATCAGACCGTAGATAGCATTAATCTTGATGTTGCCACAGGATAATTTGGCCACAGCCATATGGTCACAGTAGGTGTGGTGGATGAGGTTGCCCCTGCAATAGGGAAGACGCTTGATCAGGAAAGTGAATGGGATAATGAGTAACACACTGCGAGTGAAGGTGGCAAGCCCAGCCCTGGTGATTACAGTATTGGTGAGGATGGTAGAATAGCGGAGAGGATAGCAAATGGCCACATAGCGATCCAGAGCCATGAGCATGAGCACCCCAGATTCCATGCCCGTCAACATGTGGATGAAAAACATCTGTATAAGGCAGGCATTAAAATCAATCTCTTTAAGACTGAACCAAAAGATACATAACATATTGGGGACAAATGAAGTGCACCCGCTAACATCTGTAAGGGACAGCAAGGCCAGGAAGTAGTACATGGGCCGGTGCAGGGCCTCCTCATGGATGATGAGGTAGATGAGCCCACAATTGGCCACAACAGCGATGGTGTACATGAAGCAGAATGGCAGGGAGATCCAGACGTGTGTGGCCTCCAGCCCAGGGATCCCATTGAGGATGAAGTATCTGGGAGTCAGACTGCAGCTGTTGGCTCCATGCATGATGGTGAATTGCAAAGCATGTTACTTTTTGTACCAATAAAGGTATTAGGAGAAAGTTTTAAGATTATTTTCAGCCAGAGACAATAGGTGAGCCAGTATTTTGCACAATATAAATAACAGATTTTGGAGTAAAGAATCTTTTTGTACCCAGAGCATTTTTTATTCCTACTGAATGGTACTGAGCAATTATTAAGCAAAGTAATGCAAACAGAGTAACAAGGCCCCAATCTGGCTTGGTTTTATACCTGGTTCTAAATGTACCTGCTCATACCCCCAGGCCAGTCAGTAATGCTTGCCTTTGTTCCTAGGGCAACTTCCAAAGTATGGGCCCTCTTTAAATAACACTGATTCTCCTAACTTTTCACCGATTTTCCCTTCAAAAATTCCTATCAGATTTGTCTCCTGAGTTAATTCAATGACATGATCACCTACTTATCACACACATATAAAATTATATGGTTGAGCAACATCTATTCACAAGTATAAATATGGAAAGTCTAATTTTTCCAAGTCTAAGATTTTCATCTTTCTTCATTATTCTGGGACATGGATCTAGCATGAAAGATTTTTGATTAAAATCGCAAGATTGCAGGATGTTTCTTATGAGAAAACTGTTCTTTATCTTATGTTTTTAAAAGTTCCTATCTATTTTTTGGTTCAGATTATCAACTTCAGTTGTTCATTTTCCCACAGCATTGTATTGTATCTTACATTGTATTTTCAAACATTATTTCACATATTCTTCTGTTGCATGTTAATCTCTCCGACATAACTGTTTCCAAAGTTCTAATTTTGATTGCTTCTACTTTCTCTCCATTCTTTCAATGGTGTTAAGTATCTACTCAGTGCTAACCTTAAAATAAGACTTTATAAAAAAAAATCTTAATTTAAAATTGCAATCCCTGCACCCCTACCAATCTTAGATAACATTTTCCTTTCCAGCTCTTCCTTACTCTCCAGTATTTAGTACTGTCTGTGGCCCCTCCCTAAAATCCACACACACAGGTATTCCTGTCTATTTTGTTCATGGCAGTATCTTTTATTTAAAATAGTGACTGGCGCTACAAATGAATTTCTAAACCTCCTTTTTTGTTAGTCTCCTTGCTTTCCGCAAATAACAAATTAGTAAGCAATTGAAAATAAAAGTATGCCTGAGGGATGGAAAACATGTTTCAAGATGTCAAGAATCTTAAAGATATACAAGAAATGAAAGGAGATATTTAAAATTGGGATAAGTACATAGAATAGATGGAAGTATTTGTTGTTTGTGTTATCTTGCTTACCCTGAGAGCATACATAGAAAGAACAGGAAAAGTTATAGGGAAGATTTGGGGATGAGGAATGTGGTTCATTTATGCAGATAGAAATAATAGAAACCTCTAGTATGATAACATGATTACTATCATGAGATGTATTCAAGCAAAAGAAGAACAGCATGTGTCATGAATGCTGTGTCAGGAAGTTGGGCTATAGTGTCACTGGAATTTCTTCCTATATTTGCACTAATGCATTTTCACTGGAAGAGTTCAGTCTTAGCACTTCCTAAGGAAGATTCCTCCCTCTAGGAACAGCAAAGTTTCCTGTTACTGCACAGAATTGTGTTTCTTTTAGCATTAACATTTCTTTGGTCTTGTTGTATCAGAATCACGAATTTTTTTTCCTTCAATGCCTAAGTTTTCCCCATATCTCCTCCCTCTTCAAAGACTTTGCAAATCTCTGTTTCATAGTCTAAAGAGCAAGATAATTCAGTCCTTATTCAATTACTCTATGCAAACCTCTCTTATTTGTTGAATATTTGCAAATTTTCTGTGCCTCTGGTACCTTTTTCTTCTACATCACTCATACTCACCTTGATGCCATGTGTTTTCAGACCTCCATTCATGACTGATATTGCTCAGAAAAGTTATACCACATTGGTCAGGAAGCATATATAACAACGCTCAATGGTTTCTCTGGGGATTTTCTAAGCAAAAAGACATTCATTTGGGATTTCACTGATAGATATCGCAGTGGTCTCTGATGGGAAAGGAAGCCAATTCAACTTCATTGAAACTAGATCTATATTGGAATATAATTGAGCCAGAGGGGAAAAACCCCTCAATAATTACCCTTAAATTTTAACAACTTTTCTTTGATGGGACATGTAAATAGTATCCAGTATCCACTGAATTATAAACCTGGAATTATAGCTGAATTCCTAGTGTTTCAATTCTAGCTTCGTAACTTTTGTCACAGCTTTACCTATATGACATATATGGGCCTCCTGCCATGAATAAACAATTTTAGAAACTTCTGTGCCAGAAACTCATTAAAATATATGTCAAGCAAGAAGGCTGGCTTGTATGTTCATTGGAAACATTGTTCTGTTAATGTACTGTTTCTCTAGTCCTCTCCCCTCTACTTCAGTAAAAATACAATATTCTTTCTTATTGTAACTTCATTGCAGATGTTGATCAAATCAAAGGGAACTGAAGAGTTGATAGATTGAAATTCTCACAAGGTGAAGGGGAGAAAGCAGAGAACATAGTGACCACAATTGTTATTATCCCTTGGTTTTGTTGAAGTCTGTGCAGGGGTATTGGAAGGTGAAAACAGTGAGGAGGAATTTGCATGACTTTTAAAAGCCTGTTTTCTCTGAAGGTCATCATTATTAAGTTGGAAAAGAGACTCAGAGGTGATAATGGTTTCTGCTTGTCCCAGGCCCAAAATATCAGAATACACATTCTTTCAAGAGCATATGGATTTGTAAAATGTATCCATTTAAAAATAAAATTCTACTGATTTACCATTATTTACAAAGCTATGTAAATTTGGAGGGGTACATCATGACCTGTACTTGTGGATAAGCCTTACCTCACCCCCATCACAGTCCTAGTGCCATTCACACACAAGTTGATGTCCTCTGCCCTTTTTATCTACCACCTTTCCCTCCCTTCATCATAACCACTGTATTTTTTCATAAAGTCCGAGAGTTATTTTTATTGTGTTTTTCAGTTCGTTTACTTTGGTTACTCTACATAAGAGAAAAAAATCATTTCATAATTTTTTTAAATTTTTGACTATTTTTCTTAGCAAATCACCTCAAGTTCCATGTTTTGCAAAAGGCAAGATTTTATCTTTTTTTAACATCTGAGTAGTATTCCAGTGTGCATGCATACAGTAGCTTCTCTTTTCAAACATCCTCAATGGGCATTTAGGCTGTTTCCATATGCTTTATTTTCTGGCTATTTTATCTTTCTATTCTTTCTTTTTTATGTGTTACTATTTGTTTTTTCATTTACACACATGATATCTATTAATCTATACCTATATTTATTCATAGCTATATATGTGTGTATATATAAACAAATACATATACATCATAATTATTATTCACCTATACAAAAGGGGAAAAATTTCTGTCATGAAACAACACAGATGGATCTTGAAGGCATAATGCTAAGTGGAGAGAGACATATCCTGTACAACTCTAAGATTTCATACTAATATAAAAAAAAAAATAGAATTGCAGTTGCCAGGGGCTGAAGAGTAGAGAAAATGGGGAGATAATGGACATAGGATACAAACTTGCAGTTATAAAATGAGTAAGTTCGGGGGATGTAATATGGTGACTACAGTTAATACTGTATTGCGTACTTTAAAGTTACTATCAGATTAAACAACAACTAAATGGTAATTGATTATGTGAGGTAAAACATGTGATAACTAAACTTAGTGATAGACATTCTGCAAAATATACATGCATCAAATCATCATATCATGAACTTTAAGCTTTCATGATGTTGCATGTCAATTTATCTCAATAAATTTGGAAAACCTGGGGCCTTCCTGGTGGTAAAAATGGTTAAGCACAGCATTATAAAGCAATCTGCAGCCTCTGCAGCACAAGTTCAATGCCCCGCCAGACAGGGAGCTACCCACATGGCGCAGCAGACCTCTCCTGTCTTGCCCACTGCTCCCCTCAGCAGTGTATTTCAGTCAATTCTATTCCCCACTGTCTCTGGCAAATCCTCTCATCCCCAACACACACCTGGCCTGTACCCCAGTTCTAGTATACATCAATAAATAAATATTAAAAAAAATAAATTTGGAAAACCCACCATGAAATATAACTTTATCCCTGTGAGAATGGCCCATATCAAAAAGAATGGAAACAAATATTGGGGACTATGTGGAGAAAAAGAACTCTCCTCCCCTGTTGGTTGGAAAGCAAGTTCATACTGGTTCTATGGAAAAAGGTGTGCAGACATCTTACAAAAATAAAAATGCAAAACTTCCATATGACCCAACGGTATCTCTGCTTAGTAGTTATCCAAAGAATAAGAAAAATCTAATCTGAAAAGATTCATGTCCCCCTATGTTCACAGTGGCACTAAAAACAACAGAACCAAGCTAAGTGCCCATTGACAACGATTTTATAAAGAAATTGTGCAATATATATTTAATGGAATACTACCCAACTATTAAAAACAATGAAATAGTGTCCTTTGAGACAAAATAGGTGGAACTTGAGGTCATTATGTTAAGTGAAATAAGTCAGAAAATGAAAGACGGATATCAGGTGGTTTCACTTATCTGTGAAATATAAATAATAAAAAACATACTGGAATAAACAAACCTTAGATTTAGTAAAAAATTACTGGCTACCAGAGTGAACAGGGGCTGGGGGCGGGGGCAGGGAAGAGGAGTTGGGGGAAGGAACAGAACAAGGCATTGGCACAGGGGCTTTGGTGGAGAGTGGGTGAAACGTGCATCAATGAAGGAGTAAGAACCAACCCCAAAGTTATATAGACATCTGAACAACTGATAAATTCAATAGAAGGAAAAAGGGAAGTCAATCAGACTTTTTTTTTTAATAGTAGAGTCCTGCCTGTGTATTTTATTAATTAGAAGAGTAAATAATGAGAATGGAACACTTGAATTCTAACATTGAAATGTAACTTCTGATCTATTTCTTAATATTTGCTGTATCTGTTTTTGAAAGAAAAAATTCTTGGATAATAACATATGAAACAAATTCTGCCATTTTCTATTGATATATAACAAGCACATTTAAACAGGACTATTCAGTACTATTATGATGAAAAAAAATTACTTCATATACATTTATAGATATTTTAGCATTTTTCCTAGTCTTAGAAATATGTGTTCTTTTGTTTTAAAGAATATGATACAATAAAAATCGAGAACACTTTTTGCACTCATTTAGCACACTAATATTTTTTGCTGATGTGAAATTCACATGCCATAACATTGTCCATTTAAACCATCTAAAAAATATGCCTGAATGACCTTTAGGATACCCACAATGATGTTCAATCATTAGCACTTTGTAATTCCAGAAAATATCCATGTTCTCAAAAAGAAAATCTATTACCTATAATCAATCAATCAATATCGACCTGTCCCTACACCCCCAAGAAATAACTAATTTCTTTTCTGAAACAGTGGATTTACTTATTCTGAGCATTCCATACAAATGCAATCATACAACATGTATCTTTTGGGTCTGATATTTTTCATTCAGCAGAACCGTTCTTAAGTACAGCCATATAACGCACATATCAGTACTTCATCCCTTTCATGTATGAATGATAATTGCTTGTATGGATATGTCTCAATTAGTTATTCATTCAGCAACTCATTTTAGTATTTTTCCTAGTCTTAGAAATACATGTTCTTTTGTTTTAAAGGATATGATACAATAAACATCGAGAACAATAAACATCATCTGGGTTCGTTCCCTTTTTTTGGCTGATAATACTATTATGAACATTTGTGTACAAGTCTTTTTTTGTAATATCTTCTTTCAATTATTTGAGGAATATATACGTAGAAGTTGAATTGCTGGTCACATGGTAACTAGTTTAAACATTTCTGGTACTAGCCAAGCAGTACTCCTGTAATATTTTAAATGTATAATATATACCAGCAACCTACAAGGAGTCCATTACATGCAAAATAGGGTCTTTTATTGTGGTTTTGATTTTAATTTCTGCAATGATGTTTAGCATTTCTTCATGTGCCTGCTTGCCATTGGACTCTCCTTTAAAGAAATGCTTACTCAAGGTCTTTATTTTAAAAAGACATGACACATTAGAAAGCAAAAGGCAAATGAAGCAAGTCCTGTACTTTCAGTAATTACATCAATGTACATGGATTAACTCTCTAATTAAAAAGAAGAGACTGGCAGGCCTCCCTGGAGGCGCAACCTATGAAGCTGTCTGCAGCCACCGCAGCACGAGTCCGATCCCCGGCCAGCCAGAGAGCAACCCACATGGCGCAGCAGACCTCTCCTAACTCTACTGCTACTCCCTTCAGCAGTGTATTTCAGTCAATCTGCTTATTCTGTCTCTGGTGACTCCTCTCACTCCCCACATCTCTGGCCTGTACCCCAGTTCTTGTATGCATAAATAAATCCTAAAAGAAAAAAAAGAGACTGGCAGATATACACCCTAATAATCTCTGTTCACCATTGTCTGGAAGGTTCAGCAAATGTAAATTAGGTAGAAATGATAAGAGTTTTCCATTTGTCCTTCCTCTAATTCCTTGAGACAAGAGGCATCACTGTATTTTCTTTTTGATGATGATCTTTCTTATCAACGATGATTACAAACAGTAATTTCATCACTTTTCTGAAGTTTCCTTTTTTTTTTTTTTGCCACAGATTCCTTACACTCTTTGAAAAGCTGCCCCGATGTCCATGTTCCTTAGTTCTTCTGCCATTTGCAATCATTAAGGAGTATATTGGATAATATGTGAGGATATTACAAAAGTGAACAGCTTCACTATGTTAGTCGCCCTTGGTGTTTAGCTTCAGAATTTTATACAAACCCTGCCTGAGCTCCTTGTTTTTGAGTGCATACACCATGGGGTTAAGAGCAGGAGGAATGACATTGTGTAGCACATTGAGGAGAACTGGGACCAGGGGCACTGTCATTGATGCACTATGAGTGATGGAAATGACAACAAGGACAGTGTAAAAGAAAAAGATTAGGATGAGGTGGGATGTACAGGTACTAAGGGCCTTGGATGCTGCTTCTGTTGACTTCAGCTTCAGCACAGAGTGAAGTATCAAAGCATATGATAAAATTATCAAACCGAGGTCACTTCCCATGATTGTCCAGGCCAGAAGTATCTGGTAGATGCTGTTGATTTTCCTGTCATCACAAGATAGGCTAGTGACTCCAAGATTAGAGCATAGACAGTGCTCAATTTGGTTCTGGAAGCAGTAATGTCTCTGAGCAGCCAACACAGGCACCGGAATGGTAAACAAACTATTCCTGATTGTCATGAGCGTGGCTGCTTTGACCACGAAAGATACGGTTATTATAGATGGATAGTGTAGTGGTCTACAAATGGCTACATATCTATCTATAGCCATGCAGACAAAGATACCTGACTCCATGCCCACAAAACAATGTATGACATATATCTGAGCAAAGCACTCCGGGAGACTGATGGCCTTAGCATTGAACCATAAAATGGCCAAGATCTTGGGCATGATGGTGGTAGCCAGGCCCATGTCTACCACGGCCAGGATGGCTAGGAAATGGTACATAGGCTGGTGCAGTGCTGCTTCTTGACTGATGATAATCAGGATAAGGATGTTGGCACTGAGAGCTAAGAGGTAGAGCAGAGCCAGGGGCAGGGAGAGCCAGTGCTGCCAGCTGTGAATGCCTGGAAATCCCATCAGAATGAATTCAGAAAACTGGAAATTAGAGCTGTTGGAATCTCTAAGATCCTGGAACATCCTTTAATAAAAAGAAAAATATTCAAGTGTATAATTCTTGACAATCTCTCTGACATAGTTTAAAAATATGTGAACCTGGTCCATGTTTAAAGAGGGAGATTCTTCATTAGTTTCATCTCTCCACTAACATTAATCAGATATTTCTAAGGAAGCTTGAACTGTGGGGGCACATACTATGTGTTAACTCAGTTCATCCTCACGAAAACTCTATAAGGCAAGTCAAATTCTCTATTCTATTTTGTGCCTTCCCATACTTACTTCAATTATCAACTTCTTCAGGAACAATCCAATTCTTGTTAGAGAGGATAAAGAGCCTTACTTGAAATTTTCTTAATATGGTGTAATTGGAAAAGTGACAATCTTTGTTGGTAAAGATGGGCCTTTTTTCAATATAGCATCATGTTATAAAAACCTATTTATATTATCGAATAAAGCATAGCTTAACCAAATATTTAATATTTGGGTTTATTTATATGTGTATTTGCAGTGTGTAGGAAGACATCATCCATTTATTAGCTATTAATAGATGTTACTGAGTGGATGAACTCAGTATGAAATTAATGAATAAGTGAATCAGTTTAATAATAGGTTTCAAGGATTGTTACACTATATTCCAAATATCATTTTTTTGTAAAGCATAAAGGAACTACCAGAAGAAACAAAACTATACCTATTTTATAAATCAAAATAAAACTTAAGTTTCTATAAGAAAAAACATCTTTTATCATAAAATAGAAAAATTTAGCTCACTCCAATTTAGCTTACTACTAATACTAACAATGAAAACCCTGTCGCTAGTCCCACTTTTTATATCTTTAATACCTTAGTTTCTTGATACAAAACAGTGAACTGCATATAATGGGGTCCAGATATTCTGGATTTTGGTCCAAAAAATCACAAGTCGACTATATGAAACATACACTTATGCATACACTTACATAGCGTCCAGTCTCTAAATCCGTCGATATTTGTACTACTGAAGAGAGATCTTTAATAAAAAGTGTGCCTTATGTATCCCAAGGGAATATTGCACAACATTGCAGACACAGATGTGGGTGTGTAATCAACTTAGTCCCTATGGAGGAGGAAAATGAGTGAGAGCTCATTCTTACCACCTGTAAAGACATATTTAAGAGAATCATTTCATATAAATGTATCTATGTCTGCGTCTTTGCATGCAAGCAAGTATATACAGAGACAAGAGTGAGCACCACAATATTTAATAAATATTAGCAGTTAGGACTCTTTATTGAAGAGTTTGGTTTCTTTCTGTCAGTTTCTGAAGAGACAAGTTAAAAGTACTTATAAAGACTCATAATGTTTCAATCACTCTCAAAAATATTCATCCATATGTTCCTTTATTTGGTTATTTAGTTTTTCATGTGAGAATGATGAATATATTGACATTGTAGAATTTCAAGTTTATTTTGTATATATATTGAGTTAGGAATATCTGGGACCCCAAATTTTGAGCTAATTATAGTGGTGATAATAACAATAGTAATAGTAAAAAACAAACAAGCACAATTAGTGAGTTTAGTTTTATATTCCTTTATTATATAATAAACATGATGTCTACATATTTTTAGTAATTTAAAAATAAAAATGAGCTTTGAAAATGATAAATTGAACCTTTAAATAAAAAAGGGTTAAACAACTACATATACTTCACATATATTTTCTATATGTTTTTGAAAAGTTTGGACAATACCATATTAAAACATAAATTCTGCAATTCTCAACTGACATTATACAATAAGTACATTTAAATCATATGATTAGTGATATCATTTTCAACCACATCAAAAAGAATGAAACACCTAGGAAGAAACTTAAATACACAGCACAAAATAAAACATGAAACTGATCATAAGCATAGCCAGGAATGTTCATAACCAGCAGTGTCAACCCAGTGAAACAGCCAAATTTAGTATATTAACTAAACCTGTTGCTAAAGCACTATTAGACAAAATTCAGGCATAGGCCAAATGGTTCGATGCAAGGCCCACTTAGACTCCATAGTTCTCTGATCTATGCTTTAGTTCTCTGATTTAACTATATCCCTTTAGTTCACAGATCTCTGACAACATGAGAATAAAAAAACAAATTAAGAAAATTAAATCCAAAAATTATTTGGTGTTTTCCAGGGATGGGGATAGGAAGCAAAGGGAAGTCTTTCAGTGGATCTAGAGTGTCAGTTGCAAGATGAAAAGTTCTAAAACTGTTCCACACCAGTGTGAATATAATTAACTATTATACCGCATACTTAAAAAGTTAATATGGGGCCTCCCGGGTGGCGCAGCGGTTGAGCGCTAGGTTGCGAAGCTGCCCAAAGCCTCTGCGGCGCCGGTTCGATCCCCAGCTGCTCCCCAGTCACCAGAGGAGGGTCCCACATGGCGTGCAGACCTCTCCTGCCGCCCGCTGCTCCCCTCAGCAGTGTACTTCAGTCCTTCTGCCTGCTCTGCTCCCCGCTCTGGCTCTGGTGAATTCTCTCACCCTCCCGCCCTTCTGACTATACCCAGCGCTTGTATAAATAAATAAATAAATCTTTTTTAAAAAGTAGTTAATATGGTAATTTTTATGTTATTCTTTTTTTTAATGCTTAATAGACTTTTCCAATGAAACTACCTTACTGTGAAGAGTGCATTTTTAAGTAAAAATTCCCTTTTAAGACTATTCAGATTATATCTCTCCCTTGAGTAATTTGTGGTAGTTTTTATTTTCTGAGGAATTGGTTCACTGCATCTTAGTTATCAAATGTTTTTGGTTCGAGTCTTCCATAGTATTCTTTTATTATTTTTTCATGTCTTCATAGTCCAATATGACATTCCATTTCATTCCCAGTATCATTAATTTGTTTTTACTCTTTTTTCCTTGTTGCTATTGCTAGAGGTTCTAATAATTTTTTGAAATAACACGCTCTAAGCTTTAAGGTTTTCTCTTTAGTTTTCCATTCTCAATTTCATTGATTTCTGCCCTATTCTTTATTTTGTCCTTCTTTTACTAGCTTTGTGTTTATTTTCTCATTTTTCCCAAGATTTCTTAGGTAGGAGTTTAGATTATTGCTTGGAGACTTTCTTTCTTTTCTAATATATGTAGTCAATTCTCTAAAGTACTCTTTCAACAATACTTTAGTGTGTTCCAGAATTTTTCATGTATTTATTTTTATTCAGTCAGTGTATCTTTTATTTCCTTTAAGACTTGCTCTTTGATTCATTTTGATCTATTTATAGTGTTTTTACAGTGTATTTCTTTGCACAGATTCTTCAGGAGTTGTGCTATATCTCATATTTATATCCATAACTTATTGAGGTCTCCTGAAATCATTAATTTTCCAGTGCGAGTGATGTATGAAAACTGTATCCTCTGATATATCTTTTCATTCTATCTCATTTGCAGTTCTCTTAAATCTTTCAACATACATTGGAGCCATATCAGCAGTTATACTTATGCTCCTTCAATAGTAAAACATGACTTAGAAAATTGAAAATGAGAAGAAAACTTCCTTTTCTTTATCCACTTCTTATTGCTTACTATTTCTCTTCTTTCTAGATCCCAAGCTTTCTTCTTCTTTTTCTTTTTTAAGATTTATTTATTTATTAATACAAGAACTGGGGTACAGGCCAGATTCGTGGGAGGGTGAGAGGACTCACCAGAGACAGAGCGGAGAACAGAACAGGCAGACTGACAAAATACACTGCCGAGGGGAGCAGTGGGCAAGACAGGAGAGGTCTGCCGTGCCATGTGGGACCCTCGCCCGCCAGCCAGGATCAAACCCGCCCTGCAGAGCCTGCGGACAGCTTCACAGCGCTGTGCTCAACCACCTGCGCCAGCAGGGGAGGCCCACCAAGTTTTCTTCTTTTATCCATTGACTGTTTATACAATTTCCCTTGACCATGTAAGCAGTTCTCTAAAGGAAACATGGCCAGATGACTAACCTATATGCAAATTACAATCCTGAGACTGAAACCTAATTAGATTAATGACCTCATGGGGTATTCACTAGCTTCTCCACAAAGAAAATGATACTGAGAAATTAGAGAAATTTTGGTAATATAGCCATATTTTCCAGAGAAAAGTAACAATTGTCTTTCAGACTGAAAATTTCAATCACTATTTGGAATAAAAAAACAAACAAGTGAAAATGTGACAACAGATAATTTCTTTCTGGTTTGTTCTTTTTTTTATGATTTACTCAGTTTCTGATTATTATTATTTATTCTGGAAACTTGCATTAATGATGAGACTTAGTCCACAGGGATGAGGAGGATAGAAGAAAATTCACAGAGAGATTTGGGGCAGGGGCATGTCCATGATTTGGGGAATCTGAAGACACTGAATGCCCCGTTCAACACCTTCCATTGTGCTGAGCAAAATGAGTCTCTTGAAAAGGCATCACTACTTGGCTATTATGAATAATGTGCTATGAACTTAGGAGTACATAAATCTTTTCATATTAGTATTTTTTATTCTGTAGGTAGTAAATACCTAACAGTAGTGTTGCTGGATCATATGGTATTTCAATTTTTTTTTTTTGAGGAATCTTCATGACACTTTCTATAGTGGCTCCACCAAATTACATTCCAAGCAAAAATTGGTGGGTGAGCAAGCCATGTACACATAAGGAGCTGTGCAGTGGTCCTCCCAACATTGCATGGTTATGGAGACTAGTGGCAAATCATTAAAACTTAAAAAAAAAAAAGGCATCCTTAGACTCTTATAAGATAGGCAATAGAAATATTACCTTTTCTTTTCCATTTCTTCCCTGGAAATTATTCTTGTCATGTACTACGTGATTTTATATCCTTAGAACCAGAAAGCATTCTTATGATACAATCACGTATCTGCTTGGTTTTAACTCCATAGACAATAGGATTCATAGTGGGAGGCAAGAGAAGATAAATATTGGCCACGATGATGTGGCAAGATGGAGGGATTGTGTGGCTTCCGAAGCGGTTAAAAAAGAAACAGAACAAAGCGGGGCTATAGGAGAAAACAATGGCACAGATGTGGGCAGTGCAGGTGCTGAAGGCCTTCTGCCGAGCATCTGCTGAGGAGAGGCTGATCACTGCCCGCAGGATCATGGTGTAGGAGACTGTGATACACAGGATGTCAAAGCCCCCAATCAGGAGGACAACCGTTAAGCCATAGATAATGTTGGCCTTGATATTTCCACAAGATAACTTGGCTACAGAGAGCTGGTCACAGTAGGTATGGTGTATTATATTACCTCGGCAGTAGGGCAGTCTTCTGGTGATGAAAATCAAGGGGATGACAAGCAAAACTGCTCTCAGGAAAGTGGCAAGGCTAACCTTGGCAATGACTGGGTTGGTGAGGATAGTGGAATAGCGCAGAGGGTAACAGATGGCCATGTAGCGGTCCAGAGCCATGAGCATGAGCACCCCGGACTCCATGCCTGTGAAGCTGTGGATGAAGAACATCTGGACCAGGCATTCTTCAAAGCTGATTTCCTTGAGATGAAACCAGAAGATGCAAAGAGTTTTAGGTATTGAACAAGAGCACATGACGAGGTCAGTTAGGGAAAGCATGGCCAAGAAGTAGTACATGGACCTGTGCAGGGAGTCCTCATAGAAGATAAGGTAGAGGAGTCCACAGTTCCCTACCATAGCCACCACATACATGGAGCAAAATGGGAAGGAAATCCAAAGATGAATATCTTCCAGTCCTGGGATCCCATTAAGAATGAATGAGTCTGGGGTCACATCTGTTTGGTTCCGCATTCTCACCACTAGGCAGGTAAAATCATTAAAAAGCTTGTAGAGTTTTAGTTGTGTTTCTGTTAGTTTTTGACTCTCCTAGATTTGAAAAAAATAGAAAAAAAGTATCTCAGCTAGATTCTCTTTGTGTCTCTTTTTCTCGCTGTCCCTCATATCTGCTAAATATTTCATCTGATTATTGAAGCACCAAAATGTTAAATGCCAGAAAATGTTTACTTAAGCATTGTTTAAGCAAGTATGGATTTTTTAATTCATTAATTTATCAATCTATTCAATAACTACACATTTTGCACCTATTATGTTCCAGATTCTATCACTGATATTTTGCTACATCATTTTAAAGCAAAAAGACATAGATTTTTTTTTTATTTATAACCAATTGTAATTACCCTATGACCTTTCTGACTAATTTTTGTTATAATATCTTGTTTAAAAATAAATTACTGTGCACCTCACCTTTGGGTGGTTTCTTATGGGAAATCTCATTGATAACCACTCCAGTGATACAATCATTAAGTTTAATATGCATTTATTAATGTTCTTCTTCATTAACACATAATATTTGTTTAATATATATACCAGTTACAGTTTAAGCATTTTATAATATTAACTCATTTAATCTCACTACAAGCCCAGGAAGTATTCTTATTAACCTGTACTGTACAATTAAGTAAATGGAGGATATATATAGATGAGGTTTCTTCATATATGAATTCCAGAGGCACTTCAATTTCCTAACTGTGGGTGGATACAAGAAGGGGACCATTCTGAAGATAGAGTGCCAATCTCTAAAGTCTCATAATAAAATTTGCAAATTTTTAAGCTTATAAAGAATAAGTTATTGATAAAATCAATTTCTTTCACTATTTTAACATCATGGTATGGAAATATTATGTTATTGAATTATCCACATTTAATGAACCATTACTACTTAGGACAGATTGTATTTTAAACTTGTAGTATATAGAAGACACTTCGTATATGTTAGATGTAAATAAGTATTTTTGGATGAATGAATCATGTCTTATTCTTGCCTGTACTGTGGTCTAAATATCCTTACTTGGAAAGCACAGAGGAACCATAAGAAGAAATAAATCTATAGTGTCTACTTCATGAATCACCAGAATTATAAATTGAAGAAAACCATCATGAAAAATGTACTACGGATATACAACATAAGAGTTCTGTTTCCATTGACATCAAAAATGCCACCACGGTTCTTTCTATAGGTGTGTAAATGTATTCACTATATTGAAAACAGTATTTTATTGTTCAGATTAATTTCATAGATATTATTAAAAGAGATAAAAATCATAATATGTATATATGTTCCTAAGCCTATATGTATAAAATTATTGAAGTAAATCAACATTTAAAATAATTTTTGATAAATGTTTGGCCATAATACACTAGATTATCATAAGTTATTTAAAATATGGTATTGCTATTCATTTCTCCTTCATACATTTGAACTAAACATGACTTTTTTGTTACATAATACATTTAGATCCTATCTTTATTACATATGTGAGCATGATTAAATATCCATGTTTATACCAATGCAATGTAGTTTTAACCACAAAATAATAAGACATTTTCTTAAAAAAAAATTAGATGACTTCAATGCATCATAATTCAAATTTTCTTGCATGGAAATTGAGGTTGTGAGTAATGACAAGTGGATAGGAATGGGAACATAGCACATGAATATCATCATTTAAAAGGCACAACTTTGATATACTCTGTTACATGTTTCCATTTTCAAAACCCATATATAGGGCCTCCCCGTTGGAGCAGTGGTTGAGCGCTGGGTTGCGAAGCTGCCCAAAGCCTCTGCAGCCCTGGTTCGATCCCCGGCTGCTCCCCGGCCACCAGAGGAGGGTCCCACATGGCGCGCAGACCTCTCCTGCCGCCCGCTGCTCCCCTCAGCAGTGTACTTCGGTCCTTCTGCCTGCTCTGCTCCCCGCTCTGGCTCTGGTGAATTCTCTCACCCTCCCGCACTTCTGACTGTACCCAGTGCTTGTATAAATAAATAAATAAATCTTTAAAAAAAAACAAACTCATATATATATAGTAAGTTTGTTTCTTACCTCCTAGTCTTCAATTTTTAACCCCCATCATCTTTTCACATGACAGAGAGTTTTTCCAGGTAAATGTTATCTAAAATTGATGAAATGAAGTCATCACTAAGTCTCTCTGGAAATAAACCAGAATCATTGGATTCTCATTTTGAGCAACAAGTAGAGGGCAAATAAGGAGGAAGAAGTTTCAAGAACAACAATCAAGAATTACTTTTTCATTATCCCTCTGTTTCTTCTTGTTATGGAGGTGATTGGTATTTGATTTCCACTAATGATCCTCATTTGGTTACAGAAATAGCATACACATTCACAATCATCATGGAAAGTAAATTAGAATTATAATTTGATAATTGAGGGAATAAACATCTTCCAGTCTCTAATCTCCCACATTTCAATGGCCTGAAATCTGTATTTCTAAGAATATAATGTCTTCATTAAGATATCAAAACCTCTCTCCACCTTCCCTCAATTCTTAATAAAAAATCCTGTTGCTAGTCCCAACTTTTATGCCCTGTAATACCTTAGTTTGTGGAGAATAAAGCATTCAGTTGAAATAAATCTGGTTCACTTGATCAGAATTTGGTACTAAAACATCACAATTCTACAGTATATATATATATATATACACACACAGTCCTCAGCTTCTAAACCCCTTAACATCTGTACTACTGAACTGGGAATTGAAGAAAAACAAGTGTGTTTCATATCTCAGGGGGATATTTCAGAATGTTACTGGCACAGGAGCTATAGTAGTGATCAAGTTAACTTCAATGGGTGGAAAAACATGGAAGCCTTCCATTCTTACTCCTGCATGAAGATATTTAAGTGAGTTATTTTATATGTATGTATCTACATGCTGTGTTTCTGCATGAGCATGTATTTAATGGAGAGGAATTAAAATAAACACAAGTTGATTTTAATGAAAATGAGTGATTTTGTATTTATTACATAGTAATTCTTTCTATGTAAAGGCTTTGTGGGACACATGTTAAGTACAGGATGATTCAGTCATTCACACCTCTTTCATTTTTCCTTTCATTCATTTATCTTTTCATGTCCCTAAGTAACATCATTGAGTATCTTGGACTCCCCAAATTATTGTTGGAACTATACAAAGATGATCAGATGACATGGAGCCTGGTTTTCAAGAAGCATACTTTAAACTGAATTAGAAGATGAATATTATGGTATTCTAGAAAATCATCGAAAGTTCATACTTGTCATATATATTAGGTTAGGAATAGTTAGCTATCTAAACCATGCTATGATGATAATCATGATGATGATAGTAGCAGTAATAAAACATAACCAATTTCAATTTTATATTTCTTTAATTAGATAATAAAAATAATACCTACATATTTTGATTAATTTGTAACAATAAACATTTCTAACAATAAAATAAAATTAATATGAAGATAACATGTTTTTGTTATCTATGTATCTGTCATCTATCTAGTAATCAATCTTTTAATATATAGTAGTCATATATGTTCTTGAAAAAAGCCTGGATGAAAACATATATACTATTATTTTTTGGAGCATTTATGTTTCTTTCATTTTACACGAAATGATATGACAAATATACACACTGGAAAACTTTAGCACAATTGTTTAACCGTTATTTTTTTATTGAGACTCATAAAATTAATAATTTTGATAATGGGAGAGTGTACAATTCAGTGAATTTTACTATATTCACAACTTTTGTAATCATTGCTTCTACCTAATTCTGAAATACTTCCATTATATTATCAGGATTCAGTAAGAATCACTTTGATTGCCTCATCCCACTCCCGCCACTTGGCAAACATTAACTTGCATTCTCTTGGAATCTTAAATATGTATCTTTTTGTGTCTGACTTTTCTCATTTAGAATGTCTCAAAGTTCATCCATGTTGTTGCAGGTATGGATCCTTGATAGCTTTTTGCTAACTAATAATGATCCATTTGATGGGTATGTCTCATTGTGATGTTTAATTTTATGTGTCAACTTGAGTGCCATGGGGTACCCAGATTAAATACTATTTCTGGGTGAGTCTCTGAGGGTATCTTGAAGGTTTAAGCTACTTCATGGTATTGCTGCTTCTGAATTCATTTTTTGGTCTATGGAGACCTGAAACCACCACTAGACCCCTAATGCAACTGTCCTAGATAACAACAAATTTAAGTTGTTAATAATGACTTTTCCAGTAGTCCTTCCTTGTGGTTAACAGCCTCTGCCATTACCCAAAACCTCATCCTTGTGCTTTTCTTAGAAAAGACCCCTGTGTAGCTAGCCAAAACCTCATTCCTTTTGGTTGAAATTGCACCCACGGACCATAGTAGAGGCATGTGCCCCAGTATTGCTTTTCTCTCTGCCTACAGCATCTTGACTTCCCCAAGTGGCCCCTCAAAATGTGCTGTGTACTTCCTACAGGACTGGTGAGCCCTAATTTCCTGTTTTACCTTCCTTGTCATTTTTTATTAAACAGTGACTCACCATCTAGCACCACAGGGTTTTTCTTACAAATGGTAGTTTAACTACATTATAACGAGATATTTTCAGAGGTTAGCATTTGAATTGGTGGACTCAATTATATAGAATTTCCTCTCCACTGTGTATTATCCAATACATCAAGGATCTGAGTCCTTGATCTCAGACTTGCATTTGCATCAGTGGCTGCCACTGTTTTTCAAGCTTCACACTTGATTGAAGCACAACACTGATTTCCCTGTTTCTTTAGCTTATCGGCAGATTGTGGGACTTTTCATCCTCTGTAATCATATGATACTCATTTGGTTTATCCACTTGGTAGTTAACAGTCATTTAAAGTTTTCCACTTTTTGGCTATTAACGCTACCCTGAACATCTGTACACAAATTTTGCTGGAAAAGTCACCTTTAATGTTTTTTATATAGTCCTAGGGTTGGAATTGTTGGGTCATAGGGTGGTTCTGTTTTAACTTTTTGCCACACTGTCTTCCATGATGTATGTACCCATTTATACTTCTACCTGCAATGTGCAATGATACCAATGTATTCAGCTCATTATAAACACTTGTCATTCTCTGCTATTTAATTTATATTTAGTCATTACAGTGGGTGTGAACTGATATCTCATTGTGATTTTGATTTGAATTCTTTAATGGCTAATGATGTCAAATATAGTTTCTTGAGCTTGTTAGTCATTGGTTGTGAGTAAAAATATGTGTACATATATATTCCAGGAGTGAGCAACAATGGACTTACAATCTGAAATTATAATTACTACTTGGAAACAGGATGAACTCCATTTCTTTTTTTCATGAAAATAAGCAAATACATTTATTTATCCTACTAAGTTATTTAGGCTGGTACGTTTGTTTTAGGCTAATCCTTCACAGCAGTTAAAAGGAAAAAATTCATAGAAAAATTGGCAGTAATGCCAATGATATTGAAATTCTCAAAACATGTACCTAGAAGTAGACCATTCAACAAACTCCAATTTCTGAGGCCAGAATAGTAGTGCCAGAATGATTGGCTTCTGTTTAACAGCTACCTAGAAGCATCATTCCTCATCTCTTCTCTCCTGGAAAATCTCTACTCATATGCTATGGGATTTGGAATCCTTAGAACCTGAAAGGATCCTGATGACACAGTCTCGTATCTGCTTGGTTTTCACTCCATAGACAATAGGATTCATAGTGGGAGGCAAGAGAAGATAAATATTG
Source organism: Talpa occidentalis (assembly GCF_014898055.3). Taxonomy (NCBI): domain Eukaryota; kingdom Metazoa; phylum Chordata; class Mammalia; order Eulipotyphla; family Talpidae; genus Talpa; species Talpa occidentalis. Next base: position 35,340,258 of record NW_023603184.1, read on the forward strand.
GCCACGATGATGTGGCAAGATGGAGGGATTGTGTGGCCTCCGAAGCGATGGGAGAAAAAGGAAAAGAAAGCAGGGCTATAGGAGAAAACGATGGCACAGATGTGGGCAGTGCAGGTGCTGAAGGCCTTCTGCCGAGCATCTGCTGAGGAGAGGCTGACCACTGCCCGCAGGATCATGGTATAGGAGACCGTGATACACAGGATGTCAAAGCCCCCAATCAGGAGAGCAACCATTAGACCATAAATCGCATTGACCTTGATATTTCCACAAGATAACTTGGCTACAGACATGTGGTCACAGTAGGTGTGAGGTATCATATTACCTCTGCAGTAGGGCAGACGTTTGGTGAGGAAAGTGAAGGGGATGACGAGCAACACTCCTCTCAGGAAAGTGGCAAGGCCAACCTTGACAATGACTGGGTTGGTGAGGATAGTGGAATAGCGCAGAGGGTAACAGATGGCCACGTAGCGGTCCAGGGCCATGAGCATGAGCACCCCGGACTCCATGCCTGTGAAGCTGTGGATGAAGAACATCTGGACCAAGCATTCTTCAAAGCTGATTTCCTTGAGATGAAACCAGAAGATGCAAAGACCTTTAGGTATTGAACTAGAGCACATGACGAGGTCAGTTAGGGAAAGCATGGCCAAGAAGTAGTACATTGGCTTGTGCAAGGAATCCTCATAATGAATGAGGCAGAGGAGTCCACAGTTCCCTACCATAGCCACCACATACATGGAGCAAAATGGGAAGGAAATCCACACCTGTATGTCTTCCAATCCTGGTACTCCATTCAGAATAAATGAAGCTGGAGTAACGTCTGTTTTGTTCAGCATTCTGATCATCAGTTAGGCTGAAATTTTATGTGGATTTTCCTAGAATTAAAAAAAAGAGAAGAGGAAAATATGGTACTATCTGCCACTAATCGCCATATTTAATGCATTTTAGTGATGAAGCAATCACATTTTCAGAGAGTTGGGGAGTAACATATTTGTTCATTTGTTGTTTATCTATTCATTGATTCATTTAACAAATTCTAATTCAGCAATCCAAGTCCTTATCACAGATGCCGACTGTACATTACATTTTAAAAAGGCAAGTTCCTATCGTCATGTATTTATCATCAAATATAATTGTGTAGACTTCTAAAGGGACTTTTATCAGGATTCCTTAACTGACAGTAATTTTATGCATCTGAGACAACATTAAGCCTTCTAATTTATGCTAAAGAAACACTGTAGACTATAGAGAAAAAAAATTTTGATAAATATTTCTGGATTAGTGAGATCTATATAAGGTAAAAAGAAACACATCTTATTCCCTAAATCATAACATACAAAAGGCCAATTTTAGAATATTGTTACAGCTAATTATGAAATGCAAGTATGCGTTCCCTTTGATATTTTGAGGAGATCAAGATTATTTAAAAACGGGAAACACATCCATTAAAAAATGACAGATTGAATCATTTAAATCAATTAAATTAAATTTATGAATGAAAAGATATAAAACAAGAAAATATAAGCTGCAGACTAGAAGATACAATGTATGTCTCCAACAAAAATGTATATCAAAAGTGGATAAAATGCTACAATATTAAAAAGAAAAAGGGGGGCCTCCCTGGTGGTGAAGGATGTTAAGATGCAACCTTATGAAGCTATCCGCAGCCAGGGAGCTACCCACATGGTGCAGAAGACCTCTCCTGACTCGCCCGGTGCTCCCCTCAGCAGTGTATTTCAGTCAATCTTCCTGTTCCGTCCCCCACTCTGTCTCTGGTGAACCCTCTCACCCCTCCCCCCGACACCTCTGGCCTGTACCCTGGTTCTTCTATGCATAAATAAATAAATATTAAAAAAAAGAAAAGGGAATAGAAAGGGATGGATTATTTAAACCTATATTATACAAAAGAGGAATAAAATTTCAATAAATGCAAAGTCACAGACTTTCATAGTCATCAAGAAAATAAACACAAGGGCCTCCCCGGTGGCGCAGTGGTTGAGCGCTGGGTTGCGAAGCTGCCTGCAGCCTCTGTAGCGCCGGTTCGACCCCGGCTGCTCCCCGGCCACCGGAGGAGGGTCCCACATGGCGCACAGACCTCTCCTGCCGCCCGCTGCTCCCCTCAGCAGTGTACTTCGGTCCTTCTGCCTGCTCTGCTCCCCGCTCTGGCTCTGGTGAATTCTCTCACCCTCCCGTGCTTCTGACTGTACCCAGTGCTTGTATAAATAAATAAATAAATCTTTAAAAAAAAAGAAAAAAAACACAAGAGGAAAAATAAAAGAAAATAAACACAAATTAAATCTTCACAACATAGCACTACACACCAAATTAACAGCTAAAATTTAAAAAATGGCAAGTATTGATGATGATATGGAACAATTGTAATTTTCATTTGCTGCTGGTAAGACCATAGAGTTGAACGATTCTTGGCATAACTTGTAATGATCAACATGTATGACTGTCAGTTTCATTTGTAACAAAACTCCCAACACTTTGTCACCAGAAAACACCAATTACAAAGTTTAGAGCAATATATGCAGCGCTATTTATAAAAGGTAAAATCTGGAAACAACCCAAATGCCCAAAAATAGACGATTAGATCAAGAAGATGTGGTGTATATACACTATGGAATATTACTCAGCAATCAAGAAGATAACCTCATGACATTCGCAGCAACATGGATGGAGCTAGAAGGAATTATGCTCAGTGAAATAAGTCAGAGGAAAAGAAAAATATCAGATGGTTTCACTTATAGAGGAATATAGGGGAACCAAATAAGACATAAGGGTAAAAAAATAATAACAGTACAAAACACAACACAACAAAATAAAAACAGACAATTATAAGCCAGAGACATCCTGCAGGGGAGGAGGAGGGAGAGGGATGAGAAGGAGGGAGGGAGGAGCATAGGGGACTGAGGTGATGGTGCACAGGTGCATTGGTGTAGGAAATTCTACAGGGACCACATATGGGGGGGAAGCAAACATTTAAAAATGAACAATGATGTAAAATATATATAAATAAATATATTTTTAAAAAAAGTTTAGAGCAATATGATCTATAGTATTTTAGTAATTTAATACTAGAAATTACTTAAATGTCCATCCATTCATGTCAGTTGAGTAAATTTTGATTTCTTCCCACAAGTAAATTCCACATAACAATGAGCATAAACAATTTACAACTACATCCATTTTATGGATAAATCTCACAAACTTAATTTTTTAAACTATATGCAAAATAGTAGTTAATTCTTGATGCTGTTTATATACAAAACATGAACCAAATTAATTAAACATTTAGGAGAGTGTTTTTCCTAAGTAGGAGACTGAAAATTGGAAGGAAGCCTGAGATAAAGAGGTCTTGTGAGATATTGGGGCTATTCCCTTTCTTAATCAAGTTCTGAAGATTATGGCCTTCTTAGTTTTCTTAGTAGGGGCCACCCATATTTAGTGATTCTGGTTTTTTTTGTTTTTCAAATCTTTTTTTTTAGATATTTTGTGGAATCAAGTGGATGCATTTGTTTTCCTCATATCCGTCTCAGTCTTGCTTGATTCAGATTCTATTAATTAACAATGAGTAGATTTTTTTAATGCAGAATTATCAGAAAGTAAATTTTATAGCTTCATAATTCCAAATTATTATCAATAGATGCCCATTAATATTTTATACAGTCTTCAAAAAATTTGATATCACAGACTTAATTTAAAGATTTACAGGAATAAATCATGTAGCAAAGAATAAAAAGAACAGGTTTTCTCTGATCTACTTTGTATGGACTTCTGAAGAAGTCACACAAGAGTAACTCTAAAGGAAGTTAAGTGATCATGAATAAATCTGTCAATGAAGGAGTCATATACTGGAGACAACTGTAGCCAATTATTTTTCACTTGAGTCTTAGAGAACTTGAAAGATATATAGGGTAGGGCTAGGAGATGCTTTTGATTTTAGTTAATAAACAAAAGTTACTTGTTTGTTATATTGAAGAAACTGCCATTGTATATTTATGTTTAAATCTAGACTCATAATCTCTCCTACAACTAGATTGTTTTTCAAGTATTTTTTTATTTGGATAGAGATCCAATCAGTCAAACCAGAAACTAATAAACCAGACTCTACAGCCACAGGCATTTGTTCCTTATTGTGCTGATTTCTTGCCATTACTCATTCAAATGGCCCTCCTCTCCTTCCTGCTATTGCCTTAGTCTTGTGACCTAGTCTGTCTATCTCCCCAAGTACTTTTTTTTTGCAAGTAATCAGATCTTCTTAAAATTGTCATTTCTTTGCTTAAAATAACCCATCTCCTCACACTTTCTTTGTAATAAAGTTCAAATTCCTTCCTTTAGAGAACAAAAAACACTCTTAGAGATAAACAAATCCATTCAGTATCACTGCTTGGTTTTAACTTCCTTGTATCCTGCATTACAAATACACACAAGTATTTGTAGTTTTTGAGGTGTCTAAAGTCAATATTTTTGTCATGGTAAAAGCTATTGTAGATTTATAAACAAGAAAAAAATACACTGAAAATTATGTTTTAAAACACAAAGCATGAAAATTTTAAATGGAGAATTTTAAAGTAGAATTATTAAGAATTTAATTATATTGGAGGGATTTATTATTACTATAACTACTTATAAATAAATAAAAAAATTTATGGAAGAAATTAAAGCTCTACTGTGGCATCAACAACAAAAGATTGATATTAACAACTAGAAGCATATTTTTGCTGCCTCAATGTCTGAATAAACATATACTGCCTAATAATCATCCTTTTTAAATGGTGTATATAATTTGATAAATAGTAAAATCATCTAAATTTATTCATAGAAAACTTTATTAAATCAAAAATACAAAGAGTTAGAAATGAAGCTAGATTAACACTGGACTTTTATATGAGTGTTTTAGAGGATCTCAGTACAATAACTCCATTTCAAGAACTTCAAAGTATGTAATCTATTTGACCGCACAAGGCCTGGTATTTCTGCCAAACACTTACTTATTACTATGCATCCTTATATCAAATAGATAGCCTTGTATCTTTGATATTTCCCCCCCCCCCCTTTTTAAACTGCCTTTTCTTGATTGATATTTGTGGTAAGAGAATAGGCAGGTTCGAGCTCATGGAAAGAAAAGAATCTTATTAAAACTTTTACATAATTAGAAGTTAGCAGTATTGAAAATGTGAGTCTAGGATGTAAAAGAGTTAAGATATTAATCCTGAAGAATCTGGCAGTTATTTATAGATGAGGTAACTTCTAGAGCATCTTAAGAAACTTATATTTTCTAATTCTAACCCTAATCCCATTGAAAAGTCTCTCCAAGCTTCCATGCCCTGCTAGGGCAGAGGAGAAGGCCAGTCTCTTATGTAGAATGTTGCCAAAACAATATAATAAAGGGTTAAGGAAGAACGATTGGATGCTTAAGGATTTAGCCAATAGAACCACTTCAAGGTTTTAGTACTTACTGTGGTTATGAGCAGACACTCACATCCAGGGCTAGTGATGGCAGAGGTTTCTACTGAACAAAGACACAACTTTTTGAGAAATGATCTTTCACATGAGATGAAGATGACTCCTCAGCTGATTCACAATATAGAAACTATGAGCTTCTGGAATGTATGGAGAGTAGTAAGCAGTTCAGTGATCTAAGGAAAATAAACCTCCTTTGGAGATATGAAGAGAGAAAGGCCCACAGAGAAAGCCGAATTCCTAGGATGTTAAATCCCAAAAGACAGGGAAGGAGATTAAGTCTGAGACATCTTTCCAATTGTGTAAGCTGAGAACTTACACAAACAGAAAAATATGCTCATTTATGAAACCAAGATGGACCAAAAAAAGCCAGGCTGTTTTATTAGGGTGTTTGTATTATTGCTGAGTCCAAAAGCTTAGAGAATTCTAAATTCTCTGGTTAGAGGCTGTTTTTTTAAAAAACACACTCTCCGAAAGGTGAAAGTATTCACTCATTCTGCTATAGAGCAACCCCGATATTAAACGGGTTCCTGGCTGTGGGTCCTCACCCGCGCGCTTTAAAGGGACTTATGAATACTCTACTACAGACACACGCAAAAGGGTTAATAAAAGGTTTATTTACAAGAGAAAAAGAAATAAGGAAAATGTGCAACTCAGGGAGAAAATAGGGAAATAAAGTCTTTAATGCGTCCTACCCGATCCGACGACCTGGAAACCCCAAAGTCACTCTCAGAGCTAGACGGACGCCGCAAGCTGGCCGAGGGCCCCAAAATGGAGAGCCCCCCAAAGCCCACGTGTCTGCCTTTTGTATCCACCTGGCTGCTTAACCCCACCCTCAGGTCCCAGCCACCTTCCCTTTGGTGGTGATGGGATTTGGAGTTCCCAGTGTCTTTGGCTTTGACCTGGGGTGGGGGTGGAGTCCACAAAGCCTGTATGGAATTTGCTTTGGGACTGCCTTTTCCCCCTAACAATTCCAAAAACATATTTAGTTCCTACGTGGAACACATAAAATGATCAAAAAAACTGTAGTGGTGCTTGTCTTCATGGAAATTGAGGTCTAGATGGGGTATGGAGATAAAATACTAAATAAACAAAAGTCATTATAGCAGGATAAATGCCTTGAAGCAAAACTACCAAAAGATATGACAGCGTAAAATGGGAGAGTCTGTACAGTCTTGCTGTCCGAGGAGGATTTCTTGAAAAAACAGCAGCTTGTGGTTAGGTCAAATGTTTGAGTAAGAGTTAACTAAGGTGTGTATTTGGTGGAGGAAAAGGGGAAGAAATGCGAGCGATCATGTCACATTTGATGTAATAAAAGAGAATCTGGCTTAAGTCCTAAAGTGTGGTGGAAAATGACATATGACAGAAAATAGACCTGTTGCAGAAACAAGTTCATTGGAATCCAGCTCACCTCCAGAATGCCCAGACACTGATAACTACCTAAACGTGTGTGTGTGTACACATGTGTGCACGTGTGAATGCATGTGTGCACGAATATATTGATCAAAATGCGTGTACGTGTATGCAGAAAGACGGCTGGATATAGATCAGAAAAGAGTTATTTTAATGGAAACTAATACCACTTTAGAGCTTGGTTCATTTCCCAATAAAGTTTTGCGAAGGTCCTGGGGCAACAAGTTGAATACATTTATTTAAATAATGTGAATGATTTATTCACACAGTCATTCATTAAGTTACTATTTTAAAATTAATTTTCATAATACATTTTTTGGTTTTTCCTTGCAGTAGTATTTATCAGTGTATCTTTAAAATTCATTAACATGAATATATGTCCAGGTAAATACATTAATAGTAATAAGATGATATGTCATTATTCACAAATTACACAATTAATAATAGACAACTAGCATATTGAATGTTCTTCCAAAGAGAATTTATAAGACCACATAAGTGTTTATTAAATAGATGGAGATTTTATATTTTTTTTCTAATTTTGATGACCAGATTATTTTTTTATAATAAATATGTAACAATAAATGTATTTTTTGTGAAAAAGTGGATATGATATTTTACTGGGTAAAAAACTAGCCAACCCTTTCCTCAGGAGAGACACATAATATTTTTCAAGTTTGTTCCCTTCACAAAGATTTTTGAGAAGGTCTTATATAAAGCAAATTCCTTATAATGTATAGAGTTTCCATTCTGTCATGCTTAGAGCAATTTTATTTTTTAATTTTTTTTTTTTTAAATATTAAATTTTATTTTTATATTCCCCCATACAATTGCAAACGCCCCATTCTGACCCCAATCCTTCCCCTCCCGCCCCCCACCCCCCAAAAAGTGTCTCTGGTTCATAGTTTTTTGTTGATTTTGATTTTCACTTTCTTATATTCATTTTCCTGGTCCCTTATTTAAGTTTTCTAGATTCCTGCTATGAGTGAGACCATCCGGTATTTTTCTTTTTCTTTTTGGCTTATTTCGCTGAGCATGATCCCTTCCAGTGCCATCCATGTTGCTGCAAATTGCATGTGTTTATCTTTTTTGAATGCTGAGTAATATTCCATGGTATATATGTACCACATCTTCTTGATCCAGTCATCTATTTTTGGGCATTTGGGTTGTTTCCAAAGCTTAGCTATTGTAAACAGTGCTGCTATAAACATAGGAGTGCAGGTGCTCTTTGGAATTGATGTTTCTGTGTCCTTTGGGTAAATACCTAGGAGTGGAATTGCTGGATCATATGGAAGCTCTATGTTTAGTAGGTCCAGAAATCTCCACACAGCTGCTTAGAGCAATTTTAACTGGAGAAGTCTATACCAATTTTATTAGAGATATTTATATATCATTAATATTTGTAATTGTTTATTATCTAGAGAGTGACTATGTTTTTATTGCTAACTTTATTGCACTTAATTTTGGAAAATTGGTTTTATTATTTCTTCCTCGTGGACTTCAATAAAGCTTTGTTTTTGATCTAATAAAATTTCTTTGAGTACAAGAAGGAAAATACAGACATAGAAGGAGAGCTAGGATTGTGTAATACCACAGAAACTGCAGCCAATATAATTTGGAGTAGATATGTCTTGCTATTATGCAGTGCATTGTAAGGTAGTCCAAATGAAAAAGATTCCAGGTGACTTTGATAACAGATATTTGACTTTGACAATGGACAATTCCCAATCCCAATCCCAATTTATGATTTAAGTCAGATTATAATGAAGACAAGGAGTAGAAATCAAAACAGAAATAATTGGCTCCAAAAATAATTTCAGGAAACTGAATAAGGAAAAGTCCTTAAGGTCAAGGAAAATCTTGCCATTGGCTAAAAGTGCCAATAAAATCAAATAAGCTGTGACACAAGAAATAGAAGTAAATGATGGTCTGAGCGCCAATGAATATGATTTGAAAAGCGCTTCATCAGAAATAAGGAATTTGTAATAGATGAATGCAGTGAGTCTTCACTTAATGCCATCAGTAGCTTTTTGAAAACTGCAACTTTAAGTGAAATGACAAATAACAAAAAATCCGATTGATTCCACTTCAGTTGGAATTTACTGTTGTAAGAAATGATGTTATCCAAGGGCCTGCTATACAGGAAAGGAGGAAATAATGGCTGCATATGTCACAAGGACATGTGAGGAGTAGAAACGAGAGTGTTTACTTCCAATAAATTAATTTTCCTTCATGGAATGGAAATTAGGGCAATCTGGAAACCATGATGCACAGGAGATCTATAAGTATACCAATTTATTTTTTTTAAATAATAAATTTTATTTTTATATTCCCCCATACAATTGCAACCCCCCCATTCTGACCCCAATCCCTCCCCTCCCACCCCCCATCCCCCAAAAAGTGTCTCTGGTTCATAGTTTTTTGTTGATTTTGATTTTCACTTTCTTATAGTTATTCATTTTCCTGGTCCCTTATTTAAGTTTTCTAGATTCCTGCTATGAGTGAGACCATCCGGTATTTTTCTTTTTCTTTCTGGCTTATTTCGCTGAGCATGATCCCTTCCGGCGCCATCCATGTTGCTGCAAATTGCATGTGTTTATCTTTTTTGAATGCTGAGTAATATTCCATGGTGTATATGTACCACATCTTCTTGATCCAGTCATCTATTTTTGGGCATTAGGGTTGTTTCCAAAGCTTAGCTATTGTAAATAGTGCTGCTATAAACACAGGGGTGCAGGTGCTCTTTGGAATTGATGTTTCTGTGTCCTTTGGGTAAATACCTAGGAGTGGAATTGCTGGATCATATGGAAGATCTATGTTTAGTAGGTCCATAAATCTCCACACAGCTCTCCACTGTGGTTGGACCAGTGATTGCAAACCATGTAGAAGGTAAAACCACAGCCCTTTAACAATGAACTCTAATTAAAATGAGAAATTATGAACAAATGGTTTTCCAAATCATTCCACACTTTGAGGATGACACGGAACACAGAATTGATCCAGACTTGGGGACAGCTGAACTATGATATTTAGAATTTTATAAAACTATTTAAAATCTGCTAAGAATAATTCATTTTGAGATTAGAATGAAAACCAGCGCTGTCAATTTTTCTATAGAACAGTGGAATGCTTGTTTTTATTTTGAAAATTAAACAATGTTCATCATTTCTGATTGAATTCTAATATTTTCAAACTATTCCCCCATGTGAATTATCAGAATCAAAATATTTATATTTCTGAGAATAGAAGCTTTGAAAGCTGGCACTCAGTGTTCTGTCCTGAGAATTAATATTCTCCAAGCGTGACAGGTCTGAATTTCCAGCAGTGGGTTCTGTGTCTCCTCCACCTAACAACATGGATGGCATGGTGAGTGGAGGACAAACAGATAATGTATGTGTCAATATGTTCAAAATTAAAACACTAAAATTGCTAATGAAATGTATTAGGGTCATTGTCCAAAGCTTTTCTTTTTGGAAAACAGAAGACTCAGAACATAGAGCAACAAATTTCCAATCCCAGTTTCACAAACACAGTCAACAACTTTGCACTACAACGTGTTAGCTAGAATTAAGAAACTAAGATCAATTTGGTCCTCTTATAAATAAATTGTAAAATCAATGAGACCTCCTACTCTGGTTTGAGAAAGTGACTGTCTTTTATAGGTTCAGAGATAAGAGTCAAATGACTTTTAAAAGGTACTTCCAGTTGTATGTACACTGCTTGTCAGGGACTGATAGGATTATATTTGTGGGATGAATATACAAAATTTAGAAGCAGAGTTATTCTTGACCTCTCCCATGCCCTTACCTGTTGAAGTCTTATTCTTCTGAACCACAGGATATTAGATTTCAAGCCCTTGCACTGCTATTTGTTAATATTGTGGGTATTGGTGAATCCCTTCCTCTTTTTGGTTTCAGGTTTTGATAGAGAAATACAGGACTTATGCAAAAGCATGTAAATGCCTTACAACTTCATTTCCTTTAACTGTGACTGTATGAGCCCATCTTCTGATCTTTGTAGAGGGTAACACAGCAGCTCTAGCCTAAAGCATGAGGTTAGAAATCCATGCCTGGAGTTTTGAGAGGGCCAAGAAATGAGGAAATCCCCTAGGATTATTCAGAGACACTTTTAACCTAGATTGCAACTTAAACATGCTGAAATATCTTGACATCTTCCGTGATTTATTATTCTTGGAAATGACCTAGGACATTCTATGGAGGACATAATCCCCCAATTGAAATCTCTTTCCAGTCTCAAATACTGAAGATTATACAATTTGGAAAGCCTCTTTACTGTTGCACTAAGTTCCTTTTATCTTCCTGAATCATTCAAATGCCTTGACCCCAGCTCCCTGCCCTCTTTGAAACACCCTGACCACCTTTTCCCGAATCTCTTTGGTCTTAACTCCATACACTACAGGGTTCAGAGCAGGTGGGAAGAGCAGATAGACATTGGCCAAAAGAATATGAATATGGAGTGGAACATGGTGGCCAAAGCGATGGGTGAAAAAGGAGAAGAGGGCTGGTGTATAAGAGATTAGGATGACACAGACATGGGAGCCACAGGTTCCGAGGGCCTTAGACCGAGCTTCATGGGATGAGAGGCGAAGGACTGCTCGAGCAATGAGGACATAGGACAAACCAATGCAGAACAAGTCCACGCCAATGACCAACAGGGCTGCTGTCAGCCCATACACACGGTTAGGTCTGGTGTCTCCACAAGCTAGCTTCACCACGGCCATGTGCTCACAGTATGTGTGTGGGATCACATGACTCTGGCAGAAGTTCAAACGCCTTATGAGGAAAGGACATGGAAGCATGAGCATGGAACCCCGCATCATCGCTACCACACCAATGCGTGCAATGATGGTGTCAGTGAGGATTGTGGCATATCGGAGTGGGTGGCAAATGGCCACATAGCGATCAAATGCCATGGCAAGCAGCACAGTGGACTCCATCATGCAGAAGGCATGAATGAAGAACATCTGTGCCAGGCAGGCAGAGGCTGAGATGTGTCCGGCTCCACACCAGAGGATGGCCAGAAGCTTGGGGACAGTAGAGAAGGAGGCAGCCAAGTCAATAGTGGAAAGCATGCACAGGAACAGGTACACAGGCTTGTGCAGGGCTGGCTCAGTAGCAACAACAATCAGGATGGTTATGTTGCCCACAATTGTGGCTGTGCCCAGGCAGCACACGGGGAGTGAGAGCCACAGGTGGAACCGTTCCAGACCTGGGATGCCCAGGAGGAAGAAAACAGAAGGATCCAGGTTAGTGTGATTGGGAGACTCCATGACGTGGCCAAGGGTTTTGAGCATCTTCTTTGTCAGAAGCCCCCACACAGTATCACAGAGAACTGGGATGTGAATGAGAGTAGAGAGATGTTCAGTAGTTATGTAATAATAAGCCATCCGTGTCATCTGTAAAATAAGGGTGATAATAATACTATCCTGTAGAGTTATTAAGAGGATTGTAAATGATTAGTATTTGTAAAGAGCTTGGAATAGTGCCTGACACATAATACTAGCAAAATAAAGTAAATGAATGTGACAAAGGGCTCAAATAAGCACTTAAATAAGTTAGGATTGTCTTCTACCTGAGATCTGGCCAACATCTAAGATTGCCAAGAAAGAGATAGCCCCTGTTCATTCTCAGAAATATACTTCCCCCACATATTCACACACACACACACACACACTTTCACAGAGTATGAGAAGATATTAGGTGGAAACCTCAGTACTGCCAACAGAGTTCACTAGGTGAAGTTGGAATTCTTGTTTATCAAATTAGAGTGTCTTCTGGTTTGGGAACTAGTGCTTGGTAATTATTTCTGATATTATTACCATCATCATTTCCACCCCTATTACTAACCAAGAGACATTTTCCCATATCTCCAATGAACCAATCTGAAATTTCATGAGATACTTCATTTACTACTTCAGGTGGATTTAAGAGAAGAAACAAAGCCACTTTCCATTACCCCAAAATGTTGGCATCAACCCTCTTTATACTCCATTCTATTTCTGAAATAGAAATTTATAACTTTTTACAGTCCATCGCTGGGTTAATACATCCATTGTTATATCTGTGTCTGTTAACAATTTCAAAGAAAAGCATCCTTTCCCAATGTCAAGAAGTGATTTTATAAGATGACTGACTCCTGGCTGGTTAATGATGACTCATCTCTCCTTGTGGAAAGATCTTATATTCCTCTCTCCCCTGTGCCATCTTTTCCATACCTCCACTTTCTAACATGACACAAACTGCCAACAAGGATTACTTAAGCTAAAAAGAATTATGCAGAACATGTGAAATTATGATGGTAATTAAACAAAGGTGATGGTAATTAAACAAAAGTTTAATCATTAAGATTAAAACTGAGGGCCTCCCCGGTGGCGCAGCGGTTGAGCGCTGGGTTGCGAAGCTGCCCGCAGCTCTGTGGCGCCGGTTCGATCCCCGGCTGCTCGCCGGCCACCGGAGGAGGGTCCCACATGGCGCGCAGACCTCTCCTGCCGCCCGCTGCTCCCCTCAGCCGTGTACTTCGGTCCTTCTGCCTGCTCTGCTCCCCGCTCTGGCTCTGGTGGATTCTCTCACCCTCCCGCGCTTCTGACTGTACCCAGTGCATGTATAAACAAAACAAACAAAAAAAGATAAACACATGCAATTTGCAGCAACATGGATGGCGCTGGAAGGGATCATGCTCAGCGAAATAAGCCAAAAAGAAAAAGAAAAATACCGGATGGTCTCACTCATAACAGGAATCTAGAAAACTTAAATAAGGGACCAGGAAAATGAATAACTTTAAGAAAGTGAAAATCAAAATCAACAAAAAACTATGAACCAGAGACACTTTTAGGGGGGCGGGGCCGGGAGGGGAGGGATTGGGGTCAGAATGGGGGGGCTGCAATTGTATGGGGAGTATAACAATAAAATTTATTATTAAAAAAAATAATAATAAAAAGCTTTTATAGAAACCAAAAAAATAAATAAATAAATAAATAAATAAGTAAAACATGCCTCTAAAAAAAAAAAAAAGATTAAAACTGAGAAATCACTGTAGCTGGAAGTATTCAAGTGAGAAGGAGAACATTACTAGTGTAAATTCATGTCTATCACTTCAAACACAAATATTCACAGTGAACTGCTTCTATAACAAGCCCTATTCTAGAAGCCGGATAACAATTACTATAAAAACAAGTATGAAAAGACACTGATTCCAGGAAATTGAGTTATAAAATAGTAATCAAATGGGAATCAACTCTTTACCACAACTCTTTCTTTATTCTGGGTGTGTGTATGACAGCTAAGAAGAGAGGAAAACTCTCCTTTTCCTTCACAGACCAAATACTGTGCGCACATAGTAGCTTGGGAAAAAAAATAAGAGAAACTTCATTTTGGGATAGCACAGTCCTTCCTTATTGAGTAGGTGGATTTAAGAAAAGAAACAAAGCCAAGATAGTTCAAATGTGTTGGTAAACAAGATTAACTTTTGCGTTTGTCCTCACAGACATAGTGACCTACAGGAGGAGAGGTTTGTGACAAGTGCTATTCTTTTTTTTTTTTAAGAGTTATTTATTTATTTATTTGCTTGTTTGTTTATTTGTTTATTTATAGAAGAACAGGGGTACAGGCCAGATTGGTGGGAGGGTGAGAGGATTCACCAGAGACAGAGTGGGGAACAGAACAGGCAGACTGATGAAATACATTGCTGAGGGGAGCAGCAGGTGAGACAGGAGAGGTCTGCTGCGCCATGTGGGTAGCTCCCTGGCCAGGGATAGAATCCGCACTGCAGAGGCTGCAGACAGCTTCACAGAACTGTGATCAACCACCTGCACCACCAAGGGAGGCCCACAAGTACTATTCTAACACAGCTGAAGACCAATAAACCACATAATCTCCACAGAAATAGGAGAAATGTGGCAATACCACTACATACAGATGAAGAGTCTTATGAATGCACTGTTCTGTGAGCTTATATCTGGAAAGGCAGAGGTCTTAGGCTCTGATAAATTTGAGCTAGCATCATACTTCTCCTATGGAGAAGAATAGCAAAGTGGAAGTTTAGACTTGTCTGAAAACGTGACCATTGCTCATGTGATTTGAGCACTCTAAACTTTCACCTCATATTCAGACAAGTGTGTGCTCCAGATTTCATGTTTGCCTTCACATAATCTTTGAAGAAGCAAGATATTTTAGAGCTGCAGAATTTGGAATTTTTAAAAGTGGGAAGGTATGATGGTAAAATATAGACACTGGAAGTCATCAAACTGGGAACAAGTTTTAGATGTATTTGCATCTTACTGGCAATATTGCCTTTGATAAGTCAATTTTCCTAAGATTTAAAAGTTTATGGATTTGTAACATGGTGATAATAATGTTTTGTTTGTTGAAATTTAAAGAGAAGTACCTAGTATAGTGTGTATCCCAGAGAAGGGCCTCAATAAACACTACTTACTTTTATTATTGTCTTCATTTTAATAGGAAAGTGATCTGTCCAACACAGTATCATCACACAGTTCCCTGAACCAACTAGAATTTAGTCTTAGCTTGAACTTTTCTGTAATGAAGACTGTCATTGTGGAGCAAATTTGCTTATAAAATAAATGTCCTTTACAATTTTTTCCTATATTTTCTCCCGGGTCACGTGCCAATCATGCAGAGATTTGGAGAATAGCTTCCCTGGTTGTTCTCAGTCAAAGTAGATGTACTCAGCTGTATTTCATGACAAAGGTTTGCTCAATGAGATAATATGGTTGTTTGGTAAAATGAGTCAACACAGATCATGGAGCTAGAGTAAGAGATGGAAGCAGCCAAACCCTGCTCTCTACCCCACCCAGACATTTATTTTCCTTTAGACATTCTCACAGTTTCCCTTCATCTCACAAATTTACTCACCCATAGCCAGGGGGGTTAACTTGATTCTTCACTGAGGTTTCTTCCTGATCTTTAGATATCTGACTCTATACTTTATGACTTTTTTCCTGTAGAAGCTGGACTAAGCAGAGATGACCACATATCACTCGGCAAAATTGACTTTAATTTTTTTTTGCTGTAAGTGAATATTATTTATAGTTCTTATAGTTTCATTCTAAGGCAATCCCAACCCCTTCAAACACCCCAACCCCTTCATAAAATTATGTCCTCTTATGCTCTCACTCCCTTCACCATTCCATGCAGTCACTAGGAATAAGCGCAGTGTCAAACCATCCCTTACAGAAAATATTTTATGATATTGATGAATATTTGTGCCCATTTTTTACTTACAAGTCAGCCTGAAACTGTCCCTCTGACTTTATCTCTAATCCAAACTTTTTTGTGCCATTAAATGTAGTACTTTCAGTATGCTGAAAATTCCAGCATCATAGTTTGAGGGAAAGACTAAGGTGGATAAAACTTTCTGTGTCTGAAACTGCAGTAAAAACTAAAGGCTGTATCCTCTCTGCACAGGAGCATAGCTAAACTTGGGTTATCTGCACCCATTTTGAGAACAACAGACCATAAAAAAGCTTAAATTAGTCTTTTAGAACCCTGGATCATGAAAAAGCTCAAGGTAATCATTAAGGTTCCGCTGATTCTCCCTGCCAAGTTTCTTGCTGTTGATCTCTACAGCGTCTGTCTAGCTCATAGGCACACACAGTGCTCTTGATGCCTCGTGGATAATTATTTCTTGTTAGTAACTTCAGGAAGATCATAGTACATGTTTTGAGCTTTCCTCGCAATGCCTCCCACTGGTCTGGCTAACATATCATTTATTTCTTCCTTTGCTGTCAGCTCCTCACTCTGCTCCTCTTTCCAACCATTGAATCTAATGTCAAATTAAAACTCCTGTTGTTGGAATTAACTAAAACTCTAAATCAGACTACATGGATGTGTTATTTCACAAAATCCCCTTTATTGGCCTCTACAACTCATTGTTCCTGCCTTTTAGTGAACTTCCCACCCTCAATAGCACAGATTGATTTATCTTAAGGACTAAGAAAAGTCTTTCCCAGGCTCTTTCTTTAATCCAAACTCACATGACCCCAGGACAGCAGACATAAGAAGGCACAGTGATCTTGAAGCATCCTCAGAAGATCAAAAGAGCATTTCTGAATACTGGGCCAAGACGCTGTTATACTAGTGAGACCTATCTTATAGCCCCACCTGGGAGTTAGGTGGGTGCCACTGGGCTGTGGCTAGTGTCATCTAGGGAGTTTCTACGTTCCCTAGGAAATTGGGCAACCAAAATTTTTCTCGTCTAGTTGACCAAATGAGACTATGGAGATGAAGATGAGGGCTTTTGTTAAAGAAAAAGAAAAGAAATTCATAGTCTACCCCCCGAAATACTTTATTTTCTTTTTTGGTCTAAAATCTGCACATGTTGGTGCTAGCACTATTTATCAAAGGGCACCTAACATTTTGAGGACCACTGAGGATCTGGATTCCTCTGTTCCAAATGCAGCTCCATCCCCAAGGATCTCAGGACAGTTTCCCCTCCCGTTCCCTTCTGTGGTCATCTCTGGCTTCTTCTGCTATGTTTATTCCTTCTTGTGACTTTAATTATTTTTTTCAGATTTATTGTTATTTATTTATTTATACATACAAGAACTGGGTGTTGGGCAGAGGTGCAGGGGGTGAGAGGATTCACCAGAGACAGAGTGAAAAGCACAACAGGCACATCTAATGAAATAGATTGCCCAGGAGAGCAAGGGGTGAGACAGGAGAGGTCTACTGTGCCATGTTAGGTCAGCTGGCTGGTCGGGGATCACATTCAGCAGCTGGTTAGCAATAGCTTGATAGAGCTGAAACTTTAACACTTGCACCACCAGGGAGGCCCTCTTGGGACTGTATTATAGAGTTTGCTGCTTATGTTCCAGAGCAGCCATTGTTGCATAGCTGCAGAGTGACTGGTTTTGTGAGAGGCATCATTTTTTAATTAACTGTGTAAAAGGTGGCAAGATGGTAATGGAACTCAATATGAGATTATACCTGTATCTAGATGTGCTTGAATTCCTGCTTGGCCCTGAGGACTGTGCCTTGCCCCACCCCCTCCCCAACAGCCTCCTCATCACAGGGTGTGACCTCCAGTGAGATAGTCAAGAGCAGGGTGGCTGCTCCATGAAGGCCTGGAGGGTATGGGGACAGTTGCTATAGCAGCCCTGGGGAGATCACCCACCTCTGGTTCCCACCATTGTGAAGTTATCACTGACTTGCTAATGGAAGCTGCTTTCAGGATCTGCAAAAGGGGACCTCCCTGGGTGTGGGTGTGGGCAGCCAGGACAAGTTTGACCCTGGGGTGGGGGTGTGGGGGACACACAAATCGAACTAAATAAAATGAAGTTAGAATTGGGAAAAAAAGGATGCACATCAGATACAACAAATATGAAACAACATAATGTTACTATAAAAATCCAACAAAAATAGGGCCTCCCCTGGTGGCACAGGCGGTTGAGCGCAGCGATGTGAAGCTGTCCACAGCCTCTACAGCATCGGCTTGATCCAGGCGAGTGTCCCACATGGTGCAGCAGACCTCTCCTGTTGTGCCCCGCTGCACCCCTCAGCAGTGTATTTCGTCAGTCTGCCGGTTCTGTTCCCACTCTGTCTCTGGTGAATCCTCTCACCCTCCCACGCATCTGGCGGGTACCCCAGTTCTTGTATAAGCAAATAAATCTTTAAAAAAAAAATCTAACAAAAGGGCCTCCCCAGTGGCGCAGCGGTTGAGCGCCGGGTTGCGAAGCTGCCTTCAGCCTCTGCAGCGCTGGTTCGATCCCCGGCTGTTCCCTGGCCACCAGAGGAGGGTCCCACATGGAGCGCAGACCTCTCCTGCCACCCGCTGCTCCCCTGAGCCGTGTACTTCGTTGGTCTGCCTGTTCTGCTCCCCGCTCTGGCTCTGGTGAATTCTCTCATCCTCCCTCACTTCTGACTGTACCCAGTGCTTGTATAAATAAATAAATAAATCTTTAAAAAAAAGAAAATATAACAGAAGCAAGTGGCATCAGATATTGCAAGTCAAAAATTAGAAAAGTGTAATAAACTGTGAAAAAATTTCAAAGCAACTTCTAAAACAAAAACAAAAGGGAGTCCACTATAACCCCAATCTTTCCATGTGGACCATCGTACAAGAAGTCACAATCATGCAAAAAGAAAGAATGATAAAAGAATTGGGAAATATAACGATATTAATATCTGTGTACAAAACATTAAGAGAACCTGCAGAGAACTGGTTAGACTACTAAGAGCTTCAATGAGATTAACAAATATAAAATCAAAATAGTAAAAAGAAATAGAAAGATAAAATTCATGAAATTCTTATCTTAAACCTAAGATATCTAAGCATCTAAGACATTCTTATATTAAAGAGAATGCTGCTACATTATCTTAAATGGAAGACTTGATACCTAAAATACTCTTTTTTTTTCAAAAGAATCTATAAATTGTAACTTCAAATAAACTGAGAGGAATTCTGCAGATATTGTTAAGCAGTGGCATTTATATGCAAAATAGAAATCTAAGAATAGCCAAGGAAACTTGGCTAGTGAGGAGACTTGCTCTAGGAGAGCTTAAGACATTATTATTAAAAAAAAAAGATGTTTGTATAAAATTGTTACTATAACAGCAGATGAAAATAACAAAAAACCCAGAAATAGACCCAAATAACTAACATATATACTATGAATAATCACAACGGATAGGACACTTCTCCAAAGAAGACATTCAGATAGCCAACAGAAAAACAAATAAATGAGAATAAGGACTGTGCCCTTCTGGTATTTAACGGGAAAGAGACAGATGATGGAATTCACTTTATTTTCTTTCATAGATATTCATGTGTGTAGAAAATAGTTTGAAATGTCTTTTGTCACATAATAGTGATACCGGAATTGTCAGGCCTAGTCTCCCAGCCGGGATCGGATTTCAGGCTGCAGGGCAGCGCTGAGCCCCAGCCGCTAGACCCCCCACGGGTTGGTGTCTCACGAAGCCACAGCAGGAACTTCGCAGACGCTCAGGCAAGCAAGCGAGAAGAGGCAGGTTTGTTTAGAAGAAAAAGTTCATTGAGGAGAAAAAGAGCAGAAATAAAGTGGGACTCCCAGGCCAGGGAACCAGACCTGGGAGGGGCAAGGAAGCCAAAGTGGAGTCGTGTCTCAGGGAATATATACCTTTTTTCCCTCATTATTCTAAAACTTCACCAGTCTCTTTGTGATTGGTTAGTTCTCCGCTGTCTCACTCAATTTGTTACTGAGTGCGGGATCTTCACCTTCCTTATCTAACAGGTTTCTCTTTCCCCATTTGTTGCATCTTTAAATTCATGGCCCAGTCTTCTGGATGGGCATCCCTGCATTGAAGTTAAACAGCTGTCCTTTTTTTTTAAACTTTTTTTTTTTTTTTTTTTATAGAGGCATGTTTTATTTATTTATTTATTTATTTGTTCGTTTGTTTCGTTTATACATGCACTGGTACAGTCAGAAGCGCGGGAGGGTGAGAGAATTCACCAGAGCCAGAGCAGGGAGCAGAGCAGGCAGAAGGACAGAAGTACACTGCTGAGGGGAGCAGCGGGCGGCAGGAGAGGTCTGCGCACCATGTGGGACCCTCCTCTGGTGGCCGGGAAGCAGCCGGGAATCGAACCGGCGCTGCAGAGGCTGCGGGCAGCTTCGCAACCCAGCGCTCAACCGCTGCGCCACCGGGGAGGCCCTAAACAGCTGTCCTTCTAATGTGTCCATAAATTAAACCACTCTCCATTTCTCCAATCTCCGCCTCCCTTTACCACCTGAAGGAAACCAAGACCAGCATTAACAAAGTTGTCCTTGGTCCTGGCATGTTTGTTTTTCCTAATGGAATTGGTTATATTTCTTTGGTTGTCCTTATCTCTGAAGCCTCCCTAAATTCTTCAGAGGTCCCCTCCTGCACTGTCCCTAAAACTGCCTAATAACCCTAGCTTGCCCTGTCTCAATAGGAGTCATTATGTTTTGCTATGTTATGTTCCTCCGGTTATACTTTACATAATAAAGCAGCCCAAAACTCCATGGTTTACATGATAGGCAAAAAAAAATGATCCTCTTCCCCTTCCTCAAAGACTTCTAAGTGCTAATCCCTGGAATGTGGTAGTTATATGGCAATAGGCAATGAAGGTTAAAGGTAGAACTAAAGTTGGCTAGGGGCCTCTGGTGGCGCAGGCCATTGAGCGCAGTGCTGTGAAGCTGTCTGCAGCCGCTGAAGTGCTGGTTCGATCCCCGCCGGCCTCAGAGCAACCCACATGGCCAGCAGACCTCTCCTGTCTCGCCCGCTGCTCCCCTCAGCAGTGATTTTCATCTGTCTGCCTGTTCTGTTCCCTGCTCTGTCTCTGGTGAATCTTCTCACCCTCCCGCGCATCTAGCCTGTACCCCTGCTCTTGTATAAATTAAAAAAATAAATCTTTAACGTTGGCTAACAGCTGAGTTGAGGTGAAGAGTATTCTGAATTATCCAGGTGAACCCAATGTAATCCACAGGGTCTTCATAAGTGAAAGAGATGTAACAGGCCAGAGAGAACTAGAGAGATGGCAGGATGAGAAGGACCTGACTGGCTCCTGCTAGTATTTTGTGTTTTTGTTTTTTTTTTTTTATTCTTGTTTTTGTTTTTGTGGGACCCTCGCCGGTGGCCAGGGATCAAACTGGCGCTGCTGAGGCTACAGGCAACCTCGCAACCCAGTGCTCAAACGCTGCGCCACCAGGGGAGGCCCTGGTTCCTGCTAGTTTTATTAACAGGAAAGAGGACCAAAAGATGAGAAGTGAGAGTGCCTTTGCAGTCTGGAAAGATGAAGAAAACATATCTCCCCTAGACTCTTTCAGAAGGATCTTGATTTTTATTTTCATCCAGTGAAACTCATTTTGGACTTCAGATCTCCAGAACTGTAAGGTAATAAATGGGTGTTTTAGCCACCTGGTTGGTGATAATTTGTTATAGTAGCAATAGGAAGCTTATGCATCTTGTTTGAGTTCTACTTTAGTTAGGCTGATTCAAAATTAGGCTCAGGGCCTCCCCGGTGGCGCAGCGGTTGAGCGCTGGGTTGCGAAGCTGCCCGCAGCCTTTGCGGCTCCGGTTTGATCCCCGGCCGCTCCCCGGCCACCAGAGGAGGGTCCCACATGGCGCGCAGACCTCTCCTGCCGCCCGCTGCTCCCCTCAGCAGTGTACTTCGGGCCTTCTGCCTGCTCTGCTCCCCGCTCTGGCTCTGGTGAATTCTCTCACTCTACAGCGCTTCTGACTGTACCCAGGGCTTGTATAAATAAATAAATAAATCTTTAAAAAAAAAAAAAAATTGGGCCCAGCTGGATGGCTCTATAGACGAGGTAATGTGACTGAGCTGGGCTCCAGGACTTGAATTTATGTAAGCTCCAACTGTTCACTCTAGAGCCCAGGCTAGGGATTCAGGGTTATCTGGGTCCTGCTCTTCTCAGAACAGGCCCTTAGCTCACAAAGAATCAAACCCAACAATAAAACACATTTAGGGCCTCTGCTTGTGTGATGCCTACCAACACAGCAATGTTCAAAGCAAGCCATAGTCAAGTCCCACATAAGTGGGATGGAAAAGTACATTCTACCCAGCGAGAAAGAGGAGTCCAGTTTGCTGGATAACAAGCCTCACTATCACTCATATTTTTAATATTCACTAAAATATCTATTAATTTATTCAGAACTTTATCAAGAAATGCCTAGTCACTAATAGTAGTACAGCATGTTTTGTTTGAGTCCCTTACACCACTCACCTCTGTCTGTGTTTACAACTGTCCTATTTACAGAGACTAATTTCAGTTTCGTTATTTTCTTTTTCTTGTCATGCCTAAATATTGCATATTGAAGAACACGTTGGTTGTTTTTAAGACAACATGTGTTGTCTTTTTTGTAAATGTGCATTGTGTACATTCATATGCATAATATACATGTCACATTTACATTAGACATACAGGCACTGTACTACAGTTATTACATCAATTGCAGATACTTTTTATTTTTCTATTGGCAATTAGGATATTACAGAGATTTTATATCTACTGAGTCGATTATGCATACCATTTCATAATTAATCCTTATTTAAAGGTAACATTAGGCTTGATGGGAATAGAACTTCTGCCCAAAAGCCCACATTAACACAAAAGAGCAAAATTTGCTCATTAATACTCAGATATCCACAGAATTGTAACCTTTACCCACCATCTCAAAATGAAGGATATTACTTAACGTCTTCATCAAGAGGAAGAGAATTTAATTGCAAATTCTAGAATTCTCTAAGGAGTCACTGACCTTAATAGGGTAAATGTGCTCCCAGAGACTAGTCCTTGTTTTGGCAGATATAGGAAGAAACACAACGACACAAACATGAAGACATATCTTTTAGACATGGGGTCTTAAGAATTCGCCTTATTATCTCCAATCAGCTGCAACTATGAATGTGTTTGTGTTATCAGAAAAAACTTGTAAATAGGCCCCATTTGCAGTGCTCAGAACACATCTGGTCATGTCCTTACCCAGTTCTTCTCAAGGTAGGGCTCAGACAGGGGACCCTACCCCAGACCCACTGAATATGCAATCAGTGATTTCAAAGCCTTCTATTATTTTTGAGAATAATTGCTACAGTCTTTTTTTCAACATTAGTAACACAGACAAATTCATTTTGGATCAATTGTGATACAAAATAATTTTCTCTGTATCTTCTAAAATTAGTGTCAGTTTAGAGAACTCTACTCTCATTTGATAGGAAATTACCATTTGCTGAATCTGTGTTTTGTGTTCCTCTTAAAATGGCAGAGATCTCTGAAGTTTTTCATAAGCAGCAATTCTACCTTTGCATCAGGACTGTAGCTTATTATCTACCGAAGCATGACCTTATTCAAAAAGCCTGATTAAAGGGTTAAAGCTACATCTACAGGTATCCACCAAAGAGAGAGAAGTCATATAATACCATCATTACATGAAAGCTGGGAATGGTCAAAATTATCCTTTTCCTCTGAGAATTGCCTTTCAGTTTATGTTGCTCTTTGAGCCCCAGTGGGCTCCCCTAACGAACTCCTTCTTACACCCTCCCTCTTTCCTTGACCTCTGGAGAGTCATAGCTATGCCAGAGTTTTTGGACTATGAAGTCACAGAGTTCAACATTTCCCTTATATAGTGTGAGAGTCTTGGTCCTCTCAACAAGGAAGATTATGTGTTGTATATCAGGAAAAGACACAAGAGGAGAGGCAAGATAAGCTGGGAACCCATTCAGGGTCTCAGATCTGCTCAGCAAAAATGAAAATTAGTGTTCCATGATCTATGAGGTAGGCAGTTTCAAGTATGACTCCCAAAGGACAATACGAGAGACAGAGAGAGACTGGTAGAAAAACACATCAATAGTAAAACATTTCCAGGTAAGTTCTGATTTAGGTAATTAAAAGTATCCCTTCTTTCAATCAGATTGTTTCCCCTAAGTGCTTTTTCTTAGTGTTTTCTATTTGCAGCCCCCCTCATTCTATTTAATTGGCATTTATTTGCTAGCCACTCAGCAACTTCTACCCTCAGACACTTTCAGATATCTGCCTCACTTCTGGAAATTGAGTAAGTTAACAGAGACTCTGTGTGTGTGTGTGTGTGTGTGTGTGTGTGTGTGTGTGTGTGTGTGTGTGTTGGTAGTGGGGTAGGGGAGGATGAGGGTATAAAAGATTTAAAATGTATGTGCTTTTGAAATAATGTTGAAATATCAGCTATGACAAAGTGCAGTGAATTTATGAATCCTGACTCATAATAAGCACTTGCTAAATATTGGTTAAATGAGAGGAAGTGCTTTAAGAGAGCAAGTTTAGCTTAAATGCAATGCGCTAGAGCACAGTCTTGGACAGAGTCATGAGGGGACAGGCGCAGAGAAGTGAGGATAAGATTGAGTTTGTCAAGAAAACAAAGAAAGAATGTGAAATATGTCAGGCATGGGTTCCCTTCTGATCTTGTCCCAAACCATGCATTTGATAACAAGATCACACTGAATTTTTCGCTATAACCTGAACATGGCTACATTTTCTGTCTTCACCTGTTGTTTCTTCTATTCAGAATGGCTTCATCTCAATCTGTACTTTATTAAAATTTTCCTTGACTCCTGAACAAGGACAAGTCCCTTCATCCTCTATTTACTGTCTTCTAAGTTAAAGGAGGACAAAATGACCAAGAATAAAGTGTGCAAATGGGAAGTTGGTAGAAAGTAAATTGAAGAGGTGAGCTGAAGCTAGATGGTATCTTGTATACCATTAGTTAGGATTATTCATGATCAGAATGTCTTCTGAATTATGGTTAAGGCTTTTGATTTTATTCCTTATTAAAAAAAAACAAAATGGGAAGTTATTATTGATTGTGATATATTACTTTTATTTTTAAAGATAATATGGACACTCTTTGGGCAAGAAGCAGTATGGAGGCAAAAGAGTAGAAAGAACAATGAGGAGGTTATTTATTTCTCCAAATGAAAACTATTTCTCTAGGTTATTGGCAGGAATGGTGGTGGTGCAAGTGGGAACAGAAGGAAGTGTCTATAACAGATAAAAAATCACTTTGGCAGGAGAGAGCAATATAATTGGCAGAACAAGTTTTTGTATGAAAAAAAAAAAGGAGATGTGATTCAGACCCGAAAGAGTCGAGAAGCTGTAAATAGACACAAGGCAGGTCATCCAGCCCAATAGAAACATGCAGTACTTGGGTTCCAATGGAGACGTTGCTATTTTGGTGGTGGGGAGGTAAGGAAAGCATGATTTAGTTTCTACTGCTTTCTTATGAAAAAGAAAGATCATCTGGTTTTGAGAAGGGAAGTGGGTGTGTTGGGATATTAAGAAACATAAAATAACTAGTGGGATAAAAGTGTGAATACAAATATGTTATTGTTTGTGCTGGAAGCTCACCTAAGGCAGTGGATAAGAATCAGTGATTGTGTTGTCTTTCATAGAAGTCATGTTCAGCTGCTCACATGTAAAGCAGATAAAATTGGATTTAAAAAGGATTAGGTCTTTACTATTAGGTAAATAAAGGAAAGAGGAACAGAGAAGTGGAATTTAAACACAACCGATTATAACAATGGAACACATATTCTAACCTGATGAGGGGATAGATGATAATAGACAGGAAAAGATGGTAGCTTTGATGGATTAGAAAATCTTATGATGTCAAAGAATTGTTGAAGTGGAATGTATTAGGAAGGGCAAATGGATCCTTAAGACAAGATTTTAAGAAGGGAACAGTTATTCTAGTGTATCACTTATGATGTTGTGAGTAGCTAAAGTGGGATGAGTACTGGAAGTAAGGAGGTCAAGAAATAAAATATTGAGCTTTTATGAGATTTTTTATGTGTGCAAACTACAAGCAATAATTATGACAGTGGTGATAGAAGGAAAGGTAGTAAGAAAGGTATAAAAATTTAACAATGGGGAAAGGTGACAGAAAGCAGCACTGCATAGGGAACAGGGGAGAGGGTCGTGTTGTCTGAAACCAAAGGGACGTCACTTTCTCAGATGGAAAGTGCAACAAAGATCTAGAAAGTCCAAGGAGCAAGAGGACCTAACTGGTAGCTCATTTCTAGACTCTGCAGCATGTGAACCATGTTACTTTATAAACAGCTTCTACTTGACATTCCGGACAGATGCTGGATACTCAGAGTACACACTTCTTTCCTGTTAGAGGGCAAAAATAAAGTGAATTTTCAACAAAAAGTAATTTTTGGACAACAGCCTACAAATTTTGAAAAAGCACAATGTAAATATTTTGGGGGTGAGGGGTAGGTAGGGAGTTAACTGTATTTAGGAGATTCTAAAACTGGTGATAAAAACAGTGATTACAGCACTGCCTAGGAAGACGAGATTTTCTTAGGAGGACAGTTGTAGAGAAGGATGTGAGATGTGTTTCGTTTGTTCTGAATGTGTCTGAGGGGGAGAGAGGTGCTCAGATTCACCTTAAATTCTGTTTTCAGATCTAATATAAATTCCTTTGTGGTGTCCTTCTACAGTCTGTGTTGGCAAACAGGACAGGTGGATTGATGGCGGAATGTGAGGGGGGTGCGTGTTGTTTTGCCCAAAACACATGTAGGTCTTGGGTCTCCTCTAATTCCTGTCACAGACTGGACAGGTTCTCTCTTTACAGGAGAACCCTTCAGTCTGATTGTTGCCTAAATGCTCCAGAGGCCAGTGTCAATACTCTGGACTAGGATTACTTAGCCTAAAGACAAGAGGACAGACATCTTGATGTTGGGGAGGAAAAAAGACAGGCTTAGTCAAAGGGGGGAGAATTAGAATAATAGAAAATATTAGGGTGCATGAGATGGTGATGACAGTTGGAATGGAAAATTTTAAGGAACTATGAAGTCAGCTCATCACTATAAATATTTCATTTATCCAACAGGATGATAGGGAAGAGGGTAGAGAAGAAATATATGACCCTGCAATTCTTCTATTACTTTGATGCTACCCCACCCCATCTTTCTATCTTTATTTTCCATACTCATTCTTCTTCTAAGTCTTGTTAGCTCCAGAATCAATATAGAAATTAGTTAGTGGCCCATTGGTTGTTTTCTTCCTTGATTACTTATCCCAAAACTAGTTTAGTTTGAGCATATAAATATACCTCGCTGTTTAAATTCTGTATAATCTTTTATAGCAACTTTAACAAGTAAATCAATTTTTTTAAAGATTTATTTATTTATTTATACAAGCACTGGGTACAGTCAGAGGCGTGGGAGGGTGAGAGAATTCACCAGAGCCAGAGCGGAGAGCAGAGCAGGCAGACTGACGAAGTACACTGCTGAGGGGAGCAGCGGGTGGCAGGAGAGGTCTGCAAGCCATGTGGGACCCTTGCCTGGTGGTCGGGAATCGAACCGGTGCTGAAGAGGCTGTGGGCAGCTTCGCAACCCAGCGCTCAACCGCTGCGCCATCGGGGAGGCCCAAGTAAATCAATTTTGTGAGTAACACATTTTAATGAATTTAGGTATGTTTAAGAGTATAAGAAATGAAAAGGGAATCTTTAAATAGAGAATGTATATAAACAGCAAGAGTAACAACCATGGGTGAATGTGAATTCCTAGTTTGAGAACTGGAATGAGGCACACTTTTATACTGTAAGACACAAGTGATATGCAGAAAATACATAGTGAGAGCAAACAATGTTTATGTCACAACACATGAGGCAAATCTTGAAGGATCCTGGTGTGTAGTATGGAGTTTAAGTGCAGAATTCATTTTAATAGCACTACAGACAAACTAAAGATGCATTTCTAGAATCATTATGTTCTACAGGAATGCATTAAATATTCAGGTATTGTCCCCCAAGTTGTATGGTGGGAACAATATCCTGTGGCAGAATTCTCAGGATAAATTCCTTGCAAATGTTATGTGTGTTTCTTACATAATTAGGAAACTCCTATCACATGATTACACAAATGTCTGCTTTCATTTTAAACTCTCCTCCTCCATGTTAAACTCATCTTAAATTCTATTTCATATAGATATTCTTCAGCAGCACATCCTGGAATGCTGCTTACTTGTGACAGAGTTAACATTTCTCAGTGTCTGTGTGGGCGTGGTACAAAGTTCTGTCTAAGGTGCATCCTGTATCACTATTTTCCAAAGAGGATTGTTCCCTCTGTAAGTTCTATGAAGAGCTGTTACAGAATTAACTTTATTCACATAAAAGATTCTTTTCTGTATGTTGGTCCAGGTTCCCTCTCTCTCTCTCTCATAAAGATTAACTTCCTGTTAGAAGTCTAAGTTTAATAGGTTTCCCTCATTTTGCAGACATATGCACACTGACTTTTAGCAGGAATCATTAATCATCCCCATGACCACAGTAACTCAGAGGAATTTTAAAATATAATTTTGCATCATAATTTTAAATTCCCTACATAGGATCGTGAGTGGAAGCGACATGCATAAATTGAACGTATATGACCAAAAAAAAAAAGAAAAAAAAGGATAACATGGGAGATGGAAGAAGATAAGACCATACAGACAGGCATGAGGAGCAAGGCTCTTGATTGAATTACTTCTTAGAGTGCCTGAAAATCTCTGGAAAGAGAGAGAAATTCTGCTAATTCATGATAGAACCAAAGAATCAATGAGTACAGAAGAAAAAGTGAATGCACTTCAGTAGGCCAGCTGACTAATCTGAAGTGAATGTGTCATGATTAAAGACAATTAAATCTGCATAAGAGGCCAGTTGTAGTGAGAGAGAAACTTGTGTCATGTAAAAAAAACAAACTCAAATAACTGCCCATTAAGTACATAAAATGCATAGCTTGAGTGGGAGGCAGCCACCTAATGGTGTCCTAAATATCTTTCATATTTTGTCCAAAATGTAGAGAATCCCAGAGGGGAGAAACAGATCCACCATCAGTGAGTGGATCCCTCAAAGATGGACAACACATAAAGGTGAAGTAACACAAGAGATTTTCCCCAGTTTTGTCCCAAATCTCATAAAATTATGATAATGTTGTGGTTCATCCTTTAACCAAGGTTTTTCATCCTTTAATGAAGGACAAAAATATCTTCTCACCTATTCTTACTCAAAAAAAAAAAAATACTTTGAAGTTCAGAGTCTACACTGGGAGGGGAGAGAGATCCACTATATCATCCCTTATACAGAAAAGAAGCCCAAGTCTCGTCGAAAAATAAATGTGAAAGCAACAGCGGTGCCTACTCATAGGTCTGAATTCAGATCATGGACTCCATGATCCCAAGGAGGTATTCTTCCATCATTTTCTGAGTCCCATCTAAGCAAGTCATTAAAAGTCACCAGTAAAAACAACCCACAAGCCACCTCTCATTGTCAGGCATTTAAACATTAAAAATCAACAGTTTCTATGATGCTAATCTTCAACCATTCCAGTTTCGTGACCTTCACTCTGTTGGGCATACCTGGCTTAGAGTCACAACACTTGTGGCTATCTCTGCCTTTTTCTTCCATCTTTTTGGTTATTCTCATCGGCAATTGTGCTATCCTCTTCCTGGTGGCCACAGAACATACTCTTCACACACCAATGTACCTGCTTCTGGCCCTGTTGATGGTGGCTGACCTCATGTCCACTTTGAGTTTGTTGCCGAAGCTCCTCTCGTTCTTCTGGTTCAATGATCGGAATATATCTGCCAATGCCTGCTTCACTCAGATGTTTTTCATCCATGGAGCATCTGTGGTACGATCAGCCCTGCTTGTTACAATGGCCTTCGACCGCTTTGTGGCTGTGTGTGAGCCATTACGTTACAATATAATTCTGAACCATTCTTTAGTTGCACGCCTGGGACTGTTGGCTCTAGCTAAGGGTGTGATTCTTGTCCTGCCCATGCCTCTTCTACTTCAAAGGTTGACCTTCTGCCACTCAGTCATTGCTCACACCTACTGTGACCACATGGCTGTGGTGAAAATGGCCTGTGGCCACACCAGACCCAATCGTATCTATGGGCTCTTTGTGATTCTGCTTGTGGTGGGACTTGATCTGCTGCTCATTGGTTTCTCTTATGGGCTTATCCTGAAGGCTGTGATACATCTCAATTCTCGAGATGCTACTTTCAAAGCCCTCAACACCTGCTCAGCCCACCTCTTTGTCATCCTCATCACCTACGGACCTGCACTCTTTTCTTCTCTTGCCCACCGCATTGGCCACAATATCCCACCTCATGCCCATATTCTTCTTGCCAATCTCTATCTTCTCCTGCCCTCAATGCTCAATCCCATTATCTATGGAATAAAGATGAAGGAAATACGAGACAAGGTGGTCAAATGCCTGTACAGAGGAACTGCATAGGTTGTGGGTCACAACAATATTAACTGTGAGTAATAAACAGTGAGAACAACTGACAATGTCTTCACCCAACCGTGGAAGACTCAGTTGCATCCCCAGATGATCTGTGCATAAAATAAACAACAGAGGAGTTTTCTTTTGTTTTGGCACAAAGGACAAATGTATCAGTACTTTATTGAACTTTGAACAAAAACGGGAGCGCCTAAGATGTCTGTTTCTGTCTTACAGAAACACCCTTATGACATAAATCTGATGACTCTGACATCTATGTTCATGTTTTTTAACTGCATATAATTTCTCTGTAAATAACCCAATAATCATCTTTCCCTGTCTTGTTGGAAACTTTATATTGGCATTGTTTGTCTATTCAATTCTCAGTCTCTTTCCAAATAGTATCTTATTGCTGAAAGGCACTTGACATACTTGCTGTTTTTGGAGACCACTTCAACATATAATAATTCCTCTGGCAACTAGTCTTTTCTTCTAGAATTTTTTAATGCAAAGGCAAAGTAGCATGTTTCCAATGCCAACTGAATGATTGTGGTAATATGGACGCTTACGACAAAAATGAAGGAACTTGAAGATGACAGCTATAGACTTAGAAATCAGGGGCTATAGAAAAAAACAGTGCAGAAGGTTTCTTTGCAAGAGAAAACATGTGTCCAGATGACTAATTTAAAAGAGTGCTGTGTCTAAGAATTCTATCTTAAAAAAGCATATGTTAGCACAAAGCCACCTATCTCTGAAAGTGATACTCCAATTCCAATGTGACTCAGATTATGTACAAAGACTAATTTATATGGTAGAACATTGTTTTGTTTAAATATTTTAAATCATTGTAATATTTTAAATAAAAATTTTCTGTCTAATTTAAATACATAGATATCAACAGATCAATAAATTGCACAATGTGGGCCTCCCCGGTGGTGCAGCAGTTGAGCGCTGGGTTGCGAAGCTGCCCGCAGCCTCTGAGGCGCCGGTTCGATCCCCGGCTGCTCCCCGGCCACTGGAGGAGTGTCCCACATGGCACGGAGAGCTCTCTTGCCGCCCGCTGCTCCCCTCAGCAGTGTACTTCTGTCCTTCTGCCTGCTCTGCTCCCCACTCTGGCTCTGGTGAATTCTCTCACCCTCCCGCGCTTCTGTTTGTACCCAGTGCTTGTATAAATAAATAAATAAATAAATAAATAAATAAATAAATAAATAAATAAATAAATAAATCTTTAATTTAAAGTAATTTTTTAATAAATAAATAAATAATAAAAAATAAAAAATAAATTGCACAACATAACAAGACAGATACACGTTTGGTAGGTAGGCAGAAATGACCTCAATTCTAACAAAAGTCAACCAATATTAAACCATGGAGTATAAGAACTATTGAAAAGTAGAAGAGTTGATTTTAACACAATTTAAATAACTTTTAAATTTTAAATATGTTGATTTAGATTAAAATTTTCCAGCTATTTATAACTGACAAAATTCTAAGGTATTTAAAGTATATATGATTTGATATTCATTGAAAATCACAATTCTTTATCATTGCATTCAAAACGCAGCCCCTTCTTTCTTATGCAAGTGTGATTATTGAAAAATAGGAAGTAAGAATCTTAAAATTCTAAATTTTCCTTAAATCTCTGTTACTATCTTAAGATTCTTAAAAGGACAATAACATTAAAGACAAGAGTTGTGTATATACTACCTATCCTGAGCCAGATAAATCTTGACCTCCTCTGTACTCCACAAAACTATCTTTAATTCTTGTGTCCTAGAGCAGAGAGGGTCTTCTTTACTAAATTCAGGGTTTCATTTGGTCCCTCACAATAAGTTTACTACTACATAACAGAAAAAAAAAAATCACATTATTTATATGAGAGGAAAGAAATCATTCTCCCTAGTCTGTTCTGCTGTTAGTAAGGAAATGTTCTTATTTACTGTTAGCTTGGAAAATGTTAGAGGAAGTTTGCCCTAGGAGTGAGGAAATAGGTCAGAGTCAGACAATCTATGAGAACCTCTTTGTTACTTTTTGCTCTTCATAAGCTAAATTTCCATTGAAAGTCATTGCCTGGAGAGAGGTCTATGCCTAACACTGTCAAACACCATCATGATCAGCAAGCCAGAACTTAAAGAGATACTAAGAAGATTAAGCACTGAATATTCTACTAGAGTCAAAATAATCTCACTGGTGGAGAATTGTAGCATTCAAATCTTGGATAAGCCGGTGAGGTTACTGGGCAACAAGAAACAATAAAAGTCCCTGGCAATAACTAAGGTTGGGGTAATTCTGTCCTAACAAAGGAGTGAACTAAAGAAATATTTCACAAGAAATATCATCTGTTGAGGTGACTCACTGCAGGTTATTTTAGAAATTCTTATATATAATAGCACATGGAATCATTTTAACTTCAACTCGTTACATATTAATATCCACTTTGCAGAAACAAAGGTCAGTTTCTTTGTAACTTTCCCATCATCAGACAAGTAGTGAGTAGCTACAACCAACTTCAAATCTCAATCTACCTGATCATAAAATATTTTCCCATGTTGTTTCTCCAAAGACAATCTAGAATAAAGAAGTTTTGCAGGAAGATTATGTGGAGTATTTAGCAGAAATGGCTTTAATCATTTTTTCAAAAAGGCAATTAATGCCCATCTTACTCAAAGTACTTTTTAAAATAAAAATAGGTGAAATATCTAGACAATGAGACCCACAAGACATTAATAAAGAACTAAGTGATGTAAAGAGATGAAACAGTATTCCATTCTCATGGATGGGAAGAAACAATATAATCAAAATAACTATTCTATATGAAATGATATATTTAATGCAATCCCCATAAAATACAAGCAATATTTTCCAAAGAAATTGAATAAAAATATTGAAATTTATATGGAACCACAAAAGGTCTTGAACTGTAAATGCAATCCTGAATAATAAAGAGAGAAATAAATGGAACTATCCTATTGCTTGACTTCAAACTCTACTATACAGCAACAGTGATAGAAACTATAGGGTATTGGCACAAAAATGATACATGCATGGGCCTCCCCAGTGGCGCAGTGGTTGAGCGCTGGGTTGCGAAGCTGCCCGCAGCCTCTGCAGCACCTGTTGGATCCCAGCCGCCGGGTGAGGGTCCCACATGGCATGACAGACCTCTTCTTCTGCGCCCACTGCTCCCCTCAGCAGTGTACTTCGGTCCTTCTGCCTGTTCTGCTCCCTGCTCTGGCTCTGGTGAATTCTCTCACCCTCCCGCGCTTCTGACTGTACCCAGTGCTTGTATGAATAAATAAATAAATAAATATTTTTAAAAAAATGATACATGAATCAAAGGACTAAAATCAAAAACCCAGAAATAAATTCTATACCCAGTTTATGCTAAAGGAGTACTGCCCATACAGTGGGGAAAGGAGACTTTTTAACTATGGGAAAATAGAAAAACCACACATAAAAGAATGAATTTGGATCACTCTCTAACTCCATACACAAAAACTCCAAATGAATTGAAGTTAGACATAATGTCTACAACAATTATATGTATAATATATATCAAGTTTTTATCACACACTTTATATTGTAATAGTTACATCTTGTGCAACGTATTTTGGTGTTTAAGCCAAAAGGATCACAAAAAGAAAAAAAATGTATACCCATTCCTTCCGATTCCATTTTTACATATTTATACTTCAATAACACTTGCCACAGGCAGAATAAAAAGTCAATATAACTAAACAACAAAAGCCTTACTCTAAACAACAAAAGTGTGCAAACAAACATTTGTCCATCAGTAAGTGACTTCTCAAATACTGACAAACACTCAAAGGAATAAATTCTCCTTGAATGAGAATAATATAGGTCAATTTGTGATAATACATGTAGTTTCTAAGAGATGCCATTAGACAAATGAATATATATATGTGTGTGTGTGTATTTTCATTTCTGTGAATTGTAAACCACAATGCTTTTTGCCCCCAGAAGTCATTTCTTGCTTAACTTTCACTATTTTTCTTGTTCCATAGAAGACATGCAAAAATAGCTACCTTAAGGATGCATTTTCCTTAAGATCACTTAGTAATTAGTGCCGGGGACCAGCCTCGGCAAACTCTTGTGTCAGGGGTTCCCGTAAGGATGAGATGGCATGGATGAATCTGAGGGATTAGAGGGAGGGGAAGTGAGGAGAGGCAAACACTTGATCAGGGTGCAGACATTGTAACAGGGTGGTCCCCAGGAAAGGGGGAGGTTCCAGGTTCCCTGCCCCACCCAAAAGGAGGGTGGAGCTGAGCAAAGAGAGAAGAAGCTGAAGAGGAGACTGAGGAAGGAAGAAAGCAGGATGGAAATCCAGGAGGAGACTTGGAGGAGGCACATGGGGCCTAGAGACACATGAAGAAACTGCTTGACTTTTGGTCGTGGACTGGGTGACACAGATGTGGGTGAGAGACCCATGGGGAGGTGACAATGGCAGCTTTTATCTTGATTTTGATTTTGCTCTTTTCCTTCCAGACTTATCTGGTTGTTTCTGACCCTTTTCTGTGGGTCCCCATTGGAAGATGCTTTAGACCTGTGGCAGGCTTTGGGGCCTTGCTCTGGGCCAATCCCATTTGGATGGAGTTTTACCCATGAGGGGACGGGTAACTTTGGGTGCTTGATTTAGAAACTAAATTCTTTGCCTTTCCTGTATTGTTTCCTAGTTGTATTAAAGTTCCTTCCCATTAAAGTCTCATATGTTTTGTGTTGATGCGGTGGATGGCAGAACCCAGTTAGAGTAGGCAAGTTTGCAGGGTTTGGGCTGCCCCTCTCCCTGCCCTGTAACGACATCATCCTGCTGAGGGTCTCAGCAGCCCTTTATTTATACATTTCAAGCAAACCATGAGTGCATAAGCATATGCATTAAGGCAGGAAGATAACAATCATCACATCTTTCTCAAGAGCAACCAAGGGTCTATTTGCCCTCCTGCAGAGGTTGTGTTATAGGGCAATCCTGGACATCCTTTTCCCCCAACAGTCATGACATTTATTATTCTTTGTTTTAAAGAAGGCACAGTTGCTAAACAAAAGTGTTCTTAGAATAGTCATTTACCATAAACAGTCATTTTATTACTAGCAAAAAACTTATGTGACTGAAATTAACATTTCTATGTTTGCCATGGTGAACGATTAACTAAGGGCTAGGGGAAACAAAGCACAGGAAGTTACCTGGGGGATGGAAGATGCATTGACTCTTCCCTAGCCCCAAGCTCTCAATTAAGGGAGGAATTTTCTTAATCTAACAAAAGAGTTTTTCTACCTATTACTCCTATACTTATCTCGTAAGCCTAGTTTGTAAGCCTAGTTTCCGTATCTAACTTTAAGATCAAGGGAAAATTTCTTTCTCTGTAAGATTGCTGATTGTTGTTTTAAGGAACTACAAACATTTCATCGGAGGCAGGGCCGGAGATGGTTATAGCTTTAAGGAACTACAAACATTTCATCGGAGGCAGGGCCGGAGATGGTTATAGCTTTTGGTTCCCAGAATGGTTAATACGTGAAGTATCAGTAGTTGTAACGTTGACTATTTCCAAGTGCATTATTTGTGCTCCGTGATGTATCAGTAGTTGTAACGTTGACTATTTCCAAGTGCATTATTTGTGCTCCCGTGGTTATTAGCTCAACCCGTCACAAAATTGCTATTGACTTATTCTTGAATGCACACTCTAACAGCTACCATACCAATTGTCACCTCCATGGGAATCAGCCCTAAACAAACAAGAAGAATTGAGCAGGAACCGGCTATGGCTCCTCCTGGTTTATTCGGAATTTTCTTACACTTGGAGCATGACTTGCATCTGCCACCCAACTGCTATCTTTAACTTTAAAGTAAGAGAATTTCCTTCTCCATTTAACCCTTGCCTCAAAAGACCACATCTCCATATTAAAGACTTGGCCAAGGGATGTTTACAGCCTTTTGTTCCCAGAAGTTTTTTCACTTGTTAATAATGTAAGGCCAAATGTTGAATTGCTGCCTTTTGGCAGAGAGTTACTAACTTTATAAAAAATGTAATGTTTGTATCATGCAGTGCCATTTGCCATCAAATTGGTTATTCATTAATTGATCAAAAAGCATTTGCAGTTTTACTTTTAAATGCGTATTTTAACAATGGTAGAAACTAGCCATAAACAAATGAGGAGAATCTAGCAGGAGTCAGCTAACGAGATTCCTGACTTTTCAGGAACCTGCCCCATACCCGGACCTTTGTCAGACGACATGAGTAGCATGGCTCCCAGCAAATTAGCTAAAAGTGAGCAACTCGACCACTAGCTATATAGTGGTTCCAAGCAATAGCATCCATCCATATGTTAATGTCCCAACCCTACTTTTCAGGATTTCAGGCTAACAGACATCACTTTTTTTTTGGCATTGAGCTTTATAAATTTAAATAAATAAATCTGTCAAAATCAGAACTACTGACCCCCTGAATGATAGGTGCTTAGTTGGTTACACTTATTAAAAGTACCAGACCCTGAGATTTAGATTTAAGTACATATTTCTAATAGCAGACATCAGTACCATAGAATCAAACATTGAACTACAGTTGCTTGCGTGTTAGACTCTAAGACCAAAGAACATGATATTTCAAAATAAAGAGGCAAAATGCACTAAGAAATACTTAGCTATGTAATTGCCTTTTGTCTGCTAATGTTAACTACAGTGAAACTGAGCGATTGTGAATATGATAGCATATGCTCAGATGTATTGGTCTATTAAAATGGTCACAGAGATTATTTGAAAAAGAAACTTCAAAGAAGTATTTAAATAGAGGCAGCAAAACAAAACAAAAAACACCTAAATCGAAATCAACTCCAAAGGTTGGTACATTTGGGGAAAGAACATTGAGTTTCATAACATGCAGTTTTATGTCACACAGGCAGAAATAAACTAGTATTCAAAAGTATAAACTAAAGAAAGTAACTCAGGAAGATGCCATTGTCACACAGGATATGGAGAATGCAAGCAAGATTCTAACAGAGAAGTCAGTTTTCCTGCACAAAACAGGGGACTCTCCGTAGAGGGGTGTGTAGGGGAACTTTTGATCAAAATGCTGTGGAGGGGAGGAAATCAGTTAAGACACTGTGCACAATATGGTAAGAAATCTGCACACACACATTGTTTATGGCCTGTCTGCTGGCAGTGAATTTTCCAGCCCAAGGACATATCTGAAGGACACTCCAGGGACTGGACATTACACCTCCTGGCAGCAGTGAAGTTCCTGCTTACTTTGTTCAACTCACTATAAAAAGCCAACTGGAAACAAAATGATAAGTGGGGGTTTCCTTAGGGTGTTAACCCCCATCTTCTTTCTTCCAGCTCTCTGATTAAAGAGCACCTTGAAGATTCAATTCCTGTCTCTATTGGCATTCGGTGGTGACAGGAGGCACAGCTCTGGTCTTCTGATTACGGAAGGACAATGCAAGAAACACTTTAGGTAAAGGTGTCCTGCAGTGGGAGAGGAAACACTGTTTCTTTCAGGACTGAGGACAGTGACTGGGGACTTGGTGATTTAAAGGGAAGGCAAACAAAGCTTCATGCGACTTTATTTTTCACTTCACTTGGGACTGTTTTTACCTTCTTTGCGGTGGAATTGTTATAGGACAGGGAGAGGGGCAGCCCAAACCCCACAAACCTGCCTATTCTAAATGGGTTCTGCCATCCGCCGCATCAACACAAAACATATGAGACTTTAATGGGAAGGAACTTTAATAAAACTAGGAAACAATACAGGTAAGGCAAAGAGTCTAGTTTCTAGATGAAGCACCCAAAGTTACCCGTCCCCTCGTGGGTAAAAGTCCATCCATATGGGATCGACCCAGAGCAAGGTCCCAAAGCCTGCTACAAGTCTAAAGCATCTTCCAGTGGGGACCACAGAAAAGGGTCAGAAACTACCAGACAAGCCCGGAAGGAAAAGAGCAAAATCAACACCAAGATAAAAGCTGCCATGGTCACCTCCCCACGGGTCTCACCCACATCTGTGTCACCCAGTCCACGACCAAAAGACAAGCGCAGTTTCTTCACGTGTCTCTTGGCTCCATCCTGCTTCCTTCCTCAGTCTCTTCTGCAGCTTCTCCTCTTCCTGCTCAGCTCCACCCTCCCTTGGGTGGGGCAGGGAACCTCCCCCTTTCCTGGGGACCACCCTGTTACAGAATGGGAAGTAGTATCTCTTGAGGGAGGTGTTACTTACCAACGAGTCAGTCCAAGACTGAGTGAATTAAGTCAAAACAAAGAAAAATACCCCTTGGCAATGTCAAGGACAGAAAAGGGAATTCACAACCAGCAACAAGGGAGAATGACAATATCTGAAAATTGAGGATTAAAGCTAAGTGAATGTCTAGGAATATGGTCAGTGTAGTCATCTCTGTGAAATAAATGGAAATATTTATAGATACATACATGCACACATTTATATTTTAGATCTGTAAAGTCATTAGGAGAATACACATAAAACCTATTTAAAAGGTTTACTTCTAGGGACGGGGATCATATAGAAGTGGAAAACCTTTATATTTCATGATTGCATTATACCACAATTGATTTCTTCCCCATGTATATATATTATTTTAACAACAAAATAAATATGTAATTTTCTTATGTAAAAAAGAAGACTCAGAAATGAAGGATTGGGAGAGCTATTCACATCTATGAAAGCTCTTTTCACTCTAGAAGCCCTTTTGAATATTTTTAAAATAATATAGTCTAAATTCCCTGAGTTAGTTATGATTGTGGGCGGGGTGGGGGGGATCTCTACAAGAATAGATGATGAAACTGAAGTTAAATGGTTAAATTGCTCTCAGGCCTCAGAGCATAAAAGAAAGAAAAAAGTGTCTAACTTTCCTTTTGAGTCTAACCTACAAATTAGGTCCTTAGCTAGCAACAGAAGCAACTAAACTTGAGCCTAGTCCCAGGGTGTTCAAAGCCTTTGAGGAGCCAGGGGTAGAAGGGGTAAAAATGGGGCACACTGGTCTGTGGGGGGGAGGGAGATTGGGGGAGTCTGCCAACATGGAAGATCTGGTTATTTGGGAAAAAAAAACTCTCGATGTGGACCAATTTATAAATAACCCAATGAACGTCAATCAGATCCTCATTTCTTTGGCCCTGCTTGTTAACTAATAAAATTTCCCCATTTTTTTTCAACCCCACTCCCCCAACTCAATATAATCTTGTCCCCTTTGCTGGATGGGGACGCAGGTTTAAGATTTCCTCCTGATTTCTTGCCAGTTGATGTTCAATAAAACTTCTCAAAGCCTGATGTCATAGTAATTGGCTATGGCAGCAGCCCCCTTGCTACGTAACAATGATTTTAGTACTAAAAGTTGAAAAAATATTTTTTTGATAGGACCAAATTATAAACTTCCTACTAATCTCAAAGACCACAGGCTCCTGTAGAGCTTTGGTCACACTGATTGTTACAACTGACGCCACTTCACAGTCCCCTGGGTCACACATTTCATTCAGCCACTGCTGCTGTGACCAGCTCCATGTCGGTGTAATTAGACAATCTCAGGTCACAACTAGTACCTGTAGCTTCTCACCATGCAGCTCCCCAGATCCCAGAATGGGACACTCCTAAAAATCAGCTCTGCCCTTATGCACACACCATGCAGTTGCGGGAAGCTGACACCAATTGGGTAGACTATGATCCCTGTGTGAGCCGTTGGGTTTAATTCTTTCATGCCCATAGAAAATGATTCTGAAATGTATTTCAAAGTTTCTTGGGATAGTCCCAGCAGTTGAATATCAGCATCTAATAGCAGTGTACAATAGGTGAATAAAACCCCTGTATTGCCTTTCCTTCTTCCCTTTTTATTCCACATGTTTCACTCCCGGTGATGACATAGGCAAGTTTTTGTCTTATGTCCTGTTTTCTGAGGACCCAGGTATAGTCTGTCAATGTTGAAAAATCTTTTACCTCCACAACTAGACCTTGTCAAAAGTGTTGCCTCCCTGATAAGTTATTAGAAATCAGTCATTTATAAAACTATGATTACATTACTATCTGTATGTTTATAATTTATTATTTGGGGACTGGAAACCATTTCCTGTTCTCCAAGCTTAAAAGAGTGAATAAAAAGTGGTCCCTGCATTAATGTAACCTCCAAAAAAGTAACAAACCAAGAGAAAGTGATTTAAACTTGACCAAAACATCAAACATTTGAGCATACTTCTAGCTTCTGCATAACTACAAATAATTTTCTAGAGATGAAAAGAAAAAGTAAATATTTTCATCTGTCACATTTTCAGCCAGCACACAGGTATCCAGTTCATCCTGGAGTTACAACAGTCACAGATTAATAACACTTTTGGGAAAGAAAAAGTGCAAAAAGAAAAGACAGAAACAGTCAGGATTCCTTGTCATGTTTTCTCCAATTTTTTCCCCCGTTCCCTCAGTTTTCCCAGGATCAGCAGCACTACCAGCTTTCCTGGAATGATTTTCCATGTATGTACAATGTTCAGGTATCAAGTAAATCTTTTATCAATAATTTCAGTAAAAATAGACATTTTTTTTTACAAAATATCTCACCAAAAATTAAAAGGAAAATAAAATAAGTGAGAGGTAGATGATATTTTCTAGCATGTGGATTTTGCTCTGGACCTGAAATCCCATTTGAATCAGATGGAAAATAATCACTCTCAGATCTCACAATAAAAGTAAGCTTTGTGCTACCACCCCTTGGCATGCCTTGGACCCACTCACAATCTGCTAATATTTTGTCAAATGATAAATGACAAAACTTTTTGCAAGAGTTGTTTGCTTGTGTTGTGTTTGTGGTGAGTTAAATATCTATTCTTGGTATTCATTTCAGGGAGGCAGTACTCTCTTCTTTACCCGTTACTGCTTCTGCAATTTTTCTCCATTTAAGGTATTCCCTAGTCAAACCTCCTTTTTTTATAATTTTCTAAAATTTGTGCATTTTATTTCAAGCTCTGAAATAGCCCACCTTCCTCAGCATTGTTATTAAATTGTTCAGTGTGATGGATGTCTTCACTATTGTTTTTTATACCTGGTGTCACACTATGTAGAAGTTTCATTCATTTCCCTAAAGTTGAAATATTTTAAGTCTCTTTTAAATGATGATCATGTGGCCCCTAGATTAGTTATCTTTTCATCTAAATTCTGCCTTTGCAAATTAGTTCTCCAATATGTTGAAAAACTTAGGATTTTTCTGGCTTCAAAAAGCCAGAAAAAAAAAATTCATGCATCTTAAGGGCCTCCCTGGTGGCACAGGCAATTGAGTGCAGCACTGTGAAGTTGTCCCGGCCAGCTGGGGAGATACCCACGTGGCGTAGCAGACCTCTCCTTTCTCGCCTGCTGCTCTCCTAGCAATGTATTTCAGTCAGTCTGCCTGTTCTGTTCCCCACTCTGTCTCCGGTGAATGCTCTCATCCTCCCACACATCTGGCCTGTACCCTGGTTTTTGTATCCATAAATAAATCTTTTAAAAAAAAATTCATGCATCTCAAAATATTGCCACTGTGTCTTAAATTATTATCTAGCTGGGATAAATAATATCTTCTGAACTTGAGTTTCTATAGCTGGGCACAGGACCTGAGCTCCATAAGATGCCCCAAACACTTGCTCATATCTCCTTCCCAAGCTCCCAGAGAAATTGCCTGGGAAAGGTGTGTAGCCAAGCGTTACCAGTAGAAAACTGTCTTCTATAGCCACAACCATTAACAGAATTTCTCAAAATTGCTTCTTTGTAAAAGATCCTGTTAGACGCTGGGATTAGTTGAGACAAGGAAGAGAGTTGACTCTAGAAATTTTTACAAGTTTAAAATTGGTTACTATGCCTATCAACCTTTAACATTTAAAAGCTTCCCATTTTCTTGAAATTTCTCTAGGAATAGGAGGTTATGTTTTCTGCCCATATCTCCTAGACCTACAAAGAAGCAACAATTTGTGTTCCCCAGCTGTAAGACTTCTGTAGCAAGGATAATAAAGTAATGACTCTAAATACAATTATCTACTTTCATTTCTCTCTCCCCTCAAATTCCACTTACATTTCTCCTTCAACACACAAATACAGATATACATCCTCACCTACACATACTTAGGTCTTGCCATGGCAAAGTGGCAAAAAGCAAGTTATTATTTGCTCTTATGTTCTCTCCATTTGAAAACATTCCACCAATTTTACATGCATTCAGTACAGTTGTTCAAGTGCTTTCAATATATTCTCACATATCATTTACCCAATTACAATGTAAGACATAGAGAAAAGATATCATAGTTCTCATTTCATGCTTTCCTTTGGAGTTAGACAAAGGAAGTTCTGTGTCGTATCCTCTCC
This sequence comes from Talpa occidentalis, assembly GCF_014898055.3. Lineage (NCBI taxonomy): Eukaryota > Metazoa > Chordata > Mammalia > Eulipotyphla > Talpidae > Talpa > Talpa occidentalis. The sequence continues at coordinate 35,383,193 of NW_023603184.1, forward strand.
TTCCAAGGATTTGGCTGTCAATCTGCAATGTGACATTTTTCTATTACTAGTCACTTTCCCCAGGATCTGTATCCTCTCCACATTTATTCTTCATTCCCACCTCTGCTGGATGGATGATCAGACAGGTTTCTGACCCCAGCACACATATTTGGTCAATTTGTCCCGAAACTCCTTGGTTTTCACTGCATAAATAATAGGATTGAGCATTGGTGGGACAAGGAAGTAGAGGTTACCAAGAATGGTGTGGACGTGGGGTGGAATCCCCCTGCCAAAGCGGTGAGTGAGAAAGGAGAAAAGTGAGGGCGTATAAGAGATGAGCATAACACAGATGTGCGTGGTGCAAGTGTTCATGGCTTTGTGGTGGGCTTCTTTACAGGACAGCCGCATGACAGCACGGATGATTAGCACATAAGATGAGGCAATTGCTGAGAGATCTAGCCCAACAACAAATAGCGCCACCACCAGGCCATATATCCTGTTGATCGTGGTATCCACACACACCATCTTCACCACTGCCATGTGCTCACAGTAGTTAGTGGGGATAACACGATTGACCCGGAAGGGCATCTGCTGGAGGAGGAGAGGCATGGGGAGAATGAACAGGATGGCTCTCACTAAACTCACAAGGCCAATGAACCCAATGCGGCTGTTGGAGAGGATGGTGGCGTAGCGCAGGGGCTCACAGATGGCCACGTAGCGGTCCAAGGCCATGGACATCAGGATGGCAGACTGCATAGCAGAGATGGAGTGGATGAAGAACAGCTGGACCAGGCAGCCCTCAAAGCTGATCTCACTCTGGTCAAACCAGAAGATGCACAGCACCTTGGGGATGGTGGTGGTGGACATGCCCAGGTCTGTGAGGGCCAGCATGCCCAGCAGCAGAAACATAGGCTTGTGCAGGGAGCGCTCTGTGCAGATGGTGAAGAGGATGGTGCAGTTCCCGAGCACCGTGACGAAGTACATGGAGGAGAAGGGGATGGAGAGCCATCTGTGGATATCCTCCATCCCAGGGATGCCTTGCAGAATGAAGTAAGAAGGGTGGCCCTGGGTGGCATTGCAGACAGTCATGGTAGCACCCTAGCCAAGTACCTGAGAGATGAATGAAGAAACCATGTGAATTTCAATTCTAAAATTAATCAAGATTTTCAAAGTATAAAATAAAAGAGACTGATAAGATGCAAAAGTGATTCTGGAAACATGCTAATACATACCATATAGTAAGAGTAGTATGCTGTGATATTGCAGTAGTAATAATGTGGCATAACAGTAGTAACAACTGAGAGATATGTCTTATTAAAAAAGTTTTATTAAGGACACACTGATTCATTATACCTAAACGAAACTATCATTAAATAAGATTATATTGTGTATAATTTTGCATATGCCTCCATTTAAAGAAAATAATATGAAATGGGTGAAACAAAAGTGGATATAAAAACAGAGAAATTGACAAAATAGAGCATACCTCTTTCAAAAACCAAAATGTCAACTAGGTTGAAAACAAAAAAAAAAAAAACTTTTTTAATAAGCTAACTTAAGAACTTATAATAGAATCCTTCCAGAAATTGAACACACATTTAAGGACCTGTGGGGGACTTTTTGATAAGAACGTACAATGATGGCCACGAATGAAGCACGCAGTGCAAGCTGGGCAACTGAAACTCAGTGACAAGACTACCAGAATGTGAACTTAACGCCCCCCTCACATAGAACAACTTACCTGCATGTGAGGTAATGAGAAAGAGGGAGACTGGCCCCAGGCACCTTCTTCAAACATGCATGTGTGAGTATGTGCAGATGTGTGTGGGTGTATCTTAGTAAACCCCCATGTGACTCTTGGAGAACACGCTCATGGCCCTGCATCTCCCCGCTCCTCCCTTTCAGACACCCAGAATCCATGGTGGTGTCCTTTAAGTAACCTAAGTAAAGGACCCCAGGGTGGCCAGAATTAGCTCTTGCTATTCCCTCCTCCCCAAACTCATACACACAGTTTCACTGCTATTAAGTTTAAAATTCACCCTGGAGGTTTCCCTGAGCTCCTAAGAGATAAGGCGAAGGGACTATAGGGATTCCAGGAAGGTTCCAGTCTTTTTCAGTGCTGCGGAAGCCTGAGTGAAGAGGGGTAAAGTTAAAACTGAGTCTGGGACTACTTAGAGCTTGGCAGTTTGGGTACCAAAGACCCTCTTTCTGGAGAAAGTGTTTGAGTGCGGGCTGGGGAGGAACTTACTGCTAAGTAATCATGCTCGTGACAGCAACAGAGGCACATCCCCTGTTATTCAGAATCCTGTAAAATGGTTGGTCACCTCAAATTTTGTTGCTCCCTCTCCTCTTCCAGATTTTCTTGCTCTAACTCTTTCATGGCCATTGCTTTACCCCAGACATCCCCCAGAGCATATTCTGCAACACCCCTTACCTCCTTTAGACCCCATGTCCACTCATGCCCCAGCATCCTTTCAACTCTGGGTTCAGATGTGGACATATTCTATTCTCATCAGTTCAGAGGAAGCAAGTTATTAAAGTCTAACCAAATATATCTTCCTAAGTCCACTTCAAAATGCACAGGACAAAATGGAAGTATAAAATTGTGCAAGGACTAGGGCCTCCCCGGTGGTGCAGCGCTGGGTTGTGAAGCTGCCCGAAGCCTTTGCAGTACTGGTTCGATCCCCGGCTGCTCCCCGGCCACCGGAGGAGGGTCCCACATGGCGCGCAGACCTCTCCTGCCGCCCGCTGCTCCCCTTAGCAGTGTACTTCGGTCCTTCTGCCTGCTCTGCTCCCCACTCTGGCTCTGGTGAATTCTCTCACCCTCCCGCGCTTCTGACTGTACCCAGTGCTTGTATAAATAAATAAATAAATCTTTTAAAAAAAAATGTGCAAGGACTAAACAGACATGGGACTCAGAAAGACAGATTTTAAATTTTGGTAGTGCAAGTTCTACCAACAAATGGGCTCTTTTGGGAGACTATGTTCAGAGTCAGGTGTCAGTTAACGGGAAGCAGTGGCAGAGGAAATTGAATAAACGGTCTGAGATAACCAGAATAAATGGTCTGAGATAACCAACACATCAACAGGAAGAATACACACAGTCTGCTTCTGCAGAGAGCTGTGTGCAAACAGCAGGAATGCTAAGCTCAGTTCTCCTTTCCTCTGTCCCAACATGGTTCTCATGGGTGGTGACAGGTAGTAACAAAACAGAATTCTTTTATCCTGGCCCTGCTCTCCCATTTTTACATCTATGACCTTATCAAACACTTGAATATATCCTAAGAAGCTTTCCTTGTCTTCTACTATGGCCCAGAGGACTTTCATCTCTCAATCATCATTTTTGTTTTTTGTTTCTTTTAAAGATGTATTTATTTATTTATTTATACAAGCACTGGGTAGTCAGAAGCTCGGGAGGGTGAGAGAATTCACCAGAGCCAGAGGGGAGAACAGAGCAGGCAGACTGAAGAAGTAAACTGCTGAGGGGAGCAGCGGGCAGCAGGAGAGGTCTGCACGCCATGTGGGACCCTCACCCAGTGGCCGGGGATCGAACCGGTGCTGCAGAGGCTGTGAGCAACTTCGCAACCCAGTGCTTAACCGCTGCGCTACCAGGGAGGCCCACTCAACCATCATTTTAATTTCTCCCTTTGGATAATCATACTACTTTGGGATAATAGCCCTGGTCAGATTTCTCCCCTAATCCTGTATCCCTACCACTAGTATTATGTTTGGCACATGGTGGAATCTAATAAGTGTTGAATAAATTAGCAAATGAATAAGTAAATAAGACAAATAAGTTCATATAAATATGAAGTAAATATATATCTTTGTAAATCTAACTTTTGATGATAGATATGTTCTCAGTGGTGATAGATTGGTGAGTTTTAATAATTTCCATCAGGGAAGTTAGGTATAGTTATTTAATTCTCACTTCCCCAAAATGTAGGAAGCTCCATATAACAATTAATTTCAATTGTATGTTTCCATGAAATGGCTCAGTTATTCAACCTGGGAACCATAGGAAGACTACAATACACTCCAGTCATGGACAGGTTGTTCTTCTTTGCCACCACCCAATGGCAAGAAGGCTTAGAATCAGGATGAATCATTAATTAAATATTACTTCACTGTAAGAAAAAATACAATTAATGATTGTCATAAGAAAAGAAAAGAATTATCTTAACATGTAGATATTTTCCTCTTTATTCTAATAGAATCTTTTATACCTGCCACTGCAAATACCATATTCTGTTGTAATAACTTCACTTCTCTCACAAGATTGATTTTCCTGAAGCCAGGTATTGTGTCTTATTCAACAGTGAAATTCGATGCCTACTATGAAGTATAGTAGTGCATCATTAATACATACTTCTGAGTGGATGTTCAATAATAAAAATAAATAAATGAGTAATATTTCTGAAATTCTTACAAAAGGCTGGTTCTCTTTAGAAAGTAGATTCAATTTACAATGACTGGGAAATGATAGAAACAATGAGATGTTGCTTGATGGTTACTGAGTTTCTATTTGTGGTGATGAAATTTTGGGGAATGAACAACGCTGATGGTTGCACAATAAAATGAATTGAAATTGCAAATGTTTTTTATGAATATTTTACCAAAACACAATAAGGTTCTTTTTAATCTCTTTATGTATCCATATTCTTCAAACATCACACGACAAACTAAGTCACCTATGCATAGGCTGAATCTCAGACCTTAGAAACAGAAAGATTGGTATAAGAAGGAAAAACCTGGCCTCCCCGGTGGCTCAGCGGTTGAGCGCTGGGTTGCGAAGCTGCCCACAGCCTCTGCAGCACCAGTTCGATCCCCGGCCTCCGGGAGAGGGTTCCGCATGGCACGCAGACCTCTCCTGCTGCCCGCTGCTCCCCTCAGCAGTGTTCTGTCTGCTCTGCTCCCCGCACTGGCTCTGGTGAATTCCCTCACCCTCCTGAGCTTCTGACTGTACCCAATGCTTGCATAAATAAATAAATACATCTTTATTTAAAAAAAAGCTAAAAAAAAAAAAAAGAAGGAAAAACGGATACTGAAGTTGAAAAGTGGCAGGAATGCTTAGAAGCTTGAAAGTGTCCAATAATAGACAATCTATAATAAAAATTTTACCCTGTGGAATATTGATATAAGGTTAATGTAGACAAATTGTGTAAGAGGGTAGACAGGTTACTTCCTTTAATCTCTTCCAATATACCCAAACACAAGCAAGGAGACTCCTCATCTCTTATGGAAGGTAAAATTGTGCTAAGACAAAAGAAGTTGTATGGAGACAGATATTTGTCAACCCTGGCCATCCTGGATTATCCTGCTTAGCTTTAGCAAAAAAATCAGTGTCCTAGGAATTCTTATACACCTAAAAGTCTCTTTATTACATGAGGTAAACACTGTCAGAATGAATCTGCAGTGACCTGCAAGGTATTTGTATATAAAGATCATCGCTCTGAGAATATCAGGAAAAATGTAGATTTTCAGGCATGAGGTTCATATAGTAGCTACAAAGTATCATCTTTGTAGTGATTTATTGAGGAACCGGTGTTATGAATTTCCCATTGATATATGTTATCCACGCCCTCAAAATAAGTCACCGAGAAGTCATTTTCATTGATTTCAAACCTATTTCAAAGTCCAGAGGATCCTGAACTCTCACAGCCATCTCAGCCCTGGGGCTGACATGCTTAATAAAAATACTATTGGTATAAGAAAGTGCTAGCAAGCAAGCAATGAGCGCGAGTGTGTTTGTGTGTGTGTGTGTGTGCATGCGCCCACGCACTCATGCTCACTCTCTTGAAGTTACAACTAAATATTTCTATGACCACTTTCCCACTACTGCCAGCATACAGGATTTCTGCACTAAGAGAGACTAAATTCTCCTAGCCACTGCTTCCTGACCTTTTCCTAGTAAAAATAAAGAACCACACGCTCATTAACAGTGTGTGCTAGCTTTCCAGGAAAATGGAATTCTGCACATTTAGCAGGTATAAGTGATTTGTACTAAATACTTCAAAAACTCTCAGATAATACATGATGCTGGTTTGCTAGGTTTGCAAAAACATGAACCTCTACTCCAAAGGTAAGAGGTGCTAGAAAAGGTGGGAGATGAATTATAATTTCTCCCATTGGACTTCAAGGGTATATTGAGGACATAGCTACCTCCTCCCCACGAAAAAGCCAAGTATCCTCTGGCGGATCTGTTTGGTGTTAATACCATAAACCAGGGGATTAAGAACAGGGGGCACGAGGAGATAGAGATTTGCAAGAACTATGTGAATATGAGGAGGTACTTTGTGACCAAAGCGGTGGGTGAAAAAGGAAAAGAAGGCAGGTACATAGAACACAAGAATCACACAAATGTGGGCACCGCATGTGCTAAATGCTCGAAACTGGGCATCCTTGGAGGGCAGGCGCAGCACAGTCTGCAGGATGAAGCCGTAAGAGGCAGCAATGAGGACCACATCCATGCCTGTGACAGAAAGTGCCACCGTGAGACCATAAATGGTGTTGGGCTTGATGCTGGCACAGGCCAGCTTGGCAATGCCCATGTGCTCACAGTAGGTGTGGGGGATGATGTGGCGGCCACAAAAAGGCAAGCGTTCAATGAGAATGATAAAGGGGAAAACAAAGATTATGCCACGGACCACACAGGCCAGACCTATCTTGCCAATCACCGCAGCATTGAGGATGGATGTATAATGAAGAGGGCGGCAGATCGCTACATAGCGGTCAAAAGCCATGGCCAGCAGGACAGCTGACTCTGTGGCAAACACTGCGTGAACAAAAAACATCTGGGTGAGGCAGCCATAGTAGGAAATCAGGTGGGCCCTGAGCCAGAAGATTGTTAGCATTTTGGGCAGTGTGGTCGAGCACAGAACCAGGTCGGTGAGCGAAAGCAGGCACAGGAAGAGGTACATGGGCTCGTGCAGAGTCCTGTCCGTCGTGATGATGTACAGGATGGTGCCATTCCCCGCGAGAGCGAGGATGTACATGCAGCAGAAGGGGATGGCAACCCACACGTGCTGGTCTTGCATCCCCGGGATACCAAGCAGAAAAAATGTCGACGGATGAAAGGCAGTGTGGTTGGGAACTGCTGTAGAAAACATGGTGATGCAGGGAACGGAAGGCTCTGTCTTCCTGAAAGTGGATAGAAAATGAAATGCAGTCATCCTAGATGCCATTTATTCTTCCAGCATATATCCATGCCATTCCTGCCTTTCCTTCATTCCCATCAATTCTGCTCCAATTCACGATTTTCTCATTTCTTGTTTAGGTTATCAAAATACCTGTGTAGGGCCTCCCTGGTGGCACAGGGGTTAGGATGTAACCTATGAAGCTATCTGCAGCCACTGCAGCACAAGTTTGATCCCCCGGCCCACCAGGGAGATACCCACATGGCGCAGCAGACCTCTCCTGTCTCACCTGCTGCTCCCCTCAGCAGTGTATATCAGTAGATCTGCCTCTTCTGCTCCCCACTCTGTCTCTGGTGAATCCTCTCACCCCCTCACACCTCTGTCTTATACCCCATAATTAAATAAATCTTAAAAAATAAAAAATAACTGTGTAACTAATATCCTCACTTCTAGTTTCCATCTACCAGGGACACCTCTAATTACTCTCTAAATATTCTAATGTGAAAATATTCAACTATACTTCAATCTTTCTACGTATACTGTGCAGAGTATTTTTCATTATCCTCTTTCATTTTACCTTCTTCCACTTTCCATTTTGTCCTGTTATCTGGGACACAGGATTTTATCAACAGACTCCCCATTCCCTTCGCTTCTGCTTGGATTTGGAATAAGAAACACCAAGAGAATGGAAGCTTGCCAGGGCTTTATTCCTTCAGCTCCTTTCCTGCAAGGTTGTTGCAAGCTGGCGGCATCTTTCAGTAAATAGCCTTTCTTGGCTCTGGTTACCTTTCATAATCATAGCATCTCTCTTCCCGTTAATCAAAGGACTATGACAATGACATTTGTCACTAATACAGGAACTTCACAAGCACTTTGGTTTTCCTACACTTAACCCATATCTTTGAACATGATTTCTGTATTATATGCTCCTGAAATCCCCAAATTTGGTTGTGCATCTGTTTTTTTTTTTATACATCTGTTTTTTGCTAAGGATCTTGAAATGATGACTACCAAAGCTCTTGTTGATCTTGTTCTTGCTCTTACCCACCTGTCTCCATGATTTATTCCAATCTCAACCACATCCTTCATGTCCAGACCATATTTAAGAGTTTTTGAAATGTATAAAAGTGTGTTTTATCACACCTGCATGCCTTTTATATGGGTTTTTAACATTATTTTATATTTTTTTAAAACACAGTATCATTGATTTACAACATTGTATATAATTCAGAGGTATACAGTCACATTTTTTCAGGTGCAGACCTCTTCTGCCTGGCCCGCTGCTCCCCTCAGCAGTGCTTTCAGTCTGTCTGCCTGTTCTGCTCCCCACTCTGTCTCTGGTAAATCCTCTCACCCTCCTGCACCTCTGCCTTGTACCCCAGCTCTTGTATAAATAAAAACAAATCTTTAAAAAAAATCTTAGCTTTCCACAAATGCTTTAAATATCTCTGGTACCAATTAATTCTCAGCATTTCCCCCTTTTTATGTGGTCCACTCTGGAATATAAGAAATAAGTCACTATATTCTGGCAGACTGAGCTCAAAAAGTGACCTGAATGTACTTTTTTGCTGCCTGTATCAACTTAAACAGTTATATTCTTCCATTCTGTTCTCAGTTTCCTGATATAAAGTTCAAATAACAATACTCACTTCATTGAGTTTTTGGACAAGTAGATGAGAAAATCATGTATAGCATATATTACAGTCTCTGCATTTTAGTAAATATTTTTTATAATACTCATTGCTACTTCTCATGTTTATGGAAATCTCTGAGTCCATTGTTCTTCCCATGCCTTTACCTCTCAAGAGGAAACTTTATTAAGTTATTCAATTTGAAATACTTATCAGTACTTCTTGAACTTGTATTATAATTCAAGGGTCAAGGTACTGTGGTTTCACCCCCTTAAATCAAGAGCTACTTCAGAGATAACCAGACTGGTCCTCACTTAACTGGGTTAAGTTGATTCTTACAAGATGCAAGAAAGAATGACTCCTACTGATGCAATTTCATCAAGATGCCAATGTCTTTGTGAGCTTCTCATTAATTTCTCATGGGACCATAAATTATCATGATATTTGGGGTCCTTCAATAAAAAAGGAGCAAGCATGTTCTGCACTGTCACTTAGAGAGAGTGAAAGTGAAGAGATATGAATCTTATTTCTGTTAATGGGAGAAATTCTATTGGCCTGAACAGTAAGACATTCATCTGATTTTGCCCTGGAAATAACAAACCTTGCTTGGTGGACTTCTAAGTGTTCTGCATGTGAAATTACAGGATGAATTAGAGATTCTTCTAGATTATTCCAGCTGTACTCACTCACACCCTGGTAAGGTTGGAAATCAGATTAGGTTGCTGATCAACTAGAGTAGGGGATGCTGTGAAAGTCCTAGTACTCTAGAAATTAAATATATGATGCTTGGTTGACCTAATCACTATGAATGCATGTAATTATTGTCAGGAAATTCAAACTTCATTACTGCTTTCTGAAAAGCTACTCCTGAAGATCTGACAATCTGGCTTGTCTTGAACAAGAAAAGTTGAAAGAGACAAAATCTCTAACTTCAATAGAAGGGATTCAGGTGCAGAGAAAAGTTTTTACTTATGATTAATTTGGGTATGCAATAAGGCTACCCCAAATACCTGAGGGAGTCAATAAACGATACTTCCTATAGTGGAGTCTGGGGACAAAATGAAATGACCTCTTAAGTAGCCAAGGACATCAGGATATTTGTATGATTCATCCCTCCATATTTTCCCCTATGTCTGCTCTTGACTTTACAGAACTGTCCTCAATTTTATTTTCTGTCCATCTAATCCATTCAACACTCACCCCAGTCTCTGTATTCAGCTGTGCAGGAGAGATTTTGATCCAGCACAAGTAACATAGTTCCTGGAGCTAAGATGTGGTCCCATTTATCTCCACCTCTGAAGACTGTTTTGATCCAGAGAGACTGTGGGATGGCTCAGAGCACCAACGGTCCCAGCTATTAAAAGTACAGGGGAATCTGCAAATAAGTCTCGGGGGAGATCATCATTTTATGTTGGATTTGCCTCTATAACTGGATAATTTTAAAACCCCAGTAGGTTAGTATCTACCCATTCATTGGACAAAAAAAAAAAAATTGTGCTAAACTGTTTAGGAGGGAAACTCAGGGAGAAAGTAAGTGAAAATGGTATGAGGATAGACCGGGAAAAATTACATCTCACATTAGAATTTGCATGGCTTCCTTTGGTTTCCAAATCCAGCATCACATGTCACCTGTTTTCAAGAATATGATCCTGTGTTTGTTTTGAACTTCTTTGTTTGAGCTAAAGCTGGAGTCTATATTTTACTTTAACATTTTGTGTATTCATTAGAGTAATTCTTTTTCTTTTCTCCATCTAATCATACCAGATGATAAACTACTTACTGAACTAGCTATAGTCCAATGTGAATGCATGTAATTCTCATATAATGCACTGATGGAATTACACATGGACTCTTTGAAATATTTTTCAGTATTCTCTATCAAACTCTCACTCAAGCCAAGTATCTAGATATCCAGCAATGGAGATACCAAATTATATTTTGGATTAATAAGGACAGAAGAAGGCCTCCCTGGTGGCACAAGGGTTAAAGTCTCAGCACTATCAAGTCATCCCCAGCCATCGTGGCATGAGTTCGATCCCCTGCCAGGGAGCTAATCACGTGGTGCAGCAGACCTCTCCTGTCTCATCTCCTGATCCCCTCAGCAGTGTATTTCAGTAGATGTGCTCCCCACTCTGTCTCTGGTGAATCCTCTCACCTCTGGCCTACACCTCTGTTCTTGTATGCATAAATAAATAAAAATAAACCTTTTAAAAAAATAAGGACAGAAAAGACTCCAATAACTAAGGCCACATTGTAAGTGTGTATGGGAGAAAGGTGTGAGAGGGGAAAATGGCATTTCCTCCAGGAACTGGATGGTTATCTAGAGTTATCTAAGAAGAGGGTATATTGAGCCATGGGAAGACAGCTTTCCAGTAAACAGGGATTCACAAAGTGGATTCAGATTCTTTTTCAGTGATTCCACCATGTAGAACTCACACAACTGTAAACATCTCAGTTGTCCTGTTACTGCTCTTCCCCTTCCTTATTCCTCTGCTCCCTAAGTGTCTGACTCACTGGTATTAAACTTAAACACATATTCAGTGAATGACAATAGTTAGAATTAGTCTGTAATTTTTTGCAAGTTGGTGTGTAAATTGGTTAAGATTTTTTTAAGGAGATTTGCAAATAATATATGAAAACTTAAAAGGTGATTTGCCATAATTGCTGATTTTATAGAAGAAATAAAGCAAATGGAATGAGACAGATATAGATTTGAGTGCCACTTCTGACAATTACTGCCTGAGAAATATTCCTAAAATCGGGCTTATTCATTTCACTTAAACCTGTGACTCAAAACCTTACTGTACACTGAAACTTCCTGGGGCTTTTTAAAAACTGCTGATGTCTCAGTCCTGCCTACAACCATGCTGACTTAAATGATATGGCATGAAACCCGGGCACTGACAAGATTCAAAAAGGCAAGTATGGGGCCTCCACTGGTGGCGCGCAGTTGAGCGCTGGGCTGCAGGGCTGCCTGCAACCTCTGCAGCGCTGGTTCGATCCCCGGCCACCGGCGAGGGTCCCACATGGCGTGCAGACCTCTCCTGCCACCCACTGCTCCCCTCAGCAGTGTACTTCAGTCCTTCTGTCTGTTCTGCTCCCCACTCTGGCTCTGGTGAATTCTCTTACCCTCCCACGCTTCTGACTGTACTCAATGCTTGTATAAATAAATAAATAAATCTTTAAAAAAAAAAAAAAACAGAAGGCAAGTATGGCAAAAACAAGTAGATCAGGGAAACCAAGTAGTGAATGAGGTCAGAGATGCACAAAAAAAATCAAGGTTGTGTTAGATTCTGTAATACAGATTTTTTTTCTTTTCATTATCTATCTATCTATATTTATATATATATGCCCATATAGATAATTATAGCCAATAAGTTTAGAAGTGACAAATGTCTTTGCAGGCTAAGCCATTCAAGAACAAGTGTGAACACTCTTCTCTTCAGGCCCTGCAGGGACTAGGGAGGCTGTGTGCTCTAAGGGCTGAACTGTAAGTTAAAAGTCTCTGGGGTCTTATTTTGCTTAGCATGATCTCTTCCAGCTCCATCCATGTTTCTGCAAATTGCATGAGTTTATCTTTTTTTGATTGCTGAGTAATATTCCATTGTGTATATGTACCACATCTTCTTGAGCCAGTCATCTATTTTTGGGCATTTGGGTTGTTTCCATAGCTTAGCTGTTGTAAATAGTGCTGCTATAAACATGGGGGAGGAGGGAAGGGAGGGAATGGTATCAAAACAAGGGGGTGGGAGGCCTCCCCGGTGGCACAGCGGTTGAGCGCTGGGTTGCGAAGCTGCCCGCAGCCTCTGCAGGGCCGGTTCGATCCCCAGCTGCTCCCCGGCCACCAGAGGAGGGTCCCATATGGCGTGCAGACCTCTCCTGCCGCCCGCTGCTCCCCTCAGCAGTGTACTTTGGTCCTTCTGCCTGCTCTGCTCCCCGCTCTGGCTCTGGTGAATTCTCTCACCCTCCCGCGCTTCTGACTGTACCCAGTGCATGTATAAACAAAACAAACAAACAAATAAATAAATAAAACATGCCTCTATAAAAAAAAAAACAAAACAAGGGGGTGGGAATTGTATGGGAACTATAACCAAGATGAAAATGCACACATTGTGCAAAAATGAAAAATGATGTAAAACATGTATAAAATAAAAACAAAGCATCTGGGGTCTCTGAGTTACTACATGGAGAAAAGTTACCCTACAGGTTTCTCAACTGCTATAAAACACCAGGTACCTAAGAATAATACCACTTGATTTGCCTTTCTAACTTCTCTTCTATTACTTTGACTTGCCTTTCTGAATTTTCTCCTTATCTCTCCAAGTTTCATAATTATAGCTATTCTGAACTCTCCATCTGATAGGAAGAATTTGTCTTCCGTCTTTTGGGGTTTTGATTCTGGACCATTGCTGTTGTCTTGTGATTTTATGTTCACTTGAGGTCTCATACTTTCGTGTGTTATATTTCTTTGCCCTTTTTGCTAGCTGAAGTCTCCTTATTTTATTATTATCTTCAGTATCTTTTGCAGTAGCTTAAGCAATTAGCTATTTTACTTTCCCTAAAAGTGGTGCTGTGGATTTTTAAAATTTTATATTGGCCTTTGTTGGCTTCAGTATGTACTGAGATCTGTTTTACAGTTAGTTGGCAGGGTGTACTAAAGGCTTGGAAGGATCCAGACATTAGTATGGATGAGTGGGATGGGCTGTATCTTGTTTGAGTCAGTAGGTTTCTGGAGGCAGCACTTCACCTTTTGGTGAAGCATTCAGGGTACCATCTGGAATCACAAGACCTTATCACAAGGCCAGTTCAGATAAAATGGGAGTGGAATTAGACTGTGTTTATTGGAGGAAGGCACGATCACATTGCAAAAAACCATGTGGGGTACAAAAACTGTTTTCGTCATTTTTGGGGAAAAAGTCTGCAAGTATATCCACTGGTCACAATAATGTATACCTCCTGCTACATACAAAATACATTCTCTTTTTCACTAAAATCCTCAAAATTTCATTCCTATTATAGAATTAGTCCAAAATCTAAGATCTCATTTTCCAAATCAAGGTATAAATAGGGTTCATTGGGTTCAGTTCGTTTGTACATATTCTTGAATACAGTCTTCTCAATTTAAAGACCTGTTGACTTAAGATATCTAAAGAAAATCAGCTGCTTACACAGTGAACATACCATGGTGATACTGAGATGGGAAAACTGTATCCCAACTGGAGAGTCATATTTCAGTCACTAGCCAATTACAGTACCTACAGTCTAGTCAGAGATTAATATCAACAGTTTCTCAATAAGGACCCAATCCTGTTCATCCAGAATGATTCTCCATGGCTCTTTGGTAACATTTGAGTATTGCCTCTCAAGTTATCTTTATTTCTCAATGGAAAATGAGCTGTGTTTACCTTCGAATACTTTTTTCAATTAGCTTTCTGCTTAATGAGGTTGGAGACCCAAAGACCTCCTTTCATTTTGTACTAATTCTGTCTTTCAATTAATCCAAGCTGATGTTGCTTACATCTGTACATTACTGTTGAAATTGTAGTTACTTATGAGTCTTACAGGATTTACTGCGTTAGATATGTAAATATCTTACAGTTTGGTTCCTGTCTTTGCTGAGAGTTATGGTTCTATAGGAAAATATCCAAGATTTCTTAGATATCAGAATCACCTGTGGAATCATCAGAGATCACAGATGTGCACTGAAATAGCATAGAATCTGGGAAATTGCATTTTTACCAGTTTCCCCAGGTGATTATGATACTGACCAATGTCTGAGAGTCACATATTTACATGATTAATTTTCATGGATGATTCTTAAAGAGGGTAATAATTTTCTATTAGCTTGATCAATTCTTATCTGGAAACTGTCCTAAAAGATAGCCCTAAATCTCAAAATAAGAGAGAAATTTCATTTTAATCTGTCATTTTATTTTTTATTTTTATTTTATTTTATATATTTTTCACATCATTTTTCATTTTGCACAATGTATGCATTTTCATCTTGGTTATAGTCCCCATACAATTCCCACCCCTCCTTTGTTTTAATCCCACTCCTTCCCCTCCCCAACCCACCCCCAGTAGTGTGTCTCTGGCTTATAGTTGCTTGTTGATTTTGATTTTTACTTTATTATAATTAGTCTTTTTCCTGGTCCCTTATTCAGGTTTTCTAAATTCCTGCTATGAGTGAGACCATCTGGTATGATCTGTCATTTTAGGTAGACATATCTCCTTAAACTTTTTTTCTTTCATCTCTTCAAATCTCCATCCATATCTTTCCTGATTGATTTATATGACTCAAGGTGGATTTCTGAAATTTCATATATCCTTAAGTAATCATATCCTAGCTTTAAAAAATGAAATGTACTCCAAAATCAACATGGTTACCTGTTTCATTTCCCATCATCTCAGTCCCACATTATTGGGTCCTTTTAAAGAAGAAGAGTAGGATGATTTTATCCCGAATCTGCTTGGTCTTCACTCCATAGATGATTGGATTGAGGGCAGGAGGTATGGCTACATAGAGGTTGGCAACCAGTATATGGAAGGAGAGAGGAATATTGTGACCAAAACGGTGGGAGAGGACAGAGAAGAAGCATGGTATATAGAATATCAAAATAACACAAATGTGGGAACCACATGTGTTGAGAGCTTTCTGGCGGGCATCCTGGGATGGAAGTCTAAAGACAGCACGAAGAATCAGAGTGTAGGAGACTCCAATGAGGATCACATCTGAAATAACAACCATCAATGGCACCGCAAAGCCATACCAGATGTTGATGGAGATATCTGCACATGATAACCGGGCAACACCTATGTGCTCACAGTATGTGTGGGGAATAATGTGGGTCCTACAGAAAGGCAGTCGCTTTAATAGAAACACAACTGGAAACATGATACAAAAGCTCCTGGTGACAATACCCACTACCATCTTAGTAATCCTCTGATGGGTAAGAACAGTGGAATATCTTAGGGGGAGGCAAATAGCAACATAACGATCAAATGCCATTGCCAGCAGCGTGGCAGAATCCACAGCAAAGCTGAAGTGGAGAAAAAACATCTGAGTGAGGCATACTGGAAATGTGATTTCCTGAGGTCCTAGCCAGAAGATCCTGAGGGTTTTGGGTACACATGTATTAGACAGGATGAGATCTGTAGCAGCCAGGACGGAGAGGAAAAAGAACATGGGCTCATGCAGGCTGCGCTCTGTGAAAATTAGGTACAGAAGGACACCGTTGCCTGCCATGGCTACCATATAGATAATAAAGAAGGGAATGCTGATCCAGATATGGAACTGCTCCATCCCTGGGATTCCCAGAAGGACGAATGTGCCTGGATTGAAGCTACTGAAGTTGAATGTAGCCATCATGGTTTCGGACTGGATGTGTCTCATATACTGAAAAAAGGAAATCATGGCAGATTGTTACAATGACCTGCAAATGTTCTGCTTTGAGGCTACTCCATAACTCCCCTTTACATAACTCCATAACTTCCCATTACAAATGTTCTTTCTCTATCTTGTCTCTATATTGTTTCTATATTACATCCACTCGTTGTTATTCATGTATTGCCATGCATGGACTCGCCTACATCCCATTATCTCCTGTTAAGGCCTCTGCATAAATCTCTATATCAAATTACTTATGATATATGCCATTATTTTCTCACAAAATTTGATTCCCCAATCAGTGTAACGGATCATAAAAGTTAATCAATTTTGAGCTATACAGTGCTCTTTGGGCAAATTTATTCTTGAGCAAGCAACATACTATGCATTTATTTATGTTTAATTTAAACAGTAAATTATTTATTATATAATTTATTAATTTAGCAAATCTATTGAAGCTAATCATACTATTTTATTTTATTTTAATTCATTGATGTCATGGTTCCTCCTTTATTTTACTTAGAACATTTTTCTTATGAATTTCTTGGCTTTTAAATATTCTGAAATTATGTGAACAATTATATATAATTCCTAGGTGGATTTTTCTTTAAATTTGAAATTATTTGTTGTTGTTGTTTTTTTTTTTTTTATAAAATGTAGCTAGGTCCATAATTCACTTTAAGGAAAATAAAGCTGAGGCTTCCCCAGTAGCACAGGGGTTAAAATCTCAGCACTATCAAGTTATCTCCAGCCACTGTGGCCTGAGTTCAGTTCAATTCCAGGCCAGGGAGCTAACCCACATGGCACTGCAGACCTCTCCTATCTTGCCCGCTGTTCCCCTCAGCAGTGTATCTCAGTCAATCTGCCTGTTCTGCGCCCCACTCTGTCTCTGGTGAATCCCCACACCCCCCCACTCCATACCTCTGGCCTACACCCTGGTTCTGCATGCATAAATAAATAAAATAAATCTTTTAAAAAAGTAAAATAAAATTCTTCATCAATTAAAAAGATATATGTAAATCAAACCACATTAAAACTTACGATGCAGGGCCTCCCCGGTGGCGCAGCGGTTGAGCGCTGGGTTGCGAGGCTGCCCACAGCCTCTGCAGCACCGGTTCGAGCCCCAGCTGCTCCCCGGCCACTGGAGGAGGGTCCCACAAGGCGTGCACACCTCTCCTGCCACCCGCTGCTCCCCTCAGCAGTGTACTTCGGTCCTTCTGCCTGCTCTGCTCCCCACTCTGGCTCTGGTGAATTCTCTCACCCTCCCACGCTTCTGACTGTACCCAGTGTGTATAAATAAATAAATAAATCTTTAAAAAAAAAAAAACTTACGATGCATTTAAAAGCACATCTACTTGGAATCTATATGAGAATTGTTTTAAGAAATACAAATAAGTGAACAAATAAGGAACAAATATTAAGCAGGTCATAAGATAAATGGAGAGTAAAAATGCTCTGGATCTCACCAAATGGAAAAACTTCAAAAAGCAATAGAATATTTAATATGAAAAAAATTTAATTTTAAGCACATTATCAAATCAAATCAAAATTGGGGATGAGGACGATATACGTGACTATGGGTGTGAGATCTGTGATAGTTGGTGATTGTCAGCTGAATTTGGGGCTACTGGACAAGAATTACTGGATCCCAAATAGGAAGGGAAGGCTAAATTATTAACTCAGGTGTGCTTTGAGACAAAGGATGGTTTTCCCTACTGCTAGTGTTATGCAAAACACCAGCTCACCCCCTCCCAGGGTCAAAGCGTAGATGTGAGTTATGCTCTGTGCATGCTGCCATTAACCAGAATGGGGGCAAGAGGGGAAAACATCTCAGGGCAAGGCCCTCACATTAGATCTCACATTTTTTATGTGGGGAGTGAAAAAAGAAGTGTAATTAGAAGTATAAACAAAGTAGCTTTAGATTCTTAAAAAACGAAGTAGTATTAATACACAGGAAAATGTAAATTCCCCTGGTTCTCAGATTGATTCCTGGACATTTTTACCCTCTCTCCTAAGGGTAGAAATATTGCAATACACGTCCTAAGTCTCTTCGTGTTCAGTCTCCCCCAATAAACCTGAACAAAGACAGGTTCTTCAGTGATATCTTGATCATGAATTATTGTAATCCATGTCGTATCCTTATATCTTTTTTTAATGTTGAGTCTGTCAATGTGAAGATTTCCCTTCTGCCCCCTTTAAAGAGATGGAATATCCATGCTTAATCTATGGGCAACAGAAAGACTGTGGTGACCTATTTTAGACAACAACTGTTCAATCCATTACATATCTGTACTTCTCCATGGTATGTGCAACGGATGATGAAGTGTTTGCCTTCATCATTGCAAAAGTTCAAAAGGACACTCATTCATAAATGCATTCACAAATACAAACCCACTTTTGCACTAATAGATGACCTGAACGTCTCTGAGGCAGCAGAGCAAATTTCAATCTCCATGTGACTGGTATTGGTCTGGTATGGTTATTACTAAATTTATAATGATCATTTATTCCTTTATTTTTTTCATGCATTAGAAATTTTGACCTTAATAAAATCCTTCAGACATTTAGAGGAGAGCAATGAGAAGGACTCAGAATGAAGCTTCTAATAGATACTACTTTTTCACACTATAATAAATGTCAGTTTTGGAAGTTGTAGTCAGTGTTTTCCTGGAGCTCTCTCTCTGCACCTCCTTCTTTCCTTCCCACCAACTCCACTTTTCAATACTACTCTTTTCCAGGCTTATCCACAAGTTCTATGTTGCTCACCACCCGCTTATACCTTGGAGGCCTCGGTCCTGGGACTGTTCTGCAAAGCAGCATAAAGACCCAAAATTTCAGAAACTCAGCAGATAAAAACACAACCAAAAAAATGAAAAAATCTTTCGCAGAGTCAGTCAGAGATGGAGAAATAACAGACAGACAGAGGATCATGTTCCCAGTATGAAGAACAAATAGAGTGTGGAGTGGTGGAGTGCAAATAAATGTGCTTCCCTTGTTTTCTCCAGGGATACAGACAAGTTAGAACAGAGAACATCTGAGCCAAGGGAACTCATGGATCTTAGGTCTCAAGGCCCTGAGTCAGTTTAAGATAAGAGCAAGCGTTCAAACCAATTAATACTTTTCTAGCCTCGGAACACATATTGGTGGTAGCTTAGGAATTTTGAAATCCAGGATGCCAGCATCTCAGAAGAGTCTTGATCTAACATTCAATAATTGAATTTTAAAATCTGGCAATAGGGCCTCCCCTGGTGGCACAGAGGTTGAGCGCTGGGCTGCGAGACTGCCCGCAGCCTCTACAGCGCCGGTTCGTTCCCGGGCTGCTGGCGAGGGTCCCACAAAAAAAAAATAAAAATAAAATAAAATAAAATCTGGCAATAATACCACCATAGAGGCCCTGTCTATAGCTCCTAAATGCAGGGCCAGCTTAATGGTTTCTTCTGGCTCTGTGACAGAGCTTATTTCACAGTGAATAATCAATGAATATTGGTCTGATTGAACTCATCTGTTTCTAAACATAGACAGCAAAACCCTAGGGATATTTTTCAGTGAGGTTGCCATCTCTCCAGCGGTGAAGAGGCCTCTTTTCTTGACTTACTTCAATGTTCAGTTTTGCTAGACAGTTTTTATGTCCTCCCTCAGTAAAGAATTCAGTCTATTCTCTAGAGTACAGGCAGGTAGTTTATTTGTGGGGGACAATTCTCTAACACAGAGTTCATGTGGATCTGAAAGTCACAGATAGCCAGCCTGTGTACAGTCCCATTCTTTCAACAGGAAAAACTTCTATCCCAACATGGAAGCATTCAGTCCCCTGTGACCAGAAAGAAATTTGGAATTTATCTCTTGTTCTACTCATCCATTCTTTTGTGTTATAACAAAATACTTGAATATTCTGGAAATCATTTTTTATAGCTATGAAAAGGTAATAATAACATGGAAATGCTCTATTTAAAGAACAACTCTGAGGAATAAGTAAGGATAGAAATATTATGTACTTTGGAGAAAACCAGTCTTTCTCAATGACTCTCCATAATTTTCTCTCTAATTATGTTGTTACAAATCCAGTTTGAGTCCCACCATGCAAATAAGGATTTCATTTATTACTTCAAGCTTATTTGTTTCAACTCTTTTATTTAGCAAATATTAGTTGCAAGCTTATTATGAAGTAAAAGTTTTGCAAACAAGAGAATGCAATGGTAAACAAGTCTGAAACTAACCTGGTCCTTAATGACATAATAGGGGGTAGATATTAAAAATTGCGTATACCAAAAATTACCTTATTAATGTTTTGATAATTCCTAAAATTCAAAATGCATTATAATTTATAATGTGTATGAGACACTTATCTAATATGCAAGATTTAAAAAGGAATATGTGAAGAAAGATTTTTAATTTCAGCCTAAATGGAAACTGCCAGGTAAAGAATAAAGAAAAGGCGCTAGTAGAAGAGGCAAGGAGACATCTGATACATTTAAAAAGCTGAAATTAGCAAGTCCACTGGGGTACTTGCTTCATTAATTAACAATTGTGTTAGTCTGCCCTGTATGACCACAGTCTCCAACTTTCCATAATACAAGGTTAACTTTATTTAGATTCCTGGAATATTTTTTCAACTGTATATGTACAAAATATATTTGACCTTAGTAAAAGTTAAGTTTAGAATAAGCCAGACCAAGATTTAAATAATTTACTATGTACCTTAAACTTGATAGAGACAAGGAAAGGAAAAGTTAGAGATAATGGTGTGAAGGAAGGGGTTTCTGATGAAGTGGGAGAGTATGAAACCATTATTGAGAACACATGGTTTCTGAGGTCTTTTCATAAAACATGTTATAAGAAAATGTTTAAGGGTATAAATTTCTGCCTTCAAGGATCTCATGATATACTGTGAGTTGACAAATACACAAGAAAGCAACAAGAAATCTTAATAGTTCCAGGAAGAAAGCAGCTCCTACTTATGTCTTTTCTGAACTGTTAACAGCCATTACAATACAGCAAAGAAAATACCAGCACACATACAGAAGGTTTGAAATCAAAATACCATTTTATCTTTTCTTTCCTACTCCCAAGTAGTCTACTGTGGTCATCTTGATGAAATGTATGCCTTCAAATAGGTGGTGGTGTTTTTTTTATCCTAAGAGAGATTAAGATGCGTATAAATTGCTTCTAACTTATTCTACCCAACACTCACCTACCCATATCATTTTATTTTTGTAACATATCAGACACTGAGTATGACAGCACAAACAAAAAACATTAACTTCATCAAGGTATCTGGAAAGTACAAATGAAATGAAAATAAATATAGTGTAAATAGATATAAATAATTGCAAGGTTCAGAATTTCATTTTGTTATTTTCATAGAGATCTTCTTTCCCTGCAGTGATTCTAAGGACAATTCCTGTACACGATCTTGAAGACAATAGAATTATTGAAGTTTCAAGATGCAAACTGACAATCATTTGTGAATTGTAAAATAATATTTTGGTTTTTAGATAAAGAATGTTTTGGATGGAACTTTAAAAAGAAGACTTGAAATACTTTGAGAAAGACAGTTAATAGATGAGGACCTAGGGCCTCCCCGGTGGAGCAATGGGCTGAGCACAGCACTGTGAAGCTGTCCACAGCCTCTGCAGCGTGGGTTCAATTCCCGACTGGCCAGGGAGATTCCCACGTGGCATGGCAGACCTCTCCTATGGCCCACTGCTCCCCTCAGCAGTGTATTTCTGCTCTAGTGAATCCTCTCACCATCCTGCACTTCTGGCCTGTACCCCAGCTCTTGTATAAAAATAAATAAATTTTTAAAAAAAAATAGATGAGGACCTAAATAAGCTCAATGGTCAAGTTAAAGTTCAGATTGTGATGTATCGGTATATACTCACTAGAATGATTTATAAACACTTCAAACTCAAATATTCACCTCAAATATTGAGTTCATTTTCTTGGAAAGTGACATAGGATAAATAAAGGAAAAACCACAGTTTTCTGGCTTTGTAATTCACATTTGTATTGTTATAATTTGCAACAGGAATGGGGAAAAACAGAAAGGACACTTTTATTTTTTAAAGATTTATCTTATTTATTTATGCATACAAGAACTGGGGTGCAGGTCAAAGAGGATTCACCAGAGACAGTGTGGAGAGCAGAGCATGCAGATGTACTGAAATACACTGCTGAGGGGAGTAGCGGGTGAGACAGGAGAGGTCTGCTGTGCCATGTGGGTCAGCTCCCTGGCTGGGGGTTAAACTCTTGCTGCAGTGGCCGCCCATAGTTTCATAGTGCTGGGACTTAACCCCTTGCACCACCAGGGAGGCCCAGAAAGGACAATTTTATGGAGGAAATTAGTGAGTTTCCAGGTGAGAGTTTGAGAAATTTAATATAAGGAATCTGTAAGCCACTCAAATAAATAGATATCCAAGAAGAAATTAGATAAAGAATCTAAAATCAGACAGATATAAGTTTGGATCCTAAATTTACTAATTAACTTTGCATATTCTTTATAAATTTCTGTATCATTACCAGCGAGATGAATTAACTATTACCCCTGTATCATTACCAGCGAGATGAATTAACTACTATTACCCACTCAAAAAAATTTTAAATTAAATATGTTGATACTTATAAAATATGGATCAAGATTAGTGAAAATATTCTTGGTGCATGCCATTGAAGAAAATGGATACAAAAGAGAATCAAAACTATGTAATCTGGGGTGGGTATTGGAAAAGTAAAACAAGACACAAAAAAGAGATTAGTAATGTATAGCAACAGGATTGAAGCGTGAAATAGTAAGTTTGGTATAGAAGTGCCCTTCTGTACCCATCATAGGCTTCTTCAGGTAAGTGAAACCTAAACCAAAAAAACCCTGTATTATCAAGAAGTCTAGAAGATTCATTTCCTTCCCTCCCTCTTCTGCCTAAACTTTGCACATGGAGAGAAATCTAAGATTTCAAGTTAATATTACCCACAGCTTTATTTATTTTTTTTAAAGATTTATTTATTTATTTATACAAGCACTGGGTACAGTCAGAAGCGCGGGAGGGTGAGAGAATTCACCAGAGCCAGAGCGGGGAGCAGAGCAGGCAGAAGGACAGAAGCACACTGCTGAGGGGAGCAGCGGGCGGCAGGAGAGGTCTGCGCGCCATGTGGGACCCTCCTCCGGTGGCCGGGGAGCAGCCGGGGATCGAACCGGCGCTGCAGAGGCCGCAGGCAGCTTCGCAACCCAGCGCTCAACCGCTGCGCCACCGGGGAGGCCCATACATCTTTATTTTTATGTCTTTCTGTGCTACATAAAGTTCTACCCAATCAATTTTATCCCCACTTCTTCTCCCCATTCACTGTGTCTTCTTCAAAGTGAAGAGGAGAATAAATTTGTCCTGAATCTGCTTGGTCTTGACTCCATAAACAATCGGGTTTAAAGCAGGAGGGATGGCCACATAAAGGTTGGCAAACAGGATGAGTACATTTCGAGGGACACTGTGCCCAAAGCGATGAGCAAGAATAGAGAAGAAGGCAGGGGTGTAAAACATGAGGATGACACAGACATGGGAGCCACAGGTGCTGAGGGCCTTTTGGCGGGCGCCCTGGGATGAGAGATGAAAAACAGCACGGAGGATGAAGGAGTAGGAAACAGCAATAAAAATCACATCTGAGATGACAGTCATGAGGGGCACAGAAAATCCATACCAGATGTTAATAGAGATGTCAGCAGAGGAAAGCCGAGCAACCCCTATGTGTTCACAGTACGTGTGTGGGATGATTCGAGTCCCGCAGAAGGGCAACCGTTTCAGCAGAAAAACATCGGGCAAGATGACAGAGAAGCTCCTCACGATAATCCCGACCACGATCTTGATGATCATCTGCGGAGTGAGGATGGTGGTGTATCTTAAAGGGAAGCAGATGGCCACATAGCGATCAAAAGCCATGGCCAACAGGATGGCCGAGTCCACTACAAAGCTGAAATGGAGGAAGAACATCTGGGTGAGGCAACCGGAGAAGGTTATTTCCTGGAGGCCAAGCCAGAGGTTGCTGAGTAGCTTGGGCACTGCCGCAGTGGACAGGATGAGGTCTGTGGTGGCCAGCAGAGAGAGCAAGAAGAACATGGGCTCATGGAGGCTGTGTTCAACCGCGATGAGGTAGAGGAGGATGCAGTTGCCTACGGTGCCCACCGCATAGATGACACAAAAAGGAATCCCAATCCAGATGTGGAACTTCTCCAGGCCAGGTATTCCAACAAGAATAAAGGAATCCGGGTTGTAACAACTCAAATTATACATGGTCTCCTCAGTCTGCTCAGTCTGA
This sequence comes from Talpa occidentalis, assembly GCF_014898055.3. Classification (NCBI taxonomy): domain Eukaryota; kingdom Metazoa; phylum Chordata; class Mammalia; order Eulipotyphla; family Talpidae; genus Talpa; species Talpa occidentalis. The sequence continues at coordinate 35,407,624 of NW_023603184.1, forward strand.
GATCCACTGGTTTTTGATCCCTGTGGATAAATCAGCTGTCAAAATGGACTTCGAGATACAACAATTCCATTCTGGTGTGAGCAGGTTTGGGAATTGCAACTGTCACTTTTAGGGGTCCCACATGGTGTTCTGGCCCCAATAGAATTGATTTGCTCTTGCCCGTTTTCCTTGCACTGGCCCCACTTCATTTTTAATAAGCGTACTAATAAACCGCATGAAATGCATGAAATGAAATGGTTTTCTAGGTTAGTGGTGTCTATGATTAAGCCTTAATAACGGTTCCTTTCTCCATTGTAGAGTACTTAGGTTCAAATGGAAAAACAGAACAAAGAAAACATACTAGTATGAGAAGGAGGTGTACATACATGAGGAAGGAAGGGAGGGAGAGGGAGTAAAATTAAGGAAAGGAGGTTAATGCTATTAGGTGGAATGAATTGTGGGGAAAGGGGAATAATTGACTCTTAAAGAGCAAATACTATGTTACAGACAATGGGTTTAATAAGATAAACTGAAATTTCATTAAGTAATGCAAATATTTCTGAAGGAAAAGCAAAAACAAAAATCAGATTTCAGTGCTTTGGATGGCATGGGCGCTTTGGTTGCCCAAGCACTGAAATATGGTTCAGATTAGGAAGCAGCTATTTGGAATACAAATATAAGAGAACGAGTCTTACCAGAAAATGCAGAGGGACTAGTAGTGTTCCCTTGACTCAGAGAACAGTGAGCTCAGAAGACGATTCATAGCTTCAGGAAAAATGCCTTAAACCTTGGAAGTCCTCGCCTCCCTAAAATTGCTAAAGGGAAACAGCTTAGCCATCTGTGAGACTGGTAATGCCTCCATGACAAACACCTGCCAGGGTGACTGGGTCTTGTTAAAGTCAAGCTGATTCTCACCTCCCACAGAAAGTAAAGTGTAAGGAAAAAGACAGTACTTGGAACTCATCTTTGGGAATCTCTAGCATTGCACCAAATGGATAGTGCCTTTGGAGGTGCTTTTTGCATTGGGTGTATCCTCTGAGTTTTAACTCCCTTGGATGATCTATTTCATAAAGTACTTCTGAACAGGGAATCAGCAATGGTAACACTAGGCAGAGGAGTTTGAGAGGCTCCAGGCTTGTGGCATCCTTCGATCTGTGTTGGGAGGTTTAGTCCTCACTCTTCCCAACAAATTTAGAAAGTCATTCAAAAATCTTTTAAGGAAAGAAAGTGGACTCTGTGGACAGATCATAACAACTCTCTATTATTGTGGTTGGCAGGAAATTTTAACTTTGAACACAAGGAAGAAAGACATGCAGAAATGTGTGATGTCTCTGCCATAATCCCAGTTACACAGTGAGCTTCTCTCACTTAGGGGACAGTCTTGCCAACAGCAGAGTCCTTCACTAGCCAAAGTGAATAAAGGATGTACTGGGAGGAATGTAACTGGTTCTCATTGTCCAAAGGCAGATCCCCCTCACCCTCCACCTGCACCCATAGTAATGTATATACTAAAGTATGCTTTCAGGTGTGATGAAGACTGATCTCCTAAGACATGAAGCTTATGAGAATAAGAATAGCAATAGTGTCTTTGTGAAATCCACGCTGAGGGGATGGCAACATTATTTTTCTCACAGGAAGGTAAAGCGAGTAGATTGAGACAGACTGAGAAAGTCCCCGGGGCCTCTGCAGTGTAGGCTGGATGGCAAGTCAGTCTCTTGGCAGATAGCTTCCTGCTTCCTAATAAGCACATTACCACAGAGTCACCGTTTAAAGGGGAGAAAAACAGACCGCTAGTCATAAAAACTACAACAGAGGGCGAAAAGAAAACATACAAACTCAGGTTAACCTCTTCAGTCAAAGCCTGTTCTGACGTCAGTCCCTTAACTCTGAGTTCTTCCCTTGTGCATTTCCTGGTCACATTAGTTGATCTTTGCTTGAAACCGGGAGCTTTCTGCCAAGAACTGTCTCTTTATTATGTGATCACTGGTGTCAAGTGGACTCCTTTTCAGAATCATGTTGTCCAAGGCACAGATTCTGCCTGGACACTGAGTAAATGTGAGGCTGCTTTTTTTGGATAAAACCACGTAGCCAGGTTAGGATTTTACTCATTTCTAAAGATTGTAGTTTTCTACTCACCAGACTGTCTTCTGTCTCTTGTTTTACGGGAGTAGTAGGAAGTACCTGTATAAAAGGAACAAGTGAAATTCTAGGCTGGGAAAGCTTCTGAAAGAGATGAGATGAAAACATTTATGCATTTCCTTATAGTCTCAGGAGACAAAATTCAGGTTCTAGGGGCCCTTCCACTTCCTACTCCCAGAGAAGAGATGAATCAACCATTTTAACTCCTGTCTCTTGAGATGAAATGTAGCCTGGTGGTTGTAGTAAACTAAATATTGGATCCCTGGAAAAGTCAATCTAGACAATGCAGTCACATTCATTTGAGACCAAATTCTCACAGGCCCAAGGAATCTCTTGTAATTGCTTTATAATTAGTTTACATGTATGAACTAAACCAATAATGTACAAATATAATGAAAATTTTCTAGTCTTGACATTGTAATGTAAGAGGCTCCAATGTTTTCTTCAAAAATTTTAGCCATTCTCTGCACTTTGCACTGCCATGAAAGTTATAAAACAGTTTCTCTATTTACAAAAACACACACGCATACATGTAGAGTTTTAGTTTGATTGCATAGAATTTATGTCTCAATATGGAAATAGTTGATCTGCTTATAATACAGTATACTCATATTACAACAACATAATTGTACATTGGTGGAAGAATGACTAAAGACAATGCACACACACGTGCATGCACACACACACAGAGTGGAATATTATTTAGTCATGTAAGAAGAATTGAATTTTACCAGTTGTGACAAAATGGCTACATGTAGGGGGGAATTTTTCAAAGTGAAATAGATCAGGCAAAGAAAGACATACACGATATGGTCTCACTCACTCTTTAAAAAAAGGAAAGTTAATAGATGCAAAGAACATATTGGTGGTTGTCAGAGGTAGGGCATGGGTATGGATGAAATGGGTGAAAGGCACCAAAAGGTATAAGCTTCCAGTTATATAAAATGAATTCACCATGCATGTGATATAATGTACATCACTATGACTATTATTAATAACTGCATTGTGTACTTGAAGGTTACTAAGAGAGTAGATATGGGGAAGATGATCCATTATAAGTTTGTAAATTTAAGCTGATGATGTATTAGTGACTGCCATTGTGAATGGTAAAATAACATTTTAAAAAATATTCTTCAGTGTGAGTCTACTGAGAAAAAATTTTCCACAAAATCAAATGGTGCATCATTAATTATCAGTTTCTCTTGCAAATTCAGGCAGACAGAAGAGGAAGATTTTCAGAAAAAAGTTGTCACAGTGTGCCAAAGTCAGATTACATGATGGGTGACAGAATACGGAGGTTAATAAATGGAGCTTCTATGAAGCTACTGGAAGCCACTGCAGGATGGGTTCAATCCCCAGCCAGGAAGCTGACCCATATGGTGCAGAAGACCTCTTCTGTCTCACCTGCTGCTCCCCTCAGCCATACATTTCAGTAGATCCACCTGTTGTGCTCCCCACTCTATCTCTGGTGAATCCTCTCACACCCCACACACACCTCTGGCCTACACCCCAGCTTTTGTATGCATAAATGAATAAAATAAATCTTTCAAAAAATAAAGTGATGCTTTTCCAGAACCTTCTTTCTTTGAGTCACATTGACAAACCCTTCATTTTTCTACTTTCCCCACTTCCTTTGGGTAAAATTCAATCCTTTTTTATACTGTCATTCAAATACAAAACTGAAAAATCTGACATTTCCTACACGTTCTTTCCTGCCATTCATTTTGTCTGTCTTGTTCATGCTCTGACTACATGTTCTAGCTGGTGGAAGCTAGATGGTGGAAGCTTCCATCACAGGGTCCATGGTGCCAGGAATGCAGAGCTTGGCAATCTTCACACATCCAGTGATATGAGACTTGTTGAGCAGCTGACAAGTTGATTTCTAGTTAAATCACAGATATTTCTGTATTGTTTGCACCCACAAAAGAGTAAGCTCTTTTAGCTCAGAAACTTTTCTACTCCCTTCTATCTATGAGTCAGAAAATGAAAATCACTTAAGCATAACCACTGAGCACATTCACAGTTTTAGTTTCTCAATATGAATGAAGTTTGTTCTGAAAACAAATGAACTTGGGATGCCTTTCAAGTATAATGGCATCATCTAAATTTTGCATGAATTGCATTCTGGGAGCTGGCATTTTATTCCTCTTTCTTTTGGTGTCACATAATACTCCTGTGGAGTATCCCTTCTCAAGCACCCTTCACCCAGCAATGGTATGTTTTATGAAGGAATCTTTTCTATGTTGCTTTTTCTTATTTCAGATCAATGATCAAAGGTATGATGTAAGGAGTGACATAGGCACTCCACATGTGCCATGTATAGCTATGCATCCACAGAGCTAGACATGTTGTTTTAATTACACTGAATATACCAAGGATAACCATGGTTCTATGCTATTGAAGCAGTCAACGTAATTGCTGTAGCACATAATGCAATTCTGGTATATTAACATTTATGTAAATGCCTTTGAAAAATTTTAGCCAACAGTGTTTCATAGCTTTGTTCCTAGGGTTAACTCAGAACTTACTCAATGCCTGTGGCTGTGGTGATGAATATTATGACTATTGGCTAGGCAACGTTATCTAGATATTTGACCAAACACTGTTCTCATTCTTTCTGTAATGGCATTTTCTAGATGAGAGGAACATTATCCCAGTAGACTAAATGAAGAAGATTACTCCCCTTATCGGTCGTGAGCTGAATTCAATCAACTGAAGGCCTTCAAGGAAAAGACAGCGAACCCTCAAAAAATTGGGTAATCTGCCTATAGTTAGCCTAGACTTTTCTAAAGTTCTAGCTATGCCATTTTATCTTATGAAGGATTAACGTAGTAACATAGGATTGTAAAGTCAAAAAGCAAAATTGGGCCTCCCCGGTGGCACAGCGGTTGAGCGCTGGTTTGCGAAGCTGCCCGCAGCCTCTGCAGCGCCAGTTCGATCCCCGGCTGCTCCCCGGCCCCCGGAGGAGGGTCCCACATGGCGCGCAGACCTCTCCTGCTGCCCGCTGCTCCCCTCAGCAGTGTACTTTGGTCCTTCTGCCTGCTCTGCTCCCCGCTCTGGCTCTGGTGAATTCTCTCACCCTCCCGCGCTTCTGACTGTACCCAGTGCTTGTATAAATAAATAAAAAAATCTTAAAAAAAAAAAAAAAAAGGCAAAAATTGTGTTCACGGCTTGTTTTGCAGAGAGCCTATACAGAGATTTTAGGGGAGGTTTGCAGAAAGAATTGATTATAAAGAACTGTATGACAGGCAGACAGGTAGACACAAAATAAGGTATAGATGTTAGTGACCTACCTACCCTGATGGATTCAATACACTGTCAATATTGGGCCCTGGTCTTCTCCTACACCCATTCTCTTGTATTGCCACCACCCCACCCTCTAGTGACTCAGCCTTCCAGTGTGCTCATTGCCTTCCTGACTCTGAGTGAAACTACACTGTTCACACACTATTCGTCTTCATACAAGTTACCTATTTATCATATTACTGTTGCTATTGCTGTGTTGTTTTAGGTTTTATTGTTTTCCATGATGTGGTAAGGTATTGTTAGGTCTGGGAATACTCAAAACATATTCTGTATTTATAAATTATATGACTATTTTGCTTTACCACTTTGGCTTACTAAAGGTTTCATAGGAAACTCTCTACTTTCAGATGCCAGGAAATATGTATAGTTTTAGTGATGGAGAAACACTAAGGGGAAAGCAATCATCCTATTTCCCACCATAGGGAGACAAATAAGAGTTCAGCTAATACACAGTGCCTAGTATAGTAGTGTGGAATATGGAGGGGCTGCTGGGATTAAAAACTGACCTGTCTGCACATCATGAAAGAAAAGCAGTCAGGATGAAGTGCTGCATGGAAATGCCCTCAAGCTAAATAGCACGCCACTGAAATGCCATTTTTAGTGAGTGCATATTTTTTTTCCAATGAAGATCTCAAATTCCTATATGAAAAAACTATTTGCTTTTATAACTGTTTGGTTCAGGCAGTAACATTAGGCAATGATGCCTCCACATTGTTCATGGATGATCTTGCAGGGAGATTTCTTGTGTACTGATATTAGCCTGAGTGCAGCCAAACTTTCCCATGTAAATACTTTATCTGCTCATGAAGGTCCCAGAACAGTCCTGGCCCAGAAATAGAAGATGGGTGACCATTGCTGGGGGTTTCTGAGGTGATGGGGAGAGGACAGTCCTACAATTGATTTGTAGACAGCAAATCCACAATTGGCACACTTCAGGTTGTCTGACCCCAGGACTCACAGGGTTTTCTGAACTTTTCCTGAGAAGAGTGTAATTGAAAGCAAATTAGAAGTCTCATATTCTTTTCAGCAGAAGGCTGTCTGAGGCCAGGAGATTCTGTTAAAAAGTAGAAGCCTTCTGGGCCTCCCCAGTGGCACAGCGGGTTGAGTGCCGCCTGGTGAAGCTGTCCACAGCCTTGGCAGTGTGGGTTCGATCCAGGCCGGCCAGCAATGATCCCACATGGCACAGCAGACCTCTTCTGTCTGGCCCGCTGCTCCCCTCAACGGTGTATTTCAGTCAGTCTGCCTGTTCTGTTCCCCACTCTGTCTCTGGTGAGTCCTCTCACCCCCCACACCTCTGGCCTGTACCCCATCTCTTGTATAAAAATAAAGAAAAAATAAAGAAAAACAAAAGACAAAACAAAAAAGTAAAACCTTCCAATATATAGCTCTTTTCTGTTGCATATAGAAATTCACGTTTTTATTTCCCTGTAACTAAGTACTTCATTCTGAACTGGAGGAGTGGGCATTCCAGGAAATAGTCATTTGTTAATAATTCCAGAGTACAAATTTGCTTTCTAGTGAGGCATAGACTTCATAGTCAGAGCAATGGAGTGATAGAAAGGTAAAAGCAAAGGGAAAACTTTGATCAATTTTGCCTGTGTCCACAAATGCATACCAAAATATAGGTACAAACACATAAACACACAGAAACACTTTCCACCTTGGAACCTGTGTCATTGAAAGTCATTCAAAAGTGGTGAGGGGAGGAATCCGAGGGGTAAGCAGGATCGCAGCAGTTACTATCTGACCAACAATGCACTTTGATTTCTAGTTGAACTCTGTTGTAATGAGCTGAAGAAAAAAAAAATACCCAAAGACACCAGGATTCCAGCAAGCCCTAAATCATCATCTATCTGAGAAACAGTTCCCCTCCTATCACAGGAAGCACAGGCACGTGGCCTGAAGCTCTGGAATACTGTCCATAACTGCAGAAGTTAGGCTGACCAGGACAAACACTTATTCACACCATTGTTAAATCCCAAAAGTGTACTTCTGACTCTTGTAATGAAGCAGCATTTGGGTAAACAAAGCTCAAATTCAGAATTTCCATGAAATAGAATTACTGCAGGTAAATGAAAAACTTAAGACCAGCGGGCTATACAGAACCATTTATTTCATAATTAGCTAAAGTTCAAAGACCATGTAATATTTAATCAAGTGCTATTTCTTAAAACAAAGCTAGAGTAACCCTGTTGAAAGAAAAATAATACATATTCTTAGCGTGAAAGAATAGGATACTGTGCATAGGAAGATGAAAGGGTTAACAGTTTTCCAATAAAACACCCCAAGTTATTCATCTCCTCGGAGGTAAGTGTCCAGTCAAACAGGACTGGCCCAAAGCAGGCCATTGAAGCCCAAAGCTTGCCACCAGTCTAAGGCACCTTCTGGCAAGGAACCACAGAAAATAGGCATCAGGTGGCAAGCAAGTCTGGAAGAAAAATTGCAAAATAAAGTACAAATCAAGGTTATGGCTGTCATTGTCAGCCTCCACCCACCATCCCTCTCCCATGTGTCTCTACATGTCTCGGATTTAACGGGTGCTTCCGTGTCCCCCAAGTCCACGGTGCAAGTCCAAAGCTGAGAAGCAAGCAGGCTCTCCTCCCAGTTGTCTTCAGTTTCTCCTCCCCACCACCTCTGCCCTTCAGTAGGCAAGGCAGGGGACACAGAAACACCATTTTTACGAAGATTACACTCTAACAATTACGTTTCTCACAAGGTGGGGCAGTTGTGGTTTTTTTGACCAACATTAGTTTAAGAAAACCTAGAAGCAACTATAAACCAGAGACACACTGGGGAGGGTGGGAAGAGGAGGAAGTAGGATCAAAACAAGGGAGGTGGGAGCTGTATGGGGACTATAACCAAGATGAAAATGCACACATTGTGCAAAAATGACAAATGATGTAAAAAATGTATATAATGAAAAAAAATAAAAATGAAGAAAATTTACACAGCTTTTAAGTATTTATTCCAGTTTAAACTGCTGGTATGTGGAGTGACAAGACTTGAATTTAAACACTCTGGGGGCCTCGCTGGTGGCAAGGCGGTTGAGCGCCATACTGTGAAGCTGTCCGCATCCTCTGCAGCGCTGGTTCAATCCCGGCCCGCCGGTGAGAATCCCACATGGCACAGCAGACCTCTCCTGTCTCACCTGCTGCTCCCCTCAGCAGTGTACTTCAGTCACTCTTTCTGTTCTGTTCCCCACTCTGTCTCAGGTGAATCCTCTGACCCTCCCATGCATCTGGCCTGCACCCCGGTTCATGTATAAATAAATCTTTAAAAAAAAATTTCAAAAAAAAACACTCTGGACACAACTTCCTATTTTAGTACCTATCATTTATGATATTGACTACTTAACGCCTTCATTTTCTCAGTCAGTGGCAGAGAAAATGAGATCCCAAATATTTGACAGAGGGCAGGAGGCCTCATTTTTCTCGGGAGAACAGAAATTGATAAATTAAGAGTTTCTCCTAACGTGCATGATATTTAGGAAAAATCTGACACAGGGCAAGTGATACAACCTATTGATAAATAAAGGATGTCAAATGCAAAAGAAAGGAGGCAGCAAGGAAAAGGTGGCAGAATGCTGGAAATAAGCTCAGTGTCTTAGATGCCCCCAAGGCAAATGGCACTCCAGGGAAGTGCAAGAGGCCTCAAGAAGGCTCAAGTGCCTGGTTCACAAATAGTCATGGGGAATGTGCAATTCAGAGGATTCAAATATGGAACAATACTCTTAGGAAAGAAACACTTGGAGTATTCATAGATGCGTGACCCATGGTTTGTGACGTTGTAAAAGGAGACAGTGCCCGCCTCATAGTCTAGAAAAACCCCAATTCGACTGGGAGGGACAGTCACGGAAAGAAACAACATCTTGGGTTTACGGGAGTGAGTTTCCTCATCATAAACACAATACCTTGATCCATTCAATAACCCTATAGCCCACATGGAATTTGTAGGCTGTAATCCAGCATTAAAATCTTCTGCAAAAATGAGTTTATCAACTCTCGCGGCAAACAGCCCTGCACGTGAATGATAATGGGTTTCCCCACACACCCCCAGGATCCAGGAACGTTTTTTGGATACATCTACCTCCCAGTAATGTTTCCCACTTGTGATAAGTGGTGATCCCACGACAGAATAATCATAATAGCAATTCCCATTTCTAACTGGATAGCAGCCACCCAAATATCTCACTTCTCTCTTATTTGCAGAAATTGCAACACTGTGTCCATTGCTGGTCCGATTCAAGGTGACATCAACTGCAGAAAAATTAAAGGTTTGGGTGAGGGACAGGAAGTGTCCTTATACATGACATTGTGAGAAGAATCATGAGAATAACTTAGCAGGAAATGGAAAGAATTTTGGTTTTAGGGAGAAATAAAACACTGCAGACTCAGTCTGTGTATTACAATGAGAAACAGTAGTTTTAAAATATGAGCGCTACTAGAAATCAAAAACTTCAGAAAGATGAAGTGAACAGAGTAGAGAAGTTTGATGACACGAAGATTTATCCTTACCCCAGTAGCATCGCACACTCGCCAGGTCTGAAATGATTAAAAAAAAAATCTAAATATTAAATGAAGGACACAGCACTGCACTATCTCCTCTCCAGATTAAGGGAAGTTCCTGGAACTATGGCAGGGAGTAAACTAGTAAATAAGGGTAGTGCTGAGTCCTGGCCGATCCCCACTCAACAGGACATTTCCTCAGCCACGGTCTCCAGTGCCCCCAGCATCACTGTCCACACTTAAAAGCTGCGTTTCTTCCTCACTTGGTCCCTGCCATTGCAACACCCCCCAGTCGCCCAGCCAGCTGACCAGGCCTCACCAGCAAGCCCTTGCAGTATCCCTCTGAGATCCGGAGCTTGGTACACAAGTCTTGGTTGTTCCGGAAAAGTTTTTGGCTCCCTCAGCGTGAAATCCCAACACCTAGAATGAGAAACATAGATCCCCACACCTCTAATATTGTCCTGTTGAAACTACTGACTTCTTATCTCTTCACTCCAAGCAATGCACTTCAACTCTTACCTGGAAACTATGAGAAAAAAAAGAGTAAATGTTGACCTCAGAGTCAGAAAAAAAGGGGCTGATGTCTACCTCTCTGTGACTCTGGGAATGTCTTGACTTCTCAAGAGCAGATTCTTCCTTACAAAGTTAAATCATTAATATCTATCCCTCTACTTGCTAAAAACCATATAATTATGTGTAATAACAGACTTGACAAAATAAAACTTTATTACCTTAAAAAAGGAATGTGTGGAAAAGTCACCATATGCATTTGGGATCCAGAGAGAAAAACAGAAAGGAAGTCTCCAGAACCTGGCTCCTGGGTGTCTGAGCTACATCAAGTTTGGGAACACTCCCTGGAGACAACCAAGATTTCAAACTCTACTCCCCACTAGGGAGGCCCTCAGAATAACATTTAAGACTCAGGCTCCCTGAGAATAATTGCAAACATTTGGAAAAGAATTCATGATGATCTCCAGCCGAACAGTGGTCTGGATTTTATGTGTTCAGAAAGAGGTCGATGCTGCCAGTAGGTATGAATTTAAAGTAAGATGCTGCCTCTTGACACTTGAGGCCAGAGTGTGTGAGGAGATGAATCAGTTTCTTACAGCAGGGCCCAAATATCCCACGAGATAGTCTATGAAAAATAGATATAAAGGTATTGTTGCTAATTCTGGGTGCTTGGCAGAAAAAGATCTGGGTTTCCCCCTAAAAAAGTCAAGCACCTATGACATGCAAGAACCCTACATACAAGCACACAGAGTGAATAAAATTTATGAGGTTACAGAGGTCTGATAACTCAAAGGCTTGATTTTTTTTGTTATTAATTTTTCTTATATCATTGTAGTTCCCATGGTTCTCCCACCCCATATCACTTCTGAACCATCACCATATTCCCTTGTACTCTTCCCTCCCCTGTTTTGCTATATGCCTCAGATCTATGGTCAGCTTGCTAGTTTTGACTTTTTCTCCACCTTTCATTTGGTTTCTCTACATTCCACGTATAAGAGAGACCATTGGTATTTATCTTTTTCCTTCTGACTGATTTTGGCTAGCATAATCCTTTTCCAGCTCCATCTATATTGCTGTAAATAGTAGTATGTTTGTCTGTTTTGATCATTGAATAATAGTCCATTGTATAAATATACCACAACTTTTTGATCCATTCATCTATTTTGGGGTATTTGGGTTGTTTCCATATCCTGGCTATGGTAAACAGTGCTGCGATAAACACAGGAGCGCAATTTTCCTTTCAAATTAGTGTTTTTGTGTTCTTTGGGTAGATTCCTAGGAGTGGGATCACTGGATCAGATGAAGATAAGGTTTTAGTGTTCTAAGGAAGCTCCACACAGCTTTCCATAGTGGCTGCACCAGTTTACCATTCCCCGAGCATTGTAATATTGTTCCTTTATCTCCACATCCTTTCCAGCATGTGTTGATTCCTTTTTTTTTTTTTTTTTTTTTTTTGGTGCGGGCATTCACACTAGAGTGAGGTGGAATCTCATTGCAGTTTTGATTTGGATTTCCCTGGTAACTAGTGATGCTGAACATTTTTTCATATGCTTATTGGCCATTTGTGAAATGGTTTATCTTTAAAGCTACTACTGACCCAAACTTGTCAGCTTCCTACCATCCCCATTCCTTTCCATAGTATCTGGTCCATTCGCAACTCATTTTTTATAAACAGAAATTTAAGACAAAAGTATACCCATATTTCCCTGCCCACAATGATGCTTCATTGTTAGTGAACACCAGATGACTCTAAAAAGCATTAAACATCTCTCCACAGCACAAAAAGACCATCGCTGGCCTCCCACACATACCTTTGTATGATGTCAGTCATATCCTAGGTGAAAAAGAAAAAATAAATTAATTTTAAAAAAATCATCAGTCAAGAAGTAATAAGCTCTCCCCACTTATAAGGCCTCATCACATCTCCTAGGCCCCCTGATTAGGTGGGGTAGAGTTGGTCCCATTGTCAGG